>NC_138765.1:69817794-71124044 GCF_965113315.1 Podarcis vaucheri | reverse complement strand
GGTTTGACCACAAAAAACATAATAAAAATTAAACTTCCCTATACGAGACTTCCTTCAGATGGCTTGGGGTTGGATGACTCCTTACTCTTGGATGGAAATAGGGACATCCTAGGAAAAGCAGAACATTCCAGGATCAAATCAGAAACTGGGACGGCTTCTGTAAATCCAGGACTGTCCCTGGAAAATAGGGACACTTGGAGGGTCTGGGATCATAGCTCAGTGGTAGAGCATCTGCTTTGAGTGCAGAAGGTCCCAGAAGGTCCTTATGTTCCTTTCCCCTTCCCTTTAAAGCAAGTTTCTTGTGCCATAGAGATAAGCCATGTGGACCGCTTTGAGGTGAGTCAGTCCTGAAGGGCTCATGGAACAGTTTGATCTAGTGCACTTATCCCTGAAAGCAGCAGAGTGGCTCAGAGCGAAAGCCAGGAAGGCTGCAAAGTTAGTGATCACGGGAACATAGGGTTGTATCCAGCTAAATTATGCTTGGGGGTCATCTACTGAGATAGCTTGGTTGGTAGAGCACGAGACTCTTAATCTCAGGGTCATGGGTTTGAGCCCCACATGAGGCAAAATATTCCTGCATTGCAGAAGGTTGGACTAGATGACCCTTGGGGTCCCCTCCAACTGTACACTTCTATGATTCTATGACTGTTAGACCGCTCTAGGAATTGTGGATCTTAGAGGGGAGTAGGGGCCTCCTAACAACACGCAACACCAGTCATGAACTACAACTTCCAGAAATCATTGGGGGAAGCCCATACCCTCCAACATTTCTCTGATGCAAATAGGGACATCCCATTCCATAATGATAATTTTACTATTTATACCCCACACATCTTACAGGGTTGCCCCAGGCACGCCGGGCAGCTTCCAACATATATAAAAACATAACAGAACATTAAACATTATATAATTTTTCCTTCGGTATACAGCAGAGATGTCCAGCAGGTCGATCACAATCTACTGATAGATCCCCAGGAGGTTTTGGTAGACTGCAGTCGATTGCTGGGTCGATTTCCTTAGTGTTGGTAAAAGAGAATCCAGCCCTGCCCTCCATTGTTGCACGACCTGCAGAATGGAAGATGGAGTTAACTCAGTGAGGCTGTATGCTTCCCCAGAGATCTGTTGGCAAGTGGCTGTTCCCCTTTCTTCCCAAAAAGCCAACAGCTTAGCCTTGAACTCCCTCAAAGTGGGGGTAGATCACTGCCAGTACAGTGGTACCTCGAGTTACATACGCTTCAGGTTACAGACACTTCGGGTTACAGACTCTGCTAACCCAGAAATAGTACCTCAGGTTAAGAACTTTGCTTCAGGATGAGAACAGAAATCGCATAGCAGCAGGAGGCCCCATTAGCTAAAGTGGTGCTTCAGGTTAAGAACAGTTTCAGGTTAAGAGCGGACCTCCGGAATGAATTAAGTTCTTAAGCCGAGGTACCACTGTATTTAATTCTGTGAGTAGATTGTAGTCTCTTGGGAGTTGGCCACCCCTGGTATACAGAATTGCCATCAGAGTGCTCAGGGGTCGGATAACTTCATATCCTCCAGCATTTCTCCAATGAAAATAGGGACATCCTAAGTTAAAGTGGGATCAAATCAGAAACTAGGATTCTCAACCAGGGACATCCCTGGAAAATAGGGACACTTGGAGGGTCTGGAAGACCATGATTGTTTAAAGTGGCATCTGTGCACTTCACATATGTGGTTTGAATGTGGCCTGAGCTGGCGCCTACTGTTGACCTCCCCTGCCTTCTGCCCCACCAGCCCCAGTTGGCATCAGCCCCCAATGCCAAAAGACAAAGCAAAGGGGCAAAACAAGAAGAGGTGCCAGGAAGAAGATGGGTTAAATTAAATTGTTTTTTATTCCTGACACCATGTTGCTCCATTGCAGACTCTCTTTCTCTCCATCTTCATCCTCTTAACTCGGCCTTGTCTCAGGGCGGACTCCTAGCAAGGGCCCTTTCCTCTGTGAAATTACTTGTTTTTCCTTTTAGATCCAAACCGCTCTTGGTCTCCGGGGGTGGCATGCTGTCAGGTTTACAATCCTTTTAAAGGCCGTGCTTCTCTCTTTTAGAAAGCCCCCCGAGATAAGATTATCTTTGTTTTAACACTAGTTAAATCAAGAAGGGTTTATGATATAGTCTGGCGAGTGCGGGGAGGAGACCCAGCTTTTCATCAGCTCCACTTTGATGTCTCCCACTCCCTTCTCTGACTTTGGTCTCTGCTGCCTCCTTAATAGTGGCCAGGCCCAGGAAATGGATGCAAGCTTTTAAGAAACAGTTCATACAAAGCCCCACAAACTCACAAGACGTGGGGATTCCTTCTGGAGAGCAGCTGGCCAAGAATTATCCCCTGTCTCCGGAATCGGGCCAGGAAGAAGGGCAAAAGCTCCACTTCTAAAGACTTTTAAGAGAAGGGAATGGGGCCTCCTAGATTTTGCACTGTCCCCAATTGAGACACAATATTTAAGTACTGCAGGGAAGAAATTCTATTGAGTTTGCATTGAAAGGCGAGCCTGCCTAAGTTGTGCTTTCCGGAGCAAGATGCAAACTGAAACACCCTGCTGTGCGCTTCTCCAAGTTTTTCGGTGCAGCTCTCTCGCCAAGTAGTATGTAGAGAGAGAAAAAACACACCCATTCTAGGGGGAAGGTGTTCGTCAAAACACATGCATTTCCAGCACTGCACGGGGTTGGGCTAGATGACCCTTAGAGTCCTTTCCGACTCGACACTTTGATTCCATGATGAGTGAAAATAACATACAGAAATGTGTTATATTAGTGGAAATATAAGCATTAGAGGAAATACGCTTTGCCAAAATGTGTCTATTGGAAAAGTTGCATTAAAAAATGTGTCAGGAGAAATTCACACTAAAATGCCGAGGGGTTTTCACAGGAAAACTTACAGGGTGTTGTTGTTTTTTTTAAAAAAAATGATGCAGAAACGTGGAGGGTTGAATTTAAGATTGGGAAAAGAAAGAAACAGTGAGAAACTGAAATTCTTTTAAGATAGAATGGGGGAAAATATGTCATTTATTTGAAAAACCATTGCTAACAATTAAACCCATTAGCAGGATTAATCTAAAATTCACAGTCAAGATTATTGATTGAAGAAATGTAAAGGAGTAAATTAAAAAAATGGAGTTAGAAAGGAGATGGTTCTCAACAGAAGGAACCACGAAAGGGATGAGGGGAGTTGAAGGGAATATTTTATTTGATGCTTGTATGGTGTAAGACTGATAAACTGAAAATAAAATTTACATGCACACATACATAATGAAATTGATTGATTCACCCGTAGATATACAGTGGTACCTCGGGTTATATACACTTCAGGTTACATACACTTCAGGTTACAGAAATAGTACCTCAGGTTAAGAACTTTGCTTCAGGATGAGAACAGAAATCGTGCTCCGGTGGCACGGCAGCAGCAGGAGGCCCCATTAGCTAAAGTGGTGCTTCAGGTTAAGAACAGTTTCAGGTTAAGAACAGACCTCTGGAACGAATTAAGTACTTAACCTGCGGTACCACTGTATTCTAAAGAGCAGAGTAGCCCCTCTTGGGGGATGAGAAGGAACCTGCCCAACCTCTCAGACGGCTTTGGGAAAGAATCCCTTGCTTTGCACTCTTCTCCTTGAAACCCTGACTTCTCGGACCTGGAACATATAATGACGAGTAGCTTCTTCTCTCTCCTGCCCCTTCCCCCACCGTGCCTGTTCCAGGCTCCATTGGATAAAAATGGAAGATTTGGAGCCACAGCGCAGCTGCACAGATGTGGGGAGCACACAGCGAAGTATGAGCCACATGGCAGGGACCCAACCGCAGCCCATGTGGTCCATGGAGCCAGCGTGATGCTCTGCTTCTGGAATTCATAACCGCAAATGTGGAAAGCTCTTCAGAAATGATGGGAGAGGGCCCGACTTGAAAGCTATTGCTTAAAATCTGGGTATATGGAAGAAAGGTTTCTCGCTGCTGTTTTCTGGCTTATGAGCCAGACCTTGACCTCAGGTCTTCATCGAGCTTCAAGTTTCTCTTCTCCGTGCAAAGGGGGGGGGGAGCAGCTAGAAGGATCATTCAGTTTATAATGTAAGGGTCAGCTCTGCTATCAATAGGTCAATTCACCCTAAGAGGGTGGTGGAGGAGGTGTTGCTTAGCAACCAGATGGAGCGGCATGATGTTTGCTGAGATAGCATGTGCCCTGATTGGCTGCGTAGTTCTGAGGGAGTTTTCCCATTTTTTGTTCGGTTGAATGTCTTCCTGCTATGTACAACGCCTGACATAAGAAAGACAAAACCTCTCTGTTCTGTTCTCCTCAAATTTTACACTGTTTTGGTTCAGTTTTCCTTGTTAAAGTGTGCTCAGGATTTAATTTCTTTCTGGAGTCCATCTGTATTATTTATTTAAGTGACTTTACTAACATTTGCAACAACAACCATGACATTATATGTGTCCAGAATTTTTTTTATTAAAAAAAACCAGTCATGCATATATCTTACATAATTTGCTCTTCTTCCAAAATTCTGCTTTCAAGGGATACTACAAATCATGTGTGCAGGGTGTGTGTGTGTGTGTGAGAGAGAAAGAGAGAGAGGGGGGAGAGAGAGAGAGAGAGAGAGAGAGAGAGAGAGAGAGAGAGAGAGAGAGAGAGAGAAACAGACAGACAGAGAAGAATCAGAGAAGGACATTAGCACAGTGGTTGAGCCAAAGGTTTGCAATAGAGAACATGATCTATAGTAACGGCTATAGTAACGGCCATGAAAGTGATTCTCAGTAAGTTGCTTCTATGCCAGACATTAACTTTGGGATTTGGCTGAAAATTCATCACTGGGTACTTAGAAAAATGTAGGCCACCATCCCATAAGCACAAATAGGCACACTGTTTTGCAGGTGCTGGTTTATATGTATAGATGCAAATTTAGGTCTGAGCCTATTGTGAGTGGGTAGGATATCCTTGGCACTGCATTTTGAAGCATGTCCAGCAACATTATAAGTAAAGTTGTTTTTTTTAAAATGAAGAAGGGCAGGTGGGGGATGCCGCAGGAAATCTGGGAACAGCACCCGATTTTTCTGTTTGATTTGTGTTTTGATTTAATGCCAGGGTGGGGAACCTTGGGCATGGAGGCCAAAGGAGGCCCTCCAAACCTTTCCACCTGGCCCTTAAGACTCTCCTCAGGCCATGCAGCCTCCTAAGCCATGCAGCTTTGAGCTTATGCCTTTTGCCTGTCCTGGCTGCCAGACAGAGAGAGGGGTAGGAATGTCTGTAGAAACAAGCCTACTGTACAAAGGTAAAAGAAATACCTCATCTGCCTACTTCTGCCCCTGCCCATCACTACCATGTGGCCCTCAGAAGGCTGTCCAGATGTTGAATGCAATACTTAGGCTGGAAAAGGTTTGCCACCTCTGATTCAGCATATGGGCTTGCTGTCGGCAATAATAATCATGAGAGCTAGGAGATTCATTTCTCATTTGAACAGGCAGCTGGGATTCTTAGGTTTCTAACCAAATGCTAAAGAGAGGCCGGGAGTTGCTTCTTCCTCACTCCCCACCCCTGCTGGCACAGACCTTCATCACCATCAAACTTTATTACGGTCGCAGCCCAGCATAAGATAAAAACATGTGAATGAAATAAAGCACGTGAGACTTAAAGAGGAAAGAGATAAAAGCTAATAGTTAAAAGTGATTATAACTCACATCAATTTAAAACAGAAACAAAAGACAAGCAGCTAAAAGTGGCTATAAGGGAGGGAGCGTGAAGCAGCGCAGGTCCTGCTGTCAAACCATCCTTTGACAGATGTCCACCATGGCAGCGCAAAATCTAGCAGCTGAGTATGTGACATTTGAGTTTTCATCTTGGAATAGTAGGGAGATAGAGAGTTTTTATGTACATCCTGGGAATTTGTATAGTATAGGCAGGGCGAACCTAGCTCCTATGTCTGTATGGAACTGGTAGTGAAAAAATGCATGTTTCCAGTTGCCCAGAGCCACATGGACATTACCATAGCCACCAAGATTTCTCTGAGGAAAACAGGGACATCCTATTCCATAATTATGAGAAGAACTTTGCTATTTGTACCCCACCCATCTGACTGGGTTGCCACTCTGGGTGGCTTCCAACATATATACAACATAATAAAACATTTTTAAAAAACTTCCCTATACAGGGCTGCGTTCAGATGGCTTGGGAGTCAGATAACCGGATCCCTCCAACATTTCTCCGTTGAAAATAGGGACATCCTAAGGAAAAGCGGGACGTTCTGGGATCAAATCAGAAATCGGGTCAGCTTCTGTAAATCAGGGACATCTCTGGAAAATAGGGACACTTGGAAGGTCTGCATTTCCTCTCCTCGTACTGTGTCTTCCTAAAATGGCCTTCCTGAAGGAAAAACCCTTAGTTTGATAGTTCCTTGGTTTGACTATGCACTGCACCAAGGAATCCTTCCTTTCACCTGTCCTGAACCTCCCAACATTCAGCTTTACTGGATGTTAATAAGTTCTAGTGTTGTCAGAGGGGGAGAAAAGCTTTTCTCTGTCCACTCTTCCCATGCCATGCATGACAGGACACTTACTGCCAGTTTCTTCAGTTTGACACTGTGGCTGCGCTGGCAGGACCAGCAGAGAGGGAGTTCCAAAAATATTTGGCTGAAGAGGAGGCCAGATCAGTTTCATTCCTGCCCCAGCACCCCGGTCAGTTGGCAACCTAGATCCACAAGGCAGCACTTGAAATAGAAGCTGTCCTGGGAAAATTCTTTGATGGGACATAAAACGTTCATATAAATTAGCAAAGCATCAATGTTTAAAACAGCCAAAGCCACCAATAAAACCTAATAATAATGTTAAAATCTTGAAGCAATTATTTTTTAAATGTGCTTATGCTTAATGCAGCTGTAGATGTCCCACCCTCCACAGTAGAGATGGGGAAGAAATTAAATTCAGTTTGAGTTTAAAGACGAACCTACCTCCTCTGCACTTTCCAAAATAATGTGTGAACTGAGGTTCAGTCAACGTTCAGAATTTGCTCTTGTCTTAGTTTTGCAATGCAGTTCTATAGCCAAGTAGTTCCCACAAAAAAACCAAACATATTGGCTAGCTGAATTTGCTATGAGTATGTTGAAGCTCACCTCCAAAGGCATGTTGACCCTGCCCAGGAGAGATTCATTCCCTCTCACGCCTTCTCTCAAGAAAGCATATATGAAAACCAGCTCTCCTTCCCATTCCTCACTCTTCTCGCCCAGGGCACATAACCTGGGACTTGAATTTGGCGCAGAAGCAGGAGCTGGTGCAAAGTTCTCAGTGCCAAACTGCTGGCAGCATGTGACACCTCTGGTGGAAGCACTGGAAATGAGACCCTCGCCCAGAGTACAGTGGTGCCCCGCAAGACGAATGCCTCGCAAGACGGAAAACTCGCTAGACGAAAGAGTTTTCCATTTTGGAGGTGCTTCGCAAAATGAATCTCCTATGGGCTTGCTTCGCAAGACGAAAATGTCTTGCGAGTTCCTGCGGGTTCCCCCCTTTTTTCTAAGCCACTAAGCCGCTTATCAACTGATCCGATAAGCCGCTAATAGCGCTAATAGCGCTAATCCGCTAATCCGTCAATGGGCTTGCTTCGCAAGACAAAAAAACCGCTAGACGAAGAGAATCACAGAACAGATTCTTTTCGTCTTGCGAGGCACCACTGTACACAATGTATTAGGGGTGAGACAATCCTGTATAGGATTTTGCACACTAGTATCAGCAGCTTGAACTTAACTTTGACCAGTAGCTTTTGGACTGTCAGGCCAAATGGTCACAAGCATTTCCTGGGGAAAGCTGAAGAAGAAGAAGAAGAAGAAGAAGAAGAAGAAGAAGAAGAAGAAGAAGAAGAAGAAGAAGAAGGGGAAGAAACTTTATGGTAGAGATAAGTAAAACATGAAGAATGCAACTTTCTCTGGGCTCTGCAAACCTGTTTGGCAGTTTTATGATCTGCACAGCAGTGCCTCATCTGATCACAGAAGAAAAACAATCCAAAGAAATTGCCACAGGCAACTGTAAAAACAGGATCTGGACTGGGTGGGCCATTAGTCTGATACAGTAGGCTTGCCCTTATGTAGGTGGTTCCAGGGTTACAAGTTAAGCTAATGTAATAACCAGGTGATGTATGGAAGTGAGAGCTGGACCATAAAGAAGGCTGATCGCCGAAGAATTGATGCTTTTAAATTATGGTGCTGGAGGAGACTCTTGAGAGTCCCATGGACTGCAAGAAGATCAAACCTATCCATTCTGAAGGAAATCAGCCCTGAGTGCTCACTGGAAGGACAGATCCTGAAGCTGAGGCTCCAATACTTTGGCCACCTCATGAGAAGAGAACACTCCCTGGGAAAGATTGAGGGCACAAGAAGAAGGGGACGACAGAGGACGAGATGGTTGGATAGCGTTCTCAAAGCTACAAACATGAGTCTGACCAAACTGCGGGAGGCAGTGGAAGACAGGAGTGCTTGGCGTGCTCTGGTCCATGGGGTCACGAAGAGTCGGACACGACTAAATGACTAAACAACAACAAAAATAACCAGGGGTGCCAATATTGGGGAGGGGGTGTGTCCCTGTCAGTGTTTGAAAAAAGCAAAGGTCCTGACTTCCTTTGTCTCCTCAGCCTGGTCCTCAGACCCTTGTCAGCATAAAAGAGTCTACGAGAAGAGTGTCTTTGCAGAGTATTTTCTGCTTTTATTCTTAAAAGTCTTTATCTGCAAAACGACCGACCAACTGTACACACATCAACACTACCAGCTTTCTCTAACTAACCAACCAACCAACCAACCCACAACCAACACTAACATTGACCACTCTATATATACAGGTACAGTTAGGTGAAAGGTTGCATGAGTCATTATAGGCCACTGACTTATGCTGACTTAGTTCTTTTAGCATTAAAGAAACAGCGGCCAATTTTTAGCTATGACAAGCACCGCCCCACATAATTGATCGCAAGACAAACCATTTGAATGGTAGTGCCCATCAACTTTGGGGACCCCTCAGCCTCCTCAAATATTTTATTGGCGTGGGGAGCAAAGGGAGCTTGGTCCCTAGGAGTTCCCTGTACCTGGCCAACCAGGTGAGTAGATGGAAAGCTCAGTATTAGAAAGAAAATCCACCCTAATCATTGCCCCTCGATTCTCCACAATGGGAGCCTTAAGATTTATGTTGAGATCAAAGGATGGAACACCACTTCCCATCAGAGTCTTTTTTGTTGGTGGTGGTTCTGGTTGATTTGGATCCAGAATGTGGCTTCCACCATTACCACCGCCCTTCTTCCTCCTCAGTAATTAGACATTCTTGGGCAATGTCTATTGGAATGAGTCAAGGAGATGTCATCTGGAATAGATGGGTTGTAGGGAAGGAGGGGGAGTCTCGCAGGGCCATATGATCTCCCACTCAATCACCCGCTGGATTCTGAGATTTCACAGGACCCCACTTAGCCCACGTGGCTTCAGAGGCGGGATCCACCATAGCCACAAATACTGGAAACTGGAAGGATCCCTTGGCCTCACTGTATGTTGTTGTTGTTTATACAAATCTGTGGTGCCACCGCAATTGGAACACAGTGTACAACTCTGGTCGCCTCACATCAAAAAAGGATATTGTGGGGATGGGAAAGGGTAAAAAAAAAAAAGACGACTAAAATGATCAAGGGGTGGAGCAGCCGCCTCAGGAGGAAATGTGTTTCAGTTTAGGGAAAAGGCAACCAAGTGTGGGACGGGGTGGAGGCATATAAAATCATGCATGGAATAGAGAAAGAAAACTTTTCCTCCTTACCTTAGAGAAGAAGAACTTGGGGTCATCCAGTTTCTTTCTTTCTTTCTTTCTTTCTTTCTTTCTTTCTTTCTTTCTTTCTTTCTTTCTTAAATTTTTATTTGGTTTTACAACTATTAAATTATAACAATACAACCATACACATACACATTTAAAGATTCCTCCGAATCTCTGAACTTCCCACCTTCCCTTTCGTGGGTGCTATTATTAAACCTTTTCTACTGCATCCTTTTCAATAGTCCATATTTTACATAACTCCATTATCTCCACAATTCTTGCTACATTACAAGTGTTGTTGCAATTCTGCTAACGTTCTCATCTGCTTACAGTGGTCTCCAAGATAAATTATTAAATTATTAATTTCCCCCATTCTTTGTTGCAGTTTTGGTCTTCTTGGTTCCTGAGCTTTCCGGTCAGTTTTGCCATTTCGGCATAGTCCAACAGTTTAATTTGCCATTCTTCTCTGGTAGGGACTTTATCTTCCTTCCATCTCTGGGCAAATAGCATCTGTGCGGCTGTCATCATATACATAAAAAGTCTTTTCGTCTCTCTTGGAATATCAGCCCCTACAATTCCTAATAAAAAAGCCTCTGGGTGTTTTTTTGTGTTTTTTTTAGAATACTGAATGTTTCAAGACAGACGAAAGAAAATACTTCCTCACATGGTGCATAGTTATACAGTGGTACCTAGGGTTAAGAACTGAATTCGTTTTGAAGGTCCGTTCTTAACCTGAAACTGTTCTTAACCTGAGGTACCACTTTAGCTAATGGGGCCTGCCGCTGCACTGCCACTGCACGATTTCTGTTCTCATCCTGAAGCAAAGTTCTTAACCTGAGGTACTATTTCTGGGTTAGCGGAGTCTGTAACCTGAAGCGTCTGTAATGTGAAGCGTCTGTAACCTGAGGTACCACTGTACAGTGGAATTTGCTCCTGCAAGACATCACAGCCTGCCCTCTTCTTCAGTGCCTCCAGACTGACACCACCACGACTGGAGCAAAGTGGGGCTGCATCGAGCCGCCTACCCGCCCACACGAGGGGGGGAGGAACCCCACCAGCCAATGCAGCTCATGGCGGGTGGAGAGGAGCACCAGGCTGGACCTGGTTCACGCCCCCTCAAAAATGGTGCACCTAGGGCCACAGCCCCCCTGGCACTCCCCACACTACACCCCTGGATGTAGCTATGTAAACTGGCAGAATCCACAGTGAGCTAAAAGAGTCTCCCCCCCCCACAAGCATACTTGGGCTGGGCAATATCTGGTTTTCAACTTAGTGATATACCACCATCTACCATGTCTGCAATAACAATGGAGCTATGTAGAGGCATTGTCTGGCTTCATGGTTCCCCCCACATTGTGATTTTTGCATAGTGCGCGCACACACACTCTAATAATAATTATTATTATAATTTATTATTTATACCCCGCCCATCTGGCTGGCTTTCCCCACTGACTCTGGGTGACTTCCAACCGAATATTAAAAACAATACAGCACCATATATTAAAAACTTCCCTAAAGAGGGCCGCCTTCAGTTGTCTTTTAAAACTAAAATAGTTGTTTATTGCCTTGACATCTGCTGGGAGGGCATTCCACAGGGTAGGCACCACTACCGAGAGGCTCTCTACCTGGTTCCCTGTAATCTCACAGTGAGGGAACTGCCATCATGATTCTCAATATAATGCCAGGTCAACCAATACAGTATCATGATATGGACTTGAAACCGGTTTTGGATGATATATCATCCAGCCCTAAAACATACACAAACACACAGGAACATCAGAATGTGTTTTATACCCAGTCAGACCATTGGTCCATCTAACTCAATATTGTCTACACTGACTGGCAGTAGCTGTCTGAATTTTTAGGCAAGTGTCTCCCCCAGCCTTTACCTGGAGATGTGGGGTGGTGGTGGGGATGGAATTGAACTGGGGTCCTTCTTCTTGCAAAGCAAATGCTTTTCCACTGAGCTATGTCCCTCCAACACATCAAACTCCATGGAGACTGGAGAAAAAGGAGAGGGGCTGGTTTTGCAGCTGTTTCAGGAGAGACAAAGCCCACAGCTCCCAGGCCTTAGGATGGGTCCTTTGCTCTGGAACAGCCTGGAGTTTGTGGAGGGAGGGGGCTGGTGACTTAACAATCTCAACTTTATCTCCCAGCTGCTGCTGCCACAAGAATTAGAGGAGGGGTTGCTGTGAGCTCCATCCTAAATCTTGGATATTTGAAGGATGGGGTTGTGGTAGGAGGTCTTTCTGCGAACAGGGTGGGGGGACTGAGAGAGATACAGAAGAGGTAAGGTGATAGCTTTTACTAGAGCTGCCTCTATTGTCAAGGGAATGAGCGATGCTTCGGATTACACAGAAGGAACTCTTTCCCCAGACAAAATAGGAGGGGGGGCAGTTGAGACAGAGAGACAGAGAGAGAAGAACGGGCAGTTCTAGGATCTGTCAGGGCACTCCAGTTCAGAAATATGGGGGTCTGAAGCATGCAGACTCAAAACACACATAAATCCGGGATTTGAAACCAAAGAGGCTTGCAGCTTGAGAAAGTGATGCATTCAGCTTAGGATCAGTTTCCTTAGCAGATTGCTTTGTCCTACCCATGCCAGTTTGCAGGGCTGGATTTAGGACGAGGAAGGCAACTCTCTCGCACAGGGCACTGCTCCAGGAGGGTGCCAAATTGAGAAGATCCATAATTGAGAAGATCTATTTGGGGGCACCAAATTGTGGCCTCTCTCAGGGCACCATATTCCCAAAGATTACCCAATTCCGCCCTTGCTGTTTAACCACTTTGCACCTCAGAACTGGTGCTTTTCCAAGTATCAAATTGTGTTCATTTCACATTTGCAAGGAGTCCATCTTTTAGTATGCCACTACCTGTACTTTAAGGGAAGCGGGTGGCGCTGTGGTCTAAACCAGTGTTTTTCAACCACTGTTCCGCGGCACACTAGTGTGCCGCGAGATGTTGCCTGGTGTGCCGTGGGAAAAATTGAAAAATTCAAAAGATTTTTTTTTTAAAAAAATGTCAAATTTTCGCCCACTAGGCGGGCGCCGGACTGTGTCCACCCTATTTTCCATCCGTCCTGGGTGGGGATCAGATCGGATGGGATCGGATGAGAGCGGACAGGCGGTCCGCTCTCATCCGATTCCCCATAGAGAGCAGCGGGGCTCTGACATCTCCATCTCCGCACACAGTGGTGGTGTGCCTCGTGATTTTTTTCATGAAACAAGTGTGCCTTTGCCCAAAAAAGGTTGAAAAACACTGGTCTAAACCACTGAGCCTCTTGGGCTTGCTGATCAGAAGGTTGGCGGTTCGAATCCCCGCAATGGGGTGAGCTCCCGTTGCAGTGTCCCAGATCCTGCAAACCTAGCAGTTTGAAAACACACCACTGCAAGGAGATAAATAGGTACTGCTGTGATGGAAAGGTAAACGGCGTTTCTGTGCGCTCTGGTTTCTGTCACGGTGTTCCATTGCACCAGAAGCTGTTTAGTCATGCTGGCCACATAACCCAGGATGCTGGCTGTGGACAAATGCCGGCTCCCTTGGCCTGAAAGTGAGATGAGCGCTGCAGCCCCATAGTCGCCTTTGACTGGACTTAACCATCCAGGGGTCCTTTACTTTTACCTTTACCTGTACTTTAGAACTCCTTGCCTCTGGACATGAAACAGGCACCTGCACAATGCCATGTCAGATGCATGCTGAAAACTATTAATTTGTTATTGTTATTTCAGCAATTTAGTTGCGTATATTTGTTTTAAAAGTTGTGCAGATTATTATTTCAATATTAACCAGTTTACATATATATATATGGGCTGTTTAATAGTCTGTCATTTTTTAGCCGTGCTTTAGCTATAATTTTATAGGGTGTGCTCCTTAGATTAAGCAGTTTATAAATCTTTCCGACTATATCAGCAATGTTGCCATTTCAGAGAAGTGGGTTTCCTGAGCATGTACATGCACCACCCCCAAGGCCCACAATGGGATAGGAGAGAATTTCACTTCCATTTGCATTTTAATGTGAAACTGGCAGCTTTCAAACCGAAACGTGAATGAAATCGTGAATATCCTTCAAGATTTTGTCTCCAAATATTGCGGTGCAGCTCTCCCAGTGAACAGAGTGTTCAAAAATGAATATATTTCGGGGAAATGTTATACAAAAAGCCTTGCAAAATTGTGCATATTAGGCAGAACTGTTTATTCGGAGAAATTTCCACTAGAATGCTGATGTGTTTTCATGGCTTTTTTGTCTAAATGCAAATTTCTGCCCAAATGTGTTGAACCGAACTGAAGATTCAGAAGAAGAGACTCTGAGAGAAATCAAAACTGGCAGATCCATCCATCCCTCACCGATTTCCAAACCTCCCTGTATTTTCATTGCTTTTAATAGGATTCTCCCCACCCCCTTTTTCCTTTTCCAGGATGCCCCTCAGGGACATTCAAAGCCAGCCAGGGGGACGAGGGCTGCGTCCATTGCCCCATCAACAGCCGGACCACGTCAGAAGGAGCCACGAATTGTGTCTGCCGCAACAACTACTACCGCTCAGACTCTGATCCGCTGGACATGCCATGCACCAGTAAGTTGCCCACAAAGGGGAGGGGGCAAGTCTAGAAGGGCGGTATACCTCATCCTTCAGGGTCCTGTGGGCATAGACCACGGGTAGGCAAACTAAGGCCCAGGGGCCAGATCTGGCCCATTCGTCTTCTAAATCCGGCCCGTGGACGGTCCAGGAATCAGCGTGTTTTTACATGAGTAGAATGTGTCCTTTTATTTAAAATGCATCTCCGGGTTATTTGTGGGGCATAGGAATTTGTTCATCCTCCCCAAAAATATAGTCTGGCCCCCACAAGGTCTGAGGGACAGTGGACTGGCCCCCTGGTGAAAAAAGTTTGCTGACCCCTGGCACAGACTATTGGTCCATCTAGCTCAGTATCAGTGGCAGCTTCCAGGGTTTCTGTCACAAGTCTTTCACCGGCCTACCCAGAGATGCCAGGAAGGAATGAGTGTAAATGCTACTTTTATCCAATAGGCTGCTTTCTACACACAGACACACACACACACACACACACACACACACACACACACCTGACTCTGTATCCTCCATCCAGGGAAACAGTATCAGAGTGGAAGAAACACATTCCAGCCAGGGCGAAACATTTGGGATGCAAAACAGAGCCTCTAATGGCTGTAGCCTTAGGAAAGTTCTGGCAGCCCTGAAAGTCCCTGCTGTCCTGCACCATCTTACCTCCCCATTTCCTCCCTTCCCGCAGCAATCCCGTCGGCCCCACAGGCCGTCATCTCCAGCGTGAACGAGACCTCCCTCATGCTGGAGTGGAGTCCGCCCCGGGACTCAGGGGGCCGTGAGGACCTGGTCTACAACATCATCTGCAAGAGCTGCGGTTCGGGTCGGGGGGCATGCACCCGGTGCGGGGACAACGTCCAATTCGCACCGCGCCAGCTTGGCCTGGCCGAGCAACGCGTCTACATCAGCGACCTGCTGGCCCACACCCAGTATACTTTTGAGATACAGGCGGTGAACGGCGTCACTGACCAGAGCCCCTTCTCGCCCCAGTTTGCCTCTGTCAACATCACCACCAACCAAGCTGGTAAGGATCTGTTCCATTCCATTGTCATGTTCCTTCTTGTTGTTTTTATTATTTACTTACTTCTTTGGAGGACACCCCTCCCCCCAAAATATGAAAACCTCTATTTCCGTTCATACATGGCAACTTGTAACATTATACATCTATAAAACAGGTCCTTATTGTGTGATCCACAAATTAGTACAGACTGTTGGAACCAGTCTTGGGTTTATGAGAGAATTTGTGAATGAAACAAAGCTCCGCCATTGTCCCGTACAGGTATCTCTGTGCTTTGTTCCTCTTGGCAGTCTTAATTTGTGAGTCAATTTTTCCATAAGGGCAATACGCCATACTCTCCTGTACCAAGTGTTCAAGTTGCACCTTTTAAGTCTAAGATGTGGCTATAACCATATTTGCTGCCACTAAGAGAAATCCAATTGGTGGTTTATCCACCAACTCCTGATTCTTATTTAAACAGAGATCCAGTAATGCAAGTTCTGAAGCAGGCTTCCTCAAACTCAGCCCTCCAGATGTTTTTGGCCTACAACTCCCATGATCCCTGGCTAGCAGGACCAGTTGTCAGGGATGGTGGGAATTGTAGTCTCAAAACATCTGGAGGGCCGGGTTTGAAGAAGACTGTTCTGAAGACTTTGTGATATACTGATGTGAAATGTTATTTAAATTTAAATACGTGTTCCACAAAATCTGCCACTTTTGGTCATGTCCACCAAAATGCCTATATCTGCCTCTTTCCCTACACCCATGCCAGCACATAGATACCCATAAGGATGCTTATGGGTGTATGGAAGTTTAACTGGGGCTAAGTATCATTTCTGAAGTATCTTCTGCATGGTTTCCATGATGCTGGTAGAGATAGCTTTATAGGGAAACTTGCCCTAACTTGCCCCCTGAGTCCAAGATTCAGCTTCTGTTCCCATTTCCAAATCTGTTTCTTACATATGCTTTAGCCCCCAGAACCTGTTGCAGAAGAAATTGTTTCTTTTATAGGGGTGGAGGAGGAATAGATTTTATTAAAGTTTTGGGGGGAAAGATATACAAAGGTTGGTATCAAATGCCTTTTTTTTTTAGACTATCAAAGATAAAATAAATTAATCTAAATAAAAACACAAAGAAAAAAATATAAAAAGGGACAAGGGGCAAGAGAGAAAAAAGCAGAAGTTCTGATTCTTTTTGTCGGCTATATATAGAAAAATATTCAAAACATCCAGTCCAAGGTAACACCCAACTATTCCACTTTCTATAATCCAATGTATTCTTCAATCCTCAAAGGAAAAAACAGTTTTCAATGGCTTTATCTGACCTAATTGAGTTTTGACTGCCTTGAAGCACTTCTTGCAAGTGAGCACTCAGATTGCTGGGTTTTTAATCCTACTTTGTTTTTTAAAAGTCTGACTAACTATATGCAAAATTATACCCCCAAATAGACCCATTAAGATTAACAAACCCAAGTGAGGAATGTTCATTAACCTCAATAGGTCTACTGTGTGCAGGGTACAAGCCAATGCTAGTCCTGCGCAGGGTAAATCCCATTGATTTCAATGCATCTAAGTAATCAAATCAAATCTTTACTATGGTCATAGATCAGCATAATTAGGGTGGGGTACAATCATTTAATGTCTGTAAAACCTTTTTGGAAAGCTTAAAATTATTAAAACAGAAGGTATATCTAAAAGACTATAAGAATCTAAAAGAAGCTGAAATAATCTAAAAGAAGCATTAGAAGCATTAAACAGATGTGGAAGAGCGTAAAAGGTTAGTATATAAAAGACTATAGCTAATTTACAGAAAGGAGTATGCAGTAAATCTAGTTTGTGGGACAGATCGTCATCCAACGGATTTTGAGTGCTGCTATGCAGAATCTGGCAAAATTGTATGTTGTAGCAGGGAGGTATAGAATTGTCCTGTGTGCCCTGAGTACTTATGGAGCAGTGGGGAGATGAGGCTAATACGAATGTCTCTATAATATAGGCACTGGAGAAGCACACGCTCTATTGTTTCTATTTGTCCAGAATCACAGGGGCATTGTCTCTCCAAGTAAGCTACAACCCAACACATTTAAAATAACCACGTCCACTGTATTACTGCAGCGCAATTCTATAAACATTAATACATATGTGTTTGATTATAAAGTTATACGCCTCATTGAGTGTATCTGTTTATGTGCTGGTTCGTTTAAGAAACCTTGAATGTATACATGCATAATAAGGGTGTAATATTATGGGTATGTGTGTGTGTGGAAATGAGGGTTTGTCAAGATCAAGGAGCAAGATAGAAATTAGTGCCGGGGGGGGGGGATCTGTGCATATAAATTAGGCACTGGGATTTGCAGAAAACGCCATCTCTAGTTTCCTCCTTTCTGCCGGCTCCCCGAGGAGGTGGGCATTTTGAAAACTCTGCCCCTGAGAAAATAGCATCTTCTGGGGTCTTCTTCATCTCCCTTACCGAGACACAAAGTCAGCTCCTTTGGACTGGCCGTTAGAGGACCACACCCAGGGCCGGATTTAGGTTTGATGAGGCCCTAAGCTACTGAAGGTAATGGGGCCCTTTATATGTCCAGCTGTCCTTTGCCAACAATAAATTGTCGCTGTTTATTGTGTTGAATATATGCTATATGGTAATTTATGGCCTTAATAGGTATCTAAAGCCATTTGCACATAACAAAATATGTTTTATCAAAGTAATTGTTGAACTGAAATACAATTAAGAAGTATATTAATAGTGAAATACAATTAAGAAGTATATTAATAGTGATATTTTAGGGAGCAGGCTAGCAGGCAGGGCCCATTACTTACATCATAGGAGCCTACACAACACAAAACACTGTTGCTGTATGTAGGTTTTATTTTATTTGGTTTTTTTTAATCTTATATTTCGAAAATGTACATCCAGTTGTTTTTTTCCTTTAAATTTTTTTGGGGCCCCCAAGGGAGTGGGGTCCTAAGCTATAGCTTGTTTAGCTTGTATGCAGCGGCGTAGCGTGGGTTGTCAGCACCCGGGGCAAGGCAAGTAATTTGCGCCCCCTAACCCCTAACCTGCCGCCGCTGCCAGCTTCTTCTTGCTGCTGCCTGGTCTGGTCTGGTGTGGTTCTCTCCCGCACTCAGCGCTGCGCTGGGCGGCCGCTGCACTGTCCCTCCCCCAGATAGTCCCTCGCTCTCTCTCCGCACCGCATGCCTGGCACCCACCCCCTCCACAGTGGGCGGCGACCCAGCGGCTCGGATCGGATTCGCACAGCCAGCACTGCAGTGAGAGAGAGTGAGTGAGCCAGGTAGGGGCAGAGAGCTGCAAGTGCGAGCGCGTCCCCCCCCCGATGTTGCGCCTGGTGCGGCCAGCCCCCCCCTGCACCCCCACGCTATGCCACTGCTTGTATGTAAATCTGGCACTGCCCACACCTCTGTTTACATAGCATGGCTTGGTAGGTGTGCAGAATCCTAATCATAACATCTGAATCAACCATGCATTTACAAATACTGACAGGCTCACAACAGTTATTCAGGTGATAGATTCCCATGCTTCAAGAAAACACACACTTTGGTGTATCGTAGAGGCTGGCCAAGCCAAGGAGGCATTCCCCCCCCCCCAAATCTTGAGGACTATCATCTTGTCTGTTTGAGCCTTATTTCCCCCCAGGAAAGATGGGATTCTCAGAATACCGAGCACCAGGGAGAAATGACACTATGCTGGTTTGTGCAAATGTTTAGGAATGGTTACAAAGTTCTCCTCACTTGAATTTCTCCCGGGACGTTTGGATTGTCCACAACTCTTGCCAGCATCCAGCTAACTTCCACAAAGTGTAGACCCATTGAAATTAATTGACCTAAATCAATCACAGCCATTAATTTCAGTAGATCTACTTGGAGCAGGAATAGCATCTCATACAGCCCCACTTTCACATAGGTTTTAGCAGCAGTCATTCTGACTCACTTCTGCATTAACCTGATGTGTGTGTGTGTGTGTGAAAAATTGCAATTGAATAAGTATTCAAATACGTTCTTTAAAACTTATTTCCTCTCAAAACACACTTATTTATTTGTTTGCTCCATTTATAACCCACCTCAACCTCTAAGGAGCTCAAGGCAGCATATATGATTCACTTCCTCCCCATTTTATCCTCACAACAACCCTGTGAGGTAAGTTTGGCTGAAAGGATGTGCCTTGTTCAAGATCGCCCAGTGGGTTTCATGGCTCAGTGGGGATTTGAACCCTGGTCTCCCAGAGCCTAACCCAACACCTTAACCACTACACTGCACTTTCTCTCAAAAACACCATGCTGACAAAGGTGGGATTTGAACTGACACATGCAGAGCAGTCTATCACCATTACCACTCACCCACATTTTCGTCCTTTAAAAAAGAATAAAAATAATAATTGGAGAACTCCAATTTGGATCCCTTCCAGTCGGGATTCAGGCCTCATCATGCGACTGAAACTGCCTTGGTCGCACTGGTTGATGATCTCCGCCGGTCTAGGGACAAAGGTGAGAGCTGTTTCCTAGTTCTGCTGGATCTCTCAGCGGCGTTTGATACCATCGACCATAACATCCTTCTGGACCGTCTTGAGGGGCTGGGAGCTGGGGGCACTGTCATACAGTGGTTCCGCTCCTTCCTCCTGGGCCATGTTCAGAAAGTGGTGGTGGAGGATGAGTGTTCAGACCCCTGGGCTCTCACTTGTGGGGTGCCTCAGGGTTTTGTCCTCTCCCCCATGCTGTTCAACATTTACATGCAGCCACTAGGAGAGATCATCAGGAGGTTTGGGCTGGGTGTTCATCAGTATGCGGATGATACCCAGCTCTACCTCTCTTTTAAATCAGAACCAGTGAAGGCGGTGAAGGTCCTGTGTGAGTGTCTGGAAGCGGTTGGAGGATGGATGGTGGCTAACAGATTGAGGTTGAAACCTGACAAGACAGAAGTCCTGTTTTGGGGGGACAGGAGGCGGGTAGGTGTGGAGGATTCCCTGGTCCTGAATGGGGTAACTGTGCCCCTGAAGGACCAGGTGTGCAGCCTGGGAGTCATTTTGGACTCACAGCTGTCCATGGAGGCTCAGGTCAAATCTGTATCCAGGGCAGCTGTTTACCAGCTCCATCTGGTACGTAGGCTGAGACCCTATCTGCCTGCAGACTGTCTCGCCAGAGTGGTACATGCTCTGGTTATCTCCCGCTTGGACTACTGCAATGCGCTCTACGTGGGGCTACCTTTGAAGGTGACCCGGAAACTACAACTAATCCAGAATGCGGCAGCTAGACTGATGACTGGGAGCGGCCGCCGAGACCATATAACACCGGTCTTGAAAGACCTGCATTGGCTCCCAGTACGTTTCTGAGCACAATTCAAAGTGTTGGTGCTGACCTTTAAAGCCCTAAACGGCCTCGGTCCAGTATATCTGAAGGAGCGTCTCCTCCTCCATCGTTCTGCCCGGACACTGAGGTCCAGCTCCGAGGGCCTTCTGGCGGTTCCCTCAGTGCGAGAGGCCAAGTTACAGGGAACCAGGCAGAGGGCCTTCTCGGTAGTGGCGCCCGCCCTGTGGAACGCCCTCCCATCAGATGTCAAAGCGATAAACATCTACCTGACATTCAGAAGACATCTGAAGGCAGCCCTGTTCAGGGAAGTTTTTAATATGTGACATTTTAGTGTATCTTTCATCTTTGTTGGAAGCCGCCCAGAGTGGCTGGGGAAACCCAGCCAGATGGGCAGGGTACAAATAATAAATTATTATTATTATATTATTATAACTCCGTTGGAACATTTGGGAAGTGTGTAATCTCGGTGATACCTTAAATTCTGATCTTGACATTCTGATACTTACATCATAGGAGCCTACACAAAACACTGTTGCTTTATGTAGGTTTTATTTTATTTTTATTTTTTTATTTTATATTTTGGAACTGGACATCCAGTTGTTGTTTTTTCCTTTAAATTTTTTTGGGGCCCCCAAGAGAGTGGGGCCCTAAGCTATAGCTTGTTTAGCTTGTATGTAAATCCGGCACTGCCCACACCTCTTTGCAGCAGAATCCTAACCCCTTGTCTGCTCTGAAGTAAGCCCTATTGAATTCAGTGGGCCTTACTCCCAGGTAAGTGCCGTTAGGATCGAAGCCTTAAGATTATATACAAAACTAGGCCCATTAAAATTAATAGATATGAGTCGGGTCTATTTTCCCTCAGTGGGTCTACTCTGAGTAGGACTTAGTTGAAAGCAATATGTGTGGGGGAGGGGATCTGGTCAGTGCATGTTGGGATTTGCAAAAGGCCGAACTTCTGACGTGCTCCTGAATTCCCCTCGCTTGTTGGGGCTGCCTCTCTGAGCTGCCAGAGCAGGCGAGCTGTCAGGCCTGCCTCTTGCATGCTCAGATCTCACCCCTTGTAATTAAGCAACGTGGTTGCGACTTTATTGCAGCAACTGTGAACATTCACACCTTGGCGGGAGGGAAGGGGTGGCAGGGAGGGTAGCGATGGAGGCGGGTGGGGGGGGGAGAGAGGAAGACGGGGAAACCTCCCGCTCTGCCTTTGCTCCCCCTGCGTGTTTCGGCTCGGCTCGGCCTTATTATGCGTCGAGCTGAGGCTCCCAGCCCGGGCACGACGCCTTCCTTAATGTATCTGTTCATTAGCGCTAAACAGTAACTGTCTGCTCGCTAATTCTCCCGTAATTAGAGGCAGGATTCTTTCGCAAGCTTTCTGCACAGCCTGGCAGCCTTGATGTTCATCATTAGCAGCTGGAAACAGAAGCTGTGGAGACACACACACACACACACACACACACACACACACACATCCAGCATGGAGCTCGAACAACAACAAGAGGGTCTGGCAGCAGCGATCATGAATGATGGCGCTGAGGGAGGTTGAGGCAGGCGGAGACTTTTGTCTTCTCTGAGTGCAGAGACATGCTGCTCTGCCCACGCTGCCTTCTTCCAGCAGGTCCCCTGCCCTGGAGGAGAATCTCCCCTGGAAAAATCTAACTTCTGCTCAGAATAAGTTCCTCTGAGTTCCAGAATAAGCTCCTGGGTAGATAAAAGAATGCACTTCTTCATGCAGCTCATAATTAAACTATGGAACTCATTCCTGCAGGAGACAGGGGTGGTCACTTGGGCAACTTGAAAAGTGGATTGTGCAAATTCATGGTGGAGAGGGCTTTTGTTTTGTTTTTTAAATGTTTTTTATTAAGTTTTCATTTTAAATACACCAACACCAACAAACAAAAACATCACGTCTTTTTACATGTATCCTACTTTATGCTCCGTAGAGCCGTTGACTTTCCTCCTTCCCTTCCACAGGTTTTCTGATTCCAATATTTAATTCACAGTTTCATTAATAAAGGACTAAACCATGACATAAGATTTATTTCAGTCCTGCTAATGTCTTCAAATTTCTACAGTTCTCACTTATATAAACCATAAATTTACGCTATTCTTTTTGGTACTTTTGTCTCCTCCTGACTGCGAATTCTATGTGTCAGTTTTGCTAGTTCTGCGTACTCAACCAACTTTGTCTGCCACTCCTTTACAGTCAGTATCTCCTGTGTTTTCCGCTTTGGGGCTATCAAGACTCTAGCTGCTGTCTTAGCATACAAATACAGTCTTTGGTCCGTCTTCTTAATATCCTCTACCATCAAACATAGCAATAGTTCTTCAGGCTTTTTTGGGAAAGTATATTTAAGCATCTTTTTAAATTCATTATAGATCAATTCCCAAAACTCTTTCATTTTGTCACATGACCACCACATGTGGTAAAAATCGTCGTCCTTTTCTTTACTTTTCCAGGCGGAGAGGGCTTTTGATTGCTATGAGCCATAATGGCTATGTCCTGCCTCCACAGCTGGAGGGAAAATGCTTCTGGATCGCAGTTGCGGAAAACAAACAGGGAGAGGAGAGTGGTCTTGTGCTCAGATCCTGCTCACAGGTTTCCCACAGGCATCTGGTTGGCCACTGTGAGAACAGGAGGCTGGACTAGACGGGCCATTGCGCTGATCCAACAGGATCCTCTTAGGTTCTCATCTCTTACCATTGGCTATGCTGTCTGGGGATGGAGTCAGAGTCCAACAACATCTGCCAGCCATGGCTGCTGGGCAGCATCGGGTAGGAAGCATCAGCATCGAAATTTTGAGGTCCACGTCATACGTAATGTGGTGAAAGTGAACACCTGAAGAAAGCAGCAGGGTGTGAGCCGTGTCCCAAATTGTCCCTGGGCCTAGCGGAGACCTTGGCATGCTAAACAGGAATGGGGCTTCCAACACAGGGCTTGCCTCCAGATGTTGTGGACTGTGAGTCCCATCAGACACTGCAGATAACCAGGAATGATGGGAGTTGTTGTCCAAGACACCTGGCAGACAATAGCCTGGGTACCTTAGCTCTAGCAGCACTCAGCTGATTGTGATTTGAAGCCTCTGAACACCTGGTTGTGCTGAAGGTTTTAAGTGCATTCGTAGGTGTAATGGCTATGAGTTACTCGTGCGTAAACTGGTGCCTCTCTAGGCTAATTTGCCTTGTTAAACCTTTCGGACTGCACAGCCCTTGCTCATCGTGGCTGCCTCAGTCGCTGGCAGAATCCGTCAGTGGGCGTTTCTTGAACCTCTTCCAACATAAAAGTTGTTTGACATCCAGTCTCCTCCTCCTCTCACTGTGCGGGAGTCTTCTGCGCAGGGAAGGCGTGGGTAGCGGAGGACCTGGGCTCTCCTCACTGATGTCCGGTGAAGAGTCCTGGAGCCCTCCCTCCGATTCCCCCATCTGCCCCCCTTTCTCCCTGGTGTTGCACTGATTAGCTTCCCCCTCTACTGAGTTGTTTCTCCCCCTGCTGCTGGGTCCTTCGCCAGCAGAATCTGTGAGCCTCCCCTTCGCCTCTCGCTCTGATGTCAGTTCCCTGACAGTAGGGTTGCCATATTTCCAGATGAACAAAGTTGTTGAGCTTTTTTCAGGCTACCTCTGAGCGCTAAACAGAGCCTGAGCCGGGCATTTGCTTACAATTGTAAAAATCTCCATCCCCACCCCTGGATAGGCATGTAAGCCCCCCAAAACAGGACATGTTGGGGATTTCCCAGACATATAGCAATGCTAACATTCATCCCAAAGCTCTCAGAAACCACCTTCAAACCTTCCCACTTAAGAAGAAGGAATGGGCTGACACAAAAGGTGGAGACATAAGGGGCACTCCCTATACCCTCCCCACACTTCCACTGGTGGTGTTTGATTGCCCAGATAAGGCTTGATCTGTGGGTTGCATAAGATCACAGTCTGTGGGGTTGTGCGTGTGCACAGATTCCTCTATGTATGGCTTGTGAAAAGGATGTCTAGAAATTTGCCTGCTCCATTGAGATAAGACTCTGTCCCTGCTCCATCTCTCTCCCCCCGCCATTCCACATCTGGAAGAAGGTGGGTGGTGATGGGCAACAGGACCTTTTCAGTTTCACTCCCTTTCAAAGAACAGGGACTCTCCGAGTATTTCATAGAATCGTAGAATTGTAGAGTTGGAAGGGTCCCCGAGAGTGATCTAGCCCAACTCATTGCATTGCAGGACTCTTTTGTCCAACGTGAGGCTTGAACCCACAGCCGTGACACTTCTGTGCCCCAAAGACAGAATAACATTTGATGTGGACAAGTCAAGTGATTAGGGAGATTTTCTTCTTATTATACTATTTCCACTTCTGGCTTTGAAATGAGGATGGAGGGAAAATTGGCTTAGTTTGCATTTTCACTCACGCTTCCAGAACCAACAGGGGAATCTAAACAACAGCTGTCCTTGGAAGTTTGGACTTTTGCTTTTCTCCAACCCCAAACTCGGTATGCAACAGCATCTATTTGGGAATAGGAAAGCACTTAAATGTGCCTAATGGTGAATGCATTTTAATTAGGAGAAACGGCTTGCAAAAATATGTATGCCTTGCCCCCCCCCAAAATGTGCATATTAGGAAAATGCAGTTGTAAGTGTGCTTGAATTTTTATGCAGTCTAAAAAAAAAAGCAATGCAAAATTGGGAGGAACTGGAGTTAAGCCTGGAAAATTTGAAAACCGAGAGAAAGAGAAGTGAGCAGGTCCATCCGTCCTGACCTTGGAATTTTCCCCAAAAGCTCCGACTCCAGTGATAAGGGAAGCCTTCATATCTGAATCTGCTTAGTCCAGCTTTGTGTGTCCTCCCTTTCCCCCCACAACCACCCCCCCAGCCACACGCAGCCGCCCTCCCATGAGGCATTTCTGACCCTGACCTCAGAGCACAGCCGTGTCTGCCGGACGTTAATTGAAAATACCAGAATTCCCCCGTTGGCTTGATGGTGGCCAACGGTAACCTGATGCTGGGGGAAGAACGCTTGAGTGAAGGTTTGGAGCTGGGGGTGGGGGGAGTCCGGAAGACCCCCAGCTGCTCTGTCCTTCCTCCTTGCCCCGTCTCATTCCTCGGAGCTCTGGGGGGGGGACAGAGAGGGGGTTTCGGTGGGCTCAGCCGCCCCTGCGATTCAACACAAGTTATGGGGATTACTGTGATCAGAGACTGATTCTGCTGCACGTAACCCAAGCCGGGTGGCTGAGCCCCGTCAGCCCAAGGAGACCCTTTGATTGCGGGCAGGGGGTTGGCGGGCAGGAGGGAGACCCCTTCGCGAGGACCAGTTTTGCTCCGCAGACCTGGCAGCAGACACAGAGCGAGGGAGAGACGGAGAGAGAGGAACAATGAAAATGGATTGGCGCTGGCTGGGTTTCAGTCCATGAAAGGGGAAACTGGAGACGGGTCGTGGTTTCATGGCCAGCATGTGGTCCAGGGTCGTCCCAGACAACATGTCAGTTGACCCCCACAGCCAACTCCCTTCCCCAACCCACCCACAATGAGAGGAGCGGCTTAAGAGAGGCAGCTTGTCTGCTTCGTGTCTTGCAGCTGGGGGGGGGGGTTGGGATGGAAAGCAAGGGGGGAGGGGAGGGCCTTGCATCCCCATCCCTCGATTTTCCCCAACTTCTTCCCTATACAATGGTACCTCGGGTTAAGAAGAAGAAGAAGAAGAAGAAGAAGAAGAAGAAGAAGAAGAAGAGTTTGGATTTGATATCCCGCCTTTCACTCCCCTTCAGGAGTCTCAAAGCGGCTAACATTCTCCTTTCCCTTCCTCCCCCACAACAAACACTCTGTGAGGTGAGTGGGGCTGAGAGACTTCACAGAAGTGTGACTGGCCCAAGGTCACCCAGCAGCTGCATGTGGAGGAGCAGAGACGCGAACCCGGTTTCCCAGATTACGTGACTACCGCTCTTAACCACTACACCACACACGTTCCGGAGGTCCATTCTTAACCTGAAACTGTTCTTAACCTGAGGCACCACTTTAGCTAATGGGGCCTCCTGCTGCCGCCACACGATTTCTGTTCTCATCCTGAAGCAAAGTTCTTAACCTGAAGCACTATTTCTGGGTTAGCAGAGTCTGTAACCTGAAGCGTCTGTAACCTGAAACATCTGTAACCTGAGGTACCACTGTATTAGCTGATCTGTTCAGTTCAGAGCAACTTTTTCTAACCCTTGGGATGCCCACGTTGGAAGACTCAGGACAGATAAAAGAATACACTTCTTCACACTAGTTAAACTATGGAACTCACTCCATCAGGAAGCAATGGTTGTTGAATGGTCTCTTTAAATTTGAAGGTTCATTATTGTTCCACAAGATGTGTATTTCTTTAAGGGCCAGAGCAAATAACGTGACATAATTTTACAGCTGTGAAGCAGTATAGCAGGTGCTGTTAAGGTATGGTAATTAAGCTGTTGGGTATAGTATATAAAGAGCAGCACCTAGCTCTCTCAGTACCCTGGGGGATGGATCATGCTTATTGATATATTTAGTGTAAAAGGAGTCTTTGTTTTTGTTATTAAAGGTAAAGGTAAAGGGACCCCTGACCATTAGGTCCAGTCGTGACCAACTCTTGGGTTGCGGCTCTCATATCGCTTTATTGGCTAAGGGAGCCGGCGTACAGCCTCCGGGTCATGTGGCCAGTATGACTAAGCCGCTTCTGGCGAACCAGAGCAGCGCACGGAAACACCGTTTACCTTCCCGCCAGAGCGATACCTATTTATCTACTTGCACTTTGGCGTGCTTTTGAACTGCTAGGTTGGCAGGAGCAGGGACCGAACAACGGGAGCTCACCCCATCGCGGGGATTCGAACCACCGACCTTATGATCGGCAAGCCCTAGGCTCTGTGGTTTAACCCACAGTGCCACCTGTATCCCTCATATTAAAACCTAGCAAAAGTTATTTTTGCGTTCCTTGTAATGTGTGGTTTCCCCAGCACGCCTTCTGCAGCGCATCTAATCTGCAAATAGCCAACAATGTTGTCCACCAACTTGGGAAGCTTCCAAAGGGGATTGGGCAAATTCATGGAGGAGAGGGGCTATCCAAGGTGACTAGCCATGACGGCTAGTCTCTGGAGGCAGCAATGCTTTTCAATACCAGTTGCTGGAAACCCCAGGAAGGGAGAGTGCTCTTGTGTTCAAATCCAGCTTGCAGGCTCCCCCGGGCACCGGGTTGGCCAAAGTGGGAACAGGATGCTGGACTAAATAGGACTGCTATTATGATGGCCGTTTTATTATTAGGCTGTCTGTCAGTATGCTTTTTATTATGTTTTTATAACTGATGTTCTGTAATGTGTTTTTAATGTTGTACACTGCCCTGGAATCTTTTGATAAAGGACAGTACAGTGGTACCTCGGGTTACATATGCTTCAGCTTACATACACTTCAGGTTACACACTCCGCTAACCCAGAAATAGTACCCTGGGTTAAGAACTTTGAATCAGGATGAGAACAGAAATCGTGCTCTGGCAGCGTGGCAGCAGCAGGAGGCTTCATTAGCTAAAGTGGTGCTTCAGGTTAAGAACAGTTTCAGGTTAAGAACAGACCTGCAGAATGAATTAAGTTCTTAACCCGAGGTACCACTATATATAAATTTAAATACTAATACTACTACTACTAATAATAATAATAATAATAATAATAATAATAATAATTTGCCATTGGCCTGATCCAGCAAGATCTTATGGTCTAATGGCTTCACCCTGAAGCATCACAATTCAGTAGTTTCTTTCACACTAGCTGCAGCGTATCTAGAGTCTGATCTTCTCTGGTTATGGGCCATGGTGCCTGGGGCTGAGGTGGGTTCAGCCACTTCTGGGGGGCCATGTCACCTCTTTGCCCTGGATGCAGAAGGTCCCACATTCTCCAGAATCAACAGATTGGGCTTGAAATGTGTCCCTTTTAGAAACCCTGGAGAGCTGCTGCCAGTCAGTGTAGGCAATATGGATCCGGATAGATGAATAGTCAGCTTCCCATGTCTTGAGGGTGTGCTTTGCATGCAGAAGGTCCTAGGGTCATCCCCCAGAATCTCCAGGTAGGTCTAGGAATCCCCCCCCCTGCCTGAAACCCTGAAGAGCCACTACCAGACAGTGTAGACCGTGCTGAGCTGGATACATTAGTGGTCTGACTCAATATAGGTCAGCTTCCTATGTCCATATGGATTGTGCAAAAGTGGGGTGGAGGGAACCAATTAGATTGTAGAGAAATAGCCCATTGGGGTGGTCCCTTGCCTGGAATTGGACAGACCAGCATTTTCTCTCCGAAACAAGCTTCTGTTTTTTTAAAAAAAGTAAATAAATAAATCAGCATTTAAATGTCAGTGCTGGGCAGTTTTCAGGAAAACAAAGAATCAGATAACAATCAGGTTCAAATCCCTGTTCTAAGGCCATTCACACATCGTCCAGCCACCCTCACCCCTGCTAATCCAGGTCACGGGGTACTCAGAGCAGAAGACAGGAGCAAGCATAGTGTGTCACTGCAAATGTGCTGGGAAAGACACACACACACACACACACACACACACACCATGACTCCAGCAAACCAAGTCATGATACTGCTCTCCAACCCCTAACCTTGCTGACTCCCAGGGAAAAGCTGTTTCAGCTCCAAAGATGTGTGATTCAGCTCACTTCGCTCTCTGAGATACTCAAAAACACTTGGTTGTGTGTGCATGTCCAGCATTCTTCCTTCCAACACTCTCAATGGAGAAACATTTTTCTCCCTCTTTCAAAATGCTGGAACCCAGGGACATCCAAGTAAGCTGAATGTTCAGAGATCCAGGAAAGACAAAAGAAAGCTCTTCTTCACTCACAGAATTTGCTCCCACAAGATGTAGTGATGGACACCAAGTTGGATGGCTTAAAAAGAGGGTTGGACAAATATCAGTGACTACTAGCCATGATAGGTATCTCCACTGCTGGAGTCAGGAAGCTTCACAAGTGGGGTTATGTGCTGTTGTTCTGCTTGCAGGCTTCCCATAGACAACTGGTGGGCTATTGTGAGATCAGGCGCCTGGATTAGATGGGCCTTTGGCCTGACCCAACTGAGCTCTTCTTATGTTCTTCCTGACGTCTTCATGAAATTTTGAGTTGTCACCAAGACTTTTATCTCTGGGCTCAGAAATATTTGCATCGGGGACTGTGGACTTATGAAAACCCACATATCATCTTGATAAGACATCTCCCATTTCAAATAATTCTCAGAATTTAACTGCCTCTATTATTATTATTATTATTATTATTATTATTATTATTATTATTATATCACTCTTCATCAAAAGATCTCTGGGCAGTTCACAGAATAAAACACAAGTAAATAATTAAAGCAAAACAATAACTCCCCCTTCCCATAGACCCACTTAAAACCAGCCCAAAATCTGTTGGAAGAGGAAGATTTTCGCCTGGCACCTAAAAATACATAACGAAGGCTCCAGGCGAACCTCCCTGGGGAGAGCATTTCACAAACACTGAGCCACAACAGAGAAGGCCTCTGGACCTCACATGGAGGAGGCACACACATAAAGGCCTCAGATGATAAATGCAAAGTCCAGGCCAGTTTATATGGGGAGAGGCTATGCATTTTTGCTCCAACTCAAAACCTTATAAAAATGGTTGGATGGCTTGCTTTAATCCAACACTAGCCTGATGTTTGTTAACTAAAACGAGCTATCACTGCGAGGACTCAAAGCAGATCTGTAGCTCAGTCCTAGAGCACATGTCTCCTTCCTGGAACCCTGACAAGAGCTGCTGCCAGTCAATGTGGATGAACTTGATGGACCAATGGTCTTTTATGAGCCAGGTCCCTATATGAATAGGGACTAGGGGTACCCACCAGGCAATCATGGCTAAGGAACCCGTTGTGGCTACTGCAGATGCTGGCTTTGTGTTTGGTGCAAATTGAGCCCCAGGATGCAGTTGAGACAGAGCGGTTGAAGCAGTCCATTGGGACGCCTTCCCTTTTTGAAGGCATAGAAGGGGAAGAAATGGAGGCAGTGAGAGATTTTACTTTCTTGGACTCCATGAGCACTGCAAATGGTGACAACAGTCACGAAATTAAAAGACGCCTGCTTCTTGGGAGAAGAGCGATGGCAAACCTAGATAGCATCTTAAAAAGCAGAAACATCACCTTGCCAACAAAGGTCTGTATAGTTAAAGATATGGTTTTCCCAGTAGTGATGTATGGAAATGAGAGCTGGACCTTAAAGAAGGCTGGTCACCGAAGAATTGATGCTTTTGAATTATGGTGCTGGAGGAGACTCTTGAGAATCCCATGGACTGCAAGAAGATCAAACCTATCCATTCTGAAGGAAATCAGCCCTGAGTGCTCACTGAAAGGACAGATCCTGAGTTTGACCAAACATGAGTTTGACCAAACTGCGGGAGGCAGTGGAAGACAGGCGTGCCTGGTGTGCTCTGGTCCATGGGGTCAAGAAGAGTCGGACACGACTAAACGACTAAACGACTGAACAACAACAGAGTGGTGATTGGGGGATCTTTGGCCCTCCAGATGTTGCTGCATTAAAACACTCTTCAGCCCCAACCTGGGATATTTGGGGCTGCAGTCCAATGCCAGGGACAGCACAGGTTCCCTATTGCCCACCTAGAGAAGGAGAACTAGGCATAGCAGCAGAGGTGTGGTTGTCTTCACCCAACCTCCCTGGGCAGAGGTGGATCAATTGTGGCCATCCAGCCTCTCGATCTGACCTTTGGAACTCTTCCTAGGATACATGCCATCCCTAGCCACCCTCCTCCCTGGCCATAATCTCCACCCTCCTCAAGCGTTTTGGCCTGGCTGGGATATGTTCTTGAGCACTGGTAATACCTCTTGCTTGTCTGGATGGATGTGTGTGAGAATGTATAGAACCTAGCCTATTCTACGATGGAAAAAGTGGGCTCTGTCCACTTCCCCACCAGGCCCCACCCGGCATCAGCAGCCCACAAAAGGTTTCCCCAAAAGGAATGTGGCTGCTAAGAAGGTTCTCCATGCTTGGAGAACTTGGACTAATTAAGAGAACTGGTGCAGGATCAAGGAATAATATCAACTCCTGATAGCCGGAACATGGGAAGTCATCCAAAAATGTTTCATTTGGAACTGCTTAATTGGCTCTTTTGATTGTATTGTGATTTGGCATTGTGTTAATGTGGCCTCCATTGGATTGTTATTAATGAAAAATTAATAAAAAATATTTTATTTTATTTTTAATCAAAGAACGTTCTCCATGCTTGTCCTAGGACAAACATGGTCATGAATGCTCCACTACCTAGACATTTGAATCAGGACAACCCAGGCTTTCAAATTTCCAAATGTCCTTACTCATCATGTTCAGAAGATCAGAGAGGCAGACTCTCACTCACCTCAGTGTCCCCACGGTGGCAGCTTCCTGGTAGCCACCATGTTGCTGTTTTTTTTAACTAAGAGGCAACTTTTGTGGAGTGGTAGCTGTAGGTGGACTAGGTTTGTGTTGGGGTTGTTGGACTTCTGCCAACATCCCTGACTCAGACACATCGCACATGTGAGACGCAGCCTAGTTAACAACATGACTAGGTAATCTTCCCCTCCCCATCTAGCCCTGTCACCCGGTGGGGGCCACAAAGCCGCTACAAAAGGGTCCTTTTGTTCTCTCATTTGCCTGACACAATTCTCTGTTGGCTGGCAGTTCCCAACTGAGACATGTCAGTTTCATTGTAATGAATTGCCCTGAGCATAGCACAGCCCATTTCCACAAATTAGTGTTCATTTCCAAGACACCAGAACTCCACCCCCCACCCCACCTACCCCCCTGGATCACATCATGCTGTACAAAGTTGTCCTGTGTTAGCAAAGGATGGGAAGTAAAGGGAGATGCTGAGGAGGAGAATCAGTAGCCCAACCTGACAGGAGTTCTGAACAAAACTTGAGGGAAATGACTGAGGCACCTTTGTGGCAACAACACAATCAATGAGCTCTGACCACAGGGCTTTTGAATGAGGTACAAGTGCAAAAACTATTCAGGGGCTGGGCTCTTGGTTGCTGTGGGGTTAATTCATCAATCACCGCAACCATACACCCTACTCAGGTATTTTGTACCTGTCGCTTACCGAATGCATGAAGGAGTCAATAGGAATGTGCTCAGCTAGGCCAACCCCATCACAAGGGCACTTTTTATTATTGTTTGACAAGTTTTACAGACCCTCCGAGTGTCCCTATTTTCCAGGGACAGTCCTGGATTTACAGAAGCTGTCCCGGTTTCTGGTTTGGTCCTGGAATGTCCTGCTTTTCCTTAGGACATCCTTATTTTCATTGTAGAAATGTTGGAGGGTATGGAGTCATGCGACCCCCCCCCAAAAAAAAAAAAACCCCAAGGAGATAAGTTAATTACAACCTTTAGAAGACATCTGAAGACAGCCCTGTATAGGGAAGGTTTTTTTTAATGTTTAATGTTTCATTGTGTTTTTATATATGTTGGAAGCTGCCCAGAGTGGCTGGGCAACCCAGTCAGATGGGCAGGGTATAAATAATAAAATCATTACTATTATTATTATGGAATAGGATGTCCCTATTTTCATTGGGAAAATGTCGGAGGGTATGGTTTCATATAATGCTTTATTGTAACAAAACCTCAAAGGAATAATAATAATTTACAATCATAATTTATTATTTATACCCCGCCCATCTGGCTACAAAATTGGTTACAAACAGAATAAGGCAATAAAATTGTCAGTTAAAAACAGCTATTTAAAACATTCAAAAACAATTAAAAACAACAGTAGGCCAAAAACTAGATTAAAACATCCAGCAAAGTTCCATCTCTAGGTAGTCTTGCATGAATGAAAATGAATTTAGCTAGTGCCAAAAAGAGTACAGTGAAGGTTTCTGCCTGGTGTCAGTAGGCACGGAGTTCCAAAGTTGCTGCCAAGGTAGAATATCTATTTCCTGCAAATGCAGAATGCTGGTTACAGTGCCAGTTCCACAGTGGTCGAGTGGGTATGTATGGATAAGGCGATCTAGCATGAAAAATGGTCCCAAACTGTTAAAGGCTTTATAGTATTAATAGTGACACCTTGAACTTGGCCCAAGAAATTCAGGCAACAAGGCAAGAGTCCAGGCTGAACAACTCCTTGCAGAGTTGGAACAAGCTGTGACTATTGCTTGATCAGGAGGTAACCTCAGAATGAGCCTGAAATATTGTTGCAGCTCAACAGCCACAGGAAAGTTGCTGAGAGAGGGGAAGGAGCTCACGGAACATGCCAGTTCACTGACACGGGATTGATACCAACAATGGCTTTATGGTGACTCAGCATTCATGACAGTTGCAGGTGCTGAGCCATTGCTTGTAGGTCAATAAGTGTTTATTGTGGCATCAGCATATAGAGGACTTCCTTGAAACGTCTCCCTTCCTGCAGGGCAGTGATCATACACTGGCTAAGGCAACGGACCTCTTTCTCTTACAGCCCCTTCAGCCGTGTCCATCATGCACCAGGTGAGTCGGACGGTGGACAGCATCACCCTCTCGTGGTCACAGCCCGACCAGCCCAACGGAGTCATTCTGGATTATGAGCTGCAATACTACGAGAAGGTACCAGGGGTCAGAGGGGCATGGGTTGGGGCATACATCCAACTCTCCTCAGGGAGAGTCATCAGGGACCAAACTGCGGGCACTCTCTGGCAGACCACTGCCGTGGCTGTTCCAGTCGAGAAACAAGCCAGCTTGTGGTATATTGCAATGTTGAAAACCAGTTATTGCCCAACTCTTAGGCAGAGCATCTCCTTTGCATGCAGAAGGTCCCAGGTTCAGTCCTCAACAGTCTCTCCAGGAAGGACTGAGGATGTTCCCCCTGCCTGAAACCCCCCAAGAACTGCTCCCATTCAGGGTTGGCAATATTGAGCTAGATCAGCGGTTCTCAACCTGTGGGTCCCCAGATGTTGTTGGACTACAACTCCCATCACCCCTAGCTAGCAAGGCCAGAGCTCAGGGATGATGGGAGTTGTAGTCCAACAATATCTGGGGACCCACAGGTTGAGAATCGCTGAGCTAGATGGACCAGTAGGTCTGATGGAATATGAGGCAGCTGTGGAGGAGGAAGAGCTGGGTCAAATACATTGGTCCAATAAGAAACGTAATTGGCCTAGTTGGTTATAAGTGGGAAGATACACCTTCAAAGTGTCTCCCATATCTCACTTTGATGTTGCACCTGAGCACCAGACACAGAGCTGGATTTCAAATTCCAGTAAGATCTCTGCATTAGTGAATCTGCCGACAGGGTTTCTTTGAAGTGAGCCTCTTGAGTTCCTCTAGAGCTCTAGCATTAGAAGAGGCTTTGAATCGTCTCCCGCTGGGAAAACTCCTCTCTCTCTCTCTCTCCTTTTTCTTTTTTGAAATGGAAAACTGACAATTACTGTCAATGTGTGTGTTGCGTTTTTCTGGAAAAGAACAACATTGGTTTTATTCTGGAGAGCCACTTCTGAACCTCATACTGGGAGCTGTGGTCGAGGAGGGGGGAAGGAAATGGACCCTTTCTGGGCCCTCTCCTCAAACTTCACTTGACATGCAATTGCATCTCACTCTCTCCTCCATCCTGATTAGTGCTGAGCTGAAATCCTCTCCACTAACCTCCCCATTCTGCTGGCCAGTTATGAAATTGGGAGGGGGGCATTTCTAACAAAATTTGGGATGTGCAAACAAGGAGGAACCTGAGGGCCATATGTGGCCCTCCAAGGCTCTCTATTTGGCCCCCAGGACTCTCCCCAAACCATATCCCTCACCAGTCTTGCTTCATACCTCTTGAGTCTTTTTTCTGGCTGGAATGTGTTCTTGAATGTTCAGCATGCCTATTGCTTGTCTGGACACAGGATAGAGTGGTGTGTATAGAAACTATCCTGTTGTACAAAGGTATATATTATATTTATTGCTTTTCTCCACTTTTGCTTCTGGCCTCACACACCACTGTCATGTGACCCCTGCACAGCGCCGAGGGCCTTCTGGTGGTTCCCTCGCTGCGAGAAGCCAAGTTACAGGGAACCAGGCAGAGGGCCTTCTCGGTAGTGGCCCCTGCCCTGTGGAACGCCCTCCCACCAGATGTCAAAGAGAAAAATTACTACCAAACTTTTAGAAGACACCTGAAGGCAGCCCTGTTTAGGGAAGCTTTTAATATTTAATAGGTTATTGTATTTTAGTGTTTTGTTGGAAGCCGCCCAAAGTGGCTGGGGAAACCCAGCCAGATGGGCTGGGTATAAATAAATTAATAATAATAATAATAATAATAATAATAATAATAATAATAATAATAATGTTGCCCAGAATGGAAAGTGGCTCTCAGGCTGAGAAAGGTTCCCCCACCACAGCTCAACAGTGAGGGCAGAAATTAGTGCCCTTGCTCTGATCTGGCTTCATGATGATTCCATGGGATTCCATCCAAAGCCAACTGAGAGTGAGGGCAATGATTCATGTGTTCACTGTGGAGCCTTATGAGAAAGTAAATGAATGAATGGTGTTCCCAGCAATGGGGAGTGTGATTGTCAGTGTTTTCAGAATCTTGAAAAACAGGCAGCAAAAAAGATAAACAGAAGGGTACAGCGTCTGCCTCTGCTGCCAACTCACTAATTTCAAGTCCTAAAAATAGCTTTTATCTGACTATATAAATAGCTTATGCATATAAAATTAAAATATAAATTTTATTCAAAAGTTACAATACAGCTTGGTCTGCTGCCATAGAATCCTAGATTGATCACTCCAATCTTCAATGCCTCTTCACTGTCATGTTGGCTCGTCAAATACCCTCAGTAGGAACCCGACTACTAGATATTTTCCATTAATATATCCCCTCCACGGACACCTGTGATTATTATAAATACCTTGTTCTTCTTCAATGAATTCCTAAACTTCTTTCCTCTACAAAAATCATGCAGTTTTAAACCAGATTGAGTTAGGCACTCTTCAGTTGGAATGAGTCAGGTACAAAAATCGTTGGCAGACAGAGATGCTTATGACAGGGATCCACAATCTCTTTCATTCCCCAGTTGCAAGGAATTGCGTGTGTATCAAAGAGGGGGTGTATGTATCAGGGAAAAAAAGCTAATTAAAACTCCATGATTGCATGAAATCACAAATGTCCTTCCCGCACCCCACACTTCAATTCGCAGTGGAAAGGGCTAATCCTCTGTTCCCTCCAGATGACCTATATTTTGGTTCCCTTCAGGCCAGCAGGAGCTGGGGGAGGGGGGGAGAGCCCACCGTTCTGAGCCGATAAATAGGTCCTGACCTATATTGCATAAACGGGTGCCCTGGCTCTGCCTTGCTCTGTCCTTGTTCCGCAGCAAAGCCAGGAGAGAGTGGCAGAATCAGGGCTGGTTCAGTGTGTCAGGAGGGGGGTGTCTCTTCTGAACCACCACCTCCTTCACCAGATGTTTGTTCCCATGTAAATATTAGGGGGAGACTTTCAGGAGGGTGGCGTGGAAGTCGAAGGACTTTCAGGTGAGGGGATGTTCGGATAGATGGATAGACAGATAGATGATAGATAGAGATAGATAGATGATAGATAGATGAGAGAGAGCGAGAGAGCGTGTGTGTGTTTTTCTGGGGGTACTCAGAGGTACGCATACCCTTAAACATTTTGTGAATCTTTGTACTTTTGTCCATTTACTGTATTTATTTTTCCTGATTTGAACTATAAAGTGGTGGTTTTCTTGAGTCAAAATGAAAGCACTCCTAAACATGTTTTTTAGAAAGAGAGCACTGGGTGGGTAGGTAGGTAGGTAGGTAGGTAGATAGATAGATAGATAGATAGATAGATAGATAGATAGATATAGATATAGATATAGATATAGATATAGATATAGATATAGATATAGATATAGATATAGATATAGATATAGATAGGTGACAGGGCAACCCAACTAGATGGATGGGATATTATTATTATTATTATTATTATTATATAAATAGATAATTTGCATATTGTTACAAACTTTAATACATGCAAAACCACAGACAGTATTGCACCAGTTATATAAATGGCACAGAATAACTATGTGTTAGTATAATTACGGTATCATTCAAATAATAATAATAATAATAATAATAATAATAATAATAATAATTATTATTATTATTATTATTATTATTATTATTATTTATTTATTTATACCCCACCCTCCCCAGCCAAGGCCGGGCTCAGAGTGGCTCAGAGCGGCTTACAAGCAATAATAAAAACAAGATGAATGATTACAACTTAAAAACAAAAATAAAATACAACATTAAAATAATGGAACATTAAAATATTAAAATGTAGCCTCATCGCAGGAGGAGAAGGAAAAGAAAAAAGAAAGAGAGGGAGGGAGGGAATCAAATTGGCTCCAAGCCAAAGGCCAGGCGGAACACCTCTGTCTTACAGGCCCTGCGGAAAGAAATCAGATCCTGCAGGGCACTGGTCTCATGAGGCAGAGCGTTCCACCAGGCCTGGCTCTGCCTCTGGCTCTGGCTGAAGCCAATCTAACTTCCTTAGGGCCTGGGACCACTAGGGTGTTGTTATTTATGGACCTTGAGGCTCTCCGTGGGGCATACCAGGAGAGGCAGTCCTGTAGGTACGAGGCTCCTAGGCTGTGAAGGGCTTTAAAGGTCAAAAGCAGCACCTTAAATCTGACCCTGTACTCCACCGGGAGCCAGTGCAGCTTGTAAAGCACTGGATGAATATGCTCCCATGGCAGAGACCCCGTGAGGAGCCTCGCTGCAGCATTCTGTACCCGCTGGAGTTTCTGGGACAGCTTCAAGGGCAGCCCCGCGTAGAGCGAATTACAGTAGTCAAGCCTGGAGATGACCGTCGCATGGATCACTGTGGCCAGGTCGGGGTGGGAAAGGTAAGGGACCAACTGCTTGATGCGGCGAAGGTGGAAAAATGTTGCCTTGGCTGTTGCTGTAACTTGCGCCTCCATGGAAAGGGAGGCGTCAAGGATTACACCCAAACTCTTAACGGAAGGCAATGGCACTAATTGGGCCCCCGCAAGAGAAGGGAGTTGGTCCCTCATCCCCATGCCATCCCGACCTAGCCATAGGACCTCTGTCTTCGAAGGATTTAGTTTCAATCGGCTCCCACAAAACCATCCAGCCACAGCTTCCAAGCATCTGGTCAGTGTGTTCGGGGCCGAGTCGGTGTGGCCATCCATCAGCAGATAGAGCTGAGTGTCATCAGCATATTGGTGACAGCCCAGCCCAAAGCTCCAGATAATCTGGGCAAGGGGGTGCATAAAGATGTTAAAAAGCATTGGGGAGAGAATTGTGCCCTGTGGCACTCCACACACCAAGGAGTATATATATTTATCCTTACTATAGTTCAGCCAATGGGCATAAATATTTGTATACAAATTTTTGTAATCTTTTTTTAAAAAAGTACTGTGGTGCAGAATAAATACATATAAAACAGCGACTTAACAAAAATAAATGCATGTGTTAGTTATATAAAATGACATAGAATCACTATGAGTATGGTAAATATAATAATGTAAAACACAGCTGCAAACCCAAGTTGTGAAAGGCTGACCTAGAAGAGGGGGCGGGGGGGGTGCCCAGAAGGTTTCGTTTTATCAGCTGGCGTCTGTTTGCCTGGCAGGATTTGAGTGAGTTCAACGCCACGGCAGTTAAGAGCCCCACCAACACTGTGACGGTGCAGAACCTCAAAGCTGGCACCATTTACGTCTTCCAGGTGCGGGCACGCACTGTGGCAGGCTATGGGCGTTACAGCGGCAAGATGTACTTCCAGACCATGACTGAAGGTGAGATATGGTGCAGAAGACTCCCTGCGCCAGTTAGGGAATCTTAAGCTCAGTTCTCCATGATTCCATATCCGTTTCAGAGCATGTATCTATACATATATATCCTCCACTGCCTTGCAAGATACAGTATCTTCAGGAGAAGAAAAGGCGATGGAGTAAACCCTACACAAATCTGGAGTAGAGTCCTTAAGATGGCTGGATGGCGCCTTGTACGCCTCCTTCTGGCATCTCCTGCAGCCAACCTGGTGCCAAACGTATTGCTCTGCTTTCCTTTGGACCACATCAGTGAGGCCGAGAGGGGGGTCTTGTCATTTGGACAGCCTAGGACCTCTACAGCACTGCCCAGCTTGCACCAAGGGGATGTCACTTCAGTGCTGCTGACATAGTGATTTGGCTTCACCCTCAGAGGCGCACTCCATTGTCTCTCAAAACAGATGGATGCCAATAGCAAATATATTTCAAAAGAATCTTTGTTGTTGTTGTTGTTTAGTCGTTTAGTCATGTCTGACTCTTCGTGACCCCATGGACCAGAGCATGCCAGGCACTCCTGTCTTCCACTGCCTCCCGCAGTTTGGTCAGACTCATGTTTGTGGCTTCGAGAACACTGTCCAACCAAGAATCTTTAAGTCTGAACAAAATGCTTGTTTAACCTGGAGGTAGACTGTCTGAATTGTGCATTGCTTTGTAACGATTTGTTGGGTCTCTGGACCGTAATAAAGATTGATTGATTGATTGATTGATTGATTGATTGATATTTCAAAAGACTTCTTGAAAATTCATCAATACTTAAGTGGTTCCAAGGAGGTGGTTTGAGTATCCATGGTTTTGCATATAAGTGCCATCCCCAGAACATAACCCCTGCCTAAGATGTGAGTTACCTGTACACATTTTTTGGTCACCAATATATGCATTTTATGATACGCGATCTTACATGCGTTACTTTGCACTGCAAAATTCAGAAAAGTGCAAATTTCAAAGGATGGGTGTGTTTCTCTTCACCTATTGTTTCAGGATGTGCAAATTAGAGAGGTTCACTTTTCACGTGCACAGTCACTCAGCTCTCCCTCTCAGTGCCAACCATGGTTGGGATTGGGCCCCCTTCATCCAACTGAGGAGTAAACCCCACCTTGTTCTTCTTTCTTGCTCCTCACAGCTGAGTACCAAACCAGCATCCAGGAGAAGCTGCCGCTCATCATTGGCTCCTCGGCTGCGGGACTCGTCTTCCTCATTGCACTGGTAGTCATTGTCCTTGTTTGCAACAGGTAGGTACCTTTTGCTACTGGGAGAGGCAGGTGGGGATCATTGGGAGGAGGGAGGGAAGCTGGGAGAGATCCAGCAGGCATTATAAGAGATGCTGCGCTGCTCCTGTTTCACAGCTCTTGCATCAAACAATGCACAACGGAGAAACCAGTGCTGCAGAGGAAAGGGGTGCCAGTCTGAAAAGAACCACTTGTATGCTAGCTCAGGTTTAAAGCATTCTGGTTTGCATGCAGAAGGTCCCAGTTTTGAATCTCAGCATCTCCAGGCAGGACCCTAGAGAGCCTCTGTTGGTCAGAGCAGGCAATAACAGGCCAGACTGACAGAGGCAACTTATTCTATTCTTAAAAGAAGCAGCAGTAGAAGATGCTCTGAGATGGTTGGCACTTGCTGGTCCAGGGGTGGGTGGGAAAACCTTGTGGGAGAGAGGTGGCTGGTGCAGATTGGTGCCCTGTGAATGCTTAACATAGGCCCCAGAGACAGTGCAGATTGTATGTACAGCTTCTGTGGAAATTGAACAGCCGCCCCATATGCACCCTAGTGCAGATGCAGCCTCCCAGGAGAGGGAGGGAGGGACTTGGAAGGGGGGAAGGGGCGGGCTCCAAGCTGGGAGGGGCGCGGGAAAGATGCTCTGTGCCTCTGGGCTGAGAGCTGAAGCCCAGCCTTGCCCCCCTGCTCTGCTAGTCCATCTGCCTCCCGCTCAGCCCGGTGCTCTCCTTCCAGAAGACGAGGATTTGAGCGTGCAGACTCCGAGTACACCGACAAGCTGCAGCATTATACCAGCGGCCACAGTATGTACTCTCCAGTGGGCATGAAGCCCCAAGGGTGAGGTGAGGGGTGGGGTGGGGAGGTTGTTTCCTGGTCTGCCTCAGTGCCTTCGGACCTCTGCCCCCCATTGTTTGAAGGCATCTGGACAAACTTACTTTTTTAGAGCCACCTCCTTCAACCCTGGCTCCCCAGATGTCGTCAGACTACAAGGCCCATCATCCCTGAACTTTGGCTATGCTGGCTGTGGGTGGTGGTCCCTGTAGTCTAGCAACATCTAGGAGAGCCAAGGCTGAAGAGTTCCTTCATAGCATATTCCAAATAATGTTCCACCCTCTAGGCCCACACTTTGCTGTTCTTTGCACACGAAAAAGTCCCCAGCTGTCAGTCAGGTCTCCATAAGAGCCAGGCTTCTGGTGGTAGAGCAGAGGACAGAGATATAGGGTGGAGTGGAGGACGGAGCTGGGCACCAGAAATGGATGTGCGTCTTGGAACAGTCTGGGGACAGAAAACACAGACCAGAGAGGGCCACAGAGAGGCCCACTTACCAGTGACTTGCTTGATACCAGAAGCTTGCCCCAAAGCGACCATTGCTCTTGGGCTGAGGAAGGTCCCCCACCCCTGGCTGAAATTATTGTCCTCACAGCATAAATGATTTCCTGACCCACTGAGGCCAGGGTATTGCATGGCAGTGATGTCTGGGATGGGGGAGGGGAGGGATGAATTCAACAAAGCACTAAGCAAATTGTTCCATCAATATAAGGATTTATGGGGTCACGAAGAGTTGGACACGACTAAACAACTAAACAACAACAACAATGGAATGATCTCTGCTTCCCCTCTCCCTGAAGGCTCTTGAAATGGGAGCCAGTGTGGTGTAGTGGTTAAGAGTGGTAGACTCGTAATCTGGTGAACTGGGTTTGATTCCCCGCTCCTCCACATGCAGCTGCTGGGTGACCTTGGGCTAGTCACACTTCTCTGAAGTCTCTCAGCCCCACTCACCTCACAGAGTGTTTGTTGTGGGGGAGGAAGGGAAAGGAGAATGTTAGCCGCTTTGAGACTCCTTAGGGTAGTGATAAAGCGGGATATCAAATCCAAACTCCTCCTCTTCTTCTTCTTCTGAAATCTCAGCAGATTTGGGGACAGCATCATGCATGCAGAGAGGGGGCAGGGACAGAACGTAGCTAAATGCCACCCAGGGATTGGCCTTTGCTGATCAGCTGACAAAGCTCAGGGTGGCTGGTAGTACCTCTGAAGTATAGGGCACAGTCAGCCAGACCTGCAGTTGAAAGGGCATTAGTGGTGCAGAGATCAAGTGTTGGGCCCTGGTCACTTGGAGCCCCAGTCTGAGGCATCGCTCCCTCCTCCCTAGACCTCACTACATCTGCTAGCCTGACCCAACAGTGTCTCTCTCTTCTTCTTTTACACACATGCACTGGACACTAGCTTCAGGTAGTTAGCGCCCTTACTCCACATGCAATCGCCAAGTACCCCACTTTCAATAAGGAGGGAAATGGAACAGCCAAATAGCATCGCAAGTATAAAAGCAGTTTATTTTTAAAATATATTTTGAAACTGTTTTTATATAACTAACAGACTATTTCAACAATTCAACAACAACAAAGGGGGGGGGAATTGAGCATGGTCAGGTATAAGGTAAGGAGACGAAAGATCAAAAGGAAATCGGGCAAAAAGAGGCAGTACAGCAGTAATAATCCAAGATCAGACATAAACAGCAGATCAAAAACTCACAAAATCAAAAACAGTGCAAGATGAAATCATGTTTTGATAGGATTTGCTGTGTGTGTGACTGTCATTAAATAAGCTGCAGGAAGCCACAAAATCCATCAGGTCTGTTTCTCGTCTAAGAACCCAGAGTTGTGGGTCAATTTCTCTGATGGCCCTGTAGAGAAGGCTCTTTGAAACCAGTTGGTAATTGAGTATGTAGAAAGGTCCTTCCTGCCTTGAGCCACGACTGAACAAGCAGCTGTTAGCAAACGAGTTATTAATATATCTTGCTTTGTTAAATTGAAGGAAATCGCCCATAAATATTGAAAGTAAGCACAACCTGGGGGTCCAGATAGATCTTTGGTGCGGTGATGGTGCTGAGTTCAAAAGCCATTGGATCCCAATATGTATTGACATAAACACAATCCCAGCATGTACGGTAGCAAGAACTTCCCATGTTGCAACCCTGCCCACAAAACAAGGATCACCCTTTTAGAATAAGAGCAGTTTCTACCCTGTGCTTGTTTCCTGACACTGCAACGATCCCACCCTGATAGATGCCAAATCAATTGATCCACCAGAGGCACACAGCTGAGTTGCGCATAAGCATTTCCTCATACAGGCTGACCACAGACTCGTGCAGACACTTCCGGGTATCACTGCACATTTGCAATAAAGACAGTGTGCTGTGGTGGTCAGAATGGGAAGGGAGAGAACTGGTTGGCAAACGGGGAGAATTGGCTCATCTTGCTGCTTCGGCCTCATTTTCACTACACGTTTAAAGTGCTGTGGTAAAACCAGGTTAAATACTCATGGTTTTCCCCAAAGAAACCTGGGAAGGGTTGTTTGTTAAGGGTGCTGGAAGGGTGCCAAAGGTTGTAAAGTGGGAGAAACAGCGACAGTTGGCCTGAGTTCTTTGGGGATGGGCTGGGTATTTAAGTGTGAATCATAGAATCATAGAGTTGGAAGAGACCACAAGGGCCATCGAGTCCAACCCCCTATGCTGAATGAATACATACAAAGAGACAGAGAGACAGAGAGACAGAGACAGAGACAGACAGAGACAGAGATATATACACATCTCTACCCTTTTCCACTCCTGAGCAGTGACTCCTGGCATGAAGATCTACATCGACCCTTTCACCTACGAAGACCCCAATGAGGCTGTCAGAGAGTTTGCAAAGGAGATTGACATCTCATGTGTCAAAATTGAGCAGGTGATTGGTGCAGGTAAGTCCCTGCCCTTGGATGCCTGTGCTGCAACCCCAAACTGTCACAGGGAGGGTGTGTCAATGGGAGGGTGTGGCCGAGTTGCACACCCAGCTGGGGCCATGCCGAAAATCTGCATTTTTGAACTTCCGTCTTGAAAATCAAGAGTGGGACAGGGGCCATTTCAGGTGGAGCAGAGGTGGGATTTTCTCTCTCTCTCCCTAGATGGTAGTGGAGCTCTCTTCAGCAGAGCAGCAGCCATTCCCCACCCCACACATTCAGAGTATCTCCGATATAGAACAAGCATTTTGGAGGAAAATGGCAGCTACTTCATAAACTGGTGGCCTCTTTTGCGGACCACCATTTCTCCAAAAACGACTCAGAACATTGCTATCTTTAGAACATTCCCTTTTTTGGACGGGAGAATAACAATCAACAACCAGGAAAAGCGCCAAAGAGTTTCTCAACAATCCCCCACAAAGTGCCCTCCCCACCTCTGTCAAAACTGCATAAATGGCCTCATTTTACTGGGATGTGATTGGGTTGGCCTACATGCTTCTTTGGGTCCTTTCCAACTCTGCAATCCAAGGATGCTAAGAAATGAGGGAAGGTGCTTGGCGCAGCCTTAGGTCCAGTCTGTGTGCGTGCCTCACTTTCCCATGGGTGGCTCTGACCAAGGCAGGGATCGTGCCTTGCTTTTGAACTGGGGGTGGGTGTGAGGAAATGGGGAACAGTGGGAGGTAACCGCTATCTCTCCCCCACCCACTCCCAAAGCTCAGAAACCTAGGGCGCTCTTTCTTCCTACACCCTGTTTTCCACTCCAGGGGAGTTTGGCGAGGTGTGCAGTGGCCACCTCAAGCTTCCAGGCAAGAGGGAGAGCTTTGTGGCCATCAAGACGCTGAAATCTGGCTATACCGAGAAGCAGCGGCGGGACTTCCTGAGCGAGGCCAGCATCATGGGCCAGTTTGACCACCCCAACGTCATCCACCTGGAGGGGGTGGTCACCAAGAGCCCCCCTGTCATGATCGTTACAGAATTCATGGAGAACGGCTCGTTGGATTCCTTCCTACGGGTACGCTGTTAATGGGGGAGGCTGGGAGTGGGTTCAATGACTGGTAGAGGTTCCTCATGGAAGCAGCTGTCCTCTTTGTGAGCCTCTCTGAAGAGCTGGAAGAGAGATGCACAAAAGCAGGTGACAAACACACAGAGACAAACACGCACAATTGGAAATCTGCCGAAAAGGGACTAAATATGTCATCACGTTGACTCCCTTTATTTCTATCCGCTTAAATCGTTTCTATCCCACCTGCAACCTTTCTTTACTGATCAAATTGAACTTTACAAAATATCAAAATGAAACACTACATATGAGAATCGGATACAAAAAGAGAGCGGAGAAGCACATTTAAAGCAGCATAATTAGTGAGAATGCAAAGCAGGTGCTTAAACATTGAAGAAAAGCATTACAAATGTAAATCGAATGCCAAAATACAATTAAAATTCCACATGTAAACATCATTAACAGCTAAACAAAATAAATGGAATCGATGTTGTATCCGCACACACAAAGTCTCTGGGTTTGGGCTTAGTTGGAGACAGCCCCCTGTTCGCATTAAGCATAATTTACAAACAGATCACTCACCCACCTCCATGTAGGGCCGTACAAGATCATACAAATAGCAATCTAACCCCTCTCCTCCCTATCTCCCACCCATGTGGATCCTTAATCTATACCAGCTTTTCTCAACCTTGGGTCCCCAGATAGTGTTAGACTACAACTCCCATCATCCTTGGCCACAGGTCCTGTTAGCTTGAAATGATGGGAGTTGTAGTCCAACAACATCTGAGGACTCAAGGTTGAGAGCAGCTGCTCTATTCTCTCACTCCACCAAGTGTATTAAGAGCTGAGTGGTAGGAAGCAGGCCGTGCAGTCAAAGAGAGCATAGAAACAGAGGAAGCTGTCACTTCCTATGGCCCATCAGGTTCCGTACTGTCTACACATGAGTGACAGCAACTCTTCAGGATCTCAAGCCAAGGTCTTTCCTGGCCCTACTTTAGGTGCCATTTGGGCTTGGACCTTGGACCTTCTGCATGCAAAACAGATGCTCTACTACTAAGTTAGCCTCCTTCCCCCAAGGAGTAGTTGTTGCACATGTTGTTTCCTGCATATTGGACGATAATGTCGCCAGACAGGATTTCCTCCCCTCCACATCCTCTGGATAGGGAACTAACTGACTGAGCCTGATTGGTGCAAAACCCTCGAAGAGCAGCAACCTGCTCAGGTCTCTGGGCCAATCGTCAAATATCTCAAGGGCTGCTGCATGGAAGACAGATCAAGCTTGTTTTCTGCAGCTCTTGACTGGAAGACCCAAACCAGGGAATTCAAATTACAAGAAAGGAGATTACGACTAAACATTAGGAAGAACTTTCTGATGGTAAGAGCTATTTGACAATGGAACAGACTATCTTGCAAAGTGGTGGACTCTCCTTCCCTGGAAGTTTTTAAACAGAGGCTGGGTGCTCATCCATCAGGGATTCTTTAGTTGTGATTCCTGCATTGCAGGGGTTTGGACTTGATGACCCTTGGGTTTCCTTGTAACCCCATGATTCTATGAAATGCATTAAATTGAGGAAAGTGGCTTGCAGAAATGTGTATATCAGTCAAAACCACTTACATAAATGTGTATAATAGGAAAAATTTACACCAAAAATCTGATAAATTATCATGCAGATTTCTTTTTAAATTTTTTATTGTCTTTGTCATTGCTACAGTTCTGTTTGTTTTTATATATATATTGTTCTATAGACTTATTTTTCGCTCCATAAGACGCACCTGACCATAAGATGCACCTAGTTTTTAGAGGAGGAAAGGGGGAAAGCCCTGTTTTGAGGGGGATCAGCTCACAGTTGTGCAGCTTCTTTTGCAAATAATATATTTATAAGAGCATGAGACTCTTAATATCAAGGTCCTGGGTTCAAGCCCCACGTTGGGCAAAAGATTCCTGCATTGCAGGGGTTGGACTAGATGACTCTTGGGGTCCCTTGCGGCTCTACAAGTCTGATTCCATGAGCCAAGGTGATTAGCCAGATGGTTTGGTGGCCTGAATTCTCCTTGAAATCCCCTCTTGTCCAACCCTGATCCCTGCTTGACCCTGCCGGCCCTTTTCTCTTCTACCCTGCAGCAAAATGATGGGCAGTTCACTGTGATCCAGCTGGTGGGGATGCTACGGGGCATTGCTGCTGGCATGAAGTACCTGGCCGACATGAACTACGTCCACCGTGACCTGGCGGCTCGCAACATCCTCGTCAACAGCAACCTCGTCTGCAAGGTCTCGGACTTCGGCCTCTCCCGCTTCCTGGAAGATGACACCTCGGATCCCACCTACACCAGCGCCCTGGTAAGACACAGGAAGGAAACCTTCCGAGGTGAAGGCAGGATGGAGGGAAAACTCAGTGGTTTCCAAGGTGGTATCAGAGGAAGCAACTCCCACGGCAGGTTGCCAGGAATGGATAAGACAAGGGAAGGTGCTTACCACCTGCTTTTTATTCCGTATTTACAGAGAGAGGCTTGGAACGCAGCCTCTTGAAATAATGGCATTGTCCCAAGTGACTCTCCACCCCCTTTTTCTCCCACTTCCTCATTCGTCATCACTGCCCTACAAGTGGCGCTGAGGACCCTTTGCTTTTGAGCCCTTTGCTCTCCTACTTTCAAGTCTCATTGGGTTCTGGGAGGGGGGGGTCTGGAATGCTTTCTAAAGACACTGTGTCCATCAGCTGTCACCTCCCCCCGGTGTGTCCTCTTCCTCCTCCTCCTCCTCTCCCATTATTTCCCAGCTTTTCCCCTCATCTGCCTCTGAGCTGTGACCTCCCTCAAACCCCTGTTGTAATTCTGAACTGTCTTCTTCTTCTTCTCTGAAAGGGTCAGGCTGGATAGGTCGTCTCCACCATTCTTCCTCTGCCCAGTCCCTGATAGGTGGTCAGGTGGGTGGTCAATCTCTGGGAGAAAAAACATGCAGCACACTTAAGTGGATAGAGAAAACATCCCCCCTTTCTCTCATAAACACTAGACCTCATGGGCATGCAATGAAGCTGAAAGTCAGAAGATTTGGGACAGATAAAAGCTTATTCATGCAGTGCATAGTTAATCTATGGAACTCACTTCCACAAGAGGTAATGATGGCCAACTTGGATGGCTTTAAAGGAGGATTAAATTCATAGAGAAGAAGGCTATCAATGGTTGCTAGCCATGATGGTTATGCTTTGCCTTCACAGTTGGAGGCAGAAATGCTTCTGAATACGGGTTGCTGGAAACCACAGGAGAAGGGAGAGCACTCTTGTGCTCAAATCCTGCTTGCTGGATTCCCACGAACAGCTGGTTGGCTGCCATAACAACAGGATGCTGAATGAGATGGGCCATTGGCCTGATCCAGCAAGCTTGAGAGAGCCAGTGTGGTGTAGTGGTTAAGAGCGGTGGACTCGTAATCTGGTGGACCGGGTTCGCGTCTCCGCTCCTCCACATGCAGCTGCTGGGTGACCTTGGGCTAGTCACACTTCTCTGAAGTCTCTCAGCCTCACTCACCTCACTGGGTGTCTGTTGTGGGGGAGGAAGGGAAAGGAGAATGTTAGCTGCTTTGAGACTCCTTCGGGTAGTGATAAAGCGGGATAGCCAAACTCTTCTTCTTCTTCTCTTCTATGTTCCCCTCCTGTGAAATTGCCTTGCCACCGCTTCATCACGGGCCTTCTATTCTGATGCTATTCAACTGAGTTCTACTAAAAGTAATGGACCTAAGTGAGGTTGCCCACAAGGAGTTGGGAACGGGTATGCCTGAGAATCTCCAGCTCATCGCTTTAGCAGGAGACCCCCATGGAAGTCTGCTAAAACGATGTGGGGGTGGGAAACACTTCTCATTTTGCAGCACCTCGCACGTGGGGCAGTTGTAAGGTCATGCGGTTAGCAAGTGGACGGCTCCCCCCACCTGTCGAATTTGGCCCTCAAGGCCGGTCCTGGTGAGGATCTGGCCCGTGTGGCCAAAAAGGTTCCCTGCTACTGGGGCAAATGGTTCAAGAAGTGTTTCCCATAAACACACAAAGAAAACTGGTTCTAGAGTTGGCACAGTGGATCAGAGGACTCTGGGCAGGGCAGGGATGTCTCCCCGTGACGTGAGTTACTCAGCCCAATCATGTACAGGGGAGAACACACACACAAGAAGTTTGTTCTGGAGAGACGGAAGGGTCACGGGGCACCTTATCTGGGTCAACCTTCCACAGGAATCTGGCTTTTCTCTGCAGCAGACAGAAATGGCCTTCGCCAAAGGCCTCTTAACGCAAACCCAGCACGGCAGTGTTAAGAATTTATGGCTCTTCCTCCTTGATGATCAGCGAGGCTGTTGAAGCATCACTGATGCTGGCAATGAAGCCTCTCCCGTTGCATTTTTTATTTGGTCGGTGCGAACAGCGCTGGGTGGGGGTCTGGCACTGTGCTGTCACAGAACTGGATCGGTACAGTGAAAACAGGCAACCTAATTTTTCCTGACCTTCCTTGAAAATAAGGAAATATATGGGGATGGGGGGAGGAAAACCCTTCTGGATGGAGAGCAAAGATCTGCCTCGTTCAGCATGTCTGTATCTAGCGGTACCCAACTTGTTGCCACTGGGGAGCACTACCAACAGGGCAGAAACACAAGTATTTGGTATTCAAAGGCAGACTGCACCTCAACATGGGAGTTCTAGCTTGCTCTCGTGCCTCGAAAGCTCCCTTCTCATTGTATTTATTCACTTTTGTTTCATAAACTTTATGCACCGCTTGGTTGTAAAAAGAAAAACAGCACCACAAAGAGAATAAAATGAAATTATCGGTGAAAAGTGCAAAAGCAACCCTTTAAGACATTCAAAAGCTAAAATCAGCAACAGATCAAAATACACATCCATGTTCTACATGTCTGTGTAGGCATGCCTCTTTTTTTAAGGTTTCTAGCAGGCGCTGAAAAGAGTACAGGGTCAGTCCAAGACATTTTGGCACCAGAGGCAAACCACAAAATGGCACCCCTTTCCCCACTAGGGAAGAAGGCGCAAGTGAAGGTCTAAATCAGGAACAAGGGGAAAATAATGATCTGCATTGGGAGCTTCTGTCCCTGTAGATCCTGCTGCCTGAGGCGTTCACCTTACTGTCAGGATGCTATCAGTGGCTCCCGGCTGGTTGCTCAGGAAAGTATAAATACAAGGAAAGGTTTCTTACCATCCTTTTTCATTTCAATCTTTACAGAGAGAGGCTATCAAACCCAACTTCTTGGATAATGGCGATGTCCCAAGAAAATCTCCACACACACCCATCTCACCCACTTCCTCGTTTGTCACTTCTATGAGTGCTGTTACGTGCCCTCTGTCTTTGAGCTCTTTGCTCTCCTACTTTTAAGACTCGCCAGGTTCTGGGAGATGGAGGGTCTGGGATGCTTTCTAATGACACTGTGTCAGTCAGCTGTTACTCCGCTTCTACTTCCTCCTGCTTCTCTCACATTATTTCCCAACTTTCCCCCTCTTCTGCCTCTTGAGCTGTGACCTCCCTCAGTCCACTGTTGTAAATCTATACTGTCTTCCTCTTCCTCCTCCCAGGAAGGGTCAGGATGGGGAGGCGGTCTCCACCATTCCTCCTCTGCCCAGTCCCTGACACTTACCTTGCCTCATGGGTGGTCCGGCCCTGGTGAAGGCAGCTGCCTGAGTTCCAGCATGTAGGTTTTTCCACATTAAAATAATGATTTCTTACCAATGTGAAACAGGTATTATGTTTCACCTGTGCTGGTGCCAGTTCTGCCAATCAAAGCGATCAAGTGGGCATATATGGAGTGACTCCCATAGTTTTAAAACCAGTATCTTATGGAGAGGATTCTTAGGTTTGTGGTAGCCTTGCTTGCTTGAAGTAACCTGGACTCAGCAGCCCACATTGAATGCTATCACTTCACCAACCGGTGAAATATTCAACTGAGGAGTCAGGGGATGAGAGACTTGCACTTGCATTAATGGTGCTGCGGTGCTGCCAGGTATGAGTACAGGTGCAACTGGACCTATGCCAACATACTAGCCTCCTTACAAGAAGTTGGTTAGGGCTAACTCTTATTTACTTGTTCCCCACTGACTCCATTAGCAGTCATTCCACTTGGCTGGGGCTGATGCAAGCAACCCAAGCGAGAAACCCTGTGCTCCACCCCCACTACAGGGCGGAAAGATCCCGATCCGTTGGACAGCACCGGAAGCCATCCAGTACCGAAAGTTCACTTCTGCAAGTGACGTGTGGAGCTACGGAATAGTCATGTGGGAGGTGATGTCCTATGGAGAGCGGCCGTACTGGGACATGACCAACCAAGATGTAAGTATGAGGGACTGCTGGTGAAACAGAGTATGTTTAGCCCGGAGAAGGGAAGACTGAGAGATGATAGGGCTGTCACATGGAACAAGATGGTTTTCTGCTGCTCCAGAGGGTAGGACCTGAGCAAATGGACTCAAATGACAAGAAAGGAAATTCCGATTACGGTAAATATTAAGAAGAACTTCGTGATGGTAAGAGCTGTTTGACAGTGGAACAGACTTTCTCCAGAAGGTGGTCAGCTCTCCTTTTTGGAGGTTTTTTAGCAGAGGTTGGATGGAGGTCTGGCAGGGATTTGCTGAAAATCCACTTGGCTGCCAGTCTGTTTCTGGGGACAATTCAAAGTGCTGGTTATGACTTATACTGTATAGTTAGGTGGGGGTTATTTTGTTTTTGTTTTGTTTTGCTTTTTAGGAAAGGACATTTAATAGTGCTGTGCTGTTTTTAATATCTGCATTTTGATAGATTCCCCCCTTACATTGTTTTAATTCTATCAAGGTTTAATTGTTATTTAATGATGGCCTTTTATACGTTTTTGTATTTTATCTGTGGTTTGTATTTTTGTCTGCAAGCCACTTTGAGTCCCAATCTGGGGAATAGGCGGGATATTAATAATAATCTTAAGCCAAGGGTGGCATTCTGTCTCAGCCTGTGGACTGCTGTCATTCTCAGTCTGATGTCAAATCCCTGCCCATGTAGGAACATGATCGTCTCAGGGAGCTGCCTCAGTTCATAGCAGCTCCCAGCCTATCTCCTTGGCGGGCTCCTTCTGCTCTGCGCTCCTGCCCTTCCTCCAGCCCTGGAGCGCTCCACCCCAGAAGCCATTGCTGGCTAATTGACAGTGATCTTTCCAGCAAGGGCAGAGCGTTCAGTAACTTCATCCCCTATTAGCCTCCTCGACCCGGGCTGCGAACACCAGCAGAGGGGAGAACCGCTCATGTCTCCAGCAGGGCATTTGTGCCGGTAGCATAGCAGGTGGGGGAGGGGAGAGGAGAGGAGCTCCCGGGGGGGGGAGCAATTTAATGTGTGTATTTGCATGTGCATAATGTGCATTGTCACATCCCCAATTACGGATCGGGAGCGGCAGCCTTGGCCGTCAGACGTCAAGGCCGATGGATGCTTAGGCAATATTTCCCTTTGGATGTGGATTAAGTCTGTTGATGTGGCCAATTAATGAGGCGCTTCAGACAATGAAGGAGGGGAAAGCTGTGGCTGAACCTGTGAATGAACTCTCAAGTCGCATTTGTTTCCATGAGAACGGTGTCATTTAGCCATCACCGGTTGGCTAGCAGTCAGCATCTACAGGACAAAAAGATGTATGTGGGCTTTTCTCCCCCCCCCTTTGCAGGTAATAAACGCCATTGAGCAAGATTATCGGCTGCCACCACCCATGGATTGCCCCAGTGCCTTGCACCAGCTCATGTTGGACTGCTGGCAGAAGGACCGTAACCACAGGCCCAAATTTGGACAGATTGTCAACACCTTAGACAAGATGATCCGGAACCCAAACAGCCTGAAAGCCATGGCACCCCTTTCCTCTGGGTAAGAAGCAGGGCACACAATGGGGTTAGGGCTGATGGGAAATGGAGTTCAGCATCTTCTGGGTGGCAGCAGGTTGGGGAAGGCTGCTCCAGAATTTTACCCAAGCTAAAATGGATTTCTGGTTTCCCAGAGCTGGCACTTTGGGTCAGGGATGTCTACATGCAGTGCTTTACTGTTGAGTGCTGAAGATGCTTGAGGTTCACAAGGGAGGCAGGTGGTGTCTAGTTGTCAGGAGTCCATGTCAAGCAGGGAGCCTACAGGACCTTGGACAGCTCCAAGGGGTCCTGCAAAGGCAGCTGCCAGAGAAGACCTCTAGATAGAGAGCCAGAGCCAACTGAAGCCTTATGCAGGCTGATCCTTCCAGCTCCCAGGTGGGCAGGAGGGAACTACCTGGCTGGCCAAAGGGCCATTGCCTTCTTCTGCCATTGTTGCCTTTTGCAAGAAAGAGCCACTGCAGGAGACTCGTCTTTTGAATCACAGGGTGGTGGCCAAGCTGCATTCCCTGACCACAAGGGTCCCAAATGAAACACCGGGGGTCTCCCCTGAGAAAGTAGTCTGGGACCTGTCCTCATTGAAGTCCTCCACCATGCACGTCATGGCCCCTGAATCATAAGAGTTTCCAAGAATGTGGGTCAGGTCCCCTGAACCAAGAGGGTCTTCCAGCCCTACCTGGTGACGCCAGGGATTACACCTGGGACCTTCTGCATGCAAAGCAGGTGCTACGGCACTTCCCTTGTGAAAATGAACAGTGTGGGCTTCTTCCATGCCAAACAAATCCAGATCTTTTCTTCTGCTCTTCTGTTGCTATCTCCACCACCCCCCCTCCAGGATTAACCTCCCCTTACTGGACCGCACCATTCCAGACTATTCCAGTTTCAACACCGTGGACGAGTGGCTTGAAGCCATCAAGATGGGGCAGTACAAGGAGAGCTTTGCCAGTGCTGGCTTCACCAACTTCGACGTGGTGTCCCAAATGAACATGGAGTAAGTTCCAGGGGAGAAGAGGTGGATGAGTACTAGCCATGAGGACTATGTTCTCAGCAATGCCTCTGAATACCAGTTGTTGGGAATTACAAGTGGGGAGAGTTGTTGTCGCACTCAGGTCCTGCTTGCAGGCTTCCCACGAAGGCATTTGGTTGACCACTTAGCAAAGCTAAGCAGGGTCCAGTATGGTTTCAAACTGGATGGGGGACCACATGTTGAGATTCATGGTCCCTTCCAACTCTATGATCCTATGACTGAGTCTATAATTAATAGTGTGCAATGCCCCCAATTTTTGCCACCACTAATGTTTCTCTCTTGTTGTTGCTGTGGGTCTTTTTTCTCCCCTAGGGACATCCTGCGAGTAGGGGTCACATTAGCTGGGCACCAGAAGAAAATCCTGAACAGTATCCAGGTGATGCGAGCACAGATGAATCAAATCCAGTCCGTGGAGGTTTGAGAAGCTGGGTACTTGCACACACCTCTTCCTCAAGGTCCTGTTCCCCTTTTGTCCCTGTGTGTCTGAGCCCTTGGGCGGGTCTTAATGCTCCCCCATGGAGACGGCAGCTACAGGGAAGGGGCAGCCACAGGGCAAAGATGCTGCAGACTTCAAGAATCCAGAAAAAAAAGGGAAGAGGAAGGACTCTTATTTAGAAGGATGTTTTAAAATGAAACAGAACCGCAGTGGATTTCTCTTTAAGGGCTCTGAGTCAAGCAAGCTAGGGAGGGATCCAGAGGGAACCTTTCGCCCTCCTCCTTTGCACGAGTTGGACCTCCTGGGGCACAGAGTGGACCAGAAAGTCTTCAGGGAGGGGGGGGAGGTTACAAAACTGCATGTCCCTACAAGTGTTGCTGGGCATGCCCTCCCCTTCCCACAACAGCCAGCAGATCTGCGGACCGAAGAGGGGACAAGTGCCAGCAAACTTTCCACCCATGTAATGGGGTCACCTCTAGAGTCACAGACTTCAGAGATGGACACGTCTTTTTAACTTCCTTTCCTCTGAAGGACTGGATCCGAGCGAAGCTCACCTACCCACTCATCCACCCACCCATACCTCCTCCTCTGTACGAAAGAGAATCTTTGCCCCACACTGGGGAAAGCAAAATCATGGGGCTTTCGGAGGTCTTGGTCTCTGTTGCGCTGGGACTGTTTTTGCAAGCGGCGCCTCCTAGAGGCTCTGCACGCTGCACTTCCCGGTGGCAGTTCCTACATATCAATATGCACAAGACATTTGAGAAGGCTTCATGGTTTGCCAATGACCTGCTTCCGGCGGGAAACTCCCTGCCCCTCTCGTCCTGTTCCATGCAGTATGTTGTAGATTTGATGTGCATTTCCATCTGGTTGTCGTTGTTCCATCTTTTTCTACTTTGTTTACAATGGGATGTGGGGGGAGGGGGGAATTATTACTTTGGGGGGAGCCGAGTTGTTTTGTTTTTAACAAAAAGAAAAAAGAAAACGGGATGGCAAATCCACTGTTCTTCTCTCCCAGGGACACTCTGTTGTCTCCTCCTGGGCAGCTTCCTGGCTGAGCACTCCCAGGGGGCCATGAGCATTTCGGACACACTCTAACCCCTTCCCCCTGTTCTGCCAGGCTGCTCCTAAGTCTTTTGTCATCCCTTAGCAGTTGTCTCAAAGTTAGTTGGCTTGTCTGCTGTTTCATATTGGAGACCCCTTGCTGAACCTCGTGCAGAGATGTTGTGATAGTTTTCAAAAATGATACCAACCTGGGAATTGCTCCGAGGGGGCCTTAAACTGAGAAGTTCAGCTGGGAGTGAAGGAACATCTAAGAGGGCTGGAGGAGCATGGGGCAATGGTTCTTGAAGTCCTCTGACACACCCTCAACTGTCCTTCAGCATCCTGAGGAGACTGGAAACAAAAGTGGAGGAAGGTCAACAACAGGGAAGCCTGTAGCCTTGTCAGGAAAGGCTCATGGCAGGACTTTTAACCTCCAGCCCAAGGTCCCATATCTCAGTCTTGGCAGCCACAAGTTGGAGCCCAGCTGGTGCTCAGCACATGGGTGGTATTGTGGGTCTCAGACCTGCCATGGCCAAGCTCTGGCAGGTTGTGAGAAGACTGTTGGTTGGAGCTTAACCTTGCAGAAAGTCTCTCCTCACTGACTCAGTCTGTCCTTCTGAAGGTTCAAAGAACAGGGAAAGTTGTGAATAGTTTGGAAACCCACCATGTCACTGTCAGGGGGATCACAGGTTGGAAAGGGTCACTCTGCTTAGCTCAGGGTCTCTTATTTCTGTAGGGGAAGGTAATGATAACCAGCAGTGCCAATAGTTCCACAGAATTTTCATCTCTCCGGGTTTGAGAGACAAAGGCCTGGTTCAGGGATAATGGAAAATTGCAGACATCTGCTACATGAATGAGCAGTGCTTCCTCTTTCAAGCAAATCAGAAGGAGTTTGTAAACTTTGGCTTCTAATTTTAAAGTAGTAACGATTCCCCATGACATCCAAACTTTAGAGAAATGTGGTTTGTTTCACCTTAGAGAGAACTATTTGGGATCCAGACTAAAGACAAATGCAGAATAAAATGTATCCCCAAATAAAAGCTTAGATTTATTTTTTATCAATTAAATATTGCACAGATGGTCATGAAAGTACACAGAAGGAGAGGAAAACTCTGGGAGAATGGAAAAAACAAACAGGAAGAAGGGAACTCTGATGGGGCAGAAGAATGGGGCAGCTTTTGGAGATGTCAGAGGCTGCATAAAATAAGGTTAGAGTCCTAGGTGGCTCCTGGTTTCCAGCTTTGAACAAATCATGCTTTCCAGTATTCAGATGTCATAAAGAATTGAAGTAGAGCTAATGAGAACAACCAGCACTAAAACATTTTTTCAGATCCTGGTTTGTTCTTAAATCCTAGTTTAAACAAACCTTCAGTCCTTGAGTTCGGACATTGTGGGGAATTGTGCCTTGGTTAAAAATAGATCAAAAACATCTGATCTCTTCCTTGTGACCAGAAAAGAGGAAAAGGAGAAAAGGAAAGATGCAAGCCTTAGCTTGTTCGCATGGCAGAAAGCCCCAATTTTCTGTTACTCCTGAACTGGGCTGCTGTAGATAGGTTACCTGGGCTGATTAAAAAATAAATAAATACAAATGCTGGCAAAAGTACATATACCATCTTGTGGACTTGCCAGAGGTGTGCGCGCATTGCAGGGAGAAACAGATTTCAGTGCCCTGAAATCTGTCATAATCCCATACAGCTATCACAGAATCAGGTGTAGCTTGGTTGTACAGAGCAAAGAGCTCTTACAATGCCACGGGTAGCTTTCATCCCTTTGGTTGGTGGGGCAGGGTGTCCCATTCCAATCCATCCCCATTTAGTGCCACACCAAGCTATCCCCTAGAACCTGAGCCAGCCTTGGCCTTTGTGCTCCGCTGCCTTCCTTCTGGTTTTCCGTGCAAGCTCCTTTGCACGGGAGGGAAGGACCTGACATATCTTTGCACTAAAGCTGCCCTGACCCTTCCCTCCTGACGAAGGCCCGGTCTTGTTCCACTGGGTGCTGCTGGCGTCATGGGAGGGAGGGCAGGGGAGCTGTCTTCACCAGCAGACGGGCAACACAACACAACACAGACATCTTCCTGAGCCATTTCACTGTGTGTGTGTGTGTGTGTGTGTGAGAGAGAGAGAGAGAGAGAGAGAGAGAGAGAGTGCACTCACAGCACGCCTAATGCAGACTACGATTTCAAGAGAAGGGGGCTGATGGAGACTCGCCTCATTTCTTCCATTGTTCTAATGAGATGGGACTCACCCATCTATGCTAGATATTTCATTGTGACCTCACCAGAATCCTGGAAATCTCCCCTCTTTCTCCTCGACTGTGCCCCCCCCCCGCATACATGCACACTCGACTTTTCTCTGTCCTTAAGCCAGAAGAGAGACTTATTTTGCAGGTATTTCAAGCGCAGTGTCAGAATTCGGAATCAGGACTGTGCCATGCACAGCGCTTGCCTTTAATGCACCAGAGCTGTCCTGTCGGTCCGCATCACCCGATTGCAACTGCTTGAGTCACCCTTCTGATTTCTTCCAACACGCTGAGCCAGCACCCAACCTCTCCTCATCCCATGCCCGCCACCTTCCTCTGCCGTCACCACATTTTTTTTAGCGATCCTGGAACTGAAACTGGATTGGCAGCGTTCTGTTGAAGATAGCAATAAATCGTCAGGCCCCGGGCCCTGGCAGTTCTGGACACTGTGATAGGGCTAGGAGTGGAGAGGGATGACGTGCTGTGTCAGTAGGGCCCCAGGATTTGCATATCAAAGGCAAGCACTTTGGGGCTGCTGGGAGAGAGGAGCAGAGAAAAGCAATTCCTAAATGCAAAAGTCTGATAGAAAGCTCAAATATTTCACTGTGATTTTCTTTTATTTAAAGCAGAACAGTAACTGAATTGGAATGGAACTTCCTTGGTTTAAGACAGGGGTGGAGAAGCTTCTGGTAGGTAGCTTCATTAGGTCCACCAGTCTCTGGATTTGGAACACTAGGATGTTTTGGTCAAGCCATGCTCACATGTCCTACATCCGATGACATACTTTATGTCAGGTGTGGGGCAGATAAGGATGCAGCTGGGCTGGAAGCAGGGGGTGTTGCTGTTACCACCAATCAGCTGATCATCAGGGCAGGTGAAGTGCAGTGCCTATACCCACACAGTTGGCTTTCAAGCCACATGGGCAAAAATGGGTTGCCTGGCATTGATGTCAGGTGATTGACAGGTGGGCAGTCTGCCTGCAACCTGCCAAACCTGACCCATAGTGGGATGGGGAGGTAAGGATCCAGCCCATTAGCCAGATCCAGTTCACCACCCCTGCTTTAAAACTCTACCCGTGAACAAACCCAGCTTGCAGTGCAATCCTATACATGCCATCTCAATAAGTCAGTCCCACTGAATTCAGTGGAACAAATGAGTTGTGTGTTGGGTTTCAGAACGAGGTGCTTCTTCTCATCTGGTCTTCTTTTATGCATTTTAGCTTTGAGTCCTCCAGGTGCTGTTGGTTTCATAACATACATCAGCCCTTGCCAGCCTGATCAATGGTTGTGGGGTATAGAAATTGGCTCCCAGCAATATTGGGAGGGCTGCAGGTTCCCCAGCCCTGTGTTAGACCTTGGTCTCTGCTGCCCAACCCCACCCTTTGCACATGCCCAGTAGCATGGAAGCCGTTTCCCCATGGTACCATCACACACTGCTGAGGATAATGATGGATTAATTATCCAAAGGGTGGAAAAAAATATGAGATGCTGAGAGAACAGACATGGGTCAGATTGGGTTCATCCTCAATGGATATTCCTTCTACTGGGGAATCATACCTATAAGGTGGGGTTACAGCCTGTCCCTCTTGTGACTTCCAGGAAGACTCAATGGCCTCAGCATCTCCCTTGCCTTTCTTTCATGAGAACAGGCTTTCCAGAGGCCTTGGGCTATCTAGAGAAACAGGCTAGAAGGCTCTGGTCTGGCTCTTGCGGGCTGCCTTGTCTGTGCCCCCTTTCAGTTTTGTCTACACTTCCATGCTCTGCAGATCAGCAAAGAGGAGCCAGATGTTGGGGAATACCTATCAGCCCCTACAGCCAGCAGGGCCAGTGGTCAGGGATTATGGGAGTCCAGCAACATCTAGAAGGCCATAACTGTAGATGGCTACTGTTTTAAATTCTGAGTGGGCCCTGCAGCAACTGATGCAGCCTGGCCTTGTTCTCAGATACTTGCTGTCCTCTTCAAGCTGGACGTCTTTTGATTCATGCCCCATCACCAGTTCCAGGGGTAGACTTTGGTTTTTAAGTTCCATGCCCAATCCAATAAGGATGAAACCGGCTGATGGGCTGTAGCTCAGGGGTAGAGCACCTTCTTTGCATTCAGAAGGTCCCAGCATCTCCAGGCAGGGCTAGGAAAGACCCCTGCCTGCTGCTTCCAGTGCCCCTGTGTTCTAATGCTGCTAGAAAGACAACTGGAAACACCACTGTTGTTGCCACCAAGTTGGGAGATCTCTTACTGCAAGGGTTAGAACAGCAGGTGACAGTTTCACCTACAACAGTATCAGGATTAAAAGAGAGTACATTGGGGGTGGTTTCTGAGAGATCTTTCCCTTCTTGCAGTGCTGCTTGATAGGTTAGATGTGAACAGTACAGGAAGCACTTCCCTGGCTCTGAAAGGTTGCATTTAACCACAATCGACATTAGCCCATCACTCATTCCAACTGGCTACCATAGTTCACATCCAGTCTGTGATTCCTGATTGGCTAGTATCATTGCATCCAGTGCATGATTCCTGATTGGCTGGAACCAACCAAGAGGTTGAAATGAACACTACTGAAAAAACAGCAGATGTAGGAGGGAAGAGTGGCGGCCAACTGCAACAAACAGCCCTGAAAAAAGTCATAGCATCATAGAATGATTCCTTCAGCAGCATCTGGAGTCATCTGGTCCAACTTCCTGCAATGCAGGAATGACAACTAAAGGATCTCCCCCCCCCCCAGAAGATCCCCATGCACCAACCATCACCAGTCTCAAGATGAAAACCAAACTGGCCGGGCGTTTGTTGCCACTTTGGGTTCTCTCCTACCCCACCCCTACCCTGCAGCCCTGCACCTCAGCTCTGGCTCAGAGCAATGTCTTCAGTTTCCAAGCCTCTTCTCCCTGCTCAATGGTGACCCATTTACTGCACAGGTCTCTACTTCAGAATGCCTGCGCAATCTCCACCTGCCCATGGGCCATGGCCTTGTGTGTGTGACATTTGCTGTTCCCCTGACCATGTTTGTATTTTTTAGAAAATGTGAATAGGTAAGTGGCGTTCCAGCCCTGCTCACATGGGGGTGTCTTCCATTCCGACCAGGGCCTTCTCCTGGCTCCATGATGCATCTTTTGATGTTGCTGGGGAGGAAAGAATAATAATGAATAATAATAATAAACCAGATGTATTTATAAAGGAAACAAAATCTGCTGCTCCGATGCCTTTGTAGGAGTATTTTTAAGAAGACTTTTTTTTCAAAATAAATGTGAAGTGTAAAAGTTTGAAGCACTCACTGGCGGGCTCTTATTCTTTGTTCGCCGTCTGTCAACTGCCTCGTTGGATAACCATGCAGAATGGAAGTGAAGCTTGGGGATGGCTCTGGCTTTTAGGCAGTCCTGCCTGATGGAGCCTGCAGGCCTCACTCCCCATAAGCCTACCAAGGTTGGGGGAGGGGGGCTAGAATTCAGCCTGAAGGTCACATTCCATTCTGGGCAAGCTTCCACATGCCAGAGGCAGGTAAGGGCACAGGTAAAAGTAGGCAGAGCTAGAAATGGAAAGACTGGAGCCCTGGTTTTATATGATTTGAATTCCGTATATTCTCCCTTTATGGAAGGCAATGAGCCCCTTAGTGCTCATCACTGCATGGTGGGGTGGGGGTGGGATTGGGGCACTGGTGAAGGGTCTCAAAGGGGCCTTTCACTGCCCTGACCCAGGCATGCTGCCACTCAAGGCCTTCCATACTGGGCACCTAGTGGTGTCCCCTTTAAGAGAGAAGCTTGGTGCCCACCTATGGGGGCTATCTTGCCATCATTGTTTACTCAAAATGCAATGCCCAATTTCTTTCTTTTTTTGTGTGTTAAATCATTTTTATTAATTTTCCAATAAAAAACATCCAATTAACATATCAAATCATAATCCAATTAAAATAAAAAACTAAAATAAAAAAGACCAAATTATCATCCAAATTATAATTATTAATTTTTTGGGACTTCCCATAGTCTGGACCTTGAAGCATATCTCCAAATCTCAGTCCTGCCTCTCCTCACAATGCCCAGTTTCTAGATAGTCTATACGGGGTTTCCCAAACTTGGGTCTCCAGCTGTTTTGAGACTATAATTCCCATCATCCCTGGCCACTGGTCCTGCTAGCTAGGGATGATGGGAGTTGTAGTCCAAAAAGAAAAACAGTTGGAGACCCAAGTTTAGGAAACCCTGGTCTATAAAACCCAGCCTGTGAAAGCTACAGAGCTCACAAAGCTATAGCAGCTTTACACCAACACACATTTGTTGGGGCTGATAAGGGTTGGTTGCCCCCAACAACTGAAGGGAGCCGCAGTAGATGGGAACTGGGAGTAGCTTCCATTCAAAAGTGGCACTGCCCCCCTTTCATTGCTAAAATGCTGTCAGGGGTTGTCAGGGAGGGTGATGAGTGGCGTTGTTTGTGTCACTGGGCAGCACTCAAGGTTGGGTTCTGCTGGGTCTCTGGCAGCCATCCGAGAAACTCAGCTGCCGTAGCCTGAGGTGCACTCCATTTCCTGGTTCTTTAGCCTGAAAGTTTCTCCCTCACCAGTCAGAACTTTGCTGCCTCCCTTCAACACGGTTCTGATTTGTGAGTTAGAAACTGCCCTCTCCCCTCTGCAGCTGTATCGCTTGTGTGAAAATTCACAGGATCATGAAGCAGCGACTCGCAGCAAGTCACCTTCAATCCCTGTGTTGGAGGAAGGTGACTGAGGAAAGTTTCACCAAAACATTGAGTTGTGTAAGCGCAAGCTCCCCAAGAGGAGGCTCTCACTCCCACAAGTGTAGGGGAGGACCCTCCAATTGCAATTATTCAATAAACCAGACTGGAAATAGATTAAATCTGAAATTCCATGCCAACCCTGGGCACGCTCAGGGCTGTTTTGAGAAAATGGCTATAAGAGCACAGTGAGAATGGAGAAAATTAACAAATTAAAGTCCAGTTGTTGCATCATTCATGGCTCTGGGTGTTAACTAGGCTAGCTCTGTTGTGTTAAGTGGGATAAGACAGTTTGATCACTCTTGAGGCAGACAAACATCAGGATCATCTGCCCTCTAAGGAAAGCGCCCTGCATCTCTGTGTGAGTTAACAATCTGGGCTTGCTGGTTTGCTTCCAAACAATGGCCACCATGCAGGACACGGACTCACAGTGGAGCACAGCGACATATGGCAAAATCACTCATCAAGGTAAATCTTATTTTGCATACTTACATTGGAATGTGCCATCCCACTTTAATTCAAGTGGAAGAGGGGAAGTGTGACCTATCAGCAGTTTCTGGCAAAAGCGGGTGACAAATGTGTGCTTTGGGAACGAGGTGTGGAGAAGAAAGCCCTGGCCTTTGCTTCTAAGGAGGCACCTTTCAAAGGCCTCAACTCCCAACAGCTGATGCACATGGTCTGAATCAGCTTCTCCCATGGCTGACCATGAGCACAGATGTCAGAGATGGGATTGGGAAAGGAATGCTGGGAAAAGAAGTGCTGCTCATGGGCTGGCGGGGGGGGAGCTGTGGTTCTCATGATGTTGCTGGACTCCATCTCTCACTATTCTTGGCTATTAGCTACACTGGCTGGGGCTGATGGAAACTAGTGTCCCAACAACATGATTAGTACCCACAGCTTCCCCATAGCAGATGTTTCTCAAGATCAGCAATTAGCACCCTGATGGCCCCAAAGGACACCTCATGCTCTAGCTCCTCACTGCCACTGATACTTTCTCATCAGCCCACTGCTGACTTGGGTCATTCCATTAGCAGCTGTTTCCCCTTCACCCCTTGCTCTCTTACTCACCTGCCCGAAAGCTGTTCTCCTAAGAACCTAAGGGACCGAGCAAGGGATTGAGTAACGGGAGCTCACCCCGTTGCAGGGATTCAAACTGCCAACCTTCTGATCGGCAAGCCCTAGGCTGTGTGGTTTAACCCGCAGCGCCACCCGCGTCCCTACATCACACATAAGGTGGGGTTATTGTGGCTCAGGCAGGCCAAGGTGTGATATTCCTGAGGATTTAGCAAGTTTTACATAGTTCCAGACACAGTTTGCACAAAACATTAGCATTTGATAAGACAACCAGGAAGTCAGTCAGACATCCCTCAGTGCAGAGCATCTGGGCAAACAATGACCATTAATGCAAAGGAGGTCCATAGATCTAGGAAAGGAATCCCTTCAGGAACTTCCCCTAGTTGCTATCTGTTCTCAGGCAGATGGGATTAAGGAGGCAGAAGAAATATTTAGTCTTTAGGAGAGCCAAGATGGCTTGTGGGTTGCTCTCTTGTACTATTTTAGACATGTGGTTTATATATTTATGTATGTGTGTTTACCTTGTGAAATTATCAACATTTATTCTATATTTAAGACTATATTTATTCTATATTTAAGAATTCCTATATCATGGGCAAGCAAGAGAGTGCTGGTAACAGAGTAGAGGTGGAGACATTATTGTGCATGGAGGGGGTAGTTCTTCCAAATCTAGAGCTTGCACAGCACTCAGGGTCTGCCTGGGTATCCGATTCAGCCCAGCCGGAAAACATAATGTTTAGAATACCAAGATCAGAAGCAACTGAGATGGCCATTTTAGTACGCCTTGTGAGTGGAGCCGCTGATACCAAAATGGCCGTGCAGCTCATCCCCGATCAAAGCTTTGCGGGGCAGGGGCGGGGGAGAGAAAGAGAAAACGCCCCACGAAGCTCTTATCTATAGAACATGCCCAATTCGCTCTGGAAGAATTCGCTTGCCCACCATCTCTCTGAAGCTTCAATCGGCTCCAATTAACTTTGAGAAGGGATTTCACACCCCTTGTGTGCTCAGCAAATTGGTGTTTGGATCCTTATGAGCTCTGGCAGGAAGGAAAGAGCACTGAACCAGCGAAAATTGGGTACATTTGGGTGTCGGTCTTGCGGACCCCTCCGACTCACAGCGAGGCAGCTTCCTAATTGGTGCAGATGAAGAAAGGTCCCCATGTTCTGCACAAAGAGATATTGTTGCATGTGCCTATGCTGCACGTTGCGCCTCCCACAGCTACTGGTGTTTCACTGGGGTTGCTAATACAATGATGGATCCTGAATGCATCCTCAGGTTGACGGATATTGCTTTTGATGTGCTCCCTTGTGTCCCCTTGGTGGTGCAAATGTGCAAAAGGGCAATGAACTTTACATGACTCCTGAAAAACTAAAAAAAAAAAATTAAAATAGGTCGTCGCGGGTTCAAAAGTTCAGCGCACATCAGGAGAGATCAACATCCCCCCTCCCATTCCTAAACGTGACGGGTGGGGGAGGGGAGGAAGCTTTTCGCACCAAATAAGGATAATTGGGAAATTCTCGCCTTTCCTGTTTTCTTGGCTAATTGTGATTGGAGGAGCATTCTGGTAGAAGCCCAATACCATTGGACAATGAAAGCCCAGCATTTTATCAGTACAGTCTGTAGACCCGCTACTGTCCGTAGACCCGCAAAAAAAGGGGGCCGCCATGTTTGTTGCTAGCATAAAGAGGGAACGATCTCACACAACTGCAGAAAATGCTGCAAAAAAAATGAGCAAAATTTCAGGTCAGAGATGCTCTCCAGGACTTGTGCCACTCTTAATCTGCACTTCTGCCAGACACCGCAAAGTCAACCTATGAATGACAGGCCCCGTGGCCATGTGGAGCACGGAATCCCTGAAGACGTGGAACTATATTGTTCCTTTGTCCTATTGCTTGACTTAAGGGGAGAAAACAAAACAGAACTCCCTTTTTAAAAGAAAAAGAAAAAAAGAAAATCTCATTTCCCACAGCAGTCCTTTGCCAAACTCATTTTCAACAGCTTGGAGAGAACAATGTGAGAATTTAAGAAGAGACCTGCTGCAGGATCAGGCCAAAGGCCCATCTAATTCCACAACCTGTGCTCACAGTGGCCAACCAGATGCCCCCAGGACAAGTCCACAAGCCACACCTGAGCCTGCTCCCTAATTCTAATTCTCAGAAACTTGTATTCAGAGACATATTGCCTCCAACAGTGAAGGAAGAACATAGACATTGTGGCTGGTAGCCACGGATAGCCTTACCCTCCTTGCATTTGCCTAATCCTCCTTTAAAGTTATCCAGGTTGATGGGCATCTGATGAGAGCAGATCCAAAAGTTTATGCACTGCATAAATACATTTCTTTCTTCTCTTTGTTCTCAATCTTCCAACATTCAGTGTCATTGAGTGTCCTCAAGTTCTGGTATTATGAGTGGGAGAGTGAAGATTTTCGCTATCCATTTTCTCCACACTAATTTTATAAGCCTCTATCATGCCCCTATTGACTTGCCTCTTCCCTAAACCATTATTATATACAATAATGTTGTATATTGGAACCTTTCTTCACGGTGGTGTTGCTCCAACCCCTTGGTCATTTTGCTTACCCAAATCTCAACTTTCCCTCCAGCTCTAATATGTCCCTTCTTCAGTGAGGCAAACACTGAACGCTCTGTTTGCCGAAAAGGCCCAACTTCTGCAATGTAATCCTAGGGGGAGGTTCTGAAACCTCATCTGAATTCAGCTTACAATCTGCAGTTCCAAATTCTCCACCCTCTTTTCTAATGTGGAGCTCATGTAACAGTGTTAATCATGGTGCACATATTCGCTGGTAATGTAAAAGGTGCAAATGGACAGATCTGTGGCAAACAAAAAGCACTCTGATTTGGAAAATAACTTTGGAAGTTCTGCTCGTCTAATCGAAGTTCAAAAGCAGTAGTGGGTATCAGATAGGGCTGCCACCCCTTCTGTATAATACAAGGTTGTCCTGTATTTCAATGTAAAGTGCTACATCTTGTATTGATACAATTTTGTCCTGTATTTCAGGCAGTGCTGGATTTACATATAAGCTAAACAAGCTATAGCTTAGGGCCCCACTTTCTTGGGGCCCCCTAAAAAAATTAAAGGGGAAAAAACAGGATGTACATTTCCAAAATTTTAAGTTAGAGCTTTATAATTATTTCACTATTAATATACTTCTTCTTAATTGTATTTCACTATTAATATACTTCTTCTTAATTGTATTTCAGTTCAACAATTACTTTGATAAAATACATATTTTGTTATGTGCAAATGGCTTTAGATACCTATTAGCTCCATAAATTACCATATAGCATACATTCAACACAAAAAAACAGTGACAATACAGTGGTACCTCGTGTTAAGTACTTAATTTGTTCCAGAGGTCCATTCTTAACCTGAAACTGTTCTTAACCTGAAGCACCACTTTAGCTAATAGGGCCTCCTGTTGCTGCCAAACCGCTGGAGCACGATTTCAGTTCTCAACCTGAAGCAAAGTTCTTAACTCAAGGTACTATTTGTGGGTTAGCGGAGTCTGTAACCTGAAGCGTCTGTAACCTGAAGTGTATGCAACCCGAGGTACCACTGTATGTTGTTGACAAAGGACAGCTGGACATATAAAGGGCCCCATCACCTTCAGTAGCTTAGGGCCTCATCAAACCTAAATCAGGTCCTCTCCCCCCCCCCTCTCTCTCTGCCAAGTTAGGGATCCTCTCCAATGCATGTATTTGAAAGGGTGTGTGAAAGGTCATGTATTTAAGTTCTGTGTAGCCAAGGACAGACAGATTAACAAATTTGTGGGTGGGTGGGGCAAATTCCAGAGGGGCCATCCTGTTAGGCTGCAATAGATTGCAATGGATTGCTTTGAAGGCACTTCAGCACCAGATGGGGAGGGGGAAAGCCCCTCAACCACCCCACCCTGTCCTGTATTTTGCCAGAACAAAGGTAGCAACCTTAGTATCAGAGGAATAAGAAACATAAGGGAAATCCTTTCATTCCAAGATGAGGCTTGGATGAGACCTATCCCATGGTTGGAGAATCTCAGCCCACCCCCCATCCCGCCCCAGTTGCTCCTCGTACCTCCTTGAGTGCTTTTGCCTGGCTGGGATGTGGCCTTGAACCCAAATAATGCTCCTTCCTTCCCTGAATGGAAGATAGGGAAAGGGGTGTGCTAGAGTGTGTGGAAATTAGTCTAATATACAAAGGTAAAAATTGCTCTTACTTCCCTGCAGAAAGAATCTTATTTATTTCACAAGATTTAGATACATCTTGATTATATCAATCAATCTTTATTACGGTCCAGAGATCCAACAAATTGTTACAAAGCAATGCACAATTCAGACAGCCTACCTCCAGGTTAAACAAGCATTTTGTTCAGACTTAAAGTTAGGGATTATTGGTTCTTGCGACCACCGATAAAAACTTCACCACTGCTAATGTTCTAGCATTTGTTCGGTCTTCCAATAGGAACCTGACATAGTGAGGCTCTGATTTTCCAGGGAAAGTTCCCAGCAAGGGTAATATCAGTTCAAATCATCAAAGCGGTTTGCAAAAAAAAAAATTTAAAATAAAATAAAATCTGGTACCAGCAGGAGGACTCTTTGTCACACAAGTCTTTGTCACACAAGTGCATCAGTGTTAATAATTGCTTTTAAAGTGTGGTAACTTGACCTGCGACCTGCTGGTGAAGGGCAAGTATTATTATTATTATTATTATTATTATTATTATTATTAATGTGGCAGGGGAAAACAGGAATGAATTGAACATGCACCACACAACATTCAGATTTTATTCTAAGGAATTCCTTAAAAGTTCTACCTTGAAAATAAGCCCAGATCATTTTATACTCTGAGATGCAAAGGCAGAACCAAAAGTATTCTCTTTCCTATCTCCTGCCTCTCTTTGTTCCTTCTTCTCTCCCCTACACTCTGCTCCCTCTCCTTATCATCTCTTTCCCCAAGTTGAGGGCCAACCTACCCCCCCCCAGCCCCCACACCCAGGTGGCAGAAACCTTCATTGAGCTACTCCATTAAGAAATGTTTGACATGTGCGTATCAGCTGCCTTGTGCAATTTGCCTTGATTTATTCTCCCTGGAATGGAGGGGGAGGATGGGTAGAGGAGCAGAGGTGAAGGTGTGGGGAGTGGGGAGAGGAGAGGAGGAACTGAGAAGTGTAGGGAATCGGCCACACAAACAGCACCATTGACGCCTCTCAGCCACTTCAGCCTAGTTGGCTGGAAACACGAGCAGACATTGCTTTCAATGCCCTGCCTCCCCCTGCTCCACACACCATTCCTTTTAGCTACTTACTGATTTCATGTTAATTTTCACCAGGTGTAAAACAAACAAACAAAACTCAAAACACTCTGATGTCCATGAAAATGGTGTGTTGGTTTGGGGGTGCTTTGGGACCATTTATCACAAACTCCTATTTATGTTCATTTGAAGGTGATGCCTGGAAATAATTGGGAGGTGGGCTCAGCTGAACCCCACTCATGCATTGGAAAAATTCACGATGGAGGAATGGCCTTCTCCCATGTAAGTGGGTCTAGGAACTCAGCTGAGATAAGGCTGTTTTAGCAGCTTTGTCGCTGGTGTTGCTTGAGAATTATAAGAAGCCCCCCAAATCTGTACAGTTCTGAAGCCAGTGGTTAAAAGCACTGCAGTTTTTAAAGGTTCCATCTTCAATCCTGTATCAAAAGGGTGTCCAGCTGTATCCAAACTGTTCCTGGATCTCCTAGATCTCTGAAACCATCAGGGGGGAAATTGGTTAGAAACAGGCAAACCACTTTCCAAAATATATAGTAGAAATTAGGGTTGCCATATTCAGAAGAGCAAAAAAGAGGACACATTTGCCGACTTCTAACTATGGATCATTGTGACAACTCTACCCATGAAAAAGAGGACGTGTCCTGGAAAAAGAGGACATATGGCAACCCTTCTAGAAAAAGTTTATTTCATAGAATCATAGAATCATAGAGATGGAAGAGACCACAAGGGCCATCGAGTCCAACCCCCTGCCAAGCAGGAAACACCATCAGAGCACTCCTGACATATGGTTGTCAAGCCTCTGCTTAAAGACCTCCAAAGAAGGAGACTCCACCACACTCCTTGGCAGCAAATTCCACTGTCAAACAGCTCTTACTGTCAGGAAGTTCTTCCTAATGTTTAGGTGGAATCTTCTTTCTTGTTAGGATACCTACATGCAGTCTTTCAATTAAAGAAGAAACCTTTGCTGCCTTCTGGAATATCTTCAGGAGAAAAAAAAGCCAACAAAACAACAACACCACAAACTGGCTTATAAGTATAAAACCAAATTTACTAGAATCATAGCTAGACTAGAGATAGACTTATAACCATTCAAACAACAAACATACTAAGGTGCCATGTGCAAGACAAAGCCTGGAGATACTGTAAACATGGAGGGGGGAAATGTACAACTCTATCTTAACAAGTTACATGTGCAGTAAACGTTATACAGGCTGGATAAATGAACCGTTCAACAAGTAGCGTAAGTCCAGTCACAGAACAGCAACCCCGTGCCGCCACAACGGCAAGGGTAGCACACTGGAGAATATGAAAAAGTTTTTCAAAGCTGTTTTTCAAAGATTGAACTGGATGAGATGTTCTTCAATGGGTCTTGAGTTGGAAACACAAAGCCGTGTGCATGGATCAGTCACAGGAAGGCAAATCAAAGCCACCACCCTAGTGAGTCCCTAAGATGGTTGGATGTCCCTAAGATGGTTGGATGCCTCTATGTACGCTTCCTTCCGGCAACTCCTGCAGCCAGGCTGGTGCCAAGTTTATTGCTCTGCTTTCCTTTGGTCCACATAAGCAAGGCTGAGAGGGGGGTCTTGTCATCTAGGCAGCCCAGGACCTCCATAAACATGCCCCAGGGAGGTCACTGCAGTGCTACTAGCACAGAGGTTTGGCTTCACCCCCAGGGGTGCACTCCATTGTCTCTCGAGACACATGGATGCCAACAACTCTGAGTAAAGCTTAGTTGGATACCACCTACCGTCAAGAATGCCAAGTGGTTTTCTGCTCAGTCCAGAAGAAGGTGTCCATATAAGAACCCAGGAAGCTGACTTATACCAAGTCCATCTAGCTTTGTGTTGTCTACGCTGGGATTTCAGGCAGGAGTCCCTTCCAACCCTGCTAGGAGATGCTGAGGATTGAACCTGGGACCTTCTGCTTGCACGGCAGATGCTCTACCACTGAGCTATGTGGGGAGGAAGGATTGTGGGGAGCCTCCAGCAGTTATTCCCATCATGCTCAAGATAAGCTCCAACACCACCACCAATGCAGATCAAATCTCTGCAGCCCTCTCCTGCTTACCCAATTCATTCTGCAGGCTCAGCAAATGGCGTGCACCTCCGCCATCAATTCAGCCATTGCCTCTGCATGGCACTCGGTGCACTAGCTGTGCTGATGGGCTGCCCCACTGCTGCCCCCCTCCCCTCTGCATTTGTTCTCAGTGCCTATTATCTCACGCGTTTGGGTAGCCTGATTCCAGCCTTGCCTTGCTGACCTTGACAATCCAGTGTTGCCTGCTGCTTTTGTCAATACAAGGCCAATTAATTCTCTGCCTGTTCCCCACTGCGGAGTCTTTTGTACCCGTTTCTGATGGGGCTCTGACAGCCCCAGCATCTGCTGATAGCTTGCTATCTCCTTTTTTAAAAAAAATCTTTGGCCTCATCTCCACCCAGGGGAAGGCACTGACTTCTAACAACTACAAGGCAAGGGCTGAAGGTGACCTTGTAAAAGGGGTTCGTTTCATTTTGTGTCAAAGGGATCCCACCTAGCAAGCAGGGTCACAGGTGGGGCTCCGAACATGAATGCACCTCTGAACGTGAGCGCCACTCTTCCAGAAGCTACACCTTTGTGGGAGGAGGTGACAATTATGGCTGGATGTAGCTCTGAATCGCCAGTTAGGCAAGGCTCAGTAAGGGCTTTCTCTGTATTAGGGATGGGGAGGGAATTCAACTCAAGTCTCACTAAAGGCAAACCAACTGAATTCATCCTTTCCAAAACAATATGAAAACCGAAAAAGAGCCATCCTTTGAAATTCGCACTTCTCTGAATTTTGCAATACAGTGGTACCTCGGGTTAAGAACTTAATTCGTTCTGGAGGCCCGTTCTTAACCCGAAACTGTTCTTAACCTGAGGTACCACTTTAGCTAATGGGGCCTCCCACCGCCGCCGCTGCACCGCTGCATGATTTCTGTTCTCATCCTGAAGCAAAGTTCTTAACCCAAGGTACTATTTCTGGGTTAGCGGAGTCTGTAACCTGAAGCGTATGTAACCCGAGATACCACTGTATAGACAAAGAAGGGACTCTGCCCAAGCAAGCAATTTTTATAGGGAACATATAAAAGATCCAATGTTGTCCTTACAGGGCACACATATACACACACACTTCCCAAGAACATAGAAAGCTGTCTTATACTGAGTCAGGTCATTGGTCCATATAGGCCAGTACTGAGGTACTATTTCTGGGTTAGTGAAGTCTGTAACCTGAAGCATCTGTAACCCGAGGTATCACTGTATAGCTCTTCAGTCAAGTTAACTGTACTGTGTGTGTGTGTGTGTGTGTGTGTGTGTGTGTGTGTGTGTACAGAAATGCATATGGTTAATGGTCTGGAAGGATCAATTGGTAACTGGTCAATGGGAATTAATTGTTCAGAGAGGATTCCAAATAATGTAGAAAAGTTCTTGACCAGAAATAGGGCATCTTCCAGACCTCCAGATGTTTTGGGACCCTCCAGATGTTTTGGGACCCTTCAGCCTTGCCCCAGCAATCATGGTCATTGGGCACGAGGGGAATGGTTGTTCAGTAACATCTGGAGGTCTACAGGATCCCTGTTCCTGGTATAAAATCAGCATTCTCTATGGCCCTTCTCAGAAAGCTGTCCCCCTCTGTCCAAATGCCCAAAGCAACCTTCATCAACAGCAGATTCCAACACACACTCCCTCCCACCCTTCCCCTCTTCCCTTTTTATTAAGAGGAACAACAGTTCGAATAGTAATAACAAGAGCAATCTAGGCTTGGTCAGCTCTTGAGAAGGTAGTTTGATGGCTGGAGCCCAGAGTCCACCACATAGATCATGTTCTTACCCAGGCTGCAATGACTTGGTTTAGCTTGGGGAATTCTCACTCCCAACTGTTATTTGTTGGTAGGTAGGGAGATTTGCACATGTGGCTCCACTGAGCCAAACCAGAGGGAGCCTCAGTGAGTTTGTCCACTGAGTTTGTTCCAACCCCATCCTGATCCAGGAAGTGCTATCTGCATTGAGATATCACTTGCAGCCAGAAACAATGTTCCCCTTTGGGGAACAAGGGCTTCTGAGCCCAGAAATGCAAAACTTGGTAGCAACTCTAAATCTCAGAAAGAACATAAGAAGAGTCCTTCTCCACCTAGTCCAGTATCCTACTCTCATAGTGGCCAACCCAATGTTTCTGGGAAGCCCACAACAGCAATACTCCCCACCTGCAATTCCAGGCAACTCGCTTACTGGCCCTGGCAGCGGAATCAGAATGTAGCCATCATTGCTAGGAATCATCAATAGTCTTATCCTCCATGAAGTGAAAGTGCACTGATAGACATCGACTTTGCTCGCAGAAGCCTTGATCTGGACTCTCAGCATCTTCAAGCAGGGTTGTGAGAATCTCCTGCTTGAAATCCCAAACTTCAGTGTGGACAACGCTGAGCTAGATGAACCAACGGCACGGTATCAGTCAGCTTGCTTTGTCCCTCTGAATTGTTCCAATCTTCTTTTAAAGCCACATGAGTTGGTGGCGATGATTACATTTTGCAGGAGTGAATTCCCTCTATTTAACTATGTCCTGTGTGAGGGGGTACCATATCAGGGGATGGGCAATGTGGCAAAAGGTAAGGAGGGGATGGAGGAGGAGCTGGAGGCAAACAGATCACAGGAGAAAGCAGGAGCCCTCGATCACGCTGCACATCCCCCAGGCGGACGGAAGAGGCACGGAAGGGGTTAAGCCACATTGCCAGCTCCCGTTCTCAAACCTCCTTTGTCAACCCTGCTGTTTAGCTACAGGGGAGCGCTGGGTCTGCAGCTCCTCGGAATAAAATGAGGGGTAATTTCCTCCTGTTACCTACTGGTGACCCATTTAATGAGCACATAAAAGGGGCTCAGCATGGCCTGCTCAGCCGGCAGTGGGGGGAAAGGACAGCTGCAAGGAAGATTTGGGGAAATTTTCTTTTCCATGGGGATAAACCTTGCAAGACTTGCTCTTTGATGCCTAGGCACTCACCTTCCCTAGCACTAGTGCACACACCTCCTAGCATGTTTAAAGGTGCACCCAGACTCACTCACTCCCCATCCCTCTACGTTTTGCAGGTGAAAACATCTGCCCAACTTTCCTTCCTCTTGGTTTCTCATTTGTCCAGTGTTGCTACCTTTCTGCATTGATTGGTGATCTTTTTTCTTTTCTTTTTTAAGTCATCAGGAAAATCAGTCAGCGTTTGAGTGTGCCCTTCTTATACGCACAGTTTTTGCACCACAATTTGCCTGAAATACACCCAGGGCATTTCCTTGAAGGGCATGTGTGCCATGGCAAGCCACACCTCAAAGCAGTGGGTGGGGGAATCAAAGGGGGGGGGAGAAACGTGATGAAATAATAGTTTGCAGCTATCTGCTTTGATGGTGTTGCAAAGTGCTTGATGCAGTATTCAGCGGGGCTGTTCAGGGACCCAGATTAGCCCCAGCCAGACCCAACCCAGGGGACACATGAGCCGGATTCAGCCTGAAATTAATTTGGGATGGGTGGGAGAAATGATTCATTAGGGTTTTTTCAACCAGTGGTTAACAACTATTGGACTTTTAGAAGACATCTGAAGGCAGCCCTGTTTAGGGAAGCTTTTAATACTGGATGAATCATTGTATTTTAATATTCTGTTGGAAGCCACCCAGAGTGGCTGGGGAAACCCAGCCAGATGAGTGGGGTATAAATAATAAATTATTATATTATTATTAAATTCATATACTGCCCTATTATTAAATTCATATACTGCCTTTCCACAGCTGCCAAAATCTCCTCTTCCTCCACCCCCTTCCCAAGCAATCAGAGAATATGCCATCCCTGCTCCTCCCTCTTCATACATCTTCTGGTTCTGGGATACCAGGCTAGAAGGGAGCAGGTCACAGCAGGAGGGGGAAACACCCTGGCTTCTTCACTAGTCTGACTCATTTCTGCCTTTTGGTCTCCCTCACTTGCTTCAGTTTCTGACTCTGATTCTAGACTTCCCTCTGCCACAGATTCTCCCTGCTCACAAACCCTGCTACCTCTTCTTCAGCTTCCACTACCCTCTCCTCCCAGGCTTCTCCCTTGGACCATTCATTGTTATCCCACCACCAATCCCCAGGCTCTGAGCTTCCTTCTGTTGGGGGTTCCCCAGCTGGTGCCTCCCACCATTCTTCTGTGCACACCTGGTCCATGACAGCTCACTCCCCAAGGTCCTGAACCTGTAGGGTGCCTGGTTCATCCTTTGAGGGCTCCATGTCTGGTACCAGTTGAGGGGAAAGCAAAACATCTAGATGCACAAGTGGAGGAACTCATTGCAGTGTGGGTGAGCTTACTCCAGGGCTGAGGGGCCTCTTAGCAATGCACCTTCTAATGGTCCCCTGCCCATAATGCAATCTATGGGGAGGGGATCCACCATTCCATGCCCCAAAGTGACACTACTTCAGGGGCATTGTGGGAAATTAAAATATCAGCTCGCAGACTTGGTGTTGTTCATTGGACTGGAGCACTGGTTAAAGAGGACTCAGGGCAGCATCTGTCCTGGAGTTCCTTACAACAAGCACCTGACTAACCGAGGTCTGTTAATTTCAGCAGGTCTACCCTGAGTATCCACAGCATCCAAACTTGCAGGTATTACTGGTTCTTTTAGCTGGGGGTGGACAGATTTATCTACTTTGGTTTCTTGTTTTCTCCACTCTTCAGCTCTTCATAATTGTGAGTCTGTTATGCAGTATCAAAAAGAAAAATGTGCATGAACATTCTGTATCATGATGGTGCACAATTCTCCTAACCATGTAGGGTTGCCATATGTCCTCTTTTTCCAGGACATGTCCTCTTTTCTATGGGTATGTAAAATGAGACTTGTCATAGCGATCCACAGTCAAAAGTAGAAGTTGGCAAATGTGCCCTCTTTTTTTGTTCTTCAAAATATGGCAACCCTACACACATTTTACATGCAGTTTTGCTGAGCGCATGCCTTTGTGCAAGCAATTTCCCCCAATTTAATGCATTTCTGCTTGCTCTTTTCACTAATATTTTTCCCCATTCTTATGCACACTTTCTCTGAATATACAAAAAGTTTGGAACGCTACACTGTACTATTTGGAAAAGTGCAGAATTGGGAGGATAACTGTGTTTTGGTTCATACATTGATTTGGGAGGTGTGAATTAAGTAAATCTATATTAAAATGTGAACCACTCATTGAATCCCTAAGCCACCCTGCTCATATTTACTTTCCGTTCTCTGAGATGCCCAGAGCTAAGCAACAGCCTGCAGGTGGCAGCAGATGCCCACTTCTGGCCACCCTGGGGCTCCCAAAGGATGACTGGGAATGCGAAGGGACAGGTGGAGATGGGAACAGAAAGAGTGAGTGGCTGGGCCAGGCTGAGCTGGGCCTAGTGAGTGCAGCAACCTCCTGTCATCAGCAAATGGCTATTCCTGATATACCTGCTCAGGCAGAGCTGTGTCCTGACTTTTCTCTTGAGACTCAGAACACAAACTCTCGCCACAATCTGATTGTTTAAAAACTTTTGTTTCGGAATTCAGTGCAGCATGCAAATATGGTTGCAACATCACAGAGCAGAGCTGTAAGGTACATGTCTCGGTTTTTGCTAAGGCACTGATCCAACTACAAAGCTGTTTTTTTATTTTTAAGCCATTTATATTCTTCTTAATGGGACGCGGGTGGTGCTGTGGGTTAAACCACAGAGCCTAGGACTTGCCGATCAGAAGGTCAGTAGTTCGAATCCCCGTGATGGGGTGAGCTCCCATTGCTCAGTCCCTGCTCCTGCCAACCTAGCAGTTCAAAAGCATGAAGTGCAAGTAAATAAATAGGTACTGCTGTGGTGGGAAGGTATACAGCATTTCTGTGCACTGCTCTGGTTCACCAGAAGCGGCTTAGTCATGCTGGCCACATGACCCGGAAGCTGTACGCCAGCTCCCTCAGCCAATAAAGCGAGATGAGCGCCGCAACCCCAGAGTCGGCCACGACTAGACCTAACGGTCAGGGTCCCTTTACCTTTTACATAGCGTATATATCACACCTGGGATAATGCTTATGCTCTATCTTTCAACATTTAAAGTCTGGGCATAATATCTATTTCAGACTTCTTACACATATCGGTGAAGCCAAAATGACATCTGAGAAAGTGGTGGTCTGGGTTCCCCGGGGTTGGAATTAATATATGAAGGGAAAGGCTACCAATCACTTGGGGGGGGGGAGTATCTTGCTTCACCTTGCCCCTACCAAGCCTACATGACTGTGTTAGCTTATCAGCATGTACCAGTAGCCATCCATATTCCATTGGCCCTCTTCCTCATTGCAGACCTTTCCTCTCATTCCGAGAAATGTGCTATTTCTGTGTGAGCTGCTATAAAAAGAGCAATAATTCCTTGTAGGTGCCTGACTTTGTCCTTGGAAAATAGAGAGTTTTAGGGTCCATTATAATTGAAGTGGCCAGTTTTAAGTATTCTTTTGGGAGTGGCAGGAGATTGAATAATGTAGCATGCAGTTTGGCCCAGAACCAGCCCAGAACTGTAGAGCTCAGCCGAGCCAGAATGGAAGTTATGAACTGGAATAGGGTTGTCATACGTCTGGAATTTGCTGGATGTAGCCAGAATACTGCAGTCTGAAGCAGTGTCCGTGCAGAAATTGCTGAAATGTCTGGGAAAATCTGAATGTATGGCAACCCATACATGTGGGGAGTGTAGGTTTTGGTGAATTTCCTAAAAAAAAATAGCTCAATGGTTTTTTTGGGTTTTTTTTAGATTTTGCAAAAAAAGAAAGAGCTCAATAACTTTGGGGGAAAGGATGCAAGAGTGAAGATGGAGAACAACGTGGAGCAAAAGAGCATGAAAACTCAGCTCACCCTGGAGTACTCTGATTTCAATGGCCCAAGAAGCAGTCAGAATGAATCTGCACATAAGTGTTTGCACACACCATAGAAACAGGCCCAAGCCTTGCCTCTGCTCCAAACCCTGCTGTGTCCACAGGAAACACTGGTTTTTGTTTTGCCAAAGGTGGGAAGCAAACACAGACTGGGGCCAAAAAGAAGGATAAGAACATGGGAAGACCCCTGTTGGATCAGGCCCAAAGCCCATCTTGTCTGGCATTCCCCCGTAGCCTGTGGAGAAACAAGGCCCTTTTGAGGTGTCAATGCTCTGAGCCCCTCCATCATAGACTCAGGTTGCATATACGTATAAATAAACCTGATATCATGAGGACACCACAGTCTCCTCTGTGCCTCATTCTCAGAGGAAGCACAAACTCTGGGCATATGCCTGGAACCCCTGGTATCTCGCACCCAGCGCTGTCTTTAGCATATGTGCCACCGGGGTGCAAAGATCCACCCAGCACCCCCAAATTTAGTTTAGCCCCCATATTAACTTTTATTATTCTTATATCAGACACCACATTTACACCTTATCTCTTCTTTACAAAAGAAGGGAGGAAAAAGAAACTAACTTTTTTATTTGCTCATGCATTTACAGTATGCTTATACTTAAGTATACACCACCACCACATTTAACTTACAAGTATTGTTTAGGCACCTACTTAGGACAAACATCAGTCGTGTCAAAGGTGTCGTTGCCGCATAGCAGCTCAATGCAATACGTACCATAATGTTTTGAGTTATTTTGAGTTTGAGTTAATTTCGCATGCATGGCACCATTGTGAATGACAAGCACCTCCTCTGGCACGGTGCGTCTTTGGTAAACGAGCGCACAAAGTCGAAAGTCCTTCAGTGAAACAGTAGGTATACATTCTGGTAATCATTCTTAAGGAAATCAGCCCTGAGTGCTCACTGGAAGGACAGATCGTGAAGCTGAGGCTCCAATACTTTGGCCACCTCATGAGAAGAGAAGGCTCCCTGGAAAAGACCCTGGATTTGGGAAAGATTGAGGGCACAAGGAGAAGGGGACGACAGAGGACAAGATGGTTGGACAGTGTTCTCGAAGCTACAAACATGAGTCTGACCAAACTGCGGGAGGCAGTGGAAGACAGAAGTGCCTGGTGTGCTCTGGTCCATGGGGTCACGAAGAGTCGGACACGACTAAATAACTAAACAACTAAACAACAACAACAATAACAATACCTAGATATATATGTATTTAGTTTTTTCTAGCTTGATAAAAAAATATTTATTATTTCATAACAGGTAGATAGTTAAGAGTTTAGGCGGCTTCAGCAGCGGGCACCTGGCAGCCCCCAGAATTCAGAACCTGGGTGCCCCACACCCCTTGCACCCCTGGGTAAAGACGGCCCTGCTCGCACCGCTTGGATATTGCAGTGGGGCACAACACTCCTGGATCTTCCAACATTTAGTGGTACTGGATAAGTTTTAGAATTGAGAGAGGGAGAAAAACTTCTCTTTCTCTATACCATACACAATGTCATACACTTCTGCCATGCCCTCCTTTGTCTCTCTGTGCCTGCCTGCCTGCCTGCTCTCTTCAGCATCTCCCCCAAGCCCTGGGAGTTCCTGCATCTATTTTAGGCATGTCTCAGAAAATCTGCAGGGGCTCAGCCGCCTCCGAGCTCCTTTGTTAACTGCCCGCCGGCAGCCCGTTTACAGATAATGGATATCGCCTCTGGATATTTCAGCCCCATGGCAACAAGATCTTTAATGGCTATTAGCACTCAATGAAGAATCAGGGTGCTTTAGCCTTAGGGACCCACAGGAGCCAGCTTTCCTCAGCAGGCTGGGTTATCGGGCCCACGTAGACCCAGTCGAGGTTTATGCGAGCTTACATGTGCGCTCTCTGCCTCTCTCTGGCGCACACTCTCTCATGGGCAAATATTAATGACACTGAAAATCTGTGTAGTCCTTTTGAAGCATCTCACATTCATCATCACATTAATCCTTACAAGAAAACCACACAGGTTATGACAAGGGCATTGTTTTCCATTCATCTCAGGCGGCGCTGTTGCTGCTCCACTGCGGTTCATCCTCCACCATAAACAACATCGTTCATTTCATTGTGTGCTACGACGTTACCTAACTTATGTAATTGAGGTAATTAATTAGGCACATTGTGTGATTCCACTCCATTCATTTCTGTGCAAACGAAACACAGTGCAAATTGGGGGAGGGCAGGAGGACTCTGCTCCAGCATCCTCTTCTCATAGTGGCCAACCAGTCGCCTGTGGGGAACCAGCAGTCAGGATCTGAGCACATGAGCTATTCCCCCCCCCACTTGCGAATACTAGTGGTATTCAGAGGGTACACAGTCTGTGACAGCGGAGGCAGAACATAGGTGACATGACTAGTAGCCACCGATAGCTTTATCTGCCATGAAATGGCCTAATCCTCTTCTTGGCTTGGTCCCCATCTTCCAGAGGTAATATGCAAAGGTCAGAGGAGCCCAGCTGAACCAGGTCAAAGGTCCATCATTTGATTCTCATAGTGGCCAACCAGAAGTCCTAATGGGAAGCCTACAAGAAGGATATATGAAGACCCCTGCTAGATTGGAACAAAAGTCCGTCTAGTCCTGCATCTTTTAGCCAATCGGAAGCCCTCAAGTAGAACCCTTTAAAGCAAGGAGGACATGCAGGAGGCTTCGGAGTTCAGCTGTAGATGCCCTGCAGGTTCCCAGAGTGTTCTACTGCCAACTCTGTCCATACCCTTTGTTATCTTTATACTTGTCTATTACATGATAGCATTCTAGATAGCATCTTAAAAAGCAGAGACATCACCTTGCCAACAAAGGTCCATATAGTTAGAGCTATGGTTTTCCGAGTAGTGATGTATGGAAGTGAGAGTTGGACCATAATGAAGGCTGATCGCCAAAGAATTGATGCTTTTGAATTATGGTGCTGGAGGAGACTCTTGAGAGTCCCATGGACTGCAAAAGATCAAACCTCTCCATTCTGAAGGAAATCAGCCCTGAGTGCTCACTGGAAGGACAGGTCCTGAAGCTGAGGCTCCAATACTTTGGCCACCTCATGAGAAGAGAAGACTCCCTGGAAAAGACCCTGATGTTGGGAAAGATGGAGGGCATAAGGAGAAGGGGACGACAGAGGACGAGATGGTTGGACAGTGTTCTTGAAGCTACCAGCATGAGTTTGACCAAACTACAGGAGGCAGTGGAAGACAGGAGTGCCTGGCATGCTCTGGTCCATGGGGCCACAAAGAGTCAGACACGACTAAATGACTAAACAACAACAATTATACCTTAGCCCACCAATACCCCAAGCGAGGCAAGTAGCAGCATTATGGAGATGTCTTCTCCTCTCCCAGTGCCACCTGGGAAGGCCCTTTGAGCTCCTAGAACTGGTTTCTTGCTTAGCAGGCTGGCGGGCAGACTTGAGCAAAGGTGACAGGTCCACAGCAGAGCACTTGACAGGAGACAGTGCCCTGCCAGGCAGCCTGTCGGGATGCGCCTTGCCTTTCCCATCCCTTCTGCAGCTTGCAAAGGTCAACTGCTCTCCTCATTGCATCAAAAGTGATATGAGATTGGATGGGACGGGACGGGACGGGAGCAGTCCTGAGAGCTGGAGTTCACTGCTTTGCAACTGGCATGGCAGGAGCTGCCAGGCATGTCTCGGTATTGGCTTAGATTGGAGCCAGGCTCTGTATTGGCTTGGTTTAGAGCCCAGAAGCATGTTCCGTAATCGGCCTCATCTGCCCCATCCTAGTAGCTGCAGCTGCTCAGCATCTAGGAAAACCCGCTCTTGACGTTAATTGTATGTGACATAGTTGCTTTTTGTATTTATAGATGTCATCACAAGTAGAAGGGAGGAAGTGAACCTTTCATATATATATTTATTGATGAAGCTATAAACAATGGATTCCAGGAACTGCTGGTTTATATTCTAACAGCCAATGATCTTCTGAGCTCCGTGGTGAATGCTGAGGGCGGCACCTGGAACAGAAGCATGGGAAAATAAATACTACAGTGACACTATTAAAACATCACCATAGTAAATAAAAATGTGATGAATTTAATGAAGATTGGGAACCTTTTCTTTCTTAAGCACACTCCTTCACAGATGACCATGCATTTCAGTCATGGGTGTATATATTTCAATGCAGTAAATCAGCCTGCATGTATATCAATATATTGTATTTTAAAAGCAAGGAAAATGTTTATATGCAGGCATGACCCATTCTCACTGTGTCTGAACTAGTGACTGGTGGTGGTGAGGTGTGGTTGCTGAGTGTAGCATGGGCTTTAAACTAATCTGATTGCGCTTGTTCTTTCTGCCTCCTAGTCCAGCCTCTGTGGGCTATTTGGATCTGGTTAAATAAATATATGCAAATGAAGGGGGGAGCCAAAAAGCATGCGCTGCTGCTCTGATCCTAAGCCCGGCACCAGCTGGAGAAGCTGCTTTGTTCTGCTCAGCACCCCATGCTGAGTTCTGGATCCGAAAGCTCCTTACATAATTTAACGTAACAGGGATCTAAGCTGGTGCTTCTGTATAAGATTGTGTGCTGGCTGTGGTTCACCCACGTCAACTGGGGAGGGAGGTGCCAGCCTCCTGGCAGGTAGTGGGGAGGGGGGGTCATTGGGAGGGATCCCAGCATGTCTTCACGGTGATTCCAGGAATGTGAATTTCCACAGCTTAATTCACTTTAACATGCAAACGTCGGAAGATGTGTCAAACCATTGGTGCATCTATCTCAGAACTGGCTACGCCAAGGCTGGAGGACTTTTTCATGCTGCAGGTGTTGCTGAACTACAACTCCCAGCATTCCCAGCAAGCATGGGCAAAAGCCAGGGGTGATGGGAGTTGTAGTTCAGCATCATCCAGAGGGCCAAAAGTTTCCCACACCTACTCTGTGCTGAGTGGAGGTGGCTTTTCAGGGTTTCAGGCAGTGTGTAGTAGTGTATCTTTTACCAAAAGAACAATATTTTTTTACGTCAGTCAAAAACTGCAAACAAACCCAGGAAAGATAGAAACTTCAGCGGTGCACAACCATGGGACATCCTTGCTATGAAAATAAGTGTGCCCCTATTTTGATCTGTCACTGGGGAACAATTTTTTTTTTCCATTTTCTGTTGCATGAGATTTTTCAACTGTTCTTATATGTTCTTTCAATGCTGATTTCAAATCTGAAAATAATTTCCGTGTATGTGCTACAGTTATCTTTCAATTTCTGACTTTTGCCAGTATGTCATATTTACACTGGGGATAAGTGGACACTGACACATTGATCTACCCTAACCACATGGTAATTATAGTTTTACAAACTTAATTTTTCTTAATTTTTATAGTTGTGTAAACATGACATATCGGCAAAAGTCGGAAATTGAAAGATAACTATAGCATGTACACGTTGAAAAATCTAATGTAACAGAAAATGGAGAGGGGAAAAATGTTCCCCGGGGCACTGTGTATCCCAAGGGAATACATTTTTTTTGCATACCTCCAACAGTACATAGATATATATGTCATTTTCAATGCTATACATGTCATGTTCAATGCTATATGTCACTTACATTTATACTCATATTGTACTACATTGGCAATCCGTTTAATAAAATATTGAATTCTTGCATTGTGAAAAACAAAGATTATGGTGAAAAGTGAAAAACATGAATTGCAAAAAAACCTAGAGTTTACAGAACAAAACCAACTTCAGATATGAAATCAGCATGTCGAAATTAGGGTAGAACAACTGCAGGTGTCAATGCAACAAAAAAATTGTTTCCTAGTGAATCTCAGGGTTCGAGCCCCACGTTGGGCAAAAGATTCCTGTGTTGCAGGGGGTTGGACTAAATGACCCCTGTGGTCTCTTCCGACTCTATGATTCTATGTCACAACACATACAGCCTTTGCAGGGAAGGCTGCCCGGCTGCCCCAAGGCCCAGCACCCTTCCACCTCCTTCCCTTCCTGCCCCGATTAACACATTTCCCTTCTGAAATCTGGAGTGGCCAGCTGCCTGCACAGCTCAGCCAGCAAATGTTTGTGCCAGGGCTTAAAGCACTCCTCCCCGTCTGCCCCCTGAAACCCCAGGCTGCATTTGGGCTTGCTCTGGACCAGATGTTCCACAGCCTGCACATTGCCTTGGCGAGGGGAGTAATCTGTGCCCGACGGGATTACCGTTCTGTCCGGTCTTAACATCTGCAGCAGGACGCAAGCCCCCAAACTCCCAGGCAGCACCGCTTGGACACACAAAGCAGAAGCAGAGAGCCTGGTAAGAACTTTTTTTTTAATGGCATCTCTGCAGTACCGGAGTTGGTGGCCCTTGCGAGGCTCCTTTTTGGGGAGGTAGGGGTGGTTTTGCTTGTTGGATTATTCCAGGCCATTCTCAAATTAAGAAGTCTACCGGAACAGAATTGGGGAGCTGGGCAGTGCCCCTGTTGCCCCAAGTGCCTGGCCAGCACCAAAGCACCCATTTAAGTTTTCTTGGGCTTTCAGAGACATGAAAGTCCAGAGGAAGACATCCTACCTGCAAATATAGGAGGAGGGAAAGGTGATGAAGATTTATCGGAGGCCATATGAACTTTCAGAGCATCTGCTTCCCAGGTCTCCCAATCAACTAAGGAGCCCTATTCTAACTGATTCTACCTCTCTTGCAGCGGCCATCTCCCTGGATTTTTAGAGATATTGGTGGATGCCATGAAGGGAAAACTGTAGCGAGCTATGGAAGGCCTGCAGCTTCGGGTAAGCCTCAATAAGGAGGGGAGTGGAGGGGAGAGGGAGTCTGTAGCTGCCCTCTGGGTGCAGCAACCTGGGCTCTCCGATAAGAAGGCCAGGTCTGCCATCCTCCTCGTTATTTCTCATCTGCATAGGTTAATTTATGTATCTGCAAGTTAACTGCTGCCTGGGGGCAAGTCTGAACAACTGAGGGGGGAAATGATGGAGGAAAACAAAACAACCCCAACAGTCAGGAGGGGAACACAGCCAAGGTGGTTTTTAAAACAAATCATCCCAAGTGCAGTTCTGCAAATTTGGCACTTTGGGGAAGGGCTGTAGCTCAGCGGTAGAACTCCTGCTTCACGGACAGCAGCCCTGTTCAGTCCCCAGCATCTCCAAATTGGGCAGACAGTGTCCCTGCTTTGAAACCCTGGAGAGATGCTGCCAGTCCGAGTTGACAATAGTGAGCTAGATGGACCAGTGATCTGCATTTTAGGCAGCTTCATGTGTTCCATAGATATCCTTCTGGGCATGATAAACAGCACAACTCTTTATTGCGTCATGCCATAGGATGTGTAGTGCAATGTAGGGCAGAAAGCAGAATGAGGGTTTCTTTTCTTTTTTTAATAAAGAACATTATATATTAATATTTTATTAAGAAAAATATCATTTATAAGAAAGAGTGAAAAAGAAGAAAGAAAACGTGAGAATGGAAAAAAGAAACAATACTGTTACATTACCATACATTAATATACAAATATTATTATCCTAATACACATATACTTCAATAACCTAATATATTCTGTATAAACTCATTCCATTGTATTTATCCAAAGACTATAAGCTGTCTATAAGCTGCCCGTTCATATGTTGCAAATTTTGTCACGCCATTGATAGAATCGTACCTCTATTCTTCCAATTCTTTAGTATCAGTCTCTTGGCCACCGTTAGGGAGCGTAGAATCCATTTTCACTGCCCTGTTGTCAATTTCCATGCAATGGGTATATAGCTCAAGAGCATATTGACCTCTGAAAAACCTTACTTTTTCCCATAGTGTCTTATTAATATAGTTCAGCACTGTCTCCCAAAACTTAGTAAGTGTGGGACACAAAATGAGGGTTCAGGCTGCCATTGCATACCCACCTAGAGTAGTCCCCACTGAATGCAATAGGAGTACCTTGAGAACAGGATCCTGCAAGAAGAATTACTGACGAAAGAGGAATGGCAGACAAAATTAATGACTATGCAGAATTAGACAAGATGACAGGAAGGATTTGAAACCTGCGGGATCAGAGATTCTCAGAGGACTGTGTGAATTATCTGAAAAGCAATTGTAATCAACAGATTATGCTAGTAGGATTGCAAAAGGTTTTGTAAGGGGGACTATGTGAAATGTTGCAGAGAAAAGTATGAAGAGAACTATTAGTGAAAGACTATTAAAAGTAATAGCGAAATTAATGAAATGCAGATTAAGTGATAAAGATTGAAAAATCTTCAGATATGGTTGATGGAAGTCCAAAACACTGAATAAGATGATAAAATATGTTGTATGGGTTTTTTTTGGAAATTTCATGTAAAAATTAATAAAAATATATTTTTAAAAAAGAGAGAACAGGATCCTGCTGTTAGCTGGGGCTTCCTCCTTAACCAGATGGAGAGCCAGATGCAAAAGAGGGTAGGATCCTGCACCTTTAGGAACTGTGTAGAGAGGGGGCTGCTGGTTTGCCTGTTTCTACATTATGCATTTTTGTGGTTTTTATATTGCAAACCGCCCTGTGATCCTCGGATGAAGGGCGGTTTGGAAATTTAATAAATAAAATAAAGCTGACACGGATGAGAAACTCATAGACTGGCCCATACCTATGCACATACTAAATAACATGATTTTTTAAAAAATAAAATCAGTGAAGAAGCCTACAGTCTTGCTTTCACCCTGCCTATTATTGGGAATGGTGACGCAGAGGGTCAGCTGCCCATCAATAGGTGGAATCACCTCCTGAGATACTTCGTTTCTTGAGAGGCAGTGTGGTGCAACGGTTAGAGTGGTTAGGATCTGGGAGAGACTGGGGTTCAAATCACCAAGCAGCCGTGAAGCTCACTGGGTGACCTTGGCAAGGTCACTGCCTCTCAGCCTGACCCACCTCAAAGGGTTGTTGTGGGGATTAAATGGGGGAGGGGGAAGAACCAAGCGCAAGGTGGAATGTTAATGTAATCAATAGATATTATCAGAGCCAGTGACAGACAGAGAGTTTTGCGCACACACCCTTCTACAAGGGACAACACTGAGACTTAAGGAGGCCCTGCTAACAGGCAGGGCCAATCCCTGGACTGGTTGCAAATAAGGAGGCAGGCAGGCAGGGCTTAAAGGAGTAGCCTCTGCTGGTCTTCTGGCATTCGGTATTTGTGTTACGGAAATATACGGCGGAGGGGATGTGGGGATGAGCACACCGGCTCCCACTGCGTGTTGCTGCTCTGATCGCCTTCCATCAGTTGTGAAGTGGGGTGCTTGCTGTTCTGGCAGAGGCTCCCCCTCCTGCTGTGTTTTAGAACCCCAGGCTCAGCCCAAGACATTTGACTGCCTGTGGTGCAAAGGACAAGCTTGAAGGGCTGTATCTCATGTGCTTCCCATGCCAAAGGTCCCAGGTTCCATCCCCAACACGCTCAGGTAGGTCTGAGAAAGATTCTGGCTTGAAACCCCAGAGAGCTGCCAATAGTCACTGTACAAAATGCAAACCTTAGATGGACCTGGCTCAGTATAAAGCAGCTTCTTGTGTTCCTGTGATGCTGCCCAGATTTCACATGCAGAATCTGACCACATGGGCAGTTGGATCTTACTTCAACACTGGCAATAGCACAGCATCCTCCGCTGTATTCCAAGGCATCAGGCTATTGTGTGCAGAGCAGGACTTGGGAAGTGTGGTAGGAAGACTGTTGCTACCACCATACCCTCCAACATTTATCCGGTGAGAATAGGGATGTCCTATTCATTCATTCATTCATTCATTCATTCATTTATACCCAACCCCATCTGACTGGGTTGCCCCAGCCACTCTGGGTGGTTTGCAACATGTATATAAAAACATAATAAAACATTAAACATTTAGAAACCTTTCCTATGCAGAGCTGCCTTCAGATGGCTTGGGGGTTGGATAACTTCATACCCTCCAACATTTCTCTGGTGAAAATAGGGACATCCTACCATACCCTCCAATATTTCTCCGATGGAAATAGGGTTGTCTTAAGTAAAAGCGGGACGTTCCAGGATCAAATCAGAAACTGGGACGGCTTTTGTAAATCCGGGACTGTCCCTGGAAAATAGCAACACTTGGAAGGTCTGCAAGACAGGTTCTGCCGCCTAAGGCAGCTGCCTCACTCTGCCTCATGGTAGGGCCGGTTCTGTAGAACTCAGATATTTTCACTTGTGCACCTAAATGGATGTTTTCATTGTTTCCACCGCTGCTTGCAAACAGTGCAGGAAGAGGAAGATTGAGGTTGTCTGATGGACCACTGGCCTAGATGTGCAGGATGACATAGTACTGACTGGCTCCTTGCAAAAAATATATATGCTGGACTATGCAGACCTCATTCTGACCTTCATGTTCTTCAGCAGACTGAGCATCTCTTGGTCAGTACAGATAGACTCTGCCTTAAGAGATCCTGACTGTGCCTCTTGCTTTGTAATTTAAAGCATGTTGATGGGCAGCGAGGATTCAAACCGAAGGAGAAAACAGACCACACAGGAGTGTAATCAGCCCCACAGGGATCTTGTTATAGGAGAGAAGGATGGGGCTACCCATTGGCTGGGGTAATCCCCCGCCCCAGCAGATGCTGAGAGGAGATTGAAGGGGTTTTTTTTATAAATAGCTGAGGTCAGCCCCCCCCCCCCCGCGCATTTTGCCTACATGGCTGAGAAGCATTAGAGAGAATTAATATGCAATCTCTCTGTGAGAGGGAAGCGCAAACTCCCCCTCCCCATTCTGGTAGGATTAATCCCTGCTCCTCGATGAAAGCAGCGGTGCTTCTGGGAAGTCAGAATGGCTGGAAGGGAACCAACAGGAGAATCCAAACTCCAGGCCGGCAGCAGGAGGACATGATGGGGAGGCAGGCCTCATGCTGCCACTACAGAAGGTCGCCGGTTCGAATCCCCACGACGGAGCGAGCTCCCGTTGCTCCGTCCCAGCTCCTGCCAACCTAGCAGTTCAAAAGAACACCAGTGCAAGTAGATAAATAGTTACCGCTGTGGTGAGAAGGTAAATGACATTTCCATGCACTCTGGTTTCTGTCACAATGTCCCGTTGCTCCAGAAGCGGTTTAGTCCTGCTGGACACATGACCCGGAAAGCTGTCTGCGGACAAATGCCAGCTCCCTCGGCCCCAAAGCGAGATGAGCGCCACAACCCCATAGTTACCTTTGTCTGGAATTAACCGTCCAATGGTCCTTTACTTATTTTTACCTTTATAGGCCCATCACTCACGCCAGACTGAGTGAAAGGCGGGCAGAGAGCTAGGCAAATCACTGCACCGGCCATGATAGCACTGGGCCTCCGCTCCTCCCATGCATGGAATCCCCCAATTTTGAACTTCCTCCGGGCTCCTGCTGGCAGCAATCCTGCACTAATGGAGTAATACTGGCCTCACTTCTCAGGCAGAAGCTGGCAGAGACTGACAGTGCAAGGTGCAGACAGACACACCTGCCCCAATCCATAGCCCAGCACAAATGTTTTTATTATTATTATTGCAGCTTAGGGGGATCAAAGGGGACAGCTCCATGGTAGAACATCTGCTTTGCATGAAGAAGGTCCCAAGTTCAATCCCCAGCAGCATCCCCAGGCCTGGAAAAGGCTCCCTTCCCGAAACCTCAAAGAGCTGCTGCCAGTCAGTGTAGGCAATGCTGATCTAGATGGACCAATGATTTCCTATGTTCCCAAAGAAGACCCAGTAGGGTGGCAACCAGTGGAGCACCAGCCTTGGTAGGGATCTCTACATGGCTATGGAACTGCAGCCAGAAGGACTAGCAATGTGCTCTCCTTTCATGATGCCCCATATAAACAGCCTTGGTCATCGAATCGTAGTATTGTAGAGCTAGAAGGGACCGCAAAGGTCATCCAGTCCAACCCCCTGCAATGCAGGAATCTTTTGCTCAATGTGGGACTCGAACCCACAACCCAGAGATTAAGAGTCTCATGCTCAACCGACTGAGCTATCCCAGCTTCCGTAGTTGCCCTTGCTCTTACATATTCAAGATACTGTATATTGATGAAAATGACTTTTTTTTGGGGGGGGATGCATGCCATTAAAGAAAACAGTTCTCAGAAATGTTTGTGGTAGGATTAATGTAAGGGATGTCACCAACTAAATTGGACTCAGAGCAGACCCATTAAAATCGATGAACCAAATTTAGCCATGTCTGTTCAATTCGGTGGGACTAATCGGACTAGCGTTGGATATAATCCTGTGTTTCTGACTAATGCCTGTGAAGCCTTTTAAAATGCAATGAAGCAACTGCAAATTGAGGCACAAATGTGGAAAAACTGGATTTAAGATTGGAAAAATGGGAGAAATCGACACTGACTGGTGGGATGTCCAGCATCAAATGCGGAGCTAAGCAGACATAACCCTGACCTCCCCTCTATCCATTTAGCCAATGTGTGGAGGCAAATGTCTCTGTGGCTGCGGGGTTAATTGAGAAGGGGGACAGGTTTGGCAGAGTGCAAAGCAGAGCAAGCCCAAAGGAATCCTAAAAGGGACATAATGGCAGAAACATTTTCCACCCTGCTGCCATGTTCTGAGACCAAAAAAGAGAGAGTCATTTATGGGGGAGAATCAGTGGATGTCAGAGGAAATAAACACTCCATTCTCACCCTCTAATTCATCCTCAACAAATCCCCATGTTTGTGTTACAGCAGCAAAGTCTTGGTTTGGAAACCCTATATTTTTCCAAGATAGCATGTTGTTTCACCTTGAGTTGCACAACTATGCCATTCACAACAACCCTTTTCTTTTTTAAAAAATTAAAAATAAAGCAACTCTAAGTATTCCCCCATTCCCCCGAGTTTGCTCAGATTGCACCCTGGCTGGTTTTAAAATTGATATCGCTGGTTGTTTCAGTGGCTCCCTTGGTTTCCTTTAACATGCCGGAGTGAAATTACACTGCGGTGAACTCACAAGAGCGAATCTGTTAGGGGCTGGACTTGTTCTTGCTTTCCCGTCTGCAGGAGATTTGAGGGAACTCCCTGTTTTGCATTTACATAGCACAGTGGTGGGGCATCTCCCTTGCCTACAGAAGATCCCAAATCCAAACCCCTTGAGGGCTGGGAGAAACCCTTGCCTGAAAACCTTGGAAAGCTTCTGCCAGTCAGTGTAGACAGCACTGAGCTAGCTGGACCAATGGTTTGACTCGGTATATTGCACTTTCCAATGTTTCTGTATGAGAATGTCTGGGGCCCAGACACTGTTGTGGGATACACAGGGTGAGATGCTGCTGTGCAAAGAGATAGGGTGTGTGTGTGTGTGTGTGTGTGTGTGTGTGTGTGTGTGTACTGGAATGAGGCAGATTGACAGGAGAATCCCGTTCTTTGGGGTCAGTATCTGCCAGGCTGCTGGGATCCCAGAGCACACAAACAGAGCACACAGCAGCTTACGCCCCCTCCCCCAGGGGGTTTAGCCAAGGAAATCTCTGGCTTTCACCCTGTTGGCAGGGCCATGGAGTCCCTGAGGACAGTGGTGAGAGGGGAAGGCCTGCAGCTGGTGTGGTGTGTGGGGGGGGGGAATGCCAAAAGGGGACTGGAGCAAACCCACAACAGCCAGAATCAGCAACGGTGTCCACAGCGCACGGTGGAGAGTCGTCCTCTTATGGGTTGCGGCTCCATAGCGGATGACAGCTTGCCCATTATGGCATTGCCCGGAAGACCTCGAGACTACAGAAGAAAGGAGTGCCTTCTGTTGGGCTTGCAGTAGTCCCAGGTTCTGCTGGTAAGGCTGGGCAAGGGCTGAGGAGGCTGGCACCCAGGGATGGGCAAAGCGGTCGCTTTCAGTTTCTCTATGCTTCTTGCTATTTCTCCAAACTTAAGTTCAGTTCTCCGCATTGCCACATCAATTTTTTATTTTTCTAAAATGTCGCTAATGAAAATTTGCACCATTAGAGTGAGAATTCTATAACATGTACGCAATTTTGCCCCCCCTTTTGTTTTTTGTTTTTGCAAAGTCGTTTTCCTGTATGCTATTTACCAAGTAAGGCGCACTGTACCCCAGCAGATACATTTTTCATGCTCATTACTTAACTGGAGAACTGCATGGCAAAATACAGAGAAATGTGGATGTCAAAGTATGGCTGCATATTTTTTCCATAACATTTGAATTAGGTTGGTACCCAGGTTGTCCACATTTAGTCAGAGTTGAGAGGGCTATTGTGGAAGTTTCCATCACATGGGATACTTTTTATTATTACAAAGGCTTATTTGGGATTTGCAGTGTGTGTGTGTGTGTGTGTGTGTGTGTGTGTGTGTGTGTGTGTGTAGTTGGTATAAATTTGTGTTCTAGATATACCCTCTCTTTCTCACTTTTCCCCATGCTTGTTAACTGCTATTTAGTTGGGGGAGGGATGTGATGATGTTGAAGTGGTCCACCGAAGGGCTTGCAGCAATTCTCTTTTGGGTCTCAACCCAATAGATGAAGAAAATGGTCACGATCTAGGGGTGTCCATTACGTTCTCTGAAGCTGTGATGTTTTGGAAAGGGGGCTGCTGCTTGAAACAGTTTTGGACCAGGATATCTACAAGACCACCTCCCCTAACACAGAATAAACTGATGTTTGAGATCTTCTGAAGAGACCCTGCTGGTTGTTCCGCAACCACTGGGTTGTCCCTTGAAGACAATCAGTGAGGCAGACAGGAATGACATTTAAATACCTCTTTAAAACTTAGTTTCCCCAAAGCTTCCTCAATTCTGACTCCTGCACCTCTGCTTTCTACGCTGCTTGATTTTAATTTTGATATGCATACATTTGCTTTGTTTTTATCTTACTTTCTTTAACTAGGAAATGTTACTGAAAGCTATTGCTTTTTACAAAACTGTTTTTGTATCAAAGGCTTGGAGATTTTTTTTTATTCTGTTAGCTTACCCACATTTCCTCTCATCCTGCTACTTCCCCCCGGGGAGTAAGCAGCAATTTGTGTTTTCTCTGGATTGCTGTTTGCTCCAATTTGGCACTAAAGAATGGATTTTCCCTCGGAAAGGAAGGGAGCAAGGGGAAAACCACTCAGACCCATACTTTCTACACATGGGACGAGCGGAGGTGTGGATGAGCCCTTAATTTAAAGAATAGATGAGAACATAAGAAGCGCGCTGCTGGATCACACCCATGGCCCATCTAGTCTATCTTCCAGTTCTCGCAGTGACCAACCAGATGCCCCCGTGGGAACCCCATAAACAGGACCTCAGTGAATCCACCTGGGATTCCCAGATTCCCAGTTATTCAGAAGCATCACTGCCTCCAACATAGGAGGTCGAACAGAATCAGAGGAGTGTAGGAAACAGTTGGCCATTTCACCATTGGCGGAAAAGGTATCCTTTCATAAGGCCAGTGCTAGCTGATGCCATTGAGATTGGTAGGGTGAAAAGCAGGGAGGCCAACAGTAGGGGGTGCCAGAGCCAAGGGCAGGCAGAGTAAATGAATTCTAGTTTCGCCCCCCTCCTTGTATAGACAAAGAAGGGACCCTGCCCAAGCAAGCAATTTTTAGAGGGAACATATAAAAGGTCAAATGTTGTCCTTACAGGGCACACACACTTCCCAAGAACATAGAAAGCTGTCTTATACTGAGTCAGGTCATTGGTCCATATAGACCAGTATTGTCTACACTGGCTGGCAGTGGCTCTCCAGTTTCTCAGGCCAGGGCCAGGAAATGTGGCAGGCACCTTCTGCTCTGTTGCTGAGCTACAACCCTTTTCCCAGTGTCCTTCTTAAAATGTAGTTCTCCATGCTGCGTGTAGCGCTCCTTGGTTTCAGCTAAGATTCTTAAAACCTTGCTAAATATCTCCTGAACATTGCTCCCAGCAGGCCTCTGGCGGCCACAGCCTCTTCCGGCTCTCTGCTATGGAAGTGAAGTTGATCCATGTGGCTCTGGTCGTCTTCTTCCTTCTCTCGGTTGCCATGACCAGCTGCTTCCTCTGGCAGTATAGCCTTCCCAAAGTGGAGCCCAGTAAGTATTGAACCAGGTGCCCATCTGAAGGAGCCCATTCTGGCCAAAGAGTTTCATGGCACTTCTCACCAGAAGGGTGTGTAGGGGAGCAGAGTAGCAGCGCAGAACCGTTTACAAGTTTTCTTTATAACACACCCACCCACCCCCACACACACACCATGTTCACACTTCCACCAGGGAACTAGGGATTTTTAAAGGAATTTAGTCTTTGCAAATTCTCATATCAGCTGACCTGATCTGCAGACTCTCCAAGTGTCCCTGTTTTCCAGGGACAGTCCCAGATTTATGGAAGCCATCCCAGTTTCTAATTTGATCTCAGGATGCCATGCTTTTCCTTTTTGCATTGGAGAAATGTTGGAGGGCATGGTGGGACATCCGTATTTGAGAAATGTTGGGGGGGGGGATCTGGAGTGATGCTGCATCCTGAGTTGAGGAGATAAGTAACTATGCAACTTTTAGAAGACATCTGAAAGCAGCCCAGTGTAGGGAAGTATTTTAATGTTGAATGTTTTATTATGTTTTTTGTGTGTGTATGTCGGAAGCCACCCAAAGTGGATGGGGCAACTCTGCAAGATGGATGCGGTTTAAATAATAAAATTGTTGTTGAATAGGATGTCCCTATTTTCATCAGAAAAATGTTGGAGCGTGTGGATCTGTACTTCCTGGACTAGTGTGCAGATCAGATTCCATGCTTCTCTAGTGTCCTGATACAATCCTTGGCTCAAAATGCACACAAGACACAGTCATACCTCAGGTTACAGACGCTTCAGGTTGCGTTTTTTTCGAGTTACGGACCCGCCAAAACCCGGAAGTACCGGAATGGGTTACTTCTGGGTTTTGGCTGTCGTGCATGTGCAGAAGCACCGAATCACAACCCGCACATGCACAGATGTGCCGCTGCGGGTTGCAAATGTGCATCCTGCATGGATCACGTTCACAACCTGAGCGTCCACTGTATGTATATTTTTTATGATAAAATGAGAAAAAAGTGCCTAGAGAGAAACTATTTTTTTAACGCATATTTTTATGCAAAACCCATTTGACCACTTTTGATCTGCGGAACTGCCAGAGGCAGTTGGTAAACTGAAAATGGAAGGAATGCTTTTTCAGTCAGGTTCTGCTGCTGCTCCCATCTGGGTGGGTGGGTGGGTGGGTGGGTGTGCGCACACCTGCTTGGCCACTGTGAGAACTGGATGTTGAATTAGATGAGCCTTTGGCTCTGTTCTTTTCTCATACACTTATAGAAATGCATTGCAAATGTTTCCTTGTCGCTTTATTTGAACTGCTCCACTGCTGATTAACCATTGAGGAAAATGTTTATTATGTCTCTGCCTATTGTCTCAAACCTTGCCATGAAACACTATCTTAGCCATAATACCAATGCCCCAGATTCCGTTAATTGGGGAAGTGATCTTTCCCCAATACAATGAAGCAGACAGCCTTGCCGCTGTCAATAGATTAGTAATTCTACATCTGCTTTCTCAACGTGCCCCTTTCCATCCCAGCTATATTAGCTGCTGGTAAAAGAGGTTTTCAGAACGCAGCTGGTGTTCTGAGCTCAATGGAGGGGCTGTGAAGGAGGCAGAGGGAAGGGAGACAAAAGCTGGGTGGAGGGGAGAGTGTCCTTGTTTGGCTTGTAAGCTGCCTTCCCTGGCTTTGCAGCACCCCTAACAACTCAGCATAATTACTCTTGCAAATAAGCAGGTTTTTATTTTTATATACACAGGCAGCTTAAGCTCCCAACAACCTCTCACTCAGTAACAGCCAAGACAGAAGAGAGTGGTGTCAATTTAAAAGGGTGAGGGAATCATAGAATCATAGAGTTTGAAGGGATTCCCCCAAAGGTCATCTAGTCCAACCCCCTTTGATGCAGGAATAATCGCCAAAGATCCAAAAGTTGGGGCCTATATGCATCAGCTTCCAGGTTTTCCATGTTGTTTTCTCCTTGGAAGCTCCATTGGCCAGTTTGATAGGAAGACAGTAGAAAGGAGGATGGCCAATCCAGATTTTATTGATTTGGAACGTTTGTTCCTTCCTTTATTACTGCATTTATGTCACACCTTTCAAGGTGTCTCCATTTAATCCTGTGAGGTCAGTCAGGCTGAGAGACAGTGCCCGGCTCAAGGTCAACCAGTGACCCTCATGGCTGAGTGGAAATTCGAACCCTGGTCTTCCAGGTCCTAGTTTGATACTCGAACCACTATACCACACTGCCTCTCAAATTCCCTAAGCACCCCTACCTGAACCATGGCATTCCCACCACTCTGTCTCTGTTTCTGTTCATAGCCCCATCAGTGATGGAGGTCAGGCCAGAAGCAGTACAGATGTGTCCCCGTTACCCAGACCCCGTGCCTTTGGACCACCCAATCCCAATACTGAAGGATGCCCTCGAAAAGGTATGTTGTGGTGAGACTTATGGAGGGTAGAGGCTTAGCTTTTGTTCATTTCAGCAAAGTCTATCCAGGCATGTAATTTTTATCATGCAACTTATTTTATGAAGTGTAATGGTTTTAAGAGAGCTGGTTTTATTTGTATTTGCTGCGTTAACTTCCTCTTGTTTTTATTGGCCTTTCTTAATGGATTTTCCTTTTTTAGGTTTCCCTTTGTAAACTACTTAGGGGGATCTTTCATTGAGTTAAGGGGTATACACATTGGGTTAAAGAAAGAAAGTTCAGAGCGAGTGGGGGAAGCCCTGCCATCCTCTGAGCTGGCTTCGTGATATCAACCAGTATCACAACTCCATCGCTGGCCATTCAGAGTTTGAGTAGAAAGCCTCGCTTTCGTTTTAGCATTGTGGTTTTGTCTGATTGGCTACGTTTTGGGGCTGTTCAGAGTGTAGGCAGGAAGTACTGACTGGCCCGGGCTTAGCTCTCGGGCATCATCACCCAAACAGAACAGGCTGACGTTATCACAATCTTTGTGTGATCTCTTATCATGCAGAGAGTTGGGCAGAGGGAATGGCACCCAGCAGAAAGCAGAAGCAATAAAGGAACAGCAGTGGAAAAGGAACAGTTCAGGTTTTCTCAGGGAGCGTTTCTCATGGAGGTGAAAATTCATTGCAGCCTTAGTGATTATCTAGCATTTATAGATGGGTAATCCAAAGATATCCCACCATAAGAAGCAAAGAAATATATGAGAGAGAGAGAAATGATGATTGATGGTGATGGTGATGGTGACGAAGGCCTCTGATTCTCCATTCTTTACCCTTCTCAAATCTCCTGCAGGTAGACACGCTTCTCCGTCACAAAATCCGGAGCCCTGGCCTGCCAGCTCTGTCAGCCATCGTCATCTACAACGACACAGTACTATGGACAGGAAACTTTGGGAAACGCAATGGCTCCGACCCTTTCTCTGGCATCCCCAACGAATACACCATTTACAGGTGAGCCTGCTGCTCACTCTAGCTGGACAGGTGAGGCGAACGGCCTGAGTCTCTTGTCTCAATGGCCTGCACATTTCTGTGTGCAGTGTCTTCTCTGAGAAAGACCCCTGCCTGCAACCCAAGAAACCCACTACCGGTCCATGTAGTCATTTCTGAACTACACCTAAGCTCCAGTCTACGTTCTTGGACTATGTGCTTCAATGACATTTGTGAAGAAGAGGTTCCATTTCGAGCATGGGGAGGAGGTGTGAGGGAAATCCTTTGTTGTGGAATGTTTCCAAGAAAAGGAAGCTTTCCATGGGAAGTCCTTTGGTAGCCAACACAGCCTAGGGTAGCCTACATATCTATTATTGAACTACAATTCCCATCATACCTGACTATTGCCTGTGGGATGTAGCTCAGTGGTTTAGCATGTGCTTTGCATGCAGAAGGTCTCAGATTCAATTCCTATCATCTCTAAGTAGGCCTTGGAAAGATTCCCTGTCTGAAGCCCTGAAGAGCCTCTACCAGTTGGTATAGACCAATGTTTCCCAAACTTGGATATCCAGCTGTTTTGGACTACAATTCCCATCATCCCAGGAATGAAGGGATTTGTAGTCCAAAAACAGCTGGAGACCCAAGTTTGGGAAACACTGGCACAGGCAGTGTTGAACTAGGTGGACCAAAGATCTGACTTAGTAGAAGCTAGCTTCCTATGTTCCGGCCTGGGTCTGATTAGACCTGAAATCCAACCATGTCTGGAGGGTGTCCTGTTTGCTTCCCCTGCTCCAGCTGATTATGTATGGTTTGTTTGTGCCTGGTAGGATTGCAAGCGTCTCCAAGATCTTCCCCACCATCATGCTGTACAAGCTGTGGGAGGAAGGGAAGGTGACATCACTTGACGACCCTTTAGAACGTTATGCCCAGAGCTTCACCATTAAGAACCCCCTAGGGCGGCTCAAAGAGTCGGAGCAGAGATACTCAGCGGATGGACTGATCTTCCTGGAGAAGGGATCGCTGCCCCTCAAGCCGTCTCCAGTGACTTTGCGCAGAATGGCCAGTCAGCTCTCAGGTGAGGGATTGCACGTGTGGAGAGAACCTGTCAGACATTGTTTAATCAGCGATCCAAGCATGGCACTGAGGCGTTTGAGATGGAACCACACCATGACCTCATTAGATGCCTATAAGTTTGTCTTTCTCCAGAAGTCTCATTGGGAGAAGGATCCTACTTTTGTGAAGACTTGATTCCTGAAGAGTTCTTGTCTGCAGCCAGACACCTCTCTGGATGGAATGGGTTTTCTGTCAGTCTCATAAAAGGCCCCATCTCTCCCATGTGCTCAGGACTTGTTCAGCCTCACTTTCAGCAGCCAATCTCTCCCGTGGTGCAGATGCCCAATCCCAAATAGTCTCATGCAAGGATCCTCGCTCCTCATCCTCAAACTGAGCCTGATCCAAAGCTTGGTGCTATTCCAGGGCCTCCGAGTCACCCTCTGATGAGGAATCCTCAGGCTGAGACATGAGAGCTGTTGGACTAAAACTCCCATCACCCCTTCCTATAGTTTGTATCTACTGGCTCTGGTTTTCCAAGCCTGAAATCCACTCCCCCTTGCTCTAAACCACCTAGATCTGACAAGTGAGAACCTATCGCACACCTCTTTCCCAACTGACATCAGTGGATAGTATGGGTGACTTCTCTTTCATGTCTCGGGTACTGCAGGTTTGCCCCGACGGCTGCGCTCAACCACTTTGTTGTGGAAAGGGACAACCCAAGAAGCATTGGCACTGTTGAAAGATGATGTCCTGGTGGCTGACCCAGGAACCAGGTGAGAATGCCCTAGGACTTTGCACCATGTTTGGCCAAACTGAACCAAATTGGGCTGATTTGTGCCCTGTGAAGCAGATACAAACCACTACAGAGCCGAATGGATTGTTACAATTGGTGCTGATTTGTAGCTCAAGCCAGATAGACTGTTTCCAAACTGTTGCAGTCACTAATTGCAACACCATATAAGGAGAACACAGGGGGGAGGGAAGAAGGGGATCTATGGGAAAGCTGGAATGATCGTAGCCTACCCAGCACTCTCCAATCACATTTCCGGCGAGGGTATGCAGTCCTCCAAGCCTATTTATCTGGTCCCTGAGGGGTTCCATGCCCCCTCCTTGGGTCACACCCCTCTCCAGCCCTCCTTGAGTGCATTTGGCTGACTGGAATGTACCCTTGAACTGTGACAACATCTCTTGTTCACCTGGATGGTGGAAGGAGAGATGTGTGTAGGTGTAGAAATTGCTAACCTTTGTTTGGTTGCAATGTAGGCTACTGTATAAAGGTAAGTGTCACATTGATTGCCCTACTCACTTTTGCCTCTGGCCCAGCTCACCACTGGCCTGAGGATCCCAGATGGTTGCACACAAAGGAATGCAGCCATTGAAAAATCTCCCCACACCTGTTTTAAGGCTTCAAACAGTGAGACAATGATCTTACTTCACCTGGATTCATACAAGTGTAAAACAAAACCTAGTTTCTCACTGTGATAGCTTTCTAGTTTACTAGTCCGGTTGAAGGGCTGAAATGGATTAGCCTGCAACCAAGGTTTTGTGTATTGCTGGATAGGCTCAAGGAGCTGATCCATGATAAACACCGCAGTTCTGGCTTTGACACCAAACGGTGATGTACGTGCTTCAGCTGTGAGAAATCGTCAAAGCAGCTTAGCTGATCCCTTTCCTCTCCTGTCCTCTCCTAAGATACTTTTTGTAAGTGTTTAATCTCACAATGGATCTGGCTGCAATTCAGACCCCTTCAGCAGTATCCATTCGGTAGGCAGCTATGAGAGTGTGGGGAGGATGGAATGAAAAGCATTTCCCTGCCATGTTGTCCTTCTGATGTGTATCTATCTACATCTTTTGGGGAAGTGGTGTAGCTTAGTAGAACTCCCATTTTTCACACAGAAGGTTCTATCCATGTTGATCTCCAAGTAGACTCCTGGTCTGAAATCCTGGAGAGCTGCTGCCAGTCAGTGTAGGCATACTGAGTGAGATGAACCAAGGGTCTGACAGCTTCCAATGTGATTGTGCATACCATTGTATTGATATTCTTTTGAGTGAGATTTTTGGAAGCATACAGAGATCGTGGAGTGTTGCTCGTTTTGGCAACTTTTCATTCACCCTCAAATTCCAGTTCATTCAATGATAGAACTGTAGAGTTGGAAAGGATCTGAGGGTCATCTAGTCCAACCCCCTGCAATGCAGGAATCTCAACGCAAACTTCATTATGTGCAAAACACGAAAATCATATAATTTATAGCATAAAATGAGTAAACATGCGTAGAGTTATCTGCAGTGATAGTCCTACTCAGAAAAGACCCGTGGAAATTAAATGGCATGACTGACCCAAACGGAAACAGAATCTTTGCAACAGTGCAGATCCCATTATTTATTTTGTCCCTTCCAGCCAATATGTAAGCTAAATATGACTTAGAAAGCTCTTCCTGGGTCTTTTAGTAAGACAGCACCAAATCCCAGTACGTTTCCGAGCACAATTCAAAGTGCTGGTGTTGACCTTTAAAGCCCTAAACGGCTTCGGCCCAGTATACCTGAAGGAGCGTCTCCACCCCCATCGTTCTGCCCGGACACTGAGGTCCAGCGCCGAGGGCCTTCTGGCGGTTCCCTCATTATGAGAAGCGAAGCTACAGGGAACCAGGCAGAGGGCCTTTTCGGTGGTGGCGCCCGCCCTGTGGAATGCCCTCCCATTGGATGTCAAGGTGATGGACAACTACCTGATATTCAGAAGACATCTTAAGGCGGCCCTATTCAGGGAAGCTTTTAATGTATGATATTTTAGTGTTTTTTGGTTTCTGTGGAAGCCGCCCAGAGTGGCTGGGGAAACCCAGCCAGATGGGCAGGGTACAAATAATAAATTATTATTATTATTATTATTATTATTATTGTTATTATCCATTTTGCCCATCTCTGTAAAATTTGCATTAATAGAATAAGAAGATGCATTAGCACCATGCTAGGTTCCAGTTGACATTCTTTATCCATGTCTCTGTGATGCAGATGGGATGACTGCATCAAGTCTTTCAGGTCAAGCTCAGTGGGCACCCTGGAAAAATGTTTGCTCCTTTCTATCTCTCTTTCTCTCTTCTCAGATGTCATTATAGCAACTTGGCTTTCTCGTTAATGGCCCACGTCCTAGCTGAACACGCTGCAGAAGGCGAGTACCAGCGCTGGGTTGCTGAGAACATCCTTGACCGCTTGGGGATGGAGGACACAGGCTTTGACATCACGCCTCCCATCCGCTCTCAGATGGCTGTGGGTTTCTACAGCAGCGGGCAGACAGCACCCCTCTATGACCTGGGCTGGTACAGACCTTCTGGGCAGATGTACTCCACAGCTGCTGACCTGGCCAAACTAGCCATGGTCTTCCTGGGCACGTACCACCGGCGTCTCCTGGAGCCTGACACCGTGAAGACCATGCTGACGCCCCTCTTCAAGTGCTCCAGCGAATACTTTGCCAACAAGACCGGCACGCCCTGGGAGATCAACGAGCAACTGGGCTATGACATCATTAGGAAGGATGGTGACCTGGACGGCTATTCAGCCACCTTCTCCCTGGTCCCCAAGCTCCGCCTGAGTTTCATTGTGCTGATGGCTGGTCCCCGCCCTCGAGGAGACGTCGTAGCTCAGACCTACGAGTACCTGATCCCCGCCATGGAGTCCGCCTTCCGCGAGGCAGAGAAGAGCCTCAACCCGCCTCCGAGCCCTACTCCTTACGTTGGCTACTACACCTATTCCAACCTGACTTTCTATGAGATTAAGGTTGGGGGCGGCGGAGTGCTGGTCATGCAGCAGTTTGGGCCACACATCGAGGAGTTGATCCCGGAGAATTATCGGACCATCAAGCTGCATCACCTTGAGGACCGCGTCTTCCAGGTGGTGTTTGATAAGGAATTCCCATGCACCCTGCACTTAGGCTCCGCCTCCGTGTCCCTGGAGACCCAGGATGGGCAGCTCTTCAATTTCTACCCTTTTGATCGCAAGGGCTTGTCCCCTGGCTTCGATGCTCCGGGTCTGAACACGTACAATGTCGTGCGCATCCAGCGCAAGCCAGTATTCTACAGTTAACTGCTAGCAGAAGGGGTGAGGGAGATATTTTCTACTCTGAGCTCCCTGTATCAACTTCCCCCAAGTCTGCCATCCAAAAACCAGGTTGCAGAAAAGAACGAGCAAGATGGCAAGGAACCGAGAACATCCACCTCCGCCAATGGCTTAGCTTTCCTCTTCCCTCCTCTTCCCTCCCCGATACCCAACACAAACTCCACGGCTGTCCACTTGGACATGCCCCAGTCACCTTATAGGTCACTGAGACACGAAAAGTTTGGGAGGCAGTTCCCCGCCCCCTGCAAAAGCAACACAGCTTCTGGGATCACGTTCTTGGGACACCTTCAAGTTCTCACCATGCCTAGGTTCTGATCTAGGGGCAATCTCAAATCTTGGAGGAAAAGAGGGAGAAAGAGAGGGGGGAAATGCCTGGGCCCTTCAAAAAGACCAGGCGTAGGGAAATCCTGTGCAGCCTGGGGTCTGCATTCCCTTCGTGAACTCCTTCCTGGGGCCATGTGCCTGGGTGGGCGGGGCCAGAGGCAAAAGCAGGAGGATCAATGAATGTGAGTGTTACATTTGTACAATAGACTAGCTGATAGACACATTCACATATCCCTTTCCATCTTCCATCCAGGCAAGCAAGAGCCATTTGAGTTCAAGGACACAGTACAGCCAGGCGAAAACACTAAAGCAGCAGTTCTCAACCTGTGGGTCCCCAAATGTTGTTGGACTACAACTCCCATCATCCCTGAGCTCTGGCCTTGCTAGCTAGGGATGATGGGAGTTGTAGTCCAACAACATCTGGGGAGCCACAGGTTGAGAACCGCTGCACTAAAGGAATGCAAGGAAGCATTGGCATGGATGTGGCCTGGGAAGATGGGGGTGTGGCTGGGGAGGGTCAGCAGAGCCAGACAGAGAAACCTGGGAGTTTGCACTGAGCTCTTGGACCTGAGGTTGCCAATCCCTAATTGAAGCCCAGCCAGCCAGCAGTACGTTGAGCCCCTTGGCATCTCCATGGACTAGGGGAGTTTCGTGTGGACCTAATAATAATAACAACAGCGCAGGGTCAGCTGAGAGATGGAGCAGAAGGTCATGGAATTGCTTCATAGCTTTGTACAAAACCTTGTAAATGGAACACAGTGGAACCACCATCTTCCCGGACAGTCTCTGGATGCAGGATCTACCCCTAGTGTTGTGTTTCTGTAGATGAATGGTTGTGTGCTTTTTTTTTAATACGGTGTGAGTCTTGTTCGGATGTATTCACACCAGGGTGGTATCAAGAGATGGGTATGCATGGGATGGGAGAAATTGGGTGTGATTTGGGTCACCTAATGCACACCTTCCAAAATGGTGTGTTAACTGAAACACAGTCGTCCTTTGAAATCTGCGCTTCTTCAGATTTTGTGATGCCAAATAATGCGTGCAAAAAAACCCCCATCTGTTGGGGGTAAGCGGGCCCCCAAAATGCATATATTCGTGAAAATAGAATATATAAATAATTGCATCAGGCAACGTTTTGTACAGAGAGGGAAAAATTTGTGCTGAAATGCTGGTGGATTTACATGAGGACTTTTAATAAAATAAAAGCAGCAAACTGATTTGAAAGTCCAACAGGAAAAATGGAGAGAAACCAAAATCAACAGATTGCATGTTTCAGTTTGAAGAAGGATGTTTGCAGGCAGAGTGAGGGAATGGGGCTGTTCATGGCTTTGGTCCCGTAAATGTATTGCGCAGGAATATAAAACTCCTTGTATAATATACCCTTCCAATAAAACACTTTGGTCTGAATGGATTGCTAAGTGTTGGGTTGACAATCTTTCTGCACTCATTAAAAAAAAAAAAAAGAATTCTTATCTCTTGGCTGGCTGATGGCAATAGCGTGCGGGTGTTGTATCTTCTAAGACGTCTATAGCCCCGCCAGGTTGCTCAAGGAAACAAGGGTCAAGGATAGTGACATTTCTGGATTGCATAATTCATGGTTTCAAAATGCAAATCTCAGCAATTCACTGCACTCAAGCGCAAAGCGAGCCCATGGCACCCAAGAATTCAGACCTGATAGAAGCCAGAGGAGAATTCAAGCTGGCTTCTGTGCTTTGCTTGCTGTTACTCCACCAGTGAAGGTGGAACAAAGGGAATATTCTTTCCCTGCTGTCTTCCTCTCTCCACCCTCCTCCATCTAGGGGCTAACACACTGCTATGGCTGCCATCCAGGCCCCAGTGGCTATGGGAAATGCAGTTTCCCCAGTGCTACTAGCATCTGCTTGCTGGTCCAGGAACCTGCCTCTCAGGCAGAATGCAGAATGCAGAAATTGTGATGCAGTTTGGTTTCAAGGAAATGTGATAAAAAATGCACGTTTTATGGAAATTATGGGTTGCATACAATGCTATAACCCTATGAAGCACCAGTGTCAGATTTATGTACAGACTGAGCAGGTTACAGTCAAGGTTCTCATAATCTAGAGGACCTCGGCATCTTGCAAATAATATAAAATAAAAATAAACACAGGCAGATTTTACCATCTAAGACCAGTTGGTTAGTAACACACGTCTATGACTGTATAACAGTTACACAAGTGCGTACTTCCTGTTTAAGTGAGAAAGTTATCAGCTTTCAACATAATAACTACCCAAGCACTGCACAGACAGAGCCTTTGGATACAATTTGTATTGTCGGGAGGATAACTACTGCTGAGTCATTGTTGACTCTGCAATTCAATGGACAATGTTTTCAGGCAATTTCCACAGGGACGTATTGGCTAGTGCCTGTGCGGTCATTTGAGAAAGAAACAAAATTAACTTGAAGGCTTTTATAACTTTCTGCCATGTTAGCTGCATGAATTTTGACTATTTCACTTCATCCAGTGATTGCCATTGTTTGGATTTGGCTGCTTTGAGCGTATCCTCCAGTCTGACTAGACAATCAACCAATAGTCTGAGTAAAGATGTCAGATAATTCTGCTGAAAATGGGGAGCAAAGCAGAAATCGCTTCAGTTCGTGTGTTTGTGACCACGAATGGAAATCAGTCAAGTGAATAGGATTGGTATTTGTTCAGATTTTTGTGGGTTTTTTTAAGTCTGCAAATGATGCTTAATTCATTATTTTCCCTCACTATTGTTTTGATAGTTCCTTTACATTGAATGGAATATAAGTTATGTACGGTAAGTCACACGAGAAACTTAAGCTAAATAGCACCCTGTGAGCCAAATCACATAGTACAGTGGTACCTCTGGTTAAGAACTTAATATGTTCTGGAGGTCCGTTCTTAACCTGAAACTGTTCTTAACCTGAGGTACCACTTTAGCTAATGGGGCCTCCCACTGCCGCCACACCGCAGCGCGATTTCTGTTCTCATCCTGAAGCAAAGTTCTTAACCTGAGGTACTATTTCTGGGTTAGCGGAGTCTGTAACCTGAAGCATCTGTAACCTGAAGCATCTGTAACCCGAGGTACCACTGTATTTGGCAGAATCTGGACTGTAGCAGAACAGAAACAGCACTGAATATGACAAATACAGGTTACAATTGAAACAGCTGCCTTCTCACATCTCCATATAAGACAGTTTCCTTTGTTTATTAGGAGATCCTTAGCTTAGTGAGAGAGCATCTGCTTTGCATGAAAAAGGTCCCCAGTCCAATCCCGGGCATCTCCAATAGGGCTGCCTAGAACCCTGGATTCTCACTGCCAATCTGTGTAGGCAATACTGAGAAAGCAGCTTCTTGGGTTCTGTGGCTGGAGCGAAACATTGCTTCTGCCTTCTGCTTCCTGCAGGGAGTGGGGGTAGAGCTTTGCCTTGGCTGACCCAGCAGGCTCCCAGCTTGCTCCCCGCATGCACTGCCTCGAAACAGGAGCAAGGCTACGGATCATTTGGCTCAAGCTGCTGCAGTGACCTGAATCTCAGCATTTCATCTCTTTTGGATCTAGCAAATGAAAATCGTAGTTAGAGGCCAAATCCTGCGGTCTGGGCATGTCAGCTGCGGAGCTTTGGGGGAGATTATGTGCTGAGTGATAATATGATGGGAATGCAATTTCCAATTGCTGGATTTAAAAAAAGAGAGAGAGAAAGGGTGGGAGGTGGGCGCGCCCTGGTTATGAATTTGCACCCAGCAAGGATTACATACTGATCTGTGCAATAACGCCTGCAAAAGAAAAAAAGAAAAGCTTTGCGATGGAATCACCCAAAATTTGTAATGATAAAAACCTGTAAATTTCAATCAAATCCGCGCACGGTAAGAGCCACGTCGTTTAAAACTGGCCTCCATTAGACAAGACATTGGAGACGTTTCTAGAAAAAAGAAAATTGTTAATGTCAGACATTTAACCAGTGCTTTTCTTCTGGGGGTACCCGAGTACCACCGAGTACCCCAGGGAAAAAAGCACTGATTAGAAGAAGCATGCTGAAACCAGCAGTGGAGGAAGAACATAACCATCATGAATAGTAGCCATTGAGAGCCCTTTCCATGAATCCATCTAATCCTCTTTTAAAGCCATTCAGGTTGGCAGCCATCACTGCCTCCTACTGAAGCCTGGTTGATAGTTTAACTATGCACTATGTTACAATATGACCTAGTATCATTTCCAGTGTCAATCTTGGGGTCCAATGATACCCATAAGATCAGGGGTCAGCAAACCTTTTCAGCAGGGGGCCAGTCTACTGTCCCTCAGACCTTGGGGGGGGGCAGACTATATTTTGAAAAAATAAATGAATGAATGAATTCCTATGCCCCACAAATAACCCAGAGATGCATTTTAAATAAAAGGACACATTCTACTCATGTAAAAACACGCTGATTCCCAGACCGTCCATGGGCTGGATTTAGAAGGTGATTGGGCCAGATCCGGCCCCCGGGCCTTAGATTGCCTACCCATGGATAAGATCCAACCTATGCACTTAGATATGCATTTGCGGTCTTCCTCTATGCCCGCCTGCCCTGCCAATTCATTGGAGGCTCATGTGTGCTAACTAGCCTCATATAACCAACATGCTTAAGTCTAATTAATGCACAAAAGGGGTTAAAATCATAGAGTAAGCTGTCCTGCCAGGCTTAGCTATGTCACTTCCCCTTACGTTGGGAGGAAATCAAGCTCAATGTCCCCTTCCCCAACCTACATGAGAATTTCAGGGCGTGAAGAGGTTTGAGCTGGTTGCTCCAGCTCAGACTGCATGGCTCTCACTAGCCACTCTTGAGTTCCCATACCAATAATCTAGGAATGTTCACCACTTTGTAACTAAGCTAAGTTCTACCGCCTGTGCAAGTTTTCTGAAGCACATGAATTTGACCTTTGGACAATTTGTAAGTAAACCATTTTTAACTTATCAAAAGTGTGGTCTTTTCCTATGCTGAGGGAAGAGGGAAATTTTGGAAGTCACTGAGAAGGGCAAATTTCAAAGATCTAACAGCCTATATTTCCATGCTTTACATTGCTGCATATTTTGTGAACCACTAGGGTTTCTCATCGAAAAGTGCTTGACCCAAACTTGGATCTTGGCATCCAGGAATTCTCCTTTTTTTTTTTATAAAATTTTTATTGGTTTTACAAGAGTTTTTATAACAAACAAACATAAAAGAAAAACAGACAAACAAACAAATATAATTTCAAAATGTCCTTTCATAAACTTCTTTCCTCGGACTTCCCCATACCTCCCCTTTCTGCATCCTCATGTCCAAATTTTATAGCAACTTATAAATGTTTTTTCCCATCCTAATTCATCATAGTCCTTTCTTAATCTAATCTTATATTACTGCAACCCTTTCTCTCTGTAAAATCTCGACATTCTAAACTTCATCAAGTTTATAATAGTTCTTAAGATAAATCTTAAATTTCTTCCAGTCTTCTTCCGCAGTCTCCTTTCCCTGGTCACGAATTCTGCTCGTCATTTCCGCCAATGTCATATAGTCAATCACTTTCATCTGCCATTCTTCCAAGGTGGGTAAATCTTGTGTCTTCCAATACTTTGCGATCAGTATTCTTGCTGCTGTTGTTGCATACATGAAAAAAGTTCTATCCTTTTTTGGCACCAGTTGGCCGACAGGAATTCTCCTTTCTAAGCTGCATTTTTCTGAACCAACAGCTCAAGGGTCAAAGTCCCTTTTGCACCCATGGCCTAAATAGGGGGATAGCAAAATGCTCTCTCAAGGATGCTGTCCAACTGCCATCAAGTTAGTTTGCCAAGGGAAGAAATGTGTGGCAGACCCTACCCTGCCCATCTGGCCTGGAGACTGCAACCAGTTCTGCTCCTGGATATTTGGGAGTATGAAAGAGTCCTTCAGAAGAGGAACTAGGTAAAGGTAAAGGGACCCGTGACCATTAGGTCCAGTCGTGACCGACTCTGGGGTTGTGGCGCTCATCTCGCTTTATTGGCCGAGGGAGCTGGCGTTTGTCCGCAGACAGCTTCCGGGTCATGTGGCCAGCATGATTAAGCCGCTTCTGGCAAACCAGAGCAGCACACGGAAACACCGTTTACCTTCCCGCCGGAAGTATTTATCTACTTGCACTTTGACATGCTTTCGAACTGCTAGGTTGGCAGGAGCAGGGACCGAGCAACGGGAGCTCACCCCGTCGCAGGGATTTGAACTGCCAACCTTCTGATCGGCAAGCCCTAGGCTCTGTGGTTTAACCCACAGCACCACCTGCATCAGAAGAGGAACTACTCTTTATCAAAGGCAAGGCAGACAGAACCAGCACTGGTGTCAGCTGTAACTTTAATAACTGTAACTTAAAGAACTTGTAATTGAGCTTTCTTTCCCCTCTCTTTTCTCCTGTTCTTTTTTCCTCCTGAGTCATTGCGTTTTATATTGTTACCCCGAGGGCAGTGAATTGTCTCAGAGCTAATTTTTGCAAGCTGCTCTGAGAGCCTTTTTGGCTAAAGGAAGGGCATAAATGCTGCAAGCAAGTGAATGAATGAATGAGGTATTTTGGCAAACAATTAAAAAAACACACATTTGTTTCACTGGACATTGGGCTCGACAGAAGCTGGAATTGTTCTTTATTATCAAAGCTTTTCAATGTCTGTTTTGATTTTCTCTGTATTTTTACTTTTGGCGCCTTTGTGCTGAAAGGCAGAAGAAAGCATTTTCTAGAAACTAAGTGTCGGGCCTGCTCTTCTGCTCCTGGAAACCCACCCAAACCCCCTGAGAGTTCTCACTAACCCCATTCTGAGCAGCTTCCCCAAATTTTCATTTGAAGCACCTTCAAGCCTAGCTCCTGCTATCAAGCTCATGGAATAATGAGATTTACCGTATATGGGGCAGAAATAGCTGGTAAAGAAAACCAGAAAACCCTGGCAGGGGGCAGGGAGGAGCACTTTGTTGATGCCGTTCTTTACTCGCAGCTAAATGGTCCTCAAGTTGTGCCATGTCAACACTGTGTTATATTCAACAATGCAGCAAAACTCTTTCTAAGCCCTTGCTTTGTTTGGGTCCTCTGAGAGTCTCTTGAAGCACTGGTAAAAAACAAACACATGTCCTGCTTTTTGTATTGTCAGGAAGGTGCCGAGCAACACGGAATGAGCTTAGATCAAACGGCATGAGACACTTTCACTAAGCTCTAGGTGGATTATCCCTAATCAGGCTTACTCTGTTCTCTCTTCAGCCAGAAGCCTGATGCAAACGGGACTGAGTTGGCAGGTTCCGATTCAGCACAAGAGAAACGTAAAGGGGAAATAACAATTCTTGCCTTGCCCCTTTGAATATATAGTCAGATCTCAAAGCGACGGTTACCAATAGTACATTTGATGACCACCTTGGTGTCCAATACAAAGTGCCCCCTTTCAGCCACTTTTTAAAAGTTGAGAACAGTGATGATGCAGCTTGTGTGTTCAGAGTGAGCACACCTACTTCTTTGCCCTCACTCTGAATTGGATCTGCGCTATCACTAAGCAGATAAAACCTGATGGACTATATAGTGTTGTGAGGACAAGCTATTCTCTTTGTGGGTGCGGCCCTGATTTTGAATTGGCTTCTTTGACATAGTACATGGTGCAATGATGGCTCAGAGTGAGAGCACTCCCTTCACTCTGAATTGGCTTTGTGACAATATCACATGGTCAATTCTCATTGGTTAGAAAATGATTTTGTGATGCTCTGGAGCCATCATGCTGGCTACATAAAAGTAAAATAAGCTAGGCGAACATCATCAGCTTTTTGTGGGGGGTCTATGAGCCCATTTGCAAACTTGGGAAGCTGTCATGGGCACCACACACACACTGCAAGAAAAAGACCACAGCCTTTTCTGTCGGTTGCAACAGAATGTTTCTTTCAAGCTAAACTTCAGCAGAGCAGGAGGAGGAAACCCTGTTCATGCCAGAGAAGTAGTAGTAGTTTCGATTTGATATCCCGCTTTATCACTACCCTAAGGAGTCTCAAAGTGGCTAACATTCTCCTTTCCCTTCCTCCCCCACAACAAGCATTCTGTGAGGTAAGTGAGGCTGAGAGACTTCAAAGAAGTGTGACTGGCCCAAGGTCACACAGCAGCTGCATGTGGAGGAGCGGGGAAGCGAACCCGGTTCACTAGATTACAAGTCCACCCCTCTTAACCACTACACCACACTGGCTTTTTTGTGGGTACATGGCACAAATACAAGGCATTTGTGGGTACATGATCCTTCACATGTACCACAATGATGACTTCTGAAGCTGGGAAGATGTAGCTTGGAAGAAGACCCTTTTTTAAATGATGCTGAACAAGCTGTCAATCAGGCACTGATCAGTTTCCAAATAAAGGTTGAGCAAGTGAAGCAATAATCTAACCAGGCATAAAGCAATCTACCATATTTGTCATGCATGTGTCTCCATCCTAGGAAGAAAGTGGCACCTCTACCATCTTTCAACTGGTAGATGCAGCTAAATTTTTGTTCTGCTACAAAATGGATCACACCAAATAGACTGCCTTGGAGCAGCCGCTTGCTCCCATTCCAGCAACTGAAATGGAGCCAGCGGGATTTTTTCTCTCTGATGCATTAAGAGATTTCACATTGGAAATACAGTTCAAGAACAGCTGTTGCTTGCTCCCTCGTGGCAGGCATGGAAGAAAATTAATTCCCCATGATCCATAAGGGGCGGAGCAGGCCTTCCTGATGGAGGAAGCGAGTCCACGATTCATTCAGCTGCTCAGTCGAGCCCAGTTGCCTTATCTCCCTGTTCTAAGTTTTCTCCTTGAGCAGCAGACCCCAAGAACAGAATTCTGGGATTTGCTTGCAAGTCTCCCTGGTAGGCTTGAGACACAACAACAAGGAGTTGCCAGTAAGGTGACAATGAGGTTGACAATAAGGCGAGAGGCAGCAATAAGCTCCTCCTGAGTGGGAAGTGAACTGGAGTCACTGCCGCTGGACCAGGAGGAAGTGACCAGTGCTAACCCTGGGATGGACAGAGAAGCACGGTCAGCAGTTCAAAATAGGAGGGGAAACCTTCTCCCCCTTTTCTCTCTGCATCTTCCTCCATACACTCTCCTTTCTGCTTTCTGATTCTCTCTCTCCTCCTCCTCCTCCCCCTCCTCCCCAACAGGTTTCCAGCAGAGGGGCAGATTGGTCTTGTCAGAGATCCAACCTGTCCACTTCTAGAGGGGTTCCCCACCCACCTTTCTCCATTGACTCCATCTGCTTCGGCTGTCCCACTGTTTCCCACCTCCAGCACTCTGCCTTGTACTGAAATTCAGGCCTATTCCAGCATAGCTAGTTCTGGCTGTTCATGGCTACTTCTGTTAAATAACCTAACTACTGTTGTTGATGCTCTGGTAACCTCTAGGCTAGATTAGTGCAATGAGTTATATGTAGGGCTGCCTCTGAAGATGGTTTGGAAACCTCTGCTAGTGCAGAATTCGGCGGCCAGGTTGCTCACCAGGGCAAGACAGTTTGCATCAATCCTGGCCCGACAGCACTTGATGCCAATTACGTAGTTTCTGGGCCCAATTCAAAGTGCTGGTTTTGACCAATAAAGCCTTAAATGGCTGAAGGACCGCCTTCCTCCATATGAACTTATCTGGACCCTGAGATAATAATCTGAGGCTCTTCTTCCTCCTCCACAAGAGGTCTGGAGGGTGGCAACATGAGAATTGGCCTCTTCCGCAGTGGCTCCCCATTTGTGGAATGCTCCCCCCCCCCGGAAGTCTCATCTAGTGCCTTCATTATACGCCTTTAGGTGCCAGGCAAATTTTTTCCTCTTTAATCAGGCACTGGGCTGACTGACACCCGATCGCCTTTGACATGTGTTGTGGGAAGGGTGGGTGGGTGGGGTGATTATTGGTTTGTCTTTGTTCTTATTTTTATTATGTATGTTGCTTTTTATTATATTATAATTTTATGTTGTGAAGTGCCCTGAGGTCTATGGATGAAGGGCAGTATACAAATAGGAAGGAAGGAAGGAATGAAGGAAGGAAGGAGAGAGAGAGAGAGAGAGAGAGGTGGGGAAATCTATGGCTCTTCACATGTCATTGAACTTTAACTCTCATCAACCCAAGCCAGCATGGCCAATGATCAGGGATGGTGAGATTTCTTGGAGGTCACACTCTCCCCATCATTGTGCCAAGGCAACCAGCAGCCTCCTTTTGCTTTAAGGTTTAGAAGAGCACTTGCTGGAAAGAGAAGTCATTCCTTTGCATTATTCTGCCATCTGCTGGGGTTTGGCTGTCAAGACAGCCACTCTAGTCCTTGGTGGTGCTGGCCAGATCTATAGCCCCTTGTCCATAATGGTAATCCTATATCAAATCATCTTACTGTGAGGATGACCCTCCAGATGTTCTTGGACCCCAGCTCCCACCTGCCCCAGTAAGCATAGTAAATGGCCAGGGATGATGGGAGTGGTAGTCCAGCGGCATTTGCAGGACCATAAGTCCGCCAACTCTGAGCTATAGATCTTATGCTTCATCGGAGCATAAGGAAGACACCTGTCAGATCAGGCCAAAGGTCCATCTGGTCCAGCATCTGTTTTGTACAATGGCTGACCAAACACTTCTGAGAAGACCACAGGTAGAATAATAGAATCATAGAGTTGGAAGGGACCCCCATGGATGCTTTAGTTGAGATTCATAACAGGTGGCCAGCCAACCTCTGCTTACAAACCTCCAAGAAAGAAGAGTCCACCACCTCCCGAGTCGAACGTTCCACTGTCAAATGGCTCTTACTACCAGAAAGTTTTTCCGTATGTTTCTTGTAACTCAAAGCCATTGGTTTGAATCCTACCTACCAGAGGAGGAGAAAACAAGCTTGTCCCCTCTTCCATGTGGCAGCACATTGGATACCTGAAGATGGCTATCCCTCTCAGTCTCCTCAGTCTCAGCCAGCGTGATGTAGTGGTTAAGAGTGGTGGACTCGTAATCTGGTGAACTGGGTTCGCGTCTCTGCTCCTCCACATGCAGCTGCTGGGTGACCTTGGGCTAGTCACACTTCTTTGAAGTCTCTCAGCCCCACTCACCTCACAGAGTGTGAGTGTTTGTTGTGGGGGAGGAAGGGAAAGGAGATTGTTAGCCGCTTTGAGACTCCTTCGCGTAGTGATAAAGCGGGATATCAAATCCAAACTCCTCCTCTTCCTCTTCTTCTTCTTCTTCTCCTTCCTCTTTTCCATGAAAGGTAGGTCTTGAAAGTTATAGTCTTCCCCTATTGTCCCTTGTTGTTCACCCCACCCTTAAAAAAAAAATGCATTCAGAGTTATACCACATCTGAAGGTGGGGTATCCATATAAACATCAAAGCTAATTGCCAGACTTCAATTTGTCCATGAATTTGCCTGATCAAAGTGTAAGAATCCATTGGCTGCACACAAATGAAACATTTGCACGCCAGCCATGATCTACACTGCACCGTGGCTCATTTATTGCTTATGTTGCCATTCAGAACTGCAATTTTATTTTAGTTCTTGCAGTGTGGAGTGTTCCTGCCCAGTATTCCAGCCAATCAGTCATGCTTTCTTTGCATGGAAAAAGTCCCCAGGTATTGCTAGCAAAACTAATCAAGGGGAAGGGCAGTGTCCTCTCATCCAGGGCTGGCCCACCCATGAGGCAAAGTGAGGAGTTGGCCTCGGGCAGCAGATCTGGGCCCAAGGAGTGTACTGCCTCCTTCACCACAGGGGACCATACCACGTCCCTCCCACCTCCTCCAAAGGCATCATGATAATAATAACAACAATAATGATAAATGTCCTTCCATCAAAAAGAAGAGGAAGGACTGATCCTACCCCTATCCCACCCCCGCTAGCTCAGTACATGGGAGTGAATGGGGCACAGCCTTGCCAATCTCAGCCTGCCCCTACCTGGCTACCTTCACACTTACAACCAGTCCAGGAGGTGACACTGTCCACCTGCTTCCTCCTCCTCAGTCTCAGTGCTGCCCCTTGTAAAACTCAGTAGGAGGAGAAGATGGGGACATAACTAGAATGAGTTGGTTCTGGCTGCCTTCGACTCTCTGGTGCCTCCTACTGTTGGGCTCCCTGCCTTCTGCCCTACCAGTCCTAAAGGGCATCAGCCACCACTGCATACCCCACCCCACCCCATTTCAACATCAAAAGAGGCTAGAATCACACCGCACGGAATTGCAGAGCTGGAAGGGACCCCACGGGTCATTCGGTCCAACCCCCTGTGATGCAGGAATCTTATGCCCGTCATGGGGCTCGAACCCACGACCTTGAGGTTAAGAATCTCACGCTGTACCGACTGAGCTATCCACAGGGAATCAAAAGCCTGCATAAGCAGGAATCTCTTTTGCTTGGCTTCCCAGCAAAGGTGAGACCAGCAGGTATTATGATGCCCTCAACCCCATCCAATTCCCTTCCCTGGGGAAAGGAGTGGGAGGCCGATGTTTACAAGCTATATATCTGTTACCTGGGCTGATAAAAGGCAACACCCAGGCAAGCTTTCTCACTCCCTGCACAGGCTGGTAAAGAGCAGTTGGTTTCCATGGGAACAAAGGCCGGGCAGCGGGATGAGGAAGCTTCAACATTGTTTTCTGATAAGGACAGGAAGGTGCTGCAAAAGGTTCCCCTCCTCCCTAGATTCTGCACATCACCCACCCCACTACATATGGGGAAAGTACCTTTTTGGACATGCAAGTGTGCCCCACAGTTATGAGGGGCAATGATATCCCCACCCTCATTTCCTCTCCTTTGTCATTTAGCTGCTTTGTCCTGCGCCGCAAGACATCACTCCTGAATTCTGCAGAACTGGGATGCATGCGAGCATCCCGAGGGCCACATCTGGCCCTCTCGGAGACCTTCAGCGTGGCCTGCATCAGTGGCTAAGCTTCCTTAAGCTGCTGAACCTTTCCCCTGCTGCTGAATTTTGCTGTCTCCCCCTCAGCCTGCACACTGTGCTCCCCAACCAAATTGTGCTTCCCGCCCCGCTGAGGGCTTCCAAACAGAAGGATGGTGAAGGGGAGGCTGGGGGGGGGGGGAGAGAGAGAGAGAGAGAGAGAGAGAGAGAGAGAGAGAGAGAGAGAGAGATCTCAACCACCAGACCCTTCTTACAACCAAATATCCTCACAATCAGGGCCTATTTCAGCTGGAACTCACCAGATCTCAGTTCTGGCACCTCTCAGACGGACGCCATTGCCATTATAGGAGAACAAAGGAGGTGTTCATGGTGAGTTCCGGCATCTCTTTTTCTAGAAAAACAACACTGCTCACAACCAAATATCTGAAAGGTATGCAGCAAGGAAGATAGAGCGAGGTTGCTTTCTGCTGCTCCTGAGGGTAGACCCCAAACCAATGGATTCAAATGACAAGAAATGAGATTCTGAATAAACATTAGGAAGAATTTTCTGATGGTAAGAGCGCTTCGACAGTGGAAGAGACTACCTTGGAAGGTTGTAGACTCTCCCCATTGAAGGTTTTCAAACACAGGTTGGATGGGGATCTGTCTGGGATTCCTGCATTACTGGGAGCTGAACTAGTTGACCCTTGGAGTCACTTGCAGCTCTACAATTCTGATTCTACAAATACAGCTCAACTGTTCCAGAAGTGATGCATCTACCGCAGAAAGTACGTTTGTTGTTGCTGCTGTTTTTGTTCCGAGTCTGAAAGGCTTTTCCGTGCCAGATTGTGGAAGCTGACAGATGATGAAGCCACTAGCCTAACATTTACAAACCACGATTGCAGGAACCAAACGCGTGGCTTTCCCCAGCTGTTTCAACCCATATTGAAGCCACAAGGATTCTTTATTCCTAGATTGGTGTTGTTGCTTTTCTGCAATGTGCCAAATAATGTCTGTGATCGTAACAGCAGCAGAAACTGATGACAACATTTTAGCTCATTTACAAATCACCAACAATGACAAGAGCAACAAAATAACTCTAACAGGATAGGAAGAGAGGACTTCTGTACAGAGCCATCTTTCCTATTGGGCTTACTGGCATGTTGCGCCAGGGCACTAGCCTCTCAGGGGCGCACCAGCGAGTGGGGGAGCTGCGCAGCTTTGTGGGAGGCCTCTCCTTTCCCTGCACACCCACCCTGTGCCCCATCAACCATGTGGCTGGTGGGCATGCAGCTTGCCTCCCAAGCCTCTGCAAGAGGAGAGCGATCCCCACAGAGGCTTGGGAAAGGGTCGACAACTCTGGGAAACAGGGTGGGGGGGCACCGGAGGGATCTTTGCACCATGGTTCCGGATATGCTTAAGGCAGCCCTGCTTCTGTAACATTCTAAGTGAACAGAAATTAAATAATAGAACAGGTCTTTCAAACAGGTACCTTTGAAGACAAGGCCAACCCATCTATGAGACAAGGTAAGATGATCACCTCAGGTGGCAGGTTCCACAGGGCAGCAGATCCCAATGTTACTCTTTCTTCCTCCCTTGTTCATGATCTTCCCTCACTCCTTCCTCCTTGGCAGCGAGGAGCACCATTTTGAGGTCCACCTCAGAGGCCAAAATGTCTTGGGCTGGTCTGATTAAAGAGGATGCTTCCAACCCACATATCATAGCTATCCAAAGAAAGTTCTGCTCCACCCAGAACATAGCTAAACTATGGGATTTGCATCCACAAGGTGATTTTCATTTCAATCTTGGTGACAAGTCAGTGTCCTTGGTTTGACCTGTGGGCCGCAAGTTTGTTTAAAGAGTAGGGATGGGAGGGAAATTCAATTCAGTTTTCATTGAAAGGTGAAACTACCTAACTTTCTTCTCTTTCTCTTTCTCTTTCTCTTTCTCTTTCTCTTTCTCTTTCTCTTTCTCTTTCCCCTTCTCCTTCTCCTTCTCATTCTCATTCTGGAATGTTTCAGGAATGCTTCCCCCATCATTTATTTTATTTTTGCCACCCTTTGCCATTGGTTATTTGGCCCTGCTTGAGTCGACAACTGCCACCAAGTGATCTTTTTTTTTTTGACACACAAGACTTCAGAGGGACGGAGGGAAGCATTGTTCTCACTCTGTACTGGCTTCACAGTGGCACCATATGATAGCACCTGAAGCCTACTCACAATGAGGGCGATTTCCCTGGCCCTCGCTCTGGAATCTTGGGAGGGGGAAATCTTGCTCAGCAACACCAAGGAACGTGATTTCTGCCACTGCTCATTTCACCCTGTAATTCAGCTGTGCACCCTCCCCAATCCCCCATATGTGCCCCCTTGCAACCTGCAAACAGGGTGGCAAAATTGGAAGAGGGGAATTTCACTCAGTATCAGTTGCTTCACTTGCATTCCACCCCCACCTGCAGTCATGTTTTAGTCTCAGGGCTGGAAATCACTTGGTTCGCTGTTGTAAAACAGGGTTCTCTCTGCTTCACTTCCAAAGAGCTCAGAGAACCCTCCTACTTTGAAATATAGAGCAAGATTTCAGTTTGAGGGCATCTGTTCTGGTGCCTTGACTGCACTGGAACCTGATCGGATTATGCTTACAGAGGAGCTGACCCGTGATAGTCCCAGTGAAAAATCACCAGCTTTTTAGTGTGACTTTCTCCGAATGCACCCATTCTTGTATGCATTTAGAAGTTGGCTAATTGGCCTTAGGGGACTTAAGAAGTTGGGAATTAAGTGGGGACTTAAGATGGCTAAGAGGGCTAAGAAGACTTAAGTGGGCCAAAGTAGGTTGAAGTGAACTGAAGTAGGTCTGTTAGGGCCTATGTGGGCTGAAGAGGGCCAAAGTGGGCTAAAGGGGCTTAAGTTGGCTAAGTGGCCTTGGCATTGATGCACATTCCTGTCTGCTCTCCAGCTAGGATTGCAGGAAAGTGCCTGCTAGACCTGACTGGGTCTTCATAGAATTGGGGTATTCATAGAATTGTTGAATGGTAGAGTTGGAAGAGGACCCAAGAGTGATCTAGTCCAACCCCTTGCAATACAAAGAAAAAATCATTGACAGATCACCACCCCTATGAATTGCATGGTGCAAGTCCCCAGCATTTCAGATACAGGTCTTTTCCATGATCTAAGGCTACCACGGTCATTGTACAGGTGAAGAAAAGATAGAATCATAGAATCATAGAATCATAGAGTTGGAAGAGACCACAAGGGCCATCGAGTCCAACCCCCTGCCAAGCAGGAAACACCATCAGAGCACTCCTGACATATGATTATCAAGCCTCTGCTTAAAGACGTCCAAAGAAGGAGACTCCACCACACTCCTTGGCAGCAAATTCCACTGTCGAACAGCTCTTACTGTCAGGAAGTTCTTCCTAATGTTTAGGTGGAATCTTCTTTCTTGTAGTTTGGATCCATTGCTCCGTGTCCGCTTCTCTGGAGCAGCAGAAAACAACCTTTCTCCCTCCTCTATGTGACATCCTTTTATATATTTGAACATGGCTATCATATCACCCCTTAACCTCCTCTTCTCCAGGCTAAACATGCCCAGCTCCCTTAGCCGTTCCTCATAAGGCATCATTTCCAGGCCTTTGACAATTTTGGTTGCCCTCCTCTGGACACGTTCCAGTTTGTCAGTGTCCTTCTTCAACTGTGGTGCCCAGAACTGGACACAGTACTCCAGGTGAGGTCTGACCAGAGCAGAATACAGTGGCACTATTACTTCCCTTGATCTAGATGCTATACTCCTATTGATGCAGCCCAGAATTGCATTGGCTTTTTAGCTGCCGCGTCACACTGTTGGCTCATGTCAAGTTTGTGGTCAACCAAGACTCCTAGATCCTTTTCACATGTACTGCTCTCAAGCCAGGTGTCACCCATCTTGTATTTGTGCCTCTCATTTTTTGTTTGCCCAAGATGGTGGCCCCATGCAGACATCTTCCTCTGCGTGCAATTCCCCAGGAAGGGGCTGCATGCTGTGATGCAAAACTGTTTCTTGAAAGCATCTTACAAGGTTTCTTTTCTTTTCTTTTTTTAAACTGCGTGGCCGCAGAACACCTCTGAGCAGCTTAAAATATTAAAGGAAGAAACAGTCAGCTCTCGGATAATCTCATAAGCACTTTTCTTTGTGAAAGTAGGTGGAATCTTTTTTTTTTAAGGGACAAACAGAGCAGTTTGTAAAACAACAGCAACAAAAACTAACATCTGAAAATGGCAGTGGGGTCCAGAAACACACCCAACCTTCCCATCCCTAAGCATCACTCATGTGGGTTGAAGGTAAACCCTTACGACGATGTTTTTGGGAAAAATGCTTTCTTTAGTTGTAAATTAGTATGTACATAATGCAACGAGTCTCTTATTTGGGTCCAAAAGTACAGACTCGTCAGTTTATGGGTGGAAGAGAAATAGGCCTCATGACAAGGACCTCCAGAATAGCCTGGTGTAAATGGAAATGGCTGGGATGGTCCCATGATGAATGACATCAGCTGCCACTTAGAGAGGTGCCATTTGGGTAACATTTTAACTCCTGGAAAGGGCAGCAAAGGCACATGAGAGCCCTGACTCCTAGGTAATAACAGTACCATAAATATGATGAGGTAGCGAAAGGAAGGAAGAAGGTCAAAAGCTGTTTTTACACCGACCACCTGAGCTGGGTTGCAATCTATCCAGAATGCTGTAGTTTTCAGAAGATAATCCTAGTAGGCAGATTTCATAATATATTTTTTCACCTCATGGTACTCATCCCCTGTGTCGGTGATTGGTAGGAAGGATCCTGCGGCATGGGATGAAAAGAATAATCAATTCAGAATGAACGGAGGAACAATTGCCCTCACTCGGGACGGTCTTCACAGCAGCACCAAATCCAATTGCCTACATCGGGGATGGGGAACCTGTGGCCCCTTCAAATGCCACTGGATTCCAGCTCCTATCAGCCCTAGCCAGCATGGCCAATGGTCAGGGATAACAAGGTTGTAGTTCAGAAACATCTGAGGGCCACAGGTTCCCCACTCTTGGCCTGCATTAGATAGCCTATTCTGAGTGAGGGTAATGCTTGCAGCAGTAGCAACTAGTGGGAAACTAGGTGGGGCAGAAGGCAGGGAGCCCAACAGCAGGTGAAGCCCAACAGCCGGAGGCAATGACCAGCCAAGCCAACTAATTCTAGGTTTCTTTCCCATTCTTCCATCTGTTTCCATTCTCGTAAGATTAAGCACAAAGAAAATGGCAAGTAGGGATGCAAGTAAGACAAAAGCTATCCTTAGAATGACACCAGTTTCCCAAAGATAACAAACATATTCATTTGACATAGAACCGTTATCCAATTATAGTGTGGCTTTCTCCCCCTCCCTAAAAGAAGCTCAACAACTTTGACCTGAACCCCCCAAAACAGGGCGTTCATTGCTAAAAAAAAGCCTGAACCCCCAAAAAGGGGGTAGATCACTTCCAGTTTTTAACTCCGTGAGTAGATCGCAGTCTCTTGGGCGTTGGCCACCCCTGAATTATAGAATCAAAAACTGACAGCCTTTTCCTTAGCTCAGAAGCCAACAATATGTAATGTTTTCTTGTAGTTTGTTCAGCTAATAACTCTATACAGCTTGGAAGCTTGCATGCCTTTATAGCAAGAATGGGGAACCTCAGAACCCTGGGGCAAATGTTGCTCCCCCAGGCCTGTCTACCTGATATTTGAGGCTCTTCTCAGGCATTACTCCCTCCCTAGACCCGACCCTTTACAACCCGAGGGTGTGACCCAACAAAATCTGGGCCTGTCTCCAGCTGACTTGGGTGAAACCCAGATCCCTCCAAATCAGTCCAATCTACCTTGCCCTTAGGACTCTGGCTGAATCCAGTGCACATCCCTAATATTTTCCTTCATAACACACGTTTATAAATGTGTTTTCTCTCAAGGAAAGCATTTCTAAAGTCTTAGGAAACAGCATCCTATTTCCATTTCCTTTCCATTTCATGTCTGCTCAGATCTTCTGTTCCATCTCCTTCTCTGTGGGGTGGGGCATTCAATGCACAAAAGCTTAACATTTAAATTGTACACATTTACACACATTTTGTGTGTGTTTTGCATGCATTCTTCTCCTGAATGGCATATATTTGATTTTGATTTATTAGATTTCTATGCTGCTTTTCATTCAAGTGTTCATTCTTTACATTACATTACATTACATTACATTACATTACATTACATTCTTTACATTAAAGAATTAAATTTTTTTTGTGTGTGTGCATTTCTCGAAGTGCCGCTATACTGCAAAAATTCAGGGAAGCATTCTGATTGGTGGTTCTGTTCTGATCTACGCAGAAATCCAGAACTGGTGAAATGGGTCAGCGGATTTTTTTTAAAAAAGGGGGGGACAAATGATGTTCTCCTCTTCCCCATTCTAAATATATTTTGACTTTTGCTTGTTTTTTTTAGTCAAGAACTGCATTAGAACATTGAGAAAGTGTGAAATTGTGTGAAATTGTGTGAATAGTTCAGCTCCAAATGGCATCTTACTCCAGGAGCTACAGATCAGGTTAGTTTGTACCAGAATTTGTAAAGATCACATTTCTTAAGCCTCTCCATCTGAAATCTGCAGCGTTTTAACAGAAACCAGAGAGGTAGCTGAATAAGACATGCTGTTACTATCCCACCAGGCCTTGATTGACGTGGTCAGCAGATTGCATGCAGAGCACATGGAAGTATGAAAAATTAATCCAACACTTGAGCCTTGGTTTGTTAGCAATGTCACGGGTCAGCTCCTCTGTAAGCATAATCCGATCAGGTTCCAGTGCAGTCAAGGCACCAGAACAGATGCCCTCAAACTGAAACCTTGCTCTATATTTCAAAGTAGGAGGGTTCCCTGAGCTCTTTGGACACACACTGCTTTCCATTAGGGAATATTGCCTAAAAATGGGTATATTAATAGAAATTAGCCCTAAAATGCTGGTGAGTTTTAATGGGGACTTGAAAAAGAAATCCATAAACTGATTTGGAGTACTGCCCTTAAAACTGGAGAATTGGGGAGAAGGTGACATGAGCAGAGTTGCCCTGCCACCCCCTGCGCATGCTCAGGTTGGTGTCCTTCAAAGAACACATCAGAAGGCAGTTCCTCTTTCTTCTGATATATGAAAGGCAGCTGCGTCAATTGGCCCCAAGGTTGACATGGAAAAGTTAAACGATAAACCTTCATCACTATTACAGTGGTGCCCCACAAGACGAATGCCTCGCAATACAAAAAACTCGCTAGATGAAAGTTTTTTCCGTTCGTGATTTGCTTCGCAAGACGAATTTCCCCTATGGGCTTGCTTCGCAAGACGAAAACGTCTCGCGACTTTTTTTCTTTGCCTAAAAACAAAGACATGTTTTGTTTATAAAGTTAATTTATTTTCCCTTAAATTTTTGAACTGCTCTTTACAGTATGTGTGACTTTAAAGAGCAGTTAATAAACTGTTGTTGTACCAAATTTGGCTTTGTTTTGACTTTTTTTGACCATAGGAACGCATTAATTGATTTTCAATGCATTCCTATGGGATTTCGTGCTTTGCAAGACGAAAAATTCGCTAGACGACAAAAATTGCGGAACGAATTAATTTCGTCTTGCGGGGCACCACTGTATTTGCAAACCTAAAATGTTGAGCAGACCTTCAAAGATATGTGACTACCACCCCAAATAAAGCCTTCATGGTCTGTCCTCCTGAGAAATGGGGGGGGGGGGAGTTCTCAGGATCCTAGTCCCATCCATCTCCATAATCCTATGATTCTATTACAATTGTTGGCTTCCATGGTTTATGAATATGTTTATTCTGCTTGGAGTGGTTTTGTTTTAAATGAATTTTAGAGTCCTTGGGTTGAATCCAGAGTTCAGGAGATGTAACAGGCCTGTAGGATGATGGTTACCTGGCTTCTCCTCCCCATGGGAGGCCCTGACTGGAAAAAAATTAGGGGCAGTGTAGCCTGATAAATTGTTTTCCCCGCCCCCCCCCCAGTGCACAGCCCACTCCATTCAGTAGGAACCACCAATCCTCAGCCCACACTAACCTGCCCATTTCTGAAGATCTGCATCAGGAGACCTGCTGTGGTCGCTGCTGCCTTCAGAACTGCAGGTGGTGGCCACTGGAAGCGAAGCCTTCTTAGTGGTGGCACCCCAGTTGTGGGATGCCATTTCCCAGGATGCCCTGTTGGTGCTGACTCTGTTTTCCTTTTGCCAGCCTGTCAAAACTTATTTTGTTGTCTGGGGCTTTTAATGGGAAAGTTTTAACTGTGCGTTGATTGATGCCTTTATGAGGTGCTCCTTCGCATGTCTACTCAGAGGTAAGCCCCACTTAATTTGATGGGATTTACTCCCAGGCAGATGAGAATAGGAGTGCAGCCTCGCAGTTGGTGCAATTTCAATTGGGGGTTTAAAATGTATAAATTGTTTAATATGCGATTTAAACAAATTAAGCTCCTCCCACCCACTTCCCCTGCTTTTCCATTATAGCATTGTTCCGGCTGCCTTGGAAGCTTCTATTGAAAGGTGGCCTTGGAAAATTAGAAATAAAATAAACAGGTCGTCGTAGGTTTCCCTTGAGCCAAGGGAAAGTTAAACATAAGCAACTGTAAAGCAGGAGGGAATGGATTGTTACTTTATATATACTTTCAGGAATGTTGAGAGCGAGCAGTTGCACAACTCCTATCTACTTCAAAACTAAAACATGGCCTGTATCTTTTGCTGCCTGTATCTTTTGCTGCCAGGAAAGAACATGTAGCTCCAAAATACAACATGGCAAAATACCAAAACGACAACAACAACAAAAAACCTTTCTTCATGTGATGGTTTACTTTTCTTAGTGGAGGGGCTGCAGTTGCAGGCTGAGGGCAGTCAACAGGAGCAAATCTTAAACTCAGTTCTCCGTGTTTCCATGTTAGTCTACTATTTTTCTTCTTCTAAAAGTCTCCATGAAAACTCATCCACATTTTACCACACATATCTGCTAGCCTACATATTCTCGTGTGCAACTTCCCCTAATACAGTCATACCTCGGGTTACAGATGCTTCAGGTTGCGTTTTTTCGGGTTACGGATGCACCAAAATCCAGAAGTACCGGAACGGGTTACTTCTGGGTTCCGGCGGTCGTGCATGCGCAGAAGCGCCGAATCGCACATGCACATGCGCAGAAGCGCCGAATCGCAACCCGCGCATGCGCACACGTGGCACTGCAGGTTGCAAACGTGCTTCCCGCACGGATCATGTTCGCAACCCGAGTGTCCACTGTACAGACATTCTTACAAAGCAATGTAATGTATTTTTGCATGTCGTTCTCACTAATAGGTGGAATCTAGACACATATTAAAAACTCAGTGAAAATCCTTTTTTAAAAAAGCGTTTTGAAAAATATATTGAATTTGCCATAAGCTCACCATCGCCATCTCGTGTCACATTTGTATAATGCACTTAAAACGTTATATTTGCAGCTGTATAGCTGAGTCCATAGATGCATTTCAATGCCCACTTCTGGGCCATAGCATATGTATTTTTGTACATGTTCCTTGGCTGAAGATCCTGCATTGCAAAATTCAAAGAAATGCGAATTTCAAAGGATGGCTTTATTTCAGTATACAAGCAGTTTGGGGAAATGCATAGTGAGTAGATTTGCCTTTAAATGTGAACTGAAAAGATCTGGAGAACATGAGGTTGGGGAAAGCTAAGTTAGAACATCTCGAAAGTGAGGCAAGAACCTCTGAGATTCTATTGCAACAAGTATCAGCCTCCCATTTGGATTGCTGTAATGTTTTGCACATGGGGAGATCATCCAAAAGCCAGAATGTGACTGCCAGAATGTTAATCACTTCTAGAGGAGTTGCATTAGCTTCATAACCCCATCTGGGCCAAATCCAACACAAAAATGTAACATCAATTGAAAACATCAGTAAAGTCTGGGGGTAAAACAAACACTGTCCAAAGGCCTGCCTGAACTTCACGGATTTTGTAAGACAGGCATAGGCAAACTCGGCCCTCCAGATGTTTTGGGACTACAGTTCCCATCATCCCTGACCTCTGGTCCTGCTAGCTAGGGATGAAGGGAGCTGTAGGCTCAAAAAATCTGGAGGGCCGAGTTTGTTGTAAGACATCTAACAGAAAGCAGGCACAGCTCCTGCCTGTCCTCAATTGGCAAGGAGTTCCACAGGGCAGGGCCTGCCACATTAAAGGCTCAGTCCTTTGTGAGGGCCAACCGAACCTCAAGGGCATAGATGACCACCCAAATGCCCCATCAGATTCAGCGATGGGGGTGGAGCATAAGGAATTAAGCAGTCCTTCCCAAGCACTTTAGGGCTTTGTGAATTCACACCAAAACCTTGAAGCTGGTTCAGACCCTATTTGAAGAAGGAGTTGCTCAGCAGCCTACAGGATTGGGCCTTGGTGTGGTCCCCCTGCCCTTTGGCTCTTAAAGTTATTCACCCATCACCTGCTGGCGGCTCCATCCCAGCTGGGATATGGCAAGCAAAGTTCGTAGAAGGAAACACTCTTCTGATGAAGAGCCATAAAACAACAAAGATGTCAATGTTTTCTGGGCGGAGGCATTTCTTTGGAGCTATCACACTTCACAAACTGCCTAGGGGGTTGTCACCATCCTAGCCGGTGCCAATATACCTTAGTTATTCAATAACTAGAGGGCATCCTTTAAATATCCAGCTCCGTCGCTGTCAAGCCAGTCCGCCCTGACATTCCAAGTGAGAACCAGAATCGTGACTCACCATGAACACCTACCTGGTGGCCACAGTCTGCCTGAGTGTGCTGGCTGTCCTCTCAGATGGGGTTGAAGTCAAGGTAAGAGTTGTGGAATCCTCCCAGGATCGCCGTTCTGCCCTTATGGCATCACCTTGAAGGAGAGGGCTGTAGCTCAGTGGCTAGAGAACTTGATTCCTAGATGCCTTCGGCCCCAGGTTGAATCCTTGGCATCTCAAAACAGGGTGGAGATAGACCTTTCCCAAAGACCCTGGGCAGCTACTGCCCATCAGTGTAGGTGACAGTGAGATATAAGTAACAATGTTCTGACCTGATACAGGGCAGCTTCCTTTGTTCATATTTGGACAGTTTTTCATTTAGAACTGGAATCTTTAGTTTTAAGGGAATGGACTATAGCAGAGAATTAGAGCATCGGCTTTGCAAGAGAAAGCTCCCAGGTTCAGTCCTTGCCATCTCCAGGAAGAGACCCCAATCTAGAACCCTGGAGAGCTGCTGCCAGTCTGCATAGACCAGGGTTTCCCAAACTTGGGTCTCCAGCAGTTGTTGGACTACAACTCCCAAGTGTGGGAAACACTGGTATAGATTATACTGAACCAGATGGGCGAATAATCTGACTCAGTACAGGGCAGCTGCTTATTGATCACTTTGGGCTTTAAGTCTGGGAGGTCTTAGATCCTGTGCATGTCCACTAAGAGGTGAACTTCTATAGTCTTAGTTGAGGGAGGCAAAACAAAGGAGACCCCTAAAGGAATAGCTTACAGCAAATAGTGGGTCCAGTTAATCATTTACCAAAAGATATGTACACAGTCAGACTATTAGCAGGAATTAGCAGTGAATTTACCAAGCAGCCACATGCCACTATTACTGAGGATTATGTTTCCACTCTCTTCTTTGCTCTGTTCTGAAATCCACCCCACCCAAATACTGGGAGAATCTCTAAAACAAATTATGGATTTGGACCTTGCACAGTTTGACACACCCTTGCCGTCACACCATTTACATGCCTTTCTCCTCCTTTCCTTATTGATGGGCATGTGTGCATTGAAAAACAACCACACTGCAACAAAGCAATTTTGATGTGACTGTACAGTGGTACCTCTGAATGTGAATGGGATCCATTCCGGAACCCCATTCGCATCCAGAAGCGAACGCAACCCTTGTCTGCGCGTCTGCGCGTGCGCGGGTCACAGTTCGCCACTTCCATGCCTGCACATGACATCATTTTGACTGTCTGTGCATGCGCGAGCAGCAAAACCCGGAAGTAACATGCTCTGTTACTTCTGGGTCGCCGCAGCGCGCAACCCGAAAATACTTATCCCGAAGCTACTTCAACCCGAGGTATGACTGTACTGTGTGGTTGCCTGGAGATTCTTTCTCTGCTGTGCTTGAGCTGATGTGCACACGCATGCCAGCATATTGATAAAACACCCCATGAAAATAATCTTGATACAGTTGGAGGCACATTGGTGGGGCGGGGGACAATTTTCAGCCAGAGGGCCACACTTCTATTGCATAAACGTCTAGGGGCCACATGATGGTGGGGAGAGAATCAGAGGGGGGAAATGGTGGAGAAATGAATGTAGATTTTACCTTTGGGGCTCGTTTCTACACACACACACACACACACACACACACACGCCTCTGTATTCTATAGAGGATGGGGGTGGGTGAGTTCATGTGGAAACTAGCCTAATGTACAAACATAAAATTTGGCCCCTGGAAAGTTGTCCACAGAGGAATGTGGACCTTGGGCTGATTTATTTATTTTTAAGGTTACCTGTTCTACTGTAGCTTTATAGAGGGTTTGTGTATTGTTAGTTTTTAGGCAGGCTAGGCTCCTTGTAGAGCACAGGATTTGATCAGTCAGCACAGCCTTGGAGGATGGTCTTCTGAGAACAGGCCTCTATCTTTATTGCTTTGCAAATACATGCTGGGCAAGGATAAGCCTTGCCCTTGAAATTTCCCAGCCAAGGGATTTGCTTGAAGAGCAGGTTCCTTCACACAAACACACGTAGGTTTCTAAGTTACAGTTTGACCTTTTCAGTGGGTCTCCATGCATGAGGATGGAGGATGGCAAGGCTTTAATGTGCAGTGGTGGCTGGTGGGGCAGAAGGCAGGGGGGGACAACAGTAGGAGGAGACAGACCCAATGGCACACAGTGTCAGTTGTCCCTCTGATGAATTCTGTAAGGGCAGATGACAGCAGATCCCAATGTCTTCCCCCTCCTTCTTCCTAATGTAGATCTTCCCTCACCCCTTCTTCCCTGGGACAGATGGAGGCACTATTTTGGGGTCTACCTCAGGTGCCAAAATGTATCAGGCCAGCCCTGGCATCGAGACTGGGGAGGAGGGAGAAGGAACCTATTGCATGCCCTGCCGTGGGCAAGTGATGGTGATACTCTGTTCTAATTTCCCCTGGGCAGGTGGGAGACCACGTATTCCCCTTGGAATCAGTGAAGCAGCTGGAGGGCTTCTTCAAGGAGAGGTCCAAGAACGTACGCACGCGCATGGGCGCCACATTTGGTGCATGCAGAGACCCGAAAATGCCCTCAGAGTTTGCACCAGTCTGTGCATCCCCCAGAGCAGGAATACTGCTCCGACAACTCGGTATGTGGTGATGGTCAAGTGCATGCATGAGAAGGTGGGATGACTCCTCGGCTTTGAACAGCCGGAAAGAAGAGGCATATTCCAGATGGGCCTCTGTGCAAGTTTGCTTTGCAGCTAGAATATCAGACCAGCCCTGCTCATCTTGCCCAACGTCCTGTTCCCACAGTGACCAACCAGATGCCTGGGGAAGCCTAGAAGCAGGACCAATGAGCCCAAGACCCCTCTTCCCATCTGCAATTCTCAGATACTGTTACTCAGAGGCATACCACCACTTCTTGTGGAGTGACAAACTAGTAGCCATTGATAACCTCCATGCCCCCCCCAAGCATCTCTAAAATCCTAATCCCCACCCCGTGATATACAATTCTTATTCTTCCAAACGTGAATTCATGTGGAGGAAGCCTAAAAGACCATAAACTGTTAATGACTCATTCTCAAATTGCCCCCTTTAAAAATCAAATTGCCCCCCTGTGGGGCATGTGCCCCACGTTGGGAACCACTGGTCTAGATAAAGCATTTCCTTCAAGAAGTCAACCGTTAAACTGGGGGCGTTCGCTCCCACAAGAGGCAGTGAGGTCTACCAATGTGGACAGCATTACAAGAAGATCAGCCAAACCAATGGAGGAAACCGAAGCCTTCCAGATGTTCTTGAACTACACTTCCCATCATCTGTGCCATTGGCCATGCTGGCCGATGATGATGGCAGCTGAAGTCCAACAACATCTGGAGGCCTACAGGTTCCCCATCCCTGGTGAAGTGACATGGTTGAGATGATTAGCGGTGAAGCCCCAGAGGTACACATGGATCCCCTCCCCTCTCCGTCCCAATTGGAGTACTTGAGTCACCCAAACAGTCGCCCCAAAGTCACCCAAAGAGTCTTTCTTTTTCTTTGCTTCAGAAATGATCAGCGCAGATGCTGCGACCTGTGAGATTTGTGCCAACGTTGCCTGCTCTGGATGCTAATGAAGAAGACCACCACCATCTCTGCTGGCTTTCTAAGTGGATCCTGACAACTGGCCCTTGCTGCTACTGCTGCCTTTTCCTCACCCAAACCAACAGAGGACACCTCTGCCCACTTGCACAGATTGGCTGGGCCATTGTGTCCCTGCTGCTACTACCCAGCCTTGGCTTCCTGGACCCCATCCCTAAAAACTCTATGAGCACAATTCAGAGTCCATGTCGGAGGGGAGAGTGCAAGGGACAGGAAGATGGGCTGCGGAAAGAAGGAGAATGGTTGAAAGGAAGGTGATTGGTCACTGCAAAAAATAATAATAACCACATCAGTTCCATGTAATTTTTCTTCTGCTTTTTAAAAATTGAAAACCAGCTGTGCGAGTTTGCAAATGCGAACAGAAAAAAGAGGGTGGGGAGAGGAAGTTTTTGTTGCCAGACATGTTTCCTAGTCAAAACCTAGACTTGGCTGTATTTCCCCCTGAACTGGCTCCAGATACATTTTCCCCTATAGGAAGAAAAGTAGCTGGGTTGACATTTTGAGCAAAAGGGGCAATCTGGCTTCCCTCTCCTCTACTTACTCTTCCCTCAAGATTACAACCTCCTGCAGCTGATTCTCAATGAGAAGTAATATTACATCTCAGGAATGTTAGATGCCACCTAAAGTCATTTTTTCACCCCTCACACTGCCATTCTTAGGTCAGTTCTCCACATTTTTGCACCAGTTTGTCATTTTAAAAAAGCACTTGTGAAAATTCACCAGGATTTTGGTGCAAATTTCTCTTAAAATGCACACATTCCCATGCGATTTCCCCTAATCTGAATATTTTTTGCAAAGCAATTTTTCCTAATATAATGCATTTCTGCCTGCTATTTTCACTGTTGTAGGCAGCTTATCCTTACTTTGGCCTAGTACACATTGTTTTGGCTTGAGAGCTGCACTGCAAAATCTAGAGGGGTGCGGATCTTGAACAATGGCTGTGCTTCAGCTAGGAAAGCACAAATCAGGCACCTTAAGCTTTAAATGCAAACTGAACTGAACCGAATATCTCCCCTATCGCAACCCAGTAGCCAGTTTCTGCCCATCAGCTTTGGGGTGCATTGCAGTGGAGTATAGTGGTAGCAGAGAGGAACCAGAAATCCCAATTTCTTTCCAGCATATTCCTTCCATCCCCAGCAAACCTTTCCTGTTCCCATGGTCTCCCTCTCCCTCTCCTCAGAGGCGGTTGATTTAGATGATGCCCCTGCTCCTTGATAGCCACACATTTTAAAATGAAATCAATATGCAGACTAAAACACTGTGTAGCCCACATAACACTTCTATTTGAGTTTAAATACCCTTTTGTTCTCTGTTGGTGATCTGGTCGTTTGGTTTTGATGGCGATCTCTTAAGCAAAACTGGCTTCTGACTTGCAAAACTGGCTTCCTCGTGGATATCCCTATTTGGTGTGTCCAAAATAAAGATTTCCAGTGCACTGATGCTCTCTGCCTTTATTACTTTGATGTGAAAATGGTTTGGCTCGTTTAATTATTACACTCATTTTATTATTTATACCCCCGCCCATCTGACTGATTTTCGCCAGCCCCATTTTCCCAAAAAATCCCTGTTGCAAGGAAAAAACTCTCTCCATGTAGGTATTAAGTAATAATAATCATACTAATGCCAAATTATTATTTATACCCCACCCACTTGGCTGGGTTTTCCCAGCCACTCTGGGTGGCTCCCAACAGAATATTAAAAACCACGACAAAACATCAAATGTTAAAAACTTCCCTAAAGAGGGCTGTCTTCAGATGTCTTCTTAAAGTCAGATAGTTTTTTGTTTTCTTGACATCTGATGGGTGGGTGTTCCACAGGGTGGGCGCCACTACCAAGAAGGCCCCCTGTCTGGTTCCCTGTAATGTCACATCTTGCAAGGAGGGAATCTCCAGAAGGCCCAAGGGGCTGGACCTCAGTGTCTGGGCTGAACGATGGGGGTGGAGACGCTCCTTCAGGTATACTGGGCCGAGGCCGTTTAGGGCTTTAAAGGTCAACACCAACACTTTGAACTGTGTTCGGAAACGTACTGGGAGCCAATGTAGGTCTTTCAGGACTGGTGTTACATGGTCTTGGCAGCTACTCCCAGTCACCAGTCTAGCTGCCGCATTCTGGATTAGTTGTAGTTTCCGTGTCACCTTCAAAGGTAGAGTGCATTGCAGGAGATAACCTGTTTTTGCATGTGGACAGCTTTATCTCCAGCATCTCCAGGTGGGTCTGGAAAAGGCCCCAGTCTGAAAGCCCAGATATATACCACCAGTCCCTATGTAACCTTAATGGCATCCATCTGTTTCAAGCGACACTGGAGTGCATCTCTGGGGGTGAAGTCAAACCACTGTGTTAGCATCCCTGAAGTGACTTTCCCAGGGTGTAAGCCTGTGCAGTGTGTATGGAGTTCCTGGGCTGCCCAGACAAGAAGACATTCCCCCCCCCCCGGTCTCACTGATGTGACCAAAAGGAAAGCAGAGTAATACATTTGGCACCAGCTTGGCTGCAGAAGTTGCTGGAAGGAGGCGTACAAGGCACCATCCAGCCAATTAGGGACTCTACTCTGGAATTGTGTAGTGTTTGCTCCTTACACATCTCCCAAAGTTGTCCCGCAATGCATGGGTACAAAATTTTCCTCTGGGTTTACTTCTGAATACTTTCTCATGAATGAGCATAGCCAAGAGGCAGGGGGGCTTTAGGATCAGAGCTTTCCTTCAACCTTGCCAAGTTGATGGACCCCATCTGCCCCTCACTTCCCTCTGCGGCACATGCAGAATAATAATAATAATAAAAATAAAATTTATTTATATCCCGCCCTCCCCAGCCGAAGCCGGGCTCAGAGCGGCTAACAACAACAGAAACTGCCTTCTTGATTGTTGGTCTTGCCTTCTCAACCTGCAGTATTGCGCTAAATGGATCAATTGCATATCTCAGTATAAGGTAAAGGGAAAGGGACCCCTGACTATTAGGTCCAGTCGTGGCCAACTCTGGGGTTGCGGCGCTCATCTCATTTTATTGGCCAAGTGAGCCAAGCATGACTAAGCTGCATCTGGCGAACCAGGGCAGCACACGGAAACGCCGTTTCCTTCCTGCCGGAGCAGTACCTATTTATCTACTTGCACTTTGACGTGCTTTCGAACTGCTAGGTTGGCAGGAGCAGGGACCAAGCAAAGGGAACTCACCCCTTTGCGGGGATTCGAACCACCGACCTTCTGATCGGCAAGTCCTAGGCTCTGTGGTTTAACCCACAGCGCCACCCGCGTCCCTATCCAGTATAAGGTAGCTTCCTTTATATATTCTCGACCCTGTTTGTGGGCAAAACAAATAAATGAATAAACGGGAGGTAACACTTTCACCAAATTTCCCGGGGTGGGGAGGGGAGGAGAAATTATCCAATAGCTTCTCAAAGGTAATTCTTCACAGCAAGCATACTTTCATGATTACAAATTGGGAAACGAAACAATACAACTCTCTCCCCATGTGTGCGGCTGTGCACGTACATTCATGCCCATGTATACAAAAGAGCTACCTAGGATGAAAAGAGATGATCTGAATTCAATAAAGCTAATGCAACTGGAATGCAGAAAATGGTTCATTCAGGAATGTGTTGACTCAGCTCAGATTAGGATATGCAAACACTGGACCGGAGGCAGGCATGGCACAACGGCAGCTGAGGGACGGGGTCCCCAACATTAAGAATGCAAGGAGAGCCTACTGTATCAGATCAGTGCCCCATCTAGTCCACCATATTGTCCTCGCAGTCGCCAACCAGATGCCTGCCAGAGACCTGCATGAAGGTTTCAGAGCATAGGAATACTCTCCCCCTTGTGATTCTCAGCAGCAGGTGCCCAGATCCATAATGCTCCTGATAGTGGAGGTAGAACATAGGACACTGATTGACTTCTCCAAAAACCCGACATTGTCCGATTCACTCAGAAACAGTGCTGAACACCTGCAAATCCCCCCTGCAACATTTGGGGGTGCGAATCCCACGTTTCACAGTAGTCCGTAAAACAAGCCCTTGGCACCCTAATCCGCAGGGTCACGATTTCGCCAAAAGCCTGTTGTCGTCTGATTCACTCAAAAATGGTGCCAAATCCTACATTTCATGGTAGGCCATAAAATGAGCCCTCAGTGCCGCAGGTAACACTAGCCTCAGTCCCTCTTTCCTTCCCTCCCAAGTTAACAAGACAAGAATAACCAGCAGATCTGGGACATCCCTGTTACTGTGTACGAAAAAGGAGAGGTAGTTTTACTTTATCTTTTCCTCCCAAATCTGTTATCATTTTTATATATTTATACAAGAATCAACATTCAATATTCAACCACCCTACCCATGTCCCCAAATAAGCACCAAATGTCTATTTAATTACATTTAACATTTAAGTCATTTCAGTTTTTAAATAAAGGTACCATTCCAAAAATCACCATGTGTCCATGGAGGCTTATAACCATGTTCCAGCAATGCTGCATATGTAATAAATCTATGACATAAGATTCAACTGCAATTCTTTACACAAAATGAGATTTAGCATCTTGAATTTCAAGCAGCACAGCATTGTATCCAGCTGAGTTAGAATAGACCCATTGAAATTGATGGACCTTGGACCGATGTTGGATACAACCCAAAATGTCCTTGGCTGAGCCAGCTAATGATGCTCCATCTTCCCTAATATGTGTCTCCTCTTTCATTGCTGGTGCTTTTCACCCAGCCACAAACCCATGAACTAAGCAGAAGTATTGATGAGGTTGTGCTCATGTAACCACATATTCATTTGAGATTTGTGCATGAACAACATAGAAGTGCTAATCTTTTAACAGTTGCTACAGGGGCGCGGACTTATAAAAAATATTGGGGGGGCCCGGAAAAGCTCATGAATAATAAATAAGCTCATCAATATGCAGATAAAGTGGCGCCGCCGCCTCGTGAGCGAATAGGGGAGAGCGTGCTGCGCCTATTAATCAGCTCCGAAGGAAATTGGGTGGAGCTTTTGCTCGGGAGGGAGGGCAGGAGGCATGCAGCCCAACCCTGTGCATTTTGGGCTGGGGGAGGGGCGTCGGTGGCGCTCTGCTGGAGGGGCGCCCGAGATTATTGGGGGGGCAGAGCCCCCCCAAACGAATTTTTTGAGGGGGCTCGGGCCCCCTCAGGCCCCATGGAGTCGGCGCCTATGAGTTGCTACAATGACCAGGTAACGGAAGGGTCAAACACCCAGCGGGAGATGCCTTCTCCATGTGAGAAGGGATGTTTTGTTGATGGCTGTCATTGACAAGAGCAATGCACACACTGAAACACAGTTCAGAAATAGTTGAAAAGTAGGACACAGTCGCTGAATCAGGAAGGACAGTAAACATGAAAGCTCTGGGGAGGTTTGCCTAGAATTGCCACATCTCAGAAATTGATATGAAGATTCAGGAGACCTAAAAGAACATCGCTGCTCCTTCCAAACCTCAGCAGGAAGGAAGGAGAGAACAAGACAAGGGCACAATCAGAAATCTCAGTCTTCTGCTAGCTTTTGCTAATCGATCCTTCTGCCAGGCACATCATCTACGACCACATCAATAACATCTAGTGCAGGCAGCATTGGCACAGATATCACACAGAGCAATGTTGGGCACAGCAAGATCTGTTCAAGAAAGAGAAAAGACCAGGTTGGTTGTTTCCTGATGTTATAAGTGATGCTTAAACAGACACTCACATTCCCTGTGAATGAAGGTGGGTGGGGTGGAGAGCTAGCTAGAATGCACATTTTGTTTCAAATACCTATGATCTCTCTTCAGCTGCATGTTTCCGTAAAGAGTGCACAGGAGGTATACATCCTGGATTCAATCACCATTGTGGCATCCCTTCAGATGATGCCCATGATGAGAGCTGCTCCCCACAGACGGCTCCTGGAGAACTGTCCTCCTATAACTTATGCCAGGGGTCACCAAGGGGATGCCCGTGGGCACCATGGTGCCCTTGAGGTTTTCCCCTGGTGCCCACAAAGATGTCCATCCCCAACTTCCTCCCTGCCACATTTTCTAAAGGGGATAATGGAGGATGCTACAAGGAGGGTGCTTGTTTCCAGTGCCTCGTAAGTGTGAAGGCAGGCTGGTGGAAGGCAGACAGGTTGGTTGAGCAGCACCCCGTTTGCCCAAAAGGTTTCAGCTTTTAATGCCCACAACCCCCACCCTTCCATGTGAAAGGAAACAGGGGCTTCCAATGAGACAGAGCAAGGAGATCAGGAGCCCTCACAACTCACCAAGCCTCTTGAAAATTGGGGGGCATATTTCCCTTTACAGATACCCTGGAATTCTTCCGGCAGCTCTGGGTTTCCACAGAGAGTAAAGAAGGTGAGCTGGCTCCTCGTGTGGAGGGGGGCAGATCCCGCATCCCTTTCCAAGAGCTCCTTGAGCTTTTTTGCAGACTCCAGGGAAAACGCAATGTCTCCAACCTGACCCAAGATAACCAAAACATCAAAGAAACAACAAGATTAGGGTGGTCCACAAAGCTCCCCAAACTGAGCTCTGGACTAAGACTGGAAACAACCCCGATATTCTATTATTCATGGATTCCTTCCTTCCTTCCTTCCTTCCTTCCTTCCTTCCTTCCTTCCTTCCTTCCTGAATTCCACTCATCCTGAATTCCAGTTCCTCTTCAAGGATTTCTAAACTTAATTCTGGAACCGGACTGTAAACATCTATCTGATCATCATTTTCCCTTCCTTTACTTGGGAAGCTTCCTTATCCAGAGTCAGGCCACTGATCCGTCTAGCTTAGTATTGTCTACACCGACTTTTTCACACAGGGCATAGTTAGAATTTGCTCCCATAAGATGCACTAACTTCTAGAGGCCAGGTGGAAGACGCTTCATGGCACCCAACCATAAGTGTATTTGTGGAGATGGGGAACTTGAGGATATGAGTCACTGTTTATTTTACTGATCCATCATAAAGGAAGTCTGAATGATAGGTGTTGGACGCCAGCACCTCTTTGAAACGGAAGTTTATGTGCTTATTAAATTCTGATAAGGGTGACAGTGTGTGTGTGTGTGTGTTTGTAAGCAAAATGAAAAAAATTAACTTTTTTTAAAAAAAGGTCATAGCAGCAATTACCAACATAATGCAGCTTTTTAAAAAATAATTATAATTTATTATATATATGATAGTTCAGCCTGGATAGCTCTGTTGACTGCTGATAAAGCTACTTCCACCCTACAGAGGAGGTGGGGTTGCGGGCTTCACAGCCCCACCACGCACGCAGCAGCTGGAGCCCAGCCCCGCGCGATTGGGGGGATTCCCAGCTGCGTCACACCCTGGCCAGCCAATCAGCTGGCTCTGGGGGCATGGCCTGCTATATTTAAGGCAGGACCCAGCCAGGGAGCTCCCTCTTTCCCCGCCTGCCAGCTGTTCCTGCTTTATCACTGCTGATAATGCCAAGGTTGCAGGTTCGATCCCTGCATGGGACAGCTGTATATTCCTGCCTTGCAGGGGGTTGAACTTGGGGGGTTCTAACTCTACAGTTCTATGATTCTAATACACACACACTGGATTCTCTGACTGTTACTTCCGTTGTCTTAATGGTACCATCAGCATCGTGGTGATGCTCATACATCATTTGCCTGACTCTTTAGGGCTTGCAAGGAAGCTCCACTAGGTTCACCCAGGAGCAAACCCTTTGGCAGCTATTTCAACCCTTTCATTGTAGGTTGCAGTAGCTGCGTCCCTGTTTGCTTGAGCCACTCACCCACCCTGATAGAGCTCCCGCCTGTCCCCAGGGCTCAGAATTCCTTCACACCCCCTTAGTCTCTTGGGTCTCTTGACAACACAGGTGGGGAACCTCAGAACCAAGGTCCAAAGGTGGTGGCCCTCCAGGGTGTTCTATCTGGCCCTCACAACACTCCCCACTGGTTTGCGTCACCGCTCCTCCCTGTAATTTCCCCCGTCTGACTGTGTCCGAGAACTCTGATAACATGTCTTTGATGTTTGGATTGAAGATAGAGATGGGTGCGTGAATGGATGGGCGTATCTAATTCAATAAATATTTATTGCTTGTAGTCAGAGGCAATTGCAAATACAGTAAAATGCTTATTAGCACAGACATAAAACAGCAGGTGTGCAGCTGAGCTCCTTGTTGCCTTCAACAGTGTGCCTCTACCTGACTGGTTTCGGTTTGGCTACCTTGTTTTCAATGCTTATTAAGAAGATTCCTTCAGGATCAGGCTAGTGACTCATCTAGTCCAGAGCACAGGAGCACTCCAGAAAATTCCAGAAAATGGAATTCAGAAGCATTCTTGCCTCTGACCATGGAAGCAGAGCCCAGCTAGTAGCTACTTATCACCTTGTCCTTGATGAATTTGTCTAATCTTCTTTTAAATAGCCCTGTCTGAAATCCTAAACAGTGATGAGCTAGATGGACCAAGCCAAGGGTCTGACTCTAGATAAAGCAGTTCCCAATATTCCTCCTTCTCTAGAGGCGCTTTCTTCAGGACATGGGATTCAGAGCTGCACATTCTTGTCCTGAGTGAACTCTTGCCTTTGATGCAATCGGAAACTAGGGACAACCTGGAACTGGCGTGAGTGTCAGGAAATTCGCTTGGTTGAACTTAAGAAATCATTTCTCTGAACAAAGCATGCTTCTTGTGTCATGATGTTTCCCTCTACTGGCCATCGATGGAAAGACCCAAATTTCAGCTTCCATGTTTTTTCAGAGACTGCAAAATAGGTACTTTCTTGTTGAAATGCAAACAAAATCAATTTCCTTTCCCATTCCTATCCACAGGTTCTGTTTCTTGCTTTAGATGAGGTGTAGAGAACTTTAGAATACTTTGGCCACCTCATGAGAAGAGAAGACTCCCTGGACTCCCTGGAAAAGACCCTGATGTTGGGAAAGATGGAGGGCACAAGGAGAAGGGGACGACAGAGGATGAGATGGTTGGACAGTCTTCTCGAAGCTACAAACATGAGTCTGACCAAACTGCGGGAGGCAGTGGAAGACAGGAGTGCCTGGCGTGCTCTGGTCCATGGGGTCACAAAGAGTCGGACACGACTAAACGACTAAACAACAACAAGAAGAAGAGAACCTGTGGCCCTCCAGTTGCTGCCGAACTACAACTCTCATCAGACCTGGCTATTGGCCACATGTGCTGGCGCTGATGGGAGTTGTAGTTTCACCACATCAGGAGGAATGAGAGGTTCCCCATACCTGCTTCAGGTGCTTGCTTAGAATGTTCTTAGTCATGTAGGCCTACCCTGTCGTGTGGCCCAGTAACGTTGCGTGAACCATCAAAGATGTTCTATTGCTGCTGTTGCCTTAAATTCGCTTTCAAGTCTTAAAATGTATACCACTCTGGAAGTTTTGTACAGTGGTACCTGGGGTTAAGTACTTAATTCGTTCCGGAGGTCCGTTCTTAACCTGAAACTGTACTTAACCTGAAGCACCACTTTACCTAATGGGGCCTCCTGCTGCTGCTGCACCGCCACTGCACAATTTCTGTTCTCATCCTGAAGCAAAGTTCTTAACCCGAGCTAATATTTCTGGGTTAGCAGAGTCTGTAACATGAAGTGTCTGTAACCTGAAGCGTATGTAACCCGAGGTACCACTGTATGTTGAACAGTATAAACGCATCTGCTTGTAGCATGGGGTGGAGAGCAGAAAGCAGTGTACCAGCTAGACAACTTTGCAACACTTCTCTTTCTGAAACCTGCGTCACACAGAATGATACCTTGCCCTATGTTTGTGTCAAAATGCTTAGAGTTCTCCCCTGCCCAAACCACTGAGCTTCTGGTTTGCTTTTTTTTAAAGGCCACATGTACATTAAGCATGCCCTGTCCTGGGGGCATCTATGACCTGGTCACACCTATGACTCAAATGAGTCATGAGTAGTCCACTGAATCAGTGCTTTTCTACTCACATCTTTCTTAAAGGGCGTCTCAGAGGCATCTGCCTGACCACTGTGAAGGCTCGATGCTGAAGGAGATGGACATTTATCCTGATCCAGCAGGGCTCATTTTATGTACATATGGTCTGGCGTTCTGTCAGTTTTCGGTTTGCCAATAAGGTCTCAAAAATTTAATCTTTTCCCAGTACTGCTATTTGCCACAGTTCCACAGACTCCCTTCTTGGGAAAGTTAGTTCAGGTTCAGTATTCTGCCCTATAATTTCCACACTGAAGACAGATGGAAAGAATTTGTTCAGCTTCTCTGCAGTCTCCTTTAGCACCTCTTTCACTTCCTTGTTGTTCAGAGGTCCACCTACCTCCCTAGCTGATCTCCTGCCTATAAGGTATTCAAATATTTTGCAGTTGAGTCTCAATGCTTTTAGTGATGTGCTCCTCCAGTTCCTTTCTGGAATCCCTTATTTTTGGGTTTGCCACAACCCGGAACTGTTGAATCTAATCATAATCACAATCACAATTTATTATTTATATCCAACCCTTCTGGCTGGGCTTCCCCAGCCACTCTGGGCAGCTTCCATCAAAATATTAAAATACAGTAATGCATCAAACATTAAAAACTTCCCTGAACAGGGCTGTCTTAAGATGTCTTCTGAATGCCAGGTAGTTATTTATCGCTTTGACATCTGATGGGAGGGCGTTCCACAGGGCGGGCGCCACTACCGAGAAGGCCCTCTGTCTGGTTCCCTGTAACTTGGCTTCTCGCACTGAGGGAACCGCCAGAAGGCCCTCGGCGCTGGACCTCAGTGTCCGGGTAGAACGGTGGGGGTGGAGATGCTCCTTCAGGTATACTGGACCGAGGCCGTTTAGGGCTTTAAAGGTCAGCACTAACACTTTGAATTGTGCTCAGAAACATAGAATTGTAGAGTGGGAAGGGACCCCAAGGTTCATCTTGTCCAGTCCTGCCCACAGCCCTCCTGGGATGGGCTTGAACCACCAACCTTCTGGTTAAGAACCATGTGCAGTGACCCACTGCACCACCAGAGGTAGTACCTCATGAATTAATCTAAGGCTTAAATCGGGGGGGGGGGCACTATGACAGCTTCTGGGTTTTGCTAGACTCCAGCCCTCTTCATCCCTGAATATTGACCATGGACTACAACATCTGGAGGGCAGGAGTTTGTCTATGCCTGCTTTACTTTCTAAACTGTGGTGAGGTGGGAGCTGACATGTGATCGCCTCTTCCCACTCCCCACCCCACCCCAGATTTCCAAGAATGGGAATGGGAAGTCGAAGGGGGAGTCGTGTGCAGGAGAGATCTGTTGCCTTCAAATTCTGCTTGCTGGTTTTCAGAGGGATCTGACTGGCCATTTCATGCAAGCAGAAAATGCTGGATCAGATGGGCATTTGGTCCAATCCAGCAGGGCGCTTAAGTGCACGTCTCCTACAAGATAGCTTGTTCATTGCGCATGAATTGTGCCAAAGTTTACTGAAACGCTTTTTCCAGGCCTGCAATGCAATCCCCACTGTAGCCAAACGGGAGGTGAAGGTAGCAAAAGCAAGATGTGCCAAAGGGCAAATACCAAACCAGTTCAGCTTGCAAAGCCTGTTAGAATATTTCACTTCCATCTGTAGCTAGCGGGGAGAGCCCAGCACTGGCTGGGATTTCCCCCCCCCCCCCGAAACTCAAAAATATTGTGTTTTTCAAATGAATAGTGTAATTTGTGAGTTTGGACCCATCATGAAAGCATGCCAAAGTCACATTTCAGTCTGCCATCTTGATTCAAACTGGCACCCTGGCATCCAAATGGTGATGAAGTCTCCCACGCCACAGCTCAGGAACCAGTGGTGTCAACTTGATAAAATATTGGGAGGAGCCAGGTAAGCCCCACCCTGCATAATCGATCCCATGATGCAGTGCAGACACACCAATTGAATGGTGTCCCTGGCCTCCTCAAATGTTTTATTGGGGGGATGAAAGGACCTCAGCCCTAGGAGTTGGCTCCTGTGTCAGGAACTCTCATGTCAAATATGGCAAAAATATCTCAAGAGGTCACTAAGTCTATGTCAAAGAACAGGCAAAATCAGTGATGTTTTGGTCCACCATCTTGATTCAAAATGGCGCCTGGCATACAAACAGCACCAAAGTCTACTACCTCCACCTCAGGAACTCTCGGGCTGAGTTTGGTGACATTGTTCTTCTTCTTCTTACTCATCATTAATATATCATCACCATCGCTATTTATTTAGTCATTACCCACCCTTGACCGTAAGTTCCCAAGCTGGGTTACAACATTGAAAATAATATTTAAAATAATGTAAAACAACTTTCAACCATAAACACATCTCAAATATTTTTTGAGATACACATCTCAAATTGGGGTGTCCAAATATTGACACAGACCCCATCCCCACCTCTGAAAACCCTTGTGCCAAATTTGGCAGCGGTATCAGCAGTGTGACGACGATATCTCAGGAGGTAGCTAAACCTGTAGGAAACAGACAAGCCACTTTCCAAAGTTTATAGGAGAAGTGGAAGGGTTCAATTCTTGAGATGCATCACAGACAAACTCGCTGGGGCATCTTGCTGGGGATGCTTCTGAAATTCTCCTACTCAGCATTCCTTCTTGATTTTTCCGACTTCTGCATTAACCAGCCTAAATCTTGTTTCTAAAGCAAAACCAAAGCATTAGGAGTTCTCAGTTGCTCTGAGGTTGTCGCCACCTGACTCAAGCGAAGCCTAGAATCCCTACAGTTAGGAGGATTTGGTTTAATATTTGGGGCTTTGGCTGAATCCAGTGTCCAGGCCTACAAATAAACATGAAAGCATAAGTAAAATGATATCTGGAGAGCCCCTGAATCAAAACTGTATTCCCCCCCCCCTAATTGTTCATGGATTTTGTTGTTTATGTTTTGTCGCGTTACTTTAAAAAGCAGAATTTGTGTGCACATGTAATGTGTTGTAGCCAGCTAAGATCTACTCAGAACAGAGTCATTCAAACAGAGGGACCTATGTTAATCATGTCCATTAATTCCACTGGGACTGTTCAGAGTAGGGCTGGCATTGGTTACAAACCACTGCATTTTCCCTCTGCTGTGCTCACCTTGATAACCGTATGCTGTCTTCAATGTTCATGATCTGTCAACCAAATCACCATAGACCGATTAAAAATAAGTCATTCAAAAAATTGTATGCTGCCTTGAAGGCCTATTGGCGGGAAAGCAGCAAAGAATTTACAAAATGAAATAAATGCATCGTATGCACACACATCGCAGGAAGACTCTGCCAATGGCAGTGCCTGCCACCCCAGTGCATGCTGCACATGTTCAGAGAAATGTACTATCCCATTTGTACTTTATGTGATGCACACACACTTGATATCCAGGAGATAAGGCAATGAGTGTTTCTTATTGATGGAAGATCACCAGCCAGGATTCTGTTGCAAGAGGAAGCAGAGGAAGGGCCCCAGGAACATTGACATCCTGCTTCCTCCCTCCTTGTGGAAACCTCTATGAAGAGATTTCTGAGCTGTCATAACAGGTAGGTTGGGGGATGAGTATCTTCCATGTGTATCCGCCTATTGTGTCTGAAATACAAGTCCATTAACTGTGTCTAAGTCTCTGGAGATGTGCATCTCGTCTCCATGCATGACACCAGGATGAGTTGGAACAAAGGCCGAATAAAACCCTCCAATGAATAAAAGTTCTAGACCTCATGGCATTCATTACCCACCCAATGTGGGACAGGGATGAGATGATTTCCAGCACTGTTATTGCGCCTCCAGTTTGCTCTGTCTGCTCCTCCTGAATTTTGGTTTAACTTGCAGGATTTCTTTAAAAAATAATTCCAGAAAAGAAGTAAAGTGGTACCTCCAGTTGTGAACAGGATCCATTCTGGAGGTCTGGTCAGATCCCGAGGTTCTTGCAACCGGAGGAGAAGCGGTTGATCACTTCTGCGCATGCGTGCACAGCAAAACACTTCTGGGTTTGCTGCTTTCGCAACCCGAAGTTTACGTTACCCTCGGGTAACGTAAGCTGAAGTGCTACTGTATGCAGCCAAAGGGAAAGTGCACATTGATTAAGTAGTGGACAAAAGCAATCTTGATGCAATTGTACATTTCCGAGCACAATTCAAAGTGTTGGTGCTGACCTTTAAAGCCCTAAATGCCCTTGGTCCAGTATACCTGAAGGAGCATCTCCACCCCCATCGTTCAGCCCGCACACTGAGGTCCAGTGCCGAGGGCCTTCTGGCGGTTCCCTCGCTGTGAGAAGTCAAGTTGCAGGGAACCAGGCAGAGGGCCTTCTCGGTAGTGGCACCCGCCCTGTGGAACGCCCTCCCACCAGATGTCAAAGAGAACAACAACTACCAGACTTTTAGAAGACATCTGAAGGCAGCCCTGTTTAGGGAAACTTTTAATGTTTAATAGGCTATTGTATTTTAATATTCTGTTGAAAGTGCCCAGAGTGGCTGGGGAAACCCAGCCAGATGGGTGGGGTATAAATAAATTATTATTATTATTATTATTATTATTATTATTATTATTATAACTGGATGTATGACTGCATTAAGATTCTTCTACCGTGATCTTCTGTGGATGCTCATGAAACCCTCTTTGCTCAGACACCAGACCCAAATACCCTTGATGCAGCAATATGTACAATAAAATCCAGCATGACTTTTTTAAAAAGTTACTACTCAATACTCAGCTATTGATCATTAATGTTCAAGAGGGGGAAAGACTGTTCGGTTAGTTCAGAACATGCTTTTGCATGCGGAAGATGCTCAGCATCACCAGGCGTGGCTGAGAAAGACTCAGGGGAGAAGTTCAATTCCCATCACATTTAAAGGTGAGACTACATAATCGGCACTTTCCGAAGCAATACAGGCAACTTTCAAAATTTGCACTTCTCCAGATTTTGCAATGCTGTTCCTCAGTCACGTAATATGTAGGGGGAAGATGAACGAAAAGGTTTTCCCACCTCATTTATACCACCGGCACTCATGGACATGAGTTGAATGTTGAAAGATTCAGGACACGTTAAAAAAATAATAATCCTTCTTCAGGCACCTTTTATCATATGTGGTGGAAGTGTAAGGTAATAAAAGCATTCTGGGAAATGATATATAATGAACTGGGGGGAAAATGTTTAAAATAACTTTTATTAAAAAAACACACAGAGGCTTTTCTATTAGGAATTGTAGGTGCCAAAATTCCAAGGGAGCAGAAATTACGTTTTATGTATGCGACAACAGTCATGCGGATATTGTTAGCTCAGAGATGGAAAGAAGATAAAGTCCCTACCAGAGAAGAATGGCAAATGAAGTTGTTGGACTATGCTGAAATGGCAAAACTGACCAGAAAGCTCAGGAACCAGGAAGACCAAAACTTTAATAAGGAATGGGGGAAATTTACAAGTTATCTTAAAAACCACTGTAAACAGTTGAAAACATTAGCAGGACTGCAATAACACTTGTAATGTAATGAGAACTATGGATGCAATGGAGTTATATAAAAAATCTTGGATTATTTTTAAAAAGATGCAGTGGAAAAGGTTTAATAACAGAACCCACAGAGGGGAAGGTTGGTAGTCCAGAGATTCGGGAGAATCTTGTAACTTTGGGTGTGTTGTGGGATGTTTGTCTATGGAACTCACTGCCACAGGAAGCAGTGGTGGCCACCAACTTGAAGAAGAAGAAGAGTTTGGACTTGATATCCTGCCTTTCACTCCCCTTAAGGAGTCTCAAAGCGGCTAACAGTCTCATTTCCCCTCCTCCCCCACAACAAACACTCTGTGAGGTGAGTGCGGCTGAGAGACTTCAAAGAAGTGTGACTAGCCCAAGGTCACCCAGCAGCTGCATGTGGAAGAGCGGGGAAGCGAACCCAGTTCACCAGATTACAAGTCCACCGCTCTTAACCACTACACCACACTGGCTCTCTTGGATGTCTTTAAAAGAGGATCGGACAAATTCCTGGAGCACAAGTCTATCAATGGATACTAGCCATGATGACTGTGCCCGGCCTCCATGGTCAGAGACAGTAATGCTTTGGAATACCAATTGCTGGGAATTGCAAGAGAGGAGAGAGAGAGCTCTTGTGCTCAGGTCCTGCTTCTGGGCTTCCCACAGGCATCCGGTCAACCAATAGGAGGACAGAATGCTGGTGGGGTGGGGTGCATAAAGATGCATCAATTATATTAGGCAACATTGCGTACAAATGTGTGTGTATTAGAAGAAATTCACACTAAAATGCTGGTGGATTTTCCTGAGGGCTTCTTTATTAAAACTGTCAAACTGATGTGGAAATGTGAATACTGGAAAAATAAGAAATCAAGATAATGCTTTTTAAAAAAAAATAAAGGCATGGAAATGGTTTATTGAACGTTTACAGATAAATTGTAAACAGATAAAAACATTGGCAGGATTAATTTAATAACCTGCAGTTTCATTAGAGTATATATTTAGAGAAGATGAATAAACAAGCAAATTAAGTTAATCTGGATACGCAAAAGATATTAAAAATAAATTTAAGGAGCTGCAGAAAGAGCGGGAAGGAAGTCAAGTTCTGAAATGTCAAAATGATTTTAAAATCAGTGAAATGTATAAACTTGAAAAGTGTGTGTGTGTGTAGGGAATAAGTGAAGGTAAGTTTAAAAAAGTAAGAACCTGGGAGAAACTGAAAATATCAGATTTACGTGGACAGGCAGAGTTCCCCAAAACCCTGGGTGGCCCCCATGTGAAATAACGACTCAAGACAACATGCTATGGGATTAAAATTGGCCACAACTTTATTATGTTTCAGATGTGGGTAGAACTTGGCTCAGGCATTATCCCTCCCAGCCTCCCACCAGGGATCTGGAGAACATCAGGGTTATCCAGAGTGTGTGGGGGGGGATGGGCTGGCTCTGGAGAACATATGTTCAAGCAGAGAGAGCCCACCCCCGTTATGCCGCCATCGCAGGGGAGAGCAATGACAACCTCTAGGCGTACGGCCAAAGCCTCCCCTCAAAACAACCCCTTTAATGGGGAACCCTGGTATTGCTGCTGCAAAGAGGAGGGGCGTGGGTCACCACTGCAGGCCCCCCCCCCCATTTAGGGAAAATAGACTAAGGATTCTGCCCAAGGCCTGATACCACCAAAGTTGTGATGTTTTGCTACGGGAAAGGCAAACCTGCCAATGCAGGGAAATTCCTTCCCGGCCCTTCAACAGGGACCCTGACATAGCAGCGCCCGTGTACCTGTGGCGAAACGGTTAACCTGCAAAAGAAGTCTTAACTGAGGGTGGGTAGGGTGGGAGAAGCTCTGGAGCCAACTGACAATTCCCAGATCCTCCCCTATTGTGTGGGCAAGGTGGTCCCTACCCCTACCTGGCCTGATCACCGTGGCAACGCCTCCCCAGGTGGGATTGGGCAACTGGCTGAGATAGGCGGAGACCTCCAGGTATCCTACCTGGGGAAGGCGAAGCCAAGCCTGTGCTAATGGGGCCACACAGGGTCCAGGGGGCTGTGCACAACCACGCAAAGGGCACCCACCATTTAATGTGCGGAGCAATCACTTCCCTTCCCTGGAGAATTTGCTTGACACTTCCTACCCGCAAACTTTGTTTCAGGTGTCATCTTCTTGTGCAGTTTGATTCTCGTTGCTACGTGGTCGGCCTTTTTTGTTCCTCATTCCGAAATCATCCTTAGGAGCACTGCCAGTGCAGAGCTAGTGCTGGGAATGCAGAAGTTCCTGGTTCCCTTCCCTTGGCAATTGTTGATGGGAACAGCACATGACTCCAGTGCTCTGAAGCTTCCACTAGCTTCCCATTTGCTACTAGGCCAGTTTCCCAAAATAGGAACTTAAGAAGCAGCCTTACACCGAGTCAAATCATTGATTCATCTAGCTAAATACTTTCTGCACTGACTGGCAGCACCTCTCCAGAGTTTCAGCCAATATTTTTCCCCAGCCCTACCTGGAGATGCTGGGGATTGAACCTGGGACCTTCTAGATTCAAAGCAGATACTCTTACCACTGAGCTACTGTGCTCCAACACTGAGCCTCCATACCCGCCAACATTTCTCCGATGAAAATAGGGATGTCCTATTCAATAATGATGATGATGATGATGATGTTATTTATATGCCAGCCATCTGACTGGGTTGCCCCAACCACTCTGGGTGCCTTCCAAGATATATAAAAACATAATAAAACATTAAACATTTAAAAAAAAATCCCTATATAGGGCTGCCTTCAGATGGCTTCTAAAGGTTGTATGGCTACTTATTTCCTTGGCTTGGGGGTGGCATAACTCCATATCCTTCAACATTTCTCCGATGAAAATAGGGATGTTCTAAGGAAAAGTGGGACATTCCAGGATCAAATCAGAAACTGGGACAACTTCTGTAAATACTGGACTGTCCCTGGAAAATAAGGACATTTATTCTGAACCTCATGCCATCCCCATCACCACCAGGAACTCACTCTCAGCTCAAGAAATACCCTATACTAGAGGATAAACTTGTGTTTGTTTCTGCTTCTGCCATAAACCCATCAAAATACTTCAACCGGAACACCTCAAGTTCCAGTTTCAAGAGATTGTGACGTCCCTGGGGCAGTTGCGTTTTGTCTAACTGCTTTACATGGACGCCTACCCTACCTTCCGTTGACATTTGACCTTGTGGGTGGAGCATGGGGAGCCGTCTGAATACAGAAGCTCTTCTCTGCACCTCTGGAAGTTATTATGAAGAAACACAAGATGGATGGTGTCAACAGGGTAAGGCTTCCTGGTCACCAAATGTCAGCAGGGCAACAATGCAGCCGAACAGGAAATGCAAAAGGTCAGGTTACGCATGGCAGTGGGTTCCGGGTGCTCATAAAACCATCGTTCCCCAGGAGTGAACACACACAGTTTCCACAAGATGAAGGTCTTCCAGAGCATGGTAAGAATTCTCCCCTCATTTCCTAAACCCAAAGCAGCATGTTTCCTTTCCACTTTTCAGCCTTAGTGTTGTGTTGAGATAGACAATTATGTACAACATTAGCCATCCATAGTAAGAGGAGTGAAGGAGAAGGCAAGCAAAATATCAAAGACGGGGACGGGAAGCAGGGAATTGTCCCATTTTTTTCCTTCTGTCGTGATACTATAACTCAACATCCATTGGTCAGAATGAGAAGTCCACTTCCTGGAAAATTCAGCAGATCTCTCCTTCCATCTACGCTGTGTTAATTCTTCTTCTTATCTATTGTCTTCCTTCAGCTCCTTGGGGTGCTCTTGGCTCTGTCCCTCACAGGTAAGTGTCAACATCCCCCTTGTGATGTTTTAATCCAGCCATTGGGGAGGGAGCAGGTGTGCCTAGAGACACAGGAAGCTCCCTTATATTGGGTCAGACCACCGGTCCATGTAGCTCAGTATTGTCTACACTAACTGGCTGCTGCTCTCCAGGGTTTGAGACTGAAATCTCTCCCAGCCCTACCTGCAGATGCTGAGGATTGAATATGGGGACATCTGTAGGCAAATAAGATGCTCTACCACTGACCTGCAGCCCTTGATCTAATACATATCAAGGCTAGACCACAAAAGTATTAGACTAGGCCAAAAATATGCCTCAGCCAGCATGCCGAAAGGGGACTCTAATCACTCAGTCTTCATAACAGTGGATGACCATCCCTTTATTAATACAGAAACTTCAGGGGAAATGTAAAAGGTAAGGTAAAAATAAAGTCCAGTCAAATGCAACTATGGGGTACGGCGCTCATCTCGCTTTCAGGCTAGGGAGCCAGCATTTGTCCCCAGACAGCTTTCTGGATCATGTGGCCAGCATGACTAAACCACATCTGGCACAATGGAACACTGTGATGGAAACCAGAGCGCACGGAAATGCCATTTACCTTCCCGCCGTAGCGATACCTATTTATCTACTTGCACTGGCATGCTTTGGAACTGCTAGGTTGGCAGGAACTTGGACAGAACAATGGTAGCTCCCCCCGTCGTGGGGATTCGAACCACCGACCTTCTGATCGGCAAGCCCAAGAGGCTCAATGGTTTAGACCACAGTGCCACCCGTGTCCTTCTTGGAAATGTGCCTCTGGTTCGACTATAAGCTAAATGCCCAAGTTCTGGGAGGAACTATTTGTTGACTGATTTTTTCTTATTATTATTGCAAATTTATTAAGGAACATGTGAAGTGGGGAGGAAGGGGGACAGAATAAAAACAAAATGGTCAGCTCACATCCCACCCCCCGGAGCCAAGTTCTGAGCCCAGATGTGTGCCTGGGAAAATCCACCAGAAATGTTTTTGAGGGGAAGAGAGTGAGGTGCAGTGGTGGTGGGCTGAAGCCAGGGGACCCCACCTCAAATCTCAATTGAGCCATTCATAGTCTTCACTGAGAGACCCTGGACCACTCAACAGCTCTCTCTCCATGAGTGCTGCCCCTTAGGCAGTACTGGGTGAGACAGACCATCTTGGTATTAAAAAGAGAGGGAGAAGAAGGAGAAGAAGGAAAAGGAAAGTTTTTTTCTCCCACCTTAAATTTCATCATCATCATCATTATTATTATATCCCATCTTTCCTCCTAGGAGCTCAAAGTCGCTTCCCTGGTCCTCCCTCCCACCCAATTTTATATTCACGCCAATCCGGTGAGATAGGTTAGGCTGAGAGGCTGTGGCTGACCTAAGGTCACCTTTTGAGCTTCATGGCCAAGTGGCAATTTGAACCCTGGCCTCCCAGGTCCTAGTATTTTCCTTCATCCATCAAGGGGGTAAAGGGTTAAAGACCAGCCTTTCAATTCCACCTCCAATGTCAGAGTCTGTCTCAGCAGCCCCATCTCCCCACCTGCAGTTTACTTCAGAAAAGCCCTCGCTGAAATGACTAGTTGTGCACATGGAGTCTTATCTAGTTAAGCCCCAGGTTTCTGCATTACTTCTAGTCTAAACCGGTGGTGACCTGCTGCTTCTTTTCTTTAGGTGCTCAGGAGGTTAAACAACCCCCTGCAAAAGGTCAGTAATTTTCCTTTTCTCTTTCTGTTTCTCGGCTACAGATTCAGATGCACAAACCGGATAGTTCAAGCTCTTCTTGTATTGGGGAATTGGAGCTTGAGACATCCTGGGGGAGGGGTGGATGTGATCCGCTCTGGCCTGTGGTTTTTCAGAGGCGCCTCTGGCTGGTGGGCGGGTTCATTTCTTTCTTTGCTATTTTATTTTCAATATTTACGAATAACTCCCCAAAACCTTTCTGGTCTATGTTTAAAAAATAATTATTCTAACTCGAAATGATAATTCTAATTTGTAAATTTAAAAATATGTATTACTTATATTAACAGGATATTAGTATTTTATTGATAATGTGCATTTTATATTTTATGTAATCTGCTTAGAGGTTTTGATAATTAAGCCTATATAAGGTAAAGGGACCCCTGACCATTAGGTCCAGTCATGACCGACTCTGGGGTTGCGGCGCTCATCTCACTTTATTGGCCGAGGGAGCCGGCGTACAGCTTCCGTGTCATGTGGCCAGCATGACTAAGCCGCTTCTGGTGAACCAGAGCAGCGCACGGAAATGCCATTTACCTTCCCGCCAGAGTAGACCTATTTATCTACTTGCACTCTGAGGTACTTCCAAACTGCTAGGTTGGCAGGAGCAGGGACCAAGCAACCGGAGCTCACCCCGTTGTGGGGATTCGAACCACTGACCTTCTGATCGGCAAGTCCTAGGCTCTGTGGTTTAACCCACAGCACCGGCTTAATTATCGAAACCTCTAAGCAGATTACATAAAATATAAAATGCACATTACCAATAAAATCACACACACACACACACACACACACACACTAGCTTAAAACTTTTCAAAATAAAATATTCTGGTTAAAAATATCTTTATTTTGGAAACTATGCAGGTTTAAAAATTATGCATTATAAATTACATATTGAAACTCATGTTTGGGTAGACTTAAATTCAATATGTGTCCAGTGGGAGGAAAGGAGAAAGAAGGACAGATGAAAGCCTCTGCCCGCATTTCTGTGCCCCCTAACCTGCCACCAACTCCATGTTTAAGTAGGGTTTCAATCTCTGATTAAACATGCAGTTCCCCTACCATCCGTCCTTTTGACAGTCCTGGATCATGCCGGGTGGATTCAACCCACTGTGCTGCGATCTGCCTCAACCCACTCTGAGGAAATTCCAAATGATTTGGGATCTGGGGTTTGTTGCGAGCCAAGTGCCTGGTGCTAATAGGAAGAGCCCTGCTGGGTCTCATCTAGACCAGTATCCTGTTCCCACAGTGGCCAAATGGATGCCTCTGGGAAGTCCACAAGCAGGACCAGAGTGAGCCAGTAGCTCTCCCCGCTTGCAATTCCAGGCAGCTGATATTCCAACTCATATACAGTCTCCAACAGTGGAGGCAGAACCTCCTCATCACGTGGGAATGAAAGAAAGCACGGGTGATTTAATTTGAGAGATGCCCAAGCCATTAAGTGATTTACAATCGATAACATGCCGCTGTAATTTTGTGAGCTCTCTGGCAAAAACAGCTGAGTATATAGCTCTGATGCAGGAGGTTGAATGAGGTGATTCTTTCTATGGGTGTAGCCAAGGGGGGCGGGGGGCAGCTGTCCCCCATCAATACAAAACAATACAAATTAATACAAATCTGAGGTTCTGCCCCTCAACAAAAGGCTACCCCCCTAACAAAAACCTGCCCCCCCCCAAAAAAAAAAATCCTGGCTATGCCCAGGCTATGTCCAGCTCTATAATTCTACGGTTCTATATTGCAGCATTTAAAAAAAAAAAATAGTTGTGACTTTCCAGCATTCTTATTTCTTTGAAGGGAAGACCAAAGGCACCTGCTTCCTTTGAAAGTCAGTTTTTCTTTTCTCTCTCTCTCTCTCTCCCCCCCCCCCACTTCTTTTGCAGAATGCAAGACCCGTTGGTTTGACCGCGACAATCCTTCTGGGACTGGGGACTACGAACTCCTGTCCCAGTTCTGGGATGAAAATCCCCACATCATCTGCCCCCAGCCGCTTGCCATTGAGGTCCAAACAGTGGATGGGATTCCGGCGTCTGAGACTGGGCAGAAGTTTTCTGTGTGAGATTCCATGTCCCCTATTCTACGGGTTCCTTAGCTGGGTTATTATCTTTGAATTTCTGCCTATTGCGGCTGCCTTTCCTTGGCCCATCCCTGACACCCTCTTCTTCCCTGTGTTCCCAACAGGAATGATGTCACCAGTGGCTTTACTTGTATCAATGCCCAGCAGGAAAAGGGCAAGGCATGCCGTGACTATCAAGTGCGCTTCACTTGCCCCGAAGCCTACTGTCCTACTGGTGAGCATTTCCACATTTCTGTTACCAATACCATAACTACTTGAAAGGACTGCCGTGAATTTATTTAGGGATCTGATTCAAGGTGAATATTGGGGGCCTGTGCACACTCATAATAGACTGTTATGAGTTTTTTGGGGGGTGAGTCAGTCTGGATGATGCCCTAAATCTCTTCCAATTATTGGGATCCTGCACCTGTGGGTATAGAATGTATACTAGCAAGTTTGCCAGTCTGGTTCCTATCTCAAGGCAATGGCTTTGGCTGACTGGTTATGTATCACGATTTAGCATATCCAAAGAAGTTGCTCTGTGCCATGCAACAAATGGGGGGGCCTTTCCCCCACCCCCTGACCTGGCTGGTACTTAGGAGAACAAAAGACAGAGTTGTTGTGTGAGAGAGTGAAAAACCTGAGCCCTGAATGCTGGAAGCTGGAGGACACAGAGATATGACTTGCTCATTGCTGGGCTTTGGGGCTCCCCTGGAAACCTAATAGGAATCTGATGGGTTGTTAGTGATATGAGCCCATCCATCCAATGCTCAGGATGTATACATGTATAAATAAAACATATATCCTAGAGAGACCCCAGTCTCCACTGACCTTCGTTTCAAGGAGACCAAACCACGGCTAAGCACTGGAACCCACTTGGAGATTGGGGTAGCATGTAACAATATATATTGGTCCAGGGTGGGGAGGAGGCTAGAGTTCCATCAGATCCTTCTCCTTCTGTCTTGACTACAAATGGGAGTCCAAAGGATAAGACAGGTGCCTGAGCAGGGCTTAGTCAGAAGCGTAAGGTGCTTGGGCGTTGCTGTGTTATGTTCCCAAGTATTTTGCAAATGCTTGCTTGCTTGGGCACATAACACATCTCTTCCTGAAGGCCAAGACAGAATCACATGAAAACCAAGGCCAGTCACCCAACCAAATGACCTCGAAGAAATGCCAGAAAAATATTACAGAATTGCATCATATTCAAGTATCCCTGAAATCTCCCCATGGTTGCAGGCTTAGCCCAGAACACAAATGTTTCAAGTTTGAGGACATGGACAAAAGGAAGAGGAAATCTTCTCACACTGCATAGTTCAACTGTGCTCCCACAAGATGTAGTGATGGCCACCAAATTGGAAGGCTTTAAAATAGACAGATTCATGGAGGAGCAGGCTATCAATGGCTACTGGCCACAAAAATTGCCTCTGAAGACCAGTTGTTGGACATCACAAGTGGGGAGAGTGGCTGCTGCACTCTGGTCCTGATTCCAGGTTTCCCATAGGCATCTGTTTGGCCAATGTGAGAACAGGATATTGGACTAGATTGGCCAATGACCTGTTCAAGCAGGTTCTTCTGACGTTCTGAAAGCCAGTCCAAGCAGGTGGTTGTCAGAAAGCCTTTGAAAGGTTCTCCATATTAGCATGCCTTTTTAGTGTCACACTGTCACAGCTGATTATAGAAACTTCCCTCACATCAATTAGATTAGCTCCAGCATGGCCACTACCACCCATTTTATGTTGGTACATGGTGCACAAACAAACCTAATAGCACTCCCTCAAGCCAAATATACAAATAATGTGCAGCAACCTACTGTACAGACTTCAATACCTATCATTACCAATTCAAACTCTTCAGGACGGGATGCTTATGGAATAAGTACAAAGAACTGGTTGGGGTTGGGAGATAATGTACAGGTTGAAATGTGCCACAGGTTTAAAAAAAAACCAGAGGACTCGACAAAGCGCTTTAGTAAATGGAATGCAAGAAAGCAAGCTGTGTTCTTTCTCCTTATAGCCTCCAGCCCTTCAGCAACATTGACACCAGAGACTTTACCTCCCGCTCAGACCTTTCACCCTGAACCAGAGCCAACCCCCAGTGCTGAGGGTCAGAAGGGAGGTAATAATGGAAAGAGGGACGTCAAATCAACTGGTTGGGATCTGTTGCCATTTGAGTCATCCAGCATATGACTTCTGGGAGGTGGCAAGAACTTCTGGGTGGAGACATCACCCAACTGCATCTTCTTTGGGTGGTGGACTGCACTGGACACTCACAATATCATTTGTGATATTTGCTTAATTTACAAATATAAAAACCTGGAGTAGATTGAAGTAAGTGGGCTTTCCTTCATTTGGGCACAGAGAAATGTCTTCAGCTGCCACTCCCATAAAGGTAAAGGTAAAGGTACCCCTGCCCGAACGGGCCAGTCTTGACAGACTCTGGGGTTTGTGCGCCCATCTCACATCTATTGGCCGGGGGCCAGCGCTGTCCGAAGACACTTCCGGGTCACGTGGCCAGCGTGACAACGCTGCTCTGGCGAGCCAGAGCCGCACACGGAACGCCGTTTACCTTCCCGCTGTTAAGCGGTACCTATTTATCTACTTGCCCCCGGGGGTGCTTTCGAACTGCTAGGTGGGCAGGCGCTGGGACCGAGCAGCGGGAGCGCACCCCGCCGCGGGGATTCGAACCGCCGACCTTACGATCGGCAAGCCCTAGGCGCTGAGGCTTTAGCCCACAGCGCCACCCGCGTCCCGCCACTCCCATGTCTGAGCCCAAATTTCATTTCTGAATTCTCTCTTCAGTCCCCAGCCCCCAGGCTCCACTGAGAACAGAGACAACTTTACCTCCAGTCCAGACACCTCAGCCTGGACCAGAACAAACCACCAGTGCCGAGAGTCAGAAAGGAGGTAAGAACAGGAAAAAGATATGGCAAGGCACAGACTCATTTGGGCTCGGCTGCTCTTGTGTCATGCAGAATATAGCACAGTCCTCAGTTTTGAGTTAAGATAGGAATCCCTGCATAGAATCACTACCTGGTTCCATTTGCTTTGGATGACAGACCTTACTGGGCACTTAATGTCCTTTGTGGTATAAGCTTGATGCAAATATAGATACCTAGTAGGAGAGGAGGAAAACCATCAATGAGGTCAAAAATCCCCATGGAGAAATGTATGCATCTGATAGGACTGCGGTTGCACCAAAAGTTTCACTTCTGACATTTCTTATCAGCCCCCAGCCCCCAGGCTCCATTGAAACAGGAGACGACTTTACCTCCAGCCCAGACGCCTCACCTTGGACCAGAACAAACCACCATTCTGAAGGGAGGTAGGAATGGAAACAGAGGTGTCTACTCAACTGGTTGGGATCTGTTGCCATTTGAGTCATCTAGAACAATAATCTCTGAACTTTTTCTTCAGCCCCCACTCCACAGGTTCCATTAAGACCACAGACGACTTTACCCCCAGCCCAGACACCTCACCTTGGACCAGAACAAACCACCATTTTGAAGGGAGGTAGGAATGGAAACAGAGGTGTCTAATCAACTGGTTGGGATCTGTTGCCATTTGAGTCATCTAGAACAGTTGTTCCTAATTAGCTAAATACTGCAGGGCCACTTTTTTGAAAAGCCAAGCCATGCACCCCATGCTTTTGAAAATTTTGATATCTCTATAGTAGCTTTTGTTATGTGAATGGTGCCATGGACTACCTGGGTGGGTTATGCAGACCCCCTGGGGTCTGCAGATCACCAATTGGGAACCACTGATCTAGAATATTGTGTGGTGATTAAGAGGTGATTAGAATTTCTGGGAAGAGATGCCACCCAACTGCATTTTCTTTGGGTGGTAGACTGCACTGAATACCCACAATGTCCTTTGTGATATTTGCTTAATTTACAAATATAAATGTCAAGAATGAATTGAAGCAAGTGGGCATTCCTTCAAGGAGGCACAGAACCCCACAGTTCAGCTACCACTCCCAAGTCTGCACCCCAAGTTTAATCTCTGAACTCTTTCTTCAGAGCCCACTCCCCAGATTCCATTAAGACCAGAAACGACATTACCTCCAGTCCAGACGCCTCACCCTGGACCAGAACAAACCACCATTCTGAAGGGAGGTAGGAATTGAAACAGAGGTGTCTAATCAACTGGTTAGGATCTGTTTGCCATTTGAGTCATCTAGAACAATAATTTCTGAACTCTTTCTTCAGCCCCTACTCCACAGGTTCCATTGAGACCAGAGACGACTTTACCACCAGCTCAGACACCTCACCCTGGACCAGAACAAACCACCATTCTGAAAGGAGGTAGGAATGGAAACAGAGACGTCTAATCAACTGTAGGGATCTGTTTGCCATTTGAGTCATCTAGAACAATAATCTCTGAACTCTTTCTTCAGCCCCTACTCCACAGGTTCCATTGAGACCAGAGACGACTTTACCACCAGCTCAGACACCTCACCCTGGACCAGAACAAACCACCATTCTGAAAGGAGGTAGGTATGATGGGAAAGTTTGTTTTTCTGGGCAGGTTGCATTACCAAGTGTTTTCTTTTTCTTTTTCCCTGCCCGCAAACAGTTAATGAATGGCACTTCTGATTGGCCGGGGTTCCAAGAGCAGGAGTTGAAAAGGAGAGGATTTGGAGAGACAGGTTTTAGGTTGGGAGACAGGTTTCAGTTTGGGAGACAGGGAGTGAGAAGAGAAAGAGTTGGTTCTGGGTAGAAACATCCACTCTAAGCAATATATCAAAAGCTACAGAAAGGAGTCTCTGAGTTTAGTGTGAAGGACAGTGTATGGTGTCCTGTGAGAGTAATAGGCCAGGAATTAACTGGGAGGCTGAGGCTGAGCCAGAAGTAGAAGCTGGAAAGATACAGTCTACTTAAGTCTTATTCCAGTCAGGAGGGGAAAGATTCTGCTACAAAAAGGGAATACTCCCAAACAAGTTAAGAGGGGTGTGGTGATCCCTTGGGTCTGTTACTTGGAGTACCTCAGCAGTAGGGTTGTCAAAGGGGTGTGTAACTGACAAGAAGTACCACCTTATTTAAGAACCAATGTATTAAAAGTGGCAACAGCTGTGCAACTGAGAAAGAACTGAAGTGAAATAACTAGAAATAAGCTGAACATTTACCCTTTAGTCTAAAAACCTGTAACATCTACCTGAAGCGAAGTAACTGAACATAAGCAACTGAAGTTTAAAAGAAGCTGTGCTTGATCAGAAGTTCATAACAACACTTAGGTTTAGTATAAATATTATTAGGTGACCAGTTTCCTGAAAAAACATTATAACCAGAAGTGCCCTTTGTTTAATAAAATCTTTCTTGTTTATTTGATCAAATCCTGCCTGAGACTCCAAATCATAAAATTTTCCCTCACACAAGCCCCCCTACTAGATAATGTGGGGTAATTTGTAGAAATTCATGTAATTGGTGTACTGTGAGATGGTTGCACTATATTTGCGTGAGGGCAGGCCCAATGGCACCGAGGGGGGGAAATGTCATTGCGCCATCACAGTAGGAATAGAAACAGAGATGCCTAATCAACTGATTGGGATCTGCTGCCATTTGAGTCGTCTAGATCAGTTGTTCCTACCGTATTTTTCGCCCTATAGGACGCACTTTTTCCCCTCCAAAAATGAAGGGGAAATCTGGGTGCGTCCTATGGGGCAAATGCAGGCTTTCGCTGAAGCTTGGAGAGCGAGAGGGGTCGGTTTTTCCTTTATTTCCCCCAAAAAAAACTAGGTGCGTCCTATGGGACGGAGCGTCCTATGGGATGAAAAATACGGTAATTAGCTAAGTACTGCAGGCCCTCTGTTTTTCAAAAGTCAAGCCATGCACCCCATGCTTTTGAAAATTTTGATATCTCTGTAGAAGTTTTTGTTATGTGAATGGTGCCACAGACCCTCTGAGTGTCCACAGATCACCAACTGGGAACCACTGATCTAGAGTATTGTGTTTTCCCCACGTCTAAGAGGTGACTAGAATTTCTAGGAAGAGATGCCACCCAACTGAATTTCCTTTGGGTGGTAGACTGCACTGAACACGCACAATGTCTTTTGTGATTTTTGCTTAATTTACAAATATAAATGTCAATAATGAATTGAAGCAAGTAGGCATTCCTTCAAGGAGGCACAGAACCCCACAGTTCAGCTACCACTCCCAAGTCTACACCCCAAGTTTAATCTCTGAACTCTTTCTTCAGAGCCCACTCCCCAGATTCCATTAAGACCAGAAACGACATTACCTCCAGTCCAGACACCTCACCCTGGACCAGAACAAACCACCATTCTGAAGGGAGGTAGGAATTGAAACAGAGGTGTCTAATCAACTGGTTAGGATCTGTTTGCCATTTGAGTCATCTAGAACAATAATTTCTGAACTCTTTCTTCAGCCCCTACTCCACAGGTTCCATTGAGACCAGAGACGACTTTACCACCAGCCCAGACACCTCACCCTGGACCAGAACAAACCACCATTCTGAAAGGAGGTAGGAATGGAAACAGAGACGTCTAATCAACTGTAGGGATCTGTTTGCCATTTGAGTCATCTAGAACAATAATCTCTGAACTCTTTCTTCAGCCCCTACTCCACAGGTTCCATTGAGACCAGAGACAACTTTACCTCCAGTCCAGACGCCTCACCCTGGACCAGAACAAAGCACCATTCTGAAGGGAGGTAGGAATGGAAACAGAGGTGTCACATCAAATGGTTGGGATCTGTTGCCATTTGAGTCATCTAGAACAGTAGCTCATAATTAGCTACGTGCTCCTGGCCCTCTGTTTTTGACAATCCGAGCCATGCACCCCATGCTTTTGAAAATTTGACTTACCTATAGTAGTTTTTGTTATGTGAATGGTGCCACAGACGCCCCGGGGTGCGTTATGCAGACCCCCCAGGGTTCTCAGATCACCAGTTGGGAACCACTGATCTAGAATATTGTGTGTTCCCCATGTTTAAGAGGTGACTAGAATTTCTGGGAAGAGATGCCACCCAATTGCATTTTATTTGGGTGGTAGACTGCACTGAACACTAACAATGTCCTTTGTGATATTTGCTTAATTTACAAATATAAATGTCAAGAATCAGTCGAAGCAAGTGGGCATTCCTTCAAGGAGGCTCAGAACCCCACAGTTCAGCTACCACTCCCAAGTCTGCACCCCAAGTTTAATCTCTGAACTCTTTCTTCAGAGCCCACTCCCCAGGTTCCATTAAGACCAGAAACGACATTCCCTCCAGCCCAGACACCTCACCTTGGACCAGAACAAACCACAAGTGCCGAAGGTCAGAAAGGAGGTAAGAAAAAGGGAAAGAGGTGGCAAGGCACAGAATTAATTTAGCTCTGTTGATATGTCATGTAGAATATTGGGCAGTCCTCACTTTTGAGTTGAGATAGGAATTTCTGCACAGAGGTACCACCTGGTTCCATTTCCTTTGGATGACAGGGCTTCCTGGACACTCAACATCCTTTCTGATATTTGTTTGATTTGCAAATATCAAATTTGCAAATCAAACAAATCCACCTGTCACGAGTGGAGGAAAACAGGCTGGCCTTTCATGGGTCAAAAATCCCCATGGAGAAATATATGCATCTGATACTACTAAGGCTGAACCACTAGTTTCACCTATGGCATTTTTCTTCAGCCCCCACTCCCCACGTTCCATTAAGGCCATTAAGACCAGATACTACTTTACCTCCAGCCCAGACGCCTTACCTTGGACTAGAACAAACCACCACTGCAGGGGGTCAGAAGGGGGGTAAGAAGAGGAGAAAGATGTGGCTAATCAGACCCAGTTGGGCTCTGCTGATGTTTGCATGATCTGGATTGAATCTAGATTCAGACCTCACCATCTAGTCCAGCTTCCTGTTTTCCACCCTGGCCAACCATATACCCCTGGGAAACCCACATGCCTCCCTCCCCTCCCCCCAACAAGATACAACACAAGTTTCACCTCTAATCTTCTTCTTCAGCTCCCACCGCCCAGGCTCAGTTGGGACCAGAGACAACTTTTCCTCCAGCTCAGACACCTCAACCTGGACCAGAAGAAACCACCAGTGCTGAGAGTAAAAAAGGAGGTAAGAAAGGATTTAACCTGGGTCCTTCTGCATGCAAAGCAGATGATCTACCACTGAGCTACAGCACTTCCTCAACTTTTGAAAGATTGATGAACTAGGAGAGGGGACTGGATCAATGTTTGTAAGGGGCAGTTTCTCAAAAATCTTTTGGCCCAGCCCCAAGTTTCCAAATAGACACACTTTAATGGTTCAGAATTAGGTCCTTGGACCCCAGGGCATCCTAGGTTGCCACGGTATGGGGGGGAATCATTATCTACTTTGTATCCATCTCTGTAGAAAATGATGGTCATTTCAATGATGATGATGATGATGATGATGATGATGAGTGTGGAGAGGAAGATTTTGCATCTCTAGCTCCAACCCCTGACTCAGAGCAGATTCTTACCCAAAGTCCCCAGAAAGGTAGGGATGAGCAGAGAGGAGAGACAGACAAAATAGCAATTGGTAAAGGGAGGGATGCCCTTCTAATCTGTTGGTGGGCCACATGCCAGTATTGGGCAGGGCTGAATCCAGTGGTGGATGGGATCAATTTGAGTGTTAATTTGATTTGCATATTGGTTAAATATAAAAAATACTAAATATGGTAAAATAAAAGGAGAATTCCCTGGATGCCTAGATCCAGGTTTGGGGCAAGCCCCAGCAGAGCCCCAGCAGAGATTTAAAATCACAAAACATACAGCCAAGTAAAGTGTGGAAATAGAGGCTGTTAAACTTTTTAAAATATCCCTAAGTTGCTTCCAAATTTTACAACTTCCCTTAGAAAAGAAAGAGACCACACATTTGGTAAGTTAAAAATGGTTTACTTACCAACTCATCAAAGGTCAGATTCATGTGCTTTTCTATACAGCAGCAAGAAAGACAGACAGTATGTATAACTTAGGTTTCAAAATGGTTCCAAATGTTTTCTAAATTATTTGTTTAGAAAAACCATGACAGCTTGCTAAAGCCACATAGTTTAAGCTCGGAGGATGGAGCTTAAGCCTGGTAGGGTTCACACAGTGGAAGGAAAGAACCAAGGCTTGATAACCTCTCAAGGTTAGGGGGAGTAACCTAGCTAAGTTTGACAGAACACTACTCTATGGTCTTAACCCATTCATGCATTAAGGCTATGAGTCTGGATTTATCCCACACAGAGCTTAGTGTATAGGAGTCACAACCACCCTCTCTGCCACCCCCTTCTTTCTCTCTACCCTCAGTGGGCTACCAGAGAAGAGTCAGGTCATTCTTGGAGCTGAACTAATCACTTTCAGAGGGCTTCCCCCCAACTCTCCTACTTACACCACTCCATTCATTTCATATATTTTCCATTGCATTTTTTCTCACTCACTCCCCTCCCTGGCTCCACTCCAGCTGCATGAAATTAGGATGAGGGCTGCATGGGCCCATGGTGCACAATCTAGCTCAGGATTGTCTACACTGATTGGCAGTGGCTCTCCAGGGTTTCAAGCTGGAGCTCTTCCCATCCCTTCCTGGAGTTGCCAGGCATTGAACCTGGAACCTTCTGCATATTGCAAAGTTACAGCCCTTCCTCATAAAGATGTCCACAGAGTTGTATGCAGCATTAATCCTACCCAGGGTAGACTCTTTGAAATCAATGAGCATGGCAGGCTTAGATCCATTAATTTTAATGGGTCTATTTTGAGCAGGACTTTTGTTGTTTAGTTGTTTAGTTGTGTCTGACTCTTTGTGACCCCATGGACCAGAGCACGCCAGGCACTCCTGTCTTCCACTGCCTCCCGCAGTTTGGTCAAACTCATGCTGGTAGCTTCGAGAACACTGTCCAACCATCTCGTCCTCTGTCATCCCCTTCTCCTTGTGCCCTCCATCTTTCCCAACATCAGGGTCTTTTCCAGGGAGTCTTCTCTTCTCATGAGGCCAAAGTCTTGGAGCCTCAGCTTCACAATCTGTCCTTCCAGTGAGCACTCAGGGGTGATTTCCTTAAGAATGGATAGGTTTTATCTTCTTGCAGTCCATGGGACTCTCAAGAGTCTCCTCCAGCACCATAATTCAGAAACATCAATTCTTCGGCGATCAGCCTTCTTTATGGTCCAGCTCTCACTTCCATACATCACTACTGGGAAAACCATAGCTTTAACTATACGGACCTTTGTTGGCAAGGTGATGTCTCTGCTTTTTGAGATGCTGGATCACTGCCTTGCCATGGCGAAGGAGCTTGAATAACTCAGAGAAGCTATGAGCTATGCCATGCAGGGCCACCCAAGATGGACAGGTCATAATGGAGAGTTTTGACCAAACATGATCCACCTGGAGCAGGAACCAGCAAGCCACTCCAGTATCCCTGCCAAGAAAACTCCATGGAAAAAGAGCAGGACTTAGTTGGGTGCAACCCTTAGATTTCCTGTAGGTGTAAAAGACTAGCCTACATCAGAATCTCAGCCTCCAGTAGCAACATTTCTCTTTGAACTGCAAGGCACATCTGCAATCCCATCACAATGTGTGCATGAAAACATGCTGTGGTTTTACTTAGGGTTGCTGCTTCTGCATCCTCATTCAAATCTCTCCCTGGATTTTGGAGTTTTGGATTATGTGGCCTTGTTCCCCTATAGTACCTTTGCACAAGGAATTCTCCATCTTTTTCTTATTTTCCAAATGTTGAATGGAACCACACTATGTGCACACCTTTTGCATCAGTTTTCAGTCCCTTTTAGTTTAAATGTGGGGAACCTTTGACCCATCAGCCCCAGCAAGCATGATCAATGGCCAGGGATCATGGGAGTTGTAGTTCAGCAGCATCCAGAGGGTCAAAGGTTCCCTATTTTCTGTGTCCCTTTTCTACCTCCCCTGCTACACGTGCACCAATAAAACAGATGTATCTGTACTTTGTGTTTTGGTTTCAGGAGATTTTTAACTTTGTTGTCTTGTATTTTTGTTCTTGTTAATCCCCCAGTTTGCAATACACGCTGGTTTGACGAAGATGATCCTTCTGGAACTGGGGACTACGAATTCTTCTTTGACATCTTGGACAAGTATCCCAATGACATTTGCTCTGAACCAACAGCTATAGAGGTCCAGACATTGGATGGGACCCCAGCTTCTGAGACTGGGCAGATATTTACTACGTGAGAATTTAGTATTGTGTGAAATGGGTCTTGGAAATTGGTGGGGGATTTATTATTATTATTAATTATTATTATTATTTATTTATTTATTTATTTATTTATTTATTTATTTATTTTTATTTTTATTTTACTGTGCCTTGAGCTTTCATTTTGTGTCCAAACTAGGGATATGAAAGAATAATAGAATTGTAGAGTTGGAAGGGATCCCAAGGGTCACCTAATCAAGGAATCACAGCGAAAGAATCCCCAAGAGATGGCCATGTAACTTCTTTTCAAAACTTCCAATGACTGAGAGTCCACTACACCTCTGAATAAGCATGCCATGTAACTTCTTTTCAAAACTTCCAATGAATGAGAGTCCACTACACCTCTGAATAAGCATGCACAATGTTGCACTGGCAATGTGGTTTAATTCTTGTCGTAAAAGAAATGCAAAGCTCGACTTCAACTTTTACTTTTATTGGAATACCTGTAAATATCTTATGGCATGACTACACAGTCCCCTTTCATTATTGCCGTTTAAGGCATTGAAAATGCATTGAAAACCCTATGTGATAGCACAAGACAAGGCTATTAAGACTTATTTTCTCTGAACAGCAATGATGCTCGCACTGGCTTTTCCTGCATCCATGCCTCCCAGGGAAAAGGCAAGCGCTGTCATGACTACCAGGTGCGATTTACCTGCCCACTGTCTTTCTGCTCTGGTAAGTTTTTAACTGCTTTGTTCTTTGAATCCTGTTGATGAAATTCTTCCTGGTTCAGTGTGTAGAACAGATAATAGAATGCAGTCAGACAAACCACAGATTGTATATTAAGTAACGCATGGATCATAGAGTTGGAAGAGACTGCAAGAGTCATCTAGTCCAACCCCTGCAATGCAGGATTTTCTTTGCCCAATAATAATAATAATTTATTATTTATACCCCGCCCATCTGGCTGGGCTTCCCCAGCCACTCTGGGAGACTTCCAACAAAATATTAAAATACCGTAGTACATCAAACATTAAAAGCTTCCCTAAACAGGGCTGCCTTCAGATGTCTTCTAAGAGTCTGGTAGTTGTTGTTCTCTTTGACATCTGATGGGAGGGCATTCCACAGGGTGGGCACCACTACTGAGAAGGCCCTCTGACTGGTTCCCTGTAACTTGGCTTCTCACGGTGAGGGAACCCCCAGAAGGCCCTCGGTGCTGGACCTCAGTGTCCAGGTAGAACGATGGGGGTGGAGACGCTCCTTCATGAATGAAGGAGGAAGAAGAGGGGAAAAGACAGATGAATGTTTGGCTAATACACAAAAAATGAAGCTCCTTCTTTGGAGAGCCAGCTCCATCACAGTGGCCTGAAACTCAGAATCTTTTCCTATAGGTGGTGAGATCCCAACCACCCCGGGACTAGAACCTGTTACACCTCCTGCCCCAACTCCCACCTTGAAACAAGTTGAAAGCAGTCCAGAAATCCCAGTGAAAGGTACGTATGCCACCCTATAGCTATTCCAAGAAATACTTGGGCTATATAACCAAAGTGTCAAAGAATCCTATCCACGTGTGGGAGAAAAAGCCCTTCTCTGGATGCCATTCTTGGGAGAAGAACTAAAAGGTGAAAAATTTCACACACTTTGGTAACAGGAAATGGAACTACAGGAGCTGAAAGCTACACAAACTTGCTCAAATTCCAGAATTAATTTTAGGAATCCTTCTACATCATTTGTCTGGAATCCCGGGGAATGGAAAGCAGGACAAAGTTAGCTGAAGAGCCAATAAAGAAATAGTAGAAATAATCCCATCTCCTAGCAGTAGCAGATTATATACACGTTATGCAGTATACAGTCCTAAGGAAGACAGCATCTGGAGGCGGAGCTCAAAGAACAAGTGCCTAAGGAATAAGCAGAGGGCCATAGCATTTCCTGGGAGGGACGACTGCATCGCATTGGTCCTCATCTTTTAGCCTCAAATTGGAATCTTCCTCCATAGGTGGTGAAATCCCATCCACACCAGGTCCAGAGCCAGTAACATCTCCTGCCCCAACACCAACCTTGGAAGAAATTAAAGGCAGTCCAAAAATCCCAGTAAAAGGTAGGCATGCAACACTACAGCTATCTTGAGAGATTCTGGGGATACATGCAGAAGTGTCAAAAGTCCTATCCACCTGCTGGAGAAAAAGCCCTTCTCTGAACGCTATTCTTGGGAGAAGACCCCAAAAGTGGATAATTCCACACACTTTGGTAACATGAAGTAGAACTACAGGAACTGAAAGCTACACAAACTTGCTCAAATTCCAGAATTTATTTTAGGAATCCTTCTACATCATTTGTCTGGAATCCCGGGAGAATGGAAAGCAGGACAAAATTAGCTAAAGAGCCAATAAAGAAATAGTAGAAATAATCCCATCTCCTAGCAGTGGCGGACTTTGGGCTTTCAAATTTCAGCAGCACTCTATGCAACACCCCAAAACATTTTTTTTGGGGGGGGAGCTCAACTCTCAGCTTCTGTTCTAAGTCATTGTTGTGGGACTCCCTGTACCACCTTCTTGGCTCAGTGCTCAGTGTGGGTGAACCGGTTGTTCTCCCGTAAATCTGCCTTTGCTCCTAGATCTAGTCCAAATAAATAAATACTCATCTATGTTGTCCCAGATGATTGCTTTAACTGACAGATCACAACCATGCCTTCCTCCACATTCTGCCTTCTAGTAGACTTCTCCTTGCTCTAAGTAATAGTGGTCAGCAGTGCTCACCTGACCTGTTATCACTGGTGTTGCTGCAGTTTACTAGGAGTGACTGGCAGCAGAGAGGTTGGCATGGTGCAAATGCACCAGCAGGAACACTGGATTGGTTCCAGCAGTGCATTCTACCACAACGACCACGCTTCTGCCTTGCCACTGCTCAGAAGTCAAAGCACTGCAGCCCCACCAAGTGCTACTGGCTCTTACCTTAACATGTCAGCCCCCAAGTAAGTACCCTCTCCCACCTACCCACACACAACAACACAGCTCACCGCAGCAGGAAAAAAAAACCAAGGTATGTCATCAACACAGAGCCTGTTTCAAGAAATGCTCCATTTGGGACATGTGCAAGAGCCAAAAGTGGTGTCCACAGGCTGGAGAGCAAGTTGTTCTCTGTGTGCAGTCTTTGGAGAAAGACCTAGAATTGGGATGGGAAACTTGTGGACCTTCCAGATTTTGCTGGACTCCCAGCATCCCAGACAGTTGAACATGCTGGCTGAGGAGTATAGGAACTGGAGTCCAACAACATATAGGGGTCATAAAGTCCCACAGCCTGACCTAGAAGATAAAAAAATGGAAATTATAGATGTGTGTATAGATGTAGATATCATACAAGAGATTCCAATTAATTTGAAAAATAAGCATAGCACTGAATTCCCAATTCAGAGGCCTTTGATTTGACTATCCTTGGACACTGGCAAGGCACCAAGGCTTCTCTTCTTCAGATGCTTCATAAGCATTCTAAGAAACCTCCTATCGCTTCTCTTTTGATAGAGTCTCCTTCCACTTGCAAGACCCGCTGGTTTAACGAAGACAATCCTTCGGGTGATGGGGACCAGGAATTCCTTTTTAACCTCATTCAGATGCACCCTCAGGAGATATGCAGAATGCCACTCGCGATCGAGGTCCAGACTGTGGATGGCATCCCAGCTTTGAAGGCTGGGCAACCGATTGCTGTGTGAGATGTTAAGCCTTTCTTGTATGCAATGCAATTTTTAATTGCCTAGCTGCAAAGCTGCAGAAACATAAGAAGCTTCCTTACCTTGAGTCATACCAATTGCCCATCTTGCTCAGTATTGTAAAAACTGACTGGCAGCAGCTCTCTAGGATTGCTGGCAGGGATGTCTCCAAGTTCTCCCTGGAGATGCTGGCGACTGAGCCTGGTACCTTCAGCTTGCAAGGCAGATGCTCTACCACTGAGTTACAGCCCTGCCCCTATTTCTATGGTTACAGACTTTGCTCTGTCTCAGTACCTCCTAACATTCTGTGCACTGCAACTGCAACCTATCTGCTTCTTTCTCTGAGCAGGCATGATGTCATCACTGGCTTTTCCTGCATCAATGCTGAACAAGCGAAAGGGCAACTCTGCTACGACTACCGAGTGCGGTTCACCTGTTCAGCACCCTTTTGCTCCAGTAGGTTTCTAAGCGTGCTTTTCTAATAATTATGCAGTGATAATTTGCTTTAGTTTGCAGGAATGAACGCACTCACCTTTAGCTTATAATGTTCCCCATACAGGTAAAGAGAAAAGAAAAAATAATGCAGCCACCTTCTTCTGTCAGTCTGGTGCAGCTTGGGGTGGTGTCATAATCTCACATTTCACATAAATAGCCATATTTCAAATTAGAAAATGCAAATATCCCCACCACCAAGGAATGGCACACATGAATAGCATTCTCTAGACTACAAGCACACCACATTCTGAAAGCAGGTAGCTCAGACAGGTGAACTAAGACACAGATTATGTACACATTGTGCCATATACAGTCCTAAGGAAGGTAGCATCTGGAGATGGAAAGCAAAGAACAATTGCCTAAGGAAGAAGCAGAGGGCCATAGCATTTCTTGTGAGGGATGACTCCATCGCATTGGTCCTCATCCTTTAGCCTCAAATTGCAATCTGCTTTCTCCATAGGTGAGATCCCACCCACCCTGGGACCAGAACCTGTTACACCTCCTGCCCCAACTCCCACCTTGAAACAAGTTGAAAGCAGTCCAGAAATCCCAGTGAAAGGTACGTATGCCACCCTATAGCTATCCCAAGAGATACTTAGGCTATATAACCAAAGTGCCATTGATCCTATCCAAGTGTGGGAGAAAAAGCCCTTCTCTGGATGCCATTCTTGGGAGAAGAACCAAAAGGTGAAAAATTCCGTACACTTCGGTAACAGGAAGTGGAACTACAGGAGCTGAAAGCTACATGAACTTGCTCAAATTCTGGAATTAATTTTAGGAATCCTTCTACATCATTTATCTGGAATCTCGGGGGAATGGAAAGCAGGACAAAGTTAGCTAAAGAGCCAATAAAGAAATAGTAGAAATAATCCCATCTTCTAGCAGTGGCAGATTATATATACGTTATGCAGTATATAATCCTAAAGAAGGTAGCATCTGGAAGTGGAGCTCAAAGAACAATTGCCTAAGGAATAAGCAGAGGGCCACAGCATTTCCTGGGAGGGGTGACTCCATCGCATTGGTCCTCATCCTTTAGCCTCAAATTGGAATCTTCCTCCATAGGTGGTGAAATCCCATCCATACCAGGTCCAGAGCCAGTAACATCTCCTGCCCCAATACCAACCTTGGAAGAAATTAAAGGCAGTCCAAAAATCCCAGTAAAAGGTAGGGATGCAATACTATCTTCAGAGATACTGGGGATACATACAAAAGTGTCAAAAGTCCTATCTGTGTGCTAGAGAGAAAAGTGGTCTCTGGGTGCCATTCTTAGGAGAAGACCTAGCAGGTTTGGTAACATGAAGTGGAAAGCAAATGTGATGGGACTGTAAACTAAAGCAAACTGAACATGCCCCCAGGACTAATCTTAGAATTTTTCCTAGTTAATCCCACCAGAATACAAGGGCAGGGCAAAGTTAACAAAACATACAATAAAGGGGTGATAGAAATTATCTTGTTCCCCAACATCAGGCCCTGTAGCCCAATACTCTCCAGTCTACAACTGAATCACAGTCAGAAAGCCAGAACACAGGGATTGAAAAACCAACTGCTGCTTAAGTCCCACATTGTATGCACTATATGTTTGGGTTGTATACTGGATTCGTCCAAATCCCAAATTGAATCAGGTCAATTCTGGGTGTCTGGGGTTGGGTTCAACCAAGTCAAGTAACAACAGCATTGGATAGCCCTGGGTTAGGCCATCTGGGAGAAACGGCATTGAACAGGAAAACTAGAGGGGGTCTCTTTGACCAGTACATTTGCCAGTGAGCAAAGGATTTAATACTCTGAGTTGAGCAAAGGATTCAGTCAAGTGGGCTGGTGCAGTCCTGTAGGGAAGGTTGAGCTTTTTTGGCAGGGGAGATGCAAATTCCCTCCTTCCTCTTTCCCTCTCCTTCCCTTATATTTAATTAGGGTTCTGAAAACCCTAATTAAACATTGACCCCACCCCAAATTGATTTAGTTATGAATCTGAGGCAGGTGGTCTCCAGATTGGGTCAGGTGAGAGGCGCATAGCCCCTCTATATATGATCCTTGAGAAGGGGTAAAAGGGAAGAACAAAAAAAGGGATGGTGAAGGTCAAATAAATAATGGAATGTAGCCTTTCCTTCAAAGCCTCCCACAGTCACACTGGTCCCCTTCCTTCAGCCTCAAACTCATAATCTTTTTCCATAGGTGGTGAGATCCAGTCCACACCAGCACCAGAGCCTGTTACACCTCCTGCTCCAACTCCCACCTTGGAGCAAGTGCAAAGCAGTCCAAATATCCCAGCAAAAGGTATGTATGCAACGCCTGTGCTGTTTCAAGAGATGGACTGTTTGGAATAAATAAGGGTAACCTATAGTATTCCCCTCGTAGAGATTGCTCTTAGGATATTCTATACATCTCTAACCCTTTTGCCTAGAAGGAAACAGGAAACAACAGAGAAAGCAGAAAGAGCTTAAAACTAAATACAGTGGTACCTCGGGTTACAAACGCCTCAGGTTACAAACTCTGCTAACCTGGAAGAGTTACCTCGAGTTGAGAACTTTGCCCCAGGATGAGAACGGAAATCGTGTGCCAGCAGCGCAGTGGCAGCAAGAGGCCCCATTAGCGAAAGCATGCCTCTAGTTAAGAACAGTTTCAGGTTAAGAACGGTCCTCCGGAATGAATTAAGTTCGTAACTAGAGGTACCACTGTATAGGAAACTTACCAGGAGAGGGGAAATTAAGTAGGAAACTTATCAGATGCAATTTTATTTATTCAAAGTAGGAAAAATCACAGAAGCGTTTTATGTTTTTTAATGACTTGCCCTCAAATAAATACTGGTCTATTTATCTAAACAAGGGTAGGGTTGAACCATTAACAAAGAGACCTTTTCATTTGGACTTCCTTGAGCACAGTTGGTCAAAGCACACCATAACTGCTTCTGTATAAAACAAAGCCCTGTGCTCCCCACATTCACTATAATAGGTAACCAAATTGGATAAAATTTGCAAACACAGGAGCCCCTCTAGAGGAGATTGAGCCTGCCAAACCTCAGGTGTATAGGTTTAGTTGCTTTATGTGGGGGAAGTAAAAGGCATTATTCCCCCCCCAAAAAAATATTCTTGGGGAAGGGATTCATTTCTTGCTCTTTTCTACCTCAAAATAATTAAGAGCTGGCTAAGCGGCATGTATTCCTGCATATATTTATATACTGCAGCCTCACATCAACCTTTCCCTTTGGGAGCTGAGTTCAAACCCCACTCAGACCAGGGTTTAAATTCCTACTTAGCCATGAAAGTTTATCCTACCTCAGAGGGTTGCCATGCGGATTAAAAAAATTAAGTGAGGAACGATGTATCATGCTACCTTATGCTGCTTGGGGGATAGGTATGATATAAATGAAATAATGAAATAAATAGCATTCATGCAAGAACATTTTCACTCCAGCCATCAACCACTTTTCTACAGGTGACCAGAATCAACCTGGAGCAGGATTAGAGCCTGTTACCCTTCTAGCCCCAACTGCTGTCTCTCCAGAAGTGAAAACTGGATCCCAGGTTCAAGAGCAAGGTGTGTGTGTGTGCGTGTGTGCGTGCATGTGAGCAATATGCCTTCATTTGTGTTACCTGCTCCAAGTCGGCAGAAGCATGGTTGCTTAAAATCGACTTAATTAAAACTTGTTATTCTTTTTATAGGATTGTCTCCAGAGTTAGTCCTACTCAGAGGAGAACAATTGAAAATAATGAACATGACTAAGTTAGGTCCATTAATTTCAATAGGTCTACTCTGAGTAAAACTCAGTTGACTACCACTCCAGTATCTTGAAAGGCAGGCATGGGTTGGTTGGCTGAAACACTGGGCAGGAGCAATCCACTCTGCAGCATGTTGTTGTAGCTCTGGCTTGTTTCCACTTGGGGGCGAACAGAGAACGCCTTCCCATTGTTATCACTGTTTAATGAGCTACAACTCATATTTCTTTTTCTTCTTCAGCTTGCAAGACCAATTGGTTTGACCGGGATAATCCTTCTGGGACTGGGGACTACGAACTTCTTTCTGACATCATGGATGAAAATGAAATTGACGCAATCTGTCTTGATCCAATTGCAATTGAGGTCCAGACAGTGGATGGGATCCCAGCTTCCGAGACTGGGCAACAGTTTGCTGTGTAAGATTCCATGGGATGAGTTTGGAGATGATTGGCAGAAGTTGTCTGAGCTGGCTCTTAAGTGAGCCTAGTTGGCTGTCTATAAACGATTTTCTTTGGCAGCCAAGACTGCTCCACGCTGTATCTAGCAGATGTTGTGTGCGCTGCTTCTTTGTCAGCTATGATATCTCATAGACACGGGTTTACCATCTCCAGAGAGAAGGTGGCCTTGAATGGGAATAAGGGTGTTTGTCTTTATGAGAACTTTGGCAATCTGTGAGTTGGTTGAGTGAAATCATAGAATTGTAGGGTTGGAAATAGCCTCCGACTACCAGTAGTTCAATTCGCTGCAATGTAAGAATCATAGATAAATAATTCCTGACAGAGGGCCACCCAACCTCCGATGAAGTAGAGTCCACCCCATTCCAAGAGCCAAGCAGCTCATATCAAAAGAAAGTCCTTCCTAATGTCTGCTCAGAATCTCCTTTCTTGTAAATTGAAATAAGCATTGTGGACCTAATTCTAAGATTTGTTCTGTCCTCTGGAATAGGCACATGTGGTGTTTGCAGCTGAGGCTGCCATGGATCTGAAGCTATCATCACATGTTGGAAGCATCATTCTATGGCAGGCATAGGCAAACTCAGCCCTCCAGATGTTCTGAGACTACAACTACCATCACCCCTAGCTAACAGGACCAGTGGTCAGGGATGGTGGGAGTTGTAGTCCCAAAACATCTGGAGGGCCAAGTTTGCCTATGCCTATTCTATAGCTGGTCAGTTGGGTACTTGCAGCCCTGGAAGCACAGCTTCAGTTGCACGACAGCTTCAGGGTCTGACTTCCCCATAAGCCATGACAGCTTCCTTCACTCCTGTTTGTGGGTTTGGCTTTCCCTGCCTCCCTGGCCATGTTGGGATGTCACCTCAAATGACTGCCAGAGCTCTATCTCCTTCAGCTGTTCCATGTCTGCTTTGCCTCCTGTGATCCAAACAGGAATGATTCTACCCGTGGATTTGCCTGCGTCAATGCCCACCAGGGAAAAGGTGTCATCTGCCTTGATTATCAGGTGCGGTTCACCTGTCCTGATTCCTTCTGTGGTGAGTAACAAAGACCCCCCCCCCCAGCTCAATCATACAAGAAAGCAGAGCTGATTGAAAAGGCTTTGCATTAGGGATAAGCTGTGGTTTAACCCACAGCACCACCCGCGTCCCTAATGTCACCTAAATTACATATATGTTTCCAGCAGGAAAAGGCCAGCCTGGGGTGGAATCCACATCTGCTGCAACTGCTGCACCTGTACCAGCAACACAGGAGACGAACCAGTTCCCCACTCAAGGTAAGGAATGGAGGTGTGCGGAGCTGAAGAACTAGAAAACGTGGAAACATTAAGCCACACAGCTCCTCGTATACACAAATATTATTACATTATTACATCCCCCCCGCATTTATATTCCATGGAGCTGTGACCTTCACTGGGGGAGAACATTTTCAGGCAAGGAAATGCTTTCAAGATGCCACTCTGTGCTTCCTGTCCTGTGGAGTTGAGGAAAGGCAGTTGGCGGAGCACATGGGAAACATAGAATCATAGAACTGCAGAGTGGAAAGAGACCCAATGGTCATCTAGTCCAAACCCCCTACAATGAAGGAATAATCCAGCTTCAATCCCAGCTTTTCTACGGATTGTTCCAATTCAGCAGTAATCGGGGTGGGGGGGTTCCCAGGGAAAGCGACAGACCGAAAGGAAAACCTCTGGGACCCTGTGCCTTGAAATCACAGAATGAAGAGAAGAGATTATGGGACAAAGGGAAGTGTAGATGAGCCCTCGGTGCGGAGGTGTTACTGAAGGAAAAGGATTCAGCATCTATCCTGATTTTCCAATTTCTTTCCTTTTTTAAAAAAATGTTTTTATTAACAATTTCAACATAACAGATTATCAAAGCATATAATATTCATTACTTCCCCCCTTTTCCCCACAACCCTTCAAGCCCTCCCACCCACTCCAGAGACTTCGCTAAGCTCCTCTCTCTGATTTCTCAGCACATATTATTCTCTGCATGTTATGAAATTATACATATCCTTACCTTATCTATCTACCCTGTTAGCAACCAATAGATTGGTGTGTGTTTATTCAAAACCTGCCAAGAAGTCCAGTTCATTTTGTTGTCTTTTTAGATAATTTGTAAAAAGCTCCCATTCTTCCTTAAAGTCACAGTTGTCATTGTCCCGCAATTTGTATGTCAATTTAGCATAACATCCCTTTTTCTTGCCACTGTTCTTTCGTTGGGAGATTTTCCCATTTCTTTCCAAGATCTCCCTTCTCAGAAGTAATGGTGCCAATCACTTTCCCAACAGGCCAGGATCAGTCTGGGCTGACGCCTGCAGCTAGCACACCTGTTGACTCTCTGCCTCTGCAGACAACGACAGCTAATACCCCCATCGACACTGTGCCAGTCCAAACGACTCCCCAAAGCCCTGCACCAGGTAAAGAGCAAAATCCAAATGAAAAATTCTAGCCATGAATCTTACATCTCATTATCATTATTATTAACTGGACACAAAGCTATCGTGTCTGGGTCTCGGGGGACTGCAACGCTCTTCATATTGCATCTCTTTAATTTTGTGTGAATTGGGCTGTTTTCTGTTCGTTTGCCCACCGTGCCGACTTGTAACTATGCTGACACATAGGCCTGTGTTTCTCAGAAGTTCAGTTCATTTGGACCTCTGTGGGTGGTGCTGTGGGTTAAACCACAGAACCTAGGACTTGCCGATCAGAAGGTTGGCGGTTCGAATCCCCGCAACAGGGTGAGCTCCCATTGCTTGGTCCCTGCTCCTGCCAACCTAGCAGTTTGAAAGCATGTCAAAGTGCAAGTAGATAAATAGGTACCACTCTGGCAGGAAGGTAAACAGCATTTCCGTGCGCTGCTCAGGTTCGCCTGAAGTGGCTTAGTCATGCTGGCCATATGACCCAGAAGCTGTATGTCGGCTCCCTTGGCCAATAAAGCGAGATGAGCGCCGGCAACCCCAGAGTCAGCCACAACTGGTCAGGGGTCCCTTTACCTTTACCTTTACATGCTCTGAAAACATAGATGTCCATGGGTTTATTTTTATTGCAACCATAAGCAGAGAGGAATATGGTGCTGGAAGGTTTGCAACAATTTCTAATACTCTACTCTCTTGGTTTCTTCTCCCTTAGTTTGCAAGACAAAATGGTTAAACCGGGACAATCCCAGTGCAACTGGGGACTATGAGCTGATATACTACCTCAAAAAGGACTATCCAAAAGCCATTTGCAACAAGCCACTTGCTATCGAGGTCCAAACTGTGGATGGAATCCCAGCTTCTCAGACAGGACAGATATTTTCCAGGTGAGAATTCCTCTCTGGCTTGAGTTGGGAAGACGGAGATGATGGCTATAGGTTGCATCCAGTGTCAATTCCAATCTGTTGAATTAATGAGCATGACTAACATAGGTCCATTAATTTCATCAGCTCCTCTCTAAGTAGAATTAAATTGGATAGAACTGTATAATTTTGTTTTATTTTGCATTTAAGACCCGGGTGGAATCTACACACATTTAAGAAAACGCTGTGAAAATGCTTTTTTAAAAAACATCTAGTGTCACATTTGTGTATTGCACTTTATTTTTTTTATAAGATATTTATTAAAGGTTTTAAACAATATAACCAACTTCACATTCACAACCAAAAAGAAGAGAGGAAAAAACACCATCACAATCAATACAAAAAAAACATACAAAGCATACAAAAGAAAAACAGAGAAAAAGCATAAAAAGACATGAAAACGAAAGAAAAGGATTCAATTTCTTAAGTATTAATTCCATAACCCTCTTTCTTAACTCCCTCACATCTCCCTTTTCTGTGTTCTCATTTACAAGATCTTATTCAGCAAAACTTCACCTTCTTTCAAATCTTATTTTATATTATACATTTCAACTATTATGTCTCCAATTTTTCCCCCTTCATTATCAGTTATTTAAGCTTGACATAATATTGTTCAGATTTCACCTTTGTTCTTGTGAGCCAATTTTGCATACGCCTCTCAGATATGTCACTAATGCCATGTTATCTTCCTATCCTGCATCACTCTAACATTCATACAATTCATACAATTTACAATACTTTTGCAAATAGTCTTTAAATTTCTTCCAGTCCTCTTCCATGTGTATTGCACTTTACAACACATTTAAAACGTTTTATTTGTAGCTGTACAGCTGAGTCCCAGGACTGGGATGATGAATCGGGTGGCTTAACTCTGACAGGCACAATGCTCTTTCAGAGTTAGAGAATGATTGTCCCTGAAATCACCCTCACAGGAATTTTAACGGTGTACTCATGCCATCAGTTTCAATGCATGGCTATTTTGGCAATCTATTTTGGCTATTATTTCACCTACAAATGATTTTTTTAAAAATGGAAGGCAATTTAAGAAAGTCACCCTAAACAAATAACAGCAGCAATTAGAAAAAACAGAATCATAGAATTGTGGAGTTGGAAGGGAAAACCAGTTCAGCCCCTGCAATACAGGAATTGCAACTAAAGAACCCCTGACAGATAAAGGTAAAGAGACCCCTGACCATTAGGTCCAGTCGTGGCTGACTCTGGGGTGGCGGTGCTTATCTCACTTTATTGGCCGAGGGAGCCGGCGTACAGCTTCCAGGTCATGTGGCCAGCATGACTAAGCCGCTTCTGGCGAACCAGAGCAGCGCACGGAAATGCCGTTTACCTTCCCACCGGAGCGGTACCTATTTATCTACTTCTACTTTGACATGCTTTCGAACTGCAAGGGTAGCAGGAGCTGGGACTGAGCAATGGGAGCTCCCTTCGTCGCAGGGATTTGAACCGCCAACCTTCTGATCGACAAGTCCTAGGCTCTGTGGTTTAACCCACAGCGCTCTGTTTAAAAACTTCCAAGGAGAGTCCACTACCTTCCAAGGGAGTCCATTCCACTGTTAAACAGCTCTTGCCGTCGGAAAGTTCATCAGCCCTTGCAAAGGCACAATAAGTTGACAGGCAGTTCCTGCAAACCCCACTTTGCCATGACTTTTCCTGTCCTGCACCTGCTACCATCTATGGCATCAGGTGTGGGGCAGATGACTATAGCTTAGCAAAAACAGCCTTGTGGGCCAAACAGGGAGGGTTGCCCGGTCTAGTTGGGCCTGTTGGCTGAAGGTTCCTAGCTTCTGATGTAAGCAGGAAAACAACCTGTGCACAATACAGTCCACTGGAGTTCAACGAGCTTTTGCCACGTATACTGGAAATCAGGAACTGGCCACTCTCTCAAATTTGGCTACTATTTTTTTCCTGTACCTGTCCCCCATACTCTGCCTTGTGTCGTTGAGCAGGAATGATGCAGTCAATGGGTTCGCTTGCATCAATGCCCAGCAAGGAAAAAGGGGTGTCTGCCATGACTATAAGGTCCGGTTCACCTGCCCAGAATCTTTCTGTTCAGGTGAGTGTCGATATCACATCCAGTTCTTATATGGAGCAGCCAGGGGGAATGGGTCATGCAAAGGATTCCCCTCTTTCAAGTTAACAGTGAACTTACCCAATATCACATGTCATGCGCCCGGTATTCACCACACCAACTCTTTTCCCTGTGACTTGGCTGGGTGTGTGTCTGAAATGCTTGTCATCTGAACTTCTCCCCAGATTGGGGAGTTTTTGAACTCTTAGTCTTATTTCTGCAGGGGGAGCCAATGTCTTGAGTATCCGCCACTGTTCTCTTTAGTTTTTAATTTCCAAATTGCACACATACCATTGGCTGCTGGGGAAAGGGGAGCAATGTGATTCAGTTTGTATTTAAAGGCTAATCCACACTTTCTGAAGCAATACGCGAACTGAAACACAGCCATCCTTTGACATTTGCACTTCTCTGAATTGTGCTTTTAAGTTCTCCAGCCCAGTAATGTGTGCAAAAATGCACCCACGGGGGTAAAATGTGCATAAAAATGGATATGTTAGCGAAAATTATATACAAAAAATGTATGGGAGGAAGTGCTTTGCAAAAATGCATTAGGAAAAAAAATGTACTAAAATGTTTGTGAATTTTCATGAGGATTTTTTATTATTATTGCTATCTGATGAGGAAATGCAGAGATCTGAATTTAAGGCTGGGAAAATGAGGAAATGAAAGAAACTGAAATTGGCAGATTCATCTATCTCTGTTTGCTGCATCTTCCCATTCTTTCAGGTCTCTCTTCCAACACTACTGACATACATAGATTAAACATTGCCAAGGGGGGGGTGCAATTGTATGTACGATTGCAAAAGGATTCGTGTGTGGTGTTTTACCAGTGCTTTCTGCCTGTGTGTATGCTGAGAAAAACGGCAAAAAAGCAAAGTTGATCTAATTGTGCATACAGTTGGTGTTGTCCTCATTCTTTGCTTTATCAAGGTGCTGATGTACCAGTAAAACACTGCACAAAATTAATCCTGAAGCAATTGTACATGCAACCACAGCAGAGTTCCTTTGTTTCAGTATTTTATCTATGCAGATAAGTCAATAAATGAAAAGATTCTCGGACCATTATGCTTGTTTAATGAATTACCAATACACGGGGAAGTTGGGCTTTAGAGATATGGGGAGGAAGGAACTGAATCAGTCCAGATTTTCATGCTGGATTTCTGTTTCCTCTCCTTAAGGAAATGACCAGAAAGGTGTGAAGGAGGAATCCCCATGAGCAGTCAGCTGCAGTCTTCAGCTTCTACCCATCTCTGGAAGAAGGTGGCGTCTTCTCATTCATCCTTGCTGCCGGCCTATAGCTCATACTTAATGCAATAAAGTCTCAAATGCAACCCCCAACCTTGATGGTGGTGTCTAATTCTCTTCACAATTACTTTGCAACTGCTCAAATGCTTCAAATTTAACAGTTTATAGAAACAGCAGTGATGGAGCTGACATCATGTCATGTGAAAGCAATGGAAAGGGTCACAGTTCAATGGCAGAGCATCTGTTCTATATGCAGAATGTCTCTGGTTCAATCCCCGGCATATCCAGGTAGGGCTGGTAAAGATTCCTACCTAAAGCCCAGGAGAACTGCTGCCAGTCTAAGATAAATAGGCACATGACCTGGCTTGGTATAAGGCAGCTTCCTATTTAAATCAGCCCTTTATTTAGAACCATTAGGTCTAGCATCTTACTTCATATTTGGAAGACGGACCAGAACTCATTGGTAGAAGACATGTTTTGCATGCAGAAGGTCCCAGGGACACCAGAGAGGACCTGTAGCTGAAACCTTATTTGGAGTTGTTTGCAAATATTTTTGAAACAAATGAATATAGCTTGTTAAAAATAAGAAGAATTAACGAAGTATCTGTACTAGTAATTGGTTTTTTCTGGTGGTAGGCAACACACTTGAAGCATTCAGCTTAAAGGAAGGTTGTGGACTAATACAACCTTCCCTAACCTAGAGCTCTCTAGGTGTTCTCAGACTCTCTAACTCTCATTATCCCTGACCATTAGCCATGCTGGCTGTGGTTGACAGAAGTCCAATGATATTTGGAGGGCTGCAAGATCCCCATCCCTGATTTAACAGATCAGGTTAGGGAAAGTTGGACAGACATCAGTTGAATGTGGTACGTTGCCCCTCTTAAAATACCCAGCAATATATGGAAGGCTGAAACTTCACCACCCATTCTGCAATGGGACAGAGGTTTTTTTGTTGGTTCGGAACCCAATGAACACACAAATGGGGTGTAGGCTAAAGATGTTATTGCACAGCCCAAAGAAAACCACAAAGCACTGCAATTAGTTTACATCCCTCAGATTGCTGTGAACCCTATCAGCAATGGTCATGAGTCCTGAAGGTGGAGCTTGGCTGGTACACAGCACTCTCGGTGGATAGCATTTCATAGACATTCCACCAGAAGAGGTGTTCTCGGGGCTTGTACACTTTTGTGTATAACATAGTTTCTGGGATAACACATCAGCTACCCACCAAACTGGAAGACACCTGGGCAGGCAGCCAAAACAGTCAAATTCTAAGTGTGGATTCAGCAGAAGCCTATCTTAAATATTAAGATTCCCGCATGGTGACATAAAATCTGTGAGAAACCACTATTTTAAGAAATAACAGGATAGGAACAGAAGTAACCCTCAAAGCCTTTCTAGACATGAAAGGAACATTGCTGCGCACCTCAAAACAGCAATGATTTCCTGCAACATCCCAATATACCGTCCCTGACTTAATGGATCAAGTTGGGAAAGGCTGAACTAATATCATTCTCATGTGGGGAGTGGCGAACCTCCTGCAATCGCTCTTAAAATGTTTACATTAGTTATTCTGGCTCTGGGTAAAAACAGTCTTTATGGGCTGAGGGATGGAAGCATTTAGGGTGACAGTAGGAGGTACCTGTCAGGAGCTCGTCCTACACTCGAGTAGGACCCTCACAGAGACACATGCCCAACTTCTAATAGTACCTCAGAGCCAGATGGACGGATTGACAAGGTGGAGGCCGGGCTATCAGGAAACTAGTGGTCTGGAAATGTAATAACCAGTTGCTCAGATCTGGAGAAGGCAGAAGCTTTTTCCCCATCAGGGTGTTCGCTCAACGTTAGTGGACTCCCATGCCCAACAACTCTTGAGAGCCAGTGTGGTGTAGTGGTTAAGAGCGGTAGTCTCGTAATCTGGGGAACCGGGTTCGCGTCTCCGCTCCTCCACATGCAGCTGCTGGGTGACCTTGGGCTAGACACACTTCTCTGAAGTCTCTCAGCCCCACTCACCTCACAGACTGTTTGTTGTGGGGGAGGAAGGGAAAGGAGAATGTTAGTCGCTTTGAGACTCCTTAAAGGGAGTGAAAGGTGGGATATCAAATCCAAACTCTTCTTCTTCTTCCTTCCAGAATTATTCTTCCCCTGTTTGCCCACCTTTCATTTACCTGCACTCCCTTTTACTTAAAACCAGAGATGACCCTTGGCTGTTGGCTTCCTCCTCTTCCCAGGTCTAACATTTGCCTTTGTAGAACTCAGCAGGGAAGAGGCTGGAGAAAAATCTAGAATTAGTTGCCTCTGTCTATCATCGGCTCTGGCGCCACCTGCTGTTGGCTCCCTGCCTGCCACCCTAGAGGTTCCAATGGGCACAAACCACCATGGCCCTAGACCCAGTGTCTACTTGAGGCTGGATTGCCCACCAGCCAATAGGACATACGTGCTCTCTCTCCCTCTCAGCACCCAATGGACAACATGCACAGTTGATGTCACAATAGCTGCACTTCAGAGTGTCCCTAGCAGGCCTTCATCAACAACAGGCACTCACCTTGAGCAAGAGGGCCCAGAGATGGCATGGGGCCGCAACAGTGTCTTGAAGAGCAGGCCCTCTTGAGGAGGTGAGGTGAGAGGGGCATATGCAGGTGGGCAGCATCTTTTGCCATTGATGTTGATGTCCTTTGTGTGAAAACTTCACAAGTTCCTTAACACTGTGGTCACTCTTCCCTGGGGTAGAATCAGTTACCCAGAGCTTCACAAACACACACTCCTCCCTTCATGCAAGCCATTCATGTTACCACAACTGAATGAAATGTTGTGGCCAAGCAGATAACCTGAAGAAGAGGGGCCCGTGAGGGATGTAGCACAGGAAGCCTTGGCTGGAATCCAGATTGAAAATGAATCCAGAAATCACTTTCAGTCAATAGTGCCTGCTTGCTGCTCTAGCACCATTTGCAGCAAGTCTCATTTTTGCTCAAAAATCTGGGGGAAATTTTCCCCATTTTATAAGCTAATTTCATCCTGAACTCTCTTTAATGCTGGCCATCAGGGATAGAGGAAATTCTTGTTCTGTACACATTTTAGGCAAACTGGCTAAATTTGTCATTCTGAGGCAAGTACATGGAACTAAACACAGCTGTCATTCAAACTGCTGTTCAGTTAAAAAGAAAATCCATCGAAACCTGTATTTTTTTTTATAAGGAGATATGTAACCCCCCCAAAACAGAATCCCACATTTTTAGGGGTATTGCATATGAAAATATGCATTGTAGTGGGAAAATTAACAGCTGTGCATTTTAGGGAGGAAATGTGTATTAAAAATTGCAATACATAGAATTTAAACATTATTTTGAAATATATTTTTTTAAGAAGAAGATCTTCACAGAATGAGATTAAGTGCACTTATTTTTGAAATCATGCAGAAATGCCATGGAATGGAAAGGGACTGATCTATCCATCCCTATTTGTCACTACAGAACAGACTATCTGGGAAGTGGCAGAGTTCCCTTCATTGGAAGTTTTTAAGCAGAAGTTGAATGGCCACCTGTCAGGAATTCTTCTGTTGTGATTCCTGCATTGCAAGAAGTTGGAGTAGATGACCTTTGGGGTCCCTTACAACTCTACAATTCTAAGATTCTATACAACTGTATAACTGATCTCTCTCTCTCTCTCTCATGACAGCTTCCCCTTCCCCTTCCCCTTCTTCTCTCATCTACTTCCTTCATCCTGCTCGTCATGAGTTCCAGTCATAAAAGGGAGCAGCCAGAAACCTTCAAACCAAGACCTCTCGGCTTAACCCAAGGTAACCCCCCCAAGACCTCTTATGCCAAAGAACTAGGGCCATCTTATCAAATGACCAGCTGTTGTCTCCCTGACTTCCTCCCCTCTCCCTGACTCCAGGTCTAGCAGAGATGTATGAGGAAGAGCTGCTCTATGATGCCACCCTCATAGCTGATGGACAAAGATTCCCTTGCCACAGGTAGGCCTTGATTTTTCTGAGCAACATGAAGGCTGCCCAGAACTCATTGTTTGAATGTAAAGGTTGCACAAAGAGCATCTCAGGTTCATCTGCCTTTAAAAAGAAAAAAGGGGGGGGGGAATCAAGTAGGTGAGGGCAGGGAACATTTTTTCAACCTTAAGGTCATATTCCATTCTCAGCAATGTCAAGGGGTGGGAGTCAGGAGTAGGTCAGTAATAAGTCACACGGTGTCAGGAAGTTAACTCTTGATTCAGAGAAACCAAGCAGTTCAAGCCTAGTGAACACAACTCTACCCGGTAGCTATTACCTCAAGGAAAATCACTTGCCAGGACTGAAGGTCCCCACTGTCCCACAGCTCTCTAAGTCTCCTCCTCCACTGGTTCCTTCTCAAGCAATTTGAGGTCTTGCATGTCTTTGCTCCACCCTCTTCATATCCCTTTGGGTTCTGAGAGACGGGGGGGGGGAGGGAGAGATGGTCACAGCAAGAGGGAAAGACAGCCTGGCTTCATCCCCAGCCTGACTCATCTCTGCCTCTTGGCCCCTTCTCCTCTCCAGCCTGCAATTCTGCCTCTGCTTCTGGACTGCTGTCTTCCACAGTCTCCTCCCACTCACTAAACCGCTCCCTCTTCAGCTCCCAGCACCTCCTCCTCTCAATCTGCTCCCTCTTCTCCCTCTGACCACTCATCATCATCCCACCACCACTCCCCGGGCTCTGAGCCTTCTTCCCTTGAGGTTCCCCAGTTGGTGCCTCCTACCAGTCCTCTGCATCCAGCCAGTCCATGGCAAGCAACCTTCCAAGGGTTTGAACTTGGCCTCCAGCAATTGCAGTTCTCTCTTTCCTTCCCTGCAGAGCGCTGCTAGCAGCTATTAGCCCCTACTTTCGGGACATTTTCATCAATACCTGGAAAGAATCTGGTGGGAAAGAAGTTCTGCTTCAGGAGGTGTCTCCATTTGTCGTCGAAAACATTCTGAAATATATCTACACAGAGGACATAACACTCACCCCTGAGCTAGCGCCGCACCTCTTTGCTGGGGCCAACCGCTTACAGATCATACCGCTGCAGAACCTCTGCTGTAGGTAAGTCACTGCATCTTTCTTCTCACACCATGACTGTGCATGCAGTTCCACAATTTGACAGGTGCAATGTACATCACACCATGAGCATGCAAATTCCAACTTGGGTGGCTTTAAAAGAGATAAATTTGTGGAGGATCAGGCTATCAGTGCCACTAATCCTGATGGTTATGTTCTACTTCCACTATTGGAAGCAGCATACTTCTGCATGCCAGAGTGCTCTTCCCTTCAAGTCCTGCTTATCTGCTGCCCATGGACATCTGGTTGCCCACTGTGAAAACAGGAGGGTGGCCTAGAGGGACCATTGGTCTGATCCAGCAGGACTCTTCTTATGCTTGTAGTGCATAATATCTTATCAGGATTCTTTTAGCCCAGGAATGGAGAACCTGTAGTGCTACTGGACCACCAGACCCCATCATTCCCATCAATGGTCAAGGATGATGGGAACTGGAGTTCAGCATCATTTGAAGCAAGGTCCTTCAACCCTGGAGCTTCAGAACTACAGCTCCCAACATCCCTACCATTGACTATCCTGGCTGGGGATGATGGAAGTTGTAGTTCAAAAAACATTTAGGGACTCAAGGCTGAAAAATAAAGTAAGGTCACAAGTTAGTCACACCTGCTTTAGCTAAATTTGGAATGAGGAGTGAGGGATAATGAAGAACTGCTGCAAAGAGACAGCTTCGAAATCTGTTGTTGCTGTCTCATGGAACATTGAATATGGAGACAAATGGAGAATCTAAAAATGTATACAAAATTCTGGTGTTTTTTATGATTATAAGAGTTATATCCATAGAGAAATCCAAAGGAGTCTCCAACCAGTTTTTGCTGCAATTTAGAGAGTCTTTGTCAAGGCCCTTGGACTATGGATACAACTATGGGATTGCTTCATTCAACACAGCTTCCCAGTATTTGTTACATGGCCAAAGGATCTTCAGGACTACCATATTTTTCGCCCTATAGGACGCACTTTTCCCCCTCCAAAAATGAAGGGGAAATCTGGGTGCGTCCTATGGGGCAAATGCAGGCTTTCGCTGAAACTTGGAGAGCAAGAGGGGTCGGTGCACACCGACCCCTCTCGCTCTCCAGGCTTCAGGAAGACATCCGCAGCCTAGGCAGCCCTGCGGGAGGTCCGGCAGAAATAAATTTTTCCTTTATTTCCCCCCAAAAAAACTAGGTGTGTCCTATGGGACGGAGCATCCTATGGGACGAAAAATACGGTAATGTAAAATCATGAAACAGTGGGTTGCCATATTAGCATGCATTTTCCCATAAGCAAATTACTGCTGGATCATCCAGTCCACCCGGATCTCAGAGTGGCCATCCACATGTCTAGATAGGAAACTCACAAGCAGGACGTGGGTTCAAGAGCATTCTTCCCAGTTGTGATTCCCAGAAGCTGGAATTCAGAGGCATACTGGCTCCAACAGGGGAGTTAGAACAACAGAACCATCATGGAGGGTAGCCATTGGCAGCCTTATGAATTTGTCTAATCCTCTTTCAAAGCCTTCCAATTGGGTGGCCATTTGGCGGTCCTAAGGCTAACCACCAGGTTTCATGGTGGGAGTCATGCTGGTTCCTCTGCTCCACAGGCCTTCCTGTTCCTTCTTTTGCCTTCCAGGTTCCTCGGGAAAAATCTCTCTGTGCAGAACTGCTTTGAGATGTATTCTTTGGCAAGGACGCATAAGAGTCCTGTCTTCCTCCATGCGGTCATACGCTTCCTCACCAGAAAATTCAGCCAGGTCTGCGAGCATGAGAGTTTCCGCCAGCTGGACCTCAGCACACTCATCACCCTGATATCCTCCAGCAACCTTGAAGTGGCTTCAGAGATCAAGGTCTATCGGGCTGTGCGACTCTGGGTGCAAGGGCAATCCAGCAAGCATGGCCCTTTGCTAGGAGACCTGATGCGCCATGTCCGCTTCCCACTCTTCAGTCCGGAGGAGCAAGTCGAACTACAGAGGGACTTGGAGAAGTGGAAGGACCTCAGGCTCGAGTGGAAGGTGCTGGATGGCGAGGAGAGGTTTCGTCGCATCAAGGGCCTCCGGCAGGGCATGTACAAGCCGCACATCCTGTGCATCGACACCCAGATGTGTGAGTACCAGGAGCTGGAGAGTGAAGAGGCCCACATGGGCTGCTATGACCCACAGACCGAACTGTGGGAGAAGCTTCCCGGCCTGCAGTCCTTGACGCATGCGTGTTGCGCCACAGCTGGTGAGAAGATCTATGTCTCTGGAGGCATCTGTAAGAACTCTTACTCCACCGCTGTCTATGAGTTCAGCTCTTTCAGAAACCAGTGGCTGCAGCTCGCACCCATGACTGTGCCCAGGGCTGCACATGGCTTCCTGTTCCACAACCAGAAGCTCTACGCCATGGGGGGATGGTGTCAGTTCCAAAGCTTCCTCAACTCGGCTGAGGCTTTTGACCTCACGGCAGGGACGTGGGCTACGATTGCAAAGCTCCCGTTTGCCCTGAGCCACCCGGCCTCAAGCGTCTTCCAGAACAAGCTGTACCTCCTTGGCGGCGCCACGGGAGTTTCTGGCCAGTGGCTGTTCCACAAAGGCTTCCTGATCTACGAGACCAGCTCCAACACATGGACTCAGGTGCCTCTGTCGACGGGTTTCTTTGCTGCAGGAGCTGTGGCTGGGGACAGGGGGATCTATGTGATTGGGGGATACATCGAGATGAAAATGTGGGACCGGGTTGAAAGGCTCCTCATCCCCGAGAACCGCCACAGCTCTCGCAAGTGCTTCTTGGTCAACGAGACTGGCAAAATTAGTGGCAACATTGGTATGCCCAAACTGCCGCGTGGGGTTGCCAACGCAGGGGTAGTCTCCTGCGGGAAGCGGATCTATGTGTTGGGTGGGGAAGACTTAACCCAGCGCTACAAGATGATTTACTACTGGGAGCCTGGAGAACCCCGCTGGCACCGGTGCACAACAGAGATCCCTACCACCCGTGAGGGCATCAGCAGTTTTGGATGTGTGACCATGATGAGGCCCATCCCACATATCCGCCAGCTCTTCCAGGTCACCGCCCTTGCCATTGTGTCTGCAGCAAGCAAATAGCCATCCCCCTGGTGGTCCTGAATGAACTTTCGAGTTAGCAGAAACCAGGCAGACACATGCAAATAACTTGGTACTGGCTGCCAAGTTCAGTACTATCGGCACTGGCTAAGGTTCAACTTAAAATAGAAATGCAAGCTGCAACAAAGTTCGATAATCTCAACACTGGCTTAGCCGTTACTTAACTCTTTAGATGTTAGCAGAACTAATTCCAAGAAATACCTACGCTGGTGCAGCTGTAACTTAAACCAGTAAAAGCTAGTTCAGAACCACTAGACGTTGGCAGGACCTATTCTAATAATACCTACGCCGGTGCAGCTGTGACTTAATTCAATAAAGCTAGTAAGACCCACTTGCTCTATTAAGTAAAAGAATTAATTTTTTTTAATTATTATTTTATTTTATTTATTTTTTTATTCATTTTTTAATTTTTTATATAAATCAAATACTGCTATTATTAGCTTTTAACTATATATTGAATTGTTAATCCTAACCAGTAAGCTCAAATTAAATTTTCCTAACCAATTGGTTCAAGCAAAACCCCAATCCCAGTGAGTGAGGACGTTTATATTTATAGAGGCTATTAGTTCAACTTCCTGAATGAAGGAGAGGGCTTAACTAACCACTGCCAAATAATCTCCACTATACCAGGCACTGTGCCCCAACAGCATAAAAGACACTTAATTATTTGCAGCACTCAGCACTTTAGCACCAACAGCATAGAAGCCACTTACACTATACCAGAACAGAAAAATAACCCTGTAAAATAATAGCAATTAAATCTGTAGCAGGAACCCCCCCACCCCAATTATTCTGTTTGCACAAACTTCACACACACTCACACTCACACACTACATACGCCACATTTCTGTTATAAAGTCATAGAAAATCAACCATACATCGGATTTGCACTGTTCCATTTTATTTTACTCCATGTGACAAGGACTATCAAAGGAGGGTGGCTTGGTTCTGGTCAGCCATAATCCCTTCAGCATACCAGCACATCCACAGGAGCCCTGCCCAGTTGCTATGTCAGCCCTGATAATCCCAGACAGAAGACAATCAAAATGACAAAGAACTTGCATATGGTAGTGGATTCAGCATGGACTGAAACAAAGGACAATAATCAGATCTTCCCTCTGGGGGCAGGAAACTGCAAACTCCCCTTTGTCACCTGGAAAGTACTCATGGGGAGGGGGAAAGGAGGAACCAGCCAGGTGACAGGACACTCAGGTTACCACCACAACTCCTCCCTCAACACCTCCTTTCTGTAATGTATGCATGATGTCAACCCCTCCTTTCTGTAATGTATGCATGATGTTTCTGGGGGTGGGCTTGACCTAGAGGAGGGGAATTTCAAAAGTTTTTATAAGGTCTTGCACACCATCTTTCTGGGTCTTTCCTCTCTCTTGCAAGTGAAGGGAATACCCTGTTGCAACAGTTCAATAAAGGCCAAGCCTACAGGCTGCTGTTTTGCTCCAAGTTATCCTGGTTGGTGTCTTTACTTTTTGTCCAAGGGAGCCCTCAGATTTTTCCGTTAACAAATCAAACAGTGTCTGTTATACTGCCAAATAACGCACACCAAGCCAGCTAACTATACGTAGAATAGGGATGAATGCTCTAGCAGTTAGCAATTTATTCTCAGCGTCAATAAGCTACGCGGTCTAAATGCAATTAACTCAATTAACTCTAAATGTAATTTACTCTAAATTCTGCCAGGTACAATGCGAAATACTGCTTGCCTAATCACCAAGGGCGGGAGCTACACAGACGTATGTTTGTGGGGCTAAATATGTTTTGAATTATCCTGCCAGAAACCCCCGCCTCACTCAAAATGGCCGCCCTGGCTTCAGCACGTGGCCAAGATGGTGCTGGCAGACTGCCCACACTCTGCCCTTGACCAATATGGTGTCCCGCACAGCAGCACTCAGTAAATAATTCCCAGTGTTAATAAGCTACAATAGACCGCTACATAAAAACCGCTATAACTGTGTAAAAAGCTGTACTTGTGAGGCTAAATATGTGTAAAAGCATCCTGCCAGTGACCCGCGCCTCACTCAAAATGGCCTCCCAGGCTTCACCATGTGACCACAAACAAAATGGCGCCGACAATCTGCCCACAACCCGTGCCTTTTCCAAAATGGCCGCCCCCGCTTCACCCACGTGCACTACTAAGATGGTGCTGACGACCTGCCCTTACAGTGGCCCTTACCAGAAATGGCCGCTAAAACTTCAAGAATGATCACCCAAAGAGGCGGGGTGCTGCGGAATCCTTGGCAACCTGACACAACAATTCAGAAGAGTGAGGAGATGAGGGCTACTGGGAAGGGAAGGAGGACAGCGGGGCGCGCAGGGCAGCAAGGTAGATCAAAACAAAACACTCACAGCACGCCTGCCTTGGTAGTGAAAAGGAGACGGAAACACAGAAGCAGCAGCAGGGAGGGGGAAGTGGAGAAATCAGTGAGCCCCGTGCACGCCTACCGGCTCTTAAGAACAGCCACGGGACTTTCACTCAGTGGCGCGTTGCCGATCGCAAGGAAGGAGGATGGGGCGCAGCGGAAAAGCGGTGGAAGCAGCACCCCCCAAGCGGCATAAAGCCCTGGCCGGCAGCAGCGGAAAGGAGGAAACTAGTACAGGTCAGGAGCGTCCCGGAGCGCCCACGCTACCCTTCCTGATTCTGCCGACGAAGCTGCAGCCCCCTTCCAAATCAAATCAGCGAGAACTCCACTAGTCCAGCAAAACTGCGATAATCCAGGTAAAGGGACCAAAGTATCTCCGCGATTAAAAAACCCGCTCAGCTGGAAGGTGCAAAGAGGGCAGTCCCCAGGCGTGCCTAGCCTTAAATAGGCTAGATCACGCCTCCCCGGCCCGATGATTGGCGGGCCGGGTCGCCGACACGCCCGGGGATTCCCTACTCTCGCGGGGGCAGAGGCTAGCCCCCGCGTGAGGATGTGGGAGGATTTCTGCACGCAACCCCCTCTCCTTTCAAGTCGGAAATGGCTTTAGCAGAAATCAGGCAGACACATGCAAATAAATTATAGCAAAATTATGGATAGTCACCTACTGACTTGCTGCGAGACTTGGTCTGCAATGCTGTGAACAGCAGAAAGCTTCTTATTGTTATCAATATAATTAATATTATTTTCTATTAGTCATGTCCATTGCTTTCAGAGTAAGACTTAGTTTTCTTTTCTTTTTCCAGCTCTCCAATATTCTTTTTAAGGGGAGGTGATCAGAAGTGTGCACCGTATTCCTAGTGTGTTTGCACCATAGATTCGTGTAGCAGTGTTATGACATTGACAGCTGTCAGGATGCTGTCAGTGGCTCCCGGCTGGTTGCCCAGGAAAGCATAAAGACAAGTAAACTTTTCTTACAGTCCTTTTTTATTTCATTTTTTTAAAATGATATTTATTGAAAAAAAGATTTTTTAAAAAAATTACAAAGAAAAAAGACAAAAACAGAAAAATAAAAAAAACCATCATTTTCAAATTCTCCACTTTCATTACCTTCTTTCCATGACCTCTTCCTCCTCCCATCTCTTGTATCTTAATTAATAATTATCACAGCAAATCCTTTCCATAATTCATAATATTCTGTCATTACATTACCTTACTCTATTTTCATCTTATCTTAGAAAAAACCTTAAAACTTAGGACTTAAATCTTATTTTTACCAACTTCTCATAACCATTACCTTTTTACCTAATTCTTTAAACATTCTTACAAGAGCCAAGTGTAATGTGTATGGGTTGCTCGTGCGTAAGTTGCCGCCTCTCCAGGCTTTGTTGCCTTGCTAAACCTTTCAGTCTGGACAGCCCTTCACTTTGTGGCTGCCTCAGTCGCTAGCAGAATCCGTCAGTGGGCGTTTCTTAAATCTTTTCCAACATAAAAGTTGTTTGACACCCAGTCTCCTCCTACTCTCTCTGCGCGGAAGTCTTCTGCGCAGGGTGGGCGTGGGTAGCGGAGGACCCGTGCTCTCCCCGCTGGTGTCCGGTGAAGAGTCCTGGAGCCCTCTCGCCAATTCCCCCATCAGCCCCTCTATATCCCTGGTGTTGCGCTGATTTGCTTCCCCCTCTGCGGAGCTGCCTCTCTCCCTGCTGGGCCCTTCTCCAGCATCATTTGAGAGTCTTCCCTCCGCCTCTAGCTCCGATGTCAGTTCCCTGACACCAAGTAATTTCATTTCAGCATTTTTCCAATGTTCATCAATTTTATAAAACATTCCTAATGATAGAAAACAGAAATAAAAACAATCCAATCTTCTTCCAGCGTCCCCTCTCCCAGGTCCCGGGATTGTCAGTCCTTTTTATCCCATTAGTCTGGCACATTAACCTGGTGATCTTATATCCGAGGCCTTCAAATCTCTTCCATGTCCCTTCCGCAGCTCTTCTTCATATTTTCCTTTCACTCGTGGGAACTCCAGCTTGGTAGTGTTTTTGACCCTTTTCAACAAATCAGCCCCTTTCCCGTAGTCCAGACTAGACTCCATGTGGTATTTTTTCCCAACTTTCCCCCTCATCTGCCTCTGGGTTGTTACTTACCACAAACCACTGTTGTAAATCTATACTGTCTTCCTCTTCTTCTTCCCTGGAAGTGTCAGGATGGGGAGGCAGCCTCCACCATTCCTCCTCCTCTACCCTGTCCCTGACAACAGTTTTATTTCCAGTCCTTGTCCTCGTGATCCCTTGTGTGAAATTTACCTTTTTTCCCCCACAGCTGCTGCAGTTGATATCTTTGTTGACCTATCTGTTACAACCTTGTTCCTGGTTAGTCAGCTCCAGTTCAGACCCCATGAGTGTGAGAGATCAGGACACCCACACATGTCCATCACTTTACACCTGCTTCTTTGAATCGCACGTGCCATTTTACTTGCCCATTCACCCAGTTTGGAGGAGTTTGGAGCCAACTTGGCTACTTTGCTGCTCACCCAAATTCTAGGACATTTAAACAGCTTGCCTCTTTGTTGTGACACACACACACTCAGTCTAAGCGAGAGTAATTAAAATAAACTATTACTACAGTATAAATCCTCTTTTGGATGCTCCCTTGATCTCCTTCTCCAGCTCAAGATCACCTGGGCATTTTGGTCAGGAGAGTGGATCATACAACCCCAGTACTGAATTGTCATTTACAACAATTCTGTGAAGGAGTCTACCCTTTTGGGGATTGCAGTCACTAGAAATGCCCTATTGGATGTAAAGAGAGACCCTCATCTCCAGGAAGCCCTTCTCCATCCTTCCCAGAGATAACCATGTTGTTTCCATTTCGCCAGGATTCTGTTATGTCCAGACCAAGCATTCCTGCTCATCTCTCTTGGAATCATACCTGATAGGTATGGTGGGAGATATTTTTTCAGCCTGAGGGACCCATTCCCTTTCAGGCCACATTCTGGGGGCCACATGCCAGAAGTTGGCAGGGCCATAGGAAAAAGTGGGCAGAGCAATGGCAGTGAATTATACCTTTGCACAGTAGGCTGGCTTCTATATACACTCACACAGCCCTCACTATCCTGATAATGAGAACAGCATTACCATGAGTTCTAAGACACATTCCTACTAGGAAAAACATTCAAGCAGGGTGTGAAGCAGGACTAGTGAGGGGAGTGGCCTGGGGAAAGCTTGCGTGGCTGGAGAGGGGTTGTGGTCTGGAGAGAGTCACAAGCGCCAGGCAAAGGAGGAGGAGGAGTAGGAGAAGGAGGAGGAAGAGGAGGAGGATGATTTGGATTTGCTATCCCGCTTTATCACTACCCGAAGGAGTCTCAAAGCGGCTAACATTCTCCTTTCCCTTCCTCCCCCACAACAAACACTCTTTGAGGTGAGTGGGGCTGGGAGACTTCAGAGAAGTGTGACTGGCCCAAGGTCACCCAGCAGCTGCATGTGGAGGAGCGGAGACGCGAACCCGGTTCCCCAGATTACGAGACTGCCGCTCTTAACCACTACACCACACTGGCTCTAGAGGCCTAGAGGGGTACACATGGCCTCTTAGTAGGGTTGCCACCCATCCTGTATAATACCAGATTGTCCCTTGTAAAATTCTATGCTAGGTATTGATTCAATACAGGACAGTTTGTCCTGTATTTCCCCTATTTCTGTGTGCACACATTCTCTCTCCCTCCCTCCCTGCCTCTTGTTTCTTTCCTTTCCTTTTTTTCTCCTCACCCCCTCTCCTTATCCCACCTCCAAGGAGGAGCAAACGAGGGCAAGGCTTTCATGTTGTACCTTCCAGTCCCCTACACCTTCGGCATGGGTTAAGGTGCAGGGACGCGGACTTAGAAAAAATATTGGGGGGGCCCGGGAAAGCTCATGAATAATAAATAAGCTCATGAATATGCAAATAAAGTGGCTCCGGCCCTAAATAGGGAAAGCCACGCCCCCCAGCCAGCCGATTGGCTGGCTGGGAGGTGTGGCCAGTCGGGATTCCCCTGTTCTCGCGGGATTTCCGGCAGTGCCTCCGATTAGGGCGCGCGGCTGGCTGGCTGGCGAAGGAGCAGGTGAGGAGGAGGCAGGGGGCGGCGGCGGCGCTCTGCTGGAAGGGCGCCCGCCCGAGATTATTGGGGGGGCTGAGCCCCCCAAAAAAATTTTTTGAGGGGGCTCGAGCCCCCTCAAGCCCCATGGAGTCGGCGCCTATGTTAAGGTGCCTATCCAAAGAGCTGCAGCCTGGGAGTGTCGGGCCGCATCCCTCCAGTGGTGCAGCATGGGGGTGGGCATAGGGGCAGTTGCCCCGGGTGCAAAATTGTTACAGGCGCAAAATTTCAACACTTGGTGCTACCTCGATACAGCTGCATGCATCCATCACTGGGCTCCATGCTTCTCCATGTAAACCAGGAAATGACCTCTCCAGACAATGGAATGACTCTTCTTATTTCTGTGGCTGCAATCTCCTGGATAACGCAGGTACTGTTAAGCAGTTGAATACACATGCATACTCCACCCAGTTCCATCCCTTCCATTCCCCCCTTTAAGTAGCCCTGGGCTCTGGCAACCCATGCTACACCACTGCGTTCCTCAGAGAGAAACAGGTTCCGAGATTCTAGAAACAAGCGGTTTTGTGTCAGTGTAACTCAGAAGCCCCAGTTATTGACATAGTTATCTACAGGATATTTGAGAGAGGAGGGTGAGGGAGAAGTAGCTCCCCATAAGGCTTGCCCTCCACTCCCAATGTTTTTCTTTCCTTCAGAAGCGTAACATGTGGAACAAAGCCTGTTTCCTCATCAGAATATGCCCGACTATTTATTTATTTTTGTCCTGGCCTGAACGTATAGTACTGGATGTGTTTGAAAGCTCTGTGTAGCAAAGCAGAGACAGGTTTGCAAATTCATGAGCACGTGTGTCTGCGTGTGACAAATTCCAGAGTGGCATCAGGGTTGGCTGCAATAGAATGCAACTGATTGCTTTAAAGTCATTTCAGCACCAGGGGGCAGGGACAATTGCCACCCCACCCAGCCCACAACCCAGCCCGCTATCCTATCCTGTATTTTGCCCGAGCAAAGGTGGCAACCCTACCCCTGGGTTTGAGGTTCCCCGGCCCTCTCTTACACCACTTAGATGGAAAATCATACAAATTACAAATAAAAAACTGAACACAAGTAAGTAGGTAATGACTGGTCCTTGTGTTCTATACCTCTCGGGAGTTAAGTGCCTTCAGGTTTCTCAGGCAGATCATTGCTGCAGAAACCACTTTGCAAGCTGTCTGTGAGCCTCCCCACCTCTATGGCTGTCAGTGCAACCGACGTCTTTCGGAAAAGCTCTAGGATGGGCTTTTTGGGGACCTTCATGGTGGTGCAGCCAAAGCCGCTGAGTCCCCAGCTGGTGAATGGCAGCCTCTCCTGGCACTGGACCCACTTAGGGGCTCCGAGTTCCCAGTAGTAAAGAGTGTTATAATATTCCTCTTCGTTCTCTCCTTCCAGGTTGTTATACATGTAGGTGTTCTCCCCACCCAGCACGTAAATGCGGTGCTTCCATCGCACCACACCGGCCCCCGCCAGCTCTATGGGCAGCCTGGGGATAGTGACTCTCCTGTCCAACTGGCCATCTTCCCCCAGAAAGAAGCACTTCCGGGTGCAGCGCAGGTTCCCTGTTTCCGACCAGCGCTGGTTGTGCCTCGTCCGGCTCCGGACGTAGCCCCCGATCACATAGATCCCGTTGTTCATGGCCACAGCACCAGACCAGTAGCACTCGTGGTCCAGGTACACTTGACTCCACGTGTCAAAGCTTACTTCGTAGATCAGGACCTTCTGGGAAGCGTACCATGAGCCGACGGTGTTTGTGACGCCGCCGACCAGATAGAGCTTGTTCCTGAGTGCCGCCGAGGCAAAGTGGCTGAGCGCAAAAGGCATCCTTTTAATCGGGGCCCAGAACTTTCTCTCCAAGTCGAAGCACTCCGCTGTGTCGAGGTAGTCCTCATACTTGCACCAGCCACCTATGGCGAACAGCTGCTGGTTGCAGGCGAGGAAGCCGTGGGAGGCCCTGGCCACAGACATGGAAGGGAGCTGAGTCCAGCGACCCCTTAAGGGGCTGTACTCGTGCATCGTGTCCGAATAAGAGCCGTCCGTGTGGACCCCTCCGGTGACGTACAGCTTGTCCCCGACGGCCACACAGCGGGCGCAATACAGGCATTTCAACAGGGGCATTTTTTCCCACGTTTCAGCCTGCGGGTCGAAGCAGCCGACCTGGAAGTCCTTGGTCTTCAGTTCTGGGCCTTCCATGTTGAAGAGGTCCACGCAGATGATGCAGGTGGAGTACATCCCTCTTCGCAGGCCTCCGCTGTGCTGCAGCCTCTCCTGGCGGTTGAAGCGCTTCCACTGCAGGCGGACGTCCCTGTGGCACATCAGCTCGGACTGGACCACCCTCAGCTCCTCCTGGGTCAAGAGCGGGAGGCGCACATGCGTCAGGAGCTGCCCCAGGAACGGCAGGCGGCTCTCGCTCTCGCTCTTGCTCTTGGCCGTCACCCAGCGCCACACGGCCCGGTAGACGGTGAGTTCAGAAGAGACCACCAGACTGTGCAAGGAGAGGATGCTAATGAGGGTACTGGGGTTCAAGTCGGTGAAGGTCTTGTCTTCGATGGAGAGGCGCTTGAAGTGCAGGTTGACCAGGGCCTTGGCTTTTTGGAGGAGCTCAGGGTCGCTGTGTGCGAAGCCCAGTTGGTAGAGCGAAAGGCAGTTCTCTGGGGAGATGTGTTCCAAGAGGTATCTGGGGCGGAAAGATGGGAAGGTAAAAAGGTAAAGGATCCCTGGATGGTTAAGTCCAGTCAAAGGTGACTATGGGGTTCATCTCACTTTCAAGCTCTGAGGGAGCCAGCATTTATCCACAGACAGCCTTCCGGGTCATGTGACCAGCATGACTAAACCACTTCTGGCACAACGGGACACCATGACAGAAACCAGAGCATATGGAAACGCCATTTACCTTCCTGCCACAGTGGTACCTATTTATCTACTTGCACTGGTCTGCTTTCAAACTGGTAGGTTGACAGGAGCTGGGACAGAGCAATGGGAGCTCACTCCGTCGTGGAGATTCAAACCACCAACCTTCTGATCGGCAAGCGCAAGAGGCTCAGTGGTTTAGACCACAGCTAAAAAAGGACACACTGCTGCTGAAGATGAGCTAGACAAGATGCATATGGCCACATCTGCACAATATTATTTAAAGCAGCATCGGGAGAATTTAAACAGTTTCTCCAAAAAGAACCTAGGAAGTGCAGTTTGTTAAGGGTGCTGAGAGTTGTTAGGAGACCCAACTGATGGAATATGCTGAATTAGCAAATCTAACTAGTAAAATTAGAGATCAAGATGAGACTGTTTCTCAGCAGGATTGGAAAATGTTTGTAGATGACTTTTAAAAAAAATCATTGTAGCAACAGCTACAATGATTTTTTTTTAAAGTCATCTAAAAAAAATCATTGTAAACATGTTGAAACACAAGCAGGTTTAGAGTAAGAACAGCAGTAAAATACATATCTGAGAATACTGTGGAGGAGGTAATATATAGAATAATTATAATATACAGCAATATTAGAAAAATTGGGGAAACCATGGAGGGCTGGAAGGGAATTCAAATACTAATTGAATGTTAATTTGAAAAAGTTGTACACTTTATTTTTGTTTTGTTTTTTTGAAAAATCTATAAATAAAATGTATTTAAAAACTGAGAGAGTTGTTAAGAGAGCATTATTCCCCTCCCAGAGCAATAATTCCTAGAGTTTCCTGGGAAGAGGGGTTGACTATGAAACCACTCTGTGCCTGTAATCAGAATATAATAGCAAAATCCAAGTGTTCAGGCTGAATAATATGAATGCAACTCTTTGGCACACTACATCTTATCTGGAATTGTGCATGAGCCCTGCAGATGGCACTCCTGACTCATGGGGGAGAAATTACTTTCGTTCACGCTTTAAAGTCAATCTACCTAATCTACACTTCTTGAATCTAAAGGCAATGTGAAAACATAGCCATTTTTCAACAATTGTGTGAAGCAGTTCTCCAGTCAAAAGGGAAGCATCTACATTATTGCTTGCAAAAGAAAAGGAAAAAAATGCTTACAGAATTGCGTACCAAAATGCATATACCTAGGAGAAAGGCACTAAAAAAAGGTCTGCCAATTTTCCCGCAAGCTTATAAAAAGAAATTTTGATATGGAAATGGGGCAAACTGATGGTTGGAAAATCAAGAAACTGAGAAAAATGTACCCTATTGCTTAAGCATGTGGTGGAAGTGCACTTGATTTGAGAAGGGAATGTCTTTGTATCCTAATATTCCACTTCCCCAGAATCTGCAATAGCTTGAACATACAGGCAACAACCAATTTATGTGAGTCCAATTGACGCACGGCCATGCAAGTGTGTATTGCGGCAACCCGGAAGCAGCCAGAAAAGAGGGTGGAACAGGAGGCAGAAGGAGGTGGGGCAGGGGCATAACAGGGAGGAGTGGGCTTATGCATGCTCCACCATCACACGCAATGACCGGGAATGCAACTACCACGCAAATCAGGGGTTGTCTGTAGTTACACAAGAGGTAGAAAGGCCTTATTACAAAGGGGTCCTCCTTTCACATCAATTACAGGCAGAGAAGATGGAGATACACTTTCCGTGCAATCTGCTCCTGTTTACTGTTCTGATCGGCTTGTACTACTGACCAACCTGTGCCGTTAACTTGGCCGATTCATAAAGATGTCATGTCACTGGCTTAGGTAAAGGTAAAGGGACCCCAGACCATTAGGTCCAGTTGCAGACGACTCTGGGGTTGCGGCACTCATCTCGCTTTACTGGCCGAGGGAGCCGGCGTACAGTCATGTGGCCAGCATGACTAAGCCACTTCTAGTGAACCAGAGCTGTGCACGGAAACACCGTTTACCTTTCTGCTGGAATGGTATCTATTTATCTACTTGCACTTGATGTGCTTTCGAACTGCTAGGTTGGCAGGAGCAGGGACCGAGCAACGGGAGCTCACCCCGTCGCGGGGATTTGAACCACTGACCTTCTGATCAGCAAGCCCTAGGTTCTGTGGTTTAACCCACAGCACCACCCGCATCCTGCCACCCGCCACTGGCTTAGCTGACATGTAATGGACAACATGGCAATAATTGTACGGCAAATGTGATGTGCCTTGTCTAATTAATTGGGTGATTGTGAGGTGGCATGAAAGCTGAAAAGACCCTGTGTTCATTACAGTTCCCATCCCTTTATGGAACCGTCCTTTATTGCAGTAGAATCAATGAAGAGTTTGTAGGGCATCAGTTGAAGAAGGAGCAAAAAGGGTTTTCTTGTGTCTGTGTGTTTCTTTGAGGCTGATTAGCTGTTTTCCCTGTGTAAAGGTCAGAGGGGGCAGGGTTTCTGTTGAGGCAGGGGATTAGCTGTGGGAGGAGCTTATCAGAGTTTGTAGGGCATCAGTTGAAGAAGGAGCAAAAAGGGCTTTCTTGTGTCTGTGTGTTTCTTTGAGGCTGATTAGCTGTTTTCCCTGTGTAAAGGTCAGAGGGGGCAGGGTTTCTGTTGAGGCAGGGGATTAGCTGTGGGAGGAGCTTATCAGAGTTTGTAGGGCATCAGTTGAAGAAGGAGCAAAAAGGGTTTTCTTGTGTCTGTGTGTTTCTTTGAGGCTGATTAGCTGTTTTCCCTGTGTAAAGGTCAGAGGGGGCAGGGTTTCTGTTGAGGCAGGGGATTAGCTGTGGGAGGAGCTTATCAGAGTTTGTAGGGCAGCGGCGCGCGCCTACCAGCGCGCGCAGTTAGATCCATCTTTTAGATTTAGGGGAGCTAGTCTCAAACGTTTGTTGAGGGAGATCTAGGTTTTTTTTGTGTGAGGGAAGTTATTTGTCCTGTCTTCAAGCTTTTTATGATGGAGGACCTCTGTAGCCAACCCCAACGACACGATCTCAGGATGGAAGGGGAGGGAACAGCTGCAGTCGCCTGCGATTCCTGCGCAATGTTTGCCATCTTGCCAAAGGTTGCAGGCAGCTTTACCTGCAGCAATTGCATGTTGATTGCCCTCTTAAAAGACAAAATCCAGCAACTGGAGGAACGTGTAGCTACGCTCCAAAGAATTAGAGAGCTGGAGCTCTTCTTGGAAGCAACAGAGCACACCGTCTCCACCAAGGAGGAGACAGGGGACTCCCCTGAGAAGGAGTCTAGTTCACCAACACAGGAGCCAGATATATGGAGAAACGTGACTCAAAGAAGTAGGAGGCCCAGGGTTCACTCTGATTGCTTAGAAATACACAATCGCTTTGAGGTCCTCTCCCCTAGCATGGAAGACGAAGGGCAGACTCCATTTGAGGATCTCTCCCTCATTACAGTCGATCAGGTATATGAAGACGAGCAGCAAAGTCAGTCCTCAGGGAATGTGCAGGCGACCTCAGAACGGACAGCTCACGGAAGAACCCCGACCAAACCCAAGAGGAGGCGTGTAGTGGTGATAGGGGATTCCCTACTGAGGGGAACAGAAGCAGTGATCTGTGGGCCTGACAAGATGTCTCGGGAAGTGTGCTGTCTCCCCGGGGCTAAGATCCAAGATGTAACTGAACGACTGCAAGGAATCATAAAACCCACTGACAAATACCCCTTCCTCTTGGTTCATGTGGGAACCAACGACACTGCAAGCAATAGCCTCCAGAAGATCAAAAGAGACTACGAGGCTCTCGGCAGGAAATTGAAGCAACTAAATGCACAAATTGTCATCTCATCTGTCCTCCCAGTTGAACGACGTGGCCCAGGGAGAGAGGGGAAAATAGTGGAAGTGAACAGCTGGCTTCGCAAATGGTGTAAACAGGAACGGTTTGGATTCTTAGATCACGGACTGCAGTTTCTTGAAGATGGACTTCTGGCAAGTGATGGGCTGCATCTCACAACGGTTGGGAGAAATGTTTTTGCAAAAAATCTCAGAAACCTCATCAGGAGGGCTTTAAACTGACTAATGTGGGGGAGGGAGACAGTGCTCCTGAAGGTAGGAGTCTATCAATTAATGAAGATGATCATCCAAATGTCATAGACCAAATGGAGCAAACAGCACGCGGACCTAGTGGTGGGAGGAAAAAATCCTTAAATAAGAGACACGGGGGAATGATTAATGGACTTCAATGTCTGTACACTAATGCGCAAAGCATGGGAAATAAACAAGATGAGCTTGAGCTCTTGGTACAGCAAACTAAATATGACATAATAGGCATCACTGAAACCTGGTGGGATAAGTCCCACGATTGGAATGTAATAATGGGGGGATACAATCTATTTCAGAGAAACAGACCAGACAAGAAAGGAGGAGGAGTGGCGTTATATGTCAGGGATGTGTATACCTGTGAAGAGATCCACGATTTAGATCCTCAAAGCCAAAGTGAGAGCATTTGGGTCAAAATTAAGGGAGAGAAGAATAACAGAGACCTCATTGTGGGAGTTTACTATAGATCCCCAAGCCAAACGGAGGACATAGATGATGCCTTCCTGGAACAGATGGCCAAGCATGCAAAAGGAAGGGAGATAGTAGTAATGGGGGACTTCAATTACCCAGATATTTGTTGGACGTCAAACTCAGCCAAGAGCATAAGGTCAAACAGATTCCTCACTGGCCTTGCAGACAACTTCATTGTCCAGAAAGTGGGAGAAGCAACAAGAGGAACAGCCATTTTAGATCTGGTCCTAACCAATGTTGATGACCTGGTTAGTGGGGTAGAAGTGGAAGGATCATTAGGCGCGAGTGATCATGCTCTTCTGAAGTTTACTATACTGGGGTCACTCAGAGGAGAAGATGGTGAAATGCAAACAGGGGACACAGAAAGGGCTGAACTCCTCAATGCCTTCTTTGCCTCAGTCTTCTCCGATAAAGAAAACAATGCCCAACCTGAAGAATTTGGAGCAAATGATTCAGCAAAGGAAACACAGCCCAGAATAACTAAGGAGATGGTACAAGAATATTTGGCTAGTTTAGATGTATTCAAGTCTCCAGGGCCAGATGAACTGCATCCAAGAGTATTAAAAGAACTGGCAGATGTGATCTCAGAACCACTGGCAGTCATCTTTGAGAATTCCTGGAGAACAGGCGAAGTCCCGGCAGACTGGAGGAGGGCAAATGTTGTCCCTATTTTCAAAAAGGGGAAAAGAGAGGACCCAAATAATTACCGCCCAGTCAGTCTGACATCAATACCAGGGAAGATTCTGGAGCAGATCATTAAGCAAACAGTCTGTGAGCACCTAGAAAGGAATGCTGTGATCACCAATAGTCAGCATGGATTTCTGAAAAATAAGTCATGTCAGACTAACCTGATCTCGTTTTTTGACAGAATTACAAGCCTGGTAGATGAAGGGAACGCAGTGGATGTAGCCTACCTTGATTTCAGCAAGGCATTTGACAAGGTGCCCCATGATATTCTTGTAAAGAAGCTGGTAAAATGCGGTCTTGACTATGCTACCACTCAGTGGATTTGTAACTGGCTGGCTGACCGAACCCAAAGGGTGCTCATCAATGGTTCCTCTTCATCCTGGAAAAGAGTGACTAGTGGGGTGCCACAGGGTTCTGTCTTGGGCCCGGTCTTATTCAACATCTTTATCAACGACTTGGATGATGGACTCAAGGGCATCCTGATCAAATTTGCAGATGACACCAAACTGGGAGGGGTGGCTAACACCCCAGAGGACAGGATCACACTTCAAAACGACCTTGACAGATTAGAGAACTGGGCAAAAATAAACAAGATGAATTTTAACAGGGAGAAATGTAAAGTATTGCACTTGGGCAAAACAAATGAGAGGCACAAATACAAGATGGGTGACACCTGGCTTGAGAGCAGTACATGTGAAAAGGATCTAGGAGTCTTGGTTGACCACAAACTTGACATGAGCCAACAGTGTGACGCGGCAGCTAAAAAAGCCAATGCAATTCTGGGCTGCATCAATAGGAGTATAGCATCTAGATCAAGGGAAGTAATAGTGCCACTGTATTCTGCTCTGGTCAGACCACACCTGGAGTACTGTGTCCAGTTCTGGGCACCACAATTCAAGAAGGACACTGACAAACTGGAACGTGTTCAGAGGAGGGCAACCAAAATGGTCAAAGGCCTGGAAACGATGCCTTATGAGGAACGGCTAAGGGAGCTGGGCATGTTTAGCCTGGAGAAGAGGAGGTTAAGGGGTGATATGATAGCCATGTTCAAATATATAAAAGGATGTCACATAGAGGAGGGAGAAAGTTTGTTTTCTGCTGCTCCGGAGAAGCGGACACGGAGCAATGGATCCAAACTACAAGAAAGAAGATTCCACCTAAACATTAGGAAGAACTTCCTGACAGTAAGAGCTGTTCGACAGTGGAATTTGCTGCCAAGGAGTGTGGTGGAGTCTCCTACTTTGGAGGTCTTTAAGCAGAGGCTTGACAACCATATGTCAGGAGTGCTCTGATGGTGTTTCCTGCTTGGCAGGGGGTTGGACTCGATGGCCCTTGTGGTCTCTTCCAACTCTATGATTCTATGATTCTATGATTCTATGATTCTAAGATGGGTATCATTTTGCTTGAACATTGGTTGCCTTTTTACTTAATAAATTCCCTACCTGAGAACAAACGGAGTGAGTTGCACAGGTCACTCCCTGGACAAGCGATACAAAACAAGATGGGCATTTCCCACTAAGGGGCCATTGCCCAGGGCTGGAGGATCTGTTTTGCAAGTGAAAGATCCCAGATTCAATCCCCAGCATCTTCAGGTAGGTCTGGGAGAGACTGCTGCCTGAAACCCAGGAGAGCAATCACTGCCACCCACTGTTCACAGTACAAAGCTAGACAGTCACTGATTTGACTCACTGTAAAGCTGCTTCCTGATTAAGCCGGCCCTTTGTTCACAAATGGGAGGACTAGAATCTTGCTTCATATTTAGGGATGGAACATAGCTCAGAGCATCAAGTCCAAGGTTTGATCCCAGCATCTCCAGATAAGGTCAGAAGAAACCTCACTCTGAAAACGCTCGAGAGCTGCTGCCAGCCAGTGGAGACAATACTGAGATAGATGGAACAATGGTCTAACTTGGTATAAGGCAGTAAAGAGGATTCCAATGTTCAAAGACGCAGCATTATTTAGGGATTACCTAGAGCAACTCTCGAGCAGTGGAAGGATTTGAAGCCTGCTGGCTGCTACAAACAGGTCTTGGGCCATCTCCGGCACGATTGCAATCTCCTCCGTGTAGAAATAGTTCACCACAGCTTGGACAACGGAGGGCTCCATGTCTTGCAGCAGAACCTCTCCATCCTTTGACTCCCGGAAGGAGTTGGAGAACATGGCTCGGAAGTAGGGGTTGATGGCAGCAAGGAGCATCCTAAACGACAGGAAGGGAGGGATGTGTCAACATTAGGAGGTCAGGGTATCAATCTCTAATTCAGCATTCCTTAGCTACCTTGAACCATGTGGAATCTCTGTCAGCAGACTTGGGCTACCTCACTGCTCAGCCCTAACTCCAAACCATTTATGAGCGAGTTTAAAAGCATTGACTCACAGTGTAGGCAACCCTGATGTAGATAGACCAAAGGTCTGACTTAGCATAAGGCAGTTTCTAATGTTCCTGTGTCTACCAGCTCCCATATTTTGTTTCTAATTATAGCAGCCTCTTGTAGCCTGAAAAAAAAAAGAATGATGACCCCACTTCTGACCATTGTTTGATTCTATAGGAGTTCCCCTAAACTGGGGATGGGGAGGCCTAAGAACCTCCAGATGTTGGTGGACTACAGGTCCCATAATTTATTTTGTTTGATGTTTCATAAAATGTATATGCCCACTTGGTTGTAGGAAAAACCTCATAGTGATTATGGCTGATGGGAACAGGAGCCCAGCACCCAAACCACCCCATACCTCATGAGTACATGGATGCTGTTTCAACCATGGTAGAGAGTGACCCAATGACCCAATGCGAGTAGATCTAGGAAGCTTAGCACAAGAATTTCCAGGATTATGCTGGAAAGAGCTATATAGCAAAGAATGTCAACAGGGCATTCTGTGTGAGTTGCCCTAAACCAGGGATGTCAAGTCCCAAGGACCTTCCGATGTTGCTACAACTACAACTCCTATCATGCCTGACCATGAGGCATGCTGGCTAGACTGAATTGATTTGGAGTCCAAGTAAGCATGCATGTGGTGGTACAATGGTACCTCGGTTTACGAACTTAATCCGTTCCTGAAGTCCGTTCTTAAACCAAATCTGTTCTTAAACCGAGGCGCGCTTTCCCTAATGAGGCCTCCCGCCACCAGTACCCTTCCATCATTTGGCTTCCATACCGAGGTGAAGTTCACAAACCAGAACACCACTTCTGGTTTTGTAGAGTTCATAAACCAAATAGTTCGTAAACAGGCCTGTTCATAAACCGAGGTACCACTGTAATTACAAGGAAGAGGAGCAGGTGGTGATGAGATCCAGTCACATGCAGAGGGAACCACATGGAGAGTGTCTTGCCCAGGGGCCCTTCTAAACCCAGAGCAGGCCCTTTGCCTGCATGACAAATAGTAACCCCAAAATGTATAAATAAATACCTGTGACAGGGGAACCGTTCGCCTTTGGCCACGATGGTTGTGTCGCAGAGGAGCTGTTCCTGGCGAAGGTGATTCAGCCCTATAGGAAAAGAGGGAATGTGTGCGATGAGACAGAGCAGACAGCCATCAGAAGTGAAGCCTTATTAGTGGTGCGACCAGTGGGGGCTGCCCAACTTTTGCAAATAATTTCTCCCAAACAGAATGCATTTTTAGGTATGTTATTAACAGTGCTTCCTTCCTGGGGGAAAGCAAAGGCACGCATATCCCTAAACATTTTGTATGTAGTATCTTCATACTTTTGTCCATTTACTGTATTTATTTTTCCCAATTTGAACTATAAAATGGTGGTTTTCTTGAGTCAAAATGAGAGTACCCCCAAACATTTTTTTTAGGGGGGGAAAGCACTGGTTATTAATACTTATGCATGATTTGCTATGCACACTTTGCTATAATATACATATATTAAATGCTTTGCCCCCCTTTTGCTGGCAGAAAAATCCCAACATTTGGAGAAGTGCAAACATGAAAGGACAGCTGTTCCTTGCTTTACATACTGTTTCAGGAAGCTGCAAATGTGGTTGCTTCACATTAACACGTGTGTAGACATGTTATTTCTATGTGCCTAGTATAGTAAAATATTCCTTTCCTCCTGCATTTTTGGGAATTATTTCTATCTTCCCTTTGCTTCTAAAACAGACTATAAGGCCTGTTTATAATCAATCACGCTTCTCTCCCTCTCTTTCACGCACAAGGCTAAAGGTCTGTGCCTGGCACAGATCTTTCTGTATATCATTCTTTGCATACCACACTTTTTTCTCTTTAGTTCACCTTTAGTTCACAATGATGTGTAAATCACAATGATGTGTTAATCCTCAATGTATAATTAATTGTGTGAGTTTATATAACAATCTAAACATTAGTAAACACCTTAGTCATAACATTATCAATCTTAGTCATAGGTGGATTAAGAGCTTATATGCCTGTCTAAATACAGCTCTGACATTCTGTCTTTCATGTGCCAAAGATCTATGGAGCTATGTAAGCCCGCCTTACATACAAATGAGCCAATAGGATTTCAGTTTCTTTGTCTTGTATTGAGCCAATCAGCCACTGGCACATTCGTGGCCATGCTTGTTGTAACTTTGAATAAAAGGAGATGCTGTGAGGCTGGAGGGGAAGAATCTCTCTCTCTCACTTTCATCTGGCACACACGCAAGCTCTCTGAAAGAAAACATCTCGTTGTCTGTTTTTATTCATCTCTACAAACCCCCAAAATCCACATCTGGTGACCCCGACGTGATCCTGAAGAAGGGTAAGTAATCAGATCCCAAAAGAGATCCCTTTAGAGCCAAAAGCATTCCTCATACTAATCCGACTGGGAAAAGTCTAAAGCGCTTAATTCGTTAGTATGGGAGGGGATTTAAGTAAGGTGCAAAAGGCTCATGCGAAAGAGCTTCTTTCGTTAGTAAGACAGACAATAGACAAAGTCCAAATTTCTCTAAAAGAGATTGAACAGCTGCTGCAGGAGATAAATCATCAATGTCCTTTTTATAAAGCAGAAGGCACATTGCAAATTAGCACATGGGAGAAAATCGGCAAAATTTTATTTTCTGAGCCACGTGCCCAAATCAGCTGCCTACTCACGTGGCAAAAGTGTGCTACCGCCATAGCGAAATTAGAACAATCTTCTCATTCAATTTCTTCACTGCTGGTAACTGAAGAAATCACTTCCCCCCCGCCATATCCCCTGATTTTGCCCCCTTTGTCCCCTTCATCACCTAGCCAAAATCCCCCTCCCTTTTCTCCTTCCCTTGCTCCAGTTTCGTCTCAGCTTTCTGAGACCCCTCCCCCTCTCCCTGCTGTAAAAGTTGTGGCTCAGCCTGCTGTTTTTTCTGCTGCTGCTCCTTCTCAGTTTACAAATTCCCCCCCATCCCCCTCGGCCCCCCTTCTCTGCCTGAACAAGCAAATCAGCATGCCTTTGTCCCTTCCTCTTTGTCTCTAGACCATGCTGCTTTGCCAAAACAATATGGAGCCGTCCGTGCTGGGCTTTTACAGGCTAAGCAGGATGGGCTTTTTTCATTGGAAGAAACAGCTGCATGGGCTGGTGAAATGCCATTAATTTTTCCTCTCACTTATCAAAATGCTCCTGGAGGTCAGCAATTACAAGTTTATCATGAAAAATTGCCTTATGCTGTCATGAAAGATCTCAGGAAAGCCATTAGTGATTCAGGTCTCAAATCTTCTTATGTAATGGGAATTTTAGAGGGCATATCTACCTCTTTTACAATGATTCCGATGGACTGGAAAGATCTGATGAGGATGATGTTATCTCCAGCGCAATTTTTAGTTTTTGAAAATGAATTTAAACATGCAGCCATCGCTCTGGCTGATCAAACGCATACAGCAAGCCAGCTTTTCGGCGCTCCTCCTTTTGAGACCCTGGCTGCCCAAGCCGTGTTGTCACCTTCACACCTTCAGCGCACTGCAACTTGCGTGCAGCGTGCATTTCGTAAAATTCCTGTCTCAGGACAGCCACTGAGTTCTTTTGTAAATGTTAAACAGCAGAATACAGAGCCATACCATCAATTTGTGGACAGATTGAAGGAATCTATCTGTAGACAGATTGATAATGAAACGGCTCAAAGTGAGTTGCTAAAAAAATTGGCATATGAGAACTCGAACACAGATTGCAGAAAAATGCTGCAATCAATCGTAAGCCGTTCAACATATTCCCTTGCAGATTTGATAAAAGCGTGTTCGGAAGTAGGGAGTCAATCTCATACAATGTCTTTGTTTGCCAATGCACTTCACGCTTCCGTGATACAAACAGGAAACTGTTATAATTGTCATCGTCCAGGTCATTTTGCAAAACAGTGCAAGGCCCAAGGTGGGACTGCACAGAAGAATAATAATGTAAATACCACGACCAGACCTTCCAAAAAATGTCCAAAGTGTGGGAAAGGCTATCATTGGGCGAATCAATGTAGGTCACAGGGAAACTTCAGTGGGCCCAGACTCTCGGGCCCCAAAGAATAGAGAGTTGTCAGCCTTTGGTTTCTGCTGCTGCAAAAGTTACTAAAAATATGCCTTCTGAATTTGCCATTGATTTGATTAATCAAGAGACCAAAAACACTGCATTGCCTGGTGAAATCATAATCATGGCCAGCCAAATGGCAGGTCCACTTCCTTCTAATATCACAGGTTTAATTTTACCTAAATTTTCTGCTGCAAAACAAGGCATTCATGTCATCCCAGGTGCCTTGCCTCCTGACTATGTGGGCACAATCATGGTTCAATTTTGGAGCCATATGCCCATGCAGTTAACAAAGGGTGAATCCTTTGCTCATTTGGTGATGCTGCCTTCACCACCTGATGTTGTTTATGCAATTGACACTAATCTGCACAAGCCCTCTTTATCTTTTTCCCCTCAGCTTCTAGCTGTGACCCAACGTATTGGAAGAGAGAAACTCCTTCGTAAGTATAAAATCAATGGAAAAATATTAGAGGGTCTGATAGACACTGGTGCGGATGTTTCGGTCATTTCGAATAATTTTTGGGAACAAACTTGGCCGCTTGAAACTTCTCCTGAAGTGTGGGGCGTGGGAGGTAATCAGGCTTCTTGCAAAAGCGCACAGTGGCTGCCTGTCTCTTTGCCTGATAGCTCTGAAGTTATTGCATATATTCAGCCCTGTGTGCTCAAAATCCATCTTAATTTGTGGGGAAGAGATTTGTTGCAACAATTACAAGCATCCATTCAAATAAATGAATGAGTTTGTGCTTCCACTTACTTGGAAGTCCACTGATCCTATATGGATTCCGCAATGGCCTCTTACTACAGAGAAATTGATTGCTTTGAGACAATTGGTCGATCAGCAATTATTAGCTGACCATATAGAACCTTCTGTCAGCCCTTTCAATAGCCCAGTCTTCGTAATTAAGAAGAAAAATGGGAAATATAGATTTTTGCACGATCTGAGGTCCATAAATAGCATCATTGAACCCATGGGGCCTTTGCAATGTGGTATGCCTAATCCAAATATGATTCCACATTCATATCAATTGGCTATAATAGATCTGCAGGATTGCTTCTTCTCTATTCCCCTGCATGAAAAGGATCGCAAATTTTTTGCTTTTACAATTCCAGAATTAAATAATTGTACACCATCTAAAAGATATCACTGGAAGGTTCTGCCTCAAGGCATGATAAATTCCCCCACTATGTGCCAATATTTTGTGGATAAGGCACTTCAATCCTTTCGTCTTAAGTACCCACATCTTAAGATTCAGCATTATACGGACGATATTCTTTTTTATTCTCCAGTCCTTCCCCCCAATTGGAAACATGATTTAATAACCTGTTTGTCTTTGTATGGTTTAAAAATAGCTCCAGAGAAGGTTCAGGAATCTCCCCCCTTTCAGTATCTAGGACATAAAATGATAGCTAGTTATTCTATTCCAATAATCCCTGAACTTCATATTTCAAAAACAATGAAATATGTACAACTGCAACAATTGCTGGGAAATATTAACTGGATAAGGCCTTATTTTAAAATCCCTCTTGAAGTGCTAAGGCCACTGTTTTCAGCCTTAAAAGGCCATCAATCTCCAGGTGAGCAAATCACCTTGAACTCTGATCAACTCAAAACTGTTGCACAGTTGAAAGCACTCATGCGTATTCATTGGGTGGATCGAGCGATTCCTAATGTTATGCCTGATTTGGTCATAATGACGGATTCTGTACAACCTTTTGCTGCAATTATTCAGAAAGGTCCATCAAAAGTTCATATACTAGAATGGCTTTATTTACATCATGCACCAAGAAACACAGTAAACCCTTTAGTGGATCTCCTTGCTCAGCTCATTAGCAAGGGACGACGACGTTGTAAGCATCTTTTTGGTGTTGATTGTAATCAAATTATTCTCCCTATGCCTTTAGAACAATGGGAAACAGCTCTTTCCACTAGCATGGATTTACAGTGTGCGTTCGCTGATTTTGTGGGTCAGGTGGATTGTCATATTCCACCCGATACGCGCCTGCAAATGAGCAAGCAATTCCCTATGTCTTTCTCTTCTATCATTTCCCCTGTTCCTTTGAATGCCCTGACTGTTTTCACTGACGGGGCTCCTTCTAGAGGAGTTGTTGCTTGGCAACAGAATGAGGAGTGGCATAGCCTGTACACTCTCCCACAAAAGTCTGCTCAGCGTTCTGAACTTGCAGCTGCTATAAAAGCTCTGCATTATTTTTCCTCACAACCAATTAACTTGATTGTTGACAGCTTATATGTTTCAAACGTCATATGTAGAATGCAAGGCAGTTATGTAAGTCCTTTATTAGATGATAACTTGTTGAGTCTCTTCCTGTCTTTGCAACTGCTTCTTTCTAATCGTTCTCACCCACTCTTTGTAGTGCACATTCGCTCTCACCAACCTTTTCCAGGTTTCATTTCAGATGGAAATGCAAAAGCAGATTCTTTGCTAAAGATTTTGCCTGTCTCTCCTATAGAAAGTCATGCTTTTCATCATCAAAATGCAAAAGCCCTTAGCCGCCAATTTCAAATTTCATTGGAAGAGGCGCGTGCAATTATTCAGCAGTGTCCTCAATGCTCCAATCAGATTGGCCATCCCAGCCCTGGGGTTAATCCCCGTGGACTGGAAGCAAATCAGTTGTGGCAAATGGATGTAACTCATTTTGCCCCTTTTTCACCCTGGAAGTTTCTACATGTCTCTGTCGACACATACTCTGGCTACCTTTGGGTTACGCCTCAAAGAGGAGAGCAAGTAAAACATGTTTGCAATCATCTTGTTCGTGCAATGTCAGTTATGGGCAAGCCTCATTCTATAAAAACTGACAATGCCCCAGCGTATTGTGCAAAAGGCTTTGCAAAATTTTGTGAAACTTGGGATATTCATCATCTGTTTGGCATCCCTTATAATTCTCAAGGTCAAGCTATAGTTGAACGCTCTCATCGTACCCTGAAAACTGCATTGAACAGGCAGGAAAAGAAAGCAGGCATTCCAAACTCACTTTCAGAAAAGGAAAGTTGGTTGTCAAGTGTGCTTTTCACTCTTAATCATTTGAATATCTCCATACAGGATCACCAATCTTACACACGTCTTCAAAAGCATTTCCAGCAAAAGGAAATTCTTCCAGCTCCACTGGTGCGCTATAAAATTCTACCCTCCAATGAGTGGAGTGAACCAGTGAAATTAATTACATGGGGTAAGGGTTACGCTGCAGTTTCTACTCCACAGGGTGCTCGGTGGGTTCCTGCACGTTGGATTCGGCTGCACCATGGCGTGGCGACAGGTTCTTCCGGATCCATTGCCTCAATTCAACCACCAACTCCAGATCACCCACGATGTGACGTCCAGCCCCCCCAGGATTCGTAAGCGGGGACATCGCAATCCCCCAGTGACGTGGGGCCAAATAAAATCGCTCTCTCTTCAAGCTGAACAGTATAGGAGAGAACAGCAACTGGAAGCAAGCCCTACTAACCAGCTTCTATCCCTCATTGCTTGTCTTAATATGAATTCCATGATAATTCTCATTTTCAGTATTTTAATTTTGCCTCTCTCTACTTCAGCTCTTCCTACTGGTGATTCCACATCGTTAAATGTATGGGAATCGTTTGCAAGGACGCTCAATGTCTCATCATTTTGCCTTACTCAGCAAGTAGCCATTGGTGATATCCTTGGCTCTTGTCTCATTCCAGTTTGCCATGATCCTCATGACATACAGAATGATACTTGGTTTTTCTCATTCCTACCTCAAAATGATTCACTTCGTACCCTTGGGTATAAAGGTTATCACAATTGGGGAACGCAAATGCGTGAACGCCCACCTTTAGCTATTGATTTGACAACCCCATATGTGGCCTCTTATAACGCTATTTGTGCACGTATGGTCAACTGTACGAGACCGAACTGCGTGAAAATGGGCAAAAATAACTTTAATTGCTCTGATTATGTGAATATTTCTTATATATATAAGTACACAGAACTGCCAGCAGGCTGGTTTTGGTCCTGCCCAGGTTACACTTTCAATTACATTCCGGCAAACATTAGTCACGGCACACCTTGTTGTTTAAGCCGTCTGTCTATCATATTGCCTGAAAAACATCATTTCTCTTACTCTAGACATCAGCGTAGTGTTGAATTGTCTGATGACTGTGATGATCTTGTCTCTCTCCCTAGCAGGTCTGAATACATCTCTTTAGCTGTCTCTCTCTTAGGTGTTCCAGGTTTGGCTGTGCGTAATAGCGCAAATATTAATTCTTTAGCTTGCTCTGCAGCAAAATCCCTGAATATTACGTCTAAGGCGCTCCATCTTCTCAACACAGAGCAAGCTGAACTTCGCAATGGTTTATTAAGGTCGAAATCTACTTTGGACTACCTACTCATGGTACATCATTATGGTTGTGAACAATTCAAGGAAATGTGCTGTTTTAACATCACTGACAATTCTAAGGCCGTTCAAAGGCAAATTTCTCATTTGCAAAATCTCACTCATCACATTAAAAAGGATATCGGATTTTCCGGACTCTGGGATTCCTTTTCCTTGTGGTCGACGGCGTGGCTACCTAATCTCAATTGGCTACGCAATGCCTTTTCTTATACCATTATTATTGTATGTATATTAATTTTGTTTTGTTGCTTTCTCCAATGCATTCCTAGCCTTACAAATCTTTTTTCTCGCCTTCTCTCTCCTCCACCACCACCTAGCGCGCTCCTTGCAGCCTATTATGCGAAATGGCAACGCCACCAGTAAGTAAAAAACAAAAATAAAAGGGGAGATGTGGGTAGGATTATTTTGAGATTTGTTGGCACACCACTAATCTTGAAGTACTTTTGCCCCATCAAGCCTAGCAGTATTATTTCCGGCATTTGATGGCAAACCACTGATCCGGAAGTATTGTTGCTTTATTCACCGAGTTGCCTTACCTCGCAAAGAAGAAAAAAAAGGAGGAGATGTAGACATGTTATTTCTATGTGCCTAGTATAGTAAAATATTCCTTTCCTCCTGCATTTTTGGGAATTATTTCTATCTTCCCTTTGCTTCTAAAACAGACTATAAGGCCTGTTTATAATCAATCACGCTTCTCTCCCTCTCTTTCACGCACAAGGCTAAAGGTCTGTGCCTGGCACAGATCTTTCTGTATATCATTCTTTGCATACCACACTTTTTTCTCTTTAGTTCACCTTTAGTTCACAATGATGTGTAAATCACAATGATGTGTTAATCCTCAATGTATAATTAATTGTGTGAGTTTATATAACAATCTAAACATTAGTAAACACCTTAGTCATAACATTATCAATCTTAGTCATAGGTGGATTAAGAGCTTATATGCCTGTCTAAATACAGCTCTGACATTCTGTCTTTCATGTGCCAAAGATCTATGGAGCTATGTAAGCCCGCCTTACATACAAATGAGCCAATAGGATTTCAGTTTCTTTGTCTTGTATTGAGCCAATCAGCCACTGGCACATTCGTGGCCATGCTTGTTGTAACTTTGAATAAAAGGAGATGCTGTGAGGCTGGAGGGGAAGAATCTCTCTCTCTCACTTTCATCTGGCACACACGCAAGCTCTCTGAAAGAAAACATCTCGTTGTCTGTTTTTATTCATCTCTACAAACCCCCAAAATCCACACACGTGCACCAAGCTGATTTTCTTCTTACCTCTGCATTAAGTAATGTGGTCCAAAAATGGAATGGATGTTACCGTCCCATTAAAAAGTTTTTAATTAAAGAAAAATCATTATTGACATTTATGCAGGACTGGAAACTTATGGACTTTTTTGCGTGAAATAGAAAATGAACTTGTAATATCTGCATTTGAAGATTGAAAAAAATACCAGTTTATAGAAGATAGAATGGTCGGGTGTTAATGTGTGAATACTATATGTAGCTGCAGGACAAAGAACTGAAGGTCTTTTTATTTTTCTCTATTCTCCCTATTCTTTTCCCTTCCAACGTTTTTTCTTTCTACCTTTATTTCTCCCTCCCCCCCACTTTTTAAAATATTCTTCCCACTTCTGTTCTCTTTTAGATGAAATATTTCAGTGTATTATAAAAGTATACTATGCAATGGATATGATTTTTTGTATATCTTCAGACAAGTATCAATAAAAATATTTTGGAAAAGAAAATGAAGAAAATGAAAGTACCCATTGCTATGGGCTGCATTCCTTAAAACATAACTACAGTGGTACCTCAGGTTACAGATGCTTCAGGTTACAGACCCAGAAATAGTACCTCAGATTAAGAACTTTGCTTCAGGATGAGAACAGAAATCGTGCCGCGGCGCCGCAGCAGCAGCGGGAGGCTCCATTAGCTAAAGTGGTACCTTGGGTTGAGAACAGTTTCAGGTTAAGAACGGAGCTCCAGAATGAATTAAGTTCTTAACCCAAGGTACTACTGTACTAGGAAATAAACCCCACTGAACACAACAAGGCTTGCTTCTGAGTGAACATGAAATAGATGGTAAAAAAATCTTGCCCAGCCATGGTGGGCTCAGATATCGGGGGACCTACCCTCTCGTATGTACTGATTCAAAGGCTTGTCTTCCTCCTCTCCAATGGTATCATCATCTCTGTCCCAAGGTGAATTCATCATTGCACTCCTACTTGCTCCCAGATAGCAAAGCTGTATTGCAAGCCATTCCTGCTGGTGGGGGGGAGGGAAGACACAGAATAAAGATGAGAAGAGGTCATTGGCAAGAAATCTGAATCGGAGACTCCCAGTCAAGTGCAAGATGTAGGCAAAGACGCAAGTTTATCAGAAAAAGGCCATTGATGACTACTGGTCATGGTGACTACTCTCTGCTTCCATGGTTGAATGCAGTAATGCCTCTGAATGTCAGTTGCTGGAAATGATAGGAACAGGGAGCACTGCTGTGCTCAGGTTCCCCATGGTGATTTGGTTCACCTCGGTTAAGAACAGGATGCCATTGGCTTGATCCGGTGAGCTCTTCTAAAGTTCCTCAGAATAGAAGATCCCTGCAAAGACTCATCTAGCATTTTGCTTCACACATTGATCAGCCCCAATCTATTGACATGAGTCCCCTGTTTTAATTCATGTGTGTTGTGTTAGTTTTGTTACATATTTTAGTTATGGGTTGCATGTCCCCCAGTCTCCAAGGAGAAAGGTGCTTCAAGGGTGCCAGAGGTCTGTTTTCAGGTTTTGGTTTCCTTGGAATGAAAGTCCATGAAGACTGTGGATTCTTTAGAGCATGGGTAGGCAAACTAAGGTCCAGGGGCTGGATCTGGCCCGATTGCCTTCTAAATCCGGCCTGCGGACGGTCCAGGAATCAGTGTGTTTTTACTTGAGTAGAATGTGTCCTTTTATTTAAAATGCATCTCTGGGTTATTTGTGGGACATAGAAATCCGTTCATTTTCTTTTTAAAAAATATAGTCCAGCCCACAACATGGTCTGAGGGACAGTGGACCGGCCCCCTGCTGAAAATGTTTGCTGACCCCTGCTTTAGGGCATGTATGGTTTTATTTACATATATATACAGCCTGAGCTTAGGATGGAGGGACTCACAACGTTAACACTTCAACAGATCTTGGGCTCCCCATTAAGTTTCTAGAGAGGGTCCTGAAGGCCATGGCTTCAGATTCAGCACGTGAAGCCTTTGAGTCTTTCCAGATTGAGACACAACTACTGGCTCCATGGCCCTCCCCACAGGGCCTGCAATGTGCCTCCCATCCCAGTTATTCCTATCAACCCACAAGGCTAATCCACATCTCCATAACCCCACCTCTGTCCGGAAGTCCGGTGTGCATCCTGATCTTCCTTCCCCCAAGCTTTGCCCCTCCCAGCCTGAGCATCACCCAGCCTCCAATTGGTCTAACTGGCAGAGGTGTCATAGTCTGTTTTGCTTATTGTGCTCTGATTCATTATTCTCCAATTGTGTGCCTTGCATGGGTGGGGAGGGGGCACACCTAGAGCCTCATTAAGGATTAGGAGAGGGGAGGTGTGGCTTCAGGAATGGAGGGGCGGGGCTTAAATGGACCACAGAACAAGAACAAACAGCTTCAGAATGAATTCTTTCAGAAAGGGGGAGCATCATTGCAGACCCTCCAAGTGCCCCTATTTTCCAGGGACAGTCCCAGATTTACAGAAGCAGTCCCAGTTTCTGATTTGATGCCAGGATGTCCTGTTTTTCCTTAGGATGTCCCTATTTTCATCAGAGAAATATTGGCGGGTATAGTAGAATGTCCCTATTTTCATCGGAAGTTATAGAGTTATGTGACCCCCCCCCCCCGAGCCAAGGAGATAATTAACCTTTAGAAGACATCAGAAGACAGCCCTGTAGGTTTTTTAATGTTTGATATTTTATTATGTTTTTATGTTTGTTGGAAGCTCCTTAGAGTGGCTAGAATATAATAATAATAATAATAATAATAATAATAATAATAATAATAATAATAATAATAAATTTATTAAAGAGTAGGACATCACTATTTTCTTTGAAGAAATGTTGGGTGGCGTGTCATGATCTGTTACATTTTCATTGGGAAACCTGTGACTCTCTGGATGTTGTTTGTCTCCAGTACTCATCAGCCCCAGTACAACCAGTGGTGAGGGATCATGCAAGCTGTAGTCTAGCAACATCCAAAGGGTCACAAGTACAGTGGTACCTCGGGTTACAGATGCTTCAGGTTACAGACGCTTCAGGTTACAGACTCCGCTAACCCAGAAATAGTACCTCGCGTAAGAACTTTGCTTCAGGATGAGAACAGAAATCACGCTGTGGCGGCGCTGCAGCAGCAGCAGGAGGCCCCATTAGCTAAAGTGGTGCTTCAAGTTAAGTACAGTTTCAGGTTAAGAACAGACCTCCAGAATGAATTAAGTTCTTAACCCGAGGTACCACTGTACCACACGGCTACTAGCCACTATATCTCCATTCTGCCGTCATTGTCTGAAAAACAGTTGCTAGGAATCACAAGTGATGAGAGTTTCTGTTGTGCCCAGGACCTTTTGGGGGAGCTTCTTGAAACAGATATCTGGTTGGCCACTGTGAGAACAGGATGCTCGACCCGTTCAACCACTGGTTCAGGAAGGCTCTCCTTAGGTTCTCGTGGTTCATGGTGCTATTTTAATGCTATTTAGTGCTTAGGTTCATCCTTACTGTAGTGTCAAGGTTATGCAGGAGGATTTCACAACAACATAGAGTGTATCTTCTTTCACGGCTTCCAATCCATTTCCTCATTCTCAGGCTCAAAATAGAAACAGGGGTTTCTATGAGAAACTAAGGGAAACTGAGAGATACATCCTTGTAGAGAAAAGATTATTCAGATCTGCAAGGGGAGGCAAAAGGGGAATCCAGCCTTGGACAACCAAGAAAGCAAACAGTCCAGCGGTCAAATCCTGTTGGGGCCAGAATGAAGTAGGACTGTCAGCAGAGCAGCAAAATAAACAAGCACCTGGCCTGCCAAGGCTTATGGCCCTGGGTCCAAATACACAATCACAAAAGGGCTTAATGCTCAATAGATGATATATATTTTTGGAATGATCACATACAGTGGAGGCTGCTCCTTAAGGGCAAATGGGGCTATGCCCCACCAACCTCAGTCTGCACTCAGCAGCCTCCAGCTGTCTGCCCTCTTGCTTATAATAAAAAATAGAAACCATACATGCTCTGGTTAAAACACAGTGATCCGCCTTGGAACCCTTGCCCTGTATCTCTGTATCTTTGCTTTTGAAAATGTTTTTGTAGACCTGCCAAGGAAGTTAAAAAGCATTTTCATGTATGCGACAACGGCAGCAAGAGTCTTAATAGCACAAGGATGGAAGAATGAGGAAATCCCCACTAAAGAATTGTGGCAAGAGAAATTGATGGACTATGCGGAATTGGCGGAATTGACACATAGACTACGTAACAAGGATAACTGTGACTTTAAAGAAGAATGGGAACCTTTTACGAAGTATTTAAAGAAAAACAAAATGAACTGGACTCCTTGGCAGGTTTTGAATAAACACTCCCAAATTCTTTATTGGCAACATACAGATAGATAAATTGAGGATCTTTACAATTTTACAACTTGCAGAGAATAACATGTGCTGAGAAACCAGAGAGAGGAGCTGAGGGAAGTCTGGGGGTGGGGGTGTGAAGGCAGGTTTTTCTTTTTTTTTTAGGGGAGAGGGGGGAAATGTGGGTGATGTATTTTTGTTAAAATGTTATTTTTAAATCCCTAATAAAAATATTTCTAAAAAGAAAAGAAAATGTGTTTGTGGGTCGTTGGACTGAAATAAAGAGTATTGTTGTTGCATATTCAGTCCGGAGAGTTACCATGTCTGTCAGTGCCTCCTTGGGAGCTGTTGCTCCTTATAGGACACATCAGGTAGGAGGAGGAGGAGGACAAAGTTAGAATTCGTAGAACTTGTTGGAGGTTTTTAAGCAGAAGTTGGGTGGCCATCAGTCTTGGATGCTTCAGCTAAGATTCCTGCATTGCACAGGATTGGAATAGATAACCCTTGGGATTCCTTCTAACGCTACGATTCTGTCATTCTGCCTGTCATCGGCTCTGGCCATTGATGGTATAGTATAAATAATAGGTTGGGGGTGGGGGGCTAATCCTGTGACCAGGAATTTAAGGTGCTGCGAATCTCCACTGGTGCTGAGCCCCCAACCCTGGCTCAGCCAACAATATGCCGATGTATGTAACTTGCTCAGCTGGCTGAGCCAAAGCCAGTGTCAATTTCCAAAAAGAAATTTACAGAGGTGGGGGAATTTAGGTTCGATCTTAAGCCCATTCAGCTCAGTCATGCGACCTGGCAACACGGTGTAGAGCTGAGTGACAGTGGAATGGACTCCCGTAAAAGGTGATGGATTCTCCTTCATTGGAAGTTTCTATACAGAGGTTAGATGGCCATCTGTCAGGGATTTTTTTAGCTGTGACTCCTGCAATGCAGGGGTTGGACCAGATGAGCCTTGGAGTCCCTTCCAACTCCACAATCCTACGGAAATGCCAGTAGAATGAGAGCCCACAAAGACTGATAGGTTCCTCAGGCTCCTTACTAAATGGCTGTACACACCCACCTGTCTCTCCAGATCTGGGGGGACAAAACCAAACAGCACAGTCCTAATGGGAGAGATGGAAAGCAGGGGCCCTTTTCATCAGTACTGCTGAAAGAACAGCTCCATTGAGCTCCCCCTGAAATATTTCCACAGCAGCAAGTCTAATGTGCCTGGGTAGATTTTCCTGTTTCTTTCTCTATATCCGCTCTTCGTTTTCGCTGCATCTTTTAGAACATAAGCCTACAGAACAGGCTGCCTCATAGGAGCCAACTTCTAGGGGCTACGAGGGCTGAGCCTCTGCATAGTGGATGGGCATTCCCATTCAAATGGTGCATGTGCACTGCATCATGTGAGCGATTATGCAGGGCGGAGATCACCTGGCATTGGGAATCAGCTCTGTAACTGCCAGCAGTATTGGTTACCCAACTCGAAGGGAGGAATCCTAGCAATGCAGTTAGAGGTGTGGTCCCGAGGTGTATAAAAGCTTGTTGTGCATTTCTAGCTGAAGCACTGAAAGCTTGGGCGGATGACAGATAGGGACGTTGCCAGCCAAGAAGTATGGGGAAGTTTCTGAGACTGGTGAGCATTGCTTGCTTGGTAATAGGGAGTAAAACAATCCTCGATCTGGTGCTTTAACACAAAATCCATAGTCTGTACCCTTTCCAACTGGTATGGGTGGGAAGGTGTAATCAAAGACTCATTACCATTTCTGCAACAGGGTCCCTCCAAATCTCTCTCTCCAGCCACCCAATCAGCATGAAAAGGAAACTTTTTAGTCACTGAAGTCTTCTTGTAAGGTAAAGATAAAGGTAAAGGTAAAGGTAAAGGGACTCCTGACCATTAGGTCCAGTCGTGGTCGACTCTGGGGTTGTGGCACTCATCTCGCTTTATTAGCCGAGGGAGCCAGCGTACAGCTTCCGGGTCATGTGGCCAGCATGACTAAGCCGCTTCTGGCGAACCAGAGCAGCGCACGGAAACGCCGTTTACCTTCCCGCCAGAACAGTACCTATTTATCTACTTGCATTTTGACGTGCTTTCAAACTGCTAGGTTGGCAGGAGCAGGGACCGAGCAATGGGAGCTCACCCCGTCATGGGGATTCAAACCGCCAACCTTCTGATCCACAAGTCCTAGGCCCTGTGGTTTAACCCACAGCGCCACCCATGTCCCTAAGTCTTCTTGTACTTGGTGCTGATTGGAGCCAAGTATGAGTGAAAGGAGGTGAGTCAGCTGCTGAGGATTGGCTCCTCAGGTCACTCTGGAGAAGGCGCACAGGAGGAACACCAAGGAGGAATTATTTTGTATGCTCCCATATTAGGCATTTAAAAACACTGGAAACACAATTTTCACAGGAAAGGTGGGCAAGCTATGTTACATACAACAGACTTTAAGGAAAACATGATTTAAGTCTCTTTGAAAGAAGATCTCGGAGCGTCCCAAATCATGTGCCCATGTATGTGTGCAGAAGATAGTAGATCTAGCTGAAAGGCAAGACATGGAGAACTACACTGTTCTTTGTAGTGCATCTCTAATTATTATTACAGTGAGATTGTAAGGTTATTGTATAATCTTAGGAGGAGACATGGCTTTGATTATAATGAAGGGACCATGAGCTTCTGAATTTGCTGCCACCTTACTGTGTGGGTAAGGGATGTGGGTGGAGCTGTGGGTTAAACCACAGAGCCTAGGACTTGCCGATCAGAAGGTCGGCGGTTCGAATCCCCGAGACGGGGTGAGCTCCCATTGCTCGGTCCCTGCTCCTGCCAACCTAGCAGTTTGAAAGCACGTCAAAGTGCAAGTAGATAAATAGGTACTGCTCTGGCAGGAAGGTAAATGCCGTTTCCGTGCACTGCTCTGGTTCACCAGAAGTGGCTTAGTCATGCTGGCCACATGACCCGGAAGCTGTACACCAGCTCCCTCAGCCAATAAAGTGAGATGAGCGCCGCAACCCCAGAGTTGGCCACGACTGGGCCTAATGGTCAGGGGTCCCTTTACCTTTTGCTTTGTGGATATGTCAAAATGGTGGCTGGTTGATTCTACCCCTCTTCTTCATTAAATGCATCCTCTCTCTTTCATCCCCTCAGCTTCTCCTGACTGTCCTGGTTCTCCCAGCATGTGGTAAGTGAGTGAATGTTGTCTGTCTTAGAACTTCTCCTGACAACCAGCTTCTGGAACACTCATGCGGATTTTCTTCAACAAAGCTTATGATTTAGGAGAAACTGGGAGCTCTTGGAATGTTGATGCTCTGAACCCTTCCATGTAGGCTTGGGCTGCATAGGTGTGTATAAATAAGTCGTATATCATAAAGACACCATTGTCTCCACTTTGCCTCATTTCCAAAGGGAAACACAGACCATAAGTGCACCTGGAACCCCTAGAATCTCATACTGCTCTCAAGACTGGTGTCGCGTATAACAGCATTCTGGGAACAGTAGTATAGTAGCCATTGTTATAACTGCAGTAAAGTAAAATGGGTATGTTTAACTGTTACATGACACCCCAGTCTCTGAATGGTGATGTCAGGCGCCAGGGAATCAAATCCCCCCAAGGCAGGATGCCAGGAATAGATAGACCAGGAAAGTTCTTAGCAATGTCTTTTATTCACTATTCACAGAGAGAGGCTTAGAAATGCAACTTCTTGGAGTAATGGCCTTGCTCCGAGTAATCTCCACCCTTGCCTTCTCTCATCAATCATTAACAGCAGCACCCACCTTACGGTAGCTGCTTAGGGCCATTTGCCTCTAAGCTCTTTGCTCTCCTACTTTCAATGCTCTCTGGGTTTTGGGAGAAGGGGGGTCTGGAATACGTTTCTGAGCACAATTCAAAATGTTGGTGCTGGCCTTTAAAGCCCTAAATGGCCTCGGTCCGGTATACCTGCAAGAGTGTCTCCACCCCCATCGTTCTGCCCGGACATTGTGGTCCAGTGCCGAGGGCCTTCTGGTGGTTCCCCCACTGCGAGAAGCCAAGTTACAGGGAACCAGGCAGAGGGCCTTCTCGGTATTGGCACCTGCCCTGTGGAACACCCTCCCACCAGATGTCAAAGAGAAAAACAATTACCAGATTTTTAGAAGACATCTGAAGGCAGCCCTGTTCATGGAAGCTTTTAATGTTTAATAGGTTATTGTATTTTAATATTCTGTTGGAAGCCTCCCAGAGTGTCTGGGGAAACCCAGTCAGATGGGCGGGGTATAAATAATAAATTGTTGTTGTTGTTGTTGTTGTTGTTGTTGTTGTTGTTGTTGTTGTTATTTCTAGTGATAACATGTCCGGCTCTGCCTCCTGCTCCTCTTCTCCCATTATTTCCCAGCTTTGCCCCTCATCTACCTCTGAGCTGTGACCTCCCACAACCCACTGCTGTCAATCTATACTGTTTTCCTCTACTCTGAAAGGCTCAGGCTGGGGAGGCGGTCTCCACAATTCCTCCTCTGCCCAGTCCCTGACAGGTGAGAGACTCCAGGGGTTCATTCATTTACCCAGTGTTTGGTTTCCTTGGAATGAAGGTCAGCAGAGTGTGTGGTGTCTTTGCGATATATGGTTTTATTTAAACATATATAACAACCTGAGCACAGGGCGGAAGTGCTCACAGCATTAACACCCCAAGGGATCTCGTTTCTCCATTAGGTTTCCTGGGGAGCCTCAAGTCCAGCTTAGGTTCAACGCATTTCTCTGTGCCTACTGCTTCCAGCATCTCTTCTTTAGCTTTCACACACCACAGCTCACAAAACCAGCCCCTCTTAGGCATATTGTTCTTCACATGGGAAGAGGGCCACTCATTTCCCTCTATCGCAAAAGAGCAACTTGTTTAGATATGCTGAATCGCAGCACTTAACTAGCCAGACCAGAGCCATTATCTGGACAATGAAACTGGTTTGGCAGACTTCCTCTTATACATTCTTCGAGGGGACCCAAGATTCCATGACTTCTCCCCAAACTCATAGCAGTATAATATCCCGTAAACACCCAGATGTCAGGCGAAATGCTGGCAAGTGCACACCGGGGGAAAGGGGGCTGGAGTCTGACTCGGGAGAGGGGAGCAGTGATTTGTGGGGACTTGTACCAGCCAGGAGGCAGGGGGAGCTTCAGAGATGGAGGGTGAAGCACAGGATAGGTCAGGAGAGGCGGAAGAGGCAGGTCAGGCAAATGAAGGGTCGGGTGCATCCTCGCCCTCTCCTGCACCACTGTCTCCTAAAACAAAGAGCAGATTGATGAGGGAAGAGCAAAGGCAGCTTCTATGCAGGTACAGTCTCTGGCTATGTGTGTACAGCCCATCAGGGGAAGATACATAAGCTGGTGGAGGGGGCTAGCTGCAAGCACTCCATAGAGCACAGGGAATAGCTGCCTGGGTCGGCAAACTACGGTGCGCGGGACAGATCTGGCCCAATTGCCCTCAGGCTCTGGCCCACATACGTTCCATAGATTGGTGGTTCTGTTTGTTAATTTTTTCCCATAATTTTTTCCCAGCGCCACCATTTCTTTTTACCACCATTTCCCCCCTCCCTCTTGCACACTGCGGCACCTTCTCCCTCCCTCTGCCTGGCTTCTCCCTGCCCTTCTCCCTGCCTTGTGTAGTGGAGGAAGGGGGCTGGGCTGAGCTGGCTGAGTGCGATTTTGGGCAGTGCCTCTCCAGAGCCAGCCAGCCCTTTCGGGCCACTTGTTCCTCTGCCACTGCCAACAGCCTCTGCCGCTCGCAAGGGCAGGCACAGGAGCCGTGGTTGGCAGAGCACAGCGCCGACAGCAACAGCGCAGGTAGGCAGGAGAAGAGGAGGGGAGAGGGGGAGAGAGAGAGAGAGAGAGAGAGAGAGAGAAGCCCCCTCCGCCAAGTGCGTGGTCCAGCCCACCCCAAGGTCTGGGGGACAGTGAACCAGCCCCCTCCCAAAAAAGTTTGGTGACCCCTGCCTTACATTAAAAACTAAAGCTGTAGAAACTACAGAAAAGTGTGCACTTTTGCAAGAAAGAGTTAACCATTTGCTGCGTCCATTCCTTTGGCTGGGGATCATCTGTGAATAAAATCAAAAGATGCTGGGGGGTGTGTGTTGGCCATGCCAGAGCATCTCGGAGAGAAGGGGAGGGTGGTAAAATATTAACTTGCTATGCACCTACATCGGTGGTCTGTCATCCGGGAACTGAGCAGACCTCAACCTGTTTGGCTTCACCAAAGTGGTGGCTTTGTGTGCCTTCACACCATACCCTGGGACCACACTTGCATAGTCAGGCACATTTTGTGAATTCAAAGACCTCTTTATTATTGTTCCTTATTTCCACTCAAAAAACTTCCCGTTCTCCAAAAGTGTATCCAGAGTAAAGGGCAGTGAATAGTTTCTCTTCGTCTCATCTCAGCTTCAACTTGCACGACTCGTTGGTTTGACCGGGACGACCCTTCAGGAGTGGGTGACTTTGAAACTCTAGCTGACCTGAGGAGGGAATATCCCATGGATGTTTGCCCTAAACCCACTGGAATTGAAGCTCAGACTGTGGAGGGAACCCCAGCGTCCAGCACTGGGCAGATCTTTCATCCGTGAGTGATGCCAGAAATGAAGAACCATGATCATCCTTGTGAGGGGAGGGGAAGTTTAACTCTTTCTCTCATTGCCATGGACCCAAGAAAAATAGATTCTTTGAAGCTGCTCTTTGTATTTCAAAGGAAGGTTCTGATGGATCCCAGGTTCTGTTGGATCCCAGTTTAGTACAGATTATCTCTCTACAACTGCTTCTCTCTTGCTGGTCACAGTTTGGTGAGTCAGAATGCTTCTCTCATTCTCTTTCTCTCCCCCACTAGGTTTAACCCTAAAGAAGGATTTGCTTGTGTAAATAAGGAGCAGAAGTATTCCTGCTTGGATTACAAAGTCCGCTTCACCTGTCCCTCAAAATTCTGCTCAGGTGAGTCAACCAGGACATCTTATGGTGAGATGGGGGAATGATCTTCAACCACTTAAACTATGTCTGTATAACACCAAACCAATTGCTCAAAAGTGAACTGTCTTTCACTTTTATACTATATAAGAGGGGTTGCTGACATGGAACTCACAGTGTGCTCAGAAAAGGTCTTAATAAATATGCCTCCAAAAATCCACAGTGTGGAGGAGAGCTGCTTCCTCTGCCTGCTCACTTTGGCTGCATTTACACAAGAGTTTATTCCATTTCCCTGACATTTCTGCCATTATTAATTTCCGCATTGTACTTGAACTGTCACAAGGCATAAAAACCAGAAACATAGTAGAATATAGCACAAGTTTAGTGCTCATTCCCCCCCACACACAAAAAGGGCTTCTTCTGGAAGCAAATAATACAGAAATGAGCACTAAAGTGGCTTTTACATCATATGAAACCTCAAATGGAAATTAACAGTTAGGGAAACAGTCTGGAAAACAGAACATACGTCCATGTGATAGCAGCCTAAGTCCTCAAAACAGACCCCTTTGAAATGAATGGGCCTGTGTTAGTCATCATGACTATTACCTTTAGTGGGTCTACTCTGAGTAGGACTGACATTGGCTACAACGCTCAAAACAGGACACCCACCATCCCCCTTTTTCTGAGCTGAAGAGTGCTGCAAAGTGCTTCTCTTGGGGAGCAATCCATTTCACATCTGGAAGCTGACCCGGGGCTGTCAGTTGACTCTTGCTTTGACACTGGAGACAAGATAGCATCCTCCGGTTTGTGGTGAGGGAGAATGGCAGCATCCTTGATCAGCAGGTGCAAGGTAGGCAGGGCAGGACTTAACACCTCTACTCTTCAGCAGAGGGCAATGGTTGGGTTTTGCTGCTGTTGCTTCTGCCTGGAGCAAGAGTGGCCTCGCTCCACCCAAAGGCGCCCCAGTCCTCTGTGTTTGTATGTGGAGTCACATTTTCCTCCTGATAAAATATGGCAACCTGAGTGTATGGGGGCAGGGGTGGGAAATATACCAGCCCTGTAATTTTAGGGAACTATTGCCTGTGGTTGCGGAAGAACAAGCGTGCCCGTGTTGCACAACCAAACATTTGCTCCCGTAGTTCCTTTTTCCTTTTCCTCGTGCCCTTGTAATGTGGCAAGAAAGGAGCAAACGTGACAGTCTGTGTGTAACAGGCCTCACAATGCCTCTGTGGTAACAGAGGACAACCCCCTTTATTCCCCTGCTGAATCCCCCAGTCAAGGAGGACTGGAACCAATAGGGAACGTAAGCAGCTGACTGGTACTGAGTCAGACCCTTGGTCCATCTAACTCAATATTGTTTGCACTGGCTGCCAGCAGCTCTCCAGGGTTTCAGACAGGGAGCACCTCCAGTCTTACCTGGAGATGCTGAGGATCGAACCAGGGACCTTTCGCATGCACTCAGCTATGCTTGCACAGCTCCTGTAAGGCCGATATCAAAAGATGGCATTGTTGGGCACTTGCTGAAGCCCACCACACTGCAAGGGCCTCCATCTCCCTGCTGATTCCCCTCTGTGCTGCCACTGCCCATCCACCTGCCCTGCTTGAACCAGCAAGGAGTGATAAGGATGGAGCTAGCAGCACAGGGAGGGGCTTGGAAGGGCCCCTCACAGGTTCAACGGGTAAGTGAATGACCTGGGACACTGTTGAGCAAGTGGGTCCACTCAAAGAGCAGGGTGGCACTGAGAATGGTGTTTCTGCTTGCCTTTGGAAGAGCTGGGCATGGGCAAAGGGCTGCAGCATCTGCACTGCTTGCAAAAGGTCCCAGGTTCAGGCCCTCGCATTTGCAGGTATGGCTGGGAAAGACTTGGAGAGCAGCTGCCAGTCAGTGCATGCACTACTGGGCTTCATGGAGTGATGCTCTGACTCAGTATCAGGCAGCTTCCTGTATTCCCATGTTCCATCTTTCTTGTCCTCGCATACCTGCAACAAACACTCATTTAAGTTTTGCCTTGCCTTTCCCCCTTCTTTAGGATGCACAACTCGCTGGTTTGATCGGGATAATCCGTCTGGAAAGGGAGACTATGAACTCCTTTCCAATTTGCGGAGCGAATACCCTGGCAAGATTTGTGCTGAGCCCCTTGCCATCAACTGTGGGCGGGAGACCTGTATTGAAGACAGGGCAAAGATTTTCAGTGTGAGAAGACACTTTTGTTGATGGCTGTGATTTTTTTTAAAGATGCCAGATCAGACCATGCACTTGTGCTCTTGCTCAGAGATGTATTTTTCTAAAATCCTTGTGATACATAATTTCTTCTTTTTCCAAAGGTGGGCATGGATTCCAGAGCTGAGAAGGGATCCTATAGCCCCCGGAGCCTTGATTAAATTCTAACACTTACTGGTTCCAGGACTTGAGAAATGTCTAGCACCCGCAAGCTCATAACAATACTCAACTAAGATGGGCACAATTATATCTGTAACTGTCATTCCATACAGCACAACTTTTTATCCCTCTCTTATGCAGGTATGACACTACTAGAGGCTTTGCCTGTGTCAACATTGAGCAAGTACCTGGTCAGTCCTGCCTAGATTATGTGGTCCAATTCACTTGCCCAGAATCCTTCTGTTCTGGTGAGTGCTGCTATCATAGCTGTCAACTTTTCCCTTTTCTTGCGAGGAATCCTATGCAGAATAAGGGAATTTCCCTTAACAAAAGGAAAACGTTGACAGCTATGGCTGCTATGTATTGATGAGATGTTCTCAGTTGGGATGGGGGTTCTTACCTAAAGGTGGAGGAGCTATTTTGTGGTTCGCCTCAGGCGCCAATCTATCATAAAGCTCAACAACTTTGGGGTAAAACCGTAAAAAAGCTCAACAACTTCAATCCAAAAAAAAGCTTAACAATTTTGGTCGGCCCTCACAGCCCTTCACTTTATCAAATCTGGCCCCCTTTGAAAAAAGTTTGGACCCCACTGGCTTTGTGATAAGTCACTTGATTGACTTTGTCATCAAGGTGCCAAAGGACACCTTACTGTAGAAGTTTAACAGAGCTACCCTGCAGAAATTCATTAACTTTGAAAACAAGCAAGTAAAGAAAGCAACCGATTTGTAAATATTTGTTGATGGCTAAGTATACATACATTTTCACATCAGCAGACTACAAAAAAGAAAGCACTTTATCAAAGGAAAGCAAGTGCAGTGGAATGGAAAACACCAGGGGAATGTATGACTGAATATCAGAATGGATTAAGACACCCAGCAGATCCCTAGCCGTTATTCATACAGATATCGATGACTCCTACCCAAATTAGCATGTGCAATATTCCATTGCATGTGTGATTCAGTGAAAGTGTTGCTGCAAAACGTAGTTGTGAAGCAATAACAACGGGTGTGATTTCAAATTGCTCTGATTGTTTTACATGAAAGAATACATACATGTGGCAATCAGTTCTCTTGTTGCATCTCTTCTTCCCTAGTAACACAGGGAGAGACTGAATGAAAGAACTCCTGGCTTGATGCTGTCAAGGCCAAAGAAGACATGAATGTTATTAGTGTGCTTGTTAACATTACATAGATTGTTATGTGAATGGGGAGGCATGATCAGCCTTGGGAGGGGAAGTTTTTCTCTCCTTGCCATGGACCCAAGAAAAATCGATTCTTCAAAGCTGCTCTTTGTATTTCAAAGGAAGGTTCTGTTGAATCCCAGGTTCTGTTGGATCCCAGTTTAGTGCAGATAATCTCTCTACCACTTCTTCTCTCTTTCCTGGTCACGGTTTGGTGAGTCAGATTGCTTCTTTCGTTCTCTTTCTCACCCCACTAGGTTTAATACTAAAGAAGGATTTGCTTGTGTAAATAAGGAGCAGAAGTATTCCTGCTTGGATTACAAAGTCCGCTTCACCTGTCCCTCAAACTTCTGCTCAGGTGAGTCAACCAGGACATCTTGTGGTGAGATGGGAGAATGATCTCCAACCACACCATAATAAGCCATGCCTGTATAACACCAAAACAATTGCTCATAAATTAAAAGCAGGAGTCTTTAGTTTATATATGAGGTGTTGCTGACATGGAACCCACTCCTTTGTTAAACATACCCCCTTAAACATGCCCACATCTCATTGGATGGCAGTGGTTGTATTAAAAAAAGAAGGTGGCTGCATTCACACAATAATTTATTCCATTTTCCATAATTGTTTATTTGCATGTCATATCGGAGCATTCACATGACATAATTTAGTGCCCAAATGTCTTGGGCAATCCATCTGCTCCACATTTTACTAAGGGCAAAATAGCAGGAGTTCCTCTTTCCTGCAACCCACTTCTGCACTAGTGACAAGATAGTATCCTGCACTGCATGGAGGGTAGTGGTAGCAGCAGGCTCGATTAGGGGATGGAGGATAGGCACTGTGGGTGCTATATTTATCCTTCAACAGTTAACAATGCCTGGGGGGTTCACTATTGGGCTTCACGGAGTGATGGTCTGACTCAGTATCAGGCAGCTTCCTGTGTTCCTCTGTTCCAACTTCCTTGTCCTCCCATACCTGCAACCAACACTCATTTGAGTCTTGCCTTGCCTTTTCACACTTTAGGATGCATGACCCAGTGGTTTGATCGGGACAATCCATCAGGAAGGGGAGACTATGAACTCCTTTCCAATTTGTGGAGCGAATACCCTGGCAAGATTTGTGCTGAGCCCCTTGCCATCAATGTACAGACTCTGGATGGGATTCCTGCCCTGAAGACAGGGCAAAAGTTCTCAGTGTGAGAAGACACTTTTGTGATGGTTGTGAACTTTTTTTACAGGTGTCAGATAGGGTTTCATGTATTGCACTTTAGCTTAGAAATAGGGAACCTTTTTCTATTCCCAAACTCGGCCCTCCAGATGTTTTGGGACTACAACTCCCATCATCCCTAGCTAACAGGACCAGTGGTCAGGGATGATGGGAGTTGTAGTCCCGAAACATCTGGAGGGCTGAGTTTGGGGGTGTCTGATCTAGACTGTCAAATGTGACCCTCCAGGCCCCTCAATCTGGCCCTTGGAACTCTCTCAAGCCATATCCTCCACCATCCCTGCTTCACACCCTCTTTGGTTGTTTTTTTCCAGTTTCCCTGGCTCCTTGAGCTGCAATGATGCCTCTTATTTAACTGGGTGGAAAGAGGTGTCCCTTGCAACAAGTGTCCATTCGGCATTGCATTTACACTCACCTTCTCCTTTTTCTTTTGATGCTTTGTAACTGTTTCCTACCACTTTTTACATTGTGTTTTGCATATCATGTTGGGGCATACGTGGAAGGTGATTAGTGAACGGCAACAATTAAAGAAATGTGTTTGTGCAGAGGAGACTCTGGCTTCTGCACGGTTGGCAAGAGTCTTGTCTATTGTGCTACTCATTTCACCTCTCGCTCCGCCAGCCAGTGGCTTGTGGCTCACACCCTCCTTGCATATTTCTGCTGGCTGGGATGTATCCTTGCACTCTAATAATGCCTCTTGCTAGTCTGGGTGGAGATGCAGCGGGTAAAAAAACAAAGGGAAAATTGACTTCAGTTGCTCTGTTCAGTTCTTCTGGCCCCCACCTGCCAATAGCAAATGACTCCTGGAATTTTGTTCATAAGGGAATGTATTTGTTTTTATTTACTTTACTAATTAAATAGTGTGTGTGTGTGTGTGCATTTTAAATGTTGCGATGTATGGTTTCTTTGTTTTCCAAAGTGCAGAGATGAGTGTGGCTCCTATTACATAGCCAAAATGTAACTAAATTAAACATAGATGGCTCAGTTGGCTAGACTGTGATGTTGATAATGCCAAGGTTGCAGGTTTGACCCCCGTATGGGACAGCTGCATATTCCTGCCTTGCAGAGGGTTGGACTAGATGATCCTTGGGGTCCCTTCTGGCTCTACAGTTCTATGATTACTAAATTAAACTAGGGCCAGGGCTTTTTCAGTACTGGCCCCGACTTGGTGGAACACTCTGTCACAAGAGACTAGGGCCCTGCGGGATTTAACATCTTTCCACAGGGCCTTCAAGACGGAGCTGTTCCACCTGGCCTTTGGTTTGGACTCAGTCTGACCCTTATGTTTCCCTCCCCTTATGGTTTTGATTTATGGGCTACTATTAAAATGAGGCTGCATTTTAAATTCTATTTTAACCCATATTTTAACCCGTATTTTAATTAACTGCCCCCCTTCCAATTACATTTTATTGTAATTTTATCAGTGTTAGCCACCCTGAGCCCAGTTCTGGCTGGGAAGGGCAGGGTATAAATAAATTTTATTATTATTATTATTATTATTATTATTATTATTATTATTATTATTAAATTAAGATGTGGAAAATAACACCTGTAACATGCAATTTCATACAGAGTGCTTCCCCCCCCCAACCTGCTGTTATTCAGGTATGACCCTACTCAAGGCTTTGCCTGCGTCAATGATGAGCAAGAACCTGGTCGGTCCTGCCATGATTACAGGGTCCAGTTCACATGCCCAGGATCCTTCTGTTCTGGTGAGTGCCACTATGAGTTGATAGGATATTCTCTACTGGGAGGGAGAGGGCAGTGGGGATGGCAAACCTCCTTAATTATTGTTTTGCCAAATAATAGTAAGAATTTATTATTTATATCCCGCCCACCTGACTGGGTTTCCCCAGCCACTCCAGGCGGCTTCCAACAAAGTTTTAAAATACAGTGGTCTGTTAAACATTTAAATATTCCCTAAACAGGGCTGCCTTCAGATGTCTTCTAAAATTCTGCTAGTTGTTCTTCTCTTTGACATCTGGTGGGAGGGCGTTCCACAGGGCAGGTGCCACTAACAAGAAGGCCCTGTGCCTGGTTCCCTGTAACTTGGCTTCTTGCAATGAAGGAACCACCAGCAGACCCTCGGTGCTGGACCTCAGTGTCCGGGCAGAACGATGGGGGTGGAAACTCTCCTTCAGGTATACTGGACTGAGGCCGTTTAGGGCTTTATTTTTTTATGTTTATTTTTTTTTAATAAATATTTATTGGGGTTTAAAATACAAATAGATATAATAAACAATATAACATATGTCCTAACATAATTCCACATCCTCTTTGGACTCCCTCACATCTCCCGCTCCCACTTTCATCGTTATAAATTTTTACCAGCAATTTATCATCTTGTTTGCATTCTTATGTCCCATCTATTTATTTATAATCTAGTAAATCTCCAAAAAAATTATGTTTTCTCAATCTCACTTATCATCCTGAATCATCTAATTTAGTGGTGCCCAGTTATTTATGATCTAGCATCCTACTTAACATTCAATCAAATTACAGTATTTTTGTAAATAAATCTTAAATTTCTTCCAATCCTCTTCCGTCCTCTCCTCTCCCAGGTCACGGATTCTGCCAGTCATCTCAGCCAGTTCCATATAGTCTATCAGTTGCATCTGCCATTCTTCCAGTGTGGGTAGATCTTGGGTTTTCCAATGCTTCGCAAGAAGTATCCTTGCTGCTGTTGTTGCGTACATAAAAAGTGTCCGGTCCTTCTTTGCCACCCCTTGGCCGACAATACCCAAAAGAAAGGCCTCTGGTTTCTTTGTGAAGGTGTACTTAAATACCTTTTTCAGTTCATTATAGATCATTTCCCAGAACGCCTTCACTTTAGGGCAGGTCCACCAGAGGTGAAAGAATGTTCCTTCACTCTCTTTACATTTCCAGCACTTATTATCAGACAGGTGGTATATTTTTGCAAGTTTGACTGGGGTCATATACCATCTATATATCATTTTCATTACATTTTCTTTCAGAACATTGCATGCAGTAAAGTTCAACCCGGTACTCCACAACCTCTCCCAGTCCTCAAACATGATATTGTACCCAATGTCCTGCGCCCACCTTATCATAGCCGATTTAACCATTTCATCTTGTGTATTCCATTTTAACAGCAAGTTATACATTCTTGAAAGTACCTTACTCTTTGGTTCTAACAATTCTGTTTCTAGTTTCGATTTCTCCACCTGGAACCCTAGTTTCTTGTCATTTTTAAAAACTTCTTTAATCTGAGCGTAGTGTAACCAGTCTCGCACTTTATCCTTCATTTTCTCCAAACTCTGCAATTTCCAATTGTCTCCATCTTTTTCTAGTATTTCCCAGTATTTTGGCCATTTGGCCTCCATATTGGGTCTTTTTCGGGCCTTAGCTTCCAAAGGTGAAAGCCACCTTGGAGTTTTATTTTCCAGCAAGTCTTTATATTTTGTCCAGACGTTAAACACTGATTTTCTGACAATATGATTCTTAAAGGCCTTATTGATTTTAACCTTGTCATACCATAAGTATGCATGCCATCCAAAAGTATTGTTAAACCCTTCCAAATCCAACACGTCAGTGTCTTCGAGAAGTAGCCAGTCTTTTAGCCAGCAGAAAGCTGCGGCCTCATAGTACAACTTTAAGTCTGGCAGGGCAAAGCCCCCTCTTTCTTTCGCATCGGTTAATATCTTAAACTTAATTCTGGGCTTTTTGCCCTGCCAGACAAACTTAGAGATATCTCTCTGCCACTTCCGAAAACACTCCGTGTTATCCGTTTAGGGCTTTAAAGGTCAGCACCAGCACGTTGAATTGTTCTTGGAAATGTACTGGGAGCCAATATAGATCTTTCAAGACCAGTGTTATGTGGTCTCGACAGCCACTCCCAATCACCAGTAGGAGATGGTTCTTTTAAAATTAGAATCAGAAGCAATATAGACACAAGTGGGTGAGAAGGTTACAGATTTTATTGCAAACAGCAAGCAAAATGTACATTACCAGGCAGCACTTCGATCTGCTGAGAAGCCCCGAAGAAGTGGCAAAGTGACCTCCAGGTAGCTTTTGATGCACAGCACTGTGGCCAACAGCCTGTGGTGAACTTCTGACTGGCATGCCCCAAAACTAGGTATTTTATAGATACTGTGTCCTGTTAGGGCCAATACAGGCTCAACTACAAGCTCAAAGACAAAAAGCCAGGCTATACATCAAAGGCTTTTACTGACCAGTGCCAACAGTCCACACATCAAAGACCTTTTTACAAAGGATAGAGAAAAACATAAATTATGTTTTATAAACATAAATTATGTGTTATAAACATAAAACATAAGCAGAGACAGGAAGAGATAACCAGAGACAGGAAGAGTTGACCATGCCAGATCACTTATCTCCTCGAAATTACAATAAACTTCTGCATTATTCACACAATGATATATCTATAAGTAAGTGATTGGTTTCAGCTTCCTGACCGGGTGGGCTTTTTTTGTGGTAAATATTTGATTTTTCTGAACATACAAATAACAAACATCAACATAAAACTGAACCACATCTGCTGTAGCAGTGTTCATTGTGAACATCTTGGAATGGTTTATACATTATAGTGGGGGGGTTAATCTTGCTATTTTACCATTGTGAATAAATAAATAAATAAATAAATAAAAGTCTGCCAATTTTTGAGCGTTTTAGTTGCCATAGGAATAGGCGACAGACGGAAAAGGTGAGTTAAAATGTGGTACGCTATTCATTTCCATGGAAGTGGGTTTTTCCCCCCAAGCCAGGATGGATTTATTTCGCTCCGTATTTGCAAAGCTTTTAGATTATTATTTTTCATAAATGGTCTGTAATTGTGTTTTTCTACCACACCCAAATATTTCATGGCTTGGCCATGACTTGGTATACCTGCGTTGTCTATTTTGTTTATTTTTGTGATCTGAATTAAAGCACAGCATTTCTGATTTCTTTAGGCTAATCTGAAGGCCAGACCTTCTGCATCATTCTTGCCATGAGAGACATTGCCTTCTTTTCTTAATTGTTAATTCAATAAAATCAGTGTGTCGCCAGCAAACATTCCTATGCAGCATTGTGGGTGATTAATTTGGACTCCTGTTGTTTTAGGGTCATTTCTAATTACTTCAGACAGTGGTTGCAAATGAATAGCACCTTTGCGCCCCCCCCCCCCGGACATGAAAAAAAAAATATGTGATCCTCAGGCTAGAAAAATTTCCCTCCTCTAGTCTGGGCTACTCCACCCTCAATTCTCTCTGCTCTACAACATTTTACAGCCTCTTTAACTTCAGTGCTTCTTGTTCCTTTCCTCAACTCTCCCTCACAATATGTTATAAACAGGCCATTCAGCAATGCCAGCAAGTTCCACCTGAATCTCCTTCTCCTTCTTCTTTTTTAAAAGATCTCCAAAAGGTGTGTTATAGGCATTGTAATTCATGGTTGCACAAGGTTGCATTTAACTTTCCAAAATGCAGAACTGGGGGGGTTTTAATAACTCTTTAGGATGACATGCATATTTGTGGTACGACAAGGTAAAGACTCATAAAATGTTCAAAAACCATATTGTCAGAAAAGCAATATTTATGGTCTGGATAAAATACAAAGACTTATTAGAAGGTAAGACCCCGAGGTGGTTATCACCAGTGGAGGCCAAGGCTCGAAAAAACCCCAATATGGAGGCCGGCTGGCCGAAATATGGGGAAATAATAGAAAAAATTGGAGACAATTGGAGGTTGCAGAGCTTTGAAAAACTAAAGAATAAGGTGCAAGATTGGTTTCATTATGCTCAAATTCAAGAGATTTTTAAGTTGGACAAAAAAACAGGATTCCAGGCGGAAAAATCGAAACTAGAGACAGAACTGTTAGAACCAAAGACTAAGGTACTTTTGAGAATGTATAACTTGCTGCTTAAATGGAACACTCAGGATGAGACAGTCAAATCAGCCATGATAAAATGGGCTCAGGACATTGGGTACAACATTATGTTTGAAGACTGGGAAAGGTTATGGACCACTGGTATGAAATTCACGGCATGTAATGCTCTGAAAGAAAATATTATGAAAATGATATACAGGTGGTACATGACCCCAGTCAAGCTAACTAAGATATATCATCTGTCTGATAATAAATGTTGGAAATGTAAGGAGGCTGAAGGGACATTCTTTCACCTCTGGTGGACCTGTCCAAAAGTGAGGGCCTTCTGGGAAATGATCTATAATGAGTTAAAAAAGGTGTTTAAGTACACCTTCCCTAAGAAACCAGAGGCCTTCCTCCTGGGCATTGTCGGCCAGAAGGTGTTAAAGAAGGATAGAACTTTTTTTATGTACGCAACTACAGCAGCAAGAATTCTCATCGCAAAATACTGGAAGACACAAGATTTACCCATACTGGAAGAGTGGCAGACGCAATTGATGGACTATATGGAACTGGCCGAAATGACTGGCAGAATCCGAGATTTGGGAGAAGAAACAACGGAGGAGGATTGGAAAAAATTTAAGGATTATTTACAAAAATTTTATAAGTTATATGAATGTTAAGAATTTGCATGATTTGGAAAATTTAGCTCCAGCAATAAGATTTGATGGTATGGGAAATTAAGTTATATTAATGGAAGGACTAATGTTTAAAATAATACTACATTTGTTTTTAGAGTAAATTGATAATGAGTATTTTAAGCTTAAAATATAATTACTTGAAAGAACAAAAGAATGCACGAAACAAGGTTATAATTTGCTGATATTTTTATTGTAAAGAACGCATGGTGAGGGAGACGTGGGGAAGTCCGGTTGGTTATGGGAAAATGTTTTGAAAAGATGGTTCTCTTTTTCTTTCTTTTTTTCTTTTCTGTTATTTCTTTGTATATCTGGATCTGGAAAAAATGCAATAAAAAATATTTAAAAAAAAACAAAATGCAGAACTGGAGAAAGTCAATTTGCACTTCCCAGTTGAGTCTTCGCTGAGTCAACTATTTCCTTCTGTGATGGGGAAGTGATATGCAAAGCTTCACATTCTTGGGAGTCATGTGCAATTGTTACCGCTGTCTCATATTCTAGGTGTCCCCCTGACTATTTACTGGGGAAAACTGGGGAAGGGTCCCAGTTCAGTGGGCCGAGCAGATGCTTCAGGTACACCTGTCTGAAATGCTGGGCAGCTGCTGCCAGCCGGTATGGACCACAGATTAGGAACCCCTTTCAGCCACCTGAGGACAAAGGCCACTGATGGGCAGGAACAGAGGTAAAACTGAGTGGAGTAGTGGGTATGATTCTTACCTTTTACAGTAGCCACATTCCAGCCTCACAAAAACCAAGAGGTTTATACATGCACACACATCTCCATCCACCATCCAGGCAAGCATGGGGCATTATCACAGTTCAAAGACACATTTCACCCAAGCAAAAGCGCTTGAGGAGGGGAGGGGGAGTGAGGGGTGTGCCCACTGGGAGGGGGCCTTTCCTAGGCAGAGGCCCATGGGATGGAGAGAAAGGCCTGGACAGCCACATTTGAGTCCATGCACCTGAGAAACTAATGTGCTCCACCACAAGAAAGAGTTTCAAAGCTTTACTGAGAACAGTCTTTAAAACAGTTACAATTAAATCTTACAAGATACAAAGGAACACATTGTTGTTACACAAGCAAGCAATGTGGTCCAGTCTTTTTTTAGGTCCTAATACTGTATCCACAGCAGTGGCCAGAGGAGAAATGACTGTTAGGAGGAGCACAAACAGAAGAAACACAATTGTGCAACTGTAGCAGCAAAACTAGACACCTGTATCTGCTCCACCTGCAATAAAACTAGTCTCTCCCATATAGGTCTGTACAGCCACAGCAGGCGCTGTAACTCTCCAACAGCTTGAGTTAACCCCAAAGGGGCATTCTTCCATTGTCTCCCGAGACAGACAGATGTCAACAACAGTTCAATACAATTTTCTTCTCTCTACTCCCAGAGAGAGATCCTAAGCAACTTGCTTGTATCATCATTGTGGAGCTTAGCTTCTATTGCTGTTACTGCTGGCTCCACCAGTGACTAAAGACACTGGGCTTATCGGGCTTCATCTCCTGTTGTTAAAGATCTCTCGGTTTTCCAAAAATGAGTCATCACTTAGCCTAATGACTGAAAGGGAAACATTCGGCCTTTTCTGCTGCATTTGCCAGAGTGAAACCTCCCATGCCTAATGGAAGCCTCCCATTGCAAATGCAAACCTTACAGCGTAGCATTTCAAATACAATGCACTCAAGCATAACATTAAAGGTAAAGGTAAAGGTACCCCTGCCCGTATGGGCCAGTCTTGCCAGACTCTAGGGTTGTGCGCCCATCTCACTCAAGAGGCCGGGGGCCAGCGCTGTCCGAAGACACTTCCGGGTCACGTGGCCAGCGTGACATCGCTGCTCTGGCGAACCAGAGCCGCACACGGAAACGCCGTTTACCTTCCCGCTTGTAAGCGGTCCCTATTCATCTACTTGCACCCGGGGGTGCTTTCGAACCGCTAGGTTGGCAGGCGCTGGGACCGAACGACGGGAGCGCACCCCGCCGCAGGGATTCGAACCGCCAACCATTCGATCGGCAAGCCCTAGGCGCTGAGGCTTTTACCCACAGCGCCACCTGCGTGTATTAAACTGATATCTTTAACACCTCAGTGCTTTTGCATGGAGCAGGTGCTTTTGTATGGAGAAGGTCCCAGAAGCAAGGTGGACCAATGACCTGATTCTGTACAATGAAGCCCTCCAGGACCCCTGCCAGATACACCCATCTCTGGCCCTGCTCCACACTCTCCTCGATTGCTTTTTACCTGGCTTGAATGTGTCACTGAACTGTGATAACGCTTCTTGCTTATCACTGGATGAAGGACGGACAGACTGTGAGCATGTTGCTCTGACTTTTGATGACTAAGTGTGTAAGAGTCACATCCGTCGTGTTGCCCAATTTTGTCTCTGGCTCCACCCACCAACATGGGCACATGACCCCATGGAAGATTGCCCAGGAAGGAATGCAGCCCTCAGGTTGGGGGGAAAGCCCAGCCTTGCTCCAGTGTCCCCCCCACCCCACCCACAAATTTTATTAGCTCGTAATGAATGAACTGAGTCTCCTTGTGTCTCTACATGTGCAGTTTCCATCACGTCAGAGGATTTGGTTTTGCACCAATGAGCAACAGGAGGGTGTCAACAAATCCTGCCAAGACTACAAGGTTCAGTTCACCTGTCCAAAGACATTTTGTTGACATGAGATAGATTGACGGGAACGGACAGACACTTTGTATGCAGGGAAAGTCTCCTGCCTGTAACCATTAGGTACCACTGCTTGCCAGTGTACACAACACTGAGCTACATGGAGCAATAATATGACTCTTATCAGATATTAGGTGCCTCCAGGCCCCAGGCCTTTGCTCAGCATTCAAACCAAAACAAGGATGAGCATACAAAACTGACTTATACTGAGTCAGACCACCTTGCTCAGTATTGTCTACACTGACTGGCAGAGGCTCTCCAGAGTTTCAAGTGGCGGGTATTCCCAGTCCTACCTGGAGATGCTAGGAATTGAGCCTTGGGTCTTCTGAATGCAACACAGATGAGTTGTGGTCCTGCTTAATTACACTGGGTTGTGGCCAACTACATTCTACTCAGATTGAACCCATTGAAATTAATGGTCCTATGGTAGTCATGGCTGTTAATTAAATGGGTCTACTTTGAGCAGGGTTAGCTTTCAAGCCATTATTTTCAATGCCACACTTTTATTTTATTTTTAAAAATTCTTTATTTTCTTAATAATAATTCTTAAGAAAATGAAGTTCAGCTGATGACCGCTCCTGAAAAATGTTGCGCAGGAGGAGAAATGCTGAATGCTCTCATAAGAGAGACTTCTCTCGCCACCTGAAGTTCCCCTTGATTACTGATATAAAATGTCAACAAAGCATAATGATAACAAAGCAGACATGCATGAAGTGTAAAATATTGACTGGGCAAATCAAGCGAACAAATAGAAAATAAAATAAACAGTGGGGGATATGAGTAACTGCAGCTCATCTATAAACTCGTAAACAGAAGGAGGTTAAGAAGATATATCAGAACACTCCTGGGGGCACAGAAAGAAGAGCTTTCTGCTGCATGTTAGATTTCCCATTTACTCTGCATACACTCTGCTTCCACCACTGGTTTAGAAAGTGGTGCTACATGCACAGTTTATATCTACGATCCATATTCTAACCTGTATCTATCATATTCTTTCTTGGAAATGCTGCATTTTGATGCATTTCCCCCAAACCAGCTTCCGTACAAATAGAGAAAAAGAACAACAAAGCTACATTTTAGGCCCCTGATATAAACGGAACCAAGGTACGTAACCAAGTGGCTTTGTTTGAAGTTCAGGTACAAGTCAGCTTGCAGAAGACAGGTTGCAAGGAGTTAAGACAGAACGAGGAACTTCTAGAGTCCCAAACTATCCTTGAACCTTTATTTCTATGCTGACTTATCTCTCTCTAGCTCTGTCTTTGTTGACTAGGCTGATACATCTTAGGTTGCGTCCTGTTTACAACTTCCTCCTCCTCACACTTACTTCTCTCTATCGGACCTCAAGAGGAGAAGTTCACCTTGGCGTTATCCTCCGAGAACAAAGGAGCAAAGACGGCTGCCTTTTTTCTTCTCCAGATGAGCTAGTTAGGTTAGAGACCTATAAAGAAAAAAATCTACCTGAGTTACTTCCTTACTATAAATTACTTCGTTATTTTTCTTAGTCTACAATCATCTCCGTGTGTGAGACTGAAACAGGTGGAGTCTGCTCTCCAACCAGATTCACTAGCCAAACGCCCCAAGCTTTTCATATAGAATCGCAGAATGGTAGAGGTGGAAGGGACCCAAGGGTCATCTAGTCCAGCCCCCTGCAATGCAGGAACATGCAGATAAACCCTGCGGCCTTCAAAGAGCTCTATCAAGTAAATGGAGTCAAACTTCTAACAGGATTGCCACGGGGGAAATAAACAGGCGCCTCAGCAAGCAAGCTCTGTTGCATACAGGTGCCGCGATTGTTGTCACGATCAATATCACCATTCTAAAACGGATTCAGAATCAACAATGTTTCTTTTCTTTTTATTTAAAAAAAAATATTAAACAATTTCAACATAACAAATTATCTGTCCAAATAATCAATTACATTGTTTCCACACACACCCCGCCATCCCCCCCCACAAGAATTCCCTCAGCTCCCCTCTCTGATTTCTTTGCACATATGGTTCTCTGCGCGTTATAAAATTGTACCTATCTTTGCCTTATCTATCAAATGTTCAACTAATACAGTAAATTTGTGAATGTTTATTCAAAACCTGCCAAGGAGTTCAGATCATTTTGTTGTCCTTTTAAGTAATTTGTAAAAAAAAGTTCCCATTCTTCCTTGAAGTCGCGATTGCAGGACCAACCGTTTTTCTAATGACAGAAGCAAGCGTCCCACTGTGTGTCCAGGGTCACTGCGGGCTGGGACGGAGCAACGGCGGCAGAAGTTCTCTGCAGATGCTTAGATGTCACTGTTTCCAGCCTGGGAAGGGTGCCTCTGAGCGCGTCCAGAAAACCGCCCCTCCTTAGCGATCGCTTATTCCGCGAGAGCGACGCCTCTGCGCGCGTATAGTGCACAAAACTCTCCTCGGGACTGCGAGAAAGCGCTCTCTGGACATGCTCAGAGGCGCCCGGTGTATCCCCCTACTTTGGCTCCTTGGGTCCAATCCGGAAGCTGAGCGCGCTGGCTCCGGTGCCCAGCCCTCCTCCGGGCCGGCCCCTTCCCCGCCCCTTTGGATCTCGCCTCGACTTGGGGCGCCCGAGGCAATAGCCGCCGCTTCTTTCGCTTTCCGCTGCGAGTGAGCGAGATGTCGGCGCGCTGTCGCTCCGCGGGGCTCCTCCTGTATGGGGCGCTGCAGCTGGTGGGGCTCCTGAAGGTAAGAGAGGCAGCCCCTTCCGTGGGCTCTCCCACCCCCAGGACAGAGTCGTCGTCCCCAGGTTCCCCCACCCGGTGTCCTTAGAGCTGCCCCGTCCCATTCAGCCCCCAACCAAATCACAGAGGCAGGCTCCCACCCAACCCCCATCAAAAGACCCCACTTCTTTTCCTAGAAGCACAAAGCGCGACCCCCACTATCCTATTCAGCTCCCCCCCCCAACCCAGTCCACGGACACCCTCCCAGTCCCAAGCCAGCCCTCCACCGCGTCCTTAGGACCCCCAAGAACCGAAGCCAGGAAAAGCCCCTCAGTCCGCCGCCCCCCCCCCCCAGGCTCCTGCCCGGACAGTGCCAACCATTCCTGCTTTTCACTGTGGGTTTGCCTAGGGTTTATTTTTAATAGCATTAAGCAGTTAAGAATCGTTTTTAATTAATTATACTCCATCCACTGCCAATCCCCCTTTAACAGATGCCTTACTGTGTCCTTAAAGCACAGCCCCACATTCGATTCAGCTCCTAAAGTTCCCTGGAGTGCATTCCATGTCTCCATGAGACAGGCAGACATCCAACAGGTACATGCAACAGTGTGTCCCTATGGCTCTATATCTCCATTCACGTGAAAGCTGTTATATTGCCCCCCCTCCCAGGATATTGCTCTGTCCCTTCCCCAGAGGCAGAAGGATTACAGTGGTACCTCGGGTTACAGACGTTTCAGGTTACATACGCTTCAGGTTACAGACTCCGCTAACCCAGAAATAGTACCTCGGGTTAAGAACTTTGCTTCAGGATGAGAACAGAAATCGTGCTCCAGTGACACCATGGCAGCAGGAGGCCCCATTAGCTAAAATGGTGCTTCAGGTTAAGAACAGTTTAAGGTTAAGAACAGACCTCCGGAATGAATTAAGTACTTAACCCGAGGTACTGGCCTTCTGCCGCTGTGCCGCCAGAGCACGATTTCTGTTCTCACCCTGAAGCAATGTTCTTAACCCGAGGTACTGTTTCTGGGTTAGCGGAGTCTGTAACCTGAAGCGTATGTAACCCAAGGTACCACTGTACTTGCCTCCCCACCCTAAAAACATATATTTGAATCTCTCCACATTCAGTGGGGCAGGGAATGATTGCTGGAAAATACAGGTTACCATAGCTATAAAACTTTTCAGCAGCTCGTATAGTCTTTGCATTACAAAAGAGGCGATACAGGCAAGATACTAAATAAACACTGTGTAACGCAAAGGTTTAGAAACTTTGCAAAGACTAAGCCTTTGTAAATACCACTGGACTTTGGACAGTAGAATATATACAGTAATACCCAAGCAGTCATATGCAGCTTCACGACACTGAAGTGCAGACATTGTGTGTTCTATCAAGTCAATGTGTTCTGAAATATCTACCTGAGCTGATGGGATATTTCTGTCCAATGCTGACTGCGCCACAGCCATGAAATGCAAAGATCTGGTTGACCAAAACTCTGATATCCTCAGTAAGAAAGCCTGTTGCAACAAGTGTGTTTGAAGAAAACGCCACAGGCACATTTTAATTTATAGTCTTCTTCAGAGGCAACAAATTGGAAGAGAGCATTCCTTGTGGGTGGGCTCAGCAAATTCATACGACTGACAATTCTGCTGCAGCAGTTTTAAGAAAAATTGTCCAAAGCTCACCTGCAGTACAGAAGTCTCCAAGTCCCAAAGAGTGTCGGTCTTCACTTTTGTTGTAAAGATACACTCCGTTCTGCTTTGGGTTGCAACAACCTTCACAGTCACCAGGACCAAAATAACTGGAGGAAACCAGGCCAGGGGTGGTTGGATCCAGACCACTTTTCAGCTTCTTCCACTGGGAGTTTTGAGCAGATAAGCATTAGACTGCCTGGTGCAGAATGTCTGGCTAGGAACAGAGTGTTCCAGGTTCAAACTTCTTTGTGGCCGTGGACCAGTTACGACCCTCTCAGCTTGGCAGGGTTGTTAGGAGGATAAAATGGGTGATAGATGGGAGGGAGGGAGAATGGTGCTCAGCACTTTGGGCTCATTGAAAGAAAGGTGGGATGTAAATAAAACAATCAGATACCCGTCGACAGTCCTCCAGGAATGTGTCTCATCCCATTTTCAATCACAAGCCTATTATGTGCCTACTCAGAAGTCAGTCCCAAGTTTTTGATTTGGGTTTCCATTGAAATGAGGCTGCATTTTAATGTTTTAATGTTGTATTTTAATCTTGTTTTTAAGTTGTATTTCAATCAATTTGTTTTTATATCGGTTGTTAGCCGCCCTGAGCCCGGTCTTGGCTGGGGAGGGCAGGGTATAAATTATTATTACTATTATTATTATTATTATTAAGTGCATAGGATTGCAGCTTAAAGCTCACAGCCGCAAACATCTGGTGGCTGTCACTTTGCTCAGAGCTCACCCTGATTTGTTGGCGAAAAGTTTTTTTCCCCAGAGAGGTTAGGTGATGTTGGTTATTTATCAAGTGTGTCTTCTGATTTCTTTGTGGGCTGGTTAGATGACATCAGACCGAGGAACTGTTATGCCACACTTTCCAGCACATTTTCCTGGCATGTTTCTTACTGCAAAAAAAAATATCATTTTCTAAAAAATAAAAATAGGAGAGGCAGCAGGTTTGTTGAGCAAGGGCTCCAAATTCACTTCAGTTTCTGCTGCCTGATTTTACTGGTGCGTGATTGTATCTCTTTTGTGAAATAGCAGATCTGGAAGTGTCTAGAATTTATTTATTTCTATAGCACAATTTCTCTGCATGGGGCTGTGGCCAACTAAGTCCTGCGTACTTAAGAGTGAACCCACTGCTACATCCAGTGCTAGCCTTAGGCATCTGGTTGGCCACTGTGAGAACAGGATGCTGGACTTAGATGGACCATCGGCCTGATCCAGAGAGGCCTTCTTAAAATAAAACTTCAAGCCCTTTCTTAAAAATTCCCAATACAAAGCTGCCCTTCCTATACCTGTCACGCAGCTCTTTTGAGGCATGTCAGTAACTTGTGTAAGGGATGTGGGTGGCGCTGTGGGTTAAACTGCAGAGCCTAGGGCTTGCCGATCAGGTCGGCGGTTCGAATCCCCGTGACGGGGTGAGCTCCCGTTGCTCAGTCCCTGCTCCTGCCAACCTAGCAGTTCGAAAGCACATCAAAGTGCAAGTAGATAAATAGGTACCGCTCCAGTGGGAAGGTAAACGGCGTTTCCATGCGCTGCTCTGGTTCGCCAGAAGCGGCTTAGTCATGTTGGCCACATGATCCAGAAGCTGTACGCCGGCTCCCTCGGCCAATAAAGCGAGATGAGCGCCGCAACCCCAGAGTCAGCCATGCCTGGACCTAATGGTCAGGGGTCCCTTTACCTTTACTAATAACTTGTCTGTGTGGGATGGACTCTTGTGTTTAAGTTTCTTTTCTTTGCACTGAGTTGACATTTGCTGCTCACCACAACCCCTTTTTTTCTGGAGAAAGCACAATCTGTTAAGTCCTCCTGGTATACATGGGAAGTTTGGGGAATTTACACTTTCTTTTTTCTTTTTTGTCCCAATGCCCTCTCTCTTTCTTTGCATTGAATTTACATTAGAACTCCTTTTGTCATTTTGTTGCACAATTTGAAAAAAAATGTTGGAGACCTCTGCTTGGGATTTCGCAGTTCTAAATAATTATGCATCACAAACATTGACAGAAGCTCTACATGCAAGCAGGACTATGCTGCTTTTTCCTCTTCCAGCAACTGTAGGCAACACATGCAATGTTGAAGGCAAAGTCTTCATAATTACACCCCGTATGCAAGTAGTGCATGAAAGGGCCTGGATTTTATCGGAAAGTCTCAGGGCTCTTCCACTTGACTGAGCATTCGTTGTTTATTGAACATTCATCCTAATTTGCTTGCAAAAAAAACCTTAGGCGAGGCTTAGACTATGTCTGGTCTTTATTGAGCATTTGTTTCAATTTGCAGTTTGCAGGACAAGGAGCATTCCTCCTTATTTGCTTTGCATACTGTTTATACACCCACCCACCCCACACATTTCAACGCATTTCCTTTTTCCTAACTGCAAAAGTCTGGTTCCTTTTTTTTAACAGTGGATTTGCTGTGTCAGGGTGACAGAGCACTTGAATCAACTTTAATTGCCCAAACCAAAATTTCTCGATATGTGTTTGAATCCTTCTTGCAAAACAGTGACAGGCTGGAGGCACCCTCAGGTCTGATCTGGAAACAGCATGTTTCTTATTTTGACTTAGCTCATAACTGTAGCTCCTTCCTTTTAATTTCTAAGGTTCAGCATCACTCGGTGAAATGGGGACTTTAACTTGAGTTCAGGGCCTTCTCGGTATGGCGCCCACCCTAGGGAATGCCCTCCCATCAGATGTCAAGAAGATGAGTAATTTTAGGAGACATCTGAAGGCAGATGTTTTTTAGGAGACATCTGAAGGCAGCCCTGTATAGGGAAGCTTTTTAAGGTTTAATGTTTTACTATGTTTTTATATATGCTAGAAGTTGCCCAGAGTGGCTGGGGCAACCTAGTCAGATGGATGGGTACAAGTAAATTATTATTATTATTATTATTATTATTATTATTATTATTACGACAAAAGTTTGGTCTTGTTTACTCCTTTGATTAACGGTGATGGCGGCAGGGCAAAGGCCAGAGGTAGACAGTGAAAGCATGACTCAAACACAGTGAAGACTCATATGCTGGGGGTGGGGACCATAAATAGTAAATACTTGACTGGCTAGTTTATTCCGAACTTCTTATCTGTTCCATATGTTTACCTTCAACTTAGTTTAGCAATGAGCAGCAAAGGTATAGAGGTATACAGTGTTATTTTTCTAGAAAAAGAGGTTCCAGAACTCAGCACAAATGCCTCCCTTGTTCTCTTATAATGGCAATGGCGCCCACCTGAGAGGTGCCGAAACTGAGATCCAGCTGGAAAAAAAAGCCCTGGATGTATATAGGCAAAGGTTTGCATCCTGTTTTATGACAGACTGAACAGAAAGATCTCCCCCTTTCGTTGCAGATTTTATTAACTGAGAAAAGAAGGGGATTCCCAGATTTGAAGAATTAACTCAGAATGGGCAGCTATTAACAAGGCAGGACATTGGTAGTAGTATTAAAATAGATACATATATGTATATTTTCATATAAAGGTAAAGGTAAAGGTACCCCTGCCCGAATGGGCCAGTCTTGACAGACTCTGGGGTTTGTGCGCCCATCTCACATCTATTGGCCGGGGGCCAGCGCTGTCCGGGGACACTTCCGGGTCACGTGGCCAGCGTGACAACGCTGCTCTGGCGAGCCAGAGCCGCACACGGAACGCCGTTTACCTTCCCGCTGGTAAGCGGTACCTATTTATCTACTTGCCCCCGGAGGTGCTTTCGAACTGCTAGGTGGGCAGGCGCTGGGACCGAGCAGCGGGAGCGCACCCCGCCGCGGGGATTCGAACCGCCGACCTTTCGATCGGCAAGCCCTAGGCGCTGAGGCTTTAGCCCACAGCGCCACCCGCGTCCCAATATATTTTCATATACAATATGCAAATATAAGAGATCAGATGGATTTAATAGAAACATCACAGCGCCAGCCCTTTCCGTAAAAGTAAGTGACCCTTATAGAAAGTTGCAAAGGGATGATTGTGTCAAGCTGATTCTGTAGGTTCACCCTATCAGCCAAAAAACAGGAAGAAGAAAAAGAAGAGTTTGGATTTGATATCCTGCTTTATCACTACCCTAAGGAGTCTCAAAGGGACACGGGTGGCACTGTGGTCTAAACCACAGAGCCTAGGGCTTGCCGATCAGAAGGTCAGCGCTTTGAATCCTCGCAATGGAGTGAGCTCCTGTTCCTCGGTCCCTGCTCCTTCCCTAGCAGGACCTAGCAGTTCGAAAGCACATCAAAGTGCAAGTAGATAAATAGGTACCGCTCCAGTGGGAAGGTAAATGGCATTTCTGTGCACTGCTCTGGTTCACCAGAAATGGCTTAGTCATGCTGGCCACTTGCCCCGGAAGCTGTCTGCAGACAAACACCAGCTCCCTCGGCCTATAGAGTGAGATGAGCGCCACAACCCCAGAGTCATCCACGACTGGACCTAATGGTCAGGGGTACCTTTACCTTTACCTTTAAGGAGTCTCAAAGTGGCTAACATTCTCCTTTCCCTTCCTCCCCCACAACAAACACTCCGTGAGGTGAGTTAGGCTTAGAGACTTCAGAGAGAAGTGTGACTAGCCCAAGGTCACCCAGCAGCTGCATGTGGAGGAGCAGGGAATCGAACCCGGTTCACCAGATTATGAGTCCTCTGCTCTTAACCACTACACCACACTACACCACACCACAACATCACAAGAAGACAATAAAATAATAATCATAGGAGGCTTAAAAAGAATGAATGGTGTAAAATATATTACTTAGTGGAATACAAGGTTCGGATTTCTACCAAACGTACCAGATGTTCATGCAAGTTGCCAAATAAACACATATTTAGTGGTGATGTGCCAGCCATGAGATTGTTTTGTCATGTTAATCACAAACGCCCCTAAGCTGAAGCAAAGACGGAGAGGTCTATTTCACCGCTGGCAGCATGTATTTTATGAGTCAGATTCCTCCACCACCACCCCCCATAGAATAACATGGCGCGTCCTTCCACCCGTGAGAGATCACTAGATGAACAGGATTGTAAGGTACGAGGAACATATTGGTTTTTGTGGTAGGGGTGCGACTATGTACACAAGTTTGGGAAGCAGGTTGCAGTGGAGATGGGTATTGTTGTTGGCTAGCAGGTCACCTTGGATGCTGAGCTCTGTCTCTTATTCATTGATGAGAGTGCCAAGGCTAACCTTGCTTCTTGACAATTAATTCTCTCTCTGCTGGTTGCTGCTCGTCTCAAGATCTCTAAACTAAAAAGGGAAGTAAAGAGGAAGAGGCAAGAATAATACAGCTGGGATTAAATCACGGTTAAGTTGAGGATGAAATCTGTATCCTTTGACATGGGGATGGGGAAGTGGTGACCTTCCAGATGTTGGTGGACTCTCATCAGCCCCAGCCAGCTTTGCCCAGTGGTCAGGGATGATAGGAGATGCAGGCCAAGAGCATCTCGGGACCCAAGCTTGAAGAACACTTGTGTAGACAATACAGAGCTAGATGGACCAATGGCCTGATGGAATCTAGCACAAGGGAATATAATTAGGTCCATGCCTGATCCAGTCCTGCATCTGTTCTCAAAATGCCCTGGGAAACCTGCAAGCAGGACCCAAGCACAAGAACACTTCCTCCTTGTTTCTGGTACAATGGCACCTCAGGTTACAGACGCTTCAGGTTACAGGCGCTTCAGGTTACAGACTCTGCTAACCCAGAAATAGTGCTTCAGGCTAAGAACTTTGCTTCAGGATGAGAACAGAAATCGTGCTCCAGTGGCGCGGCGGCAACAGGAGGCCCCATTAGCTAAAGTGGTGCTTCAGATTAAGAACAGTTTCAGGCAGTGGCGTAGCGTGGGGGGTGCAGGGGGGCCGGCCGCACCGGGCGCAACATCTGGGGGTTTAGGGTTAGGGGGCGCAAATCCACGGGTTAGGGGGCGCAAATTACTTGCCTTGCCCCGGGTGCTGACAACCCACGGTACGCCACTGGTTTCAGGTTAAATACGGACCTCTGGAACAAATTAAGTACTTAACCCGAGGTACCACTGTATTCAGAAGCATTTGGTGCTTCCAGCTGTGGAGGCAAAGCATCACCATCATTACTAGTAGCCAGTGATAGCCTGACCCTCCATGAATATTCCTAATCCTCTTTTAAAGCCATCCACGTTGGTCCCCATCTCTGCCTCCTGTGAGAGTGAGTTCCATAGTCTAACCATGCGCTGCGTGTAAAAGTCCTTTCTGTTATTTGTCCTAAATCTCCCAACATTCAGCTTTGTTGGTTGCTGAATACAGGGAACCAGGCAGAGGGCCTTCTTGGTAGTGGCGCCCGCCCTGTGGAATGCCCTCCCATCAGATGTCAAGAAAATAAGGCAGCCTTAGGGAAGTTTTAAATGACTGATGTTTTAATGTATTTTTAATGTCTTGTTGGAAGCTGCCCAGAGTGGCTGGGAAATCCCAGCCAGATGGGCGGGGTAGAAATTAATAATAATAATAATAATAATAATAATAATAATAATAATAATAATAATTACAGTCATACCTCTTGTTACCTTAGCTTCAGCTTACGTCTTTTCAGGTTGTGTCCCGCAGCAATCCAGAAGTACAGGAAAGGGTTACTTCCTGGTTTCCTCGCTCGCGCATGCGTAGACGCGCAAAACGACGTCATGTGCATGCGCAGAAGCGGCGAATCACGACCCGCGTGTGCACAGACGCGGGTTACGTTCGCTTCAGGTTGTGAACGGGGCTCCGGAACAGATCCTGTTCACAACCAAAGGTACCACTGTATTATTATTATTATTGTTGCATTCTAGGAGTTCCAGTGCTGCTTAAGAAGGAGAAAACTTTTCTCTAGTCACTTTTTCCATGCCACACATAATTTTAAAAACCGTTACCCTGTGCCATCTCTTGCTCGCCTTTTCTCAAAATTTAAAATGCCCCAAACACTGCAACCAACTCTGCAATTCTACCTTTCCTCATCTGGCAGGCACTCAATCCCTTTGAACATTTTGGTTGCCTTGTATGGCTAAGGCAGCTTCTCATACATGTGCCTGTCTGTTCTCATGGTTTCTTTAGCTGCGATTCCTGCATTGCACTCAATGGGTCTCTTCCAGCTCTTTGATTCTATGGTACGTCTCGTCTCTCCCCCCCCCATCTGAGCAATGATTTCCCCCCTAGAGCTTCCTAGAGCTTAGCAGGGAAACTGCCTGCTCAACATTCCCATAGGAACAAGTGGCAATCCCACACACCAATTCCTGAACAAAATGTTTAATTAACAGCTGCCTCCCTGCCAAAATCTTATCTGAGTGAAACAGTTACTTGGAAGGAGTTGGAAAAGAACAATATTTGGCCAGAGGATAATCTCAGCTTTTCAAAACAATGCAAACGTTACCCCAACCTCCCTTCCTATTTCATTTCCTACTACATTTTGCTGTTTGAGGCCGAACCAGAAATGGTACTGTATTTTTTGCTCTATAAGACGTACTTTTTCCCTCCTAAAAAGTAAGGGGAAATGTGTGTGCATCTTATGGAGCGAATGCAGGCTGCGCAGCTATCCCAGGAGCCAGAACAGCAAAACAACAATCCCTCTTGCTGTTCTGGCTTCTGGGATTCAGAGTATTTTTTTTCTTGTTTTCCTCCTCTAAAAACTAGGTGCGTCTTATGGTCTGGTGCGTCTTATAGAGCGAAAAATACGTCTGCTGCCTCCAAACCTTCCCCAACAACCACCTTCTGCTCCCTTGCTGTAACTGCAAGGAGGGCTAATCCAGTCTGTGGCTGTTTTCAGGTGTGATTCCATCACTTGGCAGCAAATTCAGGCTGCGCCATTAAAGCTGCTCTGGAGATCTCCCCAAACAAAGATGCTACCCCAAACGGACAGACTTTTTTGCAGGAAGGAAAGTGACGGTGAAATGCTTGCTTTGAAGCAACATCACCTCGCTTCCCTGCAAACATGTCAGGAGGAACGTTGAATAAGTAGGTCATTTGGGAGTGCCCAAATCTGTGCCCTGAAGCACAGAGTTTTAGTATTTATTTGTGTTTGCTTCTCAATGCAAATTGACAGACTGGGACCCTAGGACTGTGGATGCTTCCTACCTAGAGGTGCTGGGATTGAACCCAGGAGCTTTTGTGTGCAGTTCATCTGCTCTAACCACTGAGCTACAACGAGCTTAGCATATGTGTTCCTTTGCAGTGCACTTTTAAAGAGCACACCTCTCCTCTCTGTGCCACATGAGTGTGGGAGCTTCAGCTGCCAAAGTACTCCCAATGCAATACCCCTTCATTAGTTGAATGGTTCCCTTTTTCTTCCTATATACATAAAAACACAAGGCTGTCGTCACACAGCCCACACTGTGGGATTTGTAGTACATACCTCATTGCAATCCTGGATCTGTATGAAGGGAGGGAGCAAAAGAGAATGTTAAAATTGCATTTTTAAACAATGGCAGGGGTTCGAATAAAGCAGGGTTGGGGGGACACACGTGGGTCTGGCGAGCAACATAAGCAGGAGCGGTAGCTCCTAGTCTTATACAATTTGCTTTCTTTGGCGGTACACACCTTTGAGAGCTAGTTACAGCTTTAGGTTAGGACTGGGCAGACTCCAATCCAAATTATCATTGAGCTACTCACTGCCTTTCAGCTCAGTTCTACTTCGCAGGGTTGTTGTGAGGGCAAAAAAAAATGGAAGGAAGCATGTATGCTGCCTTGAGCTCATTGAAGGCAAAGTGAGGATACCAGTGCAAATAGTTGTGCAGTAATTTTTCCATGCTGAGCTGCAGTCTCCCTGCAGTGAAGCTTGCTACCTCCTTAACACCCACACTCATGGTTTGCACAAGGGATGGGGGGTGGAGGGAAGGTATCGCAAATAGGCGAATTACAGGAAGTGTGACTCAAATCCATCTCCGAAGTGTGACTCTCACGTTAACTGTATCGCTGTGTTTTGGAAAGGGCTAACGTAACAGTTAGGAAATAACAGCGCCTTGCGGTGAGTCATCGCCCCAGAATGAAGAAACCCACAGACAGCTGTGCCAAGTATCAAACAGGCAACTGATCAAGCCAAGGAGAGAACAGCATTTGTTTTGTTTTTTTAGAAAATCGATAAAGATAATATTGGAAACTGCCCTGTGCCCATTGGTCCATGTAGCTCAGTGTTGTCTACACTGACTGGCAGCTGCTCTCCAGGGATTCAAACAGGAACTTCTCCCACCCCTACTTAGAGATGCCTTTAGGGGTTGAACCTGGAGCTTTCCGCATGCAAAGCTGTTGCTCTACCACCAAGCTACGGTCTTTCTTTTTAACATGAAGTAAGATTCTAGCCCTCATGTTTCTGGAGAAAGGGCTGATTTATACTGAGTCAGACAAGCAGCCCACCCAGCCCAGAACTGGTAGTGCTCTTCAGGGTTTCAGGCAGAGGGCTGCTGTGTCAACTCAATGCTGCTGCTGCTGCTGCTGATAATAATAATAATAATTAGTGTTTATTAAATCTGTATACCACCCTTCACCCATAGAACTCAGGGCAGTTCACAACATAAAAATACAAGATAAAAAACACAAAATACACAATAAAAACAAGAACAAACCAATAACCCCACTCCGCTAAATACATTTAAAAGGGTATAGAGTTTATAGGGGGATCCTGGGAGTGACGCCACCTACACCCCCACAGGTTTTCATGCAGCAGCTGTCAGAGCAGTGGTGTAGTTTGCAACTTCAAATTGTAGAGGTGGAAGGGACCCCGAGAGTTGTCTGATTTTCGATTTTCGATTTTTATTGTTATTCATGTTTTTATACTGTATTTTATGCTGCTTTTATAATTAAGTGTTTTAAAGTGTTTTAAATTTGTTGTTAGCTGGCCTGAGCCTGGTTTTTTAACTGAGAAGGGCGGGGTATAAATAAAATTTATTATTATTATTATTATTATTATTATTAGTCCGGCTCCCTGCAATACAGGAATCACAGCTGACAAACAGTGGGCAGTTGGCCATCCAACCTCTGCTTAAATACCTCAAAGGAAGAACATTTTTTTTTTCTGAGAGGCCAATGTTCTTGCAGTTGCCATCTTCCAGGAACTTTGTCTGATAACGGTAACGGGCTTGGCTGAAACCCCAAAGAGCTGCTCTCCATCTATGATAGTCACCAGTCGGGTGCCTGCTTATCTCATTGCAGAGCCCACCAGAAACGGGGGAAACACAAAAGCCCACTTGTGCTGATGTTAGAACTTTTCCCAAGTGGACCCCCCAAATTCTCCACCCTACGCACAGGTGGTTTGGGAGAGTGGCAGCAGCTACGTAGCTGAATTTCTCCAGTGGGAAGGAGAAATTGCCCAATGCTTTCTTGGGCTCACCATTGGCCTCAGCATTGCCAGAGGGTGCCGATCAGGGCTGTTGTGTGGTCTGGGGAGAGTCCCAAGGGCTGTATAGGGATTCCTGGGTCAGGGGGACATTCTTTCCCCAGGCCTGAGGTTAACCACTACGCGATAGCAGACCTTTGGAATGGGCTTTCCCCACACAAGTGAAATTTGGGTCATGTGTAGGATGCGCATCCAAAAGCCCCCCTTTCGGTGCGACAGCGACGTTCTTGCACAAGAGTGTGGTCTCACAATGAATCATGCGCTCTGTGTTTCCTGGGCTTCTTCCTTGCCCCTCTCTGTGAGCAAAATGTGACCCGGTTGGTGTTTCTTTCTTTAATATCGCTCAATGGACATTTATGTTTTTCGGAGGGAGCAGGGAGCGGAACTTCGTTTCCCTTTTTCATATGTGCAAAATTTTGCTGCTTTGCGCAGCGACCTCAGATATTCTGTTCTTCTTTTTTCGTTCCACAGCCACAGGTTCTGATGTCAGAAAGTGGGTGGCTTCATCACTGTGGTTTTGTCATGCAGCCGATATGGCTATTCTTTCTGTTGTTTCCTGTCACCATCTCAGCATATTACCCCCCCTTTTAGCTGTTACCATTATGCGTTCTGGGTGGGCAGAGTTAGTCAGCCCGTCACCGCTTCTCCCCCTCTTGAGTTACCTTCTCACCTGAAGAGGGGTTCTAGCTCACCTTCCGCCTTCCTCTGTGACCTTGAGGTCTGCCACAACTGACGAGCGCAGGGTGGGCTGGTCTCACGTGCGCGAATGAGCAAATCTGTCAGTTTTGGTTCTCTCCGCTCATCACTTTTTCCAGTCTTCAGCTGAATTCTCCACATTTCCACATCAGTTTGCAATTTCTTTTCTTTTCTTTTCTTTTTAAAAAGTCATTGTGAAAATTCACCAGAGTTTTCATCCAAATTTCTTACTGAGGCAGTATTCAGCTACGTACAGTCGTACATTAGAAGTCGAACGGAATCCATTCTGGAAGTCCATTTAAAATGTTTGAAAACCAAAGCATGGCTTCTGATTGGCAGCAGAACATTACACTCCAAGACTGTTCCTCATTGCTCCTCTATAACCACTTGTGTCCTTGGCAAGTAGATTTTTGGCGCACCTGAAGGCGGGAGGGACCACGGACCATAAACTCAAAAAGTTTGCTTCTTGCCACCTTTCACGCTCCACAAGTGACTTCCCCTTGAGTTGACATTGACTCATACTAGGAGATACTTTTATGGGCACGATGAAGAGATTCAGTTTCAGGTACTGGGCTGATCCTGACAAGAATGCCAAACCATGGCTTGCTGCTACATCAGTGCATCTCAAGGACTCCAATTCTCCCCTTTCCCTTTGCATGCAGTGATCCTCCCTTTCTGCACGGGGCAGCTGTAGTTTAATGTTTCATCAAAACTGGTAAACCATGGCTTGTTCTTGCCAAGCTGCTCAAGGCTAGAAAGCATGGTTAGGGCTCTCCTAATAGCGAAGGGGAAATCAATAGGCATTGAGTAATCCTGAGTATGCAGCTTGGCTTAGTAAGAACATAAGGAATGTGGAACAGAGCTATTCCAATTAGACTAGTATCCTTGGCAAGAATTCTAACCACCACTTGTGAGATGGTCCACCACAAATGGACCAGTAGCTCAATGATGGGCCAAGCCCAACTTTCTGCTAATTCACATGATTCTATGTGGTGTCAGTGATCTTCCTTTCGGCCCTGTTTATCTACCATGCCGAAGATAAGTACTTTCTGGAAAACCTCAGCCACATCACTCAAATGCATTTATTTAATGCGGTCTGCTTTATCTTTCTCTTTGTTCTTGAATGGAAGATTTCTAGATTAGGAGCTATACTGCTGAATGAGGCTGACTTTTAATTTGAGTTTTAATTTTGCAGTGGACCTTGATCTTGTGTGTTCTGTGCAAACCACAAACAGATTGGCCTAAAAATAGTTCAGGCAGCTGCAAACCTCTTCCCTTGCTACCTGCCCCACCCCCGCGCCAAGCTGGCCTGTTTTCGATGTCTTAAATAATGTCTGTTCACAGTTGCAAGCCTTGCGGTTTTTCTATTGCTTGCTGCATTTTCCTGAGTGACGCTTGTTGGAGCTGCTGAGCCATGCAGTTAGGAAATGTGAATTTTCATCATCGTCATCATCAATTAATATCATCGCCATCAATTTCAACAGGGCTTTGAAAGTACGTATCTCCATCCCACTTTGCATCTCTGTTGGAACTATTTTTTTATGTGGAATCATTTTTAAAGGTTGTATCCAGTTAAGGTCCCCTTCTCACTATACATTTAGAATTGCAGCATTGTAGAGTTCCTTCCAGTAGCAGTAACTTAGTTGGTCTTTAAGGTGCTAATGGAAGGAATTTTTTTATTTTGACTATGGCAGACCAACACAGCTACCTATCTGTAACTGGAAGCATTGTAGAGGTAACTCAAGAGTCATTAAATTCAACCCCCTGCAATGCAGGAATCACACCTCAAGAATCACTGACAGATGGCCATCCAATCTCTGCTTAAAAACCTCCAAGTAAGGAGTGTCCATCGCTTTCCAAGGTATTCCATGCCGCTGTTGAACAGCTCTTACCATCAAGAGGTTCTTCCTAATGTTCAGTTCCAAGTCTCTTTTCTTATAATCTGAATCCATTGGTTTGGGTCCTACCTGCTGGAGCAGCAGAAAGCAAGCTTGCTCCATGTGGCAGCCATTCAACGATTTGAAGATGGCTTCTCAGTCTTCTCTTCTCCAGGATCAAACCATGACACTTCTTCCACTTCCCTGCTGTGAAATTACCCCCTTGGGTGTTCATATGCCAACCACCTTGAAAACCAGTAGGCGACACTGCCCCTAGGTAAAAAAGGTAAAGGACCTTTGGATGGTTAAGTCCAGTCAAAGGTGACTATGGGGTTGCAACGCTTATCTCGCTTTAAGGCCTAAGGAGCCGGCGTTTGTCCACAGGCAGTTTTCTGGGTCATGTGGCCAGCATGACTAAACCACTTCTGGTGCAACAGAACCCTGTGACAGAAACCAGAGTGCACGGAAGCGCTGTTTACCTTCCTGCTGCAGGGGTACCTATTTATCTACTTGCACTGGAGTGCTTTAGGTTGGCAGGAACTGGGACAGAGCAACGGAGCTCACTCCATCGCACGCGGGGATTCAAACCACCAACCTTCTGATCGGCAAGCCCAAGAGGCTCAGTGGTTTAGACCACCTTTGCCCCCAGAAAGCAGCCAAGTGGTAGGACCATCATATTAAATCACTCCGTGGGTTCTTAGCCTGTTGCTTCATCTGCTCAGGTTTCTCAGACTTCTGCCATGAAACTGAATGGTGGAAGGTTTAAGACAGTATACAGTAAAGTATACAGTAAAGATGTGGGTGGCGCTGTGGGTTAAACCACAGAGCCTAGGGCTTGCCAATCAGAAGGTCGGCGGTTTGAATCCCTGAGACGGGGTGAGCTCCCATTCCTCGGTCCCTGCTCCTGCCAACCTAGCAGTTCGAAAGCACAAAAGTGCAAGTAGATAAATAGGTACCGCTCCGGCGGGAAGGTAAATGGCGTTTCCGCGCGCTGCTCTGGTTTGCCAGAAGCGGCTTAGTCATGCCAGCCACATGACCTGGAAGCTGTATGCCGGCTCCCTCAGCCAATAAAGCGAGATGAGCGTCGCAACCCCAGAGTCGGTCACGACTGGACCTAATGGTCAGCGGTCCCTTTACCTTTACTTCACACAGAGCATAGTGAAATTCCAGAACAGGAGGCAGTGATGGACACTAACATGAGTGGCCTTAAAGGAGGACCAGACACATTCATGGAAGAGAAGGCCTATTGATGGCCACTGGCCATAATGGCTATGCTCTGCCTCCTCAGCTGGAGGCAGAAATGCTTTTGAACACCAGTTCCTGGAAACCACAGGAGTGGCAGGTGCTCTTCTGCTTGGGTGCTGCTTGCGGGTTACCCACAGGCATCTGGCTGCAACTTTGAGAACAGGATGTTGGACTAGATGGGCTATTGGCCTGATCCTGCAGGCTCTTAGGTTCTTAGGCTGATCTATTGCGGCTTCCATTCTTCTTCTCAAAAGGAATTCAAGTTTGCCCTCTTTTTTTCAAATTCTCTCCGGTGTTAAAACTTTTCTAAATGTCATGAAATGCACAAGGCAGACTCTGATGTGCATTGTGATGTTTCACGTGGCCAGCACTGTCTCAGCTCAGCTTGCAATTCCTTATAAGTTCTTTGAACCGAGAGCAAGCCCCTCTGCTCCAAACTATTTCTGTTTTCAAGATTAAGCTAAAGTCAGCAACAGCCCAAACCAGACATGCAATCATTCCTTCCTGGGTTTTTCTGAGGGGGCTAACACCCAGAACTGTATTGGTGTCTTGCTCCTTGTTCCTCAAAGCCCCAACTTAAACACATTAAAAAGAAAAAGGAAAACAAGTAACTGGATTGTTGCTAGCTTATTTTTTTATTGGCCAATAGCCCACTTAGAGAGAGTTCTTAGTTCTGAGTGCTGTTAAATGCCTGTCAGAGAAGTAATTGAAACATTTTCCCTGTGTACTAAAATGACACTTCCCTCTCAGTGCAGATGTTTATCTTGGCTACCAAAGAACAAACTTAGTCAAGTCACTGTGTGGTTTACAGTAAAGCATGGAGGAAGGCTGCCCTTGATTTTGGCCTGTTCCACCTTTTGTTCCTACTTCTGATTTCTCTTATTATCTCCCTGCAGATTATGTTTGCACATGTTTATTAGGGTAGCAATTGGCCCGGATAGGTATACAGGAAGCTGGCTTGTACCAAGTCAGAACAGTGGCTCATTTACCTCAGTATTGTCTACACTGACTGGCAGTGCCTACACTAGAATTTCAGACAGGGCTCTGTCTCTCCCAATTCTACCTGGAGATAGGTAAAGGTAAAGGACCCCTGGACGATGAAGTCCAGTCAAAGGCAACTGTGGGGTTGTGGTGCTCATCTCGCTTTCAGGCTAAGGGAGCCAGCATTTGTCCACAGACAGCTTTCCGGGTCATGTGGCCAGCATGACTAAACCGGTTCTGGCACAACTGAACACCGTGACAGAATCCAAAGCGCACGGAAACGCTGTTTACCTTCCCGCCAGAGCGGTACCTGTCTATCTACTTGCACTGGTGTGCTTTCGAACTGCTAGGTTGGCAGGAGCTGGGACAGAGCAACGGGAGTTCACCCCATCAAGGGGATTCGAACCGCCGACCTTCTGATTGGCAAGCCCAAGAGGCTCAGTGGTTTAGACCACGCCACCTGGAGATGCCAGGGATTGAACCTGGGATTTCTCCATGCAAAGCAGTGCTCTGCTACTGAGCTGCAGCCCTTCTTCCAAGGCAAGGCGGAATCAAGAAAGAAGCAGGAGTGTGTTCATCGCCTTTCTGTGAAATGCCTCCTGATTGGCTCTCTAAGGTCTCAGACAGGGAGTCCTACATGGAGATACCAGAGATTGAACTTGGAATCTGAAGTTCTACCACTGAGCTGCTGGGATTCTAGGTTTTTGGCGGTGGCAGCGTGGATGTGGTGGGACAACCACATTAGAAGCCACTTGGGCATGTAATTAGGGTGGATTTGATTTAAATCCATTCAATTTAAATCACTAGTCAGTAAGACTTGATTTAATTTTTTTTCTTTTTTACAGAAAGACTCATTTTTGCTGGTATAAACTTAATATTTACAACCAGATGAAGGTTTCATTTTTGGAATAATAAATTTTCAGAGTAGTTTTTACAGTTATATGCAAAATTACTGATTTGGTTATACTGTACTATTAGAAATACAGAGACAGAAAATTATGAAATTATTGTGAGGTTTAATACGCTGTTTGTATTTGGACAACTTTTCTGCTGTACTTTATTGGAAGGAGAAAAATAATCATTTCCTTAATAACAATTTATTTAACTCAAACAATAACTCAATAGTGTATGTATCCATGTTTGTTAACTGATGTGGTTACACATTTTTTTCGACTGAGTTTTAGCACACATGAAACACTTAAAGCAAATCCTTATTTCCTGATGAGTAGCCTTTGGACTATAAGGTAACTTAAACAGGAAAAAAGATTTTTTTCCCTCCAAAAGCATTTTATTTTAAAAATCCAATTTTAAAAATCTGATTTTATTTTTATTTTTTAAAAAAACCATTGATTTTTATTCACCCTGCATGTAATGAATCTCTTCTTCTCATACCCTCTGCTCTGCACATTGCACCGTCAACTATTTCCGAACCAAGATACTCCAGAGTACCTATTTGTGGCCTTGTTGTGCCCATAAGAAACAGCAGCCTGTGGAGTCGCTTTTTCCCCACACAGCTGCACACTTCGATGCCTTTCAGCTATTGATTTCAAGGCGTAGTATTGACCCCTTCTATGTTGACTCCAACATTAGGAAGCTTTGGCGCCAGTGATGAGTTTGCGCCAGAGCCCAAGGCCACTTCATTCCCATGCTGCTGTGGTCGCCTGGTCAGTGGCGGCACAGATCAGCTCCCTCATTAATCTGCCAGCACATCCACATGGTTGGCCCTGAAATCCTGTGTATAATGCCATCTGGAGAGAACACCAACTTTTCTCCAAATCAAAGCCCCTGGATTTCAGCTTAGAGCAGGGTTTCCCAAACTTGGGTTGTGTTCGGACTACAATTCCCATCATCGCTGACCACTGGTCCTGCTAACTGGGGGTGATGGGAGTTGTAGTCCCAAAACAGCTAGACCCCCAGGTTTGAGGAAACACTGGCTTAGAGGTTGTTGGAACCAGTTGCCTGGGCTCTGGACGCTGTCATGATGAACTCCTGCGCGTCGAGATTCAGCATGACACCACTGTGGCTGAAATACTAGTTATACCTTGGTCTGCTTGGATCACACATTGGTTCTGCTCAAGAGTGAACTAGGACTGGATTTGCTATCTCTTGCTCCTTTGCCCCTAATCAGTGTCTCACCCGTTCCTAAGGAGCTCAGGGTAAAGGTAAAGGGACCCCTGACCATTAGGTCCAGTCCTGACCAACTCTGGGGTTGCGGCGCTCTTCTCGCTTTATTGGCCAAGGGAGACGGCGTACAGCTTCCGGGTCATGTGGCCAGCATGACTAAGCCGCTTCTGGTGAACCAGAGCAGTGCACGGAAACATTGTTTACCTTCCTGCTGGAGCGGTACCTATTTATCTACTTGCCCTCTGACGTGCTTTCAAACTGCTAGGTGGGCAGGAGCAGGGACCGGGCAACGGGAGCTCACCCTGTCGTGGGGATTCGAACCGCTGACCTTCTGATCAGCAAGTTTAACCCACAGCGCCACCCACGTCCCACAGATCTCAGGGTAGTGATGGCCAAACTCAAGCTTTCTGTCCACTCAAGACCTATTTTCTCTCTTGATCTCTGCAGGTGTCCTCACTACCGTACACCCCCCAGAATCAGTGCCAGAATCCACGCACGGAGCGATATGACGAAGCCATCCGTAAATGTTGCAGCTTGTGCCCTCCAGGTAATGTGTTTGCAGTCAGTCCTAAACGTTAAGTTGATGCATTCATCCAGCTCATGGGCATCTGAATAGGAAATGGGTGTGTTGGTGGAGTTTGTCCACTAGGGCAAGTGGAGCCCCATCAAGCTCAGCCTCAATCTCCTCTGAGCCCAACTGCTCTTCTTTCTTACAGCCAGCCCAGGAAGTGGCCCTGTCTGTCAGCTTCCTCCTCCATAGTCTCAGTGTTGCCCTTGCAGGAAGGAGGAAGAGGAGTGGGAGGCAGGCAAAGGTGCAGTTAGTTGTCTCTGCCCAGCATTTCTTCTGGCTCCAGCAGTTGTTGATCTCCCTGCAGTCTGTCCCAGTGGGCACCAGCCACCACTGGCCCCCTCCCTGTACAATATGAAGAAACTCCAGGTGTCAGGCAGCAGGAGAACCAACCCCCATGGAACTTATAAGACAAGGAAAAGTCCTTACCACCTTCTTTCTATTCAATATTTACAAAAAGAGGCTTGAGAACGCAGCCTCTTCAAATAGTGGTGTTGTCCCAAGTAAATCTCCACCCCTCTTTTCTTCCACTTCCTTTTTTAAAAAAAAAAATAGTTTTTATTAAGAATTTCAACATAACAAATCAAAAACATATCATCTTCATTCCCCCGCCATTTCCCCCCTCCCCCCCTGAAAAAAACCTCCTTCCCACCCCCTATCCCCCAGACTTCCCTCCATTCCTCTCTCTGGTTTTTCAACATGTATTATTCTCTGCATAGTATAAAATTGTAAAAAAAACCTTAAATAATCTATCTATTATGTTAACAATAATAAATTTGTGTATGTTTATTCAAAACCTGCCAAGGAGTCCCATTCATTTTGTTGTTTTTAAAAGTAATTTGTAAAAAGTTCCCATTCTTCTTTAAAGCCACAGTTGTCCTTGTCTCGCAGTTTGTATGTCAGTTTCGCCAGTTCTGCATAGTCCATCAATTTCCCTTGACACTGTTCTTTTGTGCCTTTTCTTCCACTTCCTTATTCATCAACAGCACCCACCCACCCCCTTTACGGTGGCCACTTAGGGCCATCAGTCTCTGAGTTCTTTGCTCTCCTACTTTTAAGGCTCGCCGGGTTTTGGGAGATGGTGGGTCTGGAATGCTTTCTAGTGATAACATGTCAGCCAGCTGCTCCTGCTCTGTCTCCTTCTCCTCCTCCTCTCCCATTATTTCCCAACTTTCCCCCTCATCTTCCTCCGAGCTGTGACCTCCCGCAAACCCCTGTTGTAATTCTGAACTGTCTTCTTCTTCTCTGGAAGGGTCCAGCTGGGGAGGTGGTCTCCACCATTCCTCCTCCTCTGCCCAGTCCCTAACTTCCACCAGGGGTCCCTAACTTCCACCCAGCTGTTCTCTCCCCTGCCACCCAGTTTTTTCAAAACTCTGGGCCATGTGCACTCTACGACAGAAGCAAGTCTTTGCCCTCCCCTCCCCCAGTTGCCAAAATTTGGCTGAACAAGCAGGAAACCAGCGCGCAGGGGAAGAGAGCGAGCTTTGCAAAGTGGTGAATGTCAAGCAAATTAGCTGGGTTTCCTGTGTTGCAGGGGAGTCAGTGACCAGAAGTGTGTCTTCCAGAAAGCTCTCAAAGGAGAACTCAAAAGAGAAGTTAAAGGGCAAAGCCTCCTGTTTACAGTGAGCTTTTGCCATATGAACGTTCCCTTAACCCAGAAAAACAAAAAAACAAAAGGAAGTGTGATTTTTATAAATGCATGTATGGCAAAGTCTGCGAGCCATCGCATATTGAAAAAATATGCTCCACTGATCGCTAAAGGAGTCTATTAAATGCATACTGATCTACAGAACGTAAGAAGCTTGCCCTATTCTGAGCTGCAGTATTGATCCATGTTACAGGCAGTACTGTCTGTGCCAGCCTCATTCATCCCAGAGGATCTCCGTAAGTTCTGGACTACAATTCCCATCAGGAAAGTGTAGTTTTAGTCAGTGTGGTACATAGCAGAGGCAGCCCAAGAAAACCTTTCAGCCCGTGAAAGACCCACCCTCCTCATCGATTCCATATAGAGAATTCAACCAAATAGCAGCTAATATTTGTTTCAGTGCTGGTGAGAGTGCCCTTCTCTAGAATGCAACAGATTATTTTAGGGGCTACAGGGCAGGCTGTCTTAGAAGTAAGGGTGCCGCAGCCCTTAGTATCAGCTGCCCAAAGCCAATGTCTCACTCTCCCTAGTGGTGGAGCCAGCCCTGATACAGAGCTCAAAAACAGCGGTATTTTTCACAGTCTGTTGCAGTCTTTTTGGATTCTGGGAAGCACGGCTTCTAATTCCAATCCACTGATGTAATGTTTTCAAGTGAATCCTGAATCAACTGACTTGACTGTACCCTGGGGGGGGGGATACATTCATTTAAAACTGAATTTATTCAGCCTTCTTAGTAATTTTTATTTTATTTTAAGAAAAGCTTGCAAAGTGGCTTTCGCTGTGTTAAAACAATGCTGCATAAACATTAAAAGTGGCTCTAGCCCTCTTATCCTTAACCCCCATTAAAATGAAACAGAAATAGAAGGGGCAGCAGTGGTGGAAAAAGCGTGATCTAGCAAATGCTCAGAACAGATCCAGTCCTTTTAGGGTCTCCATGCTGACTGTCAACAGCTCCTTGGGGTTCTAGGCAGAGGCCTTTTCAAATTATTTACCATTTTAATCCATAAAGGTACAACCACCATCAAAATATAATAGCAGCAAAATAAGCCAATAGTAGTAACGAGGAGAAAATTATAAGACTACCAAGAGTATATTTCCAGTTATATTGCACATCTATATCTGGGATATAAAGGGACGCGGGTGGCGCTGTGGGTTAAACCACAGAGCCTAGAACTTGCTGATCAGAAGGTCAGCAGTTTGAATCCCTGCGACGGGGTGAGCTCCCGTTGCTCGGTCCCTGCTCCTGCCAACCTAGCAGTTCAAAAGCACATCAAAGTGCAAGTAGATAAATAGGTACCGCTCCAGCGGGAAGGTGAACAGCTTTTCCGTGCGCTGCTCTGGTTCACCAGAAGCGGCTTAGACATGCTGGCCACATGACCCGGAAGCTATACGCCAGCTCCCTCAGCCAATAAAGCGAGATGGGCGTTGCAACCCCAGAGTCGGTCACGACTGGACCTAATGGTCAGGGGTCCCTTTACCTTTACTATAACTGGGATATATTGTTTAGAATGCATTCTTGTCGAGTCTGTTGTATTTTTGGAATTTTATTTACTCAGGGTTGCATTCAATGTTAATCCTCCTCAGAGTAGGTGCATTGAAATTACTGGGCATGGCTAACTTAGCTGCATTAATTTCTGTGGCTGTACTCTGAGTAGAACCTAGTTGGCTACACTGCCCACTACAGTCAAGAGTCTTCATCTATTTTCAGTTATAGGAGATTGTTACATGAGCAACGGCTAATAAATATCTAGCCATTTCCCTCTAATCTGTTAGGACCAGACCTTTGACATAACCAAACAGAATGACCAGGCAGAGGTCCTTATAACTGGAAGTGCCACAGATTGAATTTGGGACCTTCTGCATGCAAAGATGATGCCCTGTTGCAGAGCACATCACTGCATCTCCATACCTTCTGTGTTGCCCTCCATCATTTAAAGACTTGGTCCATGCTGATTTTTCAGACTTTGAATGCAATTGCATTGCTAGCCCAGTGCAGCCTGGCAAAGCACCTATAGGGCTTTTAGAGGTGATGGTGTACCTTTTGTTAGAAGCTTCCTCCTGGTTTGATGTTCATCCCATGGCATTGCTGAACTGGTCCTCAATTGCATCTCAATAAAACCATGCCTGTTTTCTGCTGGGGAGTGGGGCATTGAGGTCAATTTATTAGTTTCCAGAACTGTTGTTCTAAAAAGTGCAACTGTGACATTACAAAACTGCAAGCATAAAATTTCAAAATTCAAAAATGAATTGTTGTTTGGGTTGTGAATTGGAAATTAATTACCACCCCCCATGTAATAGGAACTGACTAGTCCTATAAGAATTAAGAAATGCCTTTGAGCAAACAGAACTGATTGCAGCCCCTGAAGCCTCAAGAAAGAATCTACTAATCAAAGGTACAGGAGGGATTTTCTGGAATGTTGTAGGAGAACCTTGACAAAGGACTATGCCAAGTGATATTTGGAGGCCCCCTTTTTAATTCCTCTTACAGTGGAATTAAAACCATTTCCGTTGCTAGCCTCATCCTCTGACAAATATATTTCCCTTGTTTGCATTGCAGGTTCCCGTGTGCGTGAAAAGTGCACTGAAAACGCTGACACAAAGTGCGTAGCATGTGATGAGGGGACGTATACAGAGGTCTGGAGTGCAGCTGGACTCTGTTTCAGCTGTTCACCATCATGCAAAACAGGTATGTTGAGCTCGCTGGAGCTTGCTAGCCTGAATGTGAGGGCCCTGAAGGTGGAAGGTGATAATGCAAAACAAGTCCCTTATGCTTATGGGCCCCCTTCCAGACACCATTTTTATCATGCATTTGCAGTGATTTGCACCCGTGATGGTATTGGGGCAGTTAGATGCGAACCTGCTTTCAATACTGTTTGTGCCTGCAAAAGTTTTAGATCAGATATACCGTGGTACCTTGGGTTAAGAACTTAATTCGTTCTGGAGATCCGTTCTTAACCTGGAAGTGTTCTTAACCTAAAGTACCACTTTAGCTAATGGGGCCTCCAGCTGCCACCGCACCGCCGGAGCACGATTTCTGTTCTCATCCTGAAGCAAAGTTCTTAACCCGAGGTACTATTTCTGGGTTAGCAGAGTCTGTAACCTGAAGCGTCTGTAACCTGAAGTGTCTGTAATCCGAGGTACCACTGTACTGCTTGATTTCCAATTGGCACACGTCCTGTAACTTCCTGCTTGAAGTCCTGTAACTTTTCATACCATAAAAGCCATTTCTCTGATTAGGAGAATAGGAAGCTACCTTATAAAGAGTCAGACTAATGGTCCTTCTAGCTCAGAATACTCTATACTGAGTGGCACCAGCAGCTCAGGGTTTCAGGCAGGGGGTATTCCCAGCCCAAACTGGAGAGGCTGTGGGTCGAACCTGCAAGCTTTTGCACACAAAGCATGTGCTCTACTACTGAGCTACAGTCCCTTCACTTAAATATCAAGTAAGATTCCAGCCCTCATGGTCCTCAATTGAACGATTATTGCTGTTATTAAATTCATATACAGTGGTACCTCGGGTTACATATGCTTCAGGTTACATACACTTCAGGTTACAGACTCCGCTAACCCAGAAATATTACCTCGGGTTAAGAACTTTGCCTCAGGATGAGAACAGAAATCGTGCTCTGGCGGCGCAGCAGCAGCAGGAGGCCCATTAGCGAACGTGGTGCTTCAGGTTAAGAACAGTTTCAGATTAAGAATGGACCTCCGGAATGAATTAAGTACTTAACCTGAGGTACCACTGTACCACTTACATACCAAATCGACTTCTAAGTGGATTGTTGTTGACATCTGTCTGCCTCAAGAGACAATGGAGTGTGCTTCTGGGGGTGAAGTCAAATTGCTGTGTTAGCAGCACCGACGTGACCTCCCCAGAAGATAAGCCTAGGCAGTGCTGTGGAGATCCTGGGCTGCCCAGATGACAAGACCCCTGTCTCGGCCTCACCAATGTGGTCCAAAGGAAAGCAGAGCAATACTTTTGGTACCATCCAGCCGTCTTAGGGAATCTACTCTGGGTTTACTCCTTAGCCTTTACTTCTTACGCAGATATCCTTCAAGGTAACAGAGGTTTAGGGTCAGAGTTTTCCTCCTCCTAGATGGGCTACCTTCCCAGGTTGATAAGCCCCATTTGCTCCTCACGTCCCTCTATAGCATGTCCAGAAACCACCTTCTTGACCATTGGACCCAGTATTGGTTGTGTCTGCTCAATCTGTCGGAGCCTGTCTTCACATGCAGGGGAAATCCCTAACTCATTGAGGGTTTAAGACCCATCAGCTGCCCTCCCCTGGTTTGCTAGCCAATCGAAGCCATTCACAGGGTGTGGCTGCTGTCGCATGCTGAGAGCTTCTAGGAGCTGCAATTTTAAAATATCTGCACATAATGAAAATACATATTACCCAATATTGCCCACTACTAAAGTATAAAATGAAACAAACCTGTTTAAGAAACCCCAAAACAATTCCAACAGTTACAGCAATTTGATTGAAAAGTTCAGGGAATGCTTGTCTGAACAGATGTCTCTTCAAGAGCCGGTGGAATGCCAATACTGATGAGGCCTCTCATATTTTAGCAAGGATATAGTCAGTATAGCAAACTGCCTTATACCAAGTCAGCCCAGTGGGCCATCTATCTTGACATTGCCTCCACTGACTGAAAGTGGCTTGCCAGGATATCAGACAGGGGTCTCTCTCAGCCCTATTTGGAGATACCAGGAATCAAATGTGTGACCTTCTGCATGCAAAACAGAGACTCCATCACTGAGCTAGGGAAAGATACGAGGGCCTCCATAGAGCCCATAAAACACCACTTCCTGACACCCACCAAATTAAGTCAAATCCTGTAATCCCTACAAGAGGATGGTCCCCCTCACCCACCACCTCCTCCCTAGTCTCCAGGCATTTGAGTATTGGCTTCTTACAGCAAGGACTTGGGCTTCTGCCATTCTACAGCCCCCTAATGTCTTATATTTCCCCCCTGAAATTAGGATTCGTTCAAACAAAGGAGTGCACTCGGATGCAAGACAGATCGTGCCAGTGTCCTCCTCATCACTTCTGCCACCTGGCCTATTCAGGCACCTGCATATGGTGCAAGTTATACCAGCAATGCCAAAAAGGCTTTGGAGTTGCAAAACAAGGTAAATCTTTTATTTCTCTCCCCTAGGGGACAAATGGTGATGGTAGAGACACAAAAACAAGGGTCTTCTGGTGTCTCAAAGCAGCAGGTGGGGGACCTCAGGCCAACAGGCAGAGTGCAGCCCCCTAGACCTCTCAAAATGGCCTTCAAAACCCTCCTTGGGCCACGTCCCTCACCGGCCCTGCTCTGCACCCTCCTCAAGGGCTTTTGCCTGGCTAGAATCTGTCCCTATCAGTATTATTGGTACATGTGGTCCTCCAATATATCATCACAACAGCTCTGTGAGATAGGTTAGTCTAAGACACTGGGGCCACGTCCACCCAGCAAGCTTCATGGCTCGGCGTGGATTTGAACCCTGGTCTCCCAGGTTGCAGTCCAACACTTTTACCTGGATGGAGAATGGAGAGGCATGTGTGTGAACTTCTGGCTTTGGTGTGACTCGAGATAGGAAATTGATGGTCTTTGGGGACTACATCTGCCGCCAGCCCCAACCAGCATGGCCAATGGCCAGCGCCTCTGGTTGTTCCCAGAGTTGGTGAGACTCATTTGATGACATTGAGAAAATGCCTTTAAGTGTCGTTTTCCCGGTCCTGTGGAATACCCTGCCACTAGAGATTCAGCAAGTGCCTTCTGGGCCAAATGCCTGCAAACTTTTATTTTGCCACACCTATCCAGGCAATTAAGAGTACATTCCCCAGCGCAACAGTCTACTGATGCTTGTTTAAAAAAATTCTTTTTGCTTTTAAATTTTTAGGATTTTATGGTTTTTGGGGGGGTTGGTTGTATGGTTTATGGTTTTTTTATATTGTTGTAAACTGCTGTGATTTTGTGTGTGTGTGTGTGTGTGTATATATATGTATATGTGTATATTTGTGTGTGTGTGTGTGTGTGTATATATATATATATGCTTTCGTAGATTTTCACGGGTACAGGAATGCAGGTTTTGGTGTCTTCGGGTGTCTTCCCGTGTGCCTTGTGCCAGCCAGATCTGTGTAGGGATTGCTGTGTAGGGATGCTGCACCCCCCTGCAATCCCTACACAGATCTGGCTGGCACAAGGCACAAAACCACAGCTCGCCCCTATACACGAAGCCAAGCCAGAGCACAACTAAATGCAGCACAGCCATCTTCTCAGAAAAACTCTTCACAAGCTCAAGAGGTCAAGACACGAAAGCTTTAGCAACTAATCTACACTTAATGACCCACCCAGTGGTATTCAGAATATCACTCATGAAATCACCCAAGATATCCCTCAAGTAATTAAGGAACAAAAGAAGAAAAGGCACACTAATCTAGGAACTTCCTCTCTGCCCAGAACGTTGGAGGCTATACACCACACCCCTCAACAGTATTTATAGGAACTCAAACACCAGATTCTGCTCTGTTCCAGTAACAAGAAGCCGAAAGCACCAGCCTGAAGATGACGAGTGAGACCTCGTCGAAACGTCGCACAGACACCCCGACTCTTACACGGGAAGACACCCGAAGACACCAAAACCTGCATATATATATATATATATATATATATTATTTGATACAATGATATTTGAATTATGTTTATACATAAATAAATGATGGGGATAATAGGCCAGCAACTTCTCAAAGGGCATAGGCTTCCCCATCAGGGGGTAAATGCTGTTGCTGTACTCACATGACCTAAAACCTCCTGACCTTCTTTCTGTAAAACTGAACCTGGGACCTTCTGGATGCAAAGCAGATTCTCTGCCCCTGAGCTATGGCTCTTCCATAGCTCAATTCCTGAAAGGCAATCAAGGCAGATACAGAGAGAGGCAGGTAGCAAGTCAGGTAGGCATGAGGCGCCAGGAAGCCAAGGAAGCCGAGCCAGAGCAGGCTGGGAACGCGAAGGAGCGCAATCTCTGACCTGCGTGTTGTAGGAGGTTTTGTTGTTGTGCAAAGTTCACTGGCAGGAAGGGGAAGTTTACACAGGGACGGGAAAGGGCAGTGGCCGATAATGCAGGGAGAGATTTGGAGCGTGGCAAAGAGCCAGTAAAACTTCTGTGCGGCTCAGGCAAAGAAATGCTAAACTTCACACACACACAAATCTTTGGGAAGCTTATAGGTTACTTTGCAAGACCCAAAGTGTCCAAAAAGAGTTCTTAGGCACCGCCGCAACTGTAGTCGTGCAGGATCTCTCCTGAATTAGGCCTCTGGGTGCCAGTTGATGGCAGCTGCAGGTGGGCAGAGTGCTGTTGTAGAATCATAGAACTGTCGAGTTGGAAGGGATCCCAAGGGGTCATCTAGTCCAACCCGCTGCATCACGGTTCGAGAATCCCCGACAGATGTCTGTCCAACCTCTGTTTAAAACCCTTCAGCGAAGAAGTGGTATCGCAGCGCTTTTAAATAAGTTGTATCCAACTAAGTCCTACTCAAAGTAAAAGGTAAAGGGACCCCTGACCATTAGGTCCAGTCGTGACCGACTCTGGAGTTGCGGTGCTCGTCTCGCTTTATTGGCCAAGGGAGCCGGTGTACAACTTCCGGTTCATGTGGCCAGCATGACTAAGCTGCTTCTGGCAAACCAGAGCAGCGCACGGAAACGCCGTTTACCTTCCCGCCGGAGTGGTACCTATTTATCTACTTGCACTTTGACGTGCTTTCGAACTGCTAGGTTGGCAGGAGCAGGGACCGAGCAGCGGGAGCTCACCCCGTCACAGGGATTCGAACCGCCGACCTTCTGATCGGCAAGTCCTAGGCTCTGTGGTTTAACCCACAGCGCCACCCGCGTCCCACTGAAATCAATTAAGTTCATCAGATCTGTTTATTTCAGTTGGTCTGCTCTGAGTACAGCTGACACGTGGGACCACCTGAAATGTACAGGTGCTATTCCTCTCATTGCTTTATTTTAGGTGAGAAATTAGCCTGCTCCCCACTTTCCTGCGCTTATTCCAGGCTCTAAAACATTTAAGGAGAACCCATCACCTTCTGAAGGGGGGGGGTCTGTTCTCCTGTAAGACAGTCCATGTCGCTTGGAAGCTCTTCCTGCTGTTTTGTCCTTTCTTATAATTGAACCGCCATGGGTGCTGCCCTCTGGAGCAACGGAAGACTCATTTGCTCCATCATCTAAGTTGCACCCCTCAAATATCCAAACACGGGCCATCATCTTTAAACAGTCGTGGCTTCCTCCCTGCGCCCCCTACCAAAAATTCTGGGTGCCTGTAGTTTGTTAAGTGTGCTGAGAGTTATTAGGAGATTTCTCACACAGAGCTGCAACTCCCCAGATTCCCTATGAAGAGGGATTGATTGTTAAACCACTCTGGGAGGGGAATGGGGTATGTGTGTGTCTCCTAATAATTCTCAGAACCCTTAACAAACTACAGGTCCCAGAATTCTTTGGAGGGAAACCATGACAGTAGCATAGCTGTCAACGTTTCCCTTTTTTAAAGGGAAATTCCCTTATTCCGAATAGGATTCCTCAGAAGAAAAGGGAAAAGTTGACAGCTATGGACTGTGAGGGTCAAACTGCTTCAAATGTATGGTGTGAATGTGGCTTTTATCTCATGTATCACTGTTACGGAAAATCTGGGTGCGTATTTACCCTGCCACCCAGCCAATCGGACCAGGTCCATGGATTCTAGCGGAAGAAAAGGAAGCTCAGCCGGACGCAGGAGCAAAATGCGAAGATCCGAGTTTATTGCGCAACAGGTTCAAAGTGGAATTGAACCCCGAGAATGGGGCGACATAAACTTTTAAAAGTTCCCTCCAAGTCCCATAACACAGTGCGCGAAACGTCATGAATACATTATGGGAAGGTTGGGTTTCATGGATTACATCATGAATACATTACACACGTCATGAATATCTCAGAGAAAGGTGGGGTTACACTAATTTACATTTGAGGGAAGGGAGGGGGAATATGCAGAGCGAGGGTCATACACAAATATACATTTCATGAGTACCGGTGGCGGTGGGACAATGGGTTACTGATATGCACCGTCTGCCACCTGGTATTGCCCGGAGGAAGGGCTGGGCAGAACGATCTGACGGGATTAGAGTGTTCCTGTGTACGTGACTTGCCGTCTCGGGGATTATGGAGTCGGGCAGCATCATGGAGTCCTGGGGAAACTGAGTCGAATGACACCAAGAGCGAGAAAATTGGAGCTGTGGTTGATTTTATATGAATTTTGAAAGGTTCTGATGACTTTCAACCTGTTCCGTAGCCTAGATCAAAAGCGGAAGCAGAATGTATCCATTCTTGCAGAAATGGATACATTGTAACAAGGGTTTGACAGTTTTACGAGGTCGGGAGTTTCGGTTCTATTGTTCTCGCCGTGGGGGGCCGTCAGCAGCTCGTCAGGAGGTTAAATGAGGCGTGCAAGAGCTCCCTGAGCTAGCTTCTGCAGGATGAATGCATGGCTGTGATTGGCCAAAGCGCGGCCATAGGAATAAGCGGAGAAGAGAAACACTCGGTCTACTCATTCTAAGTATGGAGCGCAGATAGGCATAGGAAAGGATAGGGAATATATATATATTCGAGCTTATTTCGCTCGGGAAAAGGTCTGGGAAAAGTGTGGTGCTTGTGCAACGGTGAAGGGGGTTTGAGGGTGGGTGTGCGATGGCACCCTTGAGGTCATCGCCTCGGACAGCCAAGAAGAAGGGGGGAATAGGCACCCCCCCCTCAGTCCGTATCAGTCCCCCATTCGGAGATAGATTTGCATTAAAGTTCTGTAAGAACTTGCAAATCCTTTCTCCGCACCATTTGAGCACTAAATTTTGGTGATCTCATATTCACCTTCTCCCAAATGTCTCATTTGTACATAGTCTGGGAAAGTGGGAGCATGTCGGGAGCGGGAATAGGCTCGAAGAGGAAAGGAGCTAGTAGGAGCAGAATGTCGGAGGAGAGAGCAGCAAGGGGTAATACAATGCATAGTACAACATAGGATAGAGACACAAAGGAAAACAGTTAAAATGATAAACAACACGACTTTCAATAGTTGTCTGAGCCATCCCAGCTTGGGCAACCATCCCCATAAGTCCACATCGGATAGCCCCTCATGCTGGATGTCGTGGAGCTTCCCTGCTAGTTCATGAATGCTATTTAAATGTCCAGTTATATTTAAGGTCTGGTCAGTCACGTATGTACAGCACTCAGTGCCTATTAATGCACAGGTGCCTCCTTGACTGGACAAGAGGAAGTCTGTCGCGATCCTCGTCTGTAGGCTCAATTGTCTTACCTCGGATAGTTCCGACATGAGAGAGTCTGTGATCTGAGTCGCCTCCTGCATGAACTTAAGGAGGATGTCGGTGAGTCGGAGAATATCCACGTGGTTTGAACCGGCACCGTAGGCGGGGAAGAGTGCTCGGCCTACGGTCTCTCCATTCGCAGCAACGTCTGACAGGTCTGACAGCTCCCTTTGCTCCCTTTTGTTCCGTTGTCTTCCAGGGGGTAGGTGTGGTAATATTCTAATTCCGGGAACGATGTAGCCAATGAAGCAGGATCCGGACATGTGTGGGCTCACCCATGTATAAGCGCGGTGCCCACACACCCAGAATAGGCCGCTGAGGTAAGATTCCATTCGGCCTGAAGCAAAGGTTTGCAGCAGCATGATGTCTGTGGGTTGTGGCTTCCAGTCCAAGGGGTGTCCAACCACAGCGGCCCAGGCAACAGTAAGGTTAGGAAAAGTTCGGGAGTCCCTTGTGTTAGAGACAGTGACTAGTCCAGTTGGTAAGATTTCCAGAGTGTGGGTGCATGTACTGGATCCGATGAAGGTTCCTTCCCCTGAGAAGCTGCGGCAAAGGGGTCCCTTCGTAGGGCCGGTGAGGTAGAGGTATTGATGGGTTAGGTTGAGTGCGGTCAAGTTCCAGGAGGTAACGTTTCCGGAACGGAACTGTTCTAGGGTCACTGGTACAGGGACCAGTGGGAGGCTCTGTTGGAGATGGCTAGGTGCGTGAGCGCAAATCCAGCAGTCCGGGTAGGGTGACTCCTTCGCCACCTGGCTGAGAAGCTTAATGTAGGAGTTTTGCTCCCAGGATGACAGGAGGTCTTCTCCTGGGAGTGGCGAGTCAGCGCCGAATTGTCGGGGTGCTGTACCAACCGGATGGAGGGGGTCGGTGGTGTTCAGTAGTCGCCTATCCCTGGCGATACCGCCGCATCGCAGGGGTCCGACGTGGTCCCATGAGGGGGAGCGCGAGGGGCGTAAAGGATGGTGCCACCCTTCGAGATATTCAGCCCCTTTCCACTCATTAGTGACCCCTAAGTCCCATAAACAGCAGAACCATCGCAGGCAGAGTCCTTGGAGTTGGGGCTTCCAGGTTTCTGGGGTGGAGCGGAGGCACTGGAAGCCGAAAATCAAGTTTCCAGAGGGGTGGCTTGGTTCCGTATAAGCGTGAGTAGCCCCTCCTGTCTCGACTTCGGTCCAGTTTGGGGTTTGCGAGACCTCTCCACTCTCGTAAAGAAGGTAAGTCCCATTTCTGCAGGTCAGCCGGTAAGAGGAATGGTCAAGAGTGAGAGCCGCAGAGCCGATACGGTGTAAATCCTTGTTTCGGATGAAAAGTTCCCAATATTCGTTTTTGGCGAGTTGGGGAACTAGGGAATGGCGCAGCAAGGTCCGGGACTCAGGAAGGCAGAAATCAAAGTCCCCCATTCGATCAGGGTTAGACCTTCCCGTCTCGACCTCATGATAGTCCAAGAAGTGGTAGTTCGTTCGCAAGCCTGTGCAGTGGTCTGATGAGGTGGACGTGACACAGGATAAGGCGGCGAGGAGAAGGGCGGTGGTAACCGGGCGCATGGTTCGGATGCGTGTAGGGAGAGCGCAAATGTTCGAACAAACGAAGGCGCCAGATAGGGTGAGGCTGTAAAGCGAAGCTATCAAATGAAGCTGTTGAATGGAGCTGTCAGATGAACTGTCAAAAGGCGAAGCTGTCAACGAAGCAAGCAGTCAATGGAGCTGTCAGGTGATCTGTCAAAGCAAAGCTGTCAATGAAGCAAGCAGTGGATGGAGCTGTCAAACGAAGCAAGCTGTCAATGGAGCTGTCAAACGTAGCAAGCTGTCAATGGAGCTGTCAAACGAAGCAAGCTGTCAATAGAGCTGTCAAACGTGGCTGTCGGCGCGTCTGAAACGTAGCTTGATGGTGTCGGTATCTGGGATGATTTCGGACGTCCAGTTGGGTGTCGTGGGGTCTGGTCCGGTCTGTTGGGCCCGACTTTGGCCCCGATCCGCTGGTCCGGTCTGTTGAGCCCGACCTTGGCCCCGATCTGCTGGTCCGGTCTGTTGAGCCCGACCTTGGCCCCGATCTGCTGGTCCGGTCTGTTGAGCCCGACCTTGGCCCCGATCAGCTGGTCCGGTCTGTTGGTCGTCGTCGTCAATATATGAGGTCGGTGGAGCAGGTGGAGTCGAAAAGGTGAAATCCTCGCCGTTGCTTTCTTCCATCTCCTGTGGAGGGGGTGAGGACTTGCACCTAGTGTGATGTAACCAAGAATTCTTCTCACCTACTTTCACGGCGGTAGGCGATGTCAGGAGTACTTGGTAGGGACCTTCCCACGCGGGTTGGAGTGGTTCCTTCTGGTAGACCTTGACGAGGATCCAGTCACCAGGGTGGAAGGAGTGAGCGTGGACGTCGATGGGCAGGTTCTGTCCCTCGATGGCCGCGTAGTGGTGGAGACGCTGTAGCTGTGTCTGGAGCTGAATAACATAATTAGTGAGTTCTGCCTCCCCCAGCTCCAGTTCCGATAGTGGGAATAGAGTGTTGTAGACGGGGGGAGGTCTCCCGAATAAGAGTTCGAATGGAGAGAGTTTCAAACGTCCGGTTGGGGCGCTGCGGATGTTATGAAGAACCAGTGGGAGTGCATTCACCCATTTTAGACCAGTGAGCTCGCAAAGTTTGCCCAACTGTATTTTTATTTCCTGGTTCATACGCTCCACTTGGCCAGAGGACTGTGGGTGGTATGGAGTGTGGAGGTCCCATTTAATTTGGAGTGTTTTGGCCACTAACTGCACCACTTCTGCAGTAAAGTGGGTCCCCCTATCGCTGTCTAGGCGACGGGGTATGCCATAGCGGGGAATAATGTCCTGTAGGAGGGCCCTGGCAACTACGGATGCGGTAGCTTTTCTGCAAGGGAATCCCTCCACCCACGAGGAAAATTGGTCAACTATAATCAAAGCATGTTTAAAGCCTTGGCATCGGGGCAGATCAATGAAATCAAGCTGCAAGTTCTCAAAAGGGACAAAGGCCCATGGTCTGGCTCCAGGCGGCCTCCTGGGTTCACGCTTGGGATTGAAGCGATGGCAGGTAATGCAATTCTTTGATGCTGCTGCTGCAGCGGCAGCTATCCTGGGTGCGTACCAAGATCTAATTACATGTTCCATTAATCTCCCTTTTCCCCAATGTGTCCGCTGATGAAGAAACCTCACTACTTTTGGAGTCCAGGCCTTTGGAAGGACGGTTCTTCCATCGGGGAGGACCCAGATACCCTGTTGTTCGGTGGCACCTATCGATTCCCACGTAGCCTTTTCATCCCCTGGGGCAGATTTGTAAATTTCTGTGAGGTCTAGGTCTGCTGGCAGTTGGAGGGCTTGGAATTCGGATTCATTGTTAGGGATGCGTAAGGCTGCCATCTGTGCGGCTTTGTCGGCTCGTCTGTTTCCTTTAGAAACTGAGTCCCTGCCCTTGGTATGGGCCTTGCAGTGGACAACGGCTATGGCGGCAGGTAGGTGGATCGCTGTGAGAAGTCGCTCTACTAGGGCGGCGTGCGAGATTTGAGACCCGGCAGCGGTTAGAAAGCCTCTTTGGAGCCAAATTTGGCCAGTTGTGTGCACCAGGCCGAAACAGTATTTACTATCCGTATAAATGGTTATCCGCTTCCCCTCACCAATCTCGCAGGCACGCAGCAGCGCAATTAGCTCGGCGGCTTGGGCACTGTACTGAGAGTTGATTGGATTTGACTCTAGTATTTCGAAGTCGGAGACCACCGCGTACCCAGTCTTCCTAACCCCGTCGATTACTTTAGAGCTGCCATCAGTATATAATATTAGGTCCGGGTTCTCCAGGGGAAGATGATCTAAGTCTTCCCGGGGCTTTTCGGCTTGCCAGACTATAGTGGTGCAGTCGTGATGCGGGGTGCCATCATCGGGAAGAGGTAGTAGGGTAGCGGGGTTTAACGAGTTGACACGTTTAATGGTGACATTGGTTGGGGTTAGTAGGAGGGCTTCGTACCGGTTGAGGCGGGAGTTTGAGAAATGGTGACATCCTTTTAAGGTTAGGAGGGTTGAGACTGAATGGGGAACGTGAAGGGTGATTTCGTGGCCCAGAACCGTTTCTTGGGCTTTCTCGAGGAGGACAGCAGCGGCTGCAATGGCTCTGAGGCAACTGACAGCCCCTTTAGCAGTATTGTCAAGTTGTAGACTATAATATGCTACTGGCCTCTCTTGATCGCGGAATGGTTGGGTTAGGACACCAGAGGCTACCCCCATTTGCTCGTGGATGAACAGGTTGAAAGGGATTCGGTAGTCTGGTAATCCTAGGGCAGGAGCAGATCTGAGTTCCCGTTTTAGTCGTTCAAAGGAGGTGTAGGCTTCTTCCTCCCAGACTAAGGTGTCTGGGTGGTCCTGACGCGTCATGACAGTTAAGGGCTTCGTTATTTCACTGTAACCAGCGATCCATGCCCGACAGAAGCCGGCCATGCCAAGGAAGCCGCGGAGCTGTCGCTTTGTTCTTGGGAGGGGGATTTTAGTGACTGCCTCAATCCTGTCAGTGGCTAGACTTCTGGTCCCTACTCCCAAGATGTGTCCGAGATACTTGACCTCTTGTTTACAATATTGGAGTTTCTTAGGAGACACTTTATGTCCCTTCTTTGCTAATTCTGATAGGAGGTATTTAGTATCTATCTTACACGCCTCCTCACTGGTAGAACATAATAAAATATCGTCCACGTAGAGAAGCAAGGTGGAGCTGGCCGGTAGGTGGATGTCCTCTAAGTCCTGGTGTAATACGGCCGAAAAAATGGCTGGTGACTCTACGTAGCCTTGGGGCAGTCTGGTCCAAGTTAATTGGCCGGGCCCCCAGGTAAATGCAAAAAGGAATTGGCTGGCCGGATCTAGGGGTATGCTGAAGAAGGCAGAGCACAGGTCCGCAGCGGAGTACCAAGTCGTCCCTGCTGGAATGGCGTTTAGGAGGGAGTTCGGGTTGCCAACTACCGGGTGTCGGGGTATCACGAATTGGTTCACTAATCTCAAGTCCTGCACAAAACGGTACCGTATAGGTGCCCCCTCCTTAGCGGGCTTCTTGACCGGGAGAACTGGGGTATTACAGGGTGAAGCGCATGAGACTAGGATCCCCTTTTCGAGGAAGTCCTCAATCATGGGTGTTAGGCCTTCTATGGCTTCTTTGGGCAGAGGGTATTGCTTGGTGCACGGGAAGGGTAGGTCGCTTCGGTAAGTGATCTTGACCGGAGTGGCGGAGAGTAAGAGCCCTACTGAGGTTGATTCAGTGCCCCATAGGGAGGGGGGCAATTCGTTTTCCAGTTCTAAAGGGAGTTCGGGAAACTGTCGGTCCGCTTTAGATTCCTGGACGATACCCTGGAACATGGGAATAGAGTTCCCTGGCATATGTAGGTAAATGCCATCCGGGGAGCATTTTATGGTGGCGTTTAGTTTGCAGAGGAGGTCTCTGCCGAGGAGGTTGACGGGGCTGCTTGTTAAAAGGAAGGTGTGTTCCGCTAGTAATGGTCCGAGGGTGACTTTGGCCGGTCGCGAGAGCGGGCAAGTGCGGGGTATCCCATCCAGTCCCATTACTTTCTTGGTCACTGTCCCTGGTTCCAGGTGACTGTCGGTTAGGGTGGAATAGGTGGCCCCTGTGTCCAGTAGACATTGGTAGGGGTGGCCGTCTATCTCGATTGTACAGACCGGGTCCTCAGGTGACAATGCAAGGACAGGGCAGATGGTTTGGGTCTGACTGGGATCCCCTTCTAATTGTCAATAAGTGTCCTGATCATCGGGAGGTGGTTGGTTTGGAGGGTGCAAGGGAGGAGCAGTCGCATTCGCCCAAGGGTGGGCAGGCTGCTCTATGGCCGGCATTTGGGTCCGGGGTCCCGGTTGTGGTCGGGTTTGAGGTATCGGGTTCGAGACCGTCGGTGGGGTATAAGCCGCTGGGTTGTGGTTGCTGTAGCCTGGAGTTACGTTGGCTTGCGGGGAGAAAGGGGGGTGGGTAGCCCGTACAGGGAAAGGCTTAGGCTCCTGTCCCCCGTAGGGTGTCGCATTTAGGTAGGGGCAGAATCTTTTTATGTGTCCCTCTTCCTGGCAGTAGTAGCATCCTCCAGCATCCTCCATTGCCTATAGGGATTTGGGGTTCCTCCTCCACGGATCCCCTTTCCTCGAGGGAGTCCCTGCCTCGATTAGGACCATAGGCAGTTTCCATGCTTAAGGCTAGTATTTGTTCGACCTCGGGTTTCGTTTCCTTCTTCTTTCTTTCATCCCGAGAGTTGTAGACAGATTTTGCGATGGACAAGATTTCACTTACGCTCTTTCCATCGTATCCAATTTGGAGATTCAGGGCTTTTCTGATATCTGGGCAAGCCTGATCCTTGAAGAACCCTTTAACGATTACTTCATGCTGTGGGTTTTCGGGGTTTATTCCTCCCCATGTTTTAATGGCAGAGACCAATCTAGTGTAATAATCGGACGGGTGTTCGTTTGGTCCCTGCATGACCGACTGGACTTTGGTCCAATTAACGGTGCGTTGTCCGGCGGCCTTTACACCGTCCAAAATGGCCTTTTTAAATAGGTTTAAGCACCAAATACCGTTGGTGGTATTATAGTCCCATTCTGGTTCTACTCTGAGACATTGTGCTGTGAGCGCCTGCAATCCCTGAGGCCGTCCCCTTTGGTAGTCGGGTAGTTCTATGGCTTCCCCGGCTTTAGTTAGAATGTCCGCTTTCTCCGCCTCGTTGAAGAGGGCATTCAGAAGGACGTGGACATCGGGCCAGGTGGGATTGTGTGTGGAGAAGATTGCGCTGACCTGGCGGTGGCACTTGTCCGGGTCGTCCCTCAGTGAGGGCATCTGATTTGACCAAGTTACCAGGTCTGAGGTATAGAAGGGTTGATGCGTGTAAACCATCCGCGGGGGCCCATCAGGTTCGAGAGGGGGAATGGGCAGGGCCCTTAAGGGCATCTGGACCGCAGTAGAACTCACGGTGGAGCTTACTTGGTCAGAAGTCCCCGGAGTCTCTTTATCACAGCCCCGGGTCCCCTTTTCGGAGCCCTGAGGTTCCGTGGGAGCGGGTTTATTCCCGATTTGGGTAGAGTCCTCAATGGTGTTGCGGTGAGTAGAGGAGGGGATTTTAGTTTTAGCTTGCCCGGGGTTTTTAACTTGTTTGGCGTCCCCCTTGTCCTTTCTCGCTTGTAGTCGTGTGACCCTCCTATTTTCAGTGTCTTGTGCCTCATCCTCCTCCCCCGTTTCCTCCCCACTACTAGAGTCGCTGTCGCTGGATGTCGGGGCTCGCGGCGGTGGTCCTTGATAGTAAAAGGGGACCAGGGTCTGTCGTACATCGTCATCTTCGTAAGGGGGGGGCATTGGCAGTCGCCCGGGATTTAATATAGGCAGTTGGTAAGAGGTTGTTCCCTTTGGGGCTTGAAGCATTCTTCTTACTGCCTCAAAGGTGGCCAGGTATTCTAACTGGCGGGGTTTTTCTTCTATCAGGGCTTTCCTTAGGTGGTTCAAGCGTTCTTCATTAAACGAACCTCCCGGTGGCCACCGCAGTTCGGGTTTGGCGGAGGCAGTACTGGCGGGCCAGGTTTTGGAGCAGAGGTCCTCTAATTTTTCCTTAGATAACAATTTGTGGCCAGGAATCGACTTCCAACACGCGATGACGAATTGAAGAGGAGAGTCGGGATCCTTCTGGGAACGGGATGGCTTCCGGGAAGCCTTCCTCCCAGAGTGAGTCCGCTCGTGTTTGGAAGCCTGGGTACCCATAGTATATCTCACGCGTGTCTAGATAGGAAAGAGGAGAGAGGAGGGGGTCGATAAGGATTTGTGGGTCTAGGGCTGTTCGACAAAGGACTTGTAAAAGGAAAGGTCTTTAGTCGCTTGGCAACTTCCTAGGGAGGTTTTAAAGAGCTCTAGCTATCCGGTATTCCTTACTTCCTTTTTCCTTAACCATTCACCTGGGGTCCCTTTTCCACTCTGCCGGTCCCGCCCAATTCCTCATGGGCTATTCCCTCCTGGCAACCTCCTACCTATCGTCACATCTCAGGAAAAGGGGCCCTACTGAACGCCCGCGCCGTGCGGTGCCAGATCGGGTGGTCCCTGGACAGAGGTTTGGGTCGAAAATCCCCCTTGCTTTCGGAAGCGGGCTTACGATACGCGTGGTACGTAGCCCGACCGGTGCGGCTGGGATTGGGATAGAAAGCAAGACCACTTCCTGCCCCCTAGAAAGGACGCTCGGGAAGATCGGAAAGAGAGCTCCAACCCCTTGCTTTCAACTGGGATGCCCGTTTGCGGAGAGTCGGCTATCTTTCAAGTCGGGTCTCTCCGTCTTACCCTTCGGGCTCCCAATTGGTGCGGCTGGCTGGAGAGTTTAGATAAAGAGATAGAGCTCAGAACCCCCCTTTTGGGTCGAGCAGCGGTCCACAATCTCTCTCACTGACTGGACCAAGAGAAAGGCAAGAAGGTACGATAGAGAGGAGGGCAGAGAATTCAGTTGCCAGGAGACTTCCACCCCTTCCCACCAGTGCACTGGATTTTCCTATACTCACGCGTCTTCTACGTCGATCCGATCCCGGGATCGATGAATGAGCCGGCTGGATCCCTTTTGCTCCCCGGCTGAACTCCTGGGGCTCCTGATTACCGCCCGGGAGATGGCCGGAGGTCCAAAAGGGTCTTCTCGGGCAAATTGGCCCGCAGCCGGCTGAAGAATTCGGGGCCTCCGGTCAGCAACCCGGGAGAACCGCTCTGCCCCACGTTGGGCGCCAAGCTGTTACGGAAAATCTGGGTGCGTATTTACCCTGCCACCCAGCCAATCGGACCAGGTCCGTGGATTCTAGCGGAAGAAAAGGAAGCTCAGCCGGACGCAGGAGCAAAATGCGAAGATCCGAGTTTATTGCGCAACAGGTTCAAAGTGGAATTGAACCCCGAGAATGGGGCGACATAAACTTTTAAAAGTTCCCTCCAAGTCCCATAACACAGTGCGCGAAACGTCATGAATACATTATGGGAAGGTTGGGTTTCATGGATTACATCATGAATACATTACACACGTCATGAATATCTCAGAGAAAGGTGGGGTTACACTAATTTACATTTGAGGGAAGGGAGGGGGAATATGCAGAGCGAGGGTCATACACAAATATACATTTCATGAGTACCAGTGGCGGTGGGACAATGGGTTACTGATATGCACCGTCTGCCACCTGGTATTGCCCGGAGGAAGGGCTGGGCAGAACGATCTGACGGGATTAGAGAGTTCCTGTGTACGTGACTTGCCGTCTCGGGGATTATGGAGTCGGGCAGCATCATGGAGTCCTGGGGAAACTGAGTCGAATGACACCAAGAGCGAGAAAATTGGAGCTGTGGTTGATTTTATATGAATTTTGAAAGGTTCTGATGACTTTCAACCTGTTCCGTAGCCTAGATCAAAAGCGGAAGCAGAATGTATCCATTCTTGCAGAAATGGATACATTGTAACAAGGGTTTGACAGTTTTACGAGGTCGGGAGTTTCGGTTCTATTGTTCTCGCCGTGGGGGGCCGTCAGCAGCTCGTCAGGAGGTTAAATGAGGCGTGCAAGAGCTCCCTGAGCTAGCTTCTGCAGGATGAATGCATGGCTGTGATTGGCCAAAGCGCGGCCATAGGAATAAGCGGAGAAGAGAAACACTCGGTCTACTCATTCTAAGTATGGAGCGCAGATAGGCATAGGAAAGGATAGGGAATATATATATATTCGAGCTTATTTCGCTCGGGAAAAGGTCTGGGAAAAGTGTGGTGCTTGTGCAACGGTGAAGGGGGTTTGAGGGTGGGTGTGCGATGGCACCCTTGAGGTCATCGCCTCGGACAGCCAAGAAGAAGGGGGGAATAGGCACCCCCCCCTCAGTCCGTATCAATCACCTTCTACAAATGCTAGAAATTCTCTCTGTTGAATATGTGGGAAACAATTGTGTACAGCTGAAGATGCTGGCAGCATTAAGATAAATTCAACAGTGTAAATAAGTTTTGATGGACGTAATAATGGAATACTGAATGGTATAGTTTTTTGTAAAATATGCAGGGATTTATGATATGCAAAATGAACCGTATAAAGAGAAGAAGGGAAGTCATTGATATCTTAAGGATGTAAAAATGAGTACTTTAAATTGTAAAACAGAAAATTTAATAAAAATTCTATATATATATATATAAAAGAAACGCACACTATCTCTGTTTAAAAAGTGAGCTGGGAACCTGGGAACTGTGGTTCCTCTGGGAGGTCAACTTCAAAGCATCTGGGTCTGGGATTCTGAGCCATTTTCCGCTCTCATGTTTCCATGGACGTGACTAACCAGAACTCTTTGAAAATGCTTGTTTGTTTGTTTGTAGGCACAGAAGATAGGGATGTGGAATGTGTGCCCTGCGGTCCAGGCACATTTTCAGATGTGGAGTCCCACAGCGCCTCCTGCAGGCCTCACAGGATGTAAGTTACACCATCTCTCCACCAAATATGCAGATACACAGGTGGCAGCCTTGCAAAGGATGCTAGCAGTCCTGCTTTTCCTTTAAAGTTGAAGCGGGTTTTCGTGGTGATGGAATACACAGACCCGTCTTGGACTTTAATGACTGGCAATGCAAAACCCAAGTGATCTTTAAGAATACACGCACACAAACACATTCCTCTATAACCAGGCCTTTGGCTGATTAAACATTACATGGTCTTTTTAATGTGTTTGTTTTTAGCTTTTTAAAATGTATTTTGAGTTCTCGTTTTGTGTTTTTATGTTGTGAACTGCCCAGTGATCCCTGGATGAAGGGCGATACACAGATTTTAATCATAATAATTCCAGGTTTGGGAAGACTGGGTCCTGGGCCGTTCTGCATGCAAAGCAGCTGCTATACCAGTGACCTTAGTCCCCACTAGTTGGTGCCTTAAAGTTTAGTATTATTTTAAAAATATTAGCTGTGGTTCCAGAGGATTGGATAAGATGACCCTTTGGGTGCCTTCCAATTCTACAATTCTCCCCCCCCCCCAAAAAAAAATTTTTATTTGATTTTACAAGTGTAGAATTATAACAATACAAAATACAAATCCATGATTAAAGATTTCTCAGAATCTCTAGACTTCCCACCTTCCCATCCATGTGCCCTATTATCAAAAAATATTATCAACTGCATATTATTTCATCACCCAAATTTTATGTCTCTCCATTTTGTCCATAGTATTTTCTACATTACAAGTGTTATTGGAATCCTGCTAATGTTTTCATCTGCTTACAGTGGTCTCTCAAGTAAATTATAAATTTCCCCCATTCTTTATTAAAGTTTTGGTCCTCTTGGTTCCTGAGCTTTCTGGTAAAGTTTTGCCGTTTCGGCATAATCCAGCAGCTTAGTTTGCCATTCTTCTCTGCAATTCTGCAATTCTATGATTGGTTTAATTGTTATAAGCATACACTTTCCTGGTTCTTGCCGAATTTTTCACTTTCTAATCCAGTTTTTGTTTTTTGTTTTGGTTCCTCACAGTTGTGAATCAGAAATCACTCCTGGAAACAGCACCCATGATGCAGTTTGCAGCGATCTCGGTGCGCCTGTTGGCACCGTGGCAACTCCTCTGCGCACCACACTCACTGCAAAGAGTCATTTGGTCACCAGGAGTCCGACAGGGAAGACGGTTGTGCAACAGCCTCCAGCAGACATGTCTCAAATTGCTGGTGAGCATTGCGGGGGGCGGGGGAAATAACTTAACTTCTAGGCAGTGTGGGACGCGGGTGGCGCTGTGGGTTAAACCACAGAGCCTAGCTCTTGCCAATCAGAAGGTTGGCGGTTCGAATCCCCGCTACGGGGTGAGCTCCTGTTGCTCGGTCCCTGCTCCTGCCAACCTAGCAGTTCAAAAGCACGAAGTGCAAGTATATAAATAGGTATCGCTCCGGCGGGAAGGTAAACGGCATTTCCGTGTGCTGCTCTGGTTCGCCAGAAGCGGCCTTGTCATGCTGGCCACATGACCCAGAAGCTATCTGTGGACAAATGCCGGCTCCCGTGGCCTATAGAGTGAGATGAGCGCACAACCCCAGAGTCTGTCACAACTGGACCTAATGGTCAGGGGTACCTAGGCAGTGTACAGAGTGAGCTGGGCTCACGTTCCTCTTTTAGAGAGGGGGACACAGCGCCGCAGTGCCAGGTCTCAGGTTCAATACTCGCCATTTCCAGGCAGGGGTCGGGATGGACTCATTCGTTTGTAGTTTGTTCATAGTTTCCCCCCCCCCCACAAAGAAAATCATGCTCAAAGAAGCTTGCGTCAAAGGAATGCATCTCAACCATTGAGGGGGCCTGGATAGCTCAGCTGGCTAGAGCATGGTGCTGATAGCACCAAGGTTGCAGGTTCGATCCCCGCATGGGTCAGCTGCATATTCCTGCGTTGCAGGGAGGTTGGACTAGATGATCCTTAGGGCCCTTTATGACTCTACAATACTATGTTTCTGTGTAATAACAGACTACCTAGGAAGGTGGTGGGTTCTCCGTTGGAGGTTTTTAAGCAGAGTTTGGAGGGTTATCTGTCAGGGATTCTAAAGCTGTGACTCCTGCATTGCTGAGGGTTGGGCTAAATAACCCTTTGGATCCTTCCTTGGGAAGAATTAGCAGGAGGAAGCAAATAAATGAAAATAAGGACAAGAAGCAAGGAAAGACTACAGCACAACACATTACAATTGCTACCTGGGGCAGAAAAATAACATTATATGGTCCATCATGGCCCTCATCAATTTTCAAATGGCCCATGAAGAAAAGAACTTAACTTTGCCATGTCGGACTTCTGCCTCCATCCCTAAGGGTCCTCTTGGGTGTTAAGATCTGCAGAGGGGGCTCTCTTAGTAGTGCTGCCATGGTCAGGAATGTGGGGGAAGGTAGCCCAGGATGGGGGCCTTCTCTGTGGCAGCCCCTAAAGGCAAACTCCTTCCCTACAGAGGTGCATCCAGCTTCTGCCATGTGTTACAGACGCACCTCTTCGCTTTGCTCTTTCACTGTTAAGGTGTTTTGTTTTGGGGACCCATCACTTTTGGCGAAATCCAGAACCCCTGCTCTGCTTTGGTTGGGACTGATGTACTTGGTTTTGTAACCATTTGATTGCATAACTGCTTTTATAATTGTATTGCTGTAAACCTGCCCTAGGAAGGCTGGTTAGGAAATTAACAAATAAAAGATCACAGCTAGATAACACATGGTGGGTGCTTTGAGCACTTAGAAGTGCAGTTAAAAAACGTTAAGGGTTGCTACTACTACCACTGTTATTATTATTATTACTACTACATGTCATCAACAACAGATCAACAACAACAAAAAAGACATTTCACCCTGGCTAATTTTGAGGACTCAGATTTAGACCCTTCTTCCTGAAGTCCAGTCTAGGTTTGATAAGGTGGCATAAAGTTCGATTTCTCCAATCATTTACATTTTTGAAACTGACTCCCCCCCTCACCCAGTACACTTCAAAGTTTCCAGAAATGTGACATCTTAAAACCCTAGTGTTTTCCAGGCGGAAATTGGAATGCTTTGGAAGTTGTGTTTTTCTGGGTTTTGCATTGGGGCTCCTAGCATTGTCGTCGTTTGTCTTCCCAGGTTTGGTGGCCGGAGTGGCGTGTGCCATATTTGCACTGATCGGAGGGACTTGTGCCTGCTTTGTTCTGAGGAAAAAAGGTGAGACGTGTGAAGAACTGCTGAGGAAATAACTAAACCACATCATGGCTGCTGCATCCCTCACTAAGAGAGCCTCAGAACCCCTGGTGGTCTCTTGCACTCAGAGCTCCCCCTGGTGGGAAACGTATTCAAAGTCCTCCATTGTCCTCTTTCATTATAAGCCCCCATTTTGTTTTATTTTGTATACAGCGGGTTCTCTCCTGTCTTCCATTATACAGTTCAACTCTTTATACCCCTAGTACAGTATTCTCTCCTGCCTGTGTTTCCATTCCTCTCTGTTGCTTGCTCACTAGGCATGGCAACCCTAGACTCTTCTGTCCTATTACTGCATTGTAAGTGGCTGGACTAGACGATCGTTGGGGTACCTTCCAACTGTACAATCCTATGTCTCAGTGACCTTACCAGAGTTTACTTACATAGCTTCAGAATACTCTGGCTGCCTGCTGCCCCAGCTTTCTCTCTTTCCCAACTTTCTGGAGGGGACAGTATTATATATTGCAAGAGCTCTTAGCCGGAAATGAGAGAAAAGAATGAGATCGGCATCTTGGCTATGCTCCCAGCGGCAGTGAACACACCAGCTTCCAATAAATGACAATGGATGTTGCTGGACAGCTCCAGATTCTTGGAATTTGGAGCACAGAAAACCAGGCAGCCTAATGGATAAGAACAGATGTTCTCTTAGTAACTGTGCAACATAATACAGTGGTGCCCCGCAAGATGAATGCCTCGCAAGACGAAAAACTCGCTAGACGAAAGGGTTTTTCGGTTTTGCGTTGCTTCGTTAGACGAATTTCCCTATGGGCTTGCTTTGCAAGACGAAAATGTCTTGTGCTTTTTTCTTGAAGAGGTGCAGTTGCGACGGACCGTGCTTCGCAAGACGAAAAACATCGCAAGACGAAAAGACTCGCGGAACGAATTATTTTCGTCTTGCGAGGCACCACTGTAAAAGGATGCTCCATCCCCATGATATAAACAAAGACTCAAAGATTTAAGTTGGGTAGGAACAGGAAAAAAAATGTTTCTAAATATTATAAGAAAATAAAATACAACTTTAACACAATGTGGAAACATAAGCATGCAGTCGAAACGGAGAAAATCACTATGAGAACACAATGACAACTTAACCTGTTCTGTTTATGTCTGAGACTGATCAAAATACTTACATGACCAATGAACAGCAACAAATTTAGTCAAAGGCTTTTAGACCCAATTGGCCTCCTTCAGCAGTTATGGGAGAATTACTATGTACAATTTGGTTACCGAGAATGGGCCCAATAGGTTAGTTTTTCTAAATGATATGAACTGGCCATTCGTAATACTCTTTCTAGGCACATGCAATGCTAATTGGCATAGGTAGTTGAAGTATTCTGATAATTGTGTCTCAAGAGCTACACCTTTGGGGCATCTTCCAATGCATAGACCTCCGCTTGTCAGCTCCCCACCAGTGACCATAGTGGTGCTTGCTAAGTATTGTGTGGCCACATTGTGACATCAGGTGATTGTCAGGTGGGCAGCCCCAGCCCAACCGTCAAAGTTGCCCACAGGGGTTGAGGAAAGATGGATCTAGTTCCCTGTCCTTATCCTGTGAAATATACTCAGAGTCACAAAGTGATTTCATGCTCTTTATTCAGCTCATAGTGGTGAGGAGGAATGAATGAAAGACCCCTCACAGTATCTGCTTTATATACATTATTTACACAATAGGCTGCCCATGATTGGCTAATTCCGGAATTCTACTGTAAGCCAATCAGGTTGTGGATTCACTTCTATCTGGAGCAGGATTGGGTGGTTCCTGCCAACCAATCATACTGCTGCATTGTTCTAGGACCAATCAGACTGCTGCATTCTGAATCCTATTGTTCTAGGACCAATCAGACTGCTGCCTTTTGGATCCTATTGTTCTAGGACCAATCAGCCTACTGCAGTTTGGATCCTATTGAACTCAGTACATAACATCCTGGTTTATAGCTAAAAGATGGGAGGAAATGAGAAGCTGAGAGAAACTGAAATTGACAATTCATCCATCCCTCTGTGGGCTTTTGCAGGAACTGGTTTTGCATGAAGGGAGGTTAATTTCTAATTTGTGATTTTTCTCTTTGGCAGGCCACCTTTATGTACTGCCTTTTGCCAAGGAAAAACAGGTGAGTGACAGCCTCTCTATAATCTTGTATTTTCACCTCCAACTATACCAAGCATGGACGCTCCTCCCTGTGTGCCACAGACAGCATCTGTGGGCAGCCCCAGTGCGCCTCTGCAAAACTCCACTGCACCAGGTCACAGAGTCCATGAGGCATCCTCCATTTTAATTACCCACAAGGCCTTACATGGTGCTTCGCATATAGAACCATTTTAATATCCCGTAATGCCTTGGAGCACTATCAAAACCTTCCTGAGGCAAATTCTTAATAATAAGAAGAAGAGAAGAAGAGTTTGGACTTGATATCCCGCCTTTCACTCCCCTTAAGGAGTCTCAAAGCGGCTAACAATCTCCTTTCCCTTCTTCCTCCTCCACAACAAACTAAAATAAAAATAAGAAGAGAGTGGAGGTTATAGGAAGCTACCTTATACAAAGTCAGACCGTTAGGGTTGTGTCAAACATTGGTTCTTTTCAGAGTACGCCCATTGAACTAATAGAGATGACTAACTTTGGTCTGTTGGACCATATGCAGTGAAATAGATTTGCAAGCAAGGGGATTTTTGCTTGCCCAACAAAATTTGCCTACTCCTTCCCTTTGCAGTCCCCAAATCTGCTCTGGTGAGTTGGGGGGAATCCCCATAACAGATTGAGGGAGGCACATAGGGAGATGGAGGGTAAAATCCATTGGGTATCCCAACGTCCTTGCACCTGTGGATCTACTTCTATTAATGTCAATGGGTCCACTCTAAATAAAAGCACTTGGTCCATATAGCTCAGTATGGTCCAAGTCAGCTTTCTCCCAACCTCTTGGCCCTTCAAATCAAAATATATCCCATCATCCCCCCTCTGGGGTGTGGATCTCTCAGCAACTGACCAAGAATGCTAGCTTCTGATGCCTGGCCCTGTAAAATGCACTCTAGCTTCTGCAATGACTGTCTGGTCATCAGCCCTCAGCTAAATATTAACTGTGGCCTGCAGTTTGGGTTAGAGTATTCAGTGATAATACTCAAGCAAAGGTGAATATAGATAATTACAACTCCTCCACTCTGCACTGGGGGGTCGCCAACCTTTTTGAACCAGTGGGCACATTTCAAATGTTGTGTGTGTGTTGGAGGTGCCAGCCGCAAAATGGCTGCCATGGTGTGGCGGGGCATAACACAAAAAGGCCATTAGGGATCATGGCATAACGTAAAATCAGAGAGACAACCACCCCCAACCCTTTTACGCAGAGACTTTATTCCGGAATAATTCAAGCTTCTTGTTTCATTGAATGTCTCTAATGTGCTGCTGGTCCTGCTTGTGGAGATAACATAATATTGATCTCTCTCACATACTGGTACCGGCTAAACATAACAGGACTAAAAACACAAGGTGGCTACATCACGATTACTCTCAATTCACATAAATTGTTTGAAAGGTACTTGCACATTTTGCTTCATAACTTTCTTTCTTTTTTTTATATTTTTATTTAAGAAAGATACACTCTTTACATCGTTATACAAATATATACACCCATAAAAGTTTCCATCATAGGAAGAAGTAAGAAAAAAAGAAAAAAAAAGAAGAAGAGAAAAGAAAAACAAAAGAGAAAGAAAGAAAGAAAGATAACATACAATAATACAAATACAATACTTCCGTCCGACTCGGTTTTGGAATTACATAATCTTACATTAATTTGCAGTATTACTAAAACGTTATACGTCAATGCTTTTAATTATCGTCGATTGATAAGTTATTTATTCCCTGGCTGCTTTCAAAATAAATTAGAAATTTGTTCCATTCGTCTTTAAATTTAACTGTTTTGTTTTGTCTTATTTTTTGGGTTAATCTCGCTAGTTCAATATATTGGTATAACCTCATTTGCCATTCTCCAACCGTGGGTAAATCAGGGGTTTTCCATTTTTGTGCAATTTGAATTCTCGCCGCTGCCATGGCATATTGAACGAAGGTTTGATCTATTTTCTTTATTTCTTTACCAATCATTCCTAAAAGAAACAACTCAGGGGTTTTAGGGAAATTATATCTCAAAATTTTTTTCAATTCGTCATGTATTTGCTTCCAGAATTCCTTCACCACATCACAGGTCCACCAAATATGGAAAAAGGTCCCGACCTTGTCCCTACATCTCCAGCAGGTGTTATCAACATTATTATACATCTTTCCTAGCTTTACTGGGGTCAAATACCAGCGATATATCATTTTCTCTAGATTTTCGCGAAGGGCTACGCATGCTGTAAATTTTACACCTTTTGTCCACAATATCTGCCAGTTTTTATACTCTATGTTGTGACCAAGGTCTTTTTCCCATTTTACCAACGCTCCCTTCACCAGATCTTCCTTCGTGTCCCATTCCAATAATTGTTTATACATTTTGGAGAGAAGTTTTTCATTACTCTCCAAAATTTCCACTTGAAACCTTGATTTTTTTCCACTAAAACCCACTCTCTTATGTTCGCCCCATAGAGCATTAATCTGATGAAAAAGCAGCCACTCTTTTATTCTGTCTTTCAACTGCTCATAGGGCTTCACCTTCCATCCTGCTTCTGTCTTCACTAAGAGGTCCTCATATGTACATTTTTCTTCAGCCATATTTATTTTCTTGCTTTTAATAATATCAGTTGGAGACAGCCACCCTGGGATGCCTTTTTCGATCAATTTTTTATACCTCTTCCACACCTCTAGTAATGGGCCTCTAATTATATGGTTGGAGAAGCCTCTATGAGCTTCCCCTTTCTCTTGCCAAAGGTAGGCGTGCCACCCGAATCTAATATTAAAGCCCTCCAAATCCAATAAATCTGTATTTTGGAGGGTGGCCCACTCCTTTATCCAACATAGGCAGGATGCTTCATAATAGAGCCTGATATTCGGGGCTGCAAAACCACACCTCTCTCTTGAATCTGTCAGGTATTTAAACTTTATTCTGGCTCTCTTACCCTGCCAGATGTACTTGGTCAGGGTTTTTTGCCAGTTCTTAAGGAGGGAGGTACCTTTAATAATCGGAATATTTTGAAACAAAAATAATAGCCTCGGGAGGATACACATCTTAATAGCTGACATTCTCCCTGTCCATGATAATTTCAGTCTGTGCCAGGTGTCCATATCTTTTTTGATATCCTGCCAGGCCTTACTATAATTGTCCTCGACCAAATTTATGTTTTTTGGTGAGAGCCAAATTCCCAAATATTTGACTTTATTCACAATTTTAATACCACTTTTTTCTTCTAGTTGGGTTTTATCCTGTTCAGTCATATTCTTTATTAGAATCTTTGTTTTTTTCCTGTTTAATCTAAAGCCCGACAGTCTACCAAATTCCTCTAGAAGTTCTATTACCCTACTTGTACTGTCCACTGGGTTCTCCACGGACAGGACCAAGTCGTCGGCGTCGGCTTTAAGCTTAAATTCTTTCTTTCCAATTTTTATCCCCCTTACATTTACCGCCTCTCTTATTCTATTTGCAATTACTTCCAATATCATTATAAATAACAAGGGGGACAAAGGACAGCCCTGCCTTGTACCTTTCTTGATCTTAAAGGGTTTAGTCAAATTATCATTTATGATCAGCCTGGCCTGCTGCTCTGAATATATTGCCCTGATACCTTTCATGTAGGGGCCTTCAATACCTGCCTTCTCCAGAGATTGTAATAAAAATTCCCAGGAGACATTATCAAAAGCCTTTTCGGCGTCTATAAAGATTAATGCTGCAGGGACGTCTATTCTCATATCTAGATATTCAATAATGTTTAGTATGTGGCGAACATTTTCTTTCTGGTGTCTGTTAGGGAGAAATCCTGCTTGGTCTTTGTGTATATACTTTGTTAAGAGCTTCTTAAGTCTACCAGCCATGATATCGGCAAAGATCTTATAATCGTTATTAAGTAAAGAGATTGGTCTATAATTTTTTACATCTGTTTTTTCTTTCTCTGATTTTGGGATCAAGGTTATATAAGCCATTTTCCACGACTCCGGGATCTTCCCTCCCTGGAGGATGTTATTGATCACGTCTTTAAGCACTGGGGCTAAGTACTCCCCTAACGTTTTGTAATATTTTGCAGATAAGCCATCTGGACCTGGGGATTTCCCCATCTTCATCCTACCGATGGCCTCCTTTATCTCATTTACTGTGATCTCCTTATTCAGATGTATCCTGTCCTCCTCTGTTATGTATCTCCTCTCATTTTGATCCAGGTAGTTCTTAATTTCAACACTGTTTTCTCTTCCTCTTTCATACAACTTTTCAAAAAATTGGGTAAACCTGTTTTCTATCTCCTCTGGGTCTTCTATGATATTATCCTCTATTATTATTTTATTTATCACATTTTGTTTCTTTCTTTTTCTTAACTGCCAAGCTAATAGTTTCCCCATTTTATTTGCCGATTCGAAATATCTTTGCTTTGTAAATTTAATTTTCCATTCTATCTCCTGATTTAGTATTGCCGAATATTGAGATTGAAGCACCCTAGAGGCTCGGATGGCATCATCATCTGTAGGGTTTATGACCAATTTTCTCTCGTAGTTTCTCAGTTGAGAGAGGATATCCTCTTTCTTACGTTCCCTTACCTTTCTTCTGTAGCTGTTTTGTTGTATTAGCAGACCCCTCAGCACCGCCTTACTGGCGTCCCAAACCACATCTATAGGGGTTTCTTTATTCAAATTTAAATCTAAATATTCTTTTAGGGTACCTTTAATTTTTTCCCTCACCTCTTCATTATCCAATAGGTTCTCACTCATCCTCCACTTGTATTGTCCCTTCACTTCATTTTTTATTTCCATGTCTAGGGCACAGTGATCAGGTATTGTCCTGGGGTAAATTTTACAACTCTTCACCCTTAGCGAGAGTATTCTTGTCATCCAGATCTGGTCGATTCTACCCCAGCTCTGATGGGGTTCAGAGTAGTGAGTAAATTGTTTAAGGGAGGGATTTTTGTGCCTCCAGATATCAATTAGATCTAAATTTCCTTCCATATCGTCAAAAGATTTCGGCAATTTCCCCCTAGCCAGTTTCCCCTTCTTTTCACTCCTATCCAGATCCGGCACCGGGACGCCATTCATATCTCCAAGCAGGACTAGTTTGTGAATTTCCAGCTCTAATAACATGCTTTCTAGTTTCTCAAAAAACTCTGCTCTGTTTGAATTCGGTGCGTATACCGTCACAACATTGATTTCCCCCCCCGGAAATTTAATTGAACCCCTAGGATTCTTCCTTCCTCATCTTTGCATATCAGGGTCGGTTCCCACTTCTCTTTGACATATATTACTACTCCTCTTTTTTTTATTTATCAGAATTAATAAAGTCTACTCCTAACCTTTTATTCACCAGGATGTGTTTATGTTTCTTAGCGATATGTGTTTCCTGAAAGCAAATTACATCATACTTTTTGTTTTTCACAGCTTTCTCAACTTTATTTCTTTTAACCTTATCGTTCAACCCATTTACATTCCAGGATAAAAATTTTAATGTATGTGTTATTGTTTGCCTTTGTCTGTTTCTAAACCTTCAACCGGGCTTGTGGGCTATAGTCTAAACGCCTTTGTCTCCTGAGGTTTCCCCCTCTTCTGCCGTCTCCCCTCCCACTACGGCCTCATCATCATCTTCCTCTGAATCCCCTTCCCCCTTCCCCGCTCCCCCCCTTTCCCCCTGTCTGCCCCTTATTTCCCCTTCCTCTTCTTCCTCCCTATTCTTTACTCTGCTCTCTGCCTTTCCCAAATCTTTTTCATATCTTCTCAGAAACTTATCCGCTTCCTGTGTGTCCAACAATCTAAACTTTTTCTCTTTGTAAAAAAAACTAATCCCTTCCGGGAATTCCCATCGAAATGGGACCCCGTTTCTCTTCAATGCTGCTGCTACTTGTTTATAACCCTCTCTTTTACGAAGCAGCCTCACTGGTATTTCCTTATAGATAATGATAGGCCTTCCATCAATTCTTAATCTGTTGTTATAGCTCTTTCTCAAAATTAAGTTTTTCATTTCCAAAGAATTAAAAATCACCAAGCAGTCCCCCAGGAATTTGCTTGCTTTCAAGTGTTTGGGCCTAGTCATTCTAAACACGTTATCCACGGTAGAAGCCATCTCTTCCTCCCTTAGACCTAGCCAATTAGAAAGTTTTGCTTCATAACTTTCTGTTTAGGAGGACTTCTTTAAAAATGAAAACTCAGTCAGGGGCACCTGCTGATGGTCAATTACTTGAACACAAAGTCGGTGTGTCTCTGATACCTCTGTCCTTCATTGCTTTCTAGCCGTTTTCATGTCCCGAAAAAGCACCCACCAACTGGCATCAGGACACCAACGCTCTGCAGCAGGAGGAGCAGAATCTCCTTCAGGTCTCCGCCTCAAGCAGCGGGTCTTTAGATAGCCCACCGGCCTCTGAGAAAAGCAGCAGGGTCAGCAGTGAGGGCACTTTAAGCACCGACACAGAGAGGACTCAACAAAGATCTTCTCCATCAAATACCTGCTTGCATCACAGCGGCGCAAACTCAAGTAAGGAACTCCCCTGAGCATGCTACTTGTACTCATTTATTCCATTTATCAGTTGCCCAATAATAGTGTGGTTTAAATAGGTATATTGATCAGTTACAAAAGAAAAGTGCAAATATAGCAAGAAAGAAAACAAAGAGTCAAAAATATAAAGCAGAAAGTGTCACGGCACGGAAGGACAAAAGTGCACAGGTCCAGTGCAGCTCCAAAGGGACAATAGAGTGTCCTCCTTACAAATTATAAAGATACAGTGGTACCTCAGGTTACAAACACCTTGGGTTACAGACTCTGCTAACCCAGAAGTAGTACCTCAGGTTAAGAACTTTACCTCAGGATGAGAACAGAAATTGTGCACCGGTGGCGCGGTGGCAGCGGGAGGCCCCATTAGCTAAAGTGGTACCTCAGGTTAAGAACGGTTTCAGGTTAAGAACGTACCTCTGGAACGAATTAAGTTCGTAACCAGAGGTACCACTGTATAGAAAAATAAAAGTGTTCTCCCCCTGTGAGTTCTATCATTATTGAGAATAAAGGTTCTATATAGTTTTAAACAAACCAGACTTTTGTATGTATTGCTGGCACTGAGTAACCACTATGTGCCTCAATATTTGTGTAAGAAATAAAATTATGTTGTATATATTAAAAATGGTCATTCAAGCTCTGCTCTTTAGACACTTTTAGTCTGTGAGCTATCTGTTCAATAAAGGTAATTTGTTAAACCCTAGAACACCAGCAATCCAAATTATTAACAAGGTAGATCCCCCCCCCAACCATATTATAAACAGAACACAGAAGTTTTTCCAAATCCAAATTATTAGGATTTGGCAATGCAGTATAACCCTGTGCTGCTGTTACGAGAGGTGATACAAGTTCTGTTTCTACGTACAGGCTCAAAAGCACCAGGTGGAAAGATGGAGTAATTGTTTGTGCAGGTATCAGAGCGATTTCAGCAAACACCTTCTTCCAAAATTCAGCCACCTTTCAGCCACCAAATATCAGTCCCACCATGTGTGCTTATATGTACCAACCACATGGCAGCCCCTCCAACAGAGTCAAGATGCACCAGGATGCACAAAAAAGAGCTATCGTGGAATAAAGTGCCAGCTATAAATTGGTTTTCCCTTCTTCTTTTTTAATAACAGAGCAATCCGGCAGTGGAGGAACACACGTCAATGTCAGTTGCACCGTCAGCATCTGTAACACTTCGGACCACAGCTTGCCGTTCCAGTTGCTGAATGCTTCGGGTGCCTCCAATTCCAGAGACTGCGCTTTGGCAGAAGACCTTCCCCTGTCGAAGGAGGAAAGCCCCTTGAAAAATGAGAGCGGGACACAGATTGCGGAAGAGGTTGAGGACAATATGGACGCGTTTGACCACAGCCTGGGGAAGGCACTTCCCCTGAGCATACAAGACGTGGGCATGAAGGCTACATGAGGGAGGCTTGTGGAGACTCGCTGAGTGTGGCACAGCAGTTTTTGTATGTTACAAATGGATCACAAGCTCGTCAAGGGTTCTAGAGAATCTCAGGTGCTTAATTAGTAATATACAAAAGGGGAAGAAAACAAACTTTGTGAGAAATATACGTACAGTATTGGAATTCCAGGATTTGTCGGTGACTAAAGATGCAGATTCTGGAATGTGTTGATCACCACGTTGCCCCAAAATTACACCTATAGTGATATGGTGCTCTGATTCCGTGCCCAGTTGCCACCACAAAATGTGTCCCCTCCCCCTATGCCTCCATCCCACCTTTTTCTTTCCGTCACCCCCTAGTTTGCCCCATTCCTGCTTTTTGGCCTACGTGTATTATTTTTGCTTAGGGTGCATGAAGTCCCAGGTTCAAATCATAGAGTTGGAATAGACCACAAGGGCCATCGAGTCAAATCCCAGACAAGCTCTGCCCAGGGAGCGGAGAAATGCCGCCTGTGTTTTTAGCAACTGGAAGAGAGATGTTGCTCTGTGGGAAAACCATGTGCTTTGCGTGCAGAAGGTCCCAGGTTCAGTCCCCAGCATCTCCAGATGGGGCTGTGAATGCTCCCCTGTCTGGAACCTTGGAGGGCCACTTTAGTCATTGTGTAGACCATATTGAACCAGATGGATTAATGGTCTGACCATAAGTGTCAGCTTCCTGTGGGAGCGTATATAGAGCACATGCATTGTATGCAAAGAGCTCCAAGTCCAGTCTTTTGTATCTCTGGGAAGGCTAGGAATGTCCCATCTGAAAACCTGGAGAGCCGCTGCCAGTCAGTGTTGACAATACTGAGGTAAATGGACCAATGGTCTGACTAGGTATAAGGCAGCTTCCTGTGGTCATTAGGGGCATCTATAACTTAGTGGCAGATCACATGCATTGTTCCCTAAAGGTCCGAGGCAAACACAGGTAGCTTGGAAAGGCTCTTGCCACAAACCCTGGAGAGCTGCTGCCGGTCAGTGTCAACAATACTGAGCTGGATCTGACCTGGTAAAAGGTAGCTTAGTTATCCAATTTAAGCAGAAGACTGGATTTTCAGTCACACTTCCAGAGGCCCAGGCCTGTAAGATAGCTGCAGTTTGATTGCAAAGAATGTTTTCCTTCATAATAGGTTTCCATTGTTCAATAGGGATGATGCATTTGTTTTTCAAAACTTTTCCCCCCCATTCAGTATAGTTTTCCAGAATTTTAGTTAGCATTCTTTTCCATTTATGTAATTGTGTACAGTTGCTGTAATAAATAAAGAAAATAATGTAATATATCACTGAGTGGGGAGAGGAAGCAGTTTTATTTAAAAAAAGAGAGGGAATTTTAGTCATCTGTGCACGAGAAAGCTTCAATTGCTAGTGTTTGACTCTTTCTCCCTCCCTTACAAGATGCTTGCTTGAGAGACGCCTTGGAGAAAAAAAGAATTTTGCTTTGCCTTTCAAATGGTCTCTCCTGATCCTACAGTTGTGTTGGAGGAGCACCTGCTTTGAATGCAGAAGGTCTTAGGTTCAATCTCCAGGCAGCGCTGGGAGGGACTCCTATTTGAAACCCCAAAGAGCTGGTTTTTTTCAGTGCAGGAAGTTCTGAGCTAGAAGGACCCAACACTCCTCTGCCTCTATGATTTTGAAGCATCTTGAGTGGCTGATAAATGGAGAGTTCCGTTTTCAGGGAAGTTAAGCAGAGCCTGCAACAGCTGAAAACCCCCGTGAAATGAAACTAGGCTTTGCATAGCACAACCATTTTTTTGTTTTTGGTATGACTTATAAGGTGCCAGTGTCTGTTGGGCCTGTGATCTCCATGCAGGCCAAAATACCCAAACCCAGCAGGTGGGACATGCAGATCTATCGCTTTATGTTACATTAAATAAATCTGACTGTGTGGCAATTTTGAGTGGCTTCCACATCTTCACACACTCAGATCTTCACATACCATTTATTGTAATGGGAGGCAGTAAAACTGGGCACTCGGCAGCACCAGTGGAAAGCAGGGGGCTTAACCTGTGCTCTGTTGCCCTAGTGCAAACAAACCTGGAACTGATGGGGCAAACAATTGACTAATGGGAAGACTTATAAAGAGCCCACAAGCCAATCAGGATGACTGCTTCTTGTCATATGTGAGGTCTACCTGGCATTATTCAGTGCCAAGCAAAAACTTGGCTTCTCTGCCAGGACTTTGATGGGCTGAGCCGATTTATGTTTTTATTGTTATTTTACTGTTGTCGTTCTGTGCATGTATGCTGTTTGAATTACAAAAGCATTAATGCTTCTTTATATGACTTCATCACTGTATTATGCAATGCATTTTGTTTTAAAATTGACGTTGTTTGGAAACCTCGGGTAACAAGTCCAACTGATCATCGTCGCCGTTATCATAATCTCATAAACAAATCATAACGAGACCCACCAAGTGTCCCTGTTTTCCAGGAAGAGTCCCAGATTTACAGATGCCATCCCAGTTTCTGATTTGATCCTGGAATCTCCTGCTTTTCCTTAGCGTTATAAGAATTCTGAGGCCTCAAATATAGAATAACCATTCATAAATGCACACATATCTAAATATATAAACCATGTTCAATAGAGCAATCCTGAAGCCATTTGGACTCTCCCATTGACCTCAAATATTCCTCTGCAGTAAGGGAGGCAAATGTGGAAAGCCTTCCCGTTGTCCTTTTGCTTACAAAGCCTGTTTTAAGGGCTTATTTGTGTATGAATAGGGTGAGCCTGTGCATTCAGGAACTAAAATATGAACCATCACAAAAGAATGGCCAGGCTGCCCAGGTAATGCAATCAGTGACCCTTATCCTGGCAGAGAGGATTTCTGTGTAGACCAGGGGTGCCCAAACTTTTTTCAGAGGGCCAGATTTGATGAAGTGAACATGTGTGAGGTCTGACCAAAGTTTTTGAGCTTTTTTTACAATTTTACCCCAGAGTTGTTAGTGACCTGCAGGCCGGATTAAACCCCCAAAATGGACTTTCAGATATGCCTGGTGTAGACTGTCTCCTATGATGTATGTATGATGATTTTGGGGTGGTCTTTAGCTAAAGGGGTTGGGCAATGTCAAAAGTCTTTAAAGGTTCCTGCATACTTTTGTTCAGGGTCTCTCTTGCCTCCTTGCAAGGAGAGACGGGAACTCTGTTGCAACAGAAAAATAAACATCTGCCTTGCTTTCCACTGGTTCCTGTCTCCATCCATTCTTCTCTCATGGATCATTGACTTAGGGGACCCAAGAATCCCATGGGGAGTTGGGCAGCAAAAGCCAAACCCCAATTTTTAAAACATCACAGTGTCCCTATTTTCATCGGAGAGTAAGGAACTAGACCTTTAGAAGACATCTGAAGGCAGCCCTGTATAGTTTAGTCTTAATGTTTCGTGTTTAATTACTTTTTTACTTATGTTGGAAGCTGCCCAGAGTGGCTCCGTCCAGTACAATGGACAGAGTATAAATATTATTATTATGATGGAATAGGACCGCCCCTATTTTCATGGGAGACATGCTGGAGGGCTTGAAGTGAATACTCAGCCAAAGGCAGCATAGAGCCTTGTCCAACCCGCAGAAATATGCAGGTTGCAGGTGTCCCATACGGGGATCGAACCTGGAACCCTGGCGTTATCAGCGCCCCCTTCTAACAAACTGAGCTCAGCCAGCGCAACTTCTATCACGCCGTTCTAACAACTACGTTAAGGTGCACCTGCGCACAGCACTGCAGCCTGAACCGGGCGGCCTCCGTTGCCATGACAACCGAGAGCCCCCCCCCCGGGCCGCGCCCGCTTTCCCCGGCCTCCCAGCAATGGCGTTCGGCAAACGCCCGGCCCGGCCGACAAATCCGATCGACGGCTCTGCGTCCCACTTCTCGGCCTGCGCCTTCGCTCTGCGCTCGACCTGACGCAGTCCGAAGGTAGGCGGGCCCGGCCCGGCTCGGCTGGTCCCTTGTCACACAAGCGAGCGCAGGACGGCGGCCCGCGAGGACTGGCAGGTACGCCCGCCTCTCTCTCTCTCTCTCTCTCTCTCTCTCTCTCTCTCGTGCGCGCGCGCGCCGGGGACGGGACGGCAAAGGGAAGTAAGTGGCCGTCACTCGACGTCGCCGGAAGTGCTGAGGCGGGAGGCAGCGGCGGAGGAGAAGGAGACCCGGCGCAGGCCCGCCTGGGCTGCCCTGTCCTTTCCCCCTCCCTTTGGCTGGCGAGGAGGTGACTTTCTCGCTACGCCTGATGGGAAAAGGGGGCGGGGCCCTCTAGCTTCGCACTTGGTTTTGGCTTCGCACGTCCCTTTCTCTCCAGTGTGTTGGGCTTCTCCCCCCTCCCTTTCACAACAACCCCGTGAGGTAGGTCCGTGTGATTAGCGTCTTCCCATTCTCCCTCCTTCCTCCTCCGCCCCCACCGTATTGTCGTTGGGGAAGAATAGTATGCCCCCCCCATTGGCATTGCTTCGTGCCTCTTCTCTAGGTGTCCATCTTTGTCAACAACCCTGTGAGGTCGGCCGGTAGAAGGAGCTTCTTCCCATTTCACCCCCCCCCCCTTAGTATTCGTGTAGAGTTTGCGTCGTGGAAAACGCTTCACCTACCCTTTCTCGGGTCTATATGGTGCTTTAATCAATGGTGCCCCTCTCATTTGTTGAAATTATGTGTTAATTTAATTTATTACTTAACTATGCAGCACATATCCAGCATTTACACACACACACACACATATATATATATATATATATATATATATATATATATATATATATGTATATATATGTATGTATAATATATATATATAAAACACTATTTTATTATTTATATCCCACCTGGGCAGCCTCCAACAGATATAAAAACATTAAGGAAGCACGTGAGCTGGAAAGGGAAAGGGAATAGAAGGGAGAAAGAAAGGAAGAGCAATTTCAGGCACAAGCTCTTAAGGTTACAACCCATGTTAGTGGCAGGTCCGGCTGTCTTCTTGATAATGAGCACTCTTTCCCCCAGATCAGATCCAGGAGCAGTGCAGGTGACAACACCCAAGTCAGGAGGACAGTAGCTCCTGCAGCACGTTTCCCCCAGGCAGCTGGCTTGATAGCATCCCTGTGAGGTCTGTCAGTGCAATGAGCATCTTCACATTTTCCCCTCAACCCATACCCCCCCCCTTGTTGTGGGTGGGAGAATAATAGCATTTTAATTTGTTTCTAGTGGTTTCTGCATAATGATCTGTATATAGTATATTATGTCCACATTGCAGCAGCCCTGGGGAGGGGCAGGTAGGATTCTTCCCATTCTTTCTATCTCTCTCTCTCCTCCCCACCCCCACCCCTTATTGTAGCTCAGAAGAGTAGTAGTTGCTTTGTGCTTTCAAACATCAAAAGTGCTTCATGTCTATTATCGTGGTGTCACAGTTACAATGGCCTTCAGAGGTAAGGTCATAGTATTATCCCAGGTATTGCTGATTGATGTTGGTATGATATATAAGGTTGTGGCTTCCTTATGGGCAGTCTAAGGAATTCTGTGATACCGCAATTCATATGTATCATTTTGGGACAGATGAGACACGTTCACGCACAACACATAGTTAAACTATGGAACTTGCTCCCACATGATGTAACAGCAGCCACCAACCTAGATGGCTTTGAAAGTGGATTAGGCAAATTCATGGATGATTTTGGTTACTGGCCCCAATGGCTGTGTTATCCCCTGTCCAAGACAGTATGCCTTTGAATACATGTTGTTGGGTTTTACAAGTGAGGAAAGTGCTGTTGCTCTCAAGTCCTGTTTGCGAGCATCCCATAATGTGCATCTGGTTGGCCTCTGAAGAAAAGATGTTGGACTAAATGAGCCTTTGGCCTGATCCAGCAGTTCTCTTCTTATGTCTGGTTGACCTCTGTGGAAAGCTGGACTAGATAGGCCTTTTGTCAGATCAAGCAGGGTTCATCTTATAGAGCTTTTTAATCACATCCATTATCCTCCTTCCAAGTGTACACCAAAGCTGTTTTGCAGGCCATTATAATGCTACTATTATCCCACATATTGCTCTATATAGCATTTATGTAGTGTTTTCTAGGTCAGAAGTTTTTTAGATCCTTTATCTTAGTGTTACCCTTACAACAGTGCTATGGGTAGTAACCCCATTGGCTGATTTGACAGGAACAAAGAATGGCTCTCCACAGACCACAAAGTGAATTCATGGCAAATACAAGATTTGAACCTGGAATTAAGTTGATTTGTTGCCAAATCTCTTGGCTTCTACACTAGCTGTCACCTAAAATATTTCATATTGCAAAACTATTATTAGACATGGCTCTATTATTTATTGTTGCTTTTGATGAATTAGATTCTGGCGTAAAAGGGTTGGCAGCTCTTTCAACAACAGATTAACTGTTCTAAAATTTGGTCCTTTGAGGATGCTGATGTATACTATTTCTCTTGCTTTGTTTGTTCATTGCCAGTTGGGACTGGATAGTTCTTCTCACTCTGGATTATTTTCCCTTCTGTTGCATTTGTGCATAAATGGGACACACCTTCTCCTTTCTTCTGTCCCTTCTTAGGCTGAAATGGTATCTGTACACAACTCATTAATTTCTCTATCAACTAGTTAATACAATCACTCCTTGCATTTGACAAAGTGGGCTTTGCCCCATGAAAGCTGATGCCTGAACTTATTTCTCAGTTTCAAGGTGCACCACACTTGGTGGTTTTACTGCAACATAACTAACACAGCTACCTTTCTGGAATGCATCTTGTATTTCAGATTTGGAGGTGAGATTGCTGTGACTGAGAGAAAACAGGTTAGTGGAAGAAAAGGCCTGGCTTTGGGTGAACAGTGTTCTCCCCTTTATTTCCTCTTGCATTATTATTATCTTTCTGCAACATGGTGGTGGTGATAGAGCTTCCAAAAAGATCCACTGTGATGATAATTTGTGTTAAGCATTTTGAAATCTTAAAATGCAATATATAAATGTTGGCCTGGATCCAGAACGCCCCATAACTAGTTTTGCTGGCCCAAGACAGGTTTGGACTTGTGTGCAGTGCAATGCTGTTTGTAACACACTTATTTTGAAAGGGAGGCAAGTTCATAAATAGTTTGAAGAATGTGGGGAGAGTTGAAAGTTCCCCTAGAACAGGGGTCTGCAGCCCGCGGCTCCGGAGCCGCATGTGGCTCTTTTACATCTTTGCCGCGGCTCCGGGGCGGATACTAGCGAGGGGAGGAGGCGCATTGTGCGCCCCGACACTCCCCACTGTGGCGGGCGCTGTACTGGCTGTGACGTCGCATGGGGGCAGTGCGTGCGTTAGTCACACACCGTCCCGACGTCACCTTCCCACCTGCTGTCAGATCGGAGGGCAGCGGCGCGCATGCTTTAAATGTGGCAATGGTTTTTTGGCTCCCAGGTTGTTTTTTCTTCGGAAACGGGTCCAAGTGGCTCTTTTTGTCTTAAAGGTTGCAGACCCCTGCCCTAGAACCTCCACGAACTTGGATATTCATAAAGTAGATCTTTGGACCTGAGTCACTAAGTAGTAGTATTGTGACATCGATATACTATAGTGGTGTAATTAAGAAGAAGACCGATCCCTGCCTGTGTAAAGAATTACAAAATCAAGGTTACAATTGCAGAAACACAAAGCATTCCCAAATGTGCCCCCTAGTTAATAGCAGTAATTAGAAGATAATAGAATCTGTACAAAAGTCTGGGCTGCATCCCAAGCTGGCAACTGGTGCTCAGATTCTTGAGGGGATGAAATAACTGATTGCTTTCCCCTGCTCCCTGGCTCTCTGCAGAGTTAATCTGACTCTGCTTTGAGTCTGGATATTGATCCTAGGCCTTATCGCATGGCAGTGACATCATTAGTATATACCAGAGCCTGCAGTGACCCCTCCTGTGGCATTAAACCCTACTTTGGGCTACTGGAATAACTTTGTGTAAGAGTACTGCACATAGCATTGACCTTTGCAGCTTTACTAACTAAGTTGAACATGTTAGCCAGATCGTAATCAATTTAGGGCATCAGGAAGGTTTTGGGAAAGTTCATATGGTTGGCAGTGACTCACTTTCTGTCCAGATGTAGGATCACAACAGGCGCTCTGCTGCATGGGTCAAAACATGTGACTGGGCTTAGATGCCTGTGATAATACATGGGGCACAGTGGAAGTGCTGCATTTCCACACCAAATGAGTTCAACTTCATTCATTAATATTCTCTCTCTCTCTCTCTTATACCCACCAACCACCCAGAATAAAGAAGGGCTTAGAAAACAGATTGCAAGGTTTTCTCCCCAGCCCCCAACTCTTGTTTCTTCTCTTCTAAGAAATTAAACCATGTCCCCAGTACACTAGGGACGGAAAACTTGTGGCTCTCCAGATGTTGGGCTGTAAATCCTGTTGGGTGCAGCCAATGCAACCAGTGGATAAGTATCATGGGAATTATAGTCCAGCAACATTGGGTGGCCCACAGTTGCCTCATCCCTGCTGTGCACAGCTGAAGACAAACACTGTCTTTCAAACAAAAAAAAAATCCTGTTTTTTCCCCAGAACTCCAGTCCAGAAACCCTTTCAACTCTCTTGCCTTAAGTCGGCTCTCTTCTTTTGCATGTACAGCTTAATTTGTGCCTGAGCACATACCAGCTGGACAGAAACCCACTCCACACGTTCCGTCCTCCCTTTCAGGAGTCAATCTCATTTTGTTTTTAAAATCTGCCAGGCCAAAATAAGAGTGTCTGGAGTAAGCTGGGGTTGGACATGGGGAGTGAGGAAAAGCCCTCAACGAAGGCAGCCCTACATTTGCAGATGAGGGTTTTGCAGTCTGCAGAGAGCAAAACCGGGAAAAGAAGTAGTAGCTGGGGAAGTGGGTGAGCCCTATTCAGGTGCAGAGGCAGGAAGAGCACCAGGAAAGGAATTTTAAAATGGTGTGGTTTGCTCCCACCTAGTCAGCCTGTGTTGGGAGATGGCAGCTTTATTGACTCATAGGCAGTGTCTGGTGCTGCAACTTACTAGTTCAGGCTTCCTCAAACTTGGCCCTCCAGATGTTTTGAGACTACAACTCCCATCATCCCTGACCACTGGTCCTGCTAGCTAGGGATCATGGGAGTTGTAGGGCAAAAACATCTGGAGGGCCAAGTTTGAGGAAGCCTGTACTAGCTTAATAGGAGAAACAACTTATATCAGGGGAATGCTGGCAAAGTGTTTTTAAGGAGTAAAATTCTACAGCTTTTTAGTAACAGAGGAAATTGCATTAGAAGGAGTCAGACCATTGGTCCATCTAGCTAGTATTGTCTACTGTGGCTAACAGTTGCTCTCTAGGCTTTCAGGCAGGGGACCTTCCCAGGTCTACCTGAAAATACTGGGGATTGAACCTGGATCTCAACCCATGGGCAGGTCCATAAAGGAGGCTGTGGCCTTTCTCCATGCAGGATGAATGTTGGGTCCCTGGGCTAGATATGGCTCCTTTTTGCTGGATACTGATGGACAGTATTCGTTGTTGCTGTGGTGACAGTGGCTGCATTTAGCAGCTTTCATGTATTTACCTTTGAGGTTAATTCCCCCCTTCTGCGTTTCATGCAGATCCCTCTTAGCTATGGAAGAGAGCAACCAGGAATGAGAGAGCAGTCCTTGCTACCCTCTCCCAAGAAGTAGTCATGTTGGAGGGATTGGTAGCCTGGGTTCTCAACAACTACCTCGGCAAGTATGTCAGCAACCTGAACACAGATCAACTGTCAGTAGCTCTTCTGAAAGGTAAGGTGCAGGAATGTTACAAACAGAACTAATTTTGTTTAAAGCATGCCATACATTAGTTAGAGTCTGTTTCCATGTTCTTCCATGGAACCAGTATAGAAATACAGGAGGATTCAGATACACACCTTAGGTTCAAACACACACCTTTATTTAAAGCATTTTTATTCTTCAAAATTACTTTACTCTTCAGCCAGTAAAGGTCCTTAGAGCAGTTTACAGGTGTCAGTGATAAGACTGCCCCTGTCCTCAGGCTTATGATTTAAAAGGCACAACACAAAAGGCAGGAGGAAAAAAGACAAACGTGGGCACTATTTCTTGTACCAGAGTTCTTGTAATGAGCAGCCAGAATAGAACAATTTGAGAAGTCAATGGTCTTCCATCAGAGCCAGTGGAGAAACCCTGCAGTTCCATCTCTTCCTGTCCTATAGCTTAATGGAATCACATTTGCCTCTGAGGCTTTGGGCAAGCTGGCATCTCCCAGTCTATTTCTCACTGTTGCGATGTGGCCAAATTACCACTCTGAGATTTTAGAAGAAGGGCAGAATACAAATGATGGGTTGCATTCATTGCTGGTCTTACTTGGAGTAGACCCATTGAAGTTAATGGACATGATTAACATAGGTCAACCTTTTTGAGCCCACGGCTCCACAAGGGACCAACTTCATTATTTCTGTGGCACTTCTGTGGGGCTCAGGAGCACAGTTATGTCACCCCTTGCCTCTCACCCTTTTTTGAGCACCTTCCCTTGTGGAGTGTTTCCTCAGCCTCCTTTCCACTCTCCTTGGGAGTCCTCTGGGCAGCCGCTGCCACCGCCCCTAGTCTCTGAGCTGCCCAACCCCCTGCCCCAAAGAAAGGTGCCTCCTCACACTGCCCCATAGGGGCCTCAGACTTGTTTGTCCATTCCAAATAGCAAGGGCTGGTGGACTGGCCGGCTGGGCTCCCTCACCACTTGCTTGCTTATTCCAAGGCTACCTCTCCTGGCACCCAGCGCCCCCTCACCAGCCCTAGAGACTACTACTAGTATTGGATACAACCTGTAACTTTTACCTTTAGTGATGCTTAATTGGTTTTGGTATTTCAGACCTGGGTTTGTTTGTTTTTGGACGATGAGTTGTTGTGCTATCTTTTAATATATTTCTCATTACCTCCCTTCTCTATATGATGATAAAACAGGAGTCTTTCCCCTTCAGAATCTGCTTTGTTGATTTGTTCTTGCAGGTGCTGTAGAATTGGAAAATTTACCACTAAAGAAAGAGGCCTTGAAGGATTTGCTACCTTTTGAGGTCAAAGCTGGTATGTTTTAGAAGTGTGCTTCTGCAGCTGTTGAAGTGTTATATTCACTGGAACACCTTTGTAAGAAGGTTCTTATTATAGTGACCTGGTGGTTTTAAAACATTAAATTGGCTGTGAATCTCAGCGGCTTCCAGTGACTTAAACAGCATGATCATCATATTTTGCAATAATGCTTGTCACGAAAGTGACATTTATATTCCTTACTTGTATGTATGGAATTTATAGGCAGTGCATCTTATCGTGAGCTCTGCTGGCACCCCACAGGGTGTTTTTTTTTTATGAACAGCATCCCCTTCCTTTGGAGTGAATGGGAAGCTTTTGCATTTGGAAGCTTCTGCATCAATGACCAGTCACAGAGAGGGAAGATGTTTCTATACGTACTGACGTTGTTCTCCTTGGCAATTACAGGCTTCATTGGCAAGATAACATTACAGATACCATTTTATCGCCCTCATGCTGATCCATGGGTGATATCGGTATCAAAATTACACCTCATTGGCTCACTGGAAAAGCAAGAAGATTTTGATGAAGAAAAAGAGAGGCTGCTTGAAAAAGAAAGCAAGGCAGCTATTTTATTAGCACTGGAAGAAAAATGGAAAGTGAGTTGCTTGGGGGCTTTGAATGAAACTATCTCTGCATTTGGGGAAATTACTTTAAAACCACAAATCAAATTCCTTCTGGCTGGATCCAGAAAACCGAATTCTTGTTTCTCTCAAATTAAAATGGCATGGCCTTGAAAGGCAATGTGCATACACACAAATGGTTCCTTTTTTTATAAACAATAAAAAATAGGTTTTTTAAAAAATAAAAACCCCACATAATTTTACTCATGATTTCTTTTTCCATTAACTGTGACCTGATTTTTTTGGCTACAGTGAGGAACTTGGCTATTGTATATTCTGTGATCTTAGAGCTATAGCCTAATAGTAACATTCATCTATATTTCCCAAATTTAGAGAGAGTACTGGGGAAAGATAATCAAGTGTTTTCTGCTCACTAAAAAGGCTGAAGCGAGTCTTGCCTCCCTAGGGAGAGAATTTGCTAATCGGGGTGCTGCCACAGCAAAGGCCCTGTTTCACATTCACACCAACAAAATCTCTTTTGGTAACGGGACATGCAGTAGGCCCTTGGAAGAGTATCTCAACCAGTGGACAGGTCCATATGAGAGGAGATTTTTTAAACATCTTGGTTGTTTAGGGGGCTGTAGGTAAGCATCAGCACTTTTATTACACATCAGGATTGGGGAGTCTGGGGCTTCTTCATGTTGTTGTGCTACAGCTTCTCAACAGTGTTAGCCAGCATAGCCAATGGTTAGAGATCACAGACTTTGTTAGTCCAGAAACATCTGGAGGATCACAAATTCTCCATCTCTGTTATAGACAGCGAAATTTTCAAACATGAGAAATAGGTGGCTGATTTTGATTAAGAGCCTACAAGTGTTCAGGAATGTCTCCTCTCCTCCCCTTGAGCTTAGTTTGCAAAGCCACTTGTAGTTGTTCTTTTCATACTTGCACAAAATTGAACCCCTCCTCTTTCTCTCTTTCAGAAAGAGCGGGAACAGACAGCAGAATCGTACTGGTGTTCCGTCACCGCATCTGTCGTCGCACGGATCGTAGAAAACATAGAAGTAAGTTGGATTGGTGGACAGTCTCCTCCCTGCACCCTGCCATCAGCATAACTGTGTGCAAGCAGAGAAAAAGTTTCCTTCCCCCTAAACACATTCTCAGGTTGCTGTAGCAAGCACAGCATATGGGAGAGGAAATTTTGTGAACGGATGATGAGTGCCTGTGGGGATCATAATTGACTGATAGATGGATTATAGGGAACATGCCTTCATGACATTTAAAACGGGGGGGGGGCAACTTGGATCAGATGTGGCCCTTGATGTGCCTCACCATTTGACCTGCAATTTCCCCTCTCCCACCTTCAAAGAAACTGAAGATTAAGCTGCAGCTATCATAATTCCGTTGTACGAATCTATAGTGCAACCACTTTTGGAAAACACTGTACATTTCTGGTTGCCTCGACTCAAGAAGCGTATTGTAGAGTTGGAAGGGGTTCAGGAAAGAGGAACCAAAATGATCAAGCAGATGTAGCAGAAAAATTTGGGGCTTTTTAGTTTAGAGAAAAAACGAGTAAGATGTGGCATGATAGCATTTTATAGCATGCATGGCATGGAGAGAGTGGGCAGATTTCTCAATAACGTGCGGGCATCTAGTGAAACTGAATGTTGGAAGATTTGGGACAGATAAAGTACTTCTTTGCACGGCGCGTAGTTAAATTATGGAGCTCGCTCCCACAGGATGGCTTTAAAAGTGGGCCAGGCAAGTTTACAGAGGATAACGCTATCAGTGGCCGCTAGCCATGATGGTTATGCTCTGCTTCTGGAGTTGGAGACAGTCATGCTTCTGAATACCAGTTTCTGGAAACCACAGGAGGGAGGCAGTGCTGTTGTGGTCAGGTCCAGCTAGAGAGGAGGGCTCAGGCTTATTTTTTGGGCACTCTGCTTAAAAAGATGCTTGGAATACATTGGAAGTATAGCATCCTTGCAAGAACACTCCCTTACAGCTGGCGAGGAGAGCAGTAGATTGGCCAGAATCTCATTCTGGCACATACAATATGTTCTCTGGTACAAGATTCCAGTCATTGTGAGGAGCAACAGAGTTCTGGTGGCCACAGGTGGTTGTTGTTGCTGTTTGGCTACCAAGGCCAGCAAAATAAACAAATAAGCCAACCTGTAATTTCCTCTACAAAAAGATGGCTTTGGTGTTACTTCATTTTGAGTAGGAGGGAGGCGAGTTAGGCTCTTTTGAGCAACGAGGAAGATTTTACTGTAGCAAATGATGAAGTGCAAAGGGTGTTGCCGCTGAGCATGCGACTGTGTACCATGAGCAAATGTTATGCAGTATATTACACCAGACTGGAACCTTTATTCCTTTTTGGTGACTGACCAGCATTTCCCCATTTAAGATGGTATTCTGTCTGTTTCATGTGTTTAAAACCTTTGTTAGCAATAAGTTTGCACCTGCTAACTGAAGGGAACCTCCCCTTCTCCCTCTTATCCTCCTTCAGTTAAACATTCAAGATGTCCACCTGAGATTTGAAGATGGCGTCACAAGTCCTTCACAACCGTTCGCATTTGGAGTCTGCATAAAAAATGTATCTGTGCAAAATGCCGTAAATGAGCCGGTGAGTCAATGCTTTTCCCGTGAAGAATTGCCTCAACTGAAGTGCTGTGTTGTGTAAAGTGCTTTTAAAAATGCCACTGGTTTCCATGGATGGAATATTGAACAGAAAAAGTCTGATTTCAACTAAAGGATGTGTGAGTTCAAGAAACAGTGGTTTGATTCAGGTCTGAGGCAGAGACTGCTTAAATAGTGATTTTCACTTAGGATAGATCAGCTAGGGAACGTGTTGTCTTCTCATTTTTCTTTTTGGCTCTCTCCTGTAACAAGTGATTTTATTTATGTTACTGTATTTGTTGTATAAGTACCTTGTACTAGTAGTCTTCAACCTTCTCAAACTCAAAACCCACCCTAATTTTTATGGCCGTATTGATGCTACTGTGACCGGCATTAAGTCAAGTTGTGACCTAGTAGCAGGTCCTGGCCACCAATTAAAGTTCAGTGCAATTGATCTTTTGTTGTTGTCTCTGGCAGCATGATCTGGATTGTATTTTCTGTGTGTATTGGTCATAATGCTTAGATTATGAAGACACCTCGAAGGCATGTCTTCAGCACGTCTGCAGAAACTTTTTTATTGTTTTCAGGATTTGTAAAGATCTATCATTTTTAAATTTCGTTGAAGCGATTTTGTTGTTTTTAGAACAGATTCTGTCTTTGTCTTGTGCACCATCTTGATGGTATTATGTTTGTAAATTTGATAAATCAGTAAAGTAATAAATGGAACAAGGTGTGCTGGTTATTTGATACTGTGTGGTTTTTCTGTGGCTCATATCTAGTTGTCCTCATTTTAAGGTGGAGGAGCTAATGAAGAAAAAGCAGCTGGATATTGCTGACTTCAGCATCTATTGGGACACTGATAGTGCTTTAATGGGAGACTTGCCACCTGGGGAGTTGCAGGTAAAAGCTTCTTCTTCTTTTCATTTGCCTGTGAGCATGAGAAATGCTTGCCTATTCAGAGGAATTAACTTGGTTATGATTTCCAGGAAGCAATGGATGAAAGCATGGAAAGCCGTGACCATAATTACATCATGGAGCCTGTGTGTACCTCTGCCCTTCTAAAGAGAAACTGTTCCAAGGAGCCCCTCAAATCGCGGAATACCCCACGGCTTGAGTTTGACATTCAGCTGGAGACGATACCTCTGAAACTTTCACAGGTAAAAGCTGCTTTAAGGAGGTTGCCCTGTAAGGCGAACGTTTTCAGTTGTCGAAGCCAGACAGTAATGGCATTCAGTGCTTGTTGGCAAAACCTACACAAATCAAGGCTGAATGTCATATTAAACAACTCATAGAAGAGGAATGCTAACGTACGCCTTTCATTTTAACACAGAGTACCAGCATACATATACCACTCAAGCAAATCACGTACCATTTCTCCTGCATACAATATTTTCACGCATGCACGTGTTGCTTAACATCCTTCTTTACTCCAGGCTTGTATAGAATTGTATAGAAAGGCCCTTGTGTGAATTCTGCCTTTGCCATGAACTTGCTTGGCAGCTTAGGAGAGCCGCTTCACCACTGCCACTCCCAATTAGAGAATACATAGGCTTGTTGCGGCCAGATTTCAACCAGCCCTCTGGGTCTCCTTTTAACCATTAACTGTTCAGCTTTTGGGAAACCTCAGTTCTGACCTTGGTTTGTATTATTCTGCCCAGTTATGGCAGGTAAAGAATGTTGGAGAGCCTCTTCTTTTAAACCGGTGGGGGGGGGGAGTCAAAACAAAGGGGAGCGTTGAGTGGAGTTATCAAGAACTGAACATTAGCTTCTGTTTCCATGGAAAATAGCTTCTTATGTACGTAAAGGTCTCTGTGGTGGTGTATGAGTCTGGCACCACCCGTTCCTAGAAAGATGCCCTTGGAAGTTTCTTTACCGTGGGAATGCAGCTCTCAGGTTGAAAAAGATTCCCCACATCTGTTGTAAGGGTTGCAACAAGGTATGTATAGAGAGAGCTTTGAACACTTGAAAGCACTGGAAAAAATTATGAGGATGATCTTCCACGCTGCACCCATTCTATCATTAGTACACAGCCTTACATGCCTATAGGCCACAAAAAAATGCAAGTAGTCAGCAGTGAAGCTAACAGGTCGGGAGGGCTTGCTTCAAACCACAAAGCTTGAGTCCTCACAGCCAATATCTATGGAGGTTTCAGAAATTGCTTCCTGTGTTCGCATCACTTTTTTTAGCTTCTTTAATCTGAATTTGGGAATAAACTGTCAAAGCCACTAACTATAAATCTGTTACTGCATTTGCGTCTCTCTAGCCTTGCCAGCTACCCTGGACAGTTACTTAAAGCCCATGTTGCCTTTTCGTTATACCTGTGGACAATTTTTTAGGCAAAGCGGCAAAGTTCATTCCTGAGTTCAGCTGTTAATATTGGCATTTGTGTTCTGTTACGGAATGCATCCGTACTGATTGCCTAACCACTGTATGGTGATTTTATTCACACAGACACAATACCGACAAATAATGGACTTTTTGAAAGAGCTGGATCGAAAAGAGCGACAACTCAGATTCAGAAGATGGAAGCCAAAGGTCCCCGTAGCTGGAAAGTATGAGCTCTGTTTTCTTGGATCAAATAACCATACACGCAAGTCTCCCTTTTCTAATTAAATACTGTTCCCTAAACCTTCTGGTATACTTTTTGTTGTTGATGATGATAAGAATGCATGCTTGAGTTGCCATCTGCTTTTATGTTTAATTTTAAATAGGACTGAAGATTATGCTCATACACAGAAACTACAGTTTGGAGGAGTGTCATAGCTTGGCAAAGTGACAAATGGAGATAACAGTGCTAAGATGAAGAAGGGCTTTTGTTTGTTCGTGTGGTGTGCTTTCAGTACCACCACTTGTGCATAGTGATCCTGTGATCATGAGTTTGTATGACTGGTGAGCTCAGCACATCATTTAGACAGAGCTGCCAATACTTTGTAAAGAGGTTGCCTATAATAATTTTCTTCTGATCACTGAAAAAGGCTGATTGGGATGAAATGTATCTGCTTGACAATTTTTGTTGTCTTACTATTGGATTTCAATCAGATTTTGACCATAGAGAAGTAAATCTGTTATTGTATCATCACCCCCCCACTTTATCTTTTTGTTCATATTTTTATATATTTTTATATTGGTCTAAAGCTGTACTTCACCTTCCTGTAATATTCAGAAGCATTCTATATTATCTTACCAAACTTAGTTTTTAAGTTTTGTCTTGTTGATTGGAGATTGTCTACCCCTTGTTGTTTTGACCTTTTAGTATAACCAGTCGATCCCTTCGGTCCTCTATTAAATTTTTAAAACTAATAGAGGCTGTAGGGTCTCTCCTACAGTGGTTAATGAAGATAGAATTGAACAAGTGGGGAGCCTGAAATGAAATACCAGCTAGAGTGTTTCCTTGGCTAAGGTGTTCCTATTTAGACCTGCAGCCTGCCTCAAGCAAGAGCCTTGTAGTACCATTTGTAGTTCATCCTTTTCTTGCATCTTTCTGCAGCCTGAGGGATAACTGCTAACCATGAGTGTCCACTTGTTAGAATTTTAGTCTCACTTAAAATGTGTGTGTTGCTTTTCCTTTTTGACTTTTAATTACATTGCATGTAAAATACCTTGAGGCAGTGGGTTAGAAGGTAATGAATGAAAGAGTGATGATAATAATAATAACCAGAATTACATTCATTTGCAATGTTTCAGCTGCCGGGAGTGGTGGCTTTTTGCTCTGAATGCACACATTGCGGAGATCAGAGAGCAGAGGGAACGCTGTTCCTGGGATTTCGTGTTGCATCGGGCCCAAGATGCTGTATTGTACACAGATCTATATTACAAGAAGTTGAAAGAAGTGGAGCTGTCTGATGAGGAGCAGGTATTGGGAAACAGCTGGGCTACGGTATCTTAGCCATCATTTTGAGATTATAGCTCCTCAACTAGCATGTATAATCATAATCCGTTGTAGACCTTTTGTGGCTTAAAATATATATATGTTGTTGCCTGTTGGAAACATTTTAGAGCTTACCTTTGTTCGGATTCAGGCATAGGCAAACTCTGGCCCTCCAGATGTTTGGGACTACAATTGGGACTACAATTGCCATCATCCCTGACCACTGGTCCTGTTAGCTAGGGATGATGGGAAATGTAGTCCCAAACATCTGGAGAAGCAGCATTTACAGAGACTCCAAGGAGTTCCTTATCACCTCCCTCCAGTGTCGGAGGCAGTAGGCCTCTGAGTGCCGTTTGAAACCAGGATTTGAAACCACCTTCAAATAATGGGTTCCGATCATTGTAACTATAGTTTCCCAGTTAGAATGTAATAGGTAACTATAGCAGAAATCTGGAAGTCTGGTACACTGAGGAGTTGAGGGGTGGTGTGCATGCATACAAGGCTCATACATCTTTCTCCTTAATAAACCGAGATGCCTTGCATCCAGACTGGACCATTTACTTAAGTTGGTGTTGTGATTTCAAAGCTTAATTCTCATAACTTCAGATTAAGTGGCTCCTTCAAGAAAAGAAATGGCTATCTGAATGAAGAGTTGAATCTTTCAGCTTTCTGGATTATTTGCCAACATTTCCTTTTCTGCCTGCAGGAGGAGATAGAGCGCATTGAGGATGAACAGACATTTGAGGAGCTGAAAATCTTGCGCGAGATAGTGTACAATAGATTCTGCGAACTTGCTGAGGTTAGAGATTTTATGAGATGCAATATTTAGAAGCACCTTAGGGGGTTTGGAGCTGCTAATGATGCAAACAGAAAACCAACCCAACCTGGAAACGTCTGAGAGCGGTGACTTTAAGCACGTGAAATAACATCAGAATTATTGATTTGATTTCATGCATTGTTTGAATCTCATTTATCCAGTATTCAGCGTGAGATACAAAGCAAAAAAAATATATATCCCAAAATAAACACCCTGTTGCTAATGAAGTTTCTCCAGTACACTTTGGGCTGTGTTTGGTTTACTTCTTTGTCCCCTTAGATTTCCCCTCCCTGTATATCTTTTTTTGGTTTTTGCACAAATCTTGGAGCTCTCCCTAGCTATTCTGATCTCCTTTTTTGTTTTTTGGTAATACCAGTTTGGATCCCGTTTCTGTCACCACTGGATCGTGCTGTGGGTTAGAGGGTGTGGTGGTAGCAGTATTCCAGCAAACATGTTTAGACAGAGCAGGGATAAAGCAGGTCAATCATGCATTCACTCCAGGCATGTAATAACAGTAAGAGAAAATAGTTCTGATTAGCAGCACCTTTTAAATTCCTCTTTTTTTAAAAAAAGAATTATACCTTTCCTCATTTCAAGCAGAGCATCAAGGAGCCGCTGTCCGATTCCTCAGAGGAAACGATTGCAATCGAATCGGATACTAGCAGCAGTGGAATGCTTCGCTATCTTCAGTCCTGGTTTCCTGGGTGGGGAGGCTGGTACAGCGATTCTCAGGAAGCCCTGGAAACGGAATCTTTCGAAGGACTGCTTTCGGAAACATCTGAACAGTGGAGGCCGGACGATGTCGCTGGTATGGGAAAACTTACCCTGAAGCTCTAGATCAGTTGTGGGAAACTTGTGGCCCTCCAGTTGTTGTTGGACTACATTTCCCATCATCCCTTGTTCGTTGGCTGTGGTGATGGGAGTCGGGAGTCTCAACAGGACCTGTGTGGCTGCAGGTTTTCCATCCTTGCTCTTGGTGAAGGTGCTGCCACACTGTACACAATAAGGGACCCCCCCCCCCACCTACAACAAACAAGACCCAGAACTTTATAAAAAAATGTGTGTTAAAATCACATAGTTGTGGTGTACTACATGGACAATACATATCCATGACGATTATGCTGGAAAACCAGTAAGAGCCTGCTTTGACTAGATGTAGTTGGGAGCTGTGTTGTTCCATTCTTGGGACTGGCAATAGAAAATGTGGATGGCTGTTCCGAAGACCAGGTTTTGATAAAGAGTCTAATTGGCACTCACACCCTGTACTATTAATTCCATGCTGACCTCTGGTTTGGTGGTCTCATTGTTGGGCATGTACTATTTTTACTTTAAGATTACCCGACCAAGACTAGGCTCTTGCCAGTTTAAAACCTGTTCCACATCTGTTAAAATGATCTGCTTCTGGCAAAATATGAGTTGTCTTGGCATCCAGAAGGATCTGGGGGACTTTCCTGCTGATTCTGCAGGGTCTCTTCCATCCAGCCTTCTTAAATTCTGAGATAGGGGTCTGGGCCAAGTATGGATTTCTATTCAATGTTAAAACTAATTATTTTGTGCTCCTTTAAGTTTGTGCGGTAGTATTCATATTTTTAAAGAAAACCTCAAAACAACAACAACAGCACAATTAATGGCCAGAAGCTCTCACTCTGTAGTTAAGGTTGGGCAGATTTGCTTGCAAGTGCTTTGCATTTTCTAAAGTCTCTGCTGTTTCCTCTCCTTGTATTATTAGGTGCCGATGATTTTTTTGATCCAGCTGCGGACGTCTCCAACATAAACACCTTCACAAAGAGGGATCATGTTTTGGCAAAGTTAAATCTCCAACTGCAAGGTGGCTCTGTCAGTTTGCTACATGCTGGGAAGAAGGGCCTGCAGGCCCATGAAAGAGCTTTCATGCAGCTTGAATTTTCAGGTATTGGTTGTGTGTGTGCATGTGCGAGAAGCCTCTTTCTGTTAAAATTATGAACTGGTATCTCCAGTGGTGCAGGGGATCCACTAGTGCAGTGTTAAACACTTCTAATGCAGGAAAACCTTCCAAGCAGTCTCTTCTGCTCTTGAACAGCACATGCCACCAGGAAGTAGTGGTATTGATGAGAATTGCAGTAACAGTGAGCTGCTCAAAATAGGCACCTTACCAGGCAAGAAGTAAATGGCAGTGGGATACACAAGGACGAGGTGGGCTCCCTGCGCCAGCTGTACATCAGTATCCCTGACAATCCTTTGGTAGCTTTAGACCTGCCCCCCAACACAGTTCTCTCAATTATATGTGGCTGATTTTCTGTGCTCGGACGGGGCCCACAACGGAGCCAACCTAACATTTATTGGTGACAACCTAGACACTGCCAATTCTTTAATACGGTTCTTGCAACCAAACAAATTGTCCTAGTTGCATTCTCTTTGGGGCCGCAATGGAAAAGGCCCTGTTCCTTATGTAGGCCAACGTGCCTCCACAAACAGTTTCACTTGCACTGCTGGGAAAAATCATATGGAACAGACATGATTGCAGCAGCGGATGTAACAAACAAGACGCGTTAACCCTTGCTGTCTAGGGGCATTTATCTTCCCTGTTTCTGTTTTTCAGCAGACCAATGCCGTGACTATTATTTTTAGTCAACATGACACCGGCTTTTGTGTGCTTCTTTTTCTAGGAGTAACCATCTTAGCAGAATCTCTTCCTCGGAGGAATTCTTCCCTTTTCAAGGTTCAGCTTGGTGGCCTCTTCCTACGAGACTTAGCGACGGAAGGGACCATATTCCCTGTCCTTGTCTTCCCTAACCCCGTACGTTGAATTGTGCCGATAACACGATTTGTTGCAGAACTTGGAATTTAACATATATGTTACATTGTGTTCATGAAAGGGATTGGGGGGGACAACCAGTTTTCTGCTAAAATGAGTTGGGGGGATTATCCAGCTGTTGCGCTGCAGGCACATCTGGTAGAGCAGCTTTTGCCTGCCTGTTGCCCCCTAGTTCTTCTGAACTGCAACTCCCATGAGCCTCTGTCAGCATGGCCCCAAAATCAGGGATGATAAGAGTTGATAGTCCAACAGTATCTGGAGGTCCACAGGTTAGTGACCCATACCTTACGATTTGCCTTAAGCTTGAGAGATTGCAAAGAAAGGGACATGCAGTTTTTTAAAAAAGTATTTTCATTCTGACTTCTATTTGTGAATTTGATCACACACTCTGAAAAGGATTTACTTGAATGTAAGCTCCATTGGTTTCAACGGGACTTGCTTCCAAGTGAGTATGTGTTTAGGATTGCAGCTGCCATTATTAAAATTCCACAAGGCCATTAGTTGCACCAATAAGCCCAAGAAATGATAGAAATTACAACAGAATGTAGGATGTTTTGTTTTGAATAGATGCTGGATGAGCAGGACATAACACACAAGGTACAGTGTGGCGAGATCCAGTTTGGTGTAGCATTGCGAGCATTGCACTTGCACCTGGGAGACCAAGGTTCAGATTTCCACTCGGCCATAAAGCTCTCCCTAGGTGAACTTGGACCAGTCACAGCTTCTCAGACTATTCTACCCCACAGGGTTGTTGTGGGGATGAGGAGGGGGGAGAGCTACATACTCCACCTTGAGCTCCTTGGAGGAAAAGGTGGGATATAAGCGCAATAAATAATAAACTATAATCATAGCTCTCTTGTTCTCATCAGCAAAAAGAAGTCGGCTGTGTCTCTTCCATTGGTCTCCAGACGTCCTCTTCAGACACGAGTAATGAAAGCGCTGGTAACATTTCTCATTTTTGTATCAAATCTATCATTAACAACTGAAAATACAACTGAGTGCTGTGCATGTCAGTGGCATCATTGCTGATCTCTCTTGTGCTCTGTTTTGATTCAGCTGCTGATCCTGCTGTTCCAGTGTTTGAGATGCTGTATGAGAGAAACCCAGTTCGCAGCAATTTTGAGAGACGTCTGGAAGTCAGTACCCGACCTCTAAATATTATTTACAATCCACAAGCCATTAAGAAAGTAGCCGATTTCTTCTACAAGGGAAGGGTTCATACCTCAGGTTAACCTTTCTTGTTTTTTGCTAGAATAATTACATTTCTCTATTTTCCTTTCCTTTCTTTTTCTTTCTTTCTTTCTTTCTTCATACTTAAGTACTGTCAAAGTAGCAATAAAGAATTTATTCGGTACAATACATGTACGCTAGTAAGAATTGAATGAGTTTTCTTATATGTAAACTGTGGAACTCAATGCCCCAAGATGATGTGACGGCCATCAAGTTAGAATTTTTCTTGTGTTACCTTGATGTGGTCATCATTCCTGAGCGGACTTGACTCCTGGAAGATTTTCCAGATCAAGTGTCTGGGAGACTTTGAGCCCCCGGGGAGAGTAAGAGGCATAGAATAATAAGAGCATCTCGATGCAAGAAATCAAGAGCTAGATTACCATCGGCAGATGGCTGTTCAGCTCTTACCTACAGAGTTCCAGCAAGGGGTGAATTACTAATTACCCTCTTGGAGCTAAACCTGGGAGAGAAATAACTTAGTGAGCATAGGGTGTTTCTTGCACATAAATGACATCTGCAGTGGCTTGTGAGTCCTCTGTGAGCATTGTTTTATCTTCATAAAGTCAGAATGGAATGTGTGACTAGCTTCTAGCAATGACTTGGCGGGTTGCGGGAAGAGGAAGTTTTCTCAACTACGGACATTTCCTGCATAAAACATTTACTTTAGAATTAAGAAGAGACAACTCCCAAATTGTCAGTTACACTAGTTGCCTAGTTAGAGAGAAACCTTCTGACTTTTATTCTCATAAAAGAGGGAAAATAACCTTCTCTTAACTTGGAAATCCCCCCCCTTTTTTTTTGCCTATGAAACTTATCTCCGTTGATTGTTACTTTTTTTCCTTTCTGTACCATTGAAGTGTAAGCAAACTCTGGCATCCACCTCTGTCTGTCTCTCGGTGCAGGTTTCGGATGCCAGTCTGAGCTGGAACTGAGAGTGGCTGCAGCTGCCAGGAGACAGTACAACAAGCTCAAAATGCAGACGAAAGCCGAAATCAGGCAAACCATCGACCGCTTGCTTGTGGGGGATTTCATTGTAAGGGGATTTCAAAGGATGGTGACTTGTGCTCTTTGCATCTGTGTGTATCAGCGTGAAGGTAGCTTAATGTAATGTCGGTCTCTGGATCAGAAGGGAGAGAGGACCAATGCACACGCACACACTTTGAAAAATTAAGGGTATAAAATGTGGTATATTAAGGGGGGGAATTTGCATGGATTTTTTATTTATTTTTTGCAAACTATGGTTGGTCTGGATTTTGGCTGGAATATGAATAGCAGAACCAGTGACAGAGCACCTGGCTTGCATGCAGGAAAGGTTGCTAGGCAGGGCTCTCAATGTTCCCTGCCTGAATTCCTGGTAAAAAATGTTGGTAAAGCCCTTAAGATAGCCTAGCATCAAGTTAGCTGAAGATTTGCTTATGCCTATACACTTAGTCAATACCTCTGATTTGCTCCAGAGAGCCTGCTCTCTGGTGATGGTTAGTGGATTCCAGGAAGGGTTGTATTGAACTAAGTCCTACCTACTAAAATTAATGGGCCTAAATTAGTCATAGCCATTTATTTCAGTAGGCCTGCTCTGTGTAGGAATAGCATTGGCTATAACCCAGAGACTTTTCACTGGTGGCTACCTGGTTGTGCAAGTCTGTTACTAGGAAAATTGGACATGCTTCCTCTCTGGTTGTCTTCGGACATACTATGAAGATGTTTTTGTTACATAAGCATTAGCCACTCTTTTTGTCTCTCTCTACTGATCTGTCAGTGCTGTTTTTAATTTATGTATGCCTTGGAACTCCCTGAATAAATATTCGGCAGGTACCTTCATTTTATATGTTTTAGATGCCTGTTAAAACCCTTTTCGTTTCAACCGGATGAAAGTTACATTTACTTAGTTTTAAATTTTGCTGATTTTAAACTATATGTTATTGGTAATTGTTTTACCCTGTTACGTACACAACTTGGATAATATTCAGCTTCTTGAATAAATAAAATTCATAAAGTGCTCTTGCAATTATTAGCTGTTCATTTCTACTGCTTTATTTTTATGATTGCAGTTCTAAAAATGACTAGCTAATAAAGCAAAAATGAAAACAGCTAATGAAGCAACAGTAAAACCAAATGAAGAGAGGCTTGCACATAACATGAATGCCATATGTTATAATGTTCCTTAGTAGTATTTGGTGCTGGCTGTTTTCTTGCAATCCTATTGGACCTATACATAATAAATAAACTTGTTTTTAATTTATTTTTTCCTTTTCAGGAAGAAAGCAAGCGCTGGACAGTGTGCCTTGATATTTCTGCTCCTCAGGTGATCTTCCCCGATGACTTTAAATTTGCTGATCCAGTTTTAGTAGTAATCGATTTGGGAAGAATGCTGCTCACCAACACACAAGGTACTGTTCACACTTTTAGTAGGGTGATGGTGGTGCAGGAGCATGCCTGTTAATCTTGAAATCAGAAAATTGTTATTTTATTCAAAATGCATTGAATAGGAAGAGAATCTGTGGGGTATCGTTAGTGTTAGTACTTTAAAAAAAAAATCCCTCTTGAAAAAAACAGTTAAAACTGTGACTGAATATTCTGATTTAGAATGCAAGGAACCAGAATCCTGGAAGCAGCAAGAAGTTCAGTTCCTATGCCAGTTTCTTTTCTAATTACACATATTTATGCCATGAATTCTGCTCATATTGACCCAGAGCAGATTACAACGTATACAGTCATACCTCGAGTTACAGACGCTTCAGGTTACGCGTTTTCGGGTTGCGCACCACACCGAACCCGGAAGTACAGGAATGGGTTACTTCCTGGTTTTGGCGCTCGCGCATGCACAGAAACACCAAATTGCGACCCGCGCATGCACAGGTGTGGTGCTGCGGGTTGCGAACACTGCGGGTTGCGAATGTTCCTCCCTCACGGACCACGTTCGCAACCCGAGCGTCCACTGTATTTAGCAGAGTAAAAGAAACTTAGCGCATTGAAGGATTCCCAAAAAATAGACGAGAGGCAATTAGTAATTCATCCAGGAGAGCTTTACTGCTACTGAAGGCAAATGAGCATAATGGTCACAAATCTAATACATTCAGGATTGGCCCTGTCCAGTTGCAGCAGACAGGCTTTGTTCATGACTTTGAGCATAAGGTTGAGAAAGAGAGAATACCTGACTAAAGTTCTCTCTCCTGTCTTCTCAATCTTCTAGAGGAGCACAAAAAGAGGAGCTCCGGTGGTCCATCTTCAGAGCTGAGTGACCTGAGCGACGATGAGTATAAAACGCCTCTTGCAACCCCTCCAAGCAGCCCGCCTCCTGAAATTAGTGTGGCTGGCGAGGACAAAACTCTCAAGTTCACGGGGGTAGAAATCAGTGAAGCGCAGCTGCAGGCACACTTGATGAGTAAAAAAATGTATGAGACCTACAGCTTGTCATTCATGGATCTGCAGATCATGGTCGGCCGAGTGAAAGACAATTGGAAGCATGCCCAGGACAGTGATGTCGGCCCAACCCATGTGGTGGAGAAATTCAATGTCCACTTGCAGCTGGAACGCAGGTTGATCTACACCTCTGATCCCAAGTACCCGGGAGCCGTCTTGTCTGGGAATCTGCCCGATTTGAAAATACACATCAACGAGGATAAAATAATGGCTCTGAACAACTGCTTTGGAAGGCTGAGCACATCTGATACGGACATTGCGGGCACTTCGCAGATAGGCAAAGAGGTGACTTTTTCAGATCTGGACCAGCGCGGAAGTTTGCACAGCTCTGTGGTGAATTTAACACAGAGTGTGATGGTGGTAGAACAACACACTAAGGAAGTCCTTGTAGAATCGCAGCTGCTTTTAGCAGAGTTCCAAGTTAACTGTATGCAATTAGCCGTTGAAAGCAATGGCCGGTATATCTCCGTCCTCAAGGTTTTTGGCACGAATGCACATTTTGTGAAGAGGCCTTATGACGCAGAAGTTTCTCTCACAGTCCACGGCTTGCTGCTGGTTGACACTATGCAAACCTACGGTTCAGATTTTGACCTCTTGATGGCTTCTCACAAGAATCTCAGTTTCGATGTTCCAACAGGAAGCCTCCGGGACAGCAGAGCCCAGTCCCCTGTCGGTGGGCTCGACGAGGCTCGTGTAGCTGACAGGGTGCAATCGACCAAGAAATACGCTGTGGCGTCAAGTGATTTGCCTGGCAGCTTCCCACAGGACGATGAATCCTTAATTAAGTTGGAATACCAGTTTGTGAGTGCAGAATGCCCCTCTATGAACTTGGACAGCACTCTCCAAGTGATATCGGTCCAGATGAACAACCTGGATATCATTCTCAACCCGGAGACGATCGTTGAGCTGATTGGCTTTCTCCAAAAGTCATTCCCAAAGGAGAAAGACGATTCTAGCCCTCAGCCACTCATGACTGACGCAGAAAGGCATTTCAGCGAGCAGGAAACCTTCCAGACCACCCACGCCCAGAGTACAGAGGTAGCAGTAGACATCCACTGGTTAAACGTCCTTCTCCTTAGGACGGTTACAATGGTGAACGGAGAAAAACTTGGCCGGAAAATTGCAACGGCGAGCATTGGCAGAACCAAAGTGAACGTCTCCATGGGCAGCCGGCTGGACATAAATGGCTCTCTGGGTTGCTTGCATCTTATGGACCTGACTCTGGACAGCATGAAAAACCAGTATGTCGTAAGCATTGGGAATATGATGCGGTATGAAAACCTCACCCACGTCCCGGGCTCCTTCAAGCCTACATTTCTCCAGTTTGACGATGCCAGTAGCCTTCCTGACGCCTTGAGCTTCACTTTCTCAGAGAAGTCCAAAGAGGAGTGCTCGCTCCAGCTCAGGATGGCCTCGCTGCATTACAACCACTCGGCCAAGTTCTTGAAAGAGATCACCTTGTCCATGGACGAGTTGGAGGAGAACTTCCGCAGCATGCTGAAGAGTGCAGCCACGAAAGTGACCACCGTCTTGGCCACGAAGACGGCTGAGTATAGCGAAATGGTGTCTCTGTTCGATACGACACCTCGGTCCAGGGACCCCTTCAATTTGGAAAACAGCGAAGGGGAGGAGGTCTTTCCGGTGCGCTTCAAAACCGAAACGATCAAGCTTATTTTGAATGTGAACATTGAATCCCCTGTGGTATCCATACCCCGGAAGCCGGGCAGCCCAGAGCTGCTGGTGGGGCATTTAGGGCAAATATCGATCCAGAATTTTGTGGCCGGAGAGGACAGTCTGAGAAGTGATAGGCTTCAGGTTGAAATCAGAGATATTAAAATGTATTCTCTAAACAGCAGCCATTTAGCAGCCAAGAAAGAAGCTTCTTTTGAGATGCCAGATGCACTGCACCCTCCTTCGGGTGTTGCTAGCAGCAGTGGCAGCAGCCAGGAAGATCCTCAGTTCACTCGGCACGATTTCTTTGAATCCTTACATAAAGGCCATGGTGAGTTAAACAAGGCTTGGGCTCGTTTGCTCCCACTTGTCAGAGCTACGGATTTGTTGGTAGCTGTGCAGTCAATCTGGTTTTTTATTAAGTCGGGTGGAGAACTTTGGGTCCAGGGACCACATGCAGATGTCTAGGCCTCTCTGTCTGGCACTTGGGACTCTTCATTGATCTTGCATCATGCTCTCCTTGGGACACAAAGGTGAAATCTCTCAGGGCACAAAGGTGAAATCTACATTTGATGCTCTGCTTACCATTGGCATGTGGCCCCTGGAAGGTTGCACGGAATGTGGCCCTCGGACTGGGGGGAGGAAAGGTCCCCCCACCTTTGTATTAAGTGGTAATAGGTGTTTTCTTTCATCTAAGGCAGTGTTTCCCAAACTTGCATCTCCAGCTGTTTTTGGATTACAAATCCCATCAACTCTGTCCACTGGGAGTTGTAGTCCAAAAACAACTGGAGACCCCAAGTTTGGGAAACACCGATCTATAGCTTCCTCCCATTTTGAAGTAATTTTAGACACAAAAGATCTCAACTGTTTATTAACAGATTCGCACAGCTTAGCATGGCTTTGTATTTCTAGAGAATTCTGGGAAGAGAAGATAGTCAAAGGCAACTGACTTTGACTATCATCTCTTTCCGGAAACCTGGAATTTTTCAGGGCTGTGGGTGAGCATGGTCTTCTGTTCGTACTGGGCTACAGTTAGTAGCAGGAGGAGAGACTTCTGCTTCTTTTTTTTTAACTTTTGCAAACCTCACCACGGACAAAAGCCCCAGTAATGAGAGTTGTGCGCTGCCGAACATTGGAAAATTCAGGACATGCAAAAGGAAGTACTTCTTCGCAGCACATACTGTGGTACCTCTGGTTATGAACGCTTCTGGTTACGCACGCTTCAGGTTACGAGCTCTGCTAACTAGGAAGTAGTTGCTCCCAGTTGCGAACTTTGCCCCGGGATACGAGCGGAAGTCATGTGCCAGAGGCATGCGCGCAGCGGGAGGCACCATTAGCGAAAGCGGGCCTCAGGATAAGAACGGTTTCAACTTAAGAACGGACCTCCGGAACAAATGAAGTTCGTAACCAGAGGTACCACTGTAGTTCAAGTGTAGTTAAAGTGTGGAATTTGCTCCCACAAGATGTAGTGACGGACACAAATTTGGATGGCTTTAGAAGAGAATTAAACAATTTCATGGGGGATCTGGCTGTCAGTGACTGCTATCTGCGATGACTATACCTGTTGCTGGGAATTCCAGGTGGGGAGAGAGCTCTCATTGGATTCCCATAGACATCTGGTTGGCCACTGTGAAAACAGGGTGTTTGGACCAGATGGGCCTTTGGCCTAATCCAGCAGGGCTCTTCTTCAGTTCTTACTGAGTGGATTTGTGAATGCCTAATCACTAATTTGCATAATGCAGGCTGTTACGGGTTGTAGCAGGCAACACCTTTTCAGCATGTGAGTTTGAGCAACAGAATTGGAATCAAGGTTTCCATCTTGGCTGGTAAAGCTGCTACCTATAGCCTGGAGTGTTTTTATCGTGTTTTTACTATTCTGCTGGGAGCCGCCCAGAGTGGCTGGCGAAACCCAGCCAGGTAGGTGGGGTATAAATAATAAAATTATTATTATTATTATTATTATTATTATTATTATTATTATTAGGGGTGACCCATCTCTGGTCCTTATCAGATCATAACGCATAATGCGACTGTTAATCCAGACCTTAATAACATTGAACACACGTCTCCTTAATTGCAGCGTTTCATATTTTGAATAATGCTACTATCCAGTTCAAACTGGAGAAGATTCCAGTAGAGAGCGATGCAGAGTTGGCCTTCTCCATGAACGATGATGTTGAAATTTCAAGCCTTATGCGGATCGAGGGGAAATTTGTCAACCCTCTACGGGTAGAGTACACTTCGGTTTCTAATTTTGGGTAGTGGTCCTCCTGCTAGAGATGACTATGTTGCCGTTGGTTAGTTGGTTCTTGCAGGCTTCTCAGTGGTACATATGCTTCATTTATTATTATTATTATTATTATTATTATTATTATTAGTTATTTATTTATTATATTTATATACCACCCTTCATCCGAAGATCTCAGGGTGGTTCACAAGATAAAAAAATGCAGGATAAAAGCACAAAATAAATCGTTAAAACAAATCAAAACAATACCCCCCACCACATTTAAAATGCTGTAGAGTGCTCCCTGTGTGATAACCTTTAACTCCTCTCCTTCTATTTTGTTGTAATTCACAAAGTGGCCTCTCTCTGTGTGGGGCAGTTTCAAGCACCTGCAATAAAAGTATCGTCCTGCCAGCATACTGTCCTCTAGCTGATTTTGTAGCATGGAGTTTAGTGTGAATAATAGTTTAACAAGGGCTGTTTGGAAGAAACTCCCCTTACGCATTTACAGAATGATACTGCTTCCAGGCTAATGTACCTGCTGGCCACAATTCTTCACTGACGGTACTTCCACTATCTTGCAGGTTTAGAGAGCTCTTTCTGACTAATGCTGCACAGCATCGGTAAAATAGGCCTGGACTGGCAGCCGTAGTTAGGCTCTTCTTCTCCTGGTCCGGAAGCCCATCACTGCTGGGCTAATGCCTCCAAGTTGTCTAGTTAGGAAACTCTTCAAGTAGTTTGCATACATTCCACTGCCAGGCAACCACAGTTTTGTTTCCTGTCTAGCCTAGGCCAGAAGTCCTTCTCCCTCCTGCCTATCTAGAAACATTTTGGCAACAGCAGAGGAGCTGTGGAAGAAAATAGAGGTGGCGGGAAAGATTAGTTTAAAGCTAAGGAAAGATGATTACCGTATTTTTCGCCCTATAGGACGCACTTTCCCCCCTCCAAAATGAAGGGGAAATGTGTGTGCATCCTATGGGGCGAATGCAGGCTTTCGCTGAAGCCAGGAGAGCGAGAGGGGTCGGTGCGCACCGACCCCTCTTGTTCTCCAGGCTTCAGGAAGCTATCACCCCAGCCCGACAAGCTCCCAGAGTGATGCCAAAGCTGCGCGCAGCTTCGCCATCGCTCTGGGACCCGTTCTGGGGGCTGGGGTTGGGGGAAGCTCGGGCTTCCCCCAGCCGCGCAAGCTCCCAGAGCGATGCCGAAAGTGCGCACACCTTCGCCATCGCTCTCGGACCCTTTCTGGGGGCTGGGGTCGGGGAAAGCTGGGGGGGGGAATAATCCCCCTCTTTATTCCCCCCCCCCCAAATCTAGGTGCGTCCTATGGGCCGGTGCGTCCTATAGGGCGAAAAATACGGTAGTTTAAACGTAAGAGAAGAGAATTTTTTTCTGAATAGGCAAGAGACAAAAGGACTTCTGATCTAGGCTAACTAGGCTACAGGAAACTAAGCTGAGGTTTCCTGGAAGAGAGGCGGAAGAGGAGCACATGCAGATTTCTTGACAAGTTTTCTGTCTTGATAAGTTGGAGACATTGGTCCAGCAGTAATTGGGTCCCTTTATCCAGCAGAGGATGGTAAGTTCCAGTGAACCATCTTTGCCCCACCATGTGTTCACTGAAGAAGTGGGGGAAATTTCATCTGAACAACCCTGCTCTCATGCCAGAAGAAGCATGATGCATGTGGTTGAAAGTATCACCAGACTTCTTGAAACTCAGTTTCCAAGTGTTTTACAATGCACATCTTTCCCCTTAAAGGTGGTGCTGGCAAAACATGTGTATGAGCAAGTCTTGCAAACCCTTGACAACTTAGTTTGCAATGAAGATTTGACCCAGCCACCATCCAGCTTTCCATCCTCCCCGTATCCCAGCTCCAGCTCCCCATCAGTATCGCACCGCAGCATGAGCACAGACTTTTCCACCGACAGGAAGGAAAATGGGCTCTTCAGTCACTCCAGCTTTTCTGCGTCTTCGAACAAATTTGTGCCTGTCAAGGAAGTGGCACAGTCCTTTACTCAAATACAAGCCACCTTTCACATTTCAGAGCTCCAGGTTCAGCTGAGTGGTGACCTTACACTTGGGGCACAAGGCCTGGTTAGCTTGAAATTTCAGGATTTTGACGTTGAGTTTGCCAAGGACCACCCTCATACCTTATCCATTCAGATTGCCTTACGTTCTCTGCTAATGGAGGATCTTCTGGAGAAGAATCCAGACTCTCTGTATAAGAACCTCATGGTGTCACGCGGAGCACCCAAACCATCCAGTTTAGCACACAAGGAGTACCTTTCCCAGTCTTGTCCGTCCGTGTCTAATGTGGAATATCCAGACATGCCCCGTTCCCTCCCTTCTCATATGGAGGAAGCTCCTAATGTCTTCCAGCTGTATCAGCGGCCCACCTGCGTCTCCCAAAGAAGGCACAAAGAAGATGCAGACTCAGGCTATCCGTTAACGCCGCCCCCTTCTCCTACCGCCGAAAGGACAGCTACACCTTGCGGGAAGAGCGACTTTGACGATTCCTTGGTCCACATCAACATGTTGCTGGTGGACAAGAAGCACCCGGAGTTCTCTTCCAGTTATGGCAGAATCAACCGTATTGTGGATGTTGACTTTAACTGTTTGGATGTTTTGATAACTCTGCAAACTTGGGTGGTGATACTGGACTTCTTTGGGATTGGGTCCACTGCTGAGAATCACAGCTTTAAGTCACAGCCTGAAGATGTGCAGCATACCATTAAATCGGAGGCAAATGTATTGTCAGCCTCGGAAGGCCAGGACTCTCTAAATACCAAACTGGATCTGAAGGTACGAGAGGGGCAGGGGGTTCTGTTTGTCTTCATAAATTATGTCTTCATGCAGTGACTACTTGCCAGGTTGTCCCTTTGGCAAGTAGGACTCCCAGTAGACGCTTCTGTGTTGCCACTTTGGAGAAGAGAAACAGGGTTGTATCCAATGCTAATCATACGCAGAGTAGACCTATTGATGTTTAGGGACATGGCCAAGAGGCCCTTCCATTTCATTGGGTCTACTACTCTTGAGTAGAGCTTTGTTGGATTCAAACCAGGAGCTTCACTTCTCTAAACAGCAGAATAAATGAAAGAAAAGTGGCTTTCTTCCAAGCTCTGCACTTGTCAGATACCTTGTGACAGAGGCAGAGTCTTCTGTTATGCCAGTGCATCATATAGTTTGCTCTTGCATAGCTGATTTTTAAAAAGATAAAACAGCTGGTGCCATGGATGGGTAGGAGATGGATTCAGACTGTGCCACGAGGGGTCATTCACTCTTTGTTCCTCTTTTGGTCCTGAATGGAATCATCACATTTTCTGCCTGCTATTTGCAATGGCCTCCCCTTGCCAACTGAAGACTTTACAGGGCATAATTCAGCACTGTGACAGAAGCAAAGGGTTGAAGCACTCCTCATTCCATCTCATGCTTTTCATGTTGGCTGTTTATTACAAGGATAACTGCATGTCATGCCTGGTTTGACCCTCACTTGCACAGAAGTTTGGAGAAGAGAAAAAACTTCTGCTGGCTCATCTGTTCTCCAAACTTGTATGCAGGTGGGAATACTTTGCCTCTCTTCCAAGTCAAGCATGAAGGTAGGCTGGTGTTGACTACAAACCAGTAAGGCAAATCAATATGTGTCTAAGTTTGTATTTGTTTTTTGAGTAGGCATTCAGATGTATTTCAAAACATACTTTTGATTGTTCAGATGACAAAAGTTCTGAAGGAGAGTTGGAGACATGAAGGTTGGCTTGATTCAGACATTGTGCTAAACCATTGTTAAAGGAGATTTATCCTTTGCTGTGTCATTTTGCAAACTGGCTTATAATTAGCTCTCAGTGCAGAATCAGAAACTAGTTTGATGTGGCTTTGTAAACCATGGTTTGTTTATGATTTAGCATAGTGTTTTAATACTGACAAGCCATTGTTGTAGCTGTCCCCCTGTTTCTGGAGACCACTGAACCTGGACCTATGAGCTGGATATTTGGGGAAGCACCATAGCTCTGTGGCAGAACATCTGCTATGCAAGCAAAAGAAAGCAATCTCTAGAATCTCCAGGTAGGGGTGAGAAAATGTCCCCAGTCTGAATTCTTGGAGAGCTGCTTCCAGACAGTGTAAACAATGGTCATAGATGAACCAATTGTCATTATAAGGCATTTTCTATGTTCCTCTGGTTGCCAAGCAGTCGGAAGTTGAAAGCAAAGAAACAACTGTAATCCATGGTTTGCCTGACTTTAAAAACAAACAAACAAACACCCAAATCATAGTTTGTATTCTGAACTGTGGTTGATACAATCGATAGCCAGGGTAGTGTTTGAATTTAGCCTTCCTGTCAAAGTAACTCTTAGACCCAGTATGTAGCCAGCTATATGGTAAGGCAAATTCCACTGGATGTGCCTCTTACCTGTATTGCTAGCTCCTGTTGCCTTCTAGATGTCTTGAATCTCTGTCTCATAAAGATGACCTTTAAAATGTGTCTTGAGGAATACTATTCAGGAGGAAGGCTTGTAGCACTTGGATGGAAAAGGTCATATATCTGAGCATGTTTCCAGTCTCATCCTTTCTGCTTTATTAGGTGCATTCCCTCTCCTTAGTTCTGAATAAGACGACCAATGAGCTTGCTAAAGCGAATGTATCTAAACTGGCCACTCATGTGGAAATGATTGGTGAGTGTGAGTTGCCTACATTTCTTGTGGGGTGGGGGTTTGATTATAGAAACGAGAGTTGTGTTTTGGGATGATTTTCACACTTGGGAATCACTGCCGGCCTTGCTCCCTTGTCCCACATACGTCCCTTTTGGACTTGCTAAATACCCAGTTTGCCAAGCAGAAAACCGGAGGAAGGGAACATGCAGCTGAATTTGGTGATGAGACTCAGATCTCCAAATTCATGGCTTTTTGACATCTGGCAAAGAGCAAATATGTCCCAGTTTGCATGTAATGTTAAACCATAGTTCATTTAGTTAAGCACAAGCAGAAACTAAGGTGTGTGGCCTTCCTGGAGTGGCAAAACGAGAGTCTTGCTAAGAAGGCACTTCAGAGCAGCATGTAAACTACAGCTAAAAATGACCTGCTGGCTGGTAAATTTTGCTCTGAGCCTCTGGTGAACATTGGGCATTCTATTAGCAAGAAAATCCTTCGGTCTTGCTTTGGTTGTTTATGTGGTACATAATTGCAGAAGTGCATTACGAAAGCAAAGACAACGTCAGCTATTATTAGTTTGTTATGGTAGATTCACCTATCGGGGCTTTGCTAGTTTTGAAAACCCAGCCCTCCTCCTTCTCTTCCGTTATACATCTTTTCAAAGAAGAGGCTTTTCTTTTTCTTTCTTTGGCTTCCTCAAAATCCTGATCCCTTCCCCTATTGTGGGGTGCTCAGCAGGAGGGAGTTGAGAGTTACAGCTTGATTATTGCTGTCAGCCAGAGAGAGCACCTTGAAACTTATACCTTCGATTTCTCATAACCCATGTCTGGGCTCGCCTCCCTGGCCCCTTTTACTGGCTTTAAATTAGCTGGCAGTGAATGCTCACTCAGTTGGTGTCTGAACCATCTTCTGTTCTTGCAGAAGGAGATCTCGCCCTTCAAGGGAGCCTTGGAAGCCTATCCCTCAGTGATCTCACCTCACACGGAGAGTTGTACAGGGAACGTTTCACTACCAGCGGCGAAGAGGCACTCATCTTTCAGATCTACAAGTAGGTGGTGGAGACGTTGCTGTTTGGCTAGGCTGCTTCAGCATGATCAGTAGGATTCCACTGATGCTTCCAAACCAGGTGTGGGGAGCCTTTGGCCCTCCAGGTGTTGCCCCATGAAGCACGGCCAGTGTGCAGGGATGATGGGAGTTGTAGAGCCCTAAGGCTTACCACACCTGTTTCAGACCAGACCAAAACAAACTAAAATACATTAGATTTATGTGTGGTGTTTATAGAGGTTCCCCCTGAGAGTGACAGCATTCCCAAGCCTGGACAAAGATCTCAGAGCGGTTCTTCACCTGTAGTCTGGTCCATCCTTCCATGTGAGCACTCCATCACTTCATTCCAACCTCATTCCTCAGGAGCGATGGCACTGGAAGCCAACATTAGCCTTGTCATTTGCAAGTTTCTGCCACCCTGCTCCCTGAGGTCCTCTGCAGAGACCTGGTGCATATCCTGCTAATATCTGGTCCTGTGGCTTTGCCCAGGCTTGGGAATGCCCTCTCCTGGGAAATCCCTTCAACTCCCGCAAGGGTGAAGACATTTGTTGTTCAGGCCTGCCTCTGACGTCTTCATTTTCAGCGCCTGCCAGTTTTGCTTGTTTCCCTAGCTGTTACTTGGTTCATATCAGCTTGTGTCTGTGCGTTTCATTTTTGTTTAGTTTTTTATATTTTACTTGGAACCCAAAACGTTGCGAGCTGCTTTGGGCACCTCGTGTTTAAACATCTTCAAATGCACTCACTGCTGGCAATTACATCTTTTCAAGAGCATAGCATCAAGGAGAGTCCCTGCCTTCTACAATGTGCTTTATGATCAGGCTTCCTTCAGAATTAGCATAGCTCAGTTGGATAGAACATGTGGCTGATAATGCTGAGATTGCAAATTCGATCCCCATATGGGACGGCTGCATATTCCTACATTGCAGGGGGTTGGACTAGATGATCCTCAGGGTCGCTTCTGTGGGAATGTTGAGGATAATAGTAAAGGTTATATTGGATAAGTATTATCCGTCCTTCACTCACACTAGTAAGTGATGTAGCAGAGCAGATTCCCCTCAATATAGCTGGAAGCTAGTTTGCAGATTTGTTTGAATCTCTTAGTTAAATTTATTTCCTGGTGTCCCCTTTAATCCCTCTTAAAGACACAAGAGTCTTTCTGTGTAAAGTAACAAAAAGTTTGCTCACATTTCAGTTCACAATTCGATCCCTGAAAGGCAGGCTTTTCTTAGTAGTTGCACCAACAAAGTGTGAGTTCATTTCATAGGGAGACTGAACTCATGTGCTGCTGGCTGAGAGCCAGCAGACAGCAAAATTACATTAATATAACAAAATGGCTGCAGGAAAGCAGCAACAAGGCAGCAAGAATCAAGACTGAGACTGAGAAAATGGCAGCATGACTTGGCTCTTTTATGGAGTCAGCCAGAGCCAAGCCCATCTCCCAGGTCACATGCAGGGGAAGGATGCTCCAGACCAGTGTAACAGGAAGTTACACTGACTGGATGTCCCCCTGCCTGTGCCCACTCTAGGGAAATGAAGAATGCTGCATTTGACTGTACCAATGGATTACATCCCATAGCTTCCAACCCCACAATTCTATGATTAGAAGCACAGAGGTACAGCAGAACTTTCCTGTTGCTGTACTGAGCCTCAGGGTTGCTCAGAGAGCTTTGGAACTTGGCGTTGCTTTCTGAGCACCTGAGGTTTAGAACAGTAGGAACAAATTTCCATGTTCTCAGCTGTCAGGGAGGGACTCATCCCCTGAAATTCTGCTGGGTGTTGAACTCAGTGTAACACCAGAATATCTTGTTTCCTGCTCTAGAAGGGAGGGGTAGAGAACAAATTTCACGGTGAGCCAAGATATGTTGGTCTGTTCGACTCCCCTCATAATGAGGAAGAAGAGAAAAGTATTCAGCCAATAAAACATAATGGCAGCTGGTTACGAAGATGTCGTCTGGTGTAGCCAGGTGACCACGGTACACCTGAGCACTTTTGCGTGGAGCACACTGAATGTCTCGTTTCCCACCAGGTACGGCCGGCCCGATCCCTTGCTGCAGAGAGGCTGTGATATGCGCGTCAGCCTACAAATGGCATCGGTGCAGTATGTCCACACTCAGCGCTTTCAAGCCGAAGTGGTGTCTTTCATTCAGCATTTCACTCAGCTGCAGGATGTCTTGGGGCGGCAGAGAGCAGCAATCCAGGGACAGACGGTATGCTTTATAGCCTTCCTTTCAGCTTGCAGGAAATGCCTTCCTTCTGAAACACGAGGACCCTCCAAGGGTTACTGGAGGCTTCTCCGCAATTTGAGAGTCCTCTTTGCGATAGCCCTTCTGTTTTTCCTGCCCTGGGCAGCCAAGGATTAGAAGGCACAGTTCTTTTATCATAATGGCATACATCATAATGGTGCCCCTACGAAAGTAGCTTGTGGAATTTCAGAAGATTGAGTTTGAACGTCCACAACATTTTCCATGCAAGCATAACTAGAAATCAGGACAGTCTACAGCAATACATAGCGAGCCGACGCATTACTTTGTCATCTGTTCCCCAAACAAACACACTGATTTGAGAGCTAGACCTATAAACAATGAGCTCTCCCTCTTTCTGCCATTGCATTTTCCTTGGGGGGGATGTGTGTGTATAATAAAAATAATAATTTATTATTTATACCCCGCCCATCTGGCTGGGCTTCCCCAGCCACTCTGAGCGGCTTCCCAAAAAATATAAAAATACTGTAATACATCAAACATTAAAAGCTTCCCTAAACGTGTGTGTGTGTGTATATATATATAAATATATATTTGCAAACACATAGTATCCATTAAAAATAAATAAATTTAAAAATCCAAATCCCCAAATCACCCCAGTTTTGAGTGCTTTGGAGAGATTCCGCTTCAGCTCAGATGGGGCCAGAGTATTTCAGAAGTAAGGGGTGTATGCCTTGGCTTTTGAAAAACAGGGGATCTGTGGTACTTAGCTAATTGGGAACCACTGGCATAGACAATGCAGAGTAAATGGACCAATGGTCTGAGCAGATCTAAGGCAGCTTCCTGTGTTTAGAAACTTGTGGGGAACTTCGTGTCAAACTAAATTTTGTGTATTTTTTTTTAGTATTTTAATAGTGATGTTCCCCAAGGTGTAGAATTCAGGCAGACTTGGAAGGTCTGGCATTTTGGCCATGAGAAGTTTGGGTGAGATTAACTGAAACCAGTAGCAGGTTTTCAGCATTGCGGTAGTAGCGAAAAATCATCACTTGATTTTTTGTAAAATCACTCTTCTGTACTTTTTGGGGGAGAGGCATAGCATACCCATGACATTAACAGGGCATCTTTTGAGACAACCTCTCTCTTCCCTAAGGTACGAGATCAGGCCCAGCGAGCCACCAGAGTTCTTCTGGACATCGAAGCTGGCGCTCCTGTCCTCCTCATTCCTGAAAGCTCCAGATCCAACCATCTTATTGTAGCCAATCTTGGGAAACTGAAAGTCAAGAACCGGTTCCTTTTTGCAGGTACCCCTGGTACCTTTTCGCTAAAAGATAAGGTAAGACTAATGTACTTGCCTTCACTGTTCTGTACATTGCAGTCAAGCTCAGGAGACAGCAAAAAAGCATTTGTTTTGAAATATTTCTGTCCCCTTTTCCTTTCCCCCCCGAGGACTCAATTTTGCAAGGCGGAGTCTACAAGGATCGTATTCTATGTGAGGTATCTCCAAGCATCCTTCCTTGCAGAGAGGGTGCTGGGTGTTTGTGCTAAGAACCCATGTGGAATTCAGCTACCATGCACATTTCATTCAAAACACGGTGTTCATATTTCTGAAAATACTACCACTGCTGCTGTGATAATTGACACAATTACTGCTGCAGTAATCAGCTGCAGAATTCCATAAGGGTTGGTTTTATCTTGCGGTGTTCTTTTGCTGTGCCTTTTCAAAGTGCTCTTCAGAAGTGCCTCACCTTATTTGCAGGTGTCAGTGGAAAGTGGGTGCCAGCTTGTGGTGTAATTCAATGTTCACAGGCATAATACATCTCCATCTGTGTCCCCCATCACCCATTTTGCCTAGAGTCAGGAGGAGTTGTGCAGCCATCCTTGCTTCTGGGCAGCATACAGCAGAGACGGGTGTCATAGGGTGACAACTGATAGGAAGTGTTTGTGGAGTGGGCAGAGGGTATCTTCAGCTGCAGCTGCTTTTCAGGAAGAAAATGCACTTCCAGTAAGGGTCTGCATCGATGGAGTGAGAATTGCTCCTTGTATATGGAATATTTCGTTTGTCATGACATAGCTCAGCTTTTGCTGGCCCGGTTCCTTTCTGGCTAAAACTCCCACCAGAACTTGCTAGTACAGCTGTGCTGGCTGGGGATCTAGGGAGTTGTAGCCCCAAAAAGTGGAGGGTGGTTCTTTATGACAAATGGGGCACTGCCCCACCAACCTCAGCTTGCTCCCACCTGCCAGCCCTTCTTACTTTGCATCTAGTTCAATGCCTGCCAGCTTCCTCCTTCTTGCTCTCACTTTTGCCCTTGTGGAACTCGACAGGGAGGAGGATAGGTAGAATAGTAGACTTAGGTAACTTGGCCCGTCATCGACTCTGTCTTCACCTACTGTTAGCTGTCCCCCCTCGAGGGAGAGCATCAGTGAGACTGTCGGTCCAGTTCTCTCCAATGGACATCAGCTATCACTGGTCCAAAACACCTGAAGAGCACCAGGTTATCTGTTCAGGCCCAACTAGTAGTTATAGAAATAAACAACAAGGACATTTCCTTTTATGGATGTATTTTTTTTTATTAAAAAAAAAACTTGTGGCCCATTGCTTCTCTCAGTGAATTTCCCTAACTTTGGACCGCCCCCATTTCTAGCAGGATTCCGTTCAGTTTTCTTCCCCACTGGGAACCCCAAAACACAGCATGAAGAAAACAGCAAGCACTGATGAGTCCAAGACGGCATCATGTTCCTCTGAAGGGTTGTTCATGAAACTGTCCTCTTCTGGACCAAATCTGAGTCGGCTAAAAAGTGACCCAGGAGCAAGTGCTTTGGCTAAGCCACCAAAGATGACCACTTTGCCAGTCCCGGACAGTCCTGGTAAGTTGGAGAGAGCTGGACCAACAGACTCATTGATCTTCTTCTCCTGTTCATTTTGTGTTGGTTCTATTCAGATTGGCTACCACTGATGTGGTAAGTTATCCAACAGTCAGGGTGGTCTGGCAGGCCCAGACAGCGGGGGGGGGGGGCATATAGGCCACTTGGCCCAGGCCTCCGATTCCAAAGGGGGCTTCGGTCAGCATATTCACAATCGACGGAGAAGTTTTAATTATAATTTAATTATAATTAATAGTCAAATTTGTCTACTTAAAAATAGATTTTTAAACGCATTATTGAACTATTAAAAATTGTATAATACATTTTAACCCAAAATAAAAAAAAATCCTTCCAGTAGCACCTTAAAGACCAACTAAGTTAGTTCTTGGTATGAGCTTTCGTGTGCATGCACACTTCTTCAGATACGCATGCACACGAAAGCTCATACCAAGAACTAACTTAGTTGGTCTTTAAGGTGCTACTGGAAGGATCTTTTTATTTTGACTATGGCAGACCAACACGGCTACCTATCTGTAACATTTTAACCCAGTTATCCCCAGGGTAAAAAAAAGGGGGGGCACATTATCTCCCTGGCCCGGGCCTCTGCCTGGCTCTGCAAGGCCCTGGGTCTGGGTATGTACCCTGCTCAGTGTAGATTTTGAAAGGTGTTTTTGTGGAGCTGTATTTTTGATAGCAAACCCTCCCACCATGGTGCTTAAGTGTGTAACCGAAGACGGTTAGCTCCAAATGGTAAGCATCCTCCACTTGGAGATGGCTTTGAACTGGCCCTTATGATGTAGAACGATGCTCTGTAGCAAAGAGCACTTTTTGCAGAGCTGGGCAGGGGAAAGTAAAATATTTTGGGTTGATCTCTTGCAGAGGAACAAATGTGCCTGCTGGACTGCATTGTGGTTGACCTGCAGGACATGGATATTTTTGCTGCTGAAAGGTACTCAAGAGAATATTCGAAAGCTACGGAAGATGCGAGTGCTGATCTGGTCTTCCCATCCTTCATTGTCAGGCAGACAAGGGGGAGCCTCTTGACTGAACCCTTCAGGCTGAAGTTGCAAGTAGAAAGAAACTTGGACAAGTGAGTTATGTGACTCTGTGATTCCACATTCACTGGGGTGCCTCCCCTCCTGAGTTAAGTTCACTTGCGTTTGGAAGATTTCAGCTTTATGTGGCAATGTGTCAGTTTTTCATATATACTTGTGAAGTTTTTTAGAACGCTTCTCAACCGTTTTCATTAAGTTAGTGTTGGAGAACAGCTTCATGATGCCGAGACATTGTGATGACTCGTGTGCGTTTTTCTTTTGTAGGGAGATAAGCCACGCGGTGCCTGATATATCTGTTCATGGCATCTTGTCGTCGGTGCATTGTTCCCTGGATCTGAGTAAATATAAACTAATTCGTGGACTCTTGGAAAATAATCTTGGGGAGCCGATAGAAGAATTCATGCGGCCTTATGACTTACAGGACCCAAGAATACATGTGAGAGGAGTGCACTTTTGCAGTTGAAAAATCTGTCCTGAAATATTTGCATTGTGTTAAGATATAATATAGGCCAGGGGTGGGGAAACTCAGGCTCTCTGGGCCAAATGTGGCCCTCTCAGCCACACCCCTTCACTGGCTCTGCTCCACAACCTCCTTGAATGCTTTTGCCTGGCTGGAATATGTCTATGGACTCTGGCAATGCCTCTTGCTTCCTTGGACAGAGGATGGAGAGGGACATATGAATAAGCGTAAAAACTAACCTAAGGTAAAAATCACGTTTACACTTATCATTTCACCTGCTTTTTCCTCTGGCCCTGCCCACCACTGGCCGTCAGAAGGCTCTTGACTAATAAAGCCTGGGTCAGATGAAAATCTTGGTTGAAGAGAGAGGAAGATTCTGAATGTTGAGGCTCTATCAAGGCATAGGAGTCACGTTGAAGCACTTGTTACTGAGTGTGTAGGTGTGGAGAATTCCAGAGGACTGAGAGGTGTGGTGATGAGGTGCAACACAAGTGGGGATTCTGTAAGCAAAGACTGTGATCCTTCAACTTGGGAGTCGTTCAGAAAATGTTGTGTTCAGTGCAATACGTGGATAGGAAACTGGAATCCTTCTTTGCAACCGTTTTTGTTCGTTTCTCCTTTTTAGACTGTGTTGAGTGGTGAAGTTTACACTTGTGTGTCTTTCCTAATTGACATGGTCAATGTAAGTCTGGAACTCACTAATCCTCAGGGGAAGGAAGGCTCATTAGCCAGGTACGTTTCCCCACCCTTTCGAGAGAGAGAAAATCTTCTTTACTGCGTTTGATTTTTTCTAACCCAGTTGTTTTTTATTTTTCTGTTTTTCTCCATGCAAGAGATGAATGATAAAGGACAAGAGGGAGGGTTCAAATGATGAAAGTAGGGGACAATGTCGCTTCCTGTGGGTGAGGGGTGGGAAAACTTTTTTGCAGAGGTTTGAAAGAGAAATGCCGGGCGGTGGCGCTTTTGAAAACCTTGAGCAAGGGGCATCAGCTGATGGGTTGGTAGGAGCCTGCTTTCAAACGTCCCCTCTCCGCCCCCTCCCACACTTTAGGCTGGTGGGCTTGTGCCTTGCTCGATCAAAGGAACAGTCACCCCACACCTGAGTCCATGTATACTGTCAGGTGCAGGGCAGGTGGTAATGGCTTTGTGGGCCAAATGGGCAGGAGTCCTGGAGCGCCATGTTTAGTCTGTGGGCTTGGAGGTTCCCCTTACGAAGAGAGGATGGACAGTGTGCTCAGCACGCTGAACAACGCCAAAAGGAAACTCCTCCTAAACCAGCAAGCTTGTAAAGCAGGGCAAGTACAATTTGGAAGGGAAAGTAACAATTTGCAATAGTGACCATTCCAGTGTATCAGTCCTTCGCAGCTCTTAACCCTGCAGCACGCTTTGTGGCAGATGCGTCCTAGTGCTGTCACAAGGCTCTGCCCATCCTATTTGGCTACAGCAAAACTTAAGGTGAAGCCATAATTCCTCACTTGCCATTGTTCTCATTTTCTTTCGTTAGCCAGATTGAGGCTGGCTCAGAAAATCCGGTGCCAGGGTGATCTCTGCTTACAGTAGGGAATCAACAGCTCTGTGTATCTTAGATCTGGAGTTGCCAGGGACCTTCTGCATTCAAAGCAGCCACCCTACCATCAAGTTACAACCTTTCTCCTTACCCTCCTACACTTAGCTAGGTAATAATAGCGCAGGAAGTTTCCTCACACCAACTCAAACTGTTGACCCGTCTAGCTTGTTGTTTTCCATACTGACCGAGTTCCAGCTCTCCATCTCCTTATACTTAATTTTCCCGCCAGCCACAATGGGTTGCATCCAATGCTAGACCCATTGAAATGAACAGCAATCACTCATTTTGGTCCATTAATTTCATTGGGTCTGCTCGTGAGTAAAACTCAGTTGGATACAACCCAGTTCTTCCAGGGGGAAGTGGAGGAAGCATATGCTACAATATGCAAATATGAGCGGAATATTTGGAAACTGTTTGGAAAGCATTTTGTGAGGTGCTTTGTTTTGTTTGCTCTCCCTTGCTTCAAATTCCTTTAGGTTTGACTTTAAGAAGTCCAAATTGCTCTTTGAGGGTTTCTCAAACCAAACCAAATCCATCAACTTGGTTTCACATTCCATGATGGCATTTGACACGCGGTACACAGGGCAGAAGATGGCTTCGGGAATGCCAAACGTGTTCAACTGTATCTTCCAGTCATCGAAGAACAGCAGTACTCAAGGAGCAATACAGATTGAGCTTCATTACAGGTAGGAGGAGCCTGAGATCACAGACAGCCCAGGACTGGCCCATGTGGAACAGGTGGCCTTCAGCTTGGTTTTCAGCCTGCAGGCTAAGGGTCACCGAGGACTTGAGCCTCTGTGTCAAGGCCACCTTTTCAGGCAAGATTTCATGGTCTCTGCAGCATCACTTGGTCCATTAACATTTATAATTAAGAACATAAGAAGACCCCTGCTGAATCAGTCCAAAAGCCCATCACAGTCCAGCATCCTGTTCCGAAGGTGGCCAATCAGGTGCCTTTGGGGAGCCAACAAGGGGGCTTGAAATGAAACTAGTGTGACTGGATAACGGAGCACAGCTGGCAGCTAAAGAACCGATGCCAAGCTGCTGAGCTGTTTCAAGTACCGTATATACTCGAGTATAAGCTGACCCGAATATAAGCCGAGGCACCTAATTCTAGGACTAAAGATCAGGAAAACTTATTGACTCCTGTATAAGCCGGTTCACCACACCACAAACCTGGTGGTGGCGGCAGCGGAGGAGGAGAAGAACAAGCAGCCCGAAAGGGCTGCTTTCGGGCTGCTCGCTCCTTCACCGCCACCGCCACCATGGGCAAAGGGCTCCTTTTGGGCTGCTCATTCCTCCTCCGCTGCCCCTGACAGCGGCAAAGGTGGGGGAAGAGGAAGGAGCAGCCCAAAAGGGCTCCTTTTTCGCCGCTCGTCCCTCTGCCCCCCCCTAGCAAGAGCAGGCATAGGCGCCTGGTTGGGAGAGGCACAGCGCAGCGCCTCTCCCAGCCATGGTTCCTGTGGCTGCCCTTGTGAGAGGCGGGCGGCGGTGGAGGGATGAGTGGCGAGAAAGGGCTCGTCCCTCTGCCGCCACCCGCCTCACTCAAGTATAAGCCGAGGGTCAGCTTATATTCAAGTACATACGGTATATCCTTTTGAACCAGCGATGTCACAGCATCAATACTAGAACAAAAGATGGATCTCAACTGTCGTGTAATCAGCTTTGCTTGCTTAATACTCTCCCAAAATAATTTCAAAATGATGGATGCTCAAAAGTGGGCAGTTGGGGTTGATAGAAGGTGCATAAACATACTCATTGCTCACATCTCTCCCCGCTAGATCTACCAAGGATTCCTCCTGCTTCACAGTTGTTCTGAACAACCTCCGCGTGTTTCTCATCTTCGATTGGCTAGTGCTTGTCCACGACTTTCTGCAGACGCCCAGCGACACCAAAAAGGAGTCCAGCGCCACTCCTTCCCGACAGCGCAATTACAGCAGTGAAACCGCTGTTGTTCCCAAAGCAGTGAAGTGTGGGATAGTTACAAAGCGTTCTTCCCTTCAGGTCTCCGCCGAAAAGCAGTTGGAGGTCAAGGTAAATGTGACAGGTAAGGCAAGAACTCGGGAGGCTGGGAAGGGAAGGGCTGGGGGAAGTCAGAGGTCAAGGCTTTGCCATGGCGGCAACTCATGCTTCTATCCACATTATTTGTGTATCATTCTGTCATAGAGTGGGGGGTGAGAGTGGGAGAGATGAAGCCCAGGGATAGAGCATCTACCTTACGCATAGAAGGCCCCAATCTCTGGCATTTCCAGGTGGAGTTGGGAGAGTTTCCTGCCTGAAAACCCAGAGGACCACTGCCAGTCAGTGTGGACAATGCTGAGCTAGATTATACTGTCTCAGTATCAGGCACAGTTTCCTATGTTCCTGTTGCCGTCATGAACACAGAACTCAGTTTGCAGGTTGAACACCTGCAGTTTCAGACCTGAACCATTACAGTAGGGATGACTCGGGTTCAGCCTGGATAGACCCACTTTGGCAGGGTGAGGAGGGAACAGCCAATCTGTGTTAACCCTGATTTTCTCCCACTTATCTGCCCACACCACACCCCATTCTAGAGTTTGCCACTATGGTTAGGGACAGTAGCTCTCGGAGTTCTGTGTCGACACCCAGCGTTCTGCTAAGTGTTGAATGTGGCTGCAAAGATGAACAGAAATGATGAGCCAAGTGTGTTATTTGGCCATTGCTGAGAATTAGCTACCTTTCTGTGATGCTTGATGGAGAGTCCCATGCATCAGAAATTTTAAAAAGCTGTTATTTACCTTAAATTTCTCATTTTGTGACATCTGACTTTCCACACTAAGCTGGAGAGAGAATGTTGACAGTATCCAAAACCCATTCACCAACTGGAGAAATGCTTGTCACGTTTCCCTTCAGATACTGAATTTGTGGTGGTCGAAGACATGTCCTGTGTGGATACCAATGCAATTATTCTGAAGGGGACCACAGTTCTCACATACAAACCCAAACTAGTGGATCGCCCTTTCTCAGGCAGTTTGTCTGGCATTGAGGTAAGAGTGCATCTCTCCTGCCGCCTGATGCAATTCTAGCAGGTGATGATGTTATTTTTTTGGGGTGGAGGAAGCTTACCTGTCATCCTAAGGCAGGGGTTCCCAAACTCTGGTCCGCAGGGGTTCCCAAATTGTGGTCAGGTGGTCCGCAGCATGTCAGCATTAAATATCCATATAGATCTTCAATTGTATTTTGTTGCTTCTTGCATTTCTTATATCGTATTTTATTGCACTGCAACTTAAACCCTATGGAGTCTGAATTGTAATGCTATGAAAGACAAAAAATTAAAGAAGCGATAAAAGCACAATTAAAAATCAGACAGCATCTAGGGCAGCACATCAAAATTTCTACAACGGGCAAGAAAAAGAATGAAGCTGTCTCCTAAAGTGTATCATAAGAGCTTTAAATAATCTAATAGGGTAGAATCCATCAGATACATAAAAGCTGTATCTCACCATAACTTGGACCAGCCTTCGAAAATCCACTGCCTTGCCCTGCCCCCCCCGCCCCGCCCCGCAGCATATTTTGGGTATCACAAGGTGTGGGGAGGGAGAAAATTGTGTTGGCGGAAGACCACAAACATAGTGCTTGATCTCTGTTCCGTGTCACCTAGGTTTTTTCATGCCGACTGGGAAACGAGCAGGAAACAGCACTCTCGATCATCGACCCTGTACTAATTCAAGTTGAACTTGTGGGGAACTCTTCATATCCAAGCGGCTCAGGATTGTTGGATGCCTTCAACAGTGAAGACTTCCCACCTGTTTTAGAGGTAATGCTCTAAATCAGCCTGTGGTGGCTGGGGTTGATGGAAGTTGCCTCCCCAAACATCTGGATGGGGCAGGCTTCTCTAAATGATTGTGTTCGGCGTTCTCAAATATACGTGCAAGCTACCCTGCAAAGGCTGTCGCAATTGCTTTCCTTGAAAGTGTCATGATAACGTGTAAAACGATTGAGTGAGTTGGGTGTTGGTTGTGTTAAGTTTAGCCTGGAGAAGGGAATTCTGAGAAGTGATATGAAAGCCATCTTCAAATATCTGAAGGGCTGTCACTTGGAAGATGGGGCAAGCTTGTTTTCTGCTGCTCCAGAGGGTAGGACCCAAACCAGTGGATTCAAATAGCAAGGAAGGAGATTTCGGCTAAACATTAGAAAGACTTTCTGACAGCAAGAACAGCTTGACAGTGGAACGGGCTGCCTTGGAAGCTGGTGGGCTTTCCTTCCTTGGAGATTTTTAAAGAGAGGTTGGATGGCCATCTGTAAGGGATTCTTCAGCTGCGATTCCTGAATCGCAGCCAGTTGGACTAGATGACACCTGCAGTCCCCTCCAACTCTACAATTCTATGAAACCTTTCTTTAAACAAAAATAACAAGCTATATAGCTGCTTGTACAGATGTGCCTTTTTGGAACAAACATGTGTCCTAGGACACCGGGGGGGGGGGAATATTGTACTTCTTGGAACAAGGGGTTGGATTCAGACACCAGTGAATAGATCCTAATCCGAAATTTATATGTGCCTTTTTTCCAATTTACTTCGCTTCACAGGGCAGATATTTTCCCCATTTTCTCCCTTGGTATAAATGGATTATTTCAACACTGGGATGGGGATCCTGTGGCCTCTTAGAGGTTGTTCATTTCATCCCTGACCATTTGTCATGTTGAATGGGGCTTCTGGAGTTGCAGCCCAACAACATCTGGAGTGTTACATCTGGAGTCCCCATTGCTGCTTTAAACTCCATCATTTGATAGAAAGTTCATGACTCGAGTTCTGAGAGATTTGAAACATTTAACACCTGTCTTTGTGTTTTAGATTCTGATTTAATTTTAAACCAGGTTGTTTTAAAAGAGAAACATATGGGTTTTAGGGTTTTTTAATGGTTTAATTAACAGGGTCAAGTAATTTTGTTTTTGTTTTTAGTCCACTTCTATATTCTGTAGACATTCCCACTTGCTAATTTCTCTTTGCTGCTGTTCCTAATTTTTATTTAGATTCAGTTACAAGCATTGGATATCAGGCTGTCTTACAACGATGTCCAGCTGTTTCTGGCCATTGCAAACTCTATTCCTGGTCAGACCAGCAACGCTGTGCCGGACCCAGCTGCTGCTTCAGATGCCAGGGCCACAGCTTCTCCTTCTCCTGCTGCTTCCTCTTGGGTAAATGAGATCCCAGGACTGGTGTCAGAAACCATAGAAACATACAAGCACACTTTGGATCCCGTTCTTGGTATGAATGCATTTTTTTAAAGTTAAACTTGTGTTACTTTCTCCTTAAGTCATCCATTGCTGAGATCATGCATAAGATTTAGCATGACATACATGGGTAGTTTGATTAAGACGCAAATGAAAATAATAAATGATACAATAAAAAGGAGATTGTCTGAATGTGATCACAATCGTATTGCTTGCTTATCTGCCTCCCCGCAAAAAATCCTTTATTAATTACATTTTGCAATGCTTGTTACAGATATGACATCCAGTGTCATATACTCTCATATCTCTTGCATTTGAGTGAGCAAACATACCAGGAAGTCTTCCATTACTGTTGTCATCTAAACCAGGATACCATGGTTAACAGCTTGGGAATAATATCCTGCTTAATAATCACAGATTCCCTGTTCAGCTGACACAGGAATGGAAGACTTCCTGATTTGTTTGCCTGCTTGCAGCCAAAAAGCGCGTTCCTATCTCAACTTAAGCAAAGATGACAATCGGAACTCAGCCAGTATGATAGCTTATATATTGTTATATATGATATACGATATCTTTATTGTCATTGTCCCATGCAGAACAATGAAATTGAAAACTACATAAAACTACATAAAAACTACATAAAACATTCAAAACCCCCTGAAAACTCTGAAACCCCATTTTAAAATACACTATACTATAGAGTTCTATATAGCAGTTCTAGGCAATTGTGATGTGGCTTCATAATGACAGAAGTATATCTACAGTCTTACACTGGTTGACTTGTCCCCAACCTTGCTAATTGTGTTAACTGTTTATGCTACACTCATAATACTACTTTTCTTGAAAATAGAACTGTTCCTTGTGTTTTGCAATTGACCGCTTCCATAAAATATTTTGGAGGGGAAACAGCAGGAAGTGAATATGTGTTCAGGCCTTAATAGCAACTTACTATTTAATTGCAGAGTTGCAGCTTGCCCGACTGCAGGAACTGGGGTTTAGCCTAGATGACTGCCGCAAAGCTCTGTTGGTATGCCAAGGTATGGTTATTTTTGTGTGACTTGCAGATGTTATAAAATTGTCCTTGTAATAGTTTGCCGCAGCAAAACAGGAGTGCATTCCATCCTTTGCAGGTGGACAATATTGTCGGCCCACAACTTTCCCCCCTCATCTCTCCCCCTCCCCTCCCCCTCAGTGCCATAACATTGATTGTTCTTACCCCGTTTTTGTGAAGATGTGATTTTCAACTAGAGGGGTGGGCCTGCTACCAGGCCATGGCCTCATCTAAGAAGGGCTGCAGCAGCACTACCACCATACAAAAGTGCACTTTTGTGTTAAAGGTTGGAATAAGTTGAAGACTACCAATATAAACCATCCTTATCATTTTATTATTTATTATTATTTATTGAATTTATATACCACCCTATACCCGGAGGTCTATAACCTTCCTCCTAGACTATCCAAATAAATTAAATAGTCAGGATGGCAATAAAGCTGCTGTGGTGGGGAAAGAGGTATGGCCCTTCTTGGCAAGGGTTTTTGGCTGCTCAGAGCATGATTTTATTCCTTCTGGCTACGTATATAGGCATGGAGGGAGTTTCTTTGGCTTTGGGTGTGCTTGTGGGATAGTAAAAGAAATGTGTGTCCAATTAGATTGATAGATAATATTAATCTGGTGACACTTTGAAGGCTTCTGATTTTATTTTATTTTTAGCTCAAGCCTGCATTATTGGGAAAGAAACAGTTTTCTTTTGACGCCCTTCCTGCTTTGCATTGCTTAGTAGGTGTCTGTCTGATTGCTTGCTTGTTGTGCACTCAGGTCAGCTGAAGAAAGCAGCAAGCTGGTTGTTCAAGAACGCCGAGCCTTTGAAGTGTGCACCGTTGGATTCCAGCCACCGTGATATCCAGGGCCCCATGGCTCTGCGCTTAATCTCTGGAGTAGAAATTAAAGCAGACAGCATCTGCATTTGCTTTATCGACGACTGCATGGACTGTGATGTTCCCTTAGCCGAGCTAACCTTTTCACGTAAATATTCCCACTTTTTTGCAGCCGTTGCTGCAGAGTTTGCTGGTTGTCACATGGCTTGTGTTTCAGTTCGTTGAGGCTGGGGAATCTTCGAGTGATGAGGGCATTTTAAGGTTCTTGGAAATCCATCCTGTAATCTCTTCTCTTGGGAAGTTAGCCACATAAGCTTCAGTCAGCGCTCAATGCTGGTCAGGGTGTGGTATGTAGAATTGCAAGTTTGTAAGAACCTGAGGATCAGCCCTTGTACAGCAAGGTGGGCTTTTGGAATAATGCCTAGCATTAATCAGAATTTACCCAGCATCTTCCGTCATTAACAGGGAAAGAAAAGCATGCCCCGGGTGTTAAGTGCCTTTAAGAGAAAGAGCGAGTTTAGGAAGGCAACACCTGAGACTTCAAGTAGGGTTGCTGTCTCCACCAGCAACCCTGCTTGAAGTCTCACCAGCATACCAGTCACCACAAAACCAATGAATCCATCAGTCTCAACCCACTGTTAATATCAAGCAGGTCTGCCAGTAAAGCATTTTGAGTACCAGAGAAGGAGCAAGAAAGGAGAGGTGGAGCCTCAAAAGAGCAAAAAACTGAAAAGGAGCAATTAATGGCCCAACACATTTCTGAAGATACTCAAAGTTAATTAGGCTTGTTTGTTTGCAGTTCATGGGCATAGGACACAATGCTGTACATCTAAGTACTCCAAGGAAGAATATCTTAGAAATGTGATGCCATTTAATTTGCCTTTGTTTTGCACCTTTGAGAGCCCCCCTCTTCTCTTTCCACTTGGGAACCAGCTTTTGTTATGACTGCTTCTGGTGCTTCAGTGTGCTTTAAAAAGAAAAAACTGGTGAGGGTGTGTGTGTGTTTGTGTGTGTGGGTTAAATGCGTACCTGGATAGAGTCCTTTAGAACACCTTCTCACAAAGTGATGAACTGAAAAATGTTTGTTAACTATGGACTGAGGCTGGGAGGGGATATGGTTGTTGTTGTTTTTTAATGGTTGAAAAGTTGCTCATTAATTTTTGTATAAATGGTTTAATTTCAGACCTGAATTTTCTCCAGCATCTAAGAGCCAGCCCTGAAGGTTATGCGAATTTTACACTCTCAGGAGATTACTATAACCGCGAGCTTTCGGGTAAGAAGGGTGGGGAGCTTTGTGACCAAATGTGGCTCTTCAAGCCCCTCTATCTGGCCCTCGGGGTTTTCCTGTGGTGGTCGTCACCTACTGACCCTGCTTTGCACCTTCTTTGCCTGTTTATGGCTGGCTAGAATATGTCCTTGAACTCCGATAATGCCTCTTGTTTGCATGGATGGAGGACAGAGAGGTGTGTGTAGCCTACTGTACAAAGATAATATTTACATTCATTGCTCAATACGTTTTGACTCTGGCCTCATCCACCACTGCCATTGTGGCCCCCTGGAAAGTCACACGAAAGAAAACATGACTCTCAGGCTAAAAAGGGTTTGCCACCCTTGAGGATAAGTGTTTGTGTATTCCCAGCATTTGGCGCTCAGAGAGATGCTGCTTTAGCCACCATGGCTAGCAGCCATTTACCTGAGTTCACTGTACATCTGAGAATACTCTTTTTTTAAAAAAAGGAAAAGGAAAAAAGACCTGTTTCTGTTTTTATGCTACCTGAGAAGTGGATAGTTAGACTGGGGTACTTCCGCTTGCATTTGAAGCTGCAGTTACTTGAATAAAGCATAATAACACAAAACGCACTGCAGCATGTATGAAACTGGTGTGACTGGCATTCAGAATCCATGTTTTAACCCATCGTGATGATTGGTCTGTTTTCCTCTGTTTCTCCCAGGCTGGGAGCCTTTTATTGAGCCCTGGCCATGCTCTGTGTCCTGGCAGCAGCAGTTAGCCAGCCGCCTCCACCCTTCCCGGTTGAAGCTGGAAGTGAAAGCGAAACATCGTTTGGACATCAACATAACTACTGTGTTAATCGGTATGTCAGGCCTGTGGGGTAGTAAACCCACTGAATTTAACCAGTTTCAGTGGGTCTGTTATCAGTAGGTCTAGCATTGGCTGCAACCCTTGGCTTTGTTTGTATCTTTCTCTAAGCTTGGTTTTTTGGGGAAAGGAACTCTGCAGGCACCAGAGAAGTCATTGGTTGTGCAATTTTTTTAGCTTCAACCTGACCTGTGCTATATTTTCTTTTTCCTCTTCTTCTGTTTCTCTGTCTGTCTCTAGAGCAGTATGCCAGCACCAAGCAATCATGGATGGCAGATTATTGCAAGCAGGAGAAGGAAGTAGAGGAAGTTGAATCTGAAGACTGGATGGGCTCTTCAGTTGACCCTCCATCCTTCGGACAAGGTATGGCTTTTACTCCATTACAGTGGGCTTTTTTATATAGCTTGTGATTGCACATGCCGCACTGTAGCTATAGAATGAGACCGTCATAATATTGCTCTTAGTAGAATGCTTAAGGCACTGCCTTTAGAGTTCTCCCCACTCTATGCTTCATTCCTTTCTGATTTGCTGTTGGGCAATTCGGCTTCAAACTGAGCGCTTGTTACCGCCTGTCTGTAACTTCTATGTGCATAATACTCTATTACACAAAAGGTCTGTTGGTAGTGTAACCAGGCCACGGAGCCCTTTTCTGGCTCACTTTATTTCATGTTTACACCCTACTCGCAGTGGACATCCACACCTTTCAGCCTCCTGTGTGGCCTCAAGCCCAACTTCCCAATGTTTGTCCCAAGCTCCTACCTGCGCTGCCAACCACTCCCAATCTCTTAACCAGGATCCTGGATCTTGCATGACCTTCCTTCCCGCTCTCCTAGCTGTTTGGGCACAAGCCCCACTCAGATTGAGAAGACTGTGCATGGGCGCTGAAGAAACTTCTAAACTCTAGATCTTCCCATCCTCACTCCTTTGCCTCGGGACTGCTTCCCAGTCAGATGCCTCTGGTCTTAAATCCCTTGTGGTATTAACAACTCTGATAGAGAGTGACTGAGATGGTAGGAGTGTCCTTGATACCCAAGGGGAAATACTGTATTGTGGCCTCTGTTAAAACCTTCGATCTCTGTCTTTTAAAAATAAATAAATGATTTCTTCGATACAAAATCCTGAAAATGAAACAACGATATCAAGCTTTCTTTTGCACCTACTTTCCCCCAGTATCACTATATTTTTGTTGCAGTATTTCACACCTCCATTGGCCTGGTTCACATGCAGCGCTAAACCATGGTTTAATTTGATTGTCCAAAGCTGGCCTAGCATCTTAACCATGGCTTATTAACCACAGGTCAGCCACACCCATGATGGTTCATTGTTCATGGTTTACATTAACCATTGCTTGGTGTTGCATGTAAACCAGCTCAATGACAGGGGCTCTTTCTCTGGCCGTGTGATACCCTTTCTGCTCATAACTTCCCCTCCTTTGGGTATGTGCAACAATCTTGCCTGTATATCTGCATTTTCCCCTTCCTTGCTAATGTTGTCTTTCCTGTCTGCCAGGCCTTCCTCTTGTCTACCTTAGAACTAGGAGTACAGCCAGTCTGACTAACCTAGAGCACCAGATGTATGCTAGAGGTACTGTATTGCAAAGTTGAGATGCTTTGCTCTTTCCCAGAAATGTCTTGTATAGCAGATAGTTGTTGCTTCTGTGTCACTTGTCAAAAGGAGCCAATGCGATCTGTTAAATTGCTTGCAGTGTTGCATAATTAAGTCCTACTGGACATTGGGATATGTGTTGATCAAACTCAATATGAAACTTTTTTTTAATCAAAGCTGGCAAGGCTTTATTGAGCTCCTGTGGACATGCCCAGTTGGGTTTCTCACTTCCCTCTCTTCGAATGGTGTAAATAAATAAAAAACTAAGCATCCACTTACTGGAAATGCCATTTCCGGTGAACTTACTTCACACGTTGGTGTGTTAGGGGTAAAATTAAGGTTGCTGTGGAATCCAGGGCCTGAGAAGAAGGGTGCAGTCCTTGAGTTCCCAGCAGTTTCTCCTAGTTTGTAGGCTCAGCAGATGTTTCAGTCAGATTCCCACTGGGTAGACAGATGTCCGGGGTGAGCTCCCGTTGCTCGGTCCCTGCTCCTGCCAACCTAGCAGTTCGAAAGCACATCAAAGTGCAAGTAGATAAATAGGTACCGCTCTAGCGGGAAGGTAAATGGCATGTCCGTGTGCTGCTCTGGTTCACCAGAAGTGGCTTAGTCATGTTGGCCACATGACCCGGAAGCTGTACGCCAGCTCCCTCGGCCAATAAAGCAAGATGAGCGCCGCAACCCCAGAGTCGGCCACGACTGGACCTAATGGTCAGGGGTCCCTTTACCTTTTAAATGAACATTCATGGCCTTTCCCAGCAAGAGTTCACAGACTTACAAACTGAGAAACAAAGTAAGGGAAACTCTATGAGTGAAGGACCACCCTGTACGGATTGGTCCTAAAGCTGAGCTCTGCTTTCATACCTTTTAATATTGCCGCTAATGGCTATTAATTTCTCATCTTATAACTACTAGTATCTGTGCAAAACCTAACAACACGTTTGTTTAGTGACTGGGTAATCTTTAAAAGGCTAAAAATCCTTAAGACATGAAAACACCGTTTTGATTCTATCTTAACTTCTGACCTATAGCTCTCTGGTGTCTCTGCAGAAAGTTCTCTTACACCTAACTCTGCACCTACACCTGCTCTATCACAAAAATGCAAACTCACAAAATATTCTTAAGTAAATTTCCACTCAGGCTTCCCAAACTAATATATAACAACTCAAAGGCTGGCCCCATTTTGAGTGAAATGGGGTTTGTACCCTACCTTTTTCACTAGCTGCCCCCCCCCCCCACTTTACCCAAGCAAAAAAGAAAAGTATTGCCTTCTCCCCCACATGATGTTGTGCAGCAGGCAAGGATGCCAGGCTTCTCCTTAACTGGAAGCAATGCACAACACACTGTTTGCAGTGTTTCAGGCAAATGAACAATCTAATCCAGCTGACTGGGAATTATTTGGAGAGGGTGATCTCTAGCCCAGCATTTGAAAATTTGGGAGAAGGCTGTATTCAGCTGGTCAAGCTAGGAACGCTGCCTGTAGCTGGAACAGCGTCTGATCCCAGCAAGAGAAAAATAAGCCCTGCAGGCCAGTGCCCATGGCTTCCTAACTTCTTTTTCCTCCTTCCCTCACAGCTGAAATGAAGACGCCAAAACGCAGACAGCCTTTTGTGCCATTTGCCCTGCGAAATCACACGGGTTGCACTCTGTGGTTCGCCACTTTGACAACAACACCGACCCGGTAAGGAATTTGGGGTGGGGAGGAGGAAGTGAATGCAGATCTTGATTTGGTTTGTTTGTTTTTAAAATATTTTTATTAACTAATTCCACATAGCAAATTATCAAAACATATATTCATTATTTTCCCCCTCCCCCCCTTCAACCCCCCCCGAGACTTCTCTCAGCTCCTCTCTCTGATTTCTCAGCACATATTATTCTCTGCATGTTGTAAAATTATATGTATCCTTACATTATCTATCTACCATGTTAACGCTTAATAATTTTGTGTATGTTTATTCAAAACCTGCCAAGGAATCCCAATTCATTTTGCTGTCTTTTTAGATAAGTGGCAAAAAGCTCCCACTCTTCCTTAAAGTCACAGTTGTCCTTGTCCCGCAATTTGTATGTCACTTTGGTTTGTTTTAAAAGTGTGTGTGCACACGCACACACACACATGCCCCAAACCTAGAGGTTTGAAGGATTCATTTTATTGAAGCAGACTGGCAGATTTGTTCAGAGAGATTCCCGCCCTCCACCCCCGCCCCAAATTGTTGTGTCATGAAAACGCAAGGCAAAAGCAAGTTTATATGTTTGTCTGCATAGGATAGACACTGAAGACTTTGAAGTTGGCAAAGCAAGGTCCACACAAAAACTGACAGTCTGGTATGACTTTTGCTTTTAGTGCTGCTCTCTCTCACAGTGGAAGCCCGGGAGTCATCCCGGAGGAAAACGGATCGTTTCTGGATGGCACACATAAAGTCAGCGAGTGGCGAGAAGTTCTTACTGGTGAAGAGGTTCCCTTTGCATTTGAAGCCAAAGGGAAACAGCGACACAGGTGACACATACTGAAACCACATTGTGATTATCTACTGTGATGGCCTTGCATTTTGATGCCTCAGTTCTTGACTGTGCACCTTGGAGAAGGTAACCTTTAACTGGAATTTGAATGGGCCTTTAGTGGATCAACTGCAAGCTCCAGTGCGCTGCATGCAGCAAGTTCCAGGATCTGTTGCAGCAGCTCCCAGTAAGGCTGAGATCCCCTACCTGAAAGCCTGGAGAGCCATGGCTAAATGTGGACAAGGTGCAGGGAACTGTTGACCTTCCACATGTTGTTGGATTCCAGCTCCCATCATCCCCAGCTAGCATAGCCAGATGGTCAGAGATAAAGAGAGTTGTTGTCCAGCAACATCTGGCAGGCCAGAGGTTCATTGTCTCTGGTTGAGACAGTCCAGATGTTCTTGGACCAGTGGTCTGACTCTGTATAAGGTAGCTTCATATGGCCCAATAGTGTTGTGCTAGTGAAAGTCAACTAGTCCTTTAACCGGGAAGCATTTAGTTTTGCTGTCGAGAGATAATGCTCTTTTATTTTATTTTTTTGCAACAATGTGAATCTGGAAACTCTTCACTGTTCCTTTGGTCTTAATGTTAATCTGCTTTATTTTAAAACTTAACAGGCACACACACGACCTAAGAATCCATCAGCTGCAAGTGAGAGTAAATGGCTGGGAACAAGTCAGTCCAGTGTCGGTAGACAAAGTAGGAATATTTTTCCGGTATGCAGCTCCTGATAAGAGCACATCTTCCTCTACTGTAAGTCCTGATGCTTCCTTTCTCCCCCACCCACCCATTTTAGTAGTTGATGCTGTTTGGCTGTTCCCTTCCCTCAACTTCCTTTCCCCAGCTGTATCAAAGTAGGTCTGTGCATTGATAAAAGACTACCAAAAAAAGCAAGTGGAAGATAAGGCTGTCAATAGCCTTAGTATAGTCAATAGTATGATTGAGTTTCAACTTTGCCCCCATGGTCAGGTGTAGTAATGATTCTGAATGCTAGCTGCTGGAAACCGCAGGAGGGGAGAGTTATCTTGTGCTCGAGTCCTGCTTACAGGTTTCCCATGGGCATCAGGCTGGCCACCATGAAAACAGTATGCTGAACTAGATGGCCCATTGGCCTAATGCAGCAGGCTCTTCTCATTTTCTTATGTGTATTAGAAAGGCATGTGCATGGGACGCGGGTGGCGCTGTGCTCTAAACCACTGAGCCTCTTGGGCTTGCCAGTCAGAAGGTCGACGGTTCAAATCCCCACAACGGTTGAGCTCTGGTCGCTCTTTCCCAGCTCCTGCCAACCTAGCAGTTTGAAAGCACACCAGTGCAAGTGGATAAATAGGTACCGCTGTGGCGGGAAGGTAAACAGCGTTTCCGTGCACTCTGGCTTCTGTCCCAGTGTTCCACATGACCTGGAAAACTAACTGTGGACAAACGCTGGCTCCCTCAGCCTGAAAGTGAGATGAGCTCCGCAACCCCCTAGTTGCCTTTGACTGGACTTAACCATCCAGGGGTCTTTTACCTTTTACTTTTACCTAGAAAGGCATGGCATACATTTATAAGCTGCACAGAGATTTTACCACAGTCAAGCAGTGTATAATTGTTGCTGGATAATTAAATAGATTTTAAAAATAAAAATTATATATACATGAACACTGTTTGTACAAAGCAAGATTCTCTCAAACTACTACCAGCCTGTTTGTCATCATAAGTGAGCCAATGTGCTCCAGGGACTTTGTTGTCCTCTGCAAAGAGGACAACTGTGGCTAAAAGCCAGGTGTCTGCCTTAAAACTACACTGTTGTTGGCTTCTGTCTGTCTCCAGATGCAATGTGTGCCACATCACTTGAGGGTTATTGATCTGTTATCCTTTGAAGGAATATCTGACTGACATCTGTAGACATTCCAGGGGGCGAAGGAAGGGCAAAACATGGCTGAGAAACTTAGAACAGCTTTTCTCAAACTTGGCACCTTCCAGATGTTGTTGGACTACACCATCCCTGAGCATTGGTCATGCTTGTTGGGGCTGATGGGAGTTGGAGTCCAGCAACAGCTACAGGGGGCACTGGGTTGAGAAAGATGGTATAGAACCTTTGGGCTTAGACTTTGGGGACAAGTTTCCATCAGTGAAGTGGAATCAAAATGGGCTGTTAGCATAACTGAAGGTTTCTGGCTTTGGGAAACAGAGAGAGGGTGGCGTGAGCGTTTCACTAGCGATGCAAATATGAATTAAATCGTTTACTTGGAATTATTGCCATTATATATCCATTACCTGGGATTTATTTTTGAAAACATGATAATGGCATGGGCAGTTACACTTTGCTGTACAGATTATTCTCAGTGTAGTTCTGACACTTTTCTGGCAATGGATGTATTTTTTGAAAGGTGGAAGGAAAAAGATGCTCCCCTTTCATTTGCTAACCTCCCCAGCCCTTTCTGCGGGTTGCTGTTTGTCTACTGTCTATCAGAGAAATACCATCCTCTGTGAAGAGCTGGCAAGCTTCCTAATGGCTGTTTTCGGCTTTTCTTTTTCTTTCCTAGGTTGGCAGCCCAATTAGCAGAACAAACATCATACATCCACATGTTTATGTGAGTAGTGAATTCTCCCTTGAGCTTTGCAGTATGTACAATATACATTAAGAGGGGCATTCTTCTGAGGCATTGGGATGAATCTCATTTCATTTGAGTATCAAAGTTGTTTGGCAAAGCAGATACAGAAGAAAGAGTCACAGGACGTGATATCATGCTTAGAGTGGATATATCCATGACTGCATTTAGCTTACCTCTTCACATCTTAGTTGCATTGTAGGTTTTCTCTCCCCTTTTGACACTTTAAATAACTGTTGGCAGTTAAATATCTCTAGACATTCAAGCAGAACAATAATGGCCACATCTATAAAAGGATGTTTAAGCAGGCTGGGGGCAGGGGTTGAAAGTGGTTCATGGGTGCAAGACAATATAAGTATTTTTTATTTTTATTTTTAAGTAAATCCTTCAGAATTCCAACATGTATGCTTGGGTAAATAAAGCAGACATTTAAATCTAACAGAAAATTAGTATTTTATATTTCTTTTAGGCCTACACCCCCACAAAACAGTGTACAAACAAGAGCAAGGCAAAATATAACGCTCTAATAGCCGCATTAGCCAAACATAGGGCATTATTTCAGAAGCGGCTTTGTAACTCCCAAGCTAATTGTGATCTCAGTTTAATGCAGGATTGAGGAGGAAGGTTTTCGGGGCTCATATAAATGCTCATACAAGTCAATAGGAAGGGAGTTCCAAAGGTCTTGGGACCCCCACTGATAAGCCCTGTATTTTTGCAGTTTTCTTCATTGCCTCCAGTCCGAGTGGTATTTGCAGTCACCATGGAAGGCAGCGCTCGGAAGGTAATAACTGTCCGTTCGGCCTTGATTGTGAAAAACAAACTGGAGACGCCTATGGAACTCAGGCTAGACAGCCCTTCAGCACCAGACAGTAAGTGTGCGTCTTCATTTTTTAAGGTCCTGCAGAACTGCAGTGTCTGAGGCAGAATGCTTTCCCTTTCTAGATTCTTAATATTACCAGTGGTGTAAGATAGCCGTGCTTAAGGAATTCTTCTTTCAGCCCCCAATAGAGATCATTGGTAGAGCATCATATGCTTTGCATGCAGAAGGTCCTGCATTCAATCCCTGGCTTCTTTGGGTAGGGGTGAGGCTGTCCCCCGCCTGAAACCCTGGAAAGCTCCTGTCACTCAAGCATGGATAGTACTGAGCCATTAACCTGACTCCGTAGACGGCCAGTTCCTATTCCTGCAGACACCTGAGTGCTGCAAGCCTGTGCATAGTTACCTTGCAGTACGCTCCATTGAGTATAACAGGACGTGCATGCGTAGAACTGCACTTTTGAAGACTTACGTACTGTAGGTTCAGTCTTTGTGGACCAAAGGCATGAACTGTAGCCTTCCATTCACACCCCCACACCCCCACATGCCCTTAGATAAAGACAGAAAAGCAAAGGGGGGGTAGGAGGAATCCGAGATACTGTGATACAAATTGAGGCCAAAAGGCCCAGCAGTGTAAGATAAAGGCGAGACCCATGACAGTTCAGAGCAGAGGTTCTCATTTGAAGGGTGAATGTAAAAAGAGCTCTGCTAAGTCAGGCCAAAGGTCCAGCGTTCTGTTCTCACAGGCCAGATGCCATATGTTTCTGGAAAGCCTGCAAGGAGGACCTGAGCACATCAGCCTTCTCCCCCTTTGTGATTTCTTCAGCTAGTATTGAGAGGCATGCTACTTCTGACAGCAGAAGGGAGAGAGCATAATCATTGTGACCAGCAGCCATTGATAGATTTCTCCTCCATGAATTTGTATAATCCTCTTTTAAAGCCATGCAATCTGGCGGCCATCACTGCCTCTTGCAGGAGCAGATTCATCATTTCAACTATGTGCTCTGCACTTTTGTCTGTCCTGAAACTGATGTATTGCAAGCATATTTTGCATTTCTCATTTGGTTGCAGAGCCTGTAGTGCTGCCTTCGGTCATGCCGGGGGATTCTTTTGCTATTCCCCTGCATCTGACATCCTGGCGACTTCAGGCCAGGCCGAAGGGGATGGGAGTTTTCTTCTGCAAGTCTCCGATCCACTGGACAAATGTGCAGAAGACCTCGGAGGTCAGCAGCAGCAAACGAGAGTGCCATGCGATGGAGTCTGAAAACAGCCGTTTCTTCAGGTGACTTGGGTCTTGGGGAAACTGCACTGTTTGCTTCTCCTGTTCCTAATAGAAACAGTGTTGTATGCTGGCAGAGGCTATCGAGAAATGAAGAAAAGGAAGTATTTAGAAAACAACATGGCCGAGGTGTTTTGTGTTTGAGATCTGTCTGTTTTGCTCCAAGGGTAGTGAAAAGAAACCATCACGTGGGAGGGAGAAATATGGACAGGCTACCATTTGATGGCAGCTGAGTAGCTGGCTGTGCTACCTAATTTGTGTCGTTAACCCTGCGACTTTTCTGCTTTTTTTACAAAAAGAAACACAGCATTGCGTAAAACAGCAAACCAAACAATACGATGAATAGAATTGTTGCTACAGGCAGGTTCTCTTAAAATGGGCCGCCTTGACCTGCTGCCTGAAGTCCAGCCTTGAGCTTCTTTAGGAGAAGGAGTTGCAAAAAAATGGTACCACCTCAGAGATGCCCCACAGCACTCCGGAGAGTGGGGGAAACATATAAAAGCATTTCTTCAAAAGGCAACGTCCGTGACTCATACGTATCTTGCCTTTCCCTTACAGGTTTTGTGTCGCCATAAAGAAAGAGAATTACCCAGATTACATGCCCTCCAACATCTTTTCTGACAGCGCTAAGCAGATTTTCAGGCAGCCCGGACACACCATTTATCTCCTTCCGACCGTGGTGCTCTGTAACCTGCTGCCTTGTGAACTGGAGTTTTACGTGAAAGGGGTGCCCATTAATGGGACCCTGAAACCTGGGAAAGAGGCGGTACTGCATACAGCCGACACTTCGCAGAACATTGAGCTTGGTAAGGCACCCAGGGATTATTTGTGGCTTAAGCTGTAGGACGTCAAGACCAAAGCACAAGTTTGCTGTGGCTGCCAAAGGTCCCTTTATCCCTCGTTTTCCCAAGAGAGTTCCTTGGAAGTAACTAATTGTTTTTTTAAAAACAACTTTTAAAAATTGTACTTTGGATGCACTGTCTGGATGTACCAGGATTCAAGTCACACCATGGCTATCACATTTGCTCATACAGTGCAGTTGTTGGAAGGGAGGACGCCATTTACAAAAAAATTAAAAATGGGTTTCTTACTTTGCTCTCCAATCTCCCCCAAATGGAGAAAGGTGCCCCATAAGAACGGTCAAGAGCACACATTTCTTTCTTTTCAATTTCAGGGGTCTCCCTTGAAAACTTTCCACAGTGCAAAGAGCTTTTAATACCCCCCGGAACACAGAACTACATTGTGCGGATGCGAATGTACGACGTTAACAAGCGGCAGATGAATCTCACCATAAGGATTGTGTGTCGCGCTGAAGGGTCCTTGAAGATATTTATTTCAGCACCGTATTGGCTCCTCAACAAAACAGGTAAATCTGGCCTGACTTCTTACGGATGTAAGAATTCCTCACCTGAAAATGAGAGATCTGCTTAGGTCAGGTTAGGCTTACTGAATGTGATAATTGCTTCTCACCAAAGATTCCTAAAGCAGTTTACAACCAGAATAAGAATACAGTAATCAAAATACACGAATCACATTAAAAACGTAACCTGAATACAAACACCCAGTCATTGATGCTTTGCCCAGTGAGAGAGATGGAACTCTCCACCCCTCATCTGCTTGCCCCCACCAACCTAGTATGCATTCCAAGCTTGCGGTTCATTGAGTATTTCTGACCACGGGATCACACCCAGTAGCTCCTCCCTCCCTCTTTGGTCTATTTCTTTTGAACTGGTTATACCCCTCAATTCCTACATTCCAGTCATGAGTCTCATCCCACCAGGTTTCAATAATGCCTACCGGGTCGTATTTCCTGTGTCGAGATAAGGACATTTGTTTTAAAGCAATGTTTAAATGATACACACAGAAAAAGTGAGTCCATCTAGTTCTGTGATGATGCAACTAACAGAGCATTCAAGTTCAGATTCAGATGCTAACGGCCATCTGGTTGGTTTCTTTTTCAAGGGTTGCCGCTGATCTTCAGACAAGATAATGCCAAGATTGATGCAGCAGGCCAGTTTGAAGAACATGAGCTGGCCAGAAGCCTGAGCCCTCTCCTCTTCTGTTATGCTGACAAAGAACAGCCAAACCTGTAAGCTTTGGTGACGGGACATTACGAGAGAACCGTGCAGTGGCAAAATGTTGTAGTCGAATTGGAAAATTGATTCTGTGACAACTGAAATATGACCATTTAATTGGGTCCAGACTGCACTGTAGGTTCTTAAGGCTCGTCTAAATCAGCAGAATTGTATGGATTGCTGAAGTAGTATATCTCATTGTCTTCCTTGTTGCAGTTGCACAATGAGAGTTGGAAGAGGAATCCACCCTGAAGGTATGCCCGGTTGGTGCCAAGGCTTCTCGCTGGATGGAGGCAGTGGGGTCAGAGCCCTTAAAGTGATCCAACAAGGAAACCGGCCAGGCCTTATTTATAACATTGGTAAGAACTTGTATGGCTAATAATTGAGGCCATCATATTAAATAATTTACTTGTTTGTTGATTCTAAAGCAGTTTGCATTCTAAAGCGGCTTACAGTAGTCACAAAATTCAAGAGACAGTGGTTTGGTTTGGATTCATTGATACATTCTGGATTATTGTTAACATGCATGAATTTCAGGCAAAGAGATCAGAAGCTTTCCCATTAACCGTGATTCATTATTGGCCTGAGCCTGAAATTCTGATTAATGGTGGGTAGGGTTTACAGAGACAAGCCAGAATCATAAAGCATGATTTGACGTTACCTTATTTCCCTATGCAAGGAGTAGGGAATCTTTGGCCTGCCAGATGCTGCTGAACTACAACTCCCATCAGCCCCAGAAAGCAAAGCCAGGGTAGGTGGCCGTTGTAGTTCTGCAACATCTGGAAGGCCAAAGATTCCCCATAACTGCCCCTAAGTCATAAGAAATGAGGGAGAAGCAGCAGCAGCAGCAGCAGAAGCTGCCTCTTCATTGCGCTTGGATCCAGCTCCACAACCCTCTGAATTGCTGCTTGTCATGCAGCTGTGAAGGGTTTTGGTGAATGGAAAGTTGAATAGTCATCTATATCTGTTGCCAAATTCCAAACTCTCTACAAGGTGGGGAAGTGGAGGGAGGTATAAGGTCTAGGACCAACCTTGACAGATAGCCACTTCAGTATGGATTACAGGTAGATGGGTAAAAATAATACCTTTGGGCAGACGTCTGGTCCAGAAGCATTGCAAATGGATTGTCCTGTAAACTGCATCATATAACTACTTAAACTAAATAATAACTAAATGGCATCAGTCTTTGCGATTGGACTGTGTTATGCCACTGGGCTGAGGAGCGAGGCGTGTGTGGTGGCATAGTGCTTATACTGATAAACCATAGTTTATTAGACCATCACCACTGTTTCTAAACCAGCCCTATCGATTGGAGAGAGGCAGTCCTTCTTCCTGCAATGCATAGCTAACCTACGGAACTCACTCCCACAGGAGGCAGGGATGGCCACCGACTGATGGCTTTAAAAAGAGGATCAGGCAAACTCATGGAGGAGGAGAAAGCTATCAATGGTTACTGGTCATATTGGCTATGCTCTGCCTCTATGGCCAGTCACAGTAATGCTCTTGAATACCAGTTGCTGGGAAAATCAATAAAATGCCTAAATTTCTTTTTAAGGCTGTGGAGCCCCAGATGCTACATGTTCTAACTGTGGCTGTATTTATTACCAGGTATCGATGTCAAGAAGGGCAGAGGTCGCTACATTGACACCTGTATGGTAACGTTTGCCCCTCGCTACCTGCTAGATAATAAATCCATGCACAAGCTTGCCTTTGCACAGCGGGCGTTTGCCAGGGGACAGGTAAGAAAGCTTCCATTCCCTCTAAGCAGTTTTAGTGTTACTGCATAAGAGTCTTCCAGCCTTGTATAATAAGCCCTCAATAAGTTAACTAGCCCTCTAGGGCCTGGCAGTGGAAGGACTCTGTACTGGGCGCAGAACAGGGACAGAGCGCCATGTGGTGTTGATGTAATAATAATAATAATAATAATAATAATAATAATAATAATAATAGTAATAATAATAATAATAAGGTAGCCCCACGTAGAGCGCATTGCAGTAGTCCAAGCGGGAGATAACCAGAGCATGCACCACTCTGGCGAGACAGTCCGCGGGCAGATAGAGTCTCAGCCTACGTACCAGATGGAGCTGGTACACAGCTGCCCTGGACACGGATTTAACCTGTGCCTCCATGGACAGCTGTGAGTCCAAAATGACTCCCAGGCTGCGCACCTGGTCCTTCAGGGGCACAGTTACCCCATTCAGGACCAGGGAATCCTCCACACCTGCCCGCCTCCTGTACCCCAGAAACAGTACTTCTGTCTTGTCAGGATTCAATCTCAATCTGTTTGCCGCCATCCATCCTCCAACCGCTTCCAGACACTGTAAATAATGGCATTATATGTAAATAATGCCAGTCCAAAGGAAATCTGTCCTTCAGGTAGACTGGTTGTTCTTCGTGCTAACTAACATTTAGGCGTGCCCTGTGTTTTCTTTATGTGGGTTAAGGAAAACCATCAATTGATTGCTCGCCTTGGGGCCATGCAAAATGGTTATTGGTAAATGCTGTTGGCTGATGCATGTTGTTTCAGGGCACATCGAACCCAGATGGCTACATCTCCACCCTCCCTGGCTCCAGTGTCGTGTTCCACTGGCCGCGCAACGATTACGACCAGTTGCTTTGCGTCCGGCTCATGGATGTCCCAAACTGCATTTGGTCTGGAGGCTTTGAAGTCAACAAAAACAATTCCTTCCATATCAATATGAGGTAGTTTCGGTCGTGTGGATGCTGTTGCTTTAATACATCTAAATCACATGTGCAGGCATACTCCTTAGTAGTTGTTGTGCAAGACAGAATTTGACATGGGCTTACCATCGTGATTCTAGAGAGCAGGGAATTCCTATCTATTATAGCCACCTCCTCCAAAATGAGCTCCAGAAAGTCAGGCAAAAGAGAACCACAGATATACTGGCCATCGGCTGATAGCTGTGTGTGTTATTTCTCCCTCCTCATCGGATCTACTCTGCCTTGCTTGCTTGACCTTAGGAGTTTCCCTCTCCATGACCTCTGTCTTCCAGACAGTCCCTGGGCTCTGACAACCCTGGAGCAAAAGTAGACAAATCTAGGTTTCTTCATTGACAGTGCATTGATTCTAAGTTAACTCTAAGTTCACATTACATCTGGAATTTATGCGAGTCCATTATCTTTGGATGTGCCAATATTTGGGACAGGTATTCCGGCATGTGAAAGCATTGTTGATTTCTAGCTCTCATCTTCATGAGGATTTGAAACTGTGAGCCATTACTTAAACCTATTGGTTTTGCAAGGTGCTTTCCTGGTTTGTGACACTAACCAGACTGGTTCTGTTTTCTGCAGGGACACCCTTGGGAAATGCTACTTTCTACGAGTAGAGATCACTCTGAAGGGAGCTACATACCGTGTTTCGTTCAGCGACACCATCCAGTTACCACCCCCGTTCCGCATAGACAACTTTTCCAAGGTGATGGACCATTTCGTAGCATAACGGCCTGTAACAAAAACGTTTCTGGGACTTGGTGCTAATGGTTCACCCCTTTGTGACATCCCCGTTGCTCTAGGTCCCGATCGTCTTTGCTCAGCACGGTGTTGCAGAACCACGGCTCAGCACGGAAGTCAAGCCAACAACCTCTTTAGATTATGCCTGGGACGAGCCCACCCTTCTGCCTTACATAACCCTGACCGTCAAAGGAGCTGGCTCCTCCGAAATCAGCTGCAGCATGGATGACTTCCAAGACAGCAAGCAGCTCTATTATGAGAACTTCATTTATATTGCTGCAACGTACACTTTCTCAGGGTAACCTCTCTTTTTAAACATCATTTATTTGCAGCGTTTATCTCTCCCCCTTTAACCAAATGGCTGTCGGAGCAGCTTAAAAAAATAAAAATCAGTTCTAGGACTGCAGCCTAAGAATGCTTTTCCCGTTCATAGGCCAGAGGCAGAACAAGGCACTTTGTTAAAATGAGCACGCTTTACAAAAGAACTATTGATAGCTTTATTGTGGGAGGAGCTTATAACAGGACTCATAACTAGGTAACATATTTAGAATGTAGTAAGTCTCCCCAAGCCCAGTCTCCTTACCTGGAAGTGGCTGCTACAGTGGAAGCCCCCTCCTCACCCCCCCCCCGACTGCAAAAGCAGCACAGGCAGTGTTGAAGATCTTCCTTAGGGTGCCTGGGATAACACCACAGCAGCATTCAGGGCATGGGGGAAGTAGGAAGAACACTGTGGTGGTGGGAAAGAGGCTGTCTTTGGCTCAGTTTACATTCTGAGCCAACTATGGGGTCATAATGCTCACCTTGGGCTGAAAGTGAGCAATTTGATTCACCGATTACCATTCTGTGAATCTAGGAAACATCGCCATTTGAAGCAGAAATCCATTTAAAACGGAGACTGCGGAACTGCACTTGCTCCTGTTCGTCCCCTGATCGTGAATCTTCCTCATTTTTTTCTTCCCCCACTGTTGATGTTTCAGAATGCAACATCCTTGGGGCAGGGGCCTGCCTGTCTTTGCTTGTTACTATCCCTTACAGCGTATCATAATGTGGTGCGCCCAAACTTCTTATTTATACAGTTATACAGTCACACATCACTAACCAGAAGCAAAGGAAAGGCATTTCTAGCCCTGTACTGCTCAGAAACATTTTGGAGCATCTCCACCCCCAACCTTCTGCCCGGACACTGAGATCCAGTGCTGAGGGCCTTCTGGCACAATAAAGTTACAGGGAACCAGGCAGAGGGCCTTCTCGGTAGTGGCGCCCGCCCTGTGGAACGCCCTCCCATAAGATGTCAAAGGAATAAACAACTATCTGACGTTTAGAAGACATCTGATGGCAGCCCTGTTTAGGGACGTTTTTAATGACTGTGTTTTAATGTATTTTTAATCCTTGTTGGAAGCCACCCAGAGTGGCTGGGGAAACCCAGCCAGATGGGCGGGGTACAAATAAATTAACAACAACAACAACAACAACAACAATATTCAGTGGTAGCTCATCCCTACTGGAACGGGTAGGGGAGAAGCCCAGACAGTAGGTGGTGCCAGTGGCAATGACTGGCAGCTAGTTCTAGTTTCGTCCCATCTGCCTCTTCCCTGCTGAATTCTACATGGGCAACACGGAGACTAAGGAGGAAAAAAATGACAGGTAGTGCCAACCCCCTGGGCTTAAAATGTAAGCAGGCAGGCTGGCAGGCAGGCTTGCTTACACTGGTGGGGCACACTTCCATCTGCCCTAATGGGCAGCCTCTGCAGCTACTACCAGGAGCATTTTAAAAAACTGCCTGTGCTTTTACTTTCCTGTAAAAGTTAAATTTCTGCTCACCACCTGTAAGAAGTTCGATAATATTAAAACATCTTTGCTCCTTCTGAGTGTTGGAACCCTTCTCTGCATGAGCACCTAATCGATTTCCTTCCAATTCTAGACTGCAGGAAGAAACAGGGAGGCCTGTGGCTTCAAATAAGGACGTGGATTGTGCTGAACTTGTCCTGGATGTTTCTCTGAAGACGCAGAGAGTCATATTAAAGAAAAAGGTATGAAGCTCAACGGTCTGTGGAGAGAAACTGCCTCGTTCTGAATGCAAAAGCGGGCTCCTTGAGCTGCTTGTGATCCCATCTCTTCCTCGCTGCTGTTTTCTTCTCAGGAGCCGGGGAAGCGCTCCCAGTTGTGGAGGATGACGGGCACCGGGATGCTTTGCCACGAGGGCTCTGCGGTTCCTCACCATCCGAACAAGCCGTCCCCTCCCCGTTCCACAGAATCCTCTCTGATCCTGGACATCGCAGGCCTGGCTGCCGTCACAGACAACAGGTCTGCAAACACCCCAGTCGGCTTCCTAATGCGGAGCTCACTTGTATTAACAAAAGGAGGTTGGGATCAGAGTTTATTGCCAAAGTGCAGGTGTATCCTGCAACATGTCATTGATGGTGCATTGGTGCGCTAGTGATGGATTATTACCAAACTGTACACACATAATTCTGCCTTATCAGTTGTTCTGTGTTGCTTCCCAAAATGTAATTGCATTATTGCTGTCAGGAGGGGCACTCTTGCAGGGTGAAAAATAAATTGGGCAGAGGAAGAAAATGCACTAGTTATGAAGCTGGCACTTGTTCGGCCTTTAAATCAGGCCTAAGGCCACACATGGAGGGACGCGGATGGCACTGTGGGTTAAACCACAGAGCCTAGGACTTGCTGATCAGAAGGTTGGCGGTTTGCATCTCTGCGACGGGGTGAGCTCCCCTTCCTCGGTCCCTGCTCCTGCCAACCTAGCAGTTTGAAAGCATGCTGCTCTGGTTCGCCAGAAGCGGCTTAGTCATGGTGGCCACATGACCCGGAAGCTGTAGTGGTTAAGAGCAGTGGACTCATAATCTGGTGAACCGGGTTCGCTTCCCCGCTCCTCCACATGCAGCTGCTGGGTGACCTTGGGCTAGTCACACTTCTTGAAGTCTCTCAGCCTCACTCACCTCACAGAGTGTTTGTTGTGGGGGAGGAAACTCCTCCTCCTGTACGCCGGCTCCCTTGGCCAATAAAGCGAGATGATTGCCACAACCCCAGAGTCGGTCACAACTGGACCTAATGGTCAGGGGTCCCTTTACCTTTAAGGTCACACACACTTTCCCTTTCCTCTTTTGTGCCCTCCTTGACTGTTTTGTGGGTTTTTTGTTTGTTTGTTTTATGTTTTCTTTTTGGCCTGGCTGGAATGTGCCCTTGAAATTTGGTGCTTGTCTAGGTGCAGGATAAAGAGAGGTAGGTAAACAGTAGCTTTAAAGCTGATGTCCGTCGCTACCTCTTGTGTTAGCAAATTTCTGTGAGTAGATGTTGGCCTTACTTGTCAAAAAACAGTGCATCCCACTGCTCATCAGAGGGCAACAGCCTTTCTGTAAATTAGCATTGTGGGTGGGTGGAAAGAAAATAAAGTAAAATGCACAGAGCATTTAAAAAAAAACCCGGGGGAAAACAAATGGTGCACAGATGAATTTGTTTTGCTTTTTCAGGTATGAACCGCTGATGCTGAGAAAGCCAGACCGGCGGCGTAGCACAACACAGACCTGGAGTTTTCGGGATGGGAAGCTCGTCTGTGGCATGCACGGGCTTGTCGTTCAGGTTGGCATTGGGTGTTTTTCCCCCCTGGATGTCTCTCGAGGTGAACAATGACCAGCCCTTTGTAAAACCTCGTAACGGGGCTGGGAGCCCTGGGCTTGGGGACCAGATGCAGCCCTCCAGGCCTCTCTGTCTGGTCCTTAGGACTTTGCCTGGGCTACATCCATACTTGCTTTACACCTTCCTTGACCATTTGTGCCTGGCTGGGGAAGGTCCTATGAAAATGTCTCTTGCTTGCCTGGGTGGAGGACGGAGATGGGGTGTGTGTAGAAAGTTCTCTACTGCACAACAGTAAGGCGTTACATTCTTTGTTCTGCCCACTTTTGCCTCTGGCCTTGGCACGTGGCCCCCAGACAGTTTCCCTAAAGGGAGTGCGGCCCTAGGGCTGAAAAAGCTTCCCCACCCCGTGATCTATTAAAAACAACAACAATTAACCAGGAATCCCAGGAATCTGTTCAGTAAGCCACAAGCCACCCACTGCCTTCAGGGCGTTATTTCATCCAACTTCTGTGTTTCATTGGAACATTTCTGCCAGGGCAAAGGTACGGGTTGATCCATAGGCCTGATTTTAATTTGCAGCGCATGAGTAGCTCAAAGACAAAGGCTTTTTAACTGCCGCCAGCTTTCTGCGGTAGCCCAGGACCAGCCATATAATGTGGGGAGCTGGGTGGTAGAGCTGTGTTCTGGAACTCACAGGGTGGCCCTGGACTAGTCACTCTCCCATTCAGCTTAACTTAACACACACTGTCATTCTGAGCTATAGATGGCATGGGGAACCTTTCTTGTTTTGAGAGACACATTCCCTTGGGGTTATTGGTCAGGGGTCAAAGTTAAGAGACCATCAGGGAAGAATGAGGTCTTCCCAACCAATCTCCCTCTCGTTCTTTGCCACCTACTTCTCTTCCTCTCTTTCTGCAGCCCCATCATCTTCTCTCCCTCCATAGCCAGCCGGGTGCAGGGGGAGGAACAGATTTCTCTGGCAAGAGTTCTGAACCAATGTCTTGCCTAGAGCTTTCATGGAAACCTAGGGAGTCGCCTTATGTCGACTCGGGCCATTTGTCTTCCACACCACTGCTCTTCGACAGGTGGGTCCAGACTGATGGCTGAGTCGCAGCCTGATCCAAGCTCGGATCTGTGGGCACGACCGCCTGACAAATACTATGTTAAAAATAAGGATTGTAGAATTGGAAGGGACCCCAAGTGTCACCTTGTCCAACCCCCTGCAATGCAGGACTCTTAAGCTAAAGCATCCACACCAGTGGCCAAAATCTGCGGCCAAAGCAAAAAGTGTGACACACTGTTCTCAGCCACCTCAGTCAGTAGTAGTAACTTGCCTGTCCTCACCAGCAAGATGCCCCACCCCACCGCAGAGATGCTTTGATAAAAGGTGGGTTGCATGCCTGAAAACTTCGGAAGCCTGCACCGACTGGCAGCAGCTTTCCAGTGTTTCAGATGGGCGTCCTCCCCAGCTGGCAGGGATTGAACTTGGGACCTTCTGGACCTTCTTCCGTGGAGCTACAGCCTGTCCTCCCCAGCACCCCACCCTTCAACTCTATCCATTGCAGCTTTCCCCCTACTTCCTCCCTTCTCTTCTGGGTTCTTCTCACCCAATAAAAACAGGCTAAAGAGTGCAGCTTACCTCCGCTAGGTCCTATCAGTAGAGAGGTCCGGCAGATAGCAGGGAGCAGGTCTTTTCTCTAGTGGACCTCCAGTCACAGAACAACGCTGTTTCCAGGGAAGCTCACCTGACACTAGCATTGTTATCTTTTCATCACCAAGCAGAAACATTCTTTTATTTCCCCATCTACTAGGGCAGCACTAGAGACCTGGCTTTTCTTCTCTCTGTCAGGTGTTCATTCTTGGTTTGGATTGGGGACCTTTTATTCTTTCAGCTCACGTTGAGGGTTTTTTTTGGGGGGGGGGTTTCTTTTATAAGCACTGCTATATTCTGCATTGTATCATTGGGGTCATTATATTGATTGCATTGCATTAAATGTTTTCTGCAAATTGCTTTGGGGCTCCCTGCCGGTTGTAAGAAGCGACTGATAAATTCAACAAACCAGCATAAGAATTGGGATATAAAACACAGGACAGCTCTGCTTGCCCCGGCCTCTTGTCAGCTCAGTAAGGAAAAGTAAAGAAATCCACAGAGCATCCCTGTTCTGCCAAAACTTGATCATTGCCACCATGCTTGCATTTCAGGAATTGTTTATGGCCTGTGTGGTTTGCTAGTTTTGTTTACGTTTGTCTAGCTTTTGTTTCCAAAAACCTTTTCACTTAAATTCTGTGATCTTCACTGATTGCCACAATAGGAAGCTTAACGGAAAGGAAAGCTCTGAGCTAAAAACTTAAAATTGGTAGGATTACGGTGAATTGGTTTTCCACACGAAAAGGATTTTCAAAGGGAGAATGCAAACTGTGTCATTAAGAATCAAACCTGATTTACCAAAAAGAGAAAGAGAAAGGGGGGGGGGAGTGTATTTTAGTAACTCAGAGATCTTTGATCAAAGACTGCCTACTCTGAGCTATCCATCTGGAATTAATTTGTAAGCTATATTATAACAGATGCACTGTTCAGAATTCTTTATTAAAGGGATTTGTGATCCCTCTATTTGCCCTGTCTGCCTCCCCTTCCTCCCTAATTCCATGTAGTTATTTGTAGTGCTTTGCAAAGAAGTGGAAGACCGTGGCTCAATGGCCGAGCATCAGCTTTGCATTCATAAGGTCCCAGGTTTGATCCCTGGCATCTCCAGGCAGGGCTGGGAATATCCCTTGTCTGAAATCCTGAGAGCCGTCAGTTTAAGACAATAGTGAGCTAGAGGGACCAATGTCCTGGTATAAGGTGACTTCCTAGGTTCCTGAAAAAACCCAGTAAAGTTAATTTGGTACAGGCATATTGTACTAGTACTTGGGCCCATTGTGTTTCCTTTCCCGATTGTCCTGCTGAATTATTACCTGGCCTTTTAAGGCTGTAGTCCTGCGCACATTCACTCCCAGGTAAGTCCCATACAAGTAAGTGGGACTGCCTTCCAAGCAAACTTGCACAGGTTTGGACCTTAAGTCAGTTTTCTAGGAGCCCCTAACCAAAGCAAACGACAACAAAAAAGAATATATGGAAAAGTTCTCAAGTCAGCTAAAATATATCGGCTTGAAGATTTGAAAATGCAGATGCTCTAAATAGAAAGTGCTACAGTGGTACCTCTGATTACGAACTTAATTCATTCTGGAGGTCCTTTCTTAATCTGAAACCGTTCTTAACCTGAGGTACCACTTTAGCTAATGGGGCCTCCCACTGCCGCCGCCGCACGATTTCTGTTCTCATCCTGAGGTAAAGTTCTTAACCTGAGGTACTACTTCCGGGTCTGTAACCCGGAATGTTTGTAACCTGAGGTGTTTGTAACCTGAGGTACCACTGTATTTATTTTTAAGCTCTTTCTGCTTTCTCTGTTGTTTCCTGTTTCCTTCTAGGCAAAAGGAGGCATTGCAGGGCTACATGACGGAGCAGAAGTCGTTCTTGGACCCGATACGTCCCTGGAGATGTTAGGTCCAGTTCCACCGGAACAGCAGTTTGTCAATCAGAAGATGAGGCCTGGCTCGGGAGTTTTGGTAGTCAGGGTCATTCCAGATGGCCCAACCAGAGTCCTGCAGGTGATGGAAATTCTCCGTCTGATCCATGGAGATTTATTTCTGTAACTAAGTTATGCTTGGAGTAGACCCATTGACATTTGTTGAGCCGAGTCCTTTATGTTCATTCATTTCACCAGGCCTATTTTTAAGTTGGCCTGACATTGAATACAACAACCCAGTATTTCTAAACTGATTTTCACCCAGACATGGTACGCAGTGAACATAGACAGTTAGTCATACAGAATGCTAATAGAAAACCACAGTGTCTTTCATAACTTTTACGCAGCAAAACATTATAAAAACTAAAAGCAGGCTGAAGCAGCATTAGCCTTTAAAAATCCTAGATTTTTAAAAAATGTCTTAAAGCGCCATTGAAAAGATTGTAATGTCTGCACCAGTCATACCTCCAGAAAATGCTGAAACACCACTGCACCCAAGGCCCACTGTTTATATATGCATTCATATATATTGAGCATTGCTAAACAAGGCACTGGGGGAATGGGCTCAGCCAAAGTTCTTCAGACATAGGCACGGTGACTTAACATTTGCAAATTAAGCTAATGCATCTTTCAGTACCTGTGCTATCTTTCAATATAGCAGTGTTTATATTGTGCTTTTCCATACCCAAAAAGGGGACCCTAAAGCTGTCTGACGATTATCAACAAAACAATGACCACACCTTCCCCCCCCAAAAAACCCCACTAGCCAGGAAATAAATAGCAATGGTGCTAATAAATTAGAAACCAATAACAAAAACTATCAAAGAATGCCCCTGCTTCTGAAAAGCATCTTGCAATTACTTTGTTTTAAAATGACAATTTAAAATGGGTGCAGAAGCCTTTGGGCACGATGCTTAAGTTCTCCCTGGGCCAATTTTACAGGTGGGCAGGGCTGCCTACCTGTCGGCCACCTGACAACCCAGTTATATCAGGCAAAATTGTTTCTACCCCCCACCCTCAAATGTGGTTTGAAATCAAACTGCAAAGGCAGCAGCCTTTGCAGACTCTGCTTGTTGGCAGTGCCTGCAACCCCTGCTTCACAGGCCAAATGGGGAGACCTCCTCTGCTGAGGCATGTGGGTCACAAGTTCCTTGCTGCTGCCTTAAAGGCAAAGAGAGGATGAAACAGGCAGACCACTTGGCACTGAGAGTTCCATAGCTTGGGTACCACCTCCAAGAAGACCTTGTATTGGGTCCCCACCAGATGTACCTACCAGTGATGGGGACACGGATATAGGACTCCTTTGAAGATGCAAAGGTTCATACAGAACCAGCTAGGAACAAAGTGTTGCATTAGATATTTTGTTGCTGCCAGTTTCTTTTCGATTCATCAATTTCTTACTGAAACTTTCTATTTCAGGTTTCAGGTTTTGTTTCTGGGTGTTGTTTTGAGGCCTGTGGATTTCATTGGCCTTGTAGAGGGGGAAAAAATCCTAATAGTGTATTCTGTATTAGATAACAGACTTCAACCAACGCAGAAACGATCGTTTCTCATACGAAGGGGATGAGCTGGAACACGATCTGCGGAAGCTGAAGAACCCTGACACAGAGCAAGAATTGGAAGTGAGTCAGGAAAGCTGCTATCTGGGGTTGGGAGGTTGTTTCTGTTGCTGCTGTTTTTTCAACAGACAAAGCTGCGTAACAAGGACCACTCACTCACTCTTCTCGTTTTCAAATCTGAATTAGGTATTGGCCACTGCACTTTGTCGTGCTTCAGAAATTCTGCTTTGCAGACCTGGTGCAGAGACTGATAGGATTGGATCTGAGAGAGAAAGTTCCCATCATGAAATGTAGAAAGTTTCTCTTGGAGCGCTCACAGTCTAAATTCGACTGCTGATAACTTTCAGTGTTTTAATTCTGAAAGATCAAGCTGTAGCCTGCAAGGAACTCCTGTTTATGAAATCAAAAGAGCTGAGGTTGCATGTCATTACACACAGGAGTCCCTTGCAGATGAATCACAGAATCCGGACTGCAAAAGTGCAGAGCCGGAGCAAAACGGGTGTTTTGTGCCAAGGAGGTTCATGCAGAAATGTAACGGCTCCTTATATCAGCCGTGGGGGGACCTTATTTAGCCCAAGGGCCACATTTCCTCATGGCAGCCTTCTGGGGGGCCACAGGCAATAGCAGTCACTGCGATGGACGTGACTCTCGGCTTTGTTTGAAAGGCTGCGCCAACCATGCAGAAGTTCCAACTTGCATCTCTTTGTGGCAAGCAAGAGGTATCAAAGAGACATCTCCCCAGGCAAAAACACTCAAGGATGGCAGAAGGCAGGGCTGGTGAGGGGTGAGGCCTGGGGATAGTGTGTGGGACAGTCCTGAGGGCCAGTTAGGGGCCACATTTTGTCCCCAACCCTGATGTTCCCCACACCCAATTTACAAGTCCTCAGACTTTACTTCCAGGGGATGTGAACCCTGTTTCTGAATGCAAAAGGCGACAACTGAAGCCCCCAAGTTGAAAAATAGAAACATTGGTGGTTTAATGCTTGTGTGAATGCTTTTCAACCCATTTTGCTTCTGCTCCGTTTGCAGGTCCAGTTGAAATTGGAAGGCGGAATAGGTTTATCTTTAGTTAACAAGGCCCCAGAAGAGCTGGTGTTTGCGAGCTTCACCGGCATTAACGTCCATTTCACACAGCTGTCAACGGGTCAAGTGCTCGAACTGAGTATACAGGATATACAGGTAACTGGATGGGTCCACTCTCAGACAAGAACAAAAAGAAAGAAGACTTTGGAGTGAAATTCGTCCCGGAAGTATATAAGCTAGATGCGAATATGACACGCAAGGAAAAATAAACAGGAGGGAGGAGGTTACAGCTGATTGCCAGGGGTGGCTCTGGTTGTCTGTGGTTAAGAGCGGTAGTCTCGTAATCTGGGGAACCGGGTTCGCGTCTCCGCTCCTCCACATGCAGCTGCTGGGTGACCTTGGGCCAGTCACACTTCTTTGAAGTCTCTCAGCTCCACTCACCTCACAGAGTGTTTGTTGTGGGGGAGGAAGGGAAAGGAGAATGTTAGCCGCTTTGAGACTCCTTAAAGGGAGTGAAAGGCGGGATATCAAATCCAAACTCTTCTTCTTCTTCTTGATAAAGAGCAGTCGCTGTTCCCTTGGGAAGTTCGCCCTTGAATCAGATCAATGATTGGGATATTCTGGTTCACCAAGCAGTCCCAAATATTGAATTGTGTCTGTGCAAACAGCAGATGGCACGTGCACCCAAACAGATAAAACACTCTCCAGCAGTGCTAGAAAATGACATGCTATAACCTTTTAAAGTTGGCCAATGGGAAATAACTGGTGTAAACTAGCTGGAGCCATTTTGGCTGTTGACTGATATAGCGGTGAAGACCTTGGTGTGCCTACTAAGGCAACACAGGTGTAAACTGTGATCTACTTTGGGACCTGTAAAAATGTTCGCATATCAACATCAGGGCACCGTTTTTCACCAGGAGCTGTTTTTCATTTTGCAACTTTGAGGTATCTTGATGCTTCTCCCCCATCTCTCTCCTTGTTTAGGTGGACAACCAGCTCCTTCGTACCACTCAGCCTTTCATGCTCTTCCTGACCCCCAAAACTGGTGAAAATGAAGCAACCGAGACAGGTCCTGCTCTGCAATTGAATGCCATGAAATTTCCCAGTAAGAGCCCTTTAACTGATATATACAAGGTAATCCAACAACCGGATATTGTTTGGGCTATGGAACTGCAGAATTGGGAAGAAAGGGGATCTGTGTACCTATCTAGGCATTGCTTCCTCAGGTAGCCAGAATTGGAGACAAAGCAAAACAGATGTGCAAAAAATTTTTTTGAATACATGTGCAGTCAGTCTAGGACCAGGGAGACCAAAATTCAAATCCCTACACAGCCACAAATCTCATTGGAGGACCATGAGCCAGTCACTTATGGTTTGGGGTTGTATTTGTTCTATGCTGAATCCTCTACAGAAGGGATATCTCAGCTTGGGGGGTGGGCGGGGTGTCCAGAGCCATATTTGGAAATCTAAGGGTATTTTGTTGGTACCACCAAAAATCGATTTCACAGAAGACCTACTGATCTTCAGAAGCCCTCCCCACAAGGAAACTAGGCAAAATGCCCAAAGAGACACGCATACAGAACAAATAAAATGCAGACCAAAGAAAGCAGATAGCACGTGCGTGCACACATCTCAAAAGAGGGAACTTCCTCAAAGTTGGGAGATAAAAGTAAAACAGATAGGTGGGCACTATGTTGGGGACCACATCCCTAAGGTTCAAGTAGACCCTGTAGTGCTTCCAACATTTCATTTTATCTTTTTCTTGTACCTATTTGAAGATACAAAAATTTGACTTCATGCAGTGTGAACCCGTTTAATGTTTTGGTAAACATCTGTATTATGTGTTAACATTTCGTCAGCCTCCTGACATATGTACCTGGTACAAATCCTCAGGCTTCCTTCTGGGCATGTATTAATTCTGAATATGTGTGTTACCAAGTGGAAGCCCTGTAAGGCTGAAATTCAGAATGCAGAGTTTAAAATACGGTTTTTGTGTCACGGGTCTTTTTGTGAGCGTATTTATTTAGATTGCAAACTCCTCGTGTGATCTGTGTTTGCTTTCATAAAGAGTTGTGTGCATAGCGTGATAGAAAAGAACACACCTCCCTCTCGTTCCAGCATCTGATGATCACAGCTGGCAGGTTCACAGTCCAAATCGAGGAGAAGCTGCTCCTGAAACTTCTGAGTTTCTTTGGCTGTGATCAGTCAGAATCAGGTACGTTGTCAGGTCTGCAGTCATGCTTGCGGAGTCTGTAAATAAAGGAAATAAAAAATGCTTGGAAATTTTTCTACATTGAGCTGGAAAGCCTGAGATGAAAACATTTTGGCAGAATACTTCTCATCCATCCCCAATATGTCTGTATGTTGGTTTCAGCCTGCTTTTGCTTTTTTGAAAAAATGCCTTGCAGGGACCTTAAATAATGTTTTCTTGACAGTATTGGAAATATTCCGTACAAAACACATTGCAAATGTTGGAATAGTTTGCAGTGCAGTCCTGAAAAGGGGCATTAAAAAAACAACACACATTTTAATATATATTATTTAAAGATGATCTGATTTGGAGTAGGAGATGATTTGTGGGAGTACCAAAAAGCACAGCAGTAAGCTGGGTTGGGATTCATAAGGTTGCATCCAACTAAGTCCTAGTCAGAGTAGACCCCTTGAAATGAATAGACCTCAGATAGTCACTTCCATTAATTTATTTGGGTCTGCTCTGAGTAGGGCTAATCCTGGGTGCAACTCACAGTTGTTTTTGCACAAACTGTTGGTTGCCGAAACTGTTAACTTATAAGCTCCCTGGATTTATGCCGTAATTACTTTAGTTGTCCTCATTCATCATAATGGCAGCAAATTAGATGCCCCAGGTACTATTGTAATAATGCCTGTGCCATGTTGTTGAAACACAGAAGTTGAAAGTTATGATGAAAACCTTCACGAAAAGCCAGTTGATCAAGGTGGAGCGCGGAAGCGATATTACTTTGAAAACCTCAAGATCAGTGTGCCGCAGATAAAGCTGAGTGTCTTCACTTCCAGCAAGCTTCCCTTGGATCTCAAGGTAAGGCTTCATGGGCCCAGCCTTCCAGAGTGTTCTGCTGTATTGCATAATATTTTTTTGCAGGGTGATAGATAAGCAGTGGTCTGCAGGAGATCTGCAATCTTCCTGAGAATCTCCTCGTATTTAGAAAGCTAGATTTCTAGTACTGAAGGCTGCAAAATAATATCTGCTGAAAGCGCAGAATCCAGGGAGAATTGGGTAATAAAATGCATGCCTCTTCCCCCCTCCACCCCCTTAACAACTGAGGATTGTCTTGCCAAATGAGATCAAGCGTCTGGCTTGACGAATGTTCAGTCGACAGCAGTGGGCAACCTCTAGGATATTCACGTTCTAAATGTGTGCGCCGGTGTTAAGACTTGAACCTGAAGCATATCATGAAATGGAAGCCTGTTGGAGCATCATTGGCAGAGACTTTGCTTTTTTTATTGGTCATTTGAAACCAAACTGAGTACAGCTTAAAATGAATGGGAAAACCTACAGTGTGTCCAGATAGTGATGTGGACTCCACATCCAGCCCCAGCCATTTCCAACAACAACTGGAGAACCACAGGCTCTTCATGCCCCATGCCCACTCGCCATCTCTGGCTTAAAGGAAAATGGGAAAATGCTCTAATAGGAACAGTATAACTTCTATGAATTTATATACAGTGGTACTTCGGGTTACAGACACTTCAGACTACAGACGCTTCAGGTTACAGACTCCGCTAACCCAGAAATAGTACCTTGGGTTAAGAACTTTGCTTCAGGATGAGAACAGAAATCGCGCGGCGGCAGCTGGAGGCCCCATTAGCTAAAGTGGTACCTCAGGTTAAGAAAGGACCTCCTTAACCCGAGGTACCACTGTGCAACATACGCTATCTAGTGTGGAGGGTTTGAAGTCTGGGCCAGGCAACACATTCTGTGTTTCATATTGGCCTTTGATATTTGGGGATCCATTTCCGTGTTGGAAAAACTCTCTAGTTTTCAGACCTTATGAAAAGCAATGCAGGATGAGGCCCAGAGACCCATCTAGCCCAGCTTATTGTTCTCACAGTGGCCAACCAGATGCCCATGGGAAGCCAGCACGAGGGGCCTGGGTGCAATAGCAGCCCTCGCAACCTGCAATTCTTAGCAACTGGTGTTCTGAGGCACATTGGCTCTTGACACTGGAGAGAGAGAGAGAGAGAGAGAGCGAGCGCAGTTGCACATTATCCAAGCGAAACACTTTCTGGACCTACCAGGCCTGGCCCTCACCCTGTGGGAGCAGAGTGGGCCACAGCACGCTCTCTTGTGTTGGGTGGGGAGAGCTGTACTGGGAAGCGACCTGCCCTTCTCTTGCTTTTGTTCCTGCACTTCTTTGTTGAAGAACTCCTGATAAGGTTCCAGGGAACCTGGAGTTCTTGGGAACACAGTTTGAAAAAGACTGTTCTAAGTCAACAGACCTAATTTTAGCCTCCAGTTTCAAGGAGCCTCCACTTAATTAACCAATAAAAAAAAAGCCACACATATTGTGGCATTCATTCTGAGCTCAAGTCTGGGGCAGGCAGTGCAAACAAAAACACTGGGAGCATTAAACCACATAGTGCTGGGGACTCTTTGGAAAGCAATGGCAGGGTTATTCTGTTTGCTGTCCTTACAGTCCAGAGAAGCCCATATTTTTAGTGGCTGCTGCTGTCTGTCCCTCTCAGGAAACAGGACGGGAGTGGACTTAGAAATGGGGAAGAGGCTTGTTGCCACTCAAGGAAACTGCCTTTTGTTTTGCAGACCAAAAGCAAAAAAGCTCAGGGAAGGAAAACGGAATGAGGTTTTCAAGATGTCCTTTCAGATGTCTTCTTTTTTATTTTTAACAAGTGGAGCAGCAGAGAAAAGGCAGCCTCCACCTGGGCTTCAAATGCTAAAGCTCTGTCCATTCTTGTATTCTCTCTCTCGTTTTTCATAAGCTCAACCCCAAGGTGGTTGGGAGGTAAGAAAAGAAGATGAGGAGAAGCATGTGCCGAGTCATGCACATTTAACACAAAACGCCTCTTGCATTAATTCATAAGCAAAGCTGCCAGATTTAGCTGAGAAGTGCCAGGATATGGAATTTAAAGGATTGGTAGCCTTGAGGTCATGTCTCACTGGAGCTGTTTTGTTGGCCCTACCTATAGCGGATGGCAAAAGAGGGTATGGCAAATTGAATTGTCAGGACATCTGATTTACCACCTCAGAGTTGTGCAAGGTTTGGCCAAAGGAGATATAGTATGGGTTTCTCCTGTAACCAACAACAGCATATTACACAAACCTCCAATGGCTCATGCATCATGGAGAGGGCGGTTGCCTCCCTCCTGACGGTTTCTCCTTTTGCCTGGTCTAGACATATTTCAGACTGTCCCTTTTGTTGTTGATGATGACTTTTGATCTGATTTCATTTTGATGTAAATTCTGACCCATCTTGATTTCTTAATGTTGAAGATGGAGAAGATGTAAGCAATATTGTACGTCACTCAGTCACAGTTACGTTTTTCTCCCTTTGAATTGTTCATCCTATTGATTTTTGTTGCTGTTGCTTTAAAGTGTTAAGATGCTAATCTATCTGAAGAAGTGTGCATGCACACGAAAGCTCATACCAAGAACTAACTTAGTTGGTCTTTAAGGTGCTAATGGAAGGAATTTTTTTATTTTGACTATGGCTGGCCAACACGGCTACCTATCTGTAACTGATGCTAATCTAGTTACTCTGTTTGCTTTAGGCATTGAAAAGCACCCTGGGCTTCCCTCTGGTTAGGTTTGAAGATGCTGTGATCAACCTGGACCCCTTCACCAGAGTCCATCCCTACGAGACGAAAGAGTTCATCATTAACGACATCCTGAAGCACTTCCAAGAAGTGAGTTAATTTTGCACTAGAGGGCGCAGGGCCACACAGAGCCAGGCCTTCCTGCTAGGTAGTCCCTGCTGCATTGCAACATAGGAACCTTCCTTCCCCACTCAGGTTCACCAAAGCCCCAGTCTGAGCAGACTTGAGGGCTGCTAGTGTTTGACAGCGATAGCGCAGATGTTCTGATATGTTTATAGCAAGCGTGGGTAGCCTTTTGTCTGTTAAGTGGCCGTGTTCTCTTTGGGGACAATCTGTGTGTGCTCCCCTATCCGAACACTGACCGCTCGTGTGGTTGATCCAATTTAGAGTAGATTGCATGGGCATCTTATTAACCCCCCCCATGTGCTTGCCAATGGTGGCCACGGCCAGAATAAAAAATGGGTGGGACCACACCTTTCTTTGCTCCTCTTGGTCCCTGCCCAGCAGAATGCAGGGAAGAGAGTGCATTGCTCCTGCCAGAGGTGTGAACTAGTATTTTGCCAACAGCCTCATGAAATGAGTTCAAGGGCCACAGGTTGCCCACCTCTATTTTGTAATCAGAGTGGGGGAAATGGGTGTGGCCACCTTTCCCTCTCTTTCTTTCTGTCCCAATCTGTCTCCCCCTTTCCTTTGCTGGGTGTTCTCTCTTACTGTCTGTGTTGTAGCCCAAGTTACAAAGCAGCTTACTAACTCACATATTATCCCCCCCTTGAGGGTTTTGATAGGGTAAGACATGAACACTGGGGTGTCTCCAGCTCCTTCACTCTGACTGCTGTTTTAGCACCCATGGTGAGATCAGAAGGCTGCATTTTGGTCTTCTCCAGCTCTGTGATTCAGATACAGAAGAGAGGAGGGGAAAGGGTCTTATTCCCCCACCCCTTTATGGTCGCCCCTCCTTATGCAAAAGAGCCCCATTTACTGAACATGATGACTTGCCGTGGGCTCTGTTTCCAGTGACATTTCTGATGCCCTTTCCAGGAGCTGCTCAGCCAAGCGGCAAGGATCCTGAGCTCCGTGGACTTCCTTGGCAACCCAATGGGTCTCCTGAACGATGTTTCGGAAGGCGTTACCGGGCTGATAAAATACGGAAATGTCGGTGGCCTTATACGAAACGTTGCCCACGGTGTGTCAAACTCTGCTGCAAAGGTAGGGATACGAAGGATAAAGAGGCCCATTTGTTCCTCCTGCAGCTCTAGCAACTGCTGATGCCTCAGAGCAGGGGTTGGCAAACTAAGGTCCGCAGGCCAGGCTGGATCAGGCCCAATTGCCTTCAGGATCTGGCCCACAGACGGTCCGTGGATCGGTGTGGGGATTCTGTTCATTCGGGCTGCGCTATTTTTTTCTGCACCATTCCATTTCCCCCTACACACACACACCGTGGTGGCACCTCCTCCTCCCTCCCTCCTCTTGGCTCCTCCCTGCCCTGCCTAGAGGAGGAAGGGGGCTGGGCTGAACTGGCTGAGTGCCATTTTAAGTAGCCCCTCTCCGGAGCCAGCCCTTTCGCACCAATTATCTTCCCTCCGTCGCCGCCGCCCTGGTGCTCCTGTGAGCCAGAGAACGGAGCGGACAAGCTTGCTCTGCCTACCCACGAGAAGCAGTGGCGGCGGTAGTGATGGTGGCGGTGGCGGCAGCCCCAGGGAAGGTAAGCGCAGCGGCTGGGGTGGGAGTGGGGTGGAAGACTACTTGCCCCCCTTGCCTCTTGTTCCAGCTCCCCGCCCCCCGGTGCCGCTTCTCCGGCCCACCACAAGGTATGAGGGACAGTGGACTGGCCCGCAGCTAAAAACAATTTGCCGACCCCTGCCTCAGAGCAACCTTCCCCTACCTGTTTCTCTCCAGGTATTCTCAAACAACACTGCTTGAAAGCACAATTATTTTTGTTACCAGGTGTGATTGTCCCCAAACATGGGTTGGCAAGATGGCTGACTTGAACCAGTGGGAAAACAGACCATTTTAACATAGATAAAATCATCAACCAATATCGTGACAGATCATAGAGCATGTCTTTGTTTTCCCCTTCTGTTCCATACTGAGGGACTGTTGCCATTTAAACCCTTCCTATATAATAAGAGCTTCGTCCTTTGAAACTCCCTGCCTATTGACGCCACTCAATCTTACTTCAAACACGTACGGAAAAGTTTTTATTTCAGCAAGCTCTGCCCAGAGATATGGGAATGTATCCAATTCTACTCAAGAGTAGACCTATTAAAATTAATGGGCCTGCCCTGATTATGACTAACTTTGGATGCAATCCATTGCACTATATTTAACATTAGTCCTACTTAGATCCGTTGAAATGAATTGATGTAACTAATTTAGAGCTGTTAATTTCAGTGCGTTTACTCTGAGCAGACACTGGCGTTGGATAAAATTCGTAGTTGAGTTGCATATATTAGTTTTTAAAGTTTAATTGATTTTATTTGTGATTATTTTATTTGTATTTGCTTTTTGTGGTTTTTGAGAACTTTGGCTATGTTTTATTTGCAGTTTGTCTTCTCCACGGTTTTATCTTTGCCTCCCTTACAGTTCCTCATGCTGTCAAATGAGTTCTGCCCTGGGCAGAAGGATTGTCAAATCCCAAAACAGGCAGAACGATGTGTGCACAGTATATCTATTTTAGACATTTATATACAACCCTACATCGTTTGATTCTAGGGCAGTTTGCATTGAAACAACAACTTCTAAAAACAACAATGAAAACATTACAGGACAAAGTTGAAATACAATCAGCCGGTTGATTTCATGGCTTAGTGATGCATGCTCTATTTTTCAGGTCCTCATTTAGACATTGTGTTCTCCTGTTTTTACAGCCTCAGCACAATTGAGGCAACGTTTTCAGCATGGGCTTTTTCCCCCTGCTGAGATTTATGCATTTTTCTTCCCTAAGCAGCGAAGCCCCTTCAGAATCCATCTCGTGCATGCCTGTTTCGGATTATTCATTCCAACCTACATTGAGTGCTGTGTGCTTTTGCATCTCGCAAAGGAATCTTTGAAAACTCTGCTCGGGTGTTGAGAAGAAATAATCCAGTCTCGCCACAAGGGAACCTAGCCAGACCAGTAAAAATCGTGGCCATTGGTTCTGCTCTTGTGCGCTGTCTGCAGGCAGAGTATGATTAATTAGGGTGTCTGCTCTCGCTGCAAACCCTTCCACCTGACACAGAGGAGCCAGACATTTTCACATCCTTCAATTCATTACATCAGTTCTGAGTCGTTGGTGGTTGAGGCAGCCAAAACCCGTCTAGGGAAATTTGTACGTGTCTTATGCCCCTTCGGTTACCTGGTTCCTTTTCCTCCCCTTTCTTTTTTTAAATAGCAGTTCAGAAGATGCAAATAATGGCAGACCTTCCATATCCACATACTTCTTAACGAGGCTGAACTTTAACGACCCCTTTAAAAGAAATAAAAAGTGCCTGCAAGAATTGCACGCACGCACACACAAAAATGCCTTATTTATGAGCTGTGTCTGGTTTTGCCATTGTATAGATTTTCTGTTTAATCACTGTTGATTATTCCAGTAATGGGTTTTCCATGTATCTCAGAGCGTGTACTGGGTGAATGACTTCTTTCAAGTGGAGAGGTTCTGTGTATTTAAGTTGGCACAGAAACTCAGGTTAATGGAAGTTCACTTCAGACCATTCTCTGCGGCATGATCCCTTGGAGACTGGCTGTTTTTGTGTGTTAAGAAGGGCTTTGATCCTAAATATAGGGACCGGAGGGAATTTCCATTCCATCTGCCATGGCGGCTAAAAAAGAAAAAGAAAGAAACCCAACAGTCCTGTTTGAACTATTTGCATCAAATATCCTCCCCCCCCCCCTCATTTGGGTTTTTCCTTTTTTTTCTTTTTTCTCCCTGAGGGTTGCAAATACCAAAAGCTAAAATTATTCCTCCCTTCAATGACTTCTTGGTTAGAGACGACAGTTGGTGGTGCAACTTTATAAGCAACAGAATGAATTCCTTTTAGTGATTCAATTCTGTCCTCCAGCTCGAAACCTCGGTTTTATTGCAGTGTCTGCCAGCGTAAGGAGAGGGTTTGTTTTTCCCCCTGAAAGGTTGTCTTTCTGTGTCAGAAATATTATGGTCTGGTGGCTGGCTCTACGTTGGAAATGGCTTCCAGTACTAGAGGCGCAGTGGATTATTTGCTGGCAGCTAAAGAGTCCCGTGCTTGCAGTCCATTCTGGAAATTACAGAAAAGCTGCCATGACTGGTGTGTAAATATACATGTGTGGGAACAGGGTTCCCAAAGAATCCCTGCAGAAGATGGGCTTTAAAACAGAGTACAAGCACAATGTTGGGCAAGGTGATGGCAGCAAGCTTAGGCAGACTGGGGTGATGTGTGTGTGTGTGTGTGTGAGAGAGAGAGAGAGAGAGAGAGAGAGAGAGTCTGCAGCAGGGAAAGTATGGTCAAAGATAGAGAACAACAGGCAAGGGCAGAAAATGTACTTATGGAGCTGCGTATGAGCATGAAGCTTCATTTCAGTAGGAACTAAGCTCAAAAAAACTTCTCAAAAGAGATGAGAAGAGGTTTGAACGGTTGAGGGTGCCACAACCTACATGTTCAGAGTGGTTCTCAAACGCCTTGGTACTCATACGTTTTGGCTCCCAAACGCCGCAAACCCGGAAGTGAGTGTTTGTGAATGTTTTTTGGAAGCCAAACGTCCGATGCAGCTTCCACAGCTTTCAATCAAGTGCAGAAATCTCTTCGGCCAATCAGAAGCCGTGCCTTGGTTTTCAGAAGTCGAACAGACTTCTGGAACGAATTGCATTTGAGAATAATAATAATAATAATAATAATAATAATAATAATAATAATAATAATAAATTTTATTTATATCTCGCCCTCCCCAGCCGAAGCCGGGCTCAGGGCGGCTAACAACAATAAAACAGTACAAAAGTACAACATAAACAACATTCTAAAATCATTCATTATAAAAATTAATACTGCTTCTTGATACACCATACACAGGACCGCAATATTTCAAGGACTGCCTCTCCCACCCCATGAACAAACTCATCAGAGGCCCTTCTCTGCATGCCCCACCTGAGGGATGTATGGAAGGTGGCATTTTCTGTGGCTGCCCCACTTGTTGAATGCTCTTTCCAGGAAGATACGACTGTATATTAATCAAAAACAAAAACTAGAGCACCAGACATATACCTATCTAGGTAAAGCAACTACTTTATAAGTTGAAGTTACTGGGAATGAAGAGAAACACAAAATACGGAGTGCAGTGTCTGCATTTTCATGATAATCTCTGATATAGAAAATGACTTTTATGAAGGCACTGTTAGGTGCCATTTGGGGCTTGGGTGCCCTTGATACGGGTGGGGTGGGGTGGATGATAGGGTGCAGTTCTTAAGCAATTTATTAAGGCAGATCTTGATGCCCTCTGTGACTGGTTTACTTTCCCTTTTCACAAGGTGACCCATTATGTAGTGAAAGCTCCTTTCTGCTTTGGCGTGTCAGCCCAACACCTCTCAAGAGATCATGCTTGGCTTTTTGAAATGACACTTTCCCCAGCTTGCTGCAGGGAATGATCCTCTGGTGTGACTTCTGAGACAGTGCTTTTGCTGCAGCCGTTTTCATGGGGAGTGAAAATCAGTCTCTTACTTGTTTATTTTTATTGTCGTTTATTGCATGTATAGACTGCCTTTCTGCCAAGGCACGTGATGTGGTTTGTCCTGATGGTCCAGCTGGCAAGTTACTGGCATGTTAATTCTTTTTAGCTGAAACTTCCAAGACAGATTTCTCTCTAAACTTGTGAGGGTTGTGTGTATGCACCTCTTTTGGATGTGTAAGCTTTGTCTTATCTCTCTTATCTCAGTATCTCCTGTAAATCCAAAATGGCAGATTACAGCAAAATACAGTGGTACCTCTGGTTAAGAACTTAATTCGTTCTGGAGGCCCATTCTTAACCTGAAACTGTTCTTAACCTGAGGTACCACTTTAGCTAATGGGGCCTCCCGCTGCCGCCGCATGATTTCTGTTCTTATCCTGAAGCAAAGTTCTTAACCTGAGGTACTATTTCTGGGTTAGCAGAGTTTGTAACCTGAAGCGTCTGTAACCCGAGGTACCACTGTATATACACTATGTCTCCACTGAAGGGTTTTGTTCTGGACTGTACTGGAGAAATCGGCTTGCCACTCTTATTAAAGCAAATTGTTCTGGAGCATAAAGAAGTCTCTTTGGTACCTATCAGACAGTGTACTACTTCGAGAAACTAAAGTGAGTGGAGGAGCAGTCAAAGTTTACTTGCTGCACTAGGGCAATTAGAGGTTCTGAAGGCTATAAATATAAGCAACGGAGAAACCTCGCAACGAGAGCTCAGCTTTCATGTTAAAATTTGATGTTTTCTTTGGGAGTTTCAATTTCTGCTGAACCAGCAGCAGCTGTCGTTCCCCGCACCCCCACCCCCGGGTACCATCCTCTTGGTTGAGTTAGAAAGGAGTTAAAGACCAACATAAAGGCAAGGCAGGAAGAAAACATTTCCATCTGAAGTATGACAAAGTGATTAAAAGCTGGCAGAGTTGATGTTGTGATGTGCCCTCCCTTCAACATTGGGAGTGGTGACACCCGCTGTTTTGCAAAATATTTGCTGTGGAAATTCCAGGGGATTCTGGCGAGGTTTTTTGTTTTGTTTTGTTTTGTTTTGTTTAATTGGGCTCAGCCAGGCTATATAGTCAGTTTTTACATGTCTTAATCGAGGTGTTGGGACTGGGGAGACCCAGTTTCCTATCCCCACATAGCCCTGAAGCTCAGTGGATGAAATTGGACAAGTCATTATTCCACAGGAGGGTTGTGAGGATAATATTGGTGGTGGTACATATTATTCTGCCATCTTACAGAACCACCAACTTTATTACAGGATAAGCTGTTGTGGACCAGCAGCTCCTTCATTAGATCCGTTAAGTCCACTGTAGCCCACAAAAGCTTATCCCATAATCAAGCTGTTAATCTTTAGGACAGCAGTAGCCAATGGGATCCCCTTTAGATGAATGTTGGATTGCAACTCCTATCAGCCCCAGCCAGCATATCCAACAATCAGGGATGATGGGGAGTCGGGATTTGTAGTCCATTGGCTTAAGGTGCCGTACATAGGTCTCTTTGCTATCAATCTGCCTGGTACTTTCTGAAGGACAGGAGGACACTGTAGTACCTGATGCTTTGGACTACAGCACCCATCATCGCTGGCTGCTGGCTCATACCGGCTGATGGGAGTTGTAATCCGAAGCATTTGGAGGGCAGCGGGTTGGCAAAGGCTGGTGTGAACTGCAGTAGGGGGCAGGAGACTGGGTGGTTGGCACAGAAAAGGTCTTGAGAGATAGAGATGGCATGATTGTGGTCTTCTTGGGGTGGGGAGAGACTTAAGAGACAGTAAGAGACAGTAAAGGAGAAAGAGTGGAGTCTTAAGGAGCAGGAGGGATGATAGAGCGGGCAATGTTTTGCTTCATTGTGTGTCAAAGCAAGGAGCAACAGAAATGCAAGGCCAGGTTCAGGCGCAAGGCTTAGACTGTGGGGAACACCGAGCTTGAAGTTGGTTTAGCAAGGAGCAAGGAGCAAGCTGAAACTGAGCCCTTCTGTGCTAGTAGCAGCAGCACTAGGTGCAGCTCAGTTTCTAGCACAACGATGCGGTTCGGGGAGCCTCCGATCTTCCTGGGTCTTCTCCAGGGAAGTCTTCTGAGTCAGTCGCCCGAGACTGCTTCTGGGGCTGGCCCTGCGTGCTCCCCCCTTCCCCCATTCTGCTCCTCACTCTCACCCCCTGCAGATGAGCATTCCGACTCCAGGGTTATGACAGGCAGTGCTAAAATAGCAAGAGGTAATTGACAGGGATCTGTCACGGTATGTGAGGACAGAGAGATGGCAAGAGAGGCTGGTCAAGGTCTTGGAGAGCATTTAAGGTAAGAACAAAGAGTTTGTGCTACACCAAGGAATGAACAGGAAGTCGCTGTTCGTGTCGATTTCTTTCTTTAAAGCAGCAACAGCTTGATCCCTGTACTAGCCTTTCAGTTTGAAGGCTGCTATGTAACCCTTGTTTTGGTTTTAGCACCATGAGTGTGTCCAACAAGCAAAAGAATCCTTTTATTTGTGACTTCTGTCAGGGCTGAACAGAAGGTGCAGTTCTTGTTTCGAGCTGAATTCAGCCTTGCTTACTGAAGGCAATTATGTATGAGTGTTGAGCTGCGAGGTGGTCCACGTTACATAATACACATTGTGCATTTAGGGGGAAACCATCCGCCCCCCACGTTTGCCCTCCTGTGTAAATTTGCATGAATGATGACTTTGAACCCTGGCAAGGGAACGGCTTGATCTGGACGCAGTGTCCCTAAGTCAGCATTCAGAAACAGACTGGCCAGTCTTTGGCAGACTACCTCCCCCAACCCCTCCGACCCTTTTAATATGGTCAGGTAATATCATACTCTGCAAACACAGGGCAAATAATAGCTTACGAGGCAGCTTTCAGATTTTAAACGCTTGCTTGTGATCTTGTTTGTTAAAATGAAACGGGTTCAGTAGATTTGCATTGCTCACCTGACTCTTAGTGTAGTTGCCAGGCATATCTTTGCGCATGTTAAAATGACCTACCTGAGAAGGGGACTAGCTCTCTTGTCCGCTCCTTGTGAGTTCTTGCACTTCTGCACCGGATCCTCTTAACTACGGAACAATAGCTCAAGTCTTGCACAAATTAACGAAGGCAGCAGTGCTCCTCGTGTAACAGTTTTTCTTAAGCCAAATGAGCAGACAGACGGGGGGGGGGGGACAAAGTACTGGGCTACCCAGCTGCTTTCTGGAAAAGGGGTACTCCTCTTTTGCCATCTTCACCCCTAAAAGACACTCACATAGAAATGAAGGAGAGAGCTGTTCTCTTGACCCATTCCTTCTCCTTTTGTGAATGCACTGCAATCCTACAGGGAGTTAGAGTTCTGGGCAGATCCTTGACCATTAGCCATCATCTCAAGGGAAAATGTATCTTATAACAAAGGAGGTATGTGGCCAAACTCCTATATATAACAACAACAACATTCTGCGAACCGGACTCTGACCTGCGGGCATAGGGCGGTATATAAACTAAATAAGTAATAGGCAACAAAATTGGATTATGCAGAATACAGAAAACCAAGCAGTTGAAGTATGGCCATATCTAGCATAAAAGGTTATTATTACACGAAAGGGGGTTCAAGTTACAAGAAAAGAGTTTCTGGCTAAACATCAGGAACAACTTTTGACAGTGGAACGGACTCCCAGTAGTGCTGATGGACTCTCCTTCCTTGCAGGCTTTTAAGCAGAGGTTGGATGGCCACCTGTCATCTATAGCTTATGAAACAACAGCTAAACTTGCCAGGCAGCCCCATGGATTCCCCCAGGAGGAGTAGATGTGCTGAGTTTGAATGTAGATTGTCCTGTTTTGCCTCCTTGCCCAGCTGAGAGACATTCTGGGGAGGGGTGTGTGGTGAGAGATCGGGAAACCTTTCTTTCACCTTCCCAAGGCGACGTCCTCACACTTTGGGAGAAAGGGGATCAAAGGAAAGAAAGCACAGAAGGATAAGCGAAAATCTGCCCCCGCTGCCCTTTCTGAAAACCAGATTGCCTTGTTTGGATTTTCTGTGTTAGCAGGATAAAAGCATGCTATATTCTCATGGGGTGGCGGGCGAGGAAGGAAGTTTCTAAGCTTCTCCCCAGCCTGTTTTCATCCTTAGGAGAAGGTGCTTTGGAGAAGTAGCTGTGCATGTGCCTCTTTTGCAGCAACCCTGGAAAGTGGGGGGTGGGGGTGGCAGGACTTTACGCCTCTTTTCCTCAAAAGTGATCTGTTAAAAAGAGTATTGGTTGCTTAATAAAGTGTAGATTGCCCTCTCAGTGAACCCGCCAGTGACTCTCCAGTTGGGGTCATTCCAAGTTCATTCTGTGGACTTTTGACTGCCTTCTGTGTATGTGAAAACAGCCGGCAGCTCCTGCAGGGATCACTCATTCAGGCCTGTAACACAAAACTATTCCCCCGTAGGCACCTGCTGGGCAGGCTCACAGGGGGTCCTGGGGCTGGGGGAGCGGCGGAGGGCAGGGGGGAGACAGCCCCCTTCCCACATTGGGCATCTGTAGAGGTGGAGAAGAACTGGGCCCTCCCCGGCAGGTCCTCTCGACTGGCCGGGCATCCCTATAGACAACTCATTAGACGTCTTTGCGGATTACCCAGCAACATGCTATTGTCAGAATTCATTACGAGGCCAGGTTAACGAGGAGATGCGAGCTAATTTAAGGGCCTTTCGCTTGGGCACCGTGACATAAACTGGGGGTAAAGAGGATGCCGTCCGGCTTGGTGGAAGGAAAATTTGCTGCTACCTTTCTGGCGGCTTCTGGGTTTGGGCCGTGTACAACCTCAATTTGACCCTCTCTTAAAAAAAAGGGAAAAAAAGAATTGCAAATTCTGCCAGAGTCAATGCACCACCAACATCCTACTGGTCTGAGAATTGTTAGAATGTTGAGATTTGTGTGTGCTTATTCCACCTTGAGATGCATGTTCCTGGCTTGCCAGCCCATGCCCACAATACACCAGTCTGAGACTGTTTCAAGTATCCTGATGTTGAGGGCAAGTGATATGAAGCAGACTTCTCTTGCCATTTATTTATTTATTTATTTATTTTTATTAGTGGGGAGGGGCGGTAAAAATGTCAGGCTTTTTGTAGAAGCGACACATGGGCCAAGTCTATCGTACGTCTGCTTTTCGCTGAGTCCTTTGGTGGCAGCATCTTTGCCGTTTTGTACTACATGGCTTCTGTTCCCAGGAAGGCACTGCAGGGATTCTGGTGTTAAACATTTCTTATAATGCAACATTGCACCAAATTCCTGTCTTTATATTTATTGAAATAAATGTCCTGGTAAATTTGATAACCCTGTGAGTGAGACAGTGAGGCACAAACCACAGATCATGGTTTGCCTTAGATGGACATTGAGACAGGCGGTGTAGACTTAACTAGAAAGCCGTTCCTTGTTTATTTCATTTTTTTATTTTTCAGAGCTAGGTTTTTCAGTGTGTGCATTTCAAGTCAGATAGGGACTGTTGTAAGTTTCCCAAGAACATATCTAGCTATATCTGTATGTGTGCAGGAAGATGCTATATTGCCTTTATCCTACATTTCATATATGTTAATTTACATTCATTTTTAAATGATTAACAGGGTCTTTTTTGTGGTGGCAGCCCAACATTGGAATGCTCTCCCCTTGGACTATTAGGCCACAGGGTAACACTGAGTAGATGAGGCACCATGCAGAGATCTTCCTGTTTCGTCCAGGATCTTGAATATTTAATTGATTTTCTGTGCTGTTTTGAGTGTTCTTTTGCTGCTGAGACAGGGAATGGGATCCAGCAGGAGGGCTGGATCCTGAATTCCTTCACCCTGAGCAGGCCACTTTGACAGGTGGGTGGAGCCACACACCTATCAGTCAGCTGACGTTTCCATGCCATCAGGTGATCCTTTTCTTCCCTTTCCAGCGTGACTTGAGTTGAAGTGCTGCAGCAAAGCAAGTCTGGCACAGACTTCAAGCCCTGCGAATGGAACTACCGTATTTACTCGAATCTAACTCTCACCTTCTTTGGCCAAATTACGTTGCGAAAATTAAGGTGTGCATTAGATTCGATGGCACATTTACATTCGCCATTTTTTGGTTTCAAGTTTTTGAAAATTGAGGTGCGCGTTAGATTCAATGCTTCATTAGACTCAAGTAAATACGGTATTTTCAGAAGGACATTCATTTGATGACAGGTTTAAAAGGTGCCAAATCCAGGCCCTGCTTGCCATGGAACAACCGGGAGACCATTTTAAGGCTCACAGTCGTTCCTTTGCCACCGCATCATATACGGCGTCTGATGTGGAGCGGGAGGTTGTGGCTCTGGATGGGGGAACATGGGTTAACAGGGTAAATTAGGACCCTTGCCGGGCTTAATTAGACCCAACAAGTCAGAGATTCCTTACCCATGTGCCACTGTGTTACTGCTGCTTTTTTGTGTATATATTTGATCAGCGTTCGAAAATCCCTTTATTCTAGGCGCATTTTGCAACAGAGAATTTCATTAGCGCGAGCTGTTTCTGAGCTCTGGGTGCAGTACTGTGCCTAAGATTTCCAATTAAAATTGCAGAGTAGAAAGAAAGGAGGACATTTTCCTGCCTCCCTACTTCCAGCCCCTCTCTGAAGATTGGAGAAGAGACCCTCTTAAGAATATTAGGGGGTTGGACAGGGGAAGGACTAGACCATATGAAAAATGAACATAATATTTTAACTGCAGTTCTTTCATTTTTAGCTTTGTATTCTTGTTATAAAAAAGCACGCCTAGACATTTTGTTGTTGCACCCATAATCTAGGTTTAAGGTGCCATTCAGCTCCTATCTTTCATATCTCAGTTTCTAACACTGTATTTGACATATATTTAGTTTCGGTCTATTTGCTGTTCAGACGTGAATAACCGTCAGGAGCCTTCTTTTTTAAAAAAAAATGTTGAGAAATGATGGGGCAGAATAGAAACGGTGTTTGCAGAGGGGGTTTTTTAAGAAAAAAAGGAAAAAGAAGAATCTGCTGTGCTGTTTTAGCTGCACAGAAATGCCTTAAACATTAACCTGACCTTGCGACCTGCTGCAGAAGGAAGGCAATCCAAAGGTAAAGGGCTGGCATGTTTTTGGAGGAGGGTTGTAGCTTAGTGGCAGAGCATCTGATTTGGCTGCAGAAGGTCCCAGGTGCAGTGCCCAGTGGCATCGCCAGGTGGGGCTGGGAGAAGACCCTGCCTGAAATCATGGCGAGCCACTGCCAGTCAGTGCAGGGTCAACAGCACTGAGCTAGATGGACCAATGATCTGGCAGTTTCCTGTGTTAGTTAATTCCCTTCTGCCTGGGCATTGTACCTGCTTTAGAACTCATCACAGAATTGTGTTGTATCTCTGAGCCCAGCAGTGCAGATTGAGAACCTTGTGTTGCTATTGTTAACTTTGCATTAAACCACAGAGCCTAGAACTTGCCAATCAGAAGGTCAGCGGTTCGAATCCCCACGATGGGGCGAGCTCCTGTTGCTCAGTCCCTGCTTCTGCCAACCTAGCAGTTCAAAAGCACGTCAAAGTGCAAGTAGATAAACAGGTACCGCTCCGGCGGGAAGGTAAATGGTGTTTCCATGCGCTGCTCTGGTTCGCCAGAAGCGGCTTAGTCATGCTGGCCACGTGACCCGGAAGCTGTACGCCGGCTCCCTCAGCCAATAAAGCGAGATGAGCGCCGCAACCCCAGAGTCGGTCACGACTGGACCTAGTGGTCAGGGGTCCCATTACCTTTACCTAAGGGGCTAGCCATCTTCTCCCAGCTCTTAACTCTCTAGGCTTAGCTATGGCTACATATACATTTGCGTGGCACCGCAGTGTGTTGCTTCTGAGCGGCTCCACTCCAAACTTAACCAAACAAAGGACGGCTTTGCTGAGAACCGCTTCTTGCATGCATCATGAAATAAACTCTGGGAGTTCCCAGGGTTAATCAGGCAGATGAGGTGGAAACCGGGCATGTGTCATTTGAAAAAGAATTGGTGGAGTAGCTGGAGAGAGCGTTGTTTTATTTAGTTGTTTAGAAACATTTATGTACTGTACTTCAGTTCTCTGAAAAGCAGATTGCAACATAGTAACCCAAAACACTTCCTCTCATAGCAAATTCAGATGATACTGATAGCTGTGTAGTGTAGACTTCAGCACAAAAACAAACAAACCAACCTATTTTTAGAATAAAGCAAAAGTTCTGAAGTTTCACCCCCATCAAACTCCCTACAATGTCATTGCGGAATCACAGAGGAGCGGCAAGGCCTCCCACAAGCTGTTCCTCATTTCCCAGACTCATTAGGCTGCATCGGGGCAGGAGGATAGTTCTGCAGAGGAAGCCATGGTCCCTAAAAGCCCTCAATGCTGCCATTCATTCTTGTGGCAGTGCCCAATGCAGGTCTTCTCTGAGCCCATAACACTGTCAGATAAGCCTGGGGTCTGGGAAACGGTGGCTACAATGGTGTGGCCCCAAAAAAATTAAATTACAAAGCTAATAAAGTCTGGTGGATTGAAGTCTGGGTTTGTTATGCATTCATAGAATTGTAGAGTTGGAAGGGATCCCAAGGATCCAATCCCCTGCAGTGCAGGAATCACAACCAAAGGATCCCTGACAGATGGCCATCCATCCTCTGTTTAAAAGCCTCCAAGGAAAGAAAGTTGGTTCCACTGTTGAACAACTCTTACCATCAGAAAGGTCTTCCTAATTCAGGAACTATGAACCTGCTAGATTTAACTTATGAACCAACCAGTTCCGAAGTCCAGCAACGTCACTACAAGTCACGCATTCAGCGTTAATGAAAATTCCATGTTTGTGTGTTTGTTGTCTTTAACAGTTCACTGGAACTTTGTCTGATGGGTTGGGGAAGACAATGGATAACCGGCATCAGACAGAACGAGAGTACATTCGATACCATGCTGCAACAAGTGGGGAGCATCTCGTAGCTGGCATTCATGGACTGGCTCATGGTAATATACAAACATAGAATTATAAGGTACTCCCCCTGCTCGGCAATACAGGATTCCACTGCTGAACAGTTCTTACTCTCAGTTCTTCCTTATGTTTAGTTTTTTCCCTACCCTCTGGAGCAGGAGAAAACAAGCTTACTCCATCTTCACTGTGGCAGCCCTCCAGATATTTGAAGATGGCTATCAAATTATATCATATGTTCGTAAAAAAGATTGTGCAATGGGCATATCGGGGCTCCCTTGAATGAAAGGCTTTAGGAGAGCAATTAGTTTTACAAGTGTAGCCAGACAGGGTCTGTCCAAATTGTACTTTTAAGAAATTTATGTCCATGCCTTCCCGGTGTGTTCAATCTTACAGCAGCCGTGAATTTTCTTAGCATTGTCCTAGAACCCTAGAGCTACTTTTGCCGCTAAGCATGCTCATTTTCTTCGACAGGCATCATTGGTGGATTGACAAGTGTCATAACCTCGACGGTAGAAGGTGTAAAAACCGAAGGGGGGGTCAGTGGCTTTATATCCGGCCTTGGGAAAGGACTTGTCGGAACCGTGACCAAACCGGTGGCTGGTGCTCTAGACTTTGCCTCTGAAACAGCCCAAGCAGTGAGAGATACAGCCACGCTTACCGGCCCCAGGTTAGTTAAATCTCCTTTTTTTTGTTGGGGTGTGGGGGGAATGATGACAGTACCAAGCAGAGTCACATGCGGATTATCCAAAGCATTTTGCAGCGAAACGATTTCCTGGCTGGGCCTGGCAACAGGTTTCCAGAGATGAGTTCCGGGAGAAGATCTTCTGTACAAAGTACAGGAGAATGAGATCTTTCCTTTGAAACCCTTTTGCCCTTCTCCTCCCTCTTGCCCTCCCAAACTGTTTAGTGGCTTTGAAAGGCAGGTGAGAGGTTTAAAAGGAAATAGCCCTTTTATTCTGCCTCCCTCTGTCTCTCTTTTCGCCTCCTCACCCCTCACTTTCTCCCTACAAAGGGTACGGTGGCAAAAAAGTTCATTGCCTCTTCCTATGCCTTTGCTGTTGCAGAGGTGTTTCTCAGCTCAGGAAAACAGAAGGCGATGGGTTAAAGCAGACAATGGGTGTGTTATGGATCTGTGGTCCTTGGTGTTCTTGGAAAGGCAAAGAGGTGAAATGAATTTTCCTCTCTCACCTCCCCATGCAGTTGCATATAGTGTGCAGGGGATGAATGGGTAGGTTTGCCAGTAGGCGGGCTGGGAAGGGATCGGCTTGGGGCTCTTTCTTGTCCCCTTATTCCTGCCACATGTAAAAGGCCCTCTGAGAATCTGTAGCGGTTTAATAATTGTTGTAAAGATGCAAATCTGGGCAAGTGGCCCTCAGCAGGGACCTGGAGTGCCAGCTTGGCCCCATGACCGTGGGTGCCCAAGGCCGTGGGTGTCATGCATTGTGCAAGGCCCTGCCGCTGTAATTTGTGGATGCTCGGGCACCCAGGGCCCCAGGGAGCCGGCACCTATGGCAGGGACACATGCCACAGTCCCTTTTGCCTGATGAACGTTCAGTGTTATACTTTGCCCAGTTTTTAAAAGCACCTTGTGACCCACTTAAGAAATGCAGTGGTGTCCCTAAAAAACAAAAAAACGGAGGAATACTTTCAATTGGACTTGGAAATACAAGAGGCTTTCCTAAAGATCCATTAACGTGGGGAGTTTGGAGGGCGCCTTCTTCTGCATCCAGACTGGGTGAAGAATTGCGCTCTGCTGAAGTCTTTCTAATACTCCAAGCTCTCACTGTTGCTCGGCTTCAACCCAGCCCAGTGCAAGCCAAAGGCAAAAAAAAAAGCTGTGTTGCAAATGTCTTTTCCTTCTGTTGGCTGAACTCTAAATACTCCCTTGCACTCCAAAGCCCAGAACAATCCATTTCTCATTCGAGTGTCACTTATGTAAGGCTCTTACCAGATCTTGAGAAATGAACAAAATCCATTTCTTTCCCTTTGAATTGCTATGAGAGTGCATGAATCACTTTCAGTTAGCCTCTTGGATGTGTATTTCTTAGTCCTTGTAGATTTGCTTCTGGTGTGGGATAACCACCTCTCTCTCTCTCTCTCTCTGTTCCCCCCCTCCATTGCCATTTTGGCATTTGTGAGCTGCGATGGCTTTCCCGGAACTCCTATAATCACATGGAAATTTTGAACAAGAGAAAAGCAGGGGAATTGCTACTCCCCCCACCCCCCCGACATTCCCCCTTTTCCACACATGTACACATACACAAATGCAGTTTGCAGAGCCTTTTGAGCAGTGAGAAACAGCCCTGAGATGCAAGTATTCATGTGATGCTTTCAAAGCAGTCGTCAGAATGAGAGACCAAGGGAAGCTGCCTTCATTAGTCTTGATTCCATCCTTGGGGAAAGCAGCACCTAAAAGTGTGTAGATATAGAGATTCCATCCATAACGGCAGAAAATGCTGCTGCTACTACTTTGCCAAACCTTTATTAAGCATTGCAAATATAGGCCATCATAAAATATCCATATATAAAATTTTAAAATATATACAAATAAACAACCATGAAAAAAATATGTAATAACGAGGATTTTCACTGGAGTCTCTTCCTGCTAAATAGTGCCATTTGCCACTCTGAAAGAGATACTATTGATGAAAAACTCAGCCATCCTTGCAGTTATTTCCAAGTTAATGTCAGACAGATAGAATCTGATATTTTCATCATGCCATGATATTAGACTACCCAAAAAAAGGGAATAACACACGTTTGTGTAGCTGGTCGTACACTGAACAGTAGAAAAGAATATGTTCTGCTGTGTCCAGCACAAACAAAAAACATCCGCAATGTCTATCATTTCTGGGGATGTTTAATTATCTGCCCTTGACTTCAGTTGGGCTAACATAAAGGCCTTGCGTTGGACTGGAATTATTAATTTTGAAATATAAGTGACCCTGTTATCTGTTGTATTTAAACCATAAAACTTGGGGGAGCAAATTTTAATTACAGCTGACTCAATGTTTTGTTTTTCAATGTCCCTTAATTGGATTTGAATATTACGATAAATATATTGCTCACTTGAATTATACAAGGGTTCCTGGTCAATACCAGTAGATCTGATTTTGCTTTGTAAGAGCTGGAACCATCTGGATTTATAAGAGTCTTTAAGTAAGCCAGAAAGCAGACTTGGAGATTGACAACAGAAATGGCAACACAGCCAGTATTTTATAGTGCTAGCCCACAACCGATATTCCATCATTTGTATACCTAGTTCTGCAACATCTGTGGCATTGGTACAGACAGGAGGGTTGATGAATCATTCGTGTCCATGCTCCCTGCCTTTGCAGCAGGATCTTTTTGTTTTATTTATTTATTTACATTTACACCCCACAATTCCTGCAAGGAGCTCAAGTTCTTCCCCCATCCCCATTTTATCCTCCTCAGAACCCTGTGAGTTAGGTTTGGCTAAGACACGACTGCCCCAATGCCTTAAAGTAGACCAAAGAATTGTAGCAGAATTAATTGGCTCTTTGACTCTCCCATATCTCAAATTCATCTACACTGACTTCCCAGAGGTCTTTTTAACAGGAAGAGTTAGGTTTTGCGGGTTCTATCAAATGTTTTTCAGGCAGTGTTATTGCTGAGACATGAACTCGGTTGTTATATACCTGTGCAGCACATTTGTTCAGGGGGCAATTAGAGCCACTCCCTTCATTTTCGTCCCCCCTACTCCCTTTGATTCAACCCCACTGAGATCTTGAAGATTAGGGCTGGATTAGTATGCAAAGTTTTTCTTTCTGTTCCCAGACGGATGGCTGTGAAAGTACTTGTGTGCCATCTTTGCAAACCCTTGCAGGAACAACAGGAGTTGGGCTGGGGCATAGATTGCTTGACAAATGCATCTCCTATGGAGCTGTGAAGCCAGGTGAAAAACAAGACAAGGCTTTTTACAGGTTTCGCAGTTTCAGGGGCTGGGAATTTATGCAGGTTGTGGACTAAAACAAGCCCGCTGCACCCCTAAACGGTGTTTGTGCAGCTTGACTTTATCTGCAGGTGGGTGTTTTGTAAACTATATAGACTCACATGCTTCCAAGCCCAATTCAAAGTGTTGGTGCTGACCTTTAAAGCCCCAAACAGCCTCAGCCCAGTATACCTGAAGGTGCGTCTCCACCCCCATCGTTGAGCCCGGACACTAAGGTCCAGCCCTGAGGACCTTCTGGTGGTTCCCTCACTGCGAGAAGTGAAGTTACAGGGAACCAGGCAGAGAGCCCTCAACACCCTCCCATCAGATGTCAAGGAAATAAACAACTGTCTCACTTTTAGAAGACCTCTGAAGGCAGCCCTGTATTGGGAAGTTTTACATGTTTGATGTTTTACTGTATTTTTATATGCACTGTAAGCCACCCAGAGTGTCTGGGGAAACCCAGCCAGATTGGGGGATTAATTAATTACCGTATTTTTTGCTCTATAAGACTCACTTTTTCCCTCCTAAAAAGTAAGGGGAAATGTGTGTGCGTCTTATGGAGTGAATGCAGGCTGCGCTGCTATCCCAGAAGCCAGAACAGCAAGCGTTCCCTCTTGCTATTCTGGCTTCTGAGATTCAGAATATTTTTTTTCTTGTTTTCCTCCTCCAAAAACTAGGTGCGTCTTGTGGTCTGGTGCGTCTTATAGAGCCAAAAATACGGTAATTACTCTCTCCCTGTTCTGCAGTTGAGCCTACATACAGGCTTTCTGGATATGTGCAGAGGCAAGGGAGAAAAGGAAAGCATGGTGTATATTTATAGATCTATCTACGAATCTGTGATTTACATACCTGAAACCCCGGAGAACCACTGTGAATCAGTGCGGACAATACAAAGAAAGGTGTACCAATGGTCTGGCAATCTAGGGCAGCCTCCCGTGTTCCAATGGAAGGGCCATAGCTTAGTATTTGCATGAAGAAGGTTGCAGCTTCAACCCCCAGCACCTCCAGGTAGCGCTGAGCGAAATGGGACCCATTATCTGACTTGGTTTAAGGCAGCTTCCTATGTTCCTATGAGTTAGTTCTCTGTCCAGGAATTACTTCTCAGCTCTGCTGCTTGAGAACCTTTTAAACTGGAGATCCCAAAGCTAAAACCCAACAGCTTTCTGCTGAGCTGCAGATCCTCCTCCCCTCCTTTTTAGCTGTTCTCAAGCATCACTGCAGCGGGGTTGAATTTGGCAGCAACTTTAAAATGTCAAGGCTGGACAGAGGGATACGACTGAGCTTCACTCTGGCGGTTTTCTAATGTTTATCCCTTCCCTGTTGCACTGATGCTACAGGTGAGCGTTGCGAAATAGCACTAAAAGCACATTACTGACTACTTGCTTCTGCCAAAGTTAAACAAGCAGGCATGCTTGTGATAAACTGTGCTACAAAGCGGATTTCCTTCTCTGGCATTTTCATGAAGAGAACCTTTTAAAGAGAGAGAGAGCGAGAGCGCAAAGACACTGTAAACAGGAACCGCATTAAGCATTGCATTGTGAACAGGAACTATTGAAAGTGGTGCGGCAAGGTTTGGGAGGAGTGACGGAACACGAACTTGCTTTGAACCCTCCTGCCTTAAGCAGGTAATCAGAGCATTATTGTTAGTGTCTGTTATAAGTGATATGCTTCTGGGTTCAAGCAGAGTTCAGCCAGAAATCCTCATCGCAGCGAAACCTTCCCTCAATCCAGGGAAGGCCTACTCGGAAATGTTGCCGGGCAAATGCCTTGCAGACTCCATCCACACCTGTGGAATGCAAAACACCCTGTGGCACTGGCACTGAAAAGCTGAGAGTTGACAGTGTCATCATGCAGCGTATGTCTGAATGCTGCTTTTCCCATCAGTGAAATGGTGAGAGGAGAAGCTGTGCTTTGCAGCAGACACAAGAACCTCTGTATGGGGCTGGGGGGAAGAGTTTGCAACTACACACACACACCTGAGTAACCTGCCTTAGCCACATGTCTTGTCCAGTCGGTGCATCCTTGGATGCAGCTGCAAATGCTCCAGCCAATCGCTATAAATTCTTTTAATTGGTGGTAGCTTCCTTCTTCCTCTTCATTCTGTTTTATTCTCTACGTTCCTTTCCCCCTTCCTGTACGCTCACTTTCCAGTTGACTCTCCGACACTTGCTTGTTTGGCAGTAATTCGGTGTTGGGGGTGGGGGTACGGTCATCTAAGTACACTGGATAGATAATTCCAAAGTGTTTCCCTTTCCTTCCTCTCTTCTCACCCTCCCTTGCCCTGCAGTCCCGCTCTCCATATTAGGAAATCTCCCTCCAGCAGAAACGAATCCTAGAATTGCAAAGGCAGCCTGAGGGTCATTTAGTCCAACCCCCTGTAGTTCATATGCAGTCACATCTTGCTTTTCAAAAACTTGAGAGAGAAGCTGGTAGAGGCTGGCATAGACGTGACTTGTTGGCATCCATTGGTGTTCGTCCAAAAAGAGATGTGGGGGGAGGCTAAATACATAACCTGTTTTCAGTCGCATGAAGCCAGCAAGCACGATCTACTGGTGGCTACTGAGTGTTAGTTTTAAGGGCAAGAGGCCCAGGTTTAAACGGGATCCATGAAGCTCAGTGGGTGAACTTGATCCACTTTCTGGCCATCCCTCAACCTCATCAACCCGGAGAGGTAGTTGTGGTTTAGGATGAGCAGGGGAAGAACCACACCCACCAACCTCCATTTAAAACGCGGTCCTCATTTTTTCAACATCCGCTGGTTCACCTGAGAGCGTCGGCACTTTTCCTGTATTTTTGGCGTCCGCTCCCAAAGTAGCCGGATACCAGCGTGCAGCCGGGTCCCAGCACTTCCTTGCGGACACTGCCACCGTTTCCCTCCAGGTATGCCGTGTTGCAGAAGGTCGGCGGTGCGTGCCGCCTGAAATTTGGCCTTTTGTCGCGGGGAGTGGTGTGTGTGTGTGTTTGTGTGTTGTGCTTGCTGCCGAGCCGTGAGCCTCGGTGGTGCCGGAGCCCGGGGCCTGCTGGGACGGGGTTTACACTTGAGCTGTCCTTTTGCCCTTCCCCTGAACTCTCTTCATTTCAGTCATGAGCAAACAGTCAGTGCCTGAACTAACAACCCTGCAGTTCTCCAAAGCACGTCTCGCTTACAGTACCAAACAAAGGGAGGCCCGCGTGGGCCGGCCCAAGCCGAGGAATGCGGCTTCGGGGTTCTGCTCCATAAATTTAGCCAGCACGACAAAAAAAAGGGGGGGGAGATAATCTGAACCTTCGTGATGATCTGAAAAGGGGGTGGGGGGCGGGGAGGAGGTTTGCGTCCCATTGATTGCGGTCTGGCACAATGCCAGGCCCCGGGCCTGACCGACAGTTGAACCATATCGTTAAGGCGTGTAATACTGCTCGAGTTTTGTACGGCAGCCAATGAGTACATATCCAAAGGGCAAAAGTTTAGAAGGAGTTGAGGCTGTCCTATTTAACCCTCTCACACTGCATGTAATGTATACGGGCTCCTGCTAAGGAACAGCTACGTTGCCTTTTTTTAAAAGAAAAGGGGGGGGGAGTAAACGTGCAATTGTTTTTACTTCCGAGTCTGGTTCGTAAAGCGAAGCTGACTTCAGGGAACAATGCCGGATTGATGCCTCCCATCCCCTGCCCCAGTTTGGTGCTCTGGAGAAGGGGCCATCCGTGGTTTGGATGTTTGTCATTGTGCATCAGGAACGGGCCTTGGGACGAGCACCCTGCACCCTTGCAGGAAGTTCTGGGGCGTGCATAATTTCCCCTTGTTTCTTGGGTTAGCTGTGTAGGTCTGACAGGAATGAAGTTGGAACTGCAGACGGGAGCTCGACTCTCTGAATCTGGCCCTTTCTTTCCCAGTAAGGCTTGTGAACTTAATGACAACACAGTGTTCTGATATTGGTGATGAGTCAGATGTGACAGGGGCTGCAGATTTGAATTTGCTTAAAAACACAGTACTTGCATAAAACAGTGCAGGTTCCCACCCCTCCCAACACACACACTTTTTCCATTTGTCACCAAATTTGACATTTTTGCAGAGAGGCCTATGTGGGGAATTTACATCGGGGAGGGGCGTCTTCTGGAGATTGAGTTTAGAAAGGCAGGGTTCATTTTTGGAGGTTTTCTTCAATTTCCTTTGCTTTATGTATGCTCTTAAATTGGGGTTCTCTCTCGCTGTTGTAGCCTTGAACTCAGTCCCGGATGCTCGTTATCATTTTGCTACTTAATGTACACACACCCTCTTTTACCAGTTTTTTCACAGCTCCCTCCTTCCCCAAGCAGTAGGAAGTTCCAAAGCCAGTTGCTGCAAGCAGTCCCTTTCTTGTGAGGAGATAGCATTTGCAGCTCACGGCAGTGTGAAAAATCTGTTTGTTTACTAATATACACATTGTATTTGGCGGGTGCAGGGAGGAGAAGTATCCTTCCAGTGACAATACTAACCAGCTAATCAGCATCAGTTCCTAAGGCCGGCCAGCCAAATCCTTATCTCTCAGGGGCCAAATTGAACCCCTGGGTGGGGTTGCCCACCTCTCTGTTACCTGGTGTCACAGTGTAATCGGGTGACTGGGTGTTTTGAAGTCCCAGCAGTGGCCACAAAGAGCCCTGTACGGTTCTTTGAAGTGCTGGCAGCCAGCTGAGTCTCTGAGCCTCAACGCACCAAGCAAGGCTCTTTGCAAGGAGCAGAGGGAGATTGCTCAGTGCTTGGCAAGACCCTTCAAGGATCGGCTGGCTACAGAATTCTCCCTGAGGAATTCAGTAGCACAGCCTTCCCTGCCAGTGCACTGTGTGGAACACACTTTAAGGGTCTCCGTTGTGCATTGGCCACTGTGTCTCCATCCCATAAGGTGTCAGGTGTGGGGAAGGTGGGCATGCTTGGGTAAAAAGCGGTGTGGCAGGCCAAGCTGGATCATAATTCGGCCCACAGACCAGAGGTTCCCACCTTTACCTTAGGGCAAAGCACACATTGGTTCCATTTAGCTCATTTATATTTTATATTGTATTATATTATATTATATTATATTATATTATATTATATTATATTATATTATATTATAATTGTTAACTTTGCTGCATTAAATACGAATTCTGTAGCTGACCTCCTTTGTGATGTTTTATTTTGAATTCTTTAAGATAATATTTTAGTTTCCTGGTAATTATGTTGCTTTGAATGTATACTTTGCATTTGACTTCCTTCGCTAATCATTTTGGATCATTTTTATTTGATGTTTTAATGTGCTGTAAACAGCTTTGAGATTCTTCAAAATGTAAAGTGGTATAGAAATGTTGTTGTTGTTGTTGTTGTTGTTGTTGCTGACTAGTAGAAACCCTCCAGCATTTTAGGTGGAATCATTTCCACAAATCCTCTTATCTGGAGATTTCAGGGATTGAACCTGGAGCCTTCTGTATATATAGTATGTGTTTCACCTCTGAGCTAGTTCTTCCTTGCAAAGGACTTGCTGGTCTCCTGTTGCCGCAAGCTTAGCCGATGCAAAACCCAAAATTTCCAACTCTGTCACACATTTCTAGCCACCGAAACCTTTTCTCCATCTCCAGGCCAGTGTGTATAGTTGCGTTTTAAAGAAAGCCATGTGGAAATCTAATTTTGGCTAAATAAAAGCTTTTGTTTGTCATTACTACAATACACAGCAAGCGTGATAGTTCCTCCTAACAGTTAGGTAGAAAAACATTAATTACCTGTGCCAGCTACTTTCCAGAATTGTCTGAATCAATGGGCAGTCGTAGCTTTGTTTTTCTATCCAGGTGGGTCCACAAAGTGCTTTGAGATTGACATACGCATCATAAATAACAACCACTAAAACCCAGGACTAGGGAACCTGTGGCCTTCCTGGATGTTGCTAGACTCCAGCTCTCATTCCAGTTCTTAGGGATGATGGCAGTTGTAGTCCAGTAACCCCTGGAGGGCACCAGATGTCTAACCTAAAGGCATTGTGGTGTTTCTCCCCTCTGGCTCCAGGGCAGGTTCCTGTTTTCTTCTAAAGTAGTGTTTTCTCTTGTTAGTTACAAACAGGACTTACAGGCTTCCTGCCAGAAAAACGGGTTTTCTTTGTGCATATCATAAATGGAGGTATTTTCCCAGCCAGCCACCCTTTGCCCCCCACCCTAGGCAGGGTTAAAAGTGTTTGCCTGTTTCTGCGTGTAGCACCTTCCTTTCAAGCCACATAACACACCACCACACTGGAAAAGCAACTGCGATCATGGTTATTAAAAGAGCTTTGCTTTCTTCCTTGCATATAGCCATCTGTACCTTTCCACCAGCTTCTGTAGAGCTGTTTTCTGGTGGTCCATTACTAGGCTTCAGAGAAAAGCCATAATCCAAAAGGAAGGCCATCTTAGTTGTTCACGAATTCTGTTATGTATTCATTTTATACCCTGCCCGTTAGCCAAAAGGTCTCTTGGAGCCGCTTACAAAAACCAGTCCCTGCCTCACAGGCTCACAGTTTTAAAAAGACATTATACACGAGGAAAAAGGAGTGGGAGGGAGAAGGGGAAAGCAAGCTCAGACATAAACCTATTTCCAGACATAAACAGTTCTTAAAAATTACAGCCAGTATCTGTGATGGTTCCAGCTGCCATGCCCTTCCTTCCTTCCTTCCTTCCTTCCTTCCTTCCTTCCTTCCTTCCTTCCTTCCTCCCTCCCTCCCTCCCTCCCTCCCTCCCTCCCTCCCTCCCTCCCTCCCTTCCTTCCTTCTTTCCTTCTTGGACAAGCACATACCCACCAGTTCCTGTTGAAGCAGAGAAAGCGTAGGACTGCATCTTAAGACTGGGTGAGCGTGACAATGGGAATAAGCGTTTCAACATTTATCCACAGAATTCATCCACAAAGTTTTCATTATCCAAGTTTAAAACTCCTATATTATCCCAATATGCTTTGGATCGTGTAGATGGTTAAAATAAAAAAAGTTGGACTGTGCTCATTCGCCTTTGGGGGAATAGGTGGGTGGCAGATCCTTCTTCTAGCAGCAGCCACAGAGGCTGCAAAGAACAAGTTCTGATGGATACAAGCTGTGCATCTGAGCCATGGGCGACCACTCACAGCAACTCCCCAGAAGACACCCAGGATCAGGCAGGGATATAAGGAATTGGCCACTTCTTAAATGAACACAGGAACCTCAAACTTTGCCTGATAACGTATCAGCAGCCAGAGTTTTCTCAGCCATTGGGAACCAGTGACTGAAAAGGAATTTGGGTGGAGAGGGACGCGGGTGGCACTGTGGGTTAAACCACAGAGCCTAGAACTTGCCAATCAGAAGGTCGGCGGTTTGAATCCTTGCAACGGGGTGAGCTCCCGTTGCTTGTCCCTGCTCCTGCCAACCTAGCAGTTCGAAAGCACGTCAAAGTGCAAGTAGATAAATAGGTACTGCTCTGGCAGGAAGGTAAATGGCGTTTCCTTGCGCTGCTCTGGTTCGTCAGAAGCGGCCTAGTCATGCTGGCCACATGACTTGGAAGCTGTACGCCGGCTCCCTCAGCCAATAAAGCGAGATGAGCACCGCAACCCCAGAGTCGTCCACGACTGGACCTAATGGTCAGGGGTCCTTTACCTTTAAGGACAGCCTGCTGCGTCCTTCTAGTCCAGTATCAGTTCTCACAATGGCTGACAAGGTGCCCCAGTGGGCTGCCCACAAGCAGGACCAGAACATAGCAGCACTCTCCACTCCCCTTGCAGCTTCCAGCAAACTGGTACCGAGAAGCACACTGCCTCTTGACAGTGGAGGTGGAACATAACCATCAGGGGTACTGGCCATGGATAGATAGCCTGATCAATAGCTGCCCGGGTGCCAAACGTGGTCTTGAACAGTGGCGCTCTATCCCGTGCTGCTCAGCCTTTTGGGGACGCCGTCCTCGGCCTCTCCATGCCTCCATTCAGCGACGCTCTTCCCTGCTGTGATGGGTAGACACGAGGGCATTTCTGCTTTGTGTTGGCTTTTGTGTGCCTATTAAAAGCGAATCAGCAAATGTGTTGAGTGTTGAGAGCTGAGTTTAATGTAACACAGATGTGAGCGCAGAACCGCCATTCATTCTGCTTTTTCGGATCTTCGGCTTTTTGGATTTCATCACTGTGTGGCTTGTTATTTACAGAATGTAACTTGAGACAGTGGAACGAATCGTAGGATTAAAGAAAAAAAAGGAAACCGAGTAGTGTGGAATGTTACTTGCTGTCCAGACCAAACAGACCAGTTTGCCAAAACACTGATGGCCTGCACCAATTAATGTAATTCATGTTAGCACCAGCAGGACATAATTTAGAAGGCAGTTGACCTTCTTACCATCATGATTAGATTTTTATCATCATCATCATCATCATTACCAGTGTTAACGGAAAAATCTGAGGGCTCCCTTGGACAAAAAGTAAAGACACCAACCAGGATAACTTGGAGCAAAACAGCAGCCTGTAGGCTTGGCCTTTATTGAACTGTTGCAACAGGGTTCCCTTCCCTGGCAAGAGAGAGGAAAGACCCAGAACAATGGGCTGCAAGACCTTATAAAAACTTTTGAAATTCCCCTCCTCTAGGTCAAGCCCACCCCCAGAAACATCATGCATACATTACAGAAAGGAGGGGTTGACATCATGCATACATTTCAGAAAGGAGGGGTTGAGGGAGGAGTTGTGGTGGTAACCTGAGTGTCCTGTCACCCAGCTGGTTCCTCCTTTCCCCCTCCCCATGAGTACTTTCCAGGTGACAATGGGGAGTTTGCAGTTTCCTGCCCCCAGAGGGAAGATCTGATCATTGTCCTTTGTTTCAGCCTGCGGTGAATCCACTGTTCTTTGTGATTTTGATTGTCTTCTGTCTGGGATTATCAGGGTTGACATAGCAACTGGGCAGGGCTCCTGTGGATGTGCTGGGATGGTGAAGGGATTATGGCTGACCAGAAACCAAGCACCCCCCTTTGATAGTCCTTGTCACATGGAGTAAAAAATGGAACAGTGCAAATCCGATGTATGGTTGATTTTCTATGAATTTATAACAGAAATGTGGCGTATGTAGTGTGTGAGTGTGAGTGTGTGTGAAGTTTGTGCAAACAGAATGATTGGGGTGGGGGGGTTCCTGCTACAGTTCCCCCCTTCGGAGATAAGATTGCAAAGGTGGCTACTTTGCAATCCTTTTCTCCGCACAATTTAAGGTGGTAAATAATAACCTGGTATTCTCCGTCCCAGATGTGTGTCCATGTGAACCTGAAAGGGATTTGGATATCATGCTACTTTAAGGATATTTGCATGGAAATATAACGGTGTAACAGTGCACTGCTCAGTTACTTGTGGTATTCTAGCACCTTGGAAGAAATATTTTCTCAATAGTGATCTATACTTTACATTTAGGCAGGAAGGTCCACTAATGACTGAAAAGTGCAGTTTGCTCCCCCCCCCCACCATTTGTGTGTTCTCAGGTGTCAAGGTAGCTCTTCTGTGGTCTCACATTGGCACGGTGTCGCAGTAGTGGCAATCCCTGGTGAATCCACTTAGGGCTTTCATGTAGCCTGGCACCCACCACAGCTGGCACAGGTTTCGGACACGTCCTGAGAGAAATGTCTTCGCCTTGGCCAAAATCCATGGGATTTCTTATTATTATTACAGGCTCTGGTCTTGTAGTCCTGGGAAGTTGATCACTTGCACTTTAAGGACCAAAAAGCTAATTGCAGCCTGGATACACTTGCCCAATTCAAACTGAGTCCAATTTGAATTTATGTGCCCATGGTTCTCAACCTTTCAAGCCAGTCTGTTAAAGGAAAACCGTTCTTAAAAGGGCATTTTGTCCAAATAAGTCAATTTAACTCTATAAGGGATCATTCCTGCTAAACCAAAGCATGTGCACCTTTATGTATCTTATAAGCTTCTCCTTGGTAAAGCAAGTTTTAGCACATTTTAAAATGGATAGGGAAAGTTGGCAGAGTGCCAGGTGGGACAATGAAATGTGGTTATCTAAACATTGGACTACACAATAGTGTGAGCTATCAGAAAGTATAAAATGCATGAGAATTGGTGTGCAAGCAATAAGACATTAAACATAAAAATTACACACAAAAATACCCCCCTTGTGGAAATAACACACTGTCAGACACATTTCAACATTCCTACATAATAACACTTAATACAAAACAAACTAATTAAATATCAGTTGCATATCTTGACACAATTGTGATCTTTTACGCATGTATCTTTTGAATCCTGGAGCACAGAGGCTTGAGGTTCAAGTGAAAAGATGTCCTTGCAAGTCAACTCCACCCCCCTTTGTCAGGCCCACTCCCCTGGCAGTCTATATCCTTTGAAAGAGATAGCTGTGGGCACTTGAAAACTCTGGTGTCTTGTGATGACGGAAGAACTGAGTTGAGGGGTTGTTGCTGCTTTTCATCATTGCACATCTGTATAGGTGATATCCTGTAAGGGGCAGGGTTTTGGGGCTTAAAGACAGTTAGAAAAGGGAGGGGGCAAAAGGCAAAAAGGATGTCCTTCGGTTTCTGTTGGAAGCTGCAAATAATAAAAATCTTAGCGAATTAAGCGTTTCATTCATTCCAATATTATTATCACATTTTCCTATAACTACTGTTATTATCTGCCAAGTTCGTTTGCTTTCCTTCACTTTGGAGAGAAAGAGAACTGTAAAAAATACAAAGGTTAAGAAATACAAAAGAAAGCAAAAAATTAGATTACCAGTCAGATGAAAACAAACTTGACACAAAGACATCAGATTTAGAAAAGAATTATTATTATATATATTATCAAAACCACGCAGATTACTACTAGACTGAAAAAAATGGGAAAACCATGGGGGAAAAACTTTAAATTCACCATGTGCTATTTGATAAAAGAACTTCATGAAACTGACTTTCAACATGTGATGAACATGTCCCCAAAGTAAAACACACACACACAAAATGACCTATGAGGAACCAAATAAATAAATGCTAAAACACACAATTAATAAGTAACCTGAAGTAATCTGTTTTGGCATTCTAACATCCCAAATGAAAATAAAATAGTGTTTCTTGATGTGACAACATCAACTGTAATGTTAATACGGGAAATGAGTTAATACCAAGAAAAATGAATGGCAATTTAAGGTTGTGCAGGTACCTTGCACTAGCCAAAATGACAGAATTAATAAGAAATGCTCAGGCAAAAAGGTAAACAAATACCATTCACCAAACAATGTTTGGTTGTGCTTCGATTAACTTCATAGACATCATGGGGAAACAGATTAAATAAATGAAAACAGATTATTTGTAACTTTAAAAAAAGTGTCAAAGCCATAAAGAGATGGAAGTCACTAATATAGCAGGGATTCAGACTTGTTTCACAGAACAGAAAGAAAGTTGCTGTGGGAGGAAAAAGGGACAAACACTTTGTTATCGGGGTTCACATATCCTGTTAAAAGGGGAAATTATTTCATGTGAGAAGCCTGTCAGGAAATGCTGTTCCTAAAATTCCCATTGAGGGGGGAATGCTTTGATATTTACCTGTGAAAAGAATTTGGCATGTTAAGATTTGGAACTTGGAAAGCTCTTGACTTTTGATGGGTTAGTTGTTGCTTTGTTTTGTTTTGTTTTGTTTTTTAGCCTTTTGTCTTAAGTAGCCCCTGGAGCAAAGACAGATTAAGGGTGATTTCCCTCAATGGTTCCTCAATGGTTCCAAGTTTTCTTTTACATTTGGAAGAAACCTCCTCTCCCCCCTTACAGTTCCCCCCTTCCTCTCTCTCTCTTCTTTAGCTGATCTAGCCTCTGTGCATGTGCAGAGTTCATATCTCAGCAAACCTTTTATACTATAGAAAATGTTGCATCCTTTGGCTAAATTACCATTTGAATAAGGGAAAGGAAGGGTAAGGAGTAGATTTTGAAAACAGGGTTTGATTTTAAACAAAAAAGAGAAACTCAGCAATTTAAGTATTCACCAAAGCTAGCAATTTCAGCCCAAGCAAACTGAGACTGCTTCCTTTATGTACAGGAAAGGGCTATCATTATTGGTCATTTTATCTGGTCATTCGCGGAACAATCAACCGCTCTCTTATTTATGAGTAAAAATGGCCAGTCAGAATTCATAGGATTTTTTTTAACATTCTCAGTCATTTCAGCCTTACCATTTGCAGACAAATTATCCTGCCCTTTATTTACAGGATTGGTCAAGGCGCATTCTACTTGACTATATGGATTTTTATGTGCTTAAACTTTTAGTAGACTTTTAAGTTTTATTTTTTTTAAATAGACAAAATGATAAACACTGTAATCACTTAAATGCCTGATATCACCAGTTCTGCTTCAAACATCACGAGCAAATCTGGGCTAAATTTCAACACATCAGCTACAAATTGGGAAAGTTGAAAGGGACCTGGGGTCATCTAGTCCAACCCTAAAATACAGGGTTCATAGCAAGATTTGTACTACCAGAAACACACACATTCACCTCTCACCTTTAAAAACAAAGAGCAAATATGGGCTGGATTTCAACTCATCAGCCACAAATTGGGAAAGTTGAAAGGGACCTGGGGTCATCTAGTCCAACCCTAAAATACAGGGTTCATAGCAAGATTTGTACTACCAGAAACACACACATACTTATGTACACAGACACAACTGGGGAAGAGATCACAAGCCATGCGCCTATCACAAACCATGCGCCTATCATGTACTAAGGAAGAGGAAAATAAAAGTACCCAACCCTTTTAGCAGATCTTGAAGCTAGTTTGAGTGAGAGTTTTTTTACTTCCTTAGACTAAAGAGTGAAAGTTCCTAGATAAATTATCTTTAAAGACTGAAGTGAACATTTTTCCTAAGATAGGGAGAGGATCTCTTATAAAGCATAGTTAAAACAGCCATAGATTTGATTTAAAAGGAATACAAGAGTGAACAATTTTTCCTGAACTTGCAGAGGAATAGTAAGCCTAATCTATGCCCCCCCCACCTTTGCAGTTTCCTTTAAAGGAAGCTTACTCGGGAGTAAATTTACCTGGCACAGAATAAGAAGGAGAAGGAAAAAAAACCTGAAAGAGACAGAATGAAATAAGGGGGGGCATTTTCTAAGAAAAGAGGCCAGGACGTCTTATAGAGACTGATATCAGGAGCCTTACAATAACTCTTCTGTCCAACCAGATCAAAGTTAAAACTGGACTCACATATTTTTCTTAGAAGGAACACCATACTTTCATAGGCATATACTTAATGAAGTACATACACTGCATTTTAGCTTGAGAGAGCAGTTGTGCTCAACTAGGCTTTTGCAGCAGAAACATTAGGTTAACTTCTCCTTCTCACAAACTCAAAAGTTACAACAAAACATCATTTGCCATTAGACTTAGAATCACCCTCCTCACTTAAAACTAGAAGAAAGAGGTGGGGTAATCCCCCTTTCAGAACACAAGTAGCACGTATACAGGATTTCACCACTTGGGAGGGAAACTCTCTTTTAGAGCCTCCCTCAAATAACAAACATTTGCACACTCCATTCTCCATTTTGTTTTGTTTTAAGATTGATAAGGCGCAACATGGCTTCCTTAGATTTAAGATTTTTTTGAAGCAAGCTTGCAATTTAAAACTATGTGCATTTTAGAACATGGGCTGTTATTATATCTACTGCCTTCTGTGCACCATTAAGTTTACAGTTCCATGTTCCAGCTCTAGGCTACAGTTTAACAACACAAACTTGACCATTTTTGCCCCTTTATTTTATTTCTATTTTTTCTCTAATTGGAGATGGCAAGGTGGAGGGGCATATTAGAATCCTCTCTGGGGCAAAAAGGCTTCATGGAAGCTTTGTTGCCAGGAGGAGTCCAGCTAGGGTGTTTAGTGAGCTCCCATTCTCTCATATGTTATTATTGGGCTTTTTTTTTTTTTCGTTAACGAAGTACGCTAAAGACAGAAAGAGTGGAAACACACACACAAGGGAGGAAAGGCAATGGGAAAGAAAGGGTGAACAGAAAAAAAATCCTTTCAGTACTCAAAGTACCCTTGACTAACACAATTCCTACTTATCTATAAACCACGAATTAATTTCTGAAAATCTCAAACCTGAACCTGAAACAAAACCACGGGTCTCTCAGCCCGGAAACTCAAACCACGGGTCTCTCAGCCCGGAAACTCAAACCACGGGTCTCTCAGCCCGGAAACTCAACCACGGGTCTCTCTGCCCGGAATTCCTTTACCTCAGCGCTGTTTACAAGACTAACCCTAGTGTGGGGCCCCACTTCGTGAACCGCCCCTTCTACCCTCCACAACAGCCTCCTGCCTAGCCTTTGAGACTAAGTTTGGGCTCCCTACTGGACGCCTGCGCTGTGCAGTGCCAGATTGGGGGTCCGAGAAAACAAAGTTTTGAAAGGGGAGCAAACGACCTTGCGTTCTCACATACCCAGGTCATCCCTAACAAAGGTCACCAGGCAGGAGGGGCAGCTTCATTTGCAGAGTTAGGGTAGGTGGAGAGTAAGAGAATACTTGAAAGACTCCTCTGGACGACTCCGAGAGAGGGATGTCAGAGAAACAGTAAAAGAGCCACGCTTTCCCGGACTCAATTCCAAGACGGAAAACGGGGGAGAAAAGAGATAGAGAGATTAAGACGTTCCTGGACGACCCCGGGGGGAACGTCGGAAAACAGCAAAAGGTACCACAATTTCCCCGGCCCAGCACCGCGTAAGAATTTGTGGGGAGAGAAAGGGAAAGGTTTTGACGTTCCTAGACGACCCCGAGAGATAACGTCAGACAGAAAAGTTCCGCGATTTCCCTGGCCACCCTCCGAGGGGGAGAATCGGGGAAGAAAAGGAGAGAGAGAGAACGTACCCGGCCGACTCCGAAGGGTAACGTCAGAAATGAAAGAAGGAAAGTCTGGCTGTCGTGGGGACGTTACTTTTCCACCCCCCTCCCAATGTATTTACTTCAAACCATACTCACGTTCGAAGATGTCCCCCCGCAGATCCCGGGATCCTTTTCCCTTAGCCGGCTTTGACCTCGCCTTTGCTCCCCTGGTTGAGCTTTTGGTGACGATTGATTACCGCCCGCAAAGAGGAGGCAGGGAGAGGAAGAAGGATCCCTGGGCTAAGGTTGCCCAGTGGCGCCCGATCCCTTCTATCTCCCTCCTCACCTCTGCAGGAGAACCAAGCGTCCCTTCGTGGTTGCCAACTGTTAACAGAAAAATCTGAGGGCTCCCTTGGACAAAAAGTAAAGACACCAACCAGGATAACTTGGAGCAAAACAGCAGCCTGTAGGCTTGGCCTTTATTGAACTGTTGCAACAGGGTTCCCTTCCCTGGCAAGAGAGAGGAAAGACCCAGAACAATGGGCTGCAAGACCTTATAAAAACTTTTGAAATTCCCCTCCTCTAGGTCAAGCCCACCCCCAGAAACATCATGCATACATTACAGAAAGGAGGGGTTGACATCATGCATACATTTCAGAAAGGAGGGGTTGAGGGAGGAGTTGTGGTGGTAACCTGAGTGTCCTGTCACCCAGCTGGTTCCTCCTTTCCCCCTCCCCATGAGTACTTTCCAGGTGACAATGGGGAGTTTGCAGTTTCCTGCCCCCAGAGGGAAGATCTGATCATTGTCCTTTGTTTCAGCCTGCGGTGAATCCACTGTTCTTTGTGATTTTGATTGTCTTCTGTCTGGGATTATCAGGGTTGACATAGCAACTGGGCAGGGCTCCTGTGGATGTGCTGGGATGGTGAAGGGATTATGGCTGACCAGAAACCAAGCACCCCCCTTTGATAGTCCTTGTCACATGGAGTAAAAAATGGAACAGTGCAAATCCGATGTATGGTTGATTTTCTATGAATTTATAACAGAAATGTGGCGTATGTAGTGTGTGAGTGTGAGTGTGTGTGAAGTTTGTGCAAACAGAATGATTGGGGTGGGGGGGTTCCTGCTACACCAGCAAGGAAGCAGGAATCATGGTATCTTTTGGATGGAGGTGCTTTTGGTCATTGCTTAGGTGGGACAGCTGAGAGTCTTTTGCCCAATGCAAATTGATCTTCCCAAGCTGGGAGGAAAGGTTTTAGTAAGAGCTGTGTCCCCCTCCATTGAACAGCAAGCAACAAATAATTATAATTATAGCCCACTCTGTTTAGAGCGTCATGTGGCGTGTTTGAAGCAAGACTGTTGCAACCAGCCAAGTAAACCCATTGAAATTAAACGGACACAAGTTAGTCACAGACATTAACTTCAGTGGGGCTACTCTTGAGTATCAGATGCAACCCCTTGCCTTAGATTCCCAGGGGGCAGTGCTTCAGCCGCCGCCTGCCCCCCTTGACTCCCAGTACAAATGATGCAAAACAACAAAATCACTTTTTGTTTTTAATTTGGATAATTTATGTAGGCTGCTGAATTCTTTTACTGGCTTTGGGGGAGAATGCGTCTGGCCCCTTTCTTAATGCATCTATGCGCATATGATGGAAGAGACTCGCAAGAAAGAAAGAAAAGCCAAGAGACAGAGTAGGGGGAAACAGCTACAGAAGAGCAGCGGTGGTGGTAATAGAGTTCATAACTCTTACCTTTGAGCTTAGTGCCACATTTTTTTTATTTAATAAAGTGGCATTCTTGAAGAAGACGTGCAAATAGCACTATTGTCCCGTAAATGTAGCCTTTTTTTTTTTAAGGGGGTGGGGAATGCATGTTTGATGAAAGAAGGCCTGTGTGCTCCTTAGCCAGGACCCATGTTGCTACAGGGGATGGGGGCTGCCGAGGTATGAGAGGAGGAAACTAGCCTCTGGAGAAAACATCTGCAAGAAGCCAGTCAGTCTTCTGTACTTTGCCAAGAGGCTTAAGCAGGGAAGAAGAAGAAGAAAAACACCTCCAGTTACAGTGCATGATTTGTTCATCTATTTCTAGATCAAACGCACAACAGCAGCAGCAGTTCAGTCTGTAGGGGGGGTGGGGGGAACTAGGGAGCACGAATTGCGCAACGAGCGTGGTTGTAGAGTCACGTATGAGCAGCCCCTGGGTTGCTCCATGCTGGCGGAAGGCAGCGCAGAAAAATAAAGCAGCTCTAGGCACCCACAAGCAAACTTCTGCATGAAATCCAAATGTTAAGTCCAAGACTTGGTGTGAAGACACCCCAGTGGCTGCCTGGATCTGCCTGCCCCACAGCAGTCAGATTGTTGGGCACTGTTAAGGGTGAAAAGAAAGCAGAATACACTGAGCACAGCCCCTAGCGGGGAGGGGGGGAACACCCAAAATGGCATCTACAAGCAAGGAACCCTCTTTCTCCGTTCCGGACATCAAGGCAGTGTCTCTAAACAAGAGCAGAGAATAATGATGTGATACAGTCTCTGGTCTTCATGATAAAATCTGGCATACCTTGCACAAGACACTTGGGTTAGGATTGTGGAGAGAAGGTGGAGGAATGTGTGGTCAGAGCCAGAGATTCTCGGTACGTGAAGTGGGGCTCTTTAAAGAAGATAAAGTTGGTCAGAGGAATGTTGCTTTTCCCCCTATGCCATCCTCCAGGACAAGCTCAGACTGAATTTGAGACATCAAATCCTGGACACTTCAAGAAAGGGGCCGTAGCTCGGTGGTGGAGCATTTATGTCTGCAGAAATTATTAAATGCAATCCCTTGCACCTCCAGATAGGCCCAATAAAGTCCCAGGGTTTCCCAAACTTGGGTCCCCAGTTGTTTTGGGGCTACAGCTCCCATCATCCCTAGCTAGCAGGATCAGTGGTCAGGCATGATGGGAACTGTAGTCCAAAAACAGCTAGAGACCCAAGTTTGGGAAACCCTAATGTAGACATTGTGGAGTTGGATGAACCCAAGGTATAAGGTAGCATTCTGTGCCCTCTGGTCCTTAAAACAAGGAGGATGTATCATGGTTTCCTCGCTTTCCTTGGGCTTTATTACCTTCTGCTGAAGTTCTCCCTATGCCTTCTTTATGAGAGCTGCACAACTTAATGAAGGAAAGGGTTTTCTTAGGAGTGATGCCCCAACTAATGGAATGCCCTGCATAAAGAGACTCTTCCAGCACCTTCACTATAATCTTTGATGCAGAGTCAGAAAACTCACACTCTTACTCACCTATTTCATTTCAACTCACTTCAGGGATGTTATTGTTTCATTGTTGTACTTGAACTGCGATAAAGTTGGCAGTACACCAGTCTGAAATCCTTAATAGGATAAAGGGCGGTATGCAAACATCTAAAACAAATAATAAATGTTTTGACTTGCCCGAAATGTGCTGTTGATTCAAGACAGCATGGTCCTGCTGCATGCTCTGTGCAGGGTTGAGAGCTGGAGCTTCTGCCTGCCTGATTTGCTTTCCTGTGTTCCTCACGGAGGCCTTGGTCAAATTCCTGCCTTGGCTGCCCATCTGCAAAATGGGAGTAAGAATGACCTTCTTTACAGGACTCTGTTTGCGGTCCAGAGCACCTACAGAGATTGCTGCCTCAGTTTGCAAGTTAATTACATAGGGTTGGCTCCAATGTTATTCCTACTCAAATGTAGATTAGTTTAACTTAACAGATGTGGCTATCTTAGATTCATTGATTTAAATGGGTCTACTCTGGGTATGGAGGCAAACCATACACAGAAGACTATTGTATATGTGCATCCTTGATCTCCACTTGCAAGGGACGGGTCAGCTGGGAGGGTAGACCAGGTGCTGTTGCAAGGAGCCTAGCAGATATTCATTTGAGCTTTGATGACCTTTTTATTGGCTTTAACATGTCTGTATTGTATTGTTGTGGGTATCTGTCTGTCTCGGGAGACAATGGAGGAGTGCGCCTTTGAGGGTGAGGTCAAACTCTTGGAAGGTTACAGTGTCTGCTATGGCTGGAGAGACCAATACTGGAGAGACATTATTTTGTTGCAGCTGGTTGTGCTGCTGCAGATGCACCATGCAGATTTCTTCACTCTGCGCTCCTCCTGGCGGTCATTCCTCCGCCAGTCACTGCTATGGATGCACTGTGGTTGTCTGCAAAGGATCGCCACACGGCCAGATGGATCTCGCCAACTGTCACGTCATGTTTGCAGGCGCCCTTGTAACACAGAGTTGGTCTGCCAACAGGCCTGGTGCCTGAAGCCAGCTCCCTGTAGACCAGCCTTTCTCAACCTGTGGGTCCCCAGATGTTGTTGAACTACAACTCCCATCACCCCTGGCTAGCAAGGCCAGAGCTCAGGGATGAGGGGAGTTGTAGTCCAACAATATCTGGGGACCCACAGGTTGAGAACTGCTGCCATAAAGGGATCCTGCCATCTTCCATTCTGTGGTCATGACCAAGCCAGCGTAGACATCACTGAGACAGGAGTGTCAACCTGCTGGGAATGTGGGCTTGAGAAAGCGCATCTTTGTTTGAGACTCTGCCCTGCTGTGTGATGCCCAAAATACAGTGTGTTTTATTTTGTAAGCTGCATTGATACTTCTGTGTAAAGCAGTGATGGCCAAACTCGGCCCTCCAGCTGTTTTGGGACTACAACTCCCATCATCCCTAGCTAACAGGACCAGTGGTCTGGGATGATGGGAATTGTAGCCCCAAAACAGTTGGATGGCCGAGTTTGGCCATCACTGATGTAAAATGACTAATAGGTCACCTGTAAATTGTTGTTCTAATCACCGCCAGGGGGAGGTGGGAAATTCTGCTTGTTTATGTACTACAGTGGTACCTCGGGTTAAGAACTTAATTCATTCTGGAGGTCTGTTCTAAACCTGAAACTGTTCTTAACCTGAAGCACTACTTTAGCTAATGGGGCCTCCTGCTGCTGCCGGAGCACGATTTCTGTTCTCATCCTGAAGCAAAGTTCTTAACCCAAGGTACTATTTCTGGGTTAGCTGAGTCTGTAGCCTGAAGCGTATGTAACCTGAAGCGTCTGTAACCTGAGGTACCACTGTATATAATTCCCCTTGGGATAGAGTTCCTAAGGGAATTCTTCAGAGAGTTTCCTTACCGAATAGTAGGTAGAAATTGGGTTGTTTGCTGATGGATGGGGAAAAAACACACTACACGCAATGTTTCTACGTTGGCCTTGGCAGCCCAGTGGATTAGGCAAATTTTCAGTATGCTGGGGGACACTTATGCTGAAACGTATCTCGGTGCCGTTACGTATTATGGCATTTTCGTGGTGACTAATGGGTTGCTGTTTTTTCAGCAAATTGAATTTGACTGAAGTGCAAATGAAATTATGATTGAAATAATAAGAATAACATTGCCTGTCTTGTTTATGATTGACAGGACGCAAGCGGAAAGAGTGAGGAAGCCGCGGTGCTGCAGGGGCCCACAAGGACTCCTTCCTCGATACTTGGAGAGTCAGGCAGAAGGGCAAGAGGTGCTCTGCAAGCTGACGGAGAACATTCAGGATGAGTTGTAAGCACCAAAGCAGTTTGTCCCTTTGCTCCCCACATTCTCTTTAAATGCCTTCTCGTGGTTTGCAGAGCAAGAGGCAGCTCGCTGCAACGCAGTTTTCATTTGCTTTCGTGCGATTCCCACCGGCGTTAAGAAATTCCCATGTGGGTTGCATCACCCCCTTGTTGCAACAGCTTTGCCTGCTAGCACATTATTGTTGCCCCTCGTTTCCTGAGATGAAAACAGATTTTTAAAAACCAAAACAGGATTCTGTTATTGTACTCCTTGCCACACCGCCACACATGCCTTATCCAATTCATTATAAAAACTGGCTGTAGACAAACTAAGAGGTGGGGTATAAATGTAAGCCTCTTTTCATTGCAGCGTCCGCTTAAAAGTTTTGAGCTGAAAGGCAGTAAACAGGAAGGAAGGGCCTGCAAGAGACTGAGCATCGCTTTGCAACTGAGCATGCAAAAATGGGAGCATCTCCTTTTTAATGCATCTCAATTTGTGCCCTTAAATTGTGGTCTTCTGTGGGATGAAAGCATAGAGAAGAAACTACGTGCGCGCGCACACACACACACACACACACAACTGAGTGAGCCACAAATCCCTGGAAGTGTGATTGCACATGGTTCCATTAAGTTACGCACAAAATTGGAAAAGCCTTTCCCGTTAGCCAAGTTCCTGCTCATTCTGTGGTCATATTGCAAGGCTGTAGTGGACAGAAGGTAGCAAAACACACTCTTTTTTGTCACTACCAGTAGAGAATAAGTTCGTAGGAGGCGGAATGCTGCTCGGATTATTCTTATATCTGTTCATTTTTTCAAGGATCTCACAAACAACCCTCCCAACTCCCATCAGCTGCAGCCAGCATGGCCTGTGCTCAAAGCTGAACTCCAGAAATATATGGAAGGCATCATGTCACCTACTCTTAACTGTAGCAGATATTGAACCAAATGAACCATTGGTCTATGGCAGCTTTCTATGTTTCTGTGACTGGGGATCACCAAGCAGGTTCCATGGCTGAATCGGTCCAACTAGCTCATAGTTGTCTGCGCTGTCTGACGATGACTGTCCAGAGTTTCAGGCATGGATCTCTTCCACAGCTACCTAGAGATAGGTGCCAGAGTTTGGGCCTGTCACCTTTTTGCATGCCTGTTAGGTGCTCTGCCACTGAGCTGTGGCCTTTCCCAAGCTTTGTTGTTGTTATCAGCCATAATTTTCATTTTGTCCCCACACCAGACAAGATAATAGGACTGTCAGCCAGAGCCTTCTGAGCCATACAGATGGCTCATTCACCAGAGCATTTCCCTCTGGTGTCTCAGTAACAAAGCCAAGACCCGTTTGTGGGAAGCCCAGTTCAAACTCTGATGTGTGTATTTCTCTCCCCTGCCCCCAACGGCCATCCACTCCTCACTTGTGATACACACACACACACACACACACACACACACACATATATATATATATACCCAAGTGATTGCATATTTTCTTCAGAGTTAAATCCATAAAATGGAGGGCTCTAATGCCTTGCTTTACTGTTCTTGCTAAATGTTTCCATCTCTCCCCCCCCCCCAGCTAGACCTACTGTTTCACTTCTGGAAAAGGTTGTGTAATTAAATTAGTTCCTTATGTAAAAAAAAAAAGAGAGGGAGGTTTGGAGGGGTGCTGCAAGAGCGTAGAGCCATAAGTTCTCCAGAGACATTATCGGCTTCCACTTCGTTCTGTAGATCTGTTGTTTTAGTTTTGGTTTTAATTTTATTTAGAAGGTTGTCGCTTGCATTGCTATGTTGTCGCTGCTGCCGCCGCCGCTGCAGTTGTTGCTGTTTTGTGTTTTTTTTAATTGCCAAAATGTAGGGCTTTGGGGAGGGTGGGGTTTTGGAGCAGCACAACAGCCTTCAGGGGTCACCAGAAGGTTTGTCAGTTGATCCTGGAGAAGGGAAAGGCATGTGTCAGCAAGCGAAAATGAACAATGATGTGTGACTCAGGCTTAGAACAAAACAGAGCTCTTGCTACGGATCTTCCAGCAAACAACATTGCCAAGGCTCCTCTTGTGCTTACAGGACTCCCGGTCCACGTTGCACCCAATTGCCCATTTTATCGCAGCTGACAAAAGATTTCCTTGTAACTGGGGAGTTTGCGGTGTTTGGGTGTTTGCTTGTTTTTATGGAGACCAAGGGGTGGCCGTGTTCTTTGTTTTGTTTTCTGCACTTGGCTAGTTACAGCTAATGCCAGAGGAAAGTGCTTTTAAAACACCCCCCGACTTCAAACGTTACCATATGCCAGGCATATTGTCCCAGGCCACCTGTTGGTCTCTAAAAGGGCCTTGAGTGAGCCACCCCACAGGCTGATTTCGAAGCTTCCTTATTATAAGGCTTCCCTGTAGACAAGGTACATGGCTCCCCCTCTTCTATACCTCTCTATATAACTGCAGGCAGAGTAGCGGAAGTCAGGCCTGAAGTTGTTTGCAGCCCCAACTGTGAATGGATGTTCGACTCTTGTTTGTTTCAGAGTGATAAGCAACCACAGGAAGTTTTCTCTCTTGCATGCCTGAAACACCTAGTCTCCAGAAGGAGTGGCAGTATTCAGAGTTGAATTGCAAACAGCTTGCCCTAGGAGCACATCCTATATCTTACCAGTCCAGGCATGGCCACAAAACTGGGAATTCCCCTGCCGAGTTCAGGTGACTCTATGTAGCTGGATCCTGTAGCTCAGGAACAGCACCTTCAGGGAAGGCAGTTTTCTAAAGCCACAATCACGCTCTTCCCAAGTTCCCGGGAGTCTCGCTGAATCTGTGGTTATACCACCTCTGCAGAGAGTGCGTTGTTTAGAATGTGGGGATAGGTGAGAACGTTTTTACCTTCAGGTTCCTCCACACAATAATTTTTTTCCTTCTCCCCTATAAGGGCAAAGGCAAAACAAAAGTCTGCCCCAGAATGTGTCGCCACAAGTGAGACTGTGCCCTCAGATCTAATGCATAGTTTACTTGGAAGTAAATCCCATTGCTTTCAGCAATGCTCACCCACAGGTTAGCTGTGCGTAGGAGTGCAGCCAGGCTTCTGATCATGGCGTTCATCTGCGCAGTCTTTCTTGGAAAGGAGCCCTTTCAAATTCGGGAAACTTGCTTCCAAGCGTGTAAGGAAAGAGAGCCTGGAAATAAAATGCATCCAGAAAGTGGTCGTTTTCTGCCTCAAAGGGAAATCATAAAAGATGAACATCTTTCCGGGTTCCACGTGACTCTGCCCCAGTGTATATACAATGAGATAAAACATCCTAGCCCTCCTGGTCAAAATAAACTTCAGATACAGAAGGCTATAGGAAAGGCAGCCCCCCACCCAACCTTAACAATGTAGGAACCTAAAAGTGCAACAGGGGGACATAATTCATTGGTTGAAGCAGCTGACTCAGCGTTGGACTCAGGATGTACGTTGCATTATTGTCAATAATTATAAATGATTTCCCAAGTGCCATACACAAGCTGCATACAAGTTGGGACTGGACCCAAGGACAATTTATTCTAGTTCAGGCAGATAATGATTCTCAAGCCACATCTTGCCTCTCTGCCTCGTCTTCTGTCCTGTGATGGTTTTGCATGAGATTAAAATCCATCTCGGTAGCCAGTGTGCTGTCTGGAATTCTTCTAGCAGCAAACTCATTTGATAGCAGATGTTTGAAACATGAACATCCAGCAAGTGAGGCACTCACTTGACTTCCTGATTTGATTTTTCTTTCTTTCTTTTGCAGCTTCATTGCAGCAGAGAACATAGACAGTTATTGCGTTATCATTTCCTCCAAAACGGTTTATTTCCTGAAGAGTGGCGACACGATGGACCGAGAAGCCGTCTTCCTGGAGGTCAAGTATGACGATCTCTACCATTGCCTTATCTCAAAGGACCACGGGAAAGTCTATGTGCAGCTGACAAAGAAAGCTGTCAATTCAAGCAGTGGGGTGTCGATACCTGGCCCATCTCATCAGAAGCCCATGGTAAGGATATTGGTTCATTTACTTGCCGCTTGCATCTGTGGTGTTTATAGACAGACAGACGCGCCCTGAAAATCACCCAAGCCCTCTGTGAGCAGTCCGTAAAAACCAGTGAATCGCACAAATAACAATGCAGTCAATAAGTTGCCTTGGTACAAACATCATGAACTCAGAACCAGCATAAAACATGACCCAAACAGCAGAACAACAGGCTAGAATAAAATAAATATTAAAAAACCAACCTATATAAACAGCAAAAAGAGAGAGCAATCTGTGTCCAGATTTAAAAGTGCCAAATAGACGGCTGAAATTCAAAGGCCGGGGTGGGGAATTGAAATTTTCACCTGGCACTGAAAGAACCATAACTTGGGCACCAGACAAGCCTCTTGGAGGGGAATAATTAATCTCAGGATTCTAGTTAAAAACTTCAAGTTGATCTCATCAGCCTGGTCTGCCTACCACTTTTCCAGTTAGAGGGGTTCACCCCAATGCCATCTGCTGTCTCCAGCCACCATTAAGCACAAATGAAGACATGGGTGATGTGCAACCAGCAATATTTTAAGATTTCTTCTTCCTGGTGGAATCCTAAGCTTAGTCACCACTGGCTGTGCATTTTTGTCATTTTTACCCAGCGCAGGGAGGGGAGGGGCAGGCTGCTTCCAAAGCATAGCTGCTATTCTCTGTTGACGTGAGAAGTGCAATTTGTTTTGTGCAGGTCCACGTGACATCCGAGGCCCACGCGGTGAAGCTGTCTCAAGAAATCAACTATGCAAAGAGCCTTTTCTATGAACAGCAGCTTATGTTGAGATCCAGCGAGCACCCAGATCAACTCGAGCTGGACTCCTGACCCTGACAAAGCCTCGTGGAGAAGTCGCCTCCGCGCTTGGTGAAAAAGAGCAGGACCAGCGTTTGGGTGTTAGAAAGTGTGTTCTGTGAGCCTAGGAAGCCAAGACCCTGGAAACGAAAGAGAGTCTCGCCAGGGGGGGAACTACGAGATCAAAGACGTATTTGAAATACATTTAGTTTTAGGGGAAGCCCTGTATTTTCTTACTCTCTCTGTGTGTATATATACCTCTACAGATATATATATATATATAAATATAAATATATATATATGTATGTATGTACAACTGTGTTTGGTGTAAATAAGAAAGTGCACAGGGTGTTGTGAGGGTGTATAATGGTCTATCTCCTGTAAAGAAATTAAAGGAAAAGTTATATTGAGTTTTCTATTGCACTGATTCTGAGCATTTTGAAACAATGCTTTTCCTGTGGAGGTGGTGATGAGGACGCCTGGAGCACTTTGAGGCTCGTTGTTTTTTTTGATACAGGTGCTGTGAGTGATCTGCACTAAGCTGGGTTATGGCAGAGTCAGGATGGGGCCTGGCGACGAGGGTGGGGCATGTTCCTTTCCACCATTCAGTGCTTTTGTGTGCTGCTGGCTCCAGAATTATTTGGGTTCATTGTTTGGAAGGGCAAAGGGTAGGGGGCTCCAGCAAAATAACGATACCTAGGGTGTTTGCTCTTTAAAGTAATTCTGGTGTGTGTGTGTGTGTGTGTGTGTGTGTGTACTGCAGTGATCCCTGCAGGGAGTCAGAATCTCCAGTTTAAGGGAAACAGGAGACTTGTGTTGTTTTTTTAATCATCTGCGTAACTTTTCTTGCATTTTGTGATGTTCACTTTATAAGGCAGTGTTGATGTTTAAACAATAATGCCTCCTTTTATAGTGGGACATTTGCAGAGGAAAGTGATGTTATTGCACACACACGTACGCACACACACACACACACACACAAAAGTTCCCCTCTGTTGGCCTTAAGCAGAAAATGGACTCTGACCAGGAAATAACACCAGGTATATAAGACGACTGGAAAGTATCAACTGCCTTTGGGGGGGGGGGGGAGGAATGGAAGTTTATAAATTTTAATACTGCAGTCCTGTAGTCTTAAATCTGAGGATTAATAAATGCTACTGCTGCTCTCTCCTCTTGTCTCCACATTCTTTGGATGGTGACCATGAATTCCAGGTTGGCTCCCTGCCTCGGAGCTCTGGGAAGGGCTGTCGCTCAGTGAAAAGAGCAAACACTTTCCATGCAGACAATCCAAGGTTCAATTCCGGGCCTCTGTGTGTAGATCTAGGAAGAAACTATAGACTGGGGGTCATCATTCTATGTGGGGCTGCCTTTGAGACTGACCCAGAAACTCTAGCGGGTGCAGAATACCACTGCGAGACTCCTTACGGGGTCCTTGCTGCGGGATCACATTCACCCGGTGCTATACCAGCTGCACTGGCTCCTGGTGGAGTACAGGATCAGGTTTAAGGTGCTGGTTTTAACCTTTAAAGCCATATATGGCCTAGGACCCTCGTACCTACAGGACCACCTCTCTTGGTATGTCCCATGGAGGACCTTACAGTCTTCAAATAAAAACATCTTGGAGATCCCAGGCCACAGGGAGGTTAGGCTGGCTTCAATCAGAGCCAGGGCTTTTTTCAGCCGTGGCCCCGATCTGGTGGAACACTTTGTCACAAGAGACTAGGGCCCTGCAGGACTTGACATCTTTCTGCAGGGTCTGCAAGATGGAGCTGTTCCACCAGGCCTTTGGCCAAGGCACAATCTGACCACCTCTCTCCTTCTGTAATCCTCATAGAACTCTAGCCCAATGGTTGCCATTAATTCGATTCTGAATTGATTTTAGAATGTATTTCAATTAATTGACTGTGATTTTATGTAAATTGCACTATTTTTACTGTTGTTAGCCGCTCTGAGCCTGGCTTTGGTCAGGGAGGGTGGGATATAAATAATAAAATATTATTATCAGCACAACGCCTGCAGGCACTACCTCCTCTGGCACTCATGGAAGTTCTCTGTCAAAGTTCTGTCTCTGGGGGAAGCTGATGTTGGTGGCTTTCTCTACCTTTTTAGACGTGACTAGCATCCACCGTGCTTCTTCAAAATCCCAGATGTGCCCACAATGCTATATGGACCAATGGTGGTCTGATTTGGTGTAAAGCTACTTCTTATTGCAAGAGGCACCTTTCTAAGCAAGCGAAGGAAGGGAGGCAATAGCAGAAAGGAAAAATGGAAGCGGGAATCCTGGGTAGTCAGTAGTGGCAACTGCTTTGCCAGGGGGCCACTCTTACCTTAGGTTTCTCTGTTTGTATTCCATTTCCTTGAATAAAGAATCAACTTTACTGCTCATCTCCGAGGCTCCGGGATGAACCAAACCTGAGACTAGGAAGGAAGAAGCTGACAGCCAGTACCACCCACCACCACCACCACCCCCGGACTACTTGTAAGAAAGAAGGCAGGGAGATGGGAGCTGACTGAGACCAGACTGAGGGTGATGGGGCAGCTCCTCATTCACTTTAATGGACCAACCTCCACTTTCCTATAGGTAGTACTTAAAGAGGAACGAAATAGCTGCTGCTGCGAATCCTTGTGATTAGGCCACGTATCGTACGCATGCTACCAATTCAACTACCCAAAGGACTTCATGGGGAGAGCCCACCAAGTGTTGGGTGTTACTCTGAAATGTGCAGGTAGCTTTCCAATTCAAACCAGGATAACTTCAGTCACTTTCCCTCATGGTTGTGTGGAGCCAGGAAAGCAGCTTCCTGATGCCATTTTGAAAGCACAGCTTTGCTCCTGCCTTCCGGCAGGATTTTGGATGAGAGGGCCCCTCGTCCAGCTCCTCTGCTTTTGGTTTCAGATCTAGCGTCTGCAAAAGGAGTCATTCCAGACTTTTGCAGTGTGTTTTGTCAGGGGGAAAGAGCTTTTTTTTAAATAAAAAACAAACAAACCCAGCATTAGGAACCACAGTCGTGTCTGTGTGTGTGTGTGTGGAGCTGTGACTCTCCTGTTGATATTGGCACTAATACCCCATTACTAAGTGAATAAACATTGCATTCAGATTCCAAAGCCCATGGTTTAAAATATCTTCTGGCTCTCCCTTGCCCTCCCCCCGCCTTCCCCGTTACTTCTAGAAAGCACAGAACGGTGTGGTTTCTTATCTCTCCCCCCCCCCCATGGATACCCTTCAAGGAGTCGAGTGTGCCATTTTGCAAATGGGAGAACTCTGAAATAGCTGCTTGCATTGAGTTAATACCCTCGGTTGCTGCCTGATTTGGAATTATTGGGGAGCAGCAGGTACATGTAGAATTGCCATCTTGGGGGAAGCGCTTGGCTCTGAACGCTCCTCCTAAATGGGAGCTTCTCCCACCCCAGATACAAAGAAAAATAGGCGTGGGGCTCAATCGAGATGGGGACTGCAATGAGGAGGGGGAGATGCATTAAAACCTCGCAAGAGGTGCCTCGCAAGACGAAAAGAATCCGTTCTGTGATTCTCTTTGTCTAGCGGTTTTTTTCGTCTTGCAAAGCAAGCCCATTGACGGATTAGCGGATTAGTGCTATTAGCGGCTTTTAGCGGCTTATCTGCTGATCGGATCAGCTGATAAGCGGCTTAGCGGCTTAGAAAAGGGGGGGGACCAGCAGGAATTCGCAAGACATTGTCGTCTTGCAAAGCAAGCCCATAGGAAATTCGTTTTGCGAACCACCTCCAAAACGGAAAACTCTTTCGTCTAGCGAGTTTTCCGTCTTGCGAGGCATTCATCTTGCGGAGCACCACTGTATATCTGAAATAGTGATGCTGTTTGCAGATTGTGGATCCTTACGGTGCCTTCCTATTGGAAGGTGGGAAATACAATGGAAGAGGTGCGAAATAGATGTAGAAAAATGGAACTGCATACCTCCAAAATTGTGCGTATAATGAACCAGGGTATATTTTCTAAGCAGGTGGTAACTGAAGGTGTCCCGAATCTAGATATGATTTCTTCAGTTGAGTTCTTAATGCCATATGTGGTGACAAACAGCTGTAATCCCCACCTAGCTGTCTAATATTCCCCTATAGGCTTCTTCCAAACAATAAGGCCTTTGAGAGGGGAAAATTCACATCTCACCAGCACCATCCTGCCCCTGTGAGGCAATATCAGTCTTAAACTAAAATGGATATGCGGTCTAAGGACCAATTCAGACATCTTGGTTTTCACAATAACAGACGAAATAACATTCCTGTGGTGGTTAATGCTTTTTGGAGGATAATTAAAATATAGCTTTTTATTTATAGAAAATATTTGTGTGTCACAATATCGGGGGAGGGAGTATCGAAGAGGTTGCTACTTAATAAAAGCACCGTTTTAACCTAGGCTTATTACCTATATCATTGGAATACTGTTTATATTAATTTTTGTGGTGCAGAAGATAAATTTTGAGGAAACATCTGTTACAACAGTAAAAAACTAATAACATGTCCTGATAAAATGGCAGACTTTTATCACCTGGCTTGAGAGCAGTACATGTGAAAAGGATCTAGGAGTCTTGGTTGACCACAAACTTGACATGAGCCAACAGTGTGACGCGGCAGCTAAAAAAGCCAATGCAATTCTGGGCTGCATCAATAGGAGTATAGCATCTAGATCAAGGGATGTAATAGTGCCACTGCATTCTGCTCTGGTCAGACCTCACCTGGAGTACTGTGTCCAGTTCTGGGCACCACAGCTCAAGAAGGACACTGACAAACTGGAACGTGTCCAGAGGAGGGCAACCAAAATTGTCAAAGGCCTGGAAACGATGCCTTATGAGGAACGGCTAAGGGAGCTGGGCATGTTTAGCCTGGAGAAGAGGAGGTTAAGGGGTGATATGATAGCCATGTTCTAATATATAAAAGGATGTCGTATAGAGGAGGGAGAAAGGTTGTTTTCTGCTGCTCCAGAGAAGCGGACACGGAGCAATGGATCCAAACTACAAGAAAGAAGATTCCACCTAAACATTAGGAAGAACTTCCTGACAGTAAGAGCTGTTTGACAGTGGAATTTGCTGCCAAGGAGTGTGGTGGAGTGTCCTCCTTTGGATAATAATAATAATAATAATAATAATAATAATAATAATAATAATAATAATAAATTTTATTTATATCCCGCCCTCCCCAGCCGAAGCCGGGCTCAGGGCGGCTAACAACACTAAAATAGTGCAACATTATAAAAACATCATAAGAATTAATTAAAATCAAAATTGATGGCAACCATAAACTAAAGTATTGTAAAGATTGCCAAAGGAGGGAGTCAGGCTGTGCCCTAACCAAAGGCCTGGTGGAACAGCTCTGTCTTGCAGGCCCTGCGGAAGGATGTCAAGTCCTGCAGGGCCCTTGTCTCTTGTGACAGAGCGTTCCACCAGGTTGGAGCCGCAGCCGAAAAAGCCCTGGCTCTAGTTGAGGCCAGCCTAACCTGTCTGTGGCCTGGGACCTTCAAGATGTTTTTATTTGAGGACCGTAAGTTCCTCTGTGGGGCATACCAGGAGAGGCGGTCCCGTAGATACGAGGGTCCTAGGCCGTATAGGGCTTTGAAGGTTAAAACCAGCACCTTAAACCTGATCCTGTACTCCACCGGGAGCCAGTGCAGCTGGTATAGCACCGGATGAATGTGATCCCGCAGCGAAGACCCCGTAAGGAGTCTCGCTGCGGCATTCTGCACCCGCTGGAGTTTCTGGGTCAGTCTCAAGGGCAGCCCCACGTAGAGCGAGTTACAATAATCCAGTCTGGAGGTGACCGTCGCGTGGATCACAGTGGCTAGGTCAGGGCGAGAGAGGTAAGGGGCCAACTGCTTAGCTTGGCGGAGATGAAAAAATGCCGCCTTTGTTATAGCTGCAATCTGCGCCTCCATGGAGAGGGAGGTATCGAAGATTACACCCAAACTCTTAACGGACGGTGCTGGCACTAATTGCACCCCCGCAAGAGATGGGAGTTGCCCCCTCAATCCCATATCGTCCCGTCCCAGCCAGAGGACCTCTGTCTTCGAAGGATTTAACTTCAACCAGCTCCCACGTAACCATCCAGCCACAGCTTCCAAGCATCTGATCAGTGTGTCTGGGGCCGAGTCAGGATGGCCATTTGGAGGTCTTTAAGCAGAGGCTTGACAACCATATGTCAGGAGTGCTCTGATGGTGTTTCCTGCTTGGCAGGGGGTTGGACTCGATGGCCCTTGTGGTCTATTCCAACTCTATGATTCTATGATCATTCCACGTGTTAAAGTTCATTAGATGTTGTGAGCGCTTTGAGGGCCTCTCTTCCTCCTCCGTTGCTGCCCTGATGGCTCTGTGCAAGTCGTAAATAATAACAAACATAAGCATGGCTCAAGTATAAAAGCTGTACAAGATGCACTGACATCACCTAGCTTTAAATAGCACAAGAGTGCGTTCCCACCCTACCCTGAGGGTCACAAAGTGTCTGGTAACATCTGGTGAATGTTGCCTTTTGCAACTGCGAGAGCCAGAGCAGAATCGGAGCCAGAGCAGAATCAGGCACACCCAGCAAAGGAGCCTCATCCATTCAGCTCCTGAGCAGCTGTTTTAAAAGGCAAGAAAAGGAAAGTTCAAATTTCCTGTTGCCCATTCCCATTACTTTGTCACCTCAATGGCTACAGAAAGGAGGGTGGGAAGAAGAAGGTTCGAGCCTGACTTCTCAAACATTATTTATTTTTCCTTGGTAGCTAGGGATTGGTGGGGGGCGGGGGAGGAATCAATTTTATTTTATTGCACTGCATTTTAATGAGAAACCGCCTAGTTCGCAAAACGGTACACTGACTGAAACGCAGCTGTCGTCTGCAATAGGCGCTTTGCTGAATTTTGCTATGCAGTTTGAACAAGCCGTGTACATGAGTATGTATTAGTAATAATGATGATGATGATAATTTATACCCCGCCCATCTGGCTGGGTCCCTCCAGCCACTCTGGGCGGCTTCCAACAAAACACTAAAATACAACAACCTATTAAACATTAAAAGCTTCCCTAAACAGGACTGCCTTTAGATGTCTTCTAAAAGTTTGGTAGTTATTTTTCTCTTTGACATCTGGTGGGAGGGCGTTCCACAGGGCGGGCGCCACTACCGAGAAGGCCCTCTGCCTTGTTCCTTGTAACTTGGCTTCTCGCAGCGAGGGAACCGCCAGTAGGCCCTCTGCGCTGGACCTCAGTGTCCGGGCAGAACGATGGAGGTGGAGACACTCCTTCAGGTATACTGGACCGAAGCCGTTTAGGGCTTTAAAGGTCAGCACCAACACTTTGAATTGTGCTGTGAAATGTACTAGGAGCCAGTGTAGGTCTTTCAAGACCGGTGTTATATGGTCTTGGCGGTCGCTCCCAGTCACCAGTCTATAATAATAAATAATGTACAATAAATAACGTACAATAATTGCATTACATAAGGTGATTTGCTTGCAAATATATATATGAATCAAAACCGCACTCTGAATGAGTCGAAATTCTCACTAGAGTGCTGATGAATTTTCAGGAGAATTTTTTTCTCGAAGGTTCAATTTAAACCGGAGAAGCAGAGAGAAACTGAAATCCGAAGGTTTTCCATTCCTGTTGATCCCTCTCCCTCTCCCCACTCCATTCCCCTGTGAAGGGAGGGGAGATCTGTGAGGGGCAGCGGCAGCGGCTGTGGAGGGAAAAACCTAGGGATCAGCAAATCCATTGTGTCGTGCTGACAGAACAAAACTGTTGCTACACACTTTTGCTGCCAACTCGCCTCAGTCACTCAATCCATCATGGTGGGGTTTGCTGGGTCACAGGCCGGTGACACTCAGCCCAGCGGCTATTTTCGGCTTACATGGACTGTGAGATAAACGGGGCATGAACCAGCCCCCCAGCAGGGGGGCGACCCGTCGTACCCTCATTAAAGTGTCAATCAAAAAGAGTAATGGAACAGGGCAGAGGGAGCCTCCGTCTCCTCCGCTGGGTCACTCTCACGAGGAGCTGCTCTGCCTGGCCTGATCTTCTAGGCACTTTGTTCAAGGAGGGAATGGGTGACTGGCTTCAGATTGGGGAGCTGGGAAGGGGCCAGATCTTGTCTGTAAGAAGAAATGTGCAGATGTGGTCCTAAAATGGGTCGTTGTCGGTTTTTTCTTCATTGTCTTTCCCTCCATCTCTCTGGGAAGATACAGCAATGGAAGTTGAAGTAATAACTGACTAGTTTACCCATGGGTCGTGTAATTTTACTACAGTGGTACCTCGGGTTAAGAACTTAATTCAGTCTGGAGGTCCGTTCTTAACCTGAAACTGTTCTTAACCTGAAGCACCACTTTAGCTAATGGGGCCTCCCACTGCCACTAGCACATGATTTCTGTTCTCATCCTGAGGTAAAGTTCTTAACCTTGAGTTACTATTTCTGGGTTAGCGGAGTCTATAACCTGAAGCGTCTGTAACCTGAAGCGTATGTAACCCGAGGTACCACTGTATTTGGATATCATACCCTCCAACATTTCTCCGATGAAAAGAGGGACATCCAATTCCATCATTATAATTTTATCGTTTATATCCCACCCATCTGACTGGGTTGCCCCAGCCACTCTGGGCAGCTTCCCACATAGATAAAAACATAATTAAACATTGAACATTTTAATAAACAAAAACCTTCCCTATACAGGGCTGCCTTCAGATGTCTTCCAAAGGTTGTGTAGATACTTATCTCCTTGGCTTGAGGGTTGCATAACTCCATACCCTCTAACATTTCTCTGATGAAAATAGGGGCGTCCTTAGGAATAGCGTGACATTCCGTGATCAGATTAGAAACCCGGATGGCTTCTGTAAATCTGTGATTGTCCCAGGAAAATAGGGACTCTTGGAGGGTCTGGGATATGTTAAGGAAAGTGTATTAGCAGAGGATGGGGAATTAATGCAACATCTCTTAAATGCTGCCAAAAATATTGTTTGTCAAAATGGGGGTGTGGGGAGGAGAACACCATGAGACAATCAACTCAAATCTGAGACATGGTATGCATGGCTAAGCTTACTTATATGGTGAGAACCAGAGAGGGCAGACAACAAGAAAATGTCTTTATTGAGAAATATAGTCTTTTTATAATGTATTGCAGTAATGAGGTAATGTAAACCTATTTGTGTTACTTGGAACCTTGTGATATTAATTTATGATGTTTGGTTTCGGTGTGGAAATTTGTTCCTGTATGTTTAGTTCTGCATATCCCTTTCTACTTTTTATTTTATTTGGCAACAGTTGAACTACTCAGTATTTTTTTAAAAGACCTCTAAACAGCATACAGCATAAAAGCAAGCAATATCGTTAAAGCAAAAATGCAACCTTAAACAAATAAAACAGCAGCAAATAAAACAGGAATTTGAGGGATTCAAACGTAAGAAGAGGGTCCGATTTTATGGCTCAGGGAGGGCCTGGGCAAAAGATGTCTGGAGAAACTGATGGTGTCTGGCAGAAGGGAGGGCATTCCACAGGAGCGAGAACAGAAAATGCCCATTTTTGGATGTTTGCCCAATTAATATTCTGCATGGTGCCGTGCTATGAATAGAATTTCCTCAGCGATCTTACAGGGCAATACAAGGGCAAGTGGTTTCTGGTTCAGATTGGGACATTTTCTGATTTCTGTCTTGACTTGGCAAATTTTACACGTGGTCACAAATTGTGCCAGAGAGTCAAAATTGATGTAGCATCGCAGGAAAGAGGCTTTTGAATTGGGTGGTGTGTGAAACCCCATGGATGCATTCATGTGGGGGTAGTCCAATATGGTCTCCTCCCAATGTTATGCTTTCTGTAAGAACATTTCTTAATTGCTTCACATGCATAAGGCTCTCAGTAGCCAGGTACAATACAATATTGATGCATTTAAAATATGCACCATATTTTAAATTTGCATCATTATTTTAAATCTGAAATTTAAAATAATTTTAGATTATTTTTATTCAGCTTTCCCACAGTGAGCATCTTACAACAAACACCTGCTTATTATCCAAATGTAAAACATTGCGGGAAGTTGGGGAAAAGAGATGGGGAGAAAACAGTTTGCAAAACGTATCAGTAAATATGAAGAAGATAAAACCCAACAATTTAGAAAAGAATAAATTCAGTATTGCAAAAGAAATGACCTAGAATCACATATCATATATTAATAAACAATTTCTTAAAAACAAACAAACCCCAAACCATTAGAAGAGCATTACAGTGGTACCTCGGGTTAAGAACTTAATTCGTTCTGGAGGTCCATTCTTAACCTGAAACTGTTCTTTACCTGAGGTACCACTTTAGCTAATGGGGCCTCCCGCTGCTGCCGTGCCGCCGGAGCATGATTTCTGTTCTCATCCTGAAGCAAAGTTCTTAACCTGAGGTACTATTTCTGGGTTAGTGGAGTCTGTAACCTGAAGCGTATGTAACCTGAAGCGTATGTAACCCGAGGTACCACTGTATACTAGTTGATCAGTGATACAAACACACAGCCATCCATATCCATCAATGGATGGGGGGAGAACTTACCGTATTTTTTGCTCTATAAGACTCACTTTTCCCCTCCTAAAAAGTAAGGGGAAATGTGTGTGCGTCTTATGGAGCGAATGCAGGCTGCGCAGCTATCCCAGAAGCCAGTACAGCAAGAGGGATTGCTGCTTTTGCTGCGCAGTGATCCCTCTTACTGTTCTGGCTTCTGAGATTCAGAATATTTTTTTCTTCTTGTTTTCCTCCTCCAAAAACTAGGTGCGTCCTGTGGTCTGGTGCATCTTATAGAGCGAAAAATACGGTAGTTGCCATTTGCCTTTGAAGGTGAGCTCACCTAATTCACACTTTCTGAAATGAAGAGGCCCATCCGTCCGAAATTCACACTTCCATGAATCTTGCAATGCACTCCTCTCCCCAAGTAATTTGTACATAAATGCATTGAAAGGGTAAAGTGTGCATAGCGTTGCATATATGAGTGAAAGTAACATTTTATTGGTAATGTGTTACAGTAGAGGAAATTGCTTTGCAGAAATACAAATATTAGGCAAATTGATTGATTGATTGATTGATTGATTGATTGATTGCATTTGCAACTCGCCTTTCCTCTGAAAGTGCTCCGGGTGGTATTTTATCCTCACAACAACCCTTTGAGGTAGGTCAGGCTGAGAGGCGGTGAACTGGCCCCAATGTCAACCAGTGAGCTTCAGGGCCAAGTGGCTAGGATTTGAACCCAGGTCTCCCAGGTCCTAGTCCGACACTCAAACCAGTGCACTATTAAGAAACATTCACACTGAAATGCCAGTGAATTTTCACGAGGAGGATTGGGGAAAATGAGAAGCTACAATGGACATACAGTGGTACCTCTGGTTACATACTTAATTCGTTCCGGAGGTCCGTTCTTAACCTGAAACTGTTCTTAACCTGAAGCACCCCTTTAGCTAATGGAGCTTCCTGCTGCTGCCCCGCGATTTCTGTTCTCATCCTGAAGCAAAGTTCTTAATTCGAGGTACTATTTCTGGGTTAGCGGAGTCTGTAACCTGAAGCGTCTGTAACCTGAAGCGTATGTAACCTGAGGTACCACTGTACTGCTACTTCAGTATCCACTGGGTGGAACCTTCCTCCCTAATAGACTCCTTTTCTGTAACCTGAAGTGTATGTAAATCGAGGCACCACTGTATTTGGACATCCCTAATTAAAGCCAATTTAGCATCACATAGAATGGCCTTCTGAATGTGTGTGTATGTGTCGCCACGGATGCATTCTGGACCAATGGGCAGTTTTCCATGTTCTTGCGAGCTGGGCGTCCTCCCTGCTTGGGCCTTTGCTTTGATTCCTGCCCCCGCCTTGACAGAGGAAGGCGGAGAGACCGAGGGTCAGGCTTCCCTTGGAGCCCTCTCCACCTGTGCGACAGCCAGGACAGGAACAGGTTAGCTGGGCTGGGTGAAAAGTTCACCCGCAAGCCAAGCTGTCTGGTGCTGCTGCTTAATTTATCTGATATTTGGCTAACCTTGCTCTGAACCCGAGGCTCCCCGAACCCCTGCCTCTCACCTCTCCTGAGCAGGCTCATGTCAGCCAAAGACGTCTGCCAAACCCTCCCTGGTTTTCTGCCTGCCCTTTGACCCTTCAGGAAAGGCAGGGGTGGGAGCGAGGGAAGTGGATGTTAGAAAGGGAAAGAAAGGAGCAAGACAGATGGGGAGAGAGCATTTGATGCCGAGAAGATCGGAAACCCACAGCATGCAACCGGCTTCGCCAACCTGGTGCCCAGCACAGCCTGATGGGGCATCTGGTCCAGAACATCTGGAATGTACCCCGCTGGCCCATCTGGTCAAGCCTCCTGTTCTCACCAGATGCAAACCTGGTGCCCACGGGACACCCGCAGCCAGGACCAGACCCTCCAAGTGCCCATATTTTCCAGGGTCAATCCCAGATTTACAGAAGCCATCCCTGTTTCTAATTTGATCCTAGAATGTCCCACCTTTCCTTAGGATGTCTCCATTTTCACTGGAGAAATGTTGGAGGGTATGGAGTTAGGCGACCCCTGAGCCAAGGAAAGAAGTAACTACACAACCTTTAGAAGACATCTGAAGGCAGCCTTGCATAGGGGAGTTTTTAAATGTTTAATGTTCGATTATGTTTTTATCTACACTAGTGGCCAAAATTGTGGAAACCTTTTGGGAAAAGTGTATTTCTGAGGTTTGCTGGCTCATAACACCACTTTTTTTTGGAGTAATGCCATAAAATTATATAACAATGGAAAGATAATTTAATGAAGAATGTCATGCAACAAAGTTTGTTCAGTTATCTGTATTCTATCAAAAGTTATAGCCAAATAGCCAGAAAAAGGAAGTACAACTTGCTTAGGTTGATATGCTTTAGCTTTCCTTCATTTGAATGTAGCCAATATGCATGACTGTTTAAAGAGAGCCAATTAGGTGTTATGAGCCATCAAACCTCTGAAATACACTTTTTCCATAAGGTTTCCACAATTTTGGCCACTACAGTGGTACCTTGGCTTAGGAACTTAATGCATTCTGGAGGTCCGTACTTAACCTGAAACTGTTCTTAACCTGAAGCACCACTTTAGCTAATGGGGCCTCCTGCTGCCGCCGCGCTGCTGGAGCACGATTTCTGTTCTCATCCTGAAGCAAAGTTCTTAACCCGAGGTACTATTTCTGGGTTAGTGGAGTGTGTAACCTGAAGCGTATGTAATCTGAGGTACCACTGTAGTGTATGTTGGAAGCTGCTCAGAGTGGCTGGGGCAACCCAGTCAGGTGGGCAGGGTATAAATAATAAAATAATTTTATTGTGGAATAGGATGTCCCTCTTTTAATTAGAGAAATGTTGGAGGGTATGCCTCAGTGCAACAGTAAAGGTAAAGGGACCCCTGACCATTAGGTCCAGTCGTGACCGACTCTGGGGTTGCAGCGCTCATCTCGCTTTATTGGCCAAGGGAGCTGGCGTACAGCTTCTAGGTCAGGTGGCCAGCATGACTAAGCTGCTTCTGGCGAACCAGAGCAGTGCACAGAAATGCCGTTTATCTTTCCGCCATCTACTTGCACTTTGACGTGCTTTCGAACTGCTAGGTTGGCAACAGTACACTCCTCTAATACGGTTCCCAGCAACCAATATTCTTCAATGTGCTGCCTTTCGCAAAGTGGTAGATCATAGCCATTGTGGCTGGTTGCCACTGGTAGCCTAACCAGGACATGGAGAAGACTGTAGAATCATAGAATTGTAGAGTTGGAAGGGACTCAGAACCATCTACACCAGAAAGCTGGTGCAGATCTACTTTCTACAGAAGGAAGTTCATCTAACATATTCCACAGGGTGTGTGTGTTTAGATTTAGACAGTGTGGATTTCTTTTGTTTTGATTAGCTAGTCTTTGGGAGTTTGAGCCCATTCCTGGCTGTTTGGGACCATTTGTTTGATTCTCTGATGAAAGAGAAATTGGCAACCCCATAGCCTCTTCCTTGGAAGCTGCTAGCTTCTCAAAGTTTCAGACTCTGAATGAGCAGGTAGAGAACTGGTGACTGTCCGCTTTGGGGCAGGGCTTTGTGGGGTAGGGGGTGGAGTCTGCTGTTGTCTGGCAGATGCAAGCAGTAGCAAATCAGGGTGCAGAATGCAACACGCCAAGGTGGAGTCTTACAGGCAGAATGTGGAGCCAATAGTGAAAGCTTCAACGAAGAATGTGATTTCATAGTATTTCAGGGGCATAGCCGCTTGGTACTCAGCTAGTATTCTGAGGGCCGCATGCTAGTGTTGGGTGGGGCCAGAGCCAAAAGTGGGAGGAGCAACACATCCAAATTTTTACCTATGTCCAAAAGGCTAGTTTCTACACAGGCTTATGCACCCCTTTCTATCCTCCATGCAAGATACACAATCAAAGTTCAAGGATGCGGTCCAACCAGGCGAAAACGGCGGTGCCTCCAACTCCCAGCCCACTAAGTCAGTCCAGTAGGATGCCATGGTTGGTGTCATCAAACCTGCTGAGACATCAAATTGAAGCAACCTGTGCTCCATCTCCCGATAAAGATGATCTGTTTCTTGGACCAACACCTGAACCTAGATGGAAAATGGTCTTGTACTGATTATAGTTAACAGTGGGACTTAGTCTTATGGCCAACTTTAGCTGAAACGCCCACTCTGCTGTGCATTAGCCTAAGTCTAATAGCTGCCTTTTGACTTCTACCTGAAAGGCTGTGAAATGGGTATAATCAATTCGGGTCCCCTCCTCCCAATTCATGTGGGGGTTATATTCTGGGGCTTTGTATGCATAAGCGAAAATCCAACTAAACATGAGGAAGAACTTTCCAATGGCAAGAGCTATTTGAGACCGTGGAACGGACTCCCTCGGATGGTGGTGGGCTCTCCTTCATTGGAGGTTTGGACTAGATGATCCCTTAGGGTCCCTTCCAGCTCTGCGATACTATGATTCTATGACATTTCTATCCCGCTGGTGCTTTTTGATACAGATGGCCCCGCATCTTATTAAATGCTGGATGTTGATCTTGGGTTGTACGCTTGGAGCTGCTAGCATGTGGGATGCATTATGACATTTAGAAGGAATTCGCAGTCATCGTTTCACTTGAAGCATAAAGGCTATAAAACTTAATGGCCACACGACAAGGAGCCTATATGAAACACTTCGAGATTTACGGGCACCTTAAGGAGGGCGGCCGCAGCGTTGCCATCTGAAGCTCAAGGCAAACATGGAGGAACAATGCTTCCTGGCACTTTCCCTTCCTCTGAACTTGCAAAAGAGATATTCAAGCTGCTGCACTGGCTGCAGAGCAAAAACACAAACAACCAGCTTGTGTTTTCTTTGAAAATTCTTTTCTTTTTTTAACATCCCAGCAATGAAGGAATTGTGTAATTTATTTTAATTATTATTACTATTATTATTATTATTATTAAAAAAAGAAAAACACTGCAGAAAATCCCTGTGAGATGACTTCATTTCTCTCGGCAAGCTCAGCATATTTATACACACACACACACACACACACACACACACACACACACACAACTGCAAAGGCCTTCTGTGGTCAAAGAAAAAGCAAACAGAGCGTGACTCTTTGCCGGAAGTTCAAAGGAAAAAGAGCGAGCGCCCGGAGGAAACATTTGCATAGCCAAATGTTTCTGGATGGGCATATTGATGCAGTCCTTTGGGATTACAAGCACCAATTGCCTATTTACCAGGGTCTGGTTTTCGATTATTTGCCCTGATCACTAGGTAGTATCCAATGTGAGTCCTACTCAGAGTAGTGAACATGATAGACTTAAGTCCATTGGATTCACAGGCCCTGGTTTGGATGTGATCCCAAATTTCAGGGTTCGTAGTTAGGGAAGGCATCTGACTTTTAGAAGACATCTGAAGGCCAGTCAGTATAAGGCAGCTTCCTATACATTTCCATGCCTTTGCAGGAAGGTTTGCAGCTCAGTGGCAGAGCATCTGCCCTGCATGCCAAAGGTCCCAGGTTCAATCCCTGGCATTTCCAGGAAGCTGAGATGACCCTTTTTCTCTGAAAACCATGAGCTAGATGGACCAATGGCTTGACTTGGTAGAAGGTAGCATCCTATGTTTTTATTTGATGGAGAACATCATAACCAAATAGAGCTTCAGTGTCAATGGGTCCAACTTAGCCATGTTAATGCAATGTGTCTACTCTGAGTAAAAGGAGAACACTGGTTTGGGTATGTTAGTCCTGCTCAGGGTAGGCCCATTGGAATTAATGGACATGAATGACTTTGTTCCATCTTTTTCAATGCTTCTACTCTGAGTAAAACTGAGTTGGAAGCAACCCAATGTGATCCGCTCCTAGGCTTTAGTTACTTAAATTTTTTCGTGCGATTAAGCAGCTCTGGTTTTTGCTTCTATGGTCCCAATCTTGCTACTTCATCTCGCCTCTTTCCCTGATCAGTTGAAGTTCCCTTGGCTCAGATTCCCTCCCCCGCCCCCCGATTTTGTGGTTGACATCTGGCTACAAGATGGTGGCATTAAGCAAGCGCTGGGTTGATACAGAGTTCTTTAAAAAAAATAAAAGAAAGAAAATGTCTTAATTTAATATAGCTCTGTGGGTAGCGATGAAGAAACATGGTGGAGAGCAGGGAGGGGGAGGAGGTGGTGGTGAAGGAAACAGAATGCAGTGAAATAGAAGAATGGAAATTTTCCCACTGTGAAGCACACCAGAAATAGCCCGGGGAACTCTCCCTGTGCCCACCTCCCAGTGAAGAGTTTTGACTTCTGCAGGTATTAATAGAGAAGCAGGCTAAGCAGTGGAAATCAGACAAGGTAAAGCTAATCCTGTTTAGTTTATGCATAGGGCTGGGGGACCATTTTGCACCAGAGAGCTGCTTTCCCTTCTGAGAAATCTTTCCGAGGGTCACATGTGGAGCAGCAAATGTTAAGCTTTACCTTTGCGCAGTAGGCTAGCTTCTACTCGCTCTCACGCATCCCTCCATATCCTCCATCCAGACTAGCAAGAGGCAGGATCAGAGTCAAGGATGAGCATGCAAAGACAGGCTGCAGTGGACTCAGCGGGCGAGACTAACAGTGGGTCCAATGGTCAAGAAGGTGGTTTCTGTATGTGCTGTAGAGGGAAGTGAGGGGCAGGTGGGACTTGTCAACCCGGGAAGGTAGCCCATCTAGGAGAAGGAAAACTCTGATCCTAAACCTAAATCTTCAGGAGAGGCTAAGGAATAAACCCTACACAAATCCAGAGTGGAGTCCCGAAGATGGTTGGATGGCGCCTTGTATGCCTCCTTCTGGCAAGTCCTGCAGCCAAGCTGGTGCCAAGTGTAGTGCTCTGCTTTCCTTTGGACCACATCAGTGAGGCCAAGAGGGGGTGGGTCTTGTCTTCTGGGAAGTCCAGGACCTCCAAACACACTGCCCAGTGGAGGTCACTTTGGTGCTGCTAAGGCAGCAGTTTGACTTCTCTGGAAGTGCATTCCAGTGTCTCCAGAGGCAGACAGATGCCAACAACAACAATCCAGCCAGGTAAAAAAACTCAAGAAGGGTGCAAAGCAAGTCCGGGAGGGCATGTGCCCCATGGAGTTCCAAGGGTCATGTAGAGAGTCCTGGGGGTTGTACTTGGAGCCAGTGTGGTGTAGTGGTTAAGAGCGGTAGACTCGTAGTCTGGTGAACCGGGTTTGATTCCCTGCTCCTCCACATGCAGCTGCTGGGTGACCTTGGGCTAGTCACACTTCTTTGAAGTCTCTCAGCCCCACTCACCTCACAGAGTGTTTGTTGTGGGGAAGAAGGGAAAGGAGAATGTTAGCCGCTTTGAGACTCCTTCGGGTAGTGATAAAGCGGGATATCAAATCCAAACTCTTCTTCTTGGTCCCTAGGCCTACTCTGATGTATGGCAGGAACCAGGAGCCCTAGGCCCAGGACCTTTAGGACTCTCCCTGGGTCATGCCCCTTACCAGTGCACCTTTGCATCCTCCTTGAGTGTTTTCTCCTCACTGGAATGTGTTCTTCAACTCATATAAAGCTCCTTGTTTGACTAGCTGGAAGTCAGAAACTGGGTGTGTACAGAGGCAGAATTTGCACATATGTCACCACCCATCTTTCTAACTGGTCCCACCCACCACTGACACTTGACTCCTCCCAGGAAGGATGCCCAGAAGGGAATGCAGTCCTTAGATAGAAAGAGCCATCAGGACCCTTCAAGAAGGAGACTCGACTCCCTTCACGAGGTTGCAAGACTTTACATCTCTTGAACAATTGATGCATCTCAAGCCTAGTGAAGACAGACTCAGGATGCTTACCAACTAAAGAGGGGCGGGCAAGGGAAAAAAACACAGAATGGATTGGAGTAACCCACAAGAGGGCATGACTGAGTGATTGATACCCTGAACAATTGGTTGCCAATCTTGCTTGCTGATACACTGTCAAAAACAAAATGGCTTCTCTCACTGGGCTCCGCATCCCATTCACACATTATATCTGGAGCTTTTTATTTTTTATTTTTATGGGCAGCCATAGAACATGCCAACTCCACACAAAGACCACCACTGCAGCTTAGCAAACCCTTTATTTATATATGTGTGTATATGCATGAGTGACTGGTTCTGTGTTCCATTTGGAGGTGTTTTTTAGGAGCAAAGAGCTGGACTCGTTTGGGAAGTCTGTCCGTGCGAATTTGATCCTTCCCACAAGGCTTCCGGCCACCATAGAAAGAGGATGCGCCAACTACCTATCTTGAAAAATGCTGATATACCCTTGCATGATTCGCCTTAACTTGCTCCTTCCTTGCGAAAAAAAGAAAGAAAAGCAGAACCCTTGCATGTAGCCTGTGCATATTAAGACCAAGTCTATCAATGGCGATAAACCACCATAGCTAAGAAGGACCACGTCCTGTTCAGAGGCAGTAGATCTACTCCAGACAAATGGAATGAAACCAACCCAGGTTGTCTGCTGCTGGAAACAGAATTCTGGGTTTTGGTGTGATCCGATGAGGCAGCTGCGATGGTTTCCTTGGTCCAAGCATTGCAGACACAAGATGCACCTTTCCCTACAATCTACGGATAACCCAATAGAAGCATTTGATTCTGTTTCCCTCTGTCCATTGCCAAAGACTCCTGCCAGCTGCCCCTCGCTAAGGAACATTCCGTACTCTCTTCCTGGCATGTGGGAGCCAGAGGTCCTTGCTGCTTCCTTGGCTAAAAAGAATAATGTGGCATCCATTTTTCTGTTACTTCTTCATAGCCACTAGTCTCAGCACTCACCCAAGTGAAATCTTACAAGCTTTACAAAATGAGAACACCCCTTCCCCGAAACACACACACACAAATTGGGGAGGAAACCCCGCTAAATTAATTTGCAATTCCTGATTAGCAGGCCAAAGTGGAATGTACTCGGCGCGGGAGGTTCGGCAAACCGCTAGGCTTTGAAACTCCTCTGAAAATCTACGTTGCAAATGGCTGCCGTTGCTCGTCCCCCTTCCTTGCCCCTGTGAGTTCTTCTTCCACCCCTTTCCGCTACGGCTCTCAACGCTGTCGCCGTGGCAAGGGAGAGCAAGCGCGTGGCCTCGGGAGCCCCGCCGATTGCCCTCGTCGGGCTCTCGGCCTGCTTGGTGCGTGAGCGAGACGCAGAGCCTACGTGCGCCCTTTGAAAGTGTTCATGCAGGTGTAGCTCCCGGAGAACTTGTGGATTTCTTCAAGCGCCGCTTGCGGGAGGATGCTGCAAAAGAGGAAGGCAAGAGAGGGTGGGTCAGCCAGTCCACCGGAGGCAGAGCAGAGGACAGGCAGAGCAGACAGGTGCACTGGACACTGAAGCACTGGGTGATTTGTTTTTCTTTTACGCTTTGCAAAGAATGCGAAAAGAAATTCAGGGAGGAGAGAGCTGTAGGTGGCTTCTAGCCATGATGGCTCTGCTGTTCCTACACAGTTAGAGGCAGCAGTGCTTCTGAATACCAGTTCCTGGAAACTGCAGGAAGGGGGAAGGGCTCTGGTGCTTGAATCCTGCTTGCTGATTTCCCACAGGTTAGCCACTGTGAGAAGAGGATGCTGGACTGAGGGATAGCTCAGTTGATAGAGCATGAAACTCTTAATCTCAGGGTTGTGGGTTCAAGCCCCAGGTTGGGCAAAATATTCCTGTACTGTGGGGAGTCGGTCCAGGTGATCCTTGTGGTCCCTTCTATGATTCTATGACTAGATCAGCCACTGGCCTGATCCAGTAAACCTCTCCTTATGTTCTTATGTTCAGTTGTTGCCCATACGCCTCTGGGCCAAGTTAAAGGGCCTTGCATTAATGTACAGGGCCCTACACACACACACACACACACACCCCTTCACATTTATGGAAAGACGTGCCACTTTTGGTGATGGGTTCCCGCTTCTGGGACAATCTCACCATCTCAGGGTGTTCATCTCACAGTTCAAGTTGCTCTGCAACTCACTGTGCTGACATTTTGGCACAAGCTTTTGTGGAACAGAGAGAGCTGCTGGGCCTTGCTTTTCCCTTCCCTACTCCATCAGGCCTCTTCTCATCATCGAAGATGCACACAAGGAGAGGCAGCAAAAGGCGCTGCCCTCCATCCCTGCCAGTTGCAGCCTCAGATGTTTATGCATGGCTTGGGGCGTTCTGAAGGGGGAATAGCTGTGTGGTCTGCAGGACTGGGCTTACCATTCATGTGGAGGATTTTCAGTGCCAAACTCTCCAAGATTCCCCCTTCAGACCTTCCTTCACAACACATGAAGGTTGAGGGTGGAGGTAGGAGATGATGAGGGCAGGGTTGGTACCTGCAGCCCCTCAATCTCCCCCCATTCATGCTCCATCTTGCCAGGACTAGATTTGGGGAGCTAGTGTGGTTTAGCTGTTGGGACAGCCAGAATAGGCTCTGGAATAGGCCACAGGAGACCAACGTTCAAATCCCTCACTTGGCCATAAAGCTCACATGGTAACCTTGGACCAAGCCACCATTTCACAGGCTTGTTGATAAAAAATGGGTAGGAGTCGGAGAGCCAACTTGACCTCCTTGTATCACTGAACAAATAAAATAGAAATGGGTGTGGAGCAGCAGGCCGCACCTTTTCAAGATGATCAGGATGTGCATTGTCCATGGCAGGAGAAGGAAAGCTTGGTTCTGCTGAACAGCTTCTACTGTCCTCCGAGCCACCGTCTCTGGCTTTAGTGGAGGGAAGAGGTTGGGGAATCTGGAAAACAAAACACAGTCCTGTTTGTTCACCTCGCGGCCAGCTCTACCGTTAGGCAGAATGAGGCAGCTGCCTCAGGCTTTGGTAGACAGAAAGTGGTGCTGAAAAAACTTTCTGTCTCCTTGTTTTTAAAAACTGTATTGATATTTTAAAAACGTATACAGTGGTACCTTGGTTCTCAAACGCCTTGGTACTGAAACGCTTTGGTTCTCAAATGCTGAAAACCTGGAAGTAAGTGTTCCAGTTTTCAAATGTTTTTCAGAAGTCAAACATCCAATGCGGTTGTTGGTTATTGTTTCGGGGGCACCTGCACCAATCACCTGCACCATTTCAGAAGTCAAACGGATGAATAAGTTTGGGACTTTTGTTTTTACTATTTATTTTGAAATTTTGTTTTTGAGGCTTTTTCGGTTAATTCATTTTTGTGACTGTGTGGAACCCAGTTCCGCTACGGATTGATTAATTGTGTGACTGCGGAAATGGATAAAAGCCCCCCATCCAAACAATGACTATCATCAGCGCAGGTAAGATTTTTATTTTTTTTAATTATCATCTACAATACTGTCTTATTTATTTTATAGTACAGTACATTGATTATTACTGCTTTCACTTCATGGATCAATGGTCTCGTTAGATAGTACAATTGATGTTAAACTGCTGTTTTTGGGGTTGTTTTTAAAAGTCTGGAACGGATTAATCCATTTTGCGTTACTTTCTATGGGAAAGTGCACCTTGGTTTTGGAACGCTTTGGTTTTGGAATGGACTTCCGGAACGGATTAAGTTTGAGAACCAAGGTACTGTACTGTACTGCATTATCCAAACCACTTACATGATATCCTTCAGCTGTAGATTGAATGTTGCTGGGCTGCCCCAGGATTTCCCACCCCTGCTCCTTCATAAATGCAGGATCTACCTCACACATCGCCAACCAGACCTGTTTTTGTGGCTGTCTGAACTGACCTGATCCGCATGCCTTGAAACATCTCTGTGCTGGTGTGGAATGGCAGGACAGTGGTTGTGTTTACTCCAGGACAGTCCAAGAGACCCAGTGTCAAGCTCTCCATGAAGGCAAAAGAGGAGGCTTTGGAAGTGCAATAGTCAATAGCCCCAGGGATAGCAGACAAGGCCAGGATAGAATTGAGGCAAACAATGTGCCCTTTCTGCAGTTCCAGCATCCGCGGCAAGAAGGCCTTTGTGGTCTGTGGGCAGAGAGATAATGACCTTGGTTCACATATCATGATCATTGATAACTGCTGTTAATTACAGCCATGCCTCGGATAACAGATGCTTCAGGTTGAGCGATTTTGGGTTGCGCACCGCGCCGAACCTGGAAATACCAGAACGGGTTACTTCTAGGTTTCGGCGTTTGCGCTTGCACAGAAGCGCTACATCACGCTTTGTGCATGCGCAGAAGCACTGATTTGCAACCCGTGCATGTGCAGACGTGCGGGTCACGGGTTGCGAACACTGTGGGTTGCGAACACTGCGGGTTGTGAACATGCCTCCCGCACGGATCATGTTCGCAACCTGAGCGTCCACTGTACTTGATTTATGTACTACTTGCACACCGAAATGGCTTCTTAGCAGGTTACAAGTATAAAATAAATCATAAAATACCCGCACCTAACTGAAACGCACAATAAAAACCATTCCACGAAATCTTCCGCAACTACAATATGCCATGGGATAATACCCATTGAAAAGAAGAAGCATGAAAAGAGCCACCAAGGCAATTAGATCAGGAAGTTCAAGTTCAAGAGGGATCCTGGTCTTTAACCAAGTGTGTCTTCAAATGCTGGTGGAAAGCGAGAGCCAGTGGGGAGGACTCCTATATTTCAGAGGGGAGGGCACAGCACAACAGTGGTGCCACCAGTTGGAAAAGCCCACATCTGTGTTACTGTAAGCTGGCAGCCATCGCAGGGATGAAGTCAGAGATGTGGGGGGGGGCACCAGCTGGGGAACCCCCAAGGAAAGAAGGCTCAGAGCCTGGGGACTGGGGGTTGGATGATGATAAGGGGCTAGAGGGAGAAGAGGGAGGAGGGTTGGAAGGGTTTGGTGAGCAGGAAGAGGCTGTGGCAGAGAGCAGTCCAGAAGCAGAGGCAGAAGCAGAGGCTAGAGAAGAGGAGGCCCAAGAGGCAGAGATCAGGCAGGCTGCTGAAGAAGCCATGGAGTTGTGCTGCAACCCTCCCTCCCTGGTCTCCCAGGACCAGAAGAGATATGAAGAGTGTGGAGCAAAGTCAGGCACAGTGGCAATGACTCAGATTGCTTGGGAAGGACCTGGGTGAGGAGAGGACTTAGGGAACTGTGGGAAGGCGGGGACCTTCATTCCCAACAACTGCTTCATAGAGGCAAGATCTACCAGGATGAACTGCTGTGCTCACTAGGCCTGGCCTCCAGAGTCGACCTGGTTTCCTTGAATAAAGAGAACTTCACTGACGCTGTGTGATTTACTGCCAACTTGTTCCTGACTCCAACCCTGACTGATGGGAAAGCTGTGACCCTCCAGGAACTGCTGGACTCCAACCCCCATCATCCCTGACAATTGGTCATTTCTGGCTGGGGCATGATGGCAGTTGGAGTCCAGGAGGGCCACAGAGGCCATCCCCTTCTTCTTTACAAGAGACCTGCTTCTCCTTTGCAAGTCACAATTCCTCATGTAGGATGGAGCTGAGATATCAGGCAACTGACCACAGGCAGAATTGCATTGGGTAGAGAGAGATAAGGAGCTCCCCAATGCCCAATCTAATTGACAATTGATAAAAAAAGAATTCATTAATTAATCACCCCAGGTTAGATCAAGGGCAGAAAAAGGGAAATCTACCCAGCAGTAGAGACTAATTCAGGGATGTCTAAAAGAGCACCACCACTAAAGCATCACCCGACGGTGCTTAGTATTAATTTCAGTAGGTAGCTGGAATCTTTCCCCCTGCACACACCTCCCCCCCTGTTTTTCCTATTTTAGTATATGTGCTGCCGAAGCGAGCACTCCCCACTGTTTTTCCTGGCAGGTTTGCACGCCGGGCTGATCTTCCCAAATTCGGCTGAGCCATCCCTTGGAGCAGCCAAGATTTCGCTGGCTGCAATTCCCTCCTGTCACTTCCAAGCCTGAGAACGTGGGAGAAAGGATGGCTTCGTACCCAGAACTGTCCCAGCGTGTTGATGTGCTGTGATTTCAGCAGTGCGTCATCGTCGCTCTCCATCAAGCTCTTGCCGTGAACAACGGCTGCGTTGTTCACTAGGATGGTGATATCCCCGACCTGGAGAGGAGAGGGGGGAGGAAGGAGAAGCCCCCAGTCAGTGGGTAAGCCCTGCGAGATCTGACCAAAGGTACATTGAGCTCAGTCTTTTGTTTCCCAACAGTAAACATATTATGCATCCTTATACAGATTCCATCTAGCTCAGTATTGTCAGCAGCTCTCCAGGGTTTCAGACAGGACTTTCTCCCAACCCTACCTGGACACACCGGGGATTGAACCTGGGACCTTCAGCATCCAATACATGTGCTCTTTGGCTACAGATGCTCCACATGAAGCTGCCTCATGTTATATTAGAGCTCAGTATTGTCTACACTGACAGGCTGTGGTTCGCCTGGGTTTCAGGCCTTTCTCAGCCCAATCCAGAAGTGCCTGGGACCCACTGCAAGCAAAGGTGGTGCTCTACCACTGAACTTATGGAATGCCCTTAAAAAGAAAGCAAGATTCCAGTCCGCATTGTTTAGTGCCGGCATATTTGCAAAGTGAAGCAGGGTCAAGTACGGTTTCTGATGGATTCTATCCCACTGACAAACAGCTCTTAATGTCAGAAAGGTCCCACCCTTTGGAGCAGTGGAAACAAGCTTTCTCCATCTTCCATGTGACAGCCCATCAGAAAGTTGAAGGTGGCTCTCCTATCCCCTCTTAATCTTCTCTTCTCTAGGCTAAACACCCCAAACTCCCTCAACTGTTCCTCATAAGGCTTGATTTCCAGACCCTTTATCATCTTGGCTGCCCTCCTCTGTACCCTCCAGCCTGCCAATATCCTTCTTAAACTGGTGCCTAGAACTGGACACAGGACTCCAGGCGAGGTCTGCCCAATGCAGAATAGAGCGGTACTATAACTTCTGAGCAATATACTTTGATTGATGCAGCCTAGATGAGCTTTTTCTGCTGTTGCATCACATTGTGGGCTCACCTTGAATCCTATCTCCTGCGGTATTTGCTATCCCTCCCAGTGTGGTGTCATTTGTGAATTTGATGAGCAGCCCCCTCAGTTTCTTCACCAAACATTACCTTTTCACGGACGGCTTTGGCCTGTCGGTAAACCTCTTCGCGGTTGCCCACGTCACAGATGAAGTAATGGCACTCTGTTCCCATCGCCCGGATCTCCTCCGTGGTTTCTTTTAGGCACTTCTCCGTCCGACCCCACAGGATAATCTGCAAGAAGATGGCTCTTTAAGAATCATTGCCCAATGACATCCAGTTGCTTTGAGAATGCTTCACTAGTGTAGCTTCGTCCTCAAGGATAAATGGACCACTGCCCCCACCAACCCCAGTGTCCACCCTGCCAGCCCAGCGCCTTTTGTTTCTCTGCTTGCCTTCTCACTCACAACCAGCCAGGGGGTAGCTGCACCCATCACTGGCTCTGGTTCCACCTACTGTCCATCTCTCCGGCTTCCCTACCAGTACCAATTGTAACCTTAAGTCTTGATTATGGTACCATGCTTCATGTGGCACTGCCCAAGTTTCTAACCATAGCCATCATGTTACTCAGATGCTGAGAGTTTCACTGGTTTCTGATTTGCTACTAGGGGAGGTTCAAGATAGTTGTGTTAATCCACACAGCTTGGGCTAAAGTACATGCATGCGCTGGTGATCTCCCGCTTGGACTACTGCAACGCGTTCTACGTGGGGCTACCTTTGAAGGTGACTCAGAAACGACAACTAATCCAGAATGCGGCAGCTAGACTGGTGACCGGGAGTGGCTGCCAAGACCATATAACACCGGTCCTAAAGGATCTTCACTAGCTCCCGGTAGGTTTCCGAGCACAATTCAAAGTGTTAGTGCTGACCTTGAAAGCCCTAAACTGCCTCGGTCCAGTATACCTGAAGGAGTGTCTCCACCCCCATCGTTCAGCCCGGACACTGAGATCCAGCGCTGAGGGCCTTCTGGCAGTTTCCTCCCTGCAAGAAGTTACAGGGAACCAGGCAGAGGGCCTTCTCGGTTAGGGCGCCCACCCTGTGGAACGCCCTCCCATCAGATATCAAGGAAATAAACAACTATCTGCCTTTTAGAAGACATCTGAAGGCAGCCCTGTTTAGGGAAGTTTTTCATGTTTCATTATGCTTTTATATTTGTTGGAAGCTGGCCAGAGTGGCTGAGGTAACCCAGTCAGATGAGCAGCATATAAATAATAATAATTAACAAGAACAACAAGGACTGCCCAATTCCTTATGCTCTACCTCAATCACTGAGATCCTCTGATTCGTTTGGCCATTAGTAAAGATCAGTGTGGCAGGCCCTGCCCTCCCTGCCAGTGGACGTTTAGCAGGAATTGTCCCTGCCTTCTTTTATATGTCTTCTGAAATCTGCATTGTTTAGGCAGGCATTTGCATCATCATTATTTTTTTCCTCTTTTATGGATCATCTGCTGATTTTATTCCTATGTGTTGTACTCCATTCTGCTATATTTTTTAATTAAAGTGTGGATTATAAAAAATTAAATAAATCAGCCAAAGCCTTGCTATAGTAGACAACCATTCCCTTCCACGATATCTCCCACACCTTTAATATCAGTGGAACAAACACATACCACCCCCATCCCTAAATAAGCGCTGGAGTTTCTGTATTTGTGTTGGGCAGGCAGGAAGAAGCACTGGAAAACCCGACCTCTGTCTAGGGCTGTAGTTTTCGGATGTGATAGCTTCCCATCCTGGAACCCATCCAGTCCTCTTCTCTCCCCCCCCCCCACCTTACCCCTCCTCAGCTGCTGGCCTCCCTCCCTCCTGCAAGAGACACGCTCTCCTTTTCAGAAAGTTACTGACCAGAAAATTGTCGAGGGCAGCAGCTCAGCGAGGCGGTTAATCCCTGCTGTGGAAGGCTGGCGCTGTGCAGAAGCCTCCTGCCCTGTTGCTACTCTAGGTGACCTCAATCCTTGGCAGCCAGGTGGAATGCTTCCTTGTGCCATCCCAGGAGAAGGTGGGCTGCCAGGGGCTGGGGTCAGTAGCGAGCGGCCTCCCGCCCGCCTAGGATGCCAGCGCTGGATGGTGGAAGGACTCTGTTCTTGCGCCTTAATTAGCTCTGGGTTGCTAACTGCCTCTACCCCCCAAATAGCAGACTGAGAGGGGCTCCGCACTGATGCCATTCTTTTCCCTTCCCATGCCAACGCAACGGGTGGCATGACATCATCGTGCAGGATGGCGCTCTGCCACCAACCCCATTTGCCTTCCGTGGTTGGCGTCAGCAGAGGAGGAGAAATGCGCAAACATCGCGGCACACGGCTGTGTGTTTTGTTGAAAAAAATGGCATCCTGCCTTATTGTAAAAATGCCGAAGGCGGCGAACAACAACTTTTGTCTTCTTTTTTTTAGTCTGCATTTTGGAAAACATGTATACAGTGCTACCTCGGGTTAAGAACTTCATTCGTTCCGGAGGTCCGTTCTTAACCTGAAACTGTTCTTAACCTAAAGCGCCACTTTAGCTAATGGCACGCTGCCGCCGCGTGATTTCTGTTTTCACCCTGAAGCAAACTTCTTAACCAGAGGTACTATTTCTGGATTAGCGGAGTCTGTAACCTGAAGCGTCTGTAACCTGAAGCGTCTGTAACCTGAAGCGTCTGTAACCCAAGGTACCACTGTATAAATGTGTTTACAGTGTTATGTGTTGTTCTTTGTTTCTCTTTCTCTTTCTTTTTTTTGGTAAAATTCAAAAAAAAATTAAATTTTTTAAAAACGTAATGTAAATTTGGGTGCGGGGGAGGGTCTTCTAAAAGAGAAAGGTGCAAAGAAAAAAAATGCAAGGAGTACAGACAATAAATAAATGGGGGGGGGGAGGTTTTGTTGGAGACAAGCAGATGAAAGAAAGGATGCCCGGGAGGAATAAATACCAACAAAAGTGGCCCCTGCAATAAATGTTGCATAGACTTATAGAAATACAGAGTTGGAAGGGACCCCAAGGGTCATCTAGTCCAACCCCCTGCAATGCAGGAATATTTTGCTCAACATGGGGCTCAAACACATGACCTTGAGATTAAGAGTCTCGTGCTCTACCAGCTGACCTAGTTGCGGTGCCCAGTATGCTTCCTATGTAAGGTGCCAGCCAGTCAGCCATTTCCCCTTCCAAGATACACCATTCTATTCCTCCAGATTTTTTTTCATTTTGCTCAACAGGTAGCATCCTGTGCCCCATATAACCCCCATTTTAAAACAGCTGCACTGGTTGCCAGTTCACTTCTGGACCCGGTTCAAGGCACTCTTTTGGTGCTTCAAGCCCAAAAGGCATACATTAGTGAAGATAACATACAAAAATGTTTTATAGTAGGGGAAAGTGCATTGCAAAGATGTGTCTGTTAGCCAGACGTGCACTAAAAATTGTGTCTTTTAGGAGAACTGTACACTTAAAATACTGGTGAATTTTAACGAGGATGTGGGTCTGTTTGTTTTTTAATATTAAAAAATGTGAATTTGCTCCAGAGATGCGGAGACCTGAATTTAAGACTGGAAAAATGAGAAGCAGAGAGAAAGCAATGCTACCAGATCTGCCTGCCCTTAATGGGCACTTCATAACTCTAGAAGCCAGGAAGGATCTGTCAACCGGGGCCACACAAAGGTACCTGTTGACAAAAGGGCAACAGCTTGAGCAAGTGCAAACAGTAGCTGAAAGAGAGCAAAGTTTGTGTTCAGTCATGGAAGAAAGGGACTGGGTGAGGTCAAATCTTGTTCCTTCTTTTCAGCTGCCTGCAGCTAGGGGTTTGCTTAAATGTAATACTGCTAACCACGACTTTGCTTTGCCCTGGTAGGAAAAGTTGCTGAGAGACGTGTGAATGTTATTAAAACTTATATATGTTGTCCTCTCGGCCACAGCCAGAATGGCCAGTGAACATAAGAATTTAAGTGGCCAGCAGGATCAGGCCAATGGCCCACCTAGTCTGGCTCCCTGTTCTCCCAGTGGCCAAGCAGATGCCTCCATGGGAAGCCAATGAATGGGACCTGATTGTAGCAGAACTATAAATAGTAAAAATGGCTTGTGATCAATTGCATTCCATGCTCTGATGGCTTCCAGACTGGACTTCTTCTTTCTTCTTCTCTGGCGATCACTCGTAGCCTAGTAAGATCATCTTCCATAAACACGGTTTTAACAGTGAGTCCGTAAGTGACTGTGGAGGCCAATTCTGGATCCACATGTCCTTCCACAGTGGGGACAGTGGTTTCCGGGCAGGAGTTGATCACGGTGAAGGTTTGCCAAGCGTGCCTTCCTCTTAGCTCATTTCTCCCTTTCATCCTGAGTTCGAGTGTCTTCAAAGCCCATGACACCTTTGGTAAAGGCTGTTCTCCAATTGGAGAGCTCGCAGGCCGGTGTTTTCTTGTTGTTGGTGTTTATACGACATTATTTTAGATTTGCCTTGAGAGAGTCTTCAAAGCTCTTTTGTTGACCACCAGCATTACGTTTCCATTTTTAAGTTTGGAATAGAGTAGTTGCTTTGGAAGACGATACTGCAACGCGTTCTACGTGGGGCTACCTTTGAAGGTGACTCAGAAACGACAACTAATCCAGAATGCGGCAGCTAGACTGGTGACCGGGAGTGGCTGCCAAGACCACCTGCCCTCCCTGCCAGTGGAAGTTTAGCAGGAATTGTCCCTGCCTTCTTTTATATGTCTTCTGAAATCTGCGTTGTTTAGGCAGGCATTTGCATCATCATTATTTTTTTCCTCTTTTATGGATCATCTGCTGATTTTATTCCTATGTGTTGTACTCCATTCTGCTATATTTTTTAATTAAAGTGTGGATTATAAAAAATTAAATAAATCAGTCAAAGCCTTGCTATAGTAGACAACCATTCCCTTCCACGATATCTCCCACACCTTTAATATCAGTGGAACAGACACATACCACCCCCATCCCTAAATAAGCGCTGGAGTTTCTGTATTTGTGTTGGGCAGGCAACCATTTTTCATTTCCATTTTTAAGTTTGGAATAGAGTAGTTGCTTTGGAAGACGATAGGCATCCAAACAACATGACCAGTCCAACGAAGTTGATGTTGAAGAATCATTGCTTCAACACTGGTGATCTTTGATTCTTCCAGTACACTGGCATTAGTTCGCCTGTCTTCCCAGGTGATGTGTAATTTTTTTCAGAGACACCAGACTGGACTACTACAGTGTGCTCTACATTGGGCTGCCCTTGAAGATAAGGTCATCACAATTGTCCTGCTGGGGCATGTCAATGGCCCATCTACTCCAGCATCCTGTTCTCACAGTGGATGAGCAGATGCCTGTGGGGAAACTGCAAGACCACTCCCCCCCCCCCCGTGGTTTCCAGCAACTGGGATGCAGAAGCAGCATTGCTGCCTCTGCTCATGGAGGCAAAGTATAGCCATCACTGCCAGCAGCCACAAATAGTCTTAGTCTCCATGAGAACAGGGTTGATGGGAGCTATAGCCCATCAAGATCTGGAGGACCACAGACCATGCTAAGCTAGATGGACCAGTGCTCAGACTCCATATATAAAGCACTATCATCCCTTCCTGGAATAGCTCTTACTTTAAAAAAAAAAAAAAGATAATCCAAGTAATGTCAGATTGGCATGTATATGTAAAAGAGAGATTTGGCAAGCTTTTGTGCAAGGGAGATATGTGAAAGGTTGACCATTGTCCAAGGCTGGGAGAGAAACCCTTTTGATGCTTGGAGTCTGACATTAAGAGGCCTCTTAATGACACCTCTAAGAAACTATGGTAAACACCGTTGGGCCAGAGGCAAATCTTTGAGCATTAAAGATAATGGAAAGCAAACAGCGAGAGGTGTCGGCAGAGAATGGAAAGATACAGTGACGTATTTTGAGAAGGATAGGGGAGTTCCTTCCATTGGATTCCTAATCCCTGGGATGAAACAGGGTGGCGGCAAGAGAGCAAAGCAAATTCTGCATGCTAAACTGTTAAACCTACAAGACCCAGTGCTCCCCTCCCCAGGGGGGGGGTACTCAAGGATATGTAGAACTGGCACCTATTTTTTTTAATTGTTAAAAAAGTGTGGCACTTACTGTAACAACTTCATGTACCAATACAGTGGTACCTCGGGTTAAGAACTTAATTCGTTCCGGAGGTCCGTTCTTAACCTGAGGCACCACTTTAGCTAATGGGGCCTCCCGCTGCCACCACACGATTTCTGTTCTCATCCTGTATCAAAGTTCTTAACCTGAGGTACTATTTCTGGGTTAGCGGAGTCTGTAACCTAAAGCGTATGTAACCCGAGGTACCACTGTACTGTCAGAACAACCTGGAATGGCCGACTCATTTCATGTCAAGGTTCTTCTTAAGGGTAAGTTTGATACTATTACACTGGATGTAGCAAAATTCCTCTCAGAGTCAGTAAAAATCAGAAATCAGTATGTACAGGCTAAAGCTCCTCTGTTGGCTAGCAAAGCCGATCTTACACCTTAATGACTGTTGATATATGCTATTGTTATACTATGTATTTTGGGTCTGTGGACTGCAATAAAGCTTTGTGTGTTCTCTATGCCATGCCTAGCCTTATAAACTTATAATGTGTCACCTCTTACAAGCATTAGAGCACAACTAACAAAGCTGTTATGGACAGCCCAGTGTTATGTTCGCTACTAGCGTACCATTCTTGTGTCTATGACATGCTGCTGAATATACTTGCTTAAAATAAAATAAAAAACACCACTGTCCCCAGTCTGGAACAGTCTCTGGTGCAACCAGCTTGCAAAGAGTTCAAAGGAAAGAGGAAGAAAGTATTGTTGTCACGCTTGCTTGTCAATGAGAGCAAAAATTGCTGGGCTGCAGGGTTCCTCCTTCAAGTGTCTTGAGGCTGCTGAATCGAAGGAAGGAAGGAAGGAAGGAAGGAAGAAAGAAAGAAAGAAAGAAAGAAAGAAAGAAAGAAAGAAAGAAAGAGTAGATTTGGTGGACCAGTAGTCGGAAGCCATTTCTCCCTTCACAGTGCTTGTTCTGTGTGAGGGATAAACAAAATTGTCATGATGTCATAGGTTGGGGGGGGGACTGCCTGACCAGCCGATGAACCCTGAGCCACAAAGGAGGTAGCGGGTGCCAATTCTCTCAAGCAATCCGGATGTGCTTACACACACACACACACACACACACACACACACCAAGGATCCTTTGATTGCCAGGCTCCCCTCTGCAAACCCAGCTTTCAGATGTCAAATCATTATTTTGGATAAGTCAGAGGAATAGCGTTGGACAGCGGAGAACCACATCTCACAAGGATTTGCCTTCCACACAAGCAACTCCAGTCCAGAAGGTGGTGGACTCACCTCCGGCGGAGGTTTTTTTAAAGAGAAATTGGATGGCCATCTGCCAGGGATTCTTTAGCTGTGGTTCCTGCATTGTGGGGGGGGGGTTGGAAGAGAAGTCCCGGGGGGGGGTCCCTTTGAGCTCTATGCTTCTGTGAAATATTAACAGGCAAGGAAATGCTGGGGCGACAGAATAAAATGTGGTGTGAATGCAGCCCCAGAAAATCCCTCCAGATGGCAAAAATACCATAATATTGTGGAAGCATCAGAGAACAGCTAATAATCAGGAATGACCAGTGGATGGTCCACAGCTAAGGCTTTATTACTGCATCTATGACATGTTGCAGAAGACAACCACAAAAAGCCCCAATTCCCTGGCTATGTTTTCTTTTCTTAAAAAAGTCTAAACAAAATTATTTCTGTGTGTGTTCACCCCCAGGTTGCAAATATAGCTATATTGGCGTTGCTGGGAGTGCAATGGGATGTATTTAAGAAGCTAGAGGGCGGGGGGGGGGAAGGGCAGCTACAAAGAGGACCCCAAGTTAATTAGAGATGTAATTTATGGCAGACTGGAAAAAGCAACAACAACAACAACAACAACCCACCAATGACCCAAGCCCTTTAAACTCCACTAAAGGTAGCCTTCCATTGTGAAGTCTATTAATTAGAATCAATTTAATCCCTGCTGGGACAAAGGTCAAACTCTGCGAGTCTGACCTTTCTTAGCTGGCTTCAGCATCATCAGCTGCTGACTTCTGTACTGCCCAGGTCCATCCTGCGTTTTTGTGCACACATTCATGAAAATAACACACCAACTGCATCCTCTTGGGAACACTGCTTGCAAAAAGCAAGGCAGGATACATTAAGAGAAATTTGCATTTATATGCTGATGAATTTTCATGGTGGCTTTTTTAAAATATAAAATAAACAGAATCGCAAAATCCCTGCAGAAATATGGAGAACTAAAAATTGGAAAAAAACGAGAAACCAAAGGTGACAAGAGTGTTATTGCCAATGTTAGCCCTACTCATGAGTAGACCCAATGAAATTAAGGGTCCTGACTCATCTGGGTCCATTAGTTTCAAAGGTTCTCCTGTCAGCGAAACGTAGCTGGATGCTGCCCATGGGAAAGATTTTGTTGTGAATCCTGTACACGCAGAAATGGAGAGAAGGAGAAGTACCAGCTAAGGAGAAATGGCTTCAAAAGTTAATGGACTGTGCGGAAGTGGCAAAATTTGACAGCAAAAATAAGAGGTAAAAGAGATGAACTGTTTATGGAAGAGTGGAGAACCCTTTCCAGACTAGTTGAAGAACTGTTATAGTCAAATGAAAACACGGACAGGGTTCGAATTATGCGCAGTGGGACGACAACAACAATAAGTGAAACAGAGGATAATTGTATGAGAGAAAAGTATGTCATATAAAACAATAGGTATAAGGTGGGAATAAAAACATCAAGGAAGTAAGGGTGGGGAGTCAAAATTCTAAGAGAAACATATATGAAAATGTAAGCAAATTTGTAAAATCTGTGAAAATCAATACAAATCTCTCTGTAAAAAAGAAAGATTTCACTGCAAAAGGCCACCACCTCAGTGTCTCCATCCCAGTGGAAAGTAACTGGATGGCCCATGCTGCTGCTGTAAGTCGGCTTCCCACCCTTCTCTCTCTGCCCTCTTCCTCTCCCTTCCTCTTCTTGTTAGGCTAAGACTTCTTGGCCCCCCTCCAGATCGACGCTTGAAGATTGGCTTAAGCTTAATCAACAGGAGGCGCAGCTGCCCACAAGAAGCAGTTGAGCAAAATCACCGGAGTTACATAATTGTCGTGGAAGAGAAACTCCATACGGAAACCACATGAAACAGGTGGCAGGGACTCAGCAATAGCCGCAAGAGAAGTGAAATTTGCTTTGAGAAGCAGGGCTTGGATAGAGACGCATGCCCTCGGAAGAGCATGTGAGGACACGCCGAAACAGGCAGAGGAGGCTCAGGAGCCCGGTGGGTGCCGAGAAGCTTATGGAGGTGCTCAAGAAGGAGCAGAATGCAACCGGTGCTGAGAACCTCTTGACAGCGATGCTCTGAGCTCTCAGCAAGAGCACTGCTCCTGAACACCTTGGAGCAGTGATAGCCAGCCTTCTCGTCTCCACAGGCCACTTGGAAATAACCTACACTAGAGCTGGAGAACTTTTCTCAGTCTTACAGCTGCATTTCCTACTGGCCAACCTTCCAAGGGCTGTGTGACATTGCTGGTGGGTGGGGCCAGAGACAAAAGTGGGCGGAGCAACAGGTGCAAATTTACCTTCGCTTAGTAAGCAAGTTTCTATGCTCTATCCCCGCTCCAGACAAGCACAAGCCTCTATTGTCATTCAAGGACACATTCCAGCCAGGCAAAAACACTCAAATAAGGTGCAAAGCAGGACTAGTGGGAGTGACCTGGGGAGATTCCATGGGGCCAGATAGAGAGGCCTAGAGGGCCACATTTGAGGTTCCCAACCCCAATGTACACACAGCTCTGTTAACTACTCGAGCGACTGATCCACTTTGTATCCAGTAGGGTTGGGTGATATATCCATATATCGACCAAAAACCAGTTTGAAGTCCATATTGTGATATCGGTCTCATAATTTCTGACCTGGCAATATATCACAAATCATGATGGGTTTGTGCTAGGCAAAAATCACAATGCTGGGAAAACCCTGAAGCTAGTCAATTCCTCTACATAGCTCCATCCTTATTTCAGACATTGTGATTTATCTGTATATCGTGATTTTTAGCTGGTGATATAGCATGATGTTGAAAACCAGATATTCCCCAATCCTAGTATCCAGGTCATTCAAGGAAGCACACACACACACAAATATGAAGTGTGGCAAAATATTATCTCTGGCTACCCTTTTCTCTCAGAGGCCCAAGCTGTCCTCTGTCAGGATCTGTGCTTCTTCCTACTGCAGAACAGCCCATTTGCTTTTCCCCTCACTCTCCAACCTTTCCAGCATAGCTACATACAGTGGTACCGCGGGTTACAGACGCTTCAGGTTACAGACTCCACTAACCCAGAAATAGTACCTCGAGTTAAGAACTTTGCTTCAGGATGAGAACAGAAATCGTGCAGCAGCGGCATGGCAGCAGCGGGAGGCCCCATTAGCTAAAGTGGTGCCTCAGGTTAAGAACAGTTTCAGCTTAAGAACAGACCTCCAGAACGAATTAAGGTCTTAACCTGAGGTACCACTGTACTTGCTTTACTTCCTGCGATAACCTCTGTCACTCCAGCCAGCTAAAACAGAACCCTATAGCCAGAAGAAGGGGAAGCTTGGGTATTGCTAGCCTGCCTTGTTCCAGCAATCCAGAGTGCACGTCTCGTTGTGCCAAATCTGTTAATCCAGATTCGACTGCTCCCCAGTTTCTCTGCTGCAATCGCTAACACACATTAGTGAGTCCCATGGATTCGGTCTCTACTGAATCCTCAGCCTGCCAGCCCTGGGAGCCCTGCCACTGGGTTCCAGTGGCCAGCACTGTGCTACTGGTGACCTTTCTCCTCCCTGGGCAGCTTGGAGAACCACTGTTTCCTCTGCCACCCGCCACCCACCCAATTAGGATGAAGGGTAAATCTGCATGGGAATAAGGAAGGTTGCCAGAAGTGGTAGCCAGTCAGCCTGGTAATCTACTATTGCAGCAGTTGCCAATCCCCAGGTTGGCTGGCCAGCTGCTTCTGGTCCCCTTCCTCCTACTGCTGGACCAACTCTTCATCCCAACTGACCGGATGGCGGCAGAAGAAGATACATGACTTTTGCAACCCACCCTGCCATTCTCTTTTGCAGCTCCAACATTGGTGGTGGTGGGGCGGAGGAAGGGTGAGAAGTGGGGGGATAATCATAAAAGGCATTTGACGAGTTCTAAGGGAAAGGGATTGTTTTGGCAAGGGGACTGGTTGGGTGAACAAACCAAGCAAGGGGGGCAGCCCCTGGTATGTACAAACGCCCATATCCACACAGTATAAAAATAACGATGATAAATAAACAGCAAAGAGTGTACTCAGCCTGTAAATCACAAATGCAAACTGTCAGTCAGCTGCACAGCTCGTGAACGCACTCCCTATTTCTGTGCAAGCTGGAACAAGATTGGCATCTCTGCCGTTTGGAAGCACGAAGGGGTTTCCCCCACCACAACGTGTGCAAGCACGCCAGCACAGGGCCCCACCCCCTGAAATCCCTGCCGCCAATCAAAACCAACAGAGTCGTCCCCTTTCTTCTGGTGTCACCCAACCAGATTCCCCAGTTCGGTTGCTTTGGCCTCCCGTTCAGTTTTTAAAACACTGCCTCTCACTTGCACAGTCAAGTGTAGCTGGCTTTGCATGTCAGAAATCCCAGATTTGACGCCTGCGTCAACGGACTTGGCTGTCCAGAGCAGACAATACTGGGTTGAATGAACCAACAAGCTTACTAAGGGCATCCCCAGATGTCATCTTTATTGAAAATTGATGATGATTGGTGCTTGTGATACAATTGGGGGGGGGGTGTCATACCTGATCCCACTTTCAACGCTGTTTATGCAGAGAGAAGTTATAGATGGGTCACACTGCTTCGTTTCCAATCGGTGCATACCTCGTAACTTCCTGCTGAAATCCCATAACTTTTCATACTACAAATGTTTTGGGGCTGCTGTTGCCGTTTGTCCCTCTTTCGTTGTGCTGCAGCACCTCCAAACAGCAATTTTGTGGCAGCATCAAGGAAGCACAAACGAAAGCAGAACAAACCCACCGCTAATGCATTATCAATGAGTTGAGCACATGTTGCAGGATACACCCACGGCGAAACACCAATCGGGAAGGGTCCTTATAATGCAAATCTTTGAGAAGCTCCCCCTACTGGTATGGACTGCAACAAACAAGCCATGTCCAATGATCCCCTGGCATGCAACCAGCCCAGTAAGCAGTAATGAGTCTCCGCCTGTTCTGTGTAGGATTATTTACACCATGTAGCCTATGGAAAGACTGCATTATCCAGTATCCCCATCAAACTAACTAAGGAACTGACCATCCAGCCCTTCTTATAATTTGTAGTTAACATGCAGGCAGGGGTGCCATTGGAGCAGGACTCTGGGGGTAGAAGCTCAGAGTCCCACTCCCCAGGGAGCTGGCTTTTGACATCTGGAAGTGAATCAATACATAGTCTTAACATTTGAAGATACACTGCCCAGCCCCTCTAAGACCAGAGTTTAAATTTACCTGTCACTACCACTTAGCTACAAGATGTGGCAATGACTACTGGCTTAGAGGATTCAGCAAATTCGTTTTCATAAAATCAGAATTGTAGAGTTGGAAGGGACCCCAAGAGTCATCTGGTCCAATCCTGAATCCTTTGTCCAATGTGGGGCTCAAACCCATGACTCTGAGATTAAGAGTCTCATGCTCTAAAGACTGAGCTATCCCAGAGGTTCCGTGAAGGCTGAGGTTCAGTGGTCAAGTTGTAGTGGTGCAGTTATTGCCTTTGCCCCTAGATTCTGAGCTTCCAAGAAGCCTCTCTTTCCACACTGTGTGCAAATGGACAAGACAGACTTTCCACAGAGTTCTTCTTATGTCAGAACCCCAAGACAGGCCAATCCCAAATTTGCCTTTGTTCCGAAACCCACTGCATTCAGTCGAGCCACATCAAAGGGCAGATTGACTCTCTGGGCATGTGCAAACTACACTCCCTTCACCTCCCGGAAGCCACAACCTGCCGCCACATGCTCCAGATTATGGAGTGGTTGCATAATCAAGGGAGGGAGGACTTCAGGCTGTTGGCCCCCTCCCAACCCCCAAATCCACCCACACAAGGGTCAGGTACAAAACAACCAGAACTGCAAATATTTAAAGCACATTTCAAAACACACGACTTCCTCCAAAGAATCTTGGGAACTGCAGTTTGACAAGGGTGCTGGGAATTGTAGCTCTGCGAAGGGTAAACTGCAGGTCCCAGGACTCTTGGGAGGAGGGAAGTCTTGTGCTTTAAATGTATGTCATGTCTGAAGCCATAGATTTAGGATTAGAGGGTGGTATTCAACTAAGTTGAATTCTATGGACCTTACTTAATCATGTTATTTAATTTCAATGGGTCTACTGTGAGTAAATGTAAGCCCAGGAACTAGTTTTGAATGTACTCCTTCCATGAAAAAGTCGTTCTGGAATACCCCAAGGGAGGGAGTCTATTTGGCTGCTGACAATGATGAGCAGTCAGAAATCTTTGCTGATCTGCTATGAACTACCCAGACATTTACCGGTAGCTCCAGATCTGCCATCTGCCACCCATGGAAATAAAAGTTTGCACATATTCCTGACGCCCTAGAGCCCCTCTCCATTTAGCAAACAAACCAGACAGCCGTAATGGTCTGGCTGCATTCCACTGGGCCGTGGGGGTGTCATTCAGCTCAATGAGAGCTGGATGTGGGAGGTCTACCCCTCCCTGGGCGTGACTGCTCCCTTATCATCTGCAAGAAATATTGCTAGCGGTGTGTGGGCTGGGGGGGAGGCTGTACATGCAGTGTGAAAACTGCCAGGCAGAAAGAAAGCTTAAATCACCTTGACAGAACACCAACGGGACATGTGTACAAGAAGCCATGCAATCCTATGAATGGCTATACAGAAGAAAGTCATATTGAGTTACATAGGAAACTTCCTTACAGTATACCAAGTCAGACTACTGGGTCCATCTAGCTCAGTATTGTCTGCACTGACTGGCAGAAGCCTCTCCCAGCCCTACTTGAAGATGCCTGGGATTCTTTTGCACCAGAAGGGTGTGCTCTACCACTGAGCATTGGTTCTTCCCTTAAAAAATAAAGCAGGGTTCTAGGCCTCATGGTTCTGAAAAAAGAAGAGTTTGGTTTAAATAGGAAGCTGCCTTATACAAACACAGGCCATTGTCCATCTGGCTTATTATCATCTGCACTGACTTGCAGAGGCTCTGCATGGTTTCAGAAAAGGGTCTTTTCCTACCACTACCTGGAGGTGCCAGGAACTGAACCCGGGACCTCTTGCTTGCAAGGCAGATGCTCAGCCACTGAGCTACACAGCTCTTCCAGGAGCTGCTTAGGACCACAGCCTTAACCTCTGCATGACGCATGGTTCATAAACACAGTGTGTGCATGTGTGGATGATCACATAGGGCACATGGTGCCCACAAGAGTTTGCAAATGCACCCATGTGCTCAAACAATTTGGCAACCCCTGAGGACTGCAGTTCAGTCATAGAGCATCTGCCACAGAAGGTCGCTGGTTTGATCCCCAGCAGAGTGGGGAGAGACTCCTGCCTGAAACCCTGGACGGCCACTGCCAGTCAGTGTAGGCTGAGCTAGGTGAAGCAATGGCCTGACTTGGGATATTATCCTTCCTGCTTTATCTGGAAACCATAATCCATACATTAACCGTGTGATCTAGATTAATAGTCCTCATATTGTAGTTGAAGGGTGGACAAAAAGAGTGGCTTGATGAAGACCATTTAGGGAATACTGCAGCTGGCTGGACTAGATGATGCTTCGGGTCCCTTCCAACTCTCAAGGATCAAATCTAATTAACTCTCTAGGATCAAATTAAGGCAGAGTTGAGATCTGAACCGGGAGCTACCCAATTCATAGCCGGTGATGCTGTAAAGTGATTTTAAACCTGCATGCACAGACACATTCCTTTAGATGGCATAGTGGGCTGCTTTACTTGCTTCAGGTGTAGTGGTTACAGGGTCCGACTCAGGACTTGAGAAACCAGGGTTCAAATCCCCATTTAACCATAAATCTCTGTCGGGTGACCTTCCAAGACTGTCTCTCACCCTATAATCACAGGGATGTTGTGGAATAAAATGGGGAGTGGGGTAGAAATTAAGTTAATGAATAAATAAAATGTGGCAAGCCAGCCCACCTGAGTGTTGGGTGTGGGGCCAAACTGATCAGAGATCTGTGGCATCTCCCTCATTGCAGGGCACTGCCTGCAATTTAGGCTGCATCCTAAACATGCCTTCTCAGAAGCAAGCCCCATTGATTCAGTGGGGCTTGCTCTCCAGGTTAAGTGGGTTGAGAATTGCTGCCTGAGCCGCTGGGCAACTCCACCTTAATTGCATAATCTGTCACTTGCACAGTTGCTCTATTCATGCAGCCAGATAAATTGGAGGCAGGGAGGGGGATTGGAAAGTAGCTTCAAGCAGAGGCTCCTCCCCCTCCCCTCAGAACCCCAGGTTAAGTGGGATTAGGAATGCAGCCTTGACCATTAGGCTGCCCTGCCTTCATTGCACAATCCCTGCCACACCAATCCAAGTAGAGAAGCTGGGAGGTGGTGGGAGAGGCAGCTTCAGGTGTGCTTCCCCTGCCCTGCTCCCAGATTTAGGGTTGCAGCCAAGGCTAGTCAATGAGAGCCAGTGGTGGCGTACTGGTTAGAGTGTCAGACTAGGACCTTGGCAGAGCTGTATTCGAATCCCTACTTGGCCACGACACCAGCGGCGTAGCGTGAGTTGTCAGCACCCGGGGCAACGCAAGTAATTTGCGCCCCCTAATCCGGGGCAAGGCAAGTAATTTGCGCCCCCCCAACCCCTAACCTGCGAGTTGCCGCTGGCGCTGCCGCGCAAACAACGCTGCTTGCCCGGAGGAGGATGGAGGCAGAAGCAGCCGCCGCCTGTGGCTAGGCCGAGGGGATGGCGTCGGCGGCAGGGTGCAGAGGCTGCCCGTGCCCGGCCAGGCGTCGGTGGCGGCGTCGGCGCTGCTGCAGTGGCTGCTCCTCCTGCGAGCAGTGAGCGGAGCGCAGCCACAGCGACGGCGGGGGGCGCGCGCGCTAGGGCGCAAGGCTGGCGGTGGCGGCGGGGAGCCCGGCGGAGGAAGGAACTTGTCCCTTCCCTCTGGACTCGCGCTCCCCCCAGATGTTGCGCCCGGTGCGGCCGGCACCCCTGGCACCCCCCACGCTACGCCACTGCACGACACTGACTTGGAACCAGTCACTGTCTCTCCACCTAATCAACCTCACAAGGTTGTTGTTGTTGTGTATTAAATTAAGAAAGGGAGAACCATGTAGGCCCCCTCAAGTAGCTTGGTTAGAGAGTGAAAAGGTTGGGTATAAATGCAATAAACCAACAGCAGACCCATTCAGGCTAATGGGCACAACTAACAAGATCACCCATTTCCACGAATCTACTCTTGAGTAGAATTCAATTGGCCTGCAGGCTAACCCTTAAATTGCAGGGTCCCTTTACCTCAAGGAGGCCAACTTGAATAAAATATTTTGGGGGTCCAGGTAAGACCCACGCTGTGTAATCAATCACAAGGCACGATACATGCACACCATTTAAATGGCAATGCCCATCAACTTTAGGGGGGCCAGGCACCCTCAAATATTTTATTGTGGGGTGGCAGGCAAAGTCTCCTCGGCCTCTAGGAGTTGGCTACGATGCTTCACCTATGCAAGCGGAGAGGTTGGAAGGGGGACCTGGAAGGCAGCTTCAGGTTGGACAACCCCCCCCCCCCGCGCACTCCCCAGCAGGCGCACGCACCCAGCCTTCAAATCATTGCCACCCATTATTCCCAGCCTCTCACCTTGCGGGCGCCGCGTCTGGCGAACTCCTTGGCCAAGTAGCGCCCGATGCCTCGCCCTCCTCCGGTGATGAGCACGCTGTCCCCGGCCAAGTCGCGGAGTTTGCTGGGGAGCACCGTGGACGCCGCCGCCTTGGCTACCAAGCAAAGCATCCGCACCGGGAAGAGCAGCAGAGCGCCCAGGCGTCTCCAAACCATCCTCTTTGGGTTGGGGGGTTACGCACGAAGAGGGAGGGAATATTGAGGAGTCCGTCGAGGAGGAGGGGTGGGGAAGGGGGAGCACGGCGTCTAGAAGTGTGTGTCGGATCCTAGGCAAACGTACCTCCACCCCGCCAAAAAACAACAACAACAACAACAACAAAAAACAAAAAAAGGGGGGGAGAGAAGATGGGTTGCGCGAGCTTACGCGCAAAAGTCCGCTCTGGCGTTGCACGAGTTTCTGGCTTCCTCGGTCGGACTTCCTCGCAGGTGGGTAGAGAATCCAATGGAAAGCCGCCGTCCTAGGTACGCTTTACCCGGGCGCCAGCACGCTTCAAAACGGAGCTTACTTCCGAGTACACATATAGATGTGTACTGTAACTATAGATATACAGATCTTGCGCTGGGACTCTCCCAAAGTGCCAAGCAAGAGCAGCCGCGCTGAGGAGCGGGAGATCTCAAAACAAGCAGCTCGGGAGAACTTTCCAGAGTTGCTGGGCGATCTGGATCGCGGAGAGGATCGAGCCAGTTTCTCCGCTTTCGCGAAAGAAAACTCCTTGTTTCCTTTGGAGAGCGTCCTGCAGTCTAAGCCGGGCTGGAAAGCCCCCCAGAAGCTCTCCGAGGCGGCGGCGTCTGCATGGGGAGCCGGCAGCGCTTTTCCAGACAGCTCATGTCTATTCTGGGGAGTTCAGGAAATTGCTTCTCGGGGAAGGAGTTGGGAAAAAAGAGACTTTTGGAAGGAGTTGGCTTAAAAAAAAACAACAGTGACGGGGGGGGGGAGGTTCAGGGCAGCGCGCCGGGGTCCCTCCCCCTTCTATACATACGCCGCGTAAAGAAAACTCCCCGCCGCCTTTGCCCGCCTCCGCCTCCTCCTCTGCTTTTCCTTACGCAGACGCGAAAAGAAGTGGCGGAGAGCCTTGGCCGCTTCTTGTTTGCTCCGGAGCCGCCGATCCGAGGCAGGGAAGGAGTCCGACTCGCGTTGCCTGCCTGCCTGCCTGCCCGCCTCCCTCTCGGCGACCTCTGGCTGCTCCTCCTGGGACACTTTCTTATCTTCCCGGCGCGGCTCCCTTGCCCTGGGAGCAGGTTTTATACCCTATTAAGCCTGATTGACAGTTAAAGTATTGTTGGAGGTTGGGGTGGGGGGAGAGGGAGACAGAGAAGATCTCCTTGCTAGTGGCTAGCTGGGCTCGCTCCCCTCCCCCAAGCAGCGTCGCGCATACACGCACACACACAAGCACAAACACGCAGGCAACTTTAAAGCGCGAGCCAGGCTCTCGGCTGCATCCTCCTCCTTTCCAAGCCTGCAAGCCGGGACTTGCTGGATGCCACGTTGGGCCTGCGCAAGCTGTAATTCAAGTACTTTGTAACTGAGAGGCAGCGGCAACAGCCAGCCGAAGCTCCCTCTTCTTTTCTCCTCCTCCCTTAACATAAATACACTGCTGATAACACACACGAGCACGTGTTTTCTAAACTGAGTGCTGAGATTGGGCTATTCGAGGGACGGGGTGGGGTGCAACGTAAGTTTCAAAGTCCGGGTTGTGCGCAGCATATGTGTCAAAGTCCAGGTTGGAAATTTCCTTTTTGCTGCAGGGTGACAATGGCCCAATTGCCCAAGCTGGCGCCTCCGCACCAAGGAAAGGAAAGAAAGGATTTCTTTGCACTGTGCCTAGTTAAACTATGGAAATCGCTCCTGCAGGAATGGATGGCAGGGAAAGAGGATTGAGCACCTTCACTGATGGCTATCCTCTGCCTCCGTAGCTGGAGGCATTGATGCTTCTGAATGCCAGTTGCTGGAAACTACAGGAGGGGAGAATAGCTTGTGTGCTCAGATCGTTCCTATGGGCTTCTCACGAGCATCCAGTCAGCCACTGTAAGAACAAGATGCTGGACTAAAGGGGCCATTGGCCTGATCCAGAAGGTCACTATGGGATTTTGCCTGCATGCAAAAGGAAAAAGAGAAGTCCTTGCAGGCAGAAAAGGAGTCTATTAGGGAGGAAGGTTCCACCCAGTGGATACTGAAGTAGCACTACAGTGGTACCTCAGGTTACATACGCTTCAGGTTACAGACGCTTCAGGTTACAGACTCCGCTAACCCAGAAATAGTACCTCAGGTTAAGAACTTTGCTTCAGGATGAGAACAGAAATTGTGCTCCGGCAGTGCAGCGGCAGCAGGAGCCCCCATTAGCTAAAGTGGTGCTTCAGGTTAAGAACAGTTTCAGGTTAAGAACGGACCTCCAGAATGAATTAAGTACTTAACCCGAGGTACCACTGTAGTAGTAGTAGTAGTAGTAATAATACTAGATGCTGCCCTACTGATGCACCTTCAGAGGTTGCCTCTGGTACCCAGAGAGTCCTTCCCTCTCCTTAAATTTCACTCTAAAGAAGCATTCTGCTTCAGCTAATAGAATAACTTGTGAGGTGTGTGCATGTGGTGTGCAGTGCAGTTACTCTTATTTGCAAATGTGCCCATGGACTCCAATTGGTTGCTGAGCCTTACTCTAAACCTTAGAGGTACTGTGCAGCACTTAACCTATTACACAACACCTCTTGTGCGGTGTCATTCCCTGTAAAGCTCCCAGCCGAGAGTTGAGCCAGACAAACATATGACACTCCAGTCTCTGCAAAAGAAAATGTCAGAGATGTTTTGGAGCCTATGGTAATCCACCTAGACAAGTCTGTATAATAAAAATATAATAATGTCGTCACACAACCGCCATAGCAGGGCAGAGCAAAGCGAGTTGGGGCAGAGCTCCCAGTACATACATAAATACATATAAAATAAACTCCAAGCTAATATTTCAAGTATTTCTACTTGTATTTTTTAAAATCAGCAGTGTGGAAACTCAAAACTGCCCTCTAGGACACTGCCCAAGCCCAAGCCGTCACATGGCCCTACTCCACATACTCCCTGAGTGCTTTATTTCTCCTGGCTGGAAACTGTCCTTGAACTCTGATAATGCTTTTTTGCTTGCCAGGATGGAGGTGTGTGTAGAACTTTTGTGTGTCTGGAATGTAGCCTACATAAAACAAAGGTCACATCCATTTTTTCACTCTATTCTGCCTTGGTCTGACCTCACCTGGAGTCCTGTGTCCAATTCTGGGCACCACAGTTTAAGAAGGATATTGACAAGCTGGAACATATACAGAGGAGGGCAACCAAGATGATCCAGGGGTGTGGAAACCAAGCCTGATGAGGAACAGTTGAGGGAGTTGGGTATGTTTAACCAGTAGAAAAGAAGCCCGAGAGGTGATACGATGGCCCAGTGGCGTAGCGTGGGGGGTGCCAGGGGTGCCAGCCGCACCGGGCGCAACTTCTGGGGGGGCGCGCTCGCTGCCTCCGGAGTCGCCGAAGAGCCTCGGGCACAGGCTGTAGCTGGCAGCGGCTCTCAGCGCTCGCCGCGGTCCCTGCGCGTCAGGGCCACGGAGGGCACGCCAGGCAGCCCCTCCTCACCGACGGGCAGCGTTCGCCTGCGGGGCTCGGCTAGCGCGCTGGGCTGGCCGCGGGGAGTCGCCGAGGAGCCGCCACCGCCTGCCATGCCGCCCTGGCTGCTTCAACCGCGTCCGACAGCCGGCTCGAGGCTCCTTCCGGCCGGGTCTCCCGACGGGGCGCTGCGGGCGGAGGCTCCGGCACCAAGCGCCACGCCGCCCAAGCTCGGGTCGCTGTCTGGATGCGCGCAGCCCGCCAAACGCGCCATCGGCGGCGCTCTAGTGCCTGCGCGCCAAGACCGCCCACCCGCCCCGACGGACCCCCCCACCCGTGCTGGAGGCCGGCCGATGCACTGGCCCCAGAGCCGCCCCCTCCCCGCGCCAGAAAGAAGCCGCGTCGGGACTAGCCGGGCCGGGGAGGGAGACCGAGAAGGCTGCGCCGCGACGCCCAAAGACGCGCGTCTTGGCGTATTAATGACCATGGTTAGGTGTTAGGGGGTGCAAATTACTTGCCTTGCCCCGGGTTAGGGGGCGCAAATTACTTGCCTTGCCCCGGGTGCTGATAACCCACGCTACGCCGCTGCGATGGCCATCTTCAAATAGCCAAAAGGCTGTCACATGGAAGGTGGAGCGAACTTGTTCTCTGCTGCTCCTGAGGGTATGATCCAAACCAATGGGTTCAAACTGCCAGAAAGGAGATTCTGACTAAACCTTAGGAAGAACTTTCTGGTGGTAAGAGCTGTTTGACAGTGGAACAGACCACCTCAGAAGGTGATGGACTCTCCTTCATTGGAGGTTAGATGGACATCTATTAGGGATTCTTTAGTTGTGATTCCTGCGTTGGGCTGGAAAAGGGTTGCCATATGTCCTCTTTTCCCCCCAGGGCACAACCTCTTTTTCATGGGTAGAGTCCTCACAGCGATCCATAGTTAAAAGTAGAAGTTGGCAAATGTGTCCTCTTTCTTGCTCTTCAGAATATGGCAACACCTGTACAGTATACCGTGCAGCAAACTAAGACAAACATTCAAAAATTAATGGTATTAACAAAAGCATAAAAGGGCAACATGCCTAGAATTAAGACACCAGGCCCTTCAAAATGAATTGCAGGTGGTTGAGGTTCCTCTAGGTAAGAATAAATAAAGCAAATAAAAGAGACCTGGTCCTCCTGAAACCTGTCCCTGTCAGTTTCACCCCTCATGACTCTACAGTGCTCTGTTAACTTATGAAGTGGTACCACATTCTGCCCTACCAAGTGGTCTTACTGAATGGACAATTGCTCTGTCACAAAAATGCAATGGTCTGTCTTGTACATGGGTAGGCAAACTAAGGCCTGGGGGCTGGATGTAGCCCAATCGCCTTCTAAATCCAGCCTGAGGACAGTCCAGGAATCAGCGTGTTTTTACATGAGTAGAATGTGTCCTTTTATTTAAAATGCATCTCTGGGTTATTTGTGGGGCATAGGAATTCGTTCATTCTTTTCCTTCAAAATATAGTCCAGCCCACCATATGGTCTGAGGGACAGTGGACTGGCCCCCTGCTGAAAAAGTTTGCTGACCCCTGGTTTTGTACAATGCACCAGGGAGGTGTGCCGTTGACAAAACGTGAATCGGTTAGCTCTGCCTTTCATTGTCTCTGGCGCCACCTACTGTCTTTTTAAAAAATGATATTTATTGCTGGCGCCACCTACTGCCAGGGTACCCTGCATTCTGCCCAATCAGTTCCAAAGGGCACCAGCCACTACTGGCCAAAGTCTGAGACTTTTTAGTTTGGAGAAAAGGTAATTAAGAGAAGGACATGATAGCAGTTTATAAGATTGCTCATAGCCTGGAGGCAGTGGGCAGAGAAAAGTGTTTCTCCTTCTCTCCTAACACTAGAACCCATGGACACCCAATGAAACTTGAGTGTTGAGAGATTCAGGTTGGATAAAAGAGAGTCCTTCTTTACACAGTGCAGAGTTAAACTACACAACTTGCTCCCTCGGGATGCAGTGATGGTCACCAACTCGGAAGGCTTGAAAATGAGGCAAGTACAGACCTTGGTGGTTCCACATGATAAGGTGTTCAGCCTAAGATACTGGAGTAGAACGCTATCGATGTCTACTAGCCATGATGGCTATGATCTGCCTTCACAGTTGAAGGCAGAAATACTTCTTAATACCAGTTGCTGTGAACCAAAGAAGGGGATAGTGCTGCTGTGCTCAGGTCCTCCTCATGGGCTTCTCATTGGGGCATCTGAGGGACCACTGTGAGAACAGGACTAGGTGGGCCACAGAATGCAAGGAGTGAGCTGAAGTCCAAGATAGGAAAAGAGGTGGAGAGGGAACACCTAGTTACTTTAAAGGAATTCAGATTTCCAGAGCCTGTTGAGTTGCACCCAAGGGCACTAAAGCAGCTTGTGGATATAATCTCAGAGCCTCTGTCTATGATCTTTGAGAATTCTTGGAGAACAGCTGAGGTCCCTGTAGATTGGAGGTGGGAAAATGTTTTCCCCATCTTCAAAAGGGGGAAAAAGAAGAAGACCCAGGTAAGTACCAACCAGACATTGATACCAGGAAAGGTTCTAGAACATATTATTAAACAGGAAATGACGCTGTGATTAATGGCTTTCTCAAAAACAAGTCATGCCGGACAAATCTCATTTTTTTGGATAGAGTTACAAGCTTGGTGGATCAGAGGAATGCTGTGGACGTAGTGTATTTTGATTTCAGTAAGGCTTTTGACAAGGTCCCCCAGGATATTCTGGTGGAGAAACTGGGAAAATGTGGGCTAGATGAGGTAACTATTAGGTGGTTTTGTAGCTGGCTGGCTGACCGAACCCAATGAGTGTTCACTAATGGTTCCTCGTCATCCTGGAAAAAAGTGAGAAGTGGAGTGCTGTTCAACACCTTTAAAAACGTTTTGCACGAAGGAATGGAGGGGATGCTTATCCAATTTGCAGATGACACCAAACTGGGAGGGGAGCTAATGCCAGAGAAGACAGAATCGGGATTCAAGATGACCGTAACAGATCGCAGAACTGGGCCAAAACTAACAAAATGAATTTCAGTAAGGACTAATGCAAGCTTCTGCACTTAGGCAGGAAGAACCAGCTGCACAAATATAAGAGGTGAGACTCCTGGCTTGCCAGTAGTACTACATTGCAGGGGGTTGGACTAGATAACCCTTGGTATCCCTTCCAACTCTACAATTCTACGATTATGTTCTTAAGCATAAATGAAGATATTCACAAGGGCAATCGGGAGCTTTCCAAGCCTGGATAAGGAACACAAAGAGACCACTATTTTGGGATTTACTGCTCAGCAGGATGAAAATGCTTTTATTCTCCCAACAGTGATTAGCCCAAGCAACTGGGCTTTTAAATTCCCAAAGGAGAGGAGTTCTTTAAGCTAATCTCCTCCTCATGTCAAGGCTTTAGTTCAACAGGGTTACGACACCAAAATTTCTTTTGCAATCTCGGCGCGATATCTGGGTGAAGCAATGTTGCAATCGCCTCTCCTGTCTTGTTTGTTTGGCTGCTTCAGACAGGTTCTTAACAAGGGCTCTCCAGCCTCCACGCTTCCATTCCCAGCCCCAGAAAGTCAATCTGTAATGCTTTACCAGCAGAACACTGCACCAGTCTCTGTTAGGTCTATCTGTTGAGCAAGAGCAGGCATAGGCAAACTCAGCCCTCCAGATGTTTTGGGACAGCAACTCCCATCATCCCTAGCTAACAGGACCAGTGGTCAGGGATGATGGGAGTTGTAGCCCCAAAACATCTGGAGGGCCGAGTTTGCCTATGCCTGAACAAGAGGCTGTATCTTTTGTCACACGCACCCCCCCGAAACCTCTATGTTGTTTACAAAAGAGAATATAAAATAAGGAATTAACTACAAAATTGACAGACTTGCAGACTGTTGCTTCACTCTGTCTTTTCTCTATCATTTCTCAACCTGCACTAGACATTTGGGACAATTGTATTGCTCGTGTGCTCAAGACATTGATTCCATAAAACATATTTTGTTGCACTGTGCAAAATATGAGCAAGTGAGGGTTGAACTGATACTACCCTTGCTGGTGCCTTTCCCGGGAAAATCAGAGGTTCACTATGTCAGGTTCCTATTGGAAGACCAGACAAATGCTAGAAGTTTAGCAGTGGCAAAGTTTTTATCGGTGGTTGCAAGAATCAATGATCCATATATTCTGAACAAAATGCTTGTTTAACCTGGAGGTAGGCTGTATGAATGGTGTATTGCTTTGTAACGATTTGTTGGGTCTCTGGACCGTAATAAAGATTGTTGTTGTTGTATTAAACACACACAGCGATGGGGGACCTCAGACCTGCAGGCCTAATTCAGCCTGCCAGGCTTCTCCATGTGGCCCACAAGGCTGTTTTGGTCAAGCTGTGCACACCTGTGTATGCTGTATATCTTCTGCACCCTGTCTTCTAGCTATCAAATCATAACCACACTATTGTAGATGATGATATTGTGGTTATGATTTGATAGATATGATTTCCGTTGCTCATAGGTCAAACCCTTCTCGCGAGTTCATCATACTTGTCTTAAGAAGGCTTCCATTAAACACTCACCATGAGATTTTCTTAATTTTGCTGTTAATTTTGCCAGTTCTACACACACACACACACACACACACACACACACACACACACACACACCATTCTTTATTATGGTCCAGAGACTGGCAAAAGTGATTTCAAAAGCAAAGTACAGCAGAAATACAGAAAAAAACATTACTAGGCAGTCACTGTGTTTTATCCAATATTTCTAATTCTTACTGCCTCCGAGAGAAATTTTGCCATGGCCAGGATTATATCATTTTTCTTATCTTCATGGAAATATTTGAGATACATAGTCCATTGACCCACTTATCCATTCCTCTTTGGTTGGAACTTCTTCTTCCTTCCATTTCTGCACATACAGAATCCTAGCAGGGCTTCCTTCTCTTTACCCTTTACAGCAGGCTTCCTCAAACTCGGCCCTCCAGATGTTGTGAGACTACAATTCACATCATCCCTGACCACTGGTCCTGCTAGCTAGGGATCATGGGAGTTAGAGGCCAAAAACATCTGGAGGGCCGAGTTTGAGGAAGACTGCTTTACAGTTTGTCTCTGTTTTATATCAGGCGTGGACAGCCTCAGGCATGGCAGCTGTCTGGCTCCCAAGTTCTTCCCAGGCCACACCCTTCACTGGTCCTGCTTTGGACCCCAGGTTCCCCAGGATATTCTTGTGGAGAAGCTAGTAAAATGTGGGCTGGATGAGGTAACTGTTAGGTGGATTTGTAGCTGACTGACTGACTGAACTCAATGAGTGCTCACTCATGGTTCCTTGTCATCCTGGGAAAAAGGTGACAAGTAGAGTGCTGCAGACAGTGGCGGAGCTTTAATCTCGGGGTGGGGGGGATGGAGAGCAGGTGGTGGCATGGCTGGCACACGTCCCAGGGGCATGGCATGCTGCCTGCAGGGGCGTGGTGTGCATCCCGGGGCGTACCGCGCATCCTGGGGGCATGCCGTGCCGCCTGCGGGAGTGTGGTGCCCAGCGGGTGTGTGTGTGTGTGTTTGTGTGTGTAGTCATGATGGCACCCCACCGGGATAGTGCCACCGGGGGCAATGCATCCCCCCCACACCCCTGTTCCTCCGCCAATGGCTGCAGAGTTATGCCCTGGTCCCAGTGTTATTCAACATCTTTATAAATGTCTTGGATGAAGGAATTGAGGAGATGCTCATCCAATGTTTCATCCATGACTTGGAACTCTGATAACACCCCATGCTTGCCTGCGTGGAGGGTATGTGTTAAACCAACATGGTGTAGTGGTTAAGAGCAGTGGACTTGTAATCTGGTGAACCAGGTTTGCTTCCCCGCTCCTCCACATGCAGCTGCTGGGTGACCTTGGGCTAGTCACACTTCTCTGAAGTCTCTCAGCCCCACTCACCTCACAGAGTGTTTGTTGTGGGGGAGGAAGGGAAAGGAGAATGTTAGCCGCTTTGAGACTCCTTCGGGTAGTGATAAAGTGGGATATCAAATCCAAACTCTTCTTCTTCCTGTACAAAGGTAAAATTTACATTTGCTGCTCCGCTCACTTTTGCCTCTGGCCCTGCCTTCCTCTGGCATGTGGACCTTGTTAGGGGAATCCGGCCCTTGGGCTGAAGAAAGATTCACCTCCCTTGCTTTATATTGTGGCTGTTGAGATGGGGGAAAGGTTGCTACATGGCATCCCTTTGGATCAGAGGTTCCCAAACTCATTTGGCCAACTAGAAGAAAAAAAAATAGTGCCCCCCCATGCCAGATTTACATATAAGCTAAACAAACTATAGCTTAGGGCCCCACTCACTTGGGCCCCCCCAAAAAAAAGTAAAGGAAAAAAACCTGGATGTACATTTCCAAAATATGAGATAAAAAAAACAAATAAAATAAAACCTACATACAGGAACAGTGTTTTGTGTCGTGTAGGCTCCTAGTTGTTATGTGCAAATGGCTTTCGATACCTATTAGGTCCATAAATTACCATATAGCATATATTCAACACAAAAAACAGTGACAATTTGTTGTTGACAAAGGACAGTTGGACCTATAAAGGGCCCCATTACCTTCAGTAGCTTAGGGCCTCATCAAACCTAAATCTGGCCCTGCGCCCCCCTGGAAATCTTTTTTTTTTTTCAAAAATTTTTATTGGGTTTTCACATTTTATATAGACAAAAACAAAACACAAAACACCAAAACAAACATAAAAGACAACAAACATATATAATTTCCGAAAATCTTAATTTTCTAACCCTAGTCCTTGACTTCCCCCCACCCCCTCCCTTGCATCCCTATTCCCAAATTTATGTCAGCAAATTGGCATTTCCTTTTTTATCTTAATATTAATCCTTTTATAAAGAAAAGCAAAAATAAATTTTTCCTAAGTTGGACCCCAATTCTCTTCCATCGATTTCTCATTTTATCTTGAATAATTTTCTTATTAACTAAACCCCCTGGTCTTGAGTGTTGTTTAAATTTAGATCCTTCCCTCCCTCCCATCCCCGATTTGCGTCCCTTCCCGAAACATGTCCAAAATATCAGTTCTTAGCCTGGGTTCCGCACGTCCGAGGCTCTCAAATCTCTTTCAGTCCCTCTCCGCCGGTTTTGTTGGTAGTCCTTTATGTCGGTCATCAGGTCTCGAAAGAGTTCCTTCACAATCAGTCCAATCAGTCCATAGTCTCTTCCCATATTCAGAAACAACTGCTGAAGAGTTTCCACAAGGCCTGACTCTTGAAGATAATCAAAATCAAAGTCTATGTGGAGGCCCCAATTGTACTTCTTTATTTCAAATTTCTGAGTTCCATAAACTCCCAGGGCCTCCACTTTCGTCTTCTGTATCTTTCGTAGGCTTAAAGTAGATTTAATCCAATAGTCTCCTTGCTTGTGTTCTCCAGGTGTCAGCTTCTGGTTAATATTTTCCCACTTCACTTGTTCTCTTTCTTGTTTTGTCTTCTCCTCTTCTTTATTTATTATTTCAAATCCAGCTGTGGATTCTTTCTCACTCAAGTCCTCATTACATTCAGCAGGACTACTTGTTTCAGAATTCAAGGTCATCAGTTGTTTGCTCATATCTGTAGTCTGTTCCTGTAAGATTCCCACCAGGCAAAACATCCTTTCGATTTCTCTCAGTATCTTTCCATCCACAGCCATTGTAGTTCCACAGAGTTCCCCCTAGAGGGGATCTGGTTACTTAATGTTCTTTTCTCCAACAATCCTCTATCCTGTTATTGTTTCTTTGTTTCCAACAATTTTAATTCAATTGTAACTCCTTTTAACCAGAGAGGTTTTAAATAGCAATTTTTCCACTGTTAACAGTCCATTTGACAGCTTTGACAGCTGTCAAATTCTGCTCCTCTTATACAGGCTCCAAAGCAGGTCGCTCCCGGGCCCGGGAGGGAGGGTTGTTTACAACAAAACAGAAACACTTCCAACACTCCACTCTCCTGCTCGAATTTACCTTTCCAAATCTTGGAAGTTACTGTCTTTTTGAAACTCACCCTTTACAGGGTAGGCACTCCAGCTTAGTTCTTGTATCGTTGCTCTGGATTGTCTGCAAGGGGGGGTGCGCCCCCCTGGAAATCTTCCTTCTTTAAGCGAACAGACAGAAAGTTGCCATGACAAATTTGCATTCTTTTATGTTGCTGTATTCCTACCTATGTCCTACCACATAGTGATGAAAGAAGATGTTGTAAATAAGGCATGTTGAAGCTTGAAACGATAAAATTATTTATTAAAATCAACCGTAGTAACATTCACACCGCACACAGAAAATTAAGACAACAAAGGATAATATGCAAATAAAAATTATGAATAACATTAAAGATAATCCCAATGAGAAGGATGAACCGGTGGCGCTGCTGCCAATTTATTAATGTTCGGCTCTATTTTGGCAGCAGCATTCTAAAATCACCACGGTTGGCTATTTTTAGCAGGTTTCTCTTTTTTAAAGTTAACTTGCATTTTGTGTGTTTATTTGGAAAATAATCACCATGATTTTGTGTTAAGTTGGTAAGCGTCATTACACAACAGATGAAACATGTATGAATGGTTTCTCAAAATTTTATTCTCTTCTGTTGTTTCTTTACACTTCCACCGCCCTCTTATTTTTATTCCATGTCCCCCAATTGCACCTGGGGCTACTGCTGCCCCATTGGGTCATTCCAGTAACCCCCCTGGTATCATCCACTTTGCGAAACACTGATCTGGATCCTCCAGCATCAGATGCGCAGCTGCAGGTGGCATGATGTGGTTGCCGTTGTTGTTTAGTCGTGTCCGACTCTTTGTGACCCCATGGACCAGAGCACGCCAGGCACTCTTGTCTTCCACTGCCTCCCACAGTTTGGTCAAACTCATGCTGGTAGCTTTGAGAACACTATGCAACCATCTCGTCCTCTATCGTCTCCTTCTCCTTGTATCCTCCATCTTTCCCAGCATCAGGGACTTTCCCAGGGAGTCTTCTCTTCTCATGAGCTGGCCAAAGTATTGGAGCCTCAGCTTCAGGATTGGCATGATGTGGAGACCTATGTAAATGGTGGAGGTGGGTGGGAATCGACCATAAATGAAACAACAACCAACTCACTTCAGATTGGCCTTGAATGCCAAGAAACTGCAACATGACTGTCAGAGTTGCCACCACCCAGTCTTGGCATCGTGCAAAGCAAACACAGAAACCCATGTTTGAAGTGCTACACATTTGCAAGACTGAATCTTGCCCTTTTTAATAAAACAAAACAAAACAAAACACAAAACAAAGCAAAACAAAACGCACCGAGGACAATTAAAACACTGCAGTGAGTGGGAGTGACCCTGTATGTTTTGTTCTGGCAAATGCTGGGAAGTGATTAGAAGTTTAGCAATATCTGTTGCTTCTGTTGCAATCTGCCATGCTTAGAAGCCATCTAGTGGTGACTGGAGCCTCATACAGAAACAGTTGCAGAAACTATGGAGGGGAAACATTTAGATACAGTATAGGCATTTTAGGGACAGGTTAGAAGATAGGAACTCTGCCTCAGTGGCTATGAATGCCTTTGGCAGCAACAACAGCCTGTCTGTTCGTGGACTGGAATAGCTTGACCAGACTAGTCCAGACCCTCAAAGTGTCCCTGTTTTCCAGGGACAGTCCTGGCTTTACAGAATCTGCCCCAGTTTCTGATTTGATCCCAGAGTGTCCCCCTTTCCTTAGGATGTCCCTATTTTCATTGGAGAAATGTTGGAGGGTATGGAGTTATGCGAATCCCGAGCCAAGGAGATAAGCAATTATACATCCTTGAGAAGACATCTGAAGGCAGCCCCGTATAGGGAAGTTTGTTAACGTGTAATGTTTTGTTCCATTTTTATACATGTTCAAAGCTGTCCAGAGTGTCTGGGGCAACCCAGTCAGTTGGGTATTGTATCATCATCATCATCATCATCATCATCCCTATTTTCATCAGAGAAATGTGGGAGGGTATGTTAGTCTAGGCCAGGGGTAGGCAACCTACGGCCCGGGGGCCAGATGCGGCCCAATCGCCTTCTCAATCCAGCCCGCGAATGGTTCGGGAATCAGCATGTTTTTACATGAGTAGAATGTGTGATTTTATTTTAAATGCATCTCTGGGTTATTCGTGGGGCATAGAAATTCATTCTTTTCTTTTTTCAAAATATAGTCTGGCCTCCCACAAGGTCTGAGGGACAGTGGACTGGCCCCCTGCTGAAAAAGTTTGCTGACCCCTGGTCTAGGCATTGGTAACTCTCAACCAGGTGTGCCAACTTGAAGAAAACATTCAGAGGGCCCAGCTAAGCCCTGCCCCATGATCACAATACGTGGCACACACACACCATTTGAACGGCAATGCCCATCAACTTGTGGGGGTGGTGTTGTGTGGTCCTATTGATGGAAAAATTACAATATCAAGGTTTGGAAAAGCCAGCAACCAAAGAGACAAAAACAAGGCAGCCTTAAGCTATGATCCTTTATTTCAGCTGCAACTGGGTACCCCCAAGGCACAGCAAAAGGAAAAACCCCATCTACAGGTGAGTAACACTTTCATTTACTATGGTAAGGTAGGCACACTACATTTTTGGGTTGTGGGTGTGAGAGATTGGGTTATATGTGGGTACATAGGTGAGGGGCCCAAAAATGATTACACGGGTGCAGAAACAAAAACACACAGGTGCAAACTAATTTACATTTGACAGGCAAGGAAGGTGCAAAAGAGTCCTGGTGGGTTTAAAAGGTAGGTTGATAGTCGGATTCCAGGGAAACAATGGAGTCCAGTTTTTAGAAACTGGGTGTGATATGGGAGTTAATTCTTCTTGTTTGCTGCAGGCTCAGTGTTGATGCAAAGTTCCTGGAATTGCAGAGGAAGAAGGTTATGATCAGAAGATTTCTCCTCTGGGAAATCTGTGGTCAAGTCCCTTTTGATACATTGCTTTTTGTTACGACCAAAATACAGTTACAAACAAAAACTACATGGAATATATATTTATACATCGTTTCAATGGTTTGCTTAACAACAATTGATGTTTCTCTACAATTTCTTTATTGAGTTCAGATAAGATGCATGGAGATTGTATCCTTCTAAAGACGTGTAACGAAACAATTATAGTAAAATAAAAGGTTTGCGGAGGCAAATAACTTTATGTAAAGCAAACAGCAAAATAAAGTAAATAAAGACAAACTTTTGTGATAAAGTCAGGTGTGGGTTTTCTTTGGCACATAATGACACTTCTGGTTTTAGGAACACATTTATCAACATGGGTTCCTTATGGGTAATATATGAAGGTGTGTGATTTCTTGGGGAAACGTGTGAAGGTGTGTGATTTCTACATCACAATGCATTCCTTGTGGGGCTTCCACTGTGCTGGGTCTGGAAATTGCAGTTAACACAGAATGCCTTGGCAGAATTGCTGGCAGAAGTGAGACCCCCATCAGGGGCATAGGAAGGGGGCTTTGGGGGATGCAGCCCACCCTGGGTGTCATTCTTGAGGGGTGTGTGTGACAAAATGGCACACCGCGGGGGTTGGCACTTACCGCTGGGCCTGGCCTGCAGCGCACCCGAAAAGGCAGCGTGGGGCTTGCATCCTCCAGGCGGACTCTGACGGCAGCTCACCACATGCACTGATCGCTACAGCGCCCCCATGGGCGGATCGCCCCTCCCCCACTGCTGATCTCCCTCTGGTGCCCACCAGCATATTACAACACATCAAAGATCTGCATGAGCTGCCAACTTCTTATCAGGGGAAATTCAATAAACCTCAACACTGATAACCCTCTACAATTTTGGAAAAGCTTTCTTGGACGATCACCACACCCCAATAGGTTCCTGCTCAACCACTTTCATCTCTGGAATCGGCACTTTCACAATTGCCCACAATGTTTGCTCTGCATCTGATACAAAGTCACTTTTAATTGCTGCATCACCTCTACACCCATACTTGCTGTCTATTGATATTGATAGCTTTCTGATGCCTGCTATGTCTTTCTTCTCTGTAGACAGTCCTGTGATTTTGTTATGCAGAGCTGTTGATTTTATCCATATGTTGACAATTGCGTGATGCCTGCTTGTTTTTAAAGTTTAGATTTGTTGGTGTTTTCTGAATATTCTGTATTATTTCGTGTTAGCAACTTAGATTTTTTTTTTCCTTTTTAATTAAGCAGCATATAAATCTTAGATAACATGAGAAAGAGCCAAGGGGGTAGAGCAGAGGCTATAAAACACATACACACTATCAAACCACACACTGAAGCTATGCTCAGCAACTGTATGGCTCATACATAGGCTACGTGCACTGAGTGAAAATCATATTATTGCCTGCTATAAACATTCTAGCTTTACTTAATAGAATACTGGAAACCAGGCAAAATTTTTGGACTTTGCATCATCATCATTATCATCATTATTAAAATTTGTATATGACCCTTCATCTGAAGATCCCAGGATGGTCCAGGAGGTGGTCCAGGGAGGGACTCCTCAGAAGGAGCTTCACACAGGGACATTTATTGGCTTTTCCCAGTTACAGTTGTACCTTGGTTCTCTAACGTAATCCAATCGACTTCCGAAAACATTCGAAAACCAAGGTGCGGCTTCCGATTGGTTGCAGGAGCTTTCTGCACTTAATCAGAAGCCACGGAAGCTGCATCAGATGTTTGGGTTCAAAGAACGTTCAAAAACCGGAACACTTACTTCCGGGTTTTTGGTGTTCGGAACCCAAAACGTATGAGTACCAAGGCGTTCAAGAATCAAGGTACGACTGTAATAGCTTATATCCATTACAGTATAGTGAGCGTATGGAAAGCTTTTAACACAAAACTATCAGCTGAACGCAGGTGGCACTGTGGGTTAAACCACAAAGCCTAGGACTTGCCAATCAGAAGGTCAGCGGTTTGAATCCCTGTGATGGGGTGAGCTCCCATTGCTCAGTCCCTGCTCCTGCCAAGTGCAAGTAGATAAATAGGTACCGCTCCGGCGGGAAGGTAAACGGCGTTTCCGTGCGCTGCTCTGGTTCGCCAGAAGCGACTTGGTCATGCTGGCCACATGACCCGGCAGCTGTACACTGGCTCCCTTGGCCAATAAAGTGAGATGAGTGCCGCAACCCCAGAGTTGGCCACAATTGGACCTAATGGTCAGGGTTCCCTTTACCCTTTACCTTTACCAATCAGCTGAATGATAACTATACTGCATTAAGTCCCATGAACAATACCAGATCTTATATGGAACAATTTTGCAGAAGCATTCATTCAATTCCTTCAAGCACCCAATCACTCTCATAGCTGCCTAGCAATCTGTCCTGTTGCAACACTGCATACTACCTATCAAGTAACCAAATAAAATTTGACCTGTTCTGCCCACACACACTTGCTTAATTACACACCACACAGGCCTGTATAATTTGACTGCAATACAGGGATTCCTGGAATAGAGGACACAATATAGGGAAACGGTGCACAGAAGAATGCATGAGAGCCTTAGCCATCTTGTATACAGTACCAGTTATGACACCTCACCTTTTACCCAGATGGGCTGCTCCCTTTCTCCCTTCCTCCTTACCTGCTCTACTTGACTGCTTCTGCAATGCAGGACTTAATTTCATAACCTCTTGACATCAAAACCAGAATAGCCGGCCATGTCCCTGAGAAACATTTGTATACTGTGGACAAACCTCTGCAAAACTGAGCTTAATTCCTACATTTCCCCCCATAAAACATTGCCACAAGGTCCTTGAACTAATCTAAAAAGATCACTGATCTTTGGTGAAAAGGCAACTCTGAACCTTCATTTGAATGCTTTAATTCTGAACGTCATCTGACAGCCAGATCACAAATGTCAGCCGGCTTTTTCAGTGGTATTTATTTATTCATTTCAGCTCCTAGAGTGTGCCAAATGATTAGCACCCCCCCCAACAAAGTCAACCTAGGAGTTCTAGAGAATACAACTAGCTAAGCCAATCAAAGCAACAGTACTAGAACCAATACTTTGAAATCATAGGTCAGTATCTGCAAAAAAAATGTCAGGATGAGAAATTCTAATGAGCATGAAAAACACCACAGCCCAGGTGACTGGTGGCGCAACAGTGGTTTTCCAGATGTTGCTGGACTACAACTCCCATCATCCTTGGCCATTGGCCCTGCTGTCTGGTGTTTATGGGAGCTGGAGTCCAAGAACAGCTGGAGAACCATGAGTTTCTCCACCTTGGTGCTGTGTGATAACAGCTGTACACTGTACATTGGTGCAGCTAGGAGAGCTGTATAACATCCGGACCTGAAAGGGGCATTTCTGACCTTGTAAGCAATAGATACCACATCAGTGGACCATTGCAACTGCAGCTAAGATGCAGGGTCTATTAAGGTGAATTTGGGATACTTTCAAATCATCCTTCCGCAGTTTGGTGTCCTCAAGAGGTTTCGAACTACAGCCCCCATCAGCTCCAGCTGTCTCCCTGGAGACAAAACATCTGTAGAGCCCCAGGATCTGTGAGACAGAATCATAGGCTGATTTAAATGCTGCCTGCGCCCTGAAGGCTCAAAACATAACAAAGTGGCATTGAATAATGATTTGTTTTTAAAGACTATGCATTTAGCACTAAGAAAAGAGAAGAAAGTTGTAAAATTGATTTGAGCCATTAGTTAGAGCATGGTGCTGATATTACCAAGGTTGTGGGTTCGATCCACATATGAAGAGTAGAAGAGTTTGGATTTGATATCCCGCTTTATCACTACCCGAAGGAGTCTCAAAGCGGCTAACATTCTCCTTTCCCTTCCTCCCCCACAACAAACACTCTGCAAGGTGAGTGAGGCTGAGAGACTTCAGAGAAGTGTGACTAGCCCAAGGTCACCCAGCAGCTGCATGTGGAGGAGCGGAGACGCGAACCCGGTTCACCAGATTATGGGTCCACCGCTCTTAACCACTACACCACACTGGCTCTCTATCTAATATGGGACAGCTGCATATTTCTGTCTTGCAGGGGGTTGGACTAGATAATCCTCAGGGCCTCTTCCAACTCTTCAGTTCTATGATTCTACGACCTGTGTGCAAATTTGCACTGAACAGCCTCCTTCTAATATTATCAGTACCACATTTTAAAGCACTGTCTTTCTTTCTCAACCAGCCTCTGAGACAAACACCAGTCATTATGGCATCACCTGATTTCTTGGTGCTTGAATAACCAACCTTTCTTTTCCTACCCCCCCATCTGCAGCATTTCTTATTTCTATGCGGAAACACTGTCATGCTTGTAGCTGATCGACAAACTGAGCCGTCCTTGTTCAAACCAAACACTGAGCCTTCTGTGTACGTTCTCCCACCTCCTTGGAACTACTGGTCTGAGGTGAGAATTATTGTCCCAGAGGGCCTTGTGTGACCCCAGTTCTAAAAATACCACAGGAAAACATGCAGAAGGTGCTGCAAAGGTGGCAAAGCAATTTCAAGCTACATAGGTTGGCTATTGGATTCCACATAGCTTGCGATTCCTAATTGCTGGTCCTGGGTCTTGCAAATTTCAACTTAATAGCAAATTCCCCAAGTTCCCATGATATTAGAATCTAATGGGGGTCATCCAATGAAGCCTGGAGAATGGGAAGATTCAGGACTAGGGATGTGCATGAAGTTCACATTAATAAAAAAAAGCACATGGCTTCCCCCAAGGAACCCTGGGAAGTGTAGTTCACCCCTCAGAGAGCTACAGTTCCAAGAACCCTTAATGAACTGGTGGAAGATGGAGTCCAATAAATCTGGAGGGCCATAAGTTTGTTCCTCCTCTTCTTGAAGTTTCTTCCCTTAGCCAGGGCCTGCCCAATACATTTTACCACTTCAAGATGGCACCCCCTTCCCATTTCAGGGGCAGGAGCCAGCTGGGCTGGTAGCTGAATCTTACTTGCACTGGTGATGGGATAGAATCCTCCACAGCACCCGAGGCAGCAAGCCAGAGTTGGGTTCCCAAGACAGGCTGAGCAGCCACAGAGCAATCATTGGGAGGCACAGGAGGGACAGCCATGTGCTGCTGCTGCTTCCCTTGAATCTGCCACCTGAGGCAGTCATTTCACTCTGCCAAATGGAAGGTCCGGCCCTGTTCTCTGTTCCCCCATGTCCCACCTGAAGGCTGGTGTTAGTACGTTCTCAGCAACGTCCAGTTCCCTGCTCTTGGACATTTTGAATATTAAACATGGGCTTTTGGTTTGCTTTTGTTTTTTTGTAAAAGCAGAGTATTTTTTTTAAAATCAGTATATTGGTATGGTTTCATTGTATGCATTGCTTTGATTGGCGTATGCTGCCCTGTTGTTGACAGGTGGCAAATGAATTTAATGAATAAATTATATTTTTAAATTACATACCAGTTTTCATACACAGTTGCTAATAAACTTTGAGCAGCTCAATGTAACAAATGAGTATCTCATATACTATTGCATGCATCCTGATATATATCATTTTTGCTGTTGTTCTGTTTTGTTTTCTACATGCGCACCATTTCTTGTTTCTTCCTGTTTTATCTGTACGTTTGTAATCTTGTACTTTTCCTTTTTCAATAAATAATACACAAAAATATATATCCTGATGGCTCACATTGCTTCAGATTTTTATGTGGTTCCATGAGACATCTTAAACATGCCAAAATACTGCAAATCTGTAGCCGGTGTTGGATGTCCATGTTCTATAAGAATGCAAAAAGTACTATTACCCCCTCAAAGTTATAAAGTAGCTTTGACTTCATTCACCATCTGTAATTGTTGTTTACCTTTATTAAATAAATTAAATGGATGGAATCTGTCAGGGAACTGACATCAGAGGGAAAGGAGGTGATAGGGCTCCCAGAGACGGGGAGAGACTCAACAGCCAAAGCAGGGACCAGCAGGGGGAGCGCGGGGTCTCTGGAGGAGGATCTCAGTAATACTGAGAGAGACGCAGCAACGCAGGCAGGAAGCAGGGGAGAGAAAGGGGTGAGAGACACGTCCAGCGAAAATAGTGGGGAGGTGTCAGAAGCAACTGCAGGGAGACCCATGCTTCGTCGGAAGCTGTCACGTCGTGAGTCCAGGAGACGTGTTTCCGTTAAGGAACTTCTTTGTTGGAGGCGTTTCCGCAAACAGCCACTGTCGGACTCTAATAGTGACTAGAGCAGACATGTCTGAGGAGCTCTGTCACACACAGAGGTTTGTGGGGCCGCACAAACTCTGAAGGGGCACCATTTTAAGCACAAGCAGCTAATCATCCCCTGATAGCAGTCCGACAGTCTCTGTACGCTGCCTGTGCAGGAGAAAGCATCATGAGCGACCCAGCCGGAGCCGGAGTAGCAGGGGGAGGAGCTGATCCAAGCTTGGAAGAAAGATACCGAGCATTGGAGGTCCAACTGGCGCTGCAGACGGCGAGGCTCGAGGAGAGGAGGGCTCAGGATGCAGACAAGAAGGGGAGAACCACTCAGTTCCCCAGAAAGGTACCAGGATTGGTGCAGAAGTTTGGGGGGGACCCCAAGGATTACCATGCCTTTAGGACTGAAATGCAATATGCCCTGAATGTCCAGTTTGATGAGTTCCCTGATGAGGAATCTCGAGTTGCTTTTGTAATTGGGCATCTTGAGAAGGGCGCGCGAGACTGGGTTCGACCCCTGATGGCAACGCACAACGATATCCTAAAGGACACTATGAAATTCTTTCGTGCAATGGATATCATGTTTTCCAGCGACATTGAGGAAGGGGTGGTGCGCAGACAGTTAATGGCTTGCAAGCAGGGAAGCAGATCTGTCCGTGAGTACTGGACTGAATTTACCATGCTGATTCACAGATTGGGGTGGGATTTATCGGCAGCACCCATTCAGATGCTATTTGAAGAAGGTCTTTCTTCAGCTGTGAAAGACGAGCTGGCCAGGAGCCCCAGGGCGGTGTCTATGGATCAGCTGACCAAATCTGCGCTGACCATTGGAGCGCGCCAGGAGGCAAGAGCCTTGGAGAGGCGGGAAGGGAGAGGGGAACGTTGGAAGGAGTTACGCATTCCAGACATTCCTGAGCCAGCTTTCCCGCCGGCAGAGCCGATGGAAATCGGAACAGCCCGCGCGCGCGCAGTTTCAAAGCCCAGTGAGGGGGCGAAGAAGGAGGGAAAGGGAGCCCGGAAATGCTATCTCTGCCAACAGCCAGGCCACTTTGCCAGAGTCTGCCCCCAGAGGAAGGAATGGCAAGGAATGGTGGGAGCTGTTGAGGGGGAAGAGCAGGGAGAAACGGAGCCGGTAAAAGCCAACGCCTGGTTGCCATCAGGGCACTGCAGCCAGGCCAAAGAGCAGTGAAAGTGCCCCTTCCCCAAGTGCCAGTGCCAGAAGCTCCTCGACCTGCTCTAGTGATTGAAGTGTCGCTAGAGCTGCAAAATGGACACCCCCTAAAAATAAAGGCACTGTTGGACTCAGGCAGCTCCTGCAATTTTATGAGCAAGGAGTTTGCTGCTGAACACCAGATACAGACTATCCCTTTAAGCAACCCCCTGCAGGTGACCACGATCGATGGCAGGGAACTGTTGGGAGGAGGAGTCAGCTTGCAGACCATCCCAATGATAATGAGGGTGGCAAGGCACACAGAACTGATAGCGTTTAATGTGGCCACCTTGGGAGGTGCTCCCATTATTTTGGGAATGAGCTGGCTAGCCCTACATGATCCGCTGGTGGGCTGGCATCAAAGAGTGGTTTCCTTCGGTTCCGCACATTGCTTAGAACACTGCAGGGGGGAAAAGGGGTCAGCAGGGGCCCAAGCCACCCTGGCAGGGACTGAAGTAATGGAGAAGGGGAAGGTGCCACCACAGTATGCTGATCTCAGCGACGTGTTCAGCGAGAAGGAAGCTGACCAACTACCTCCGCATAGACCCTTTGATTGCCAGATCAATTTACTCCCCGGAGCACAGCTTCCTGTAGGCAAGTTGTATGCCATGTCAGACAGGGAAATGCAGGAGTTGCGAGCGTTCATTGACAAGAACCTGAAGAGAGGCTTCATCAGAGAGTCCAAGGCAGCGGGGGGTAGCCCAGTGTTTTTTGTGGACAAAAAACACACGGACAAGCCGAGGCTGGTATGTGACTTTCGGGCCTTAAATGCAGTGACCGAGCCGGCGGCTTTTCCTATGCCCAGGATTGATGATATTTTGACCAGGGTGCGGAAGGGAAAGATTTTTACAAAGCTGGACCTAAGGGGGGCGTACAACCTGATACGTATAAGGAAAGGGGATGAATGGAAGACCACCATGTTCACCCCTTTGGGGGCATTTGAATACTTAGTTATGCCTTTTGGATTACAAACAGGCTCCGCGTGTTTTCAAGCTTTCATGAACCACGTACTGGGGCCTTTGCTCTACAAGAATTGCGTGGCCTTCTTAGATGACGTGTTGGTGTATTCGGAGAATGAGGAGCAACATGTGAGAGACGTCAGAGAAGTGTTGAGCAGGCTGCAAGCCAACAGACTGTGGGTGAAACTGGAGAAGTGTCAGTTTCATACCAAGGAGGTGGAATTCCTGGGGTACCGCTTGTCAGATAAGGGGTTGGCCATGGACCCCGGCAAGGTTCAAGCGGTGCTGGAATGGAAAACACCCAAGACCAAGAAGGATGTGCAGAGGTTCCTAGGGTTTGGAAACTTTTATCGTAAGTTCATCCGAAACTTCGCCCACCTGACGGCGCCCATCACGGACTGTCTCAGCAGCAAAAAGAAGTTTGTTTGGACGGGGGAGGTGGAGCGAGCGTTTGAGGAACTGAAAAGGGCCTTCGCCTCTGACGAACAACTTCTACATGTGGATTTACAAAAAAAGCTGAGGGTCGAAACAGACGCGTCGGACAGAGCCATAGGGGCGGTGCTTCTTCTGCAGCCGGGGAAGGAGGGGTCAGAGTGGCGACCGTGTGCCTTCTTTTCGCGAAAGCTGAACAAGTCTGAGAGGAACTACACGGTGTACGACCGGGAACTTCTTGCAATTTATGAGGCCTTCCGGAGATGGAGGCACCTACTAATTGGTGCACAACAGAAGGTGCAAGTGTGCACGGACCATAAGAATCTAGAGTATTGGAGAACTGCGCGAGTGCTCAACCAACGGCAGTTGAGATGGGCCCAGGAGTTCTCCAAATTTAACTTTGAGATTTGTTACGTACCAGGCCCGGAGAACGTTAGGGCGGACGCTCTCTCACGCAAACCTGAATATTTGGAGGGAGAGGGTGCACCCGAAGAGACCCATGTCATTCCCGAGGACCGCTGGGTGTGTGGGGCGGCATTGGTGGGGCAAAGGGAACTGGTAGAGGGAACGGGGCAGGATGAATACGCCCAGGACAAACTCAGGAGTCTTAGGAGGGAGGGAGACAAACCCGGGGGTTTTGAGGAGAGAAATGGGGCGTTGTACTACAAGGGAGCGTTATACATACCTGAAGGGGAATTGAGGGAAAAGGTACTCAAGCAACTGCACGATAACCCCACAGCAGGGCATTTTGGGCAACACAAAACCATGTGGCTGGTTACCAGGGAATTCTGGTGGCCCAAGGTTAGGGAAGATGTACGGGAGTATGTGAGAGGGTGTGACCGATGCCAACGAGCCAAGGGGGAGAGGCGGGCGCCGGCAGGTTTATTAGAACCACTACCCACGCCGGAAAGACCGTGGGAGGCAGTGGCAATAGATTTCATGACTGATCTGCCCAGGTCCAAAGGGAAAACAGCCATTATGGTGGTGGTAGATCTGTTAACCAAGATGGCCCACTTTATAGCCTGCTCACATGCGGTCACAGCAGAAGAAACCGCCAAATTGTTTGTGGAAAATGTGTTTAGGTTGCATGGCGCCCCCTTGAGGGTGGTTTCGGACCGAGGGAAACAATTTACTTCCAGGTTCTGGAGGAAGCTCATGAGCTTACTGCATGTAGAGGTTAATTTCTCTACTGCCCGTCATCCAGAAACCAACGGGCAGGCGGAAAGAGCTAATGGTGTCCTCCAGCAATATTTGAGGTGTTATGTTAATGACAGAGAGAATGATTGGGTGGAGAAGCTGGCGTTGGCAGAATTTGCTTACAACAATGCAGAGAACGTGTCCACGGGGATGAGCCCTTTTTTGGCCAATCACGGGTGTCATCCCCGAGCCTTCCCAGGGGGGGAGGGGGAGAACTGGAGCGTTCCAGCAGCAGAACAGTTCGTTGAAGAAATGGAAGCGATCCATCGCCAACTCCAACTTAATTTAAACCGGGCGAAGGAGGAATATAAGAGGCAGGCAGACAAAACCAGAAGGGAAGGGGAAAGCATTAGGGTGGGAGACCAGGTGTGGCTGTCCACCCAAGGGTTACCATTTAAAGGAGGTTGTAAGAAGTTAAGACCCAAAAGACTGGGCCCATTTGAAGTCACGCAACAGGTCAACCCAGTGGCTTTCAGACTCCGGTTACCGAACCACATGAAGTTGCACCCAGTGTTCCACAGATCGTTGCTGTCACCGTATATAGGGGACAGAGAGGGGAGGGTCAATAGGGGACCAGCGATGGAGGAAAAAGAACACAGCTACCATGTAGCGGAGATTCTAGATTCCAGGTGGAAGGGAGAGCAAGTAGAGTATTTGGTAATGTGGGAAGGGGAACCGGAGTCGGAAAACACCTGGGTCAGGGCAGAGGATGTAGATGACGAGGTTCTAATTGAAACTTTTCATCAGAGATTCCCTCGTAAACCCCAGCCAGTGGCGAGGTTCCGGAGGGAATACTTCGCCACCACCGACGAAGAAGAGGAGTTGGAGGGGTTCTCTGATTCCGAGGTGGAGGAGGATTCAGTGAGTCGGAACGAAGACCGATGGAGGGAAATGTTCGAGACGTCTGAAGATGAAGAGGATTCGTTTCGGGGTTTCAGCTCCTCACCGCCCAGAGGAGAGGGAGGGGGCGGGGGGGAAGGGGGCCCTGGAGGGGAGGTGGATGTCAGGGAACTGACATCAGAGGGAAAGGAGGTGATAGGGCTCCCAGAGACGGGGAGAGACTCAACAGCCAAAGCAGGGACCAGCAGGGGGAGCGCGGGGTCTCTGGAGGAGGATCTCAGTAATACTGAGAGAGACGCAGCAACGCAGGCAGGAAGCAGGGGAGAGAAAGGGGTGAGAGACACGTCCAGCGAAAATAGTGGGGAGGTGTCAGAAGCAACTGCAGGGAGACCCATGCTTCGTCGGAAGCTGTCACGTCGTGAGTCCAGGAGACGTGTTTCCGTTAAGGAACTTCTTTGTTGGAGGCGTTTCCGCAAACAGCCACTGTCGGACTCTAATAGTGACTAGAGCAGACATGTCTGAGGAGCTCTGTCACACACAGAGGTTTGTGGGGCCGCACAAACTCTGAAGGGGCACCATTTTAAGCACAAGCAGCTAATCATCCCCTGATAGAATCATTTATTATGATTGCGACCTGTATAGCATAATTACCCTTCAAAATGCAAGCTAGGGAAATTATGCCTCTGACACATCTGCAGTCTAACCCAGCTTCCTGTCTTGAGCAGCACAAAGCTCCAGAATGAAGCACAGTATTAAAAACAGTTTAAAGCAATTGACAGTCACAGAAATAAAGTGGGGTTCATAAAATATACACCTGAAGTATGAAGAACTAAAGAAGTATGAAGAACCTGAAAGATTTCTATTGAAGGTGCCAGTTGAACCTCTGCAGGGAGAAATTTTCACAACTTAGGGGCCACCACAGAGAATGCCCTGTACAAGCCCCCTGAGCTTTTGAGGGCAGTGGAGCTACCAAGAGAGCCCCCTTCGCCCACCTTAGCACCTGAAAGGGCCTGTAGGGAATTGTAGAGTTGGAAGGGACGATGAGGGTAATCTAGTTCAACCCCCTGCCATGCAGGAAGCTTTCACCCAACGTGGGGCTTGAACCCACCACCTTGAGATTCAGAGTTCCCTGCCCTACTAGATGAGCAATGCCAGCACCCCAAAGGAGGCCGTCATGCAGGTATTTGGGGCCTGAATCATGTAGGGCTGTGAACACCAACCTGAGCACCTTGAATTGGGTCCAGAAATGTACTGGCAACTCATGCAGATGTTTGAAAATGGGGGCTATACAATTGGGACGCGGGTGGCGCTGTGGGTAAAACCTCAGTGCCTAGGACTTGCCGATCGTATGGTTGGCGGTTCGAATCCCCGTGGCGGGGTGAGCTCCCATTTTTCGGTCCCAGCTCCTGCTCACCTAGCAGTTCGAAAGCACCCTTAAGTGCAAGTAGATAAATAGGTACCGCTTTATAGCGGGAAGGTAAACGGCGTTTCCGTGTGCTGCGCTGGTGCAGGCTCGCCAGAGCAGCTTCGTCACGCTGGCCACGTGACCTGGAAGTGTCTTCAGACAGCGCTGGCTCCCGGCCTCTTAAGTGAGATGAGTGCACAACCCTAGAGTCGGACAAGACTGGCCCGTACGGGCAAGGGTACCTTTACCTTTTTACAATTTCTAAACAGAACTGCAGCCAGTAATCTGGCTGATGTATTTTGTATTCCTGGACTTCTAGGGTAGCCAGTTACATGCCACCAATAGCTACTAACAGCAATGCTTCTGCATATCAGTTGCTGGAAGTTGCAGGATGGAAAAGTGCTCTTGTGCTCATGTCTTGTGCATGTTTCCCATAGGCATCTAATTGAATGCTGTGAGAAGTGGATGCTGGACTGTTTTTTCTTCAATGTCTTGGTAAATGACCAAGATGAAGGAATAGAGATGATGCCCATCCAACTTGCAGATGGCACTAAACAAGGAGGGGTAGCTCCTAGAATCAGGATTCCAGAGGATTAGAAAATTGGGCCAAAACCAACAAAATGAATGCCCGGGTGCCCCACACCCCTTGCACCCCCTCGTAAAGATGGCCCTGTTCGGTGCAAAGCTCGACATTAAGGCAGGAATAATCCTGCCCTTTTCCTCTAGCAATCTGTGGTTTACTTCCTGTGCTTTTGATATTTTGAGTTTCTTCTTGTTGTAATTCGTGTGTGGATGGTAGCAACAACAGCAACAACAACAACAACAAGAACTCCTTTAAGACCTGTTGACAGGGGGACATAAAGGGGGAAGAATCAGAAGGATTCAAAGCCCTGTTCCACTTCCTGGCTGTATTGAAGTTCAGTACCTTAAAAGAAAAAAAGGCATTTATCATGACTGCAGCCATAATTACCAACAATTATGTCATGCAGAAGATTTTTTTCCCCCTTGGCATACATGCAATTTAATTCCACATCCTGTTTCTGAAAAATAGGAAACACACATGTTTACAAATATGGCATGGTAAAGGTGGGGGTGTTAAGAAATACGCTAAATTAATAATAACATATCTGGAATCCGGTAGTCTTAGGTATAATTCATCTTAGCATGGACTTGCATTTCGCTATGAGGACCGTGCCTTTAAGAGAAGAGCCCATGCTTTGAAAATACAAGGGTTTAGGTTCCACCCTGGGGATCTCTTGGTAGGAATGGGACTCGGGTCTGAAGAGTAGGAAATCTTGGGCTGGGCATTGCACACTAGTCCTCTTCAATATTCAACAATTACTCCCACCATTTCTGACTAAAGACTTCATTAAGCTGAAAAGAACACCACACATTGTGCTACTGCTAAGACCCATTAAATTGCTGGTAGTGTTTGGATGGATGAAATTTCTTCCTGGAAGTATGTGTGCTAATTTATAATTACTTCATCAACCAGCCTACAGACAATTAAGTAGAGTGGATACCTTGGGTGGAGTAGAAATTCTGGCAGTGTAGACTCAATGTTTCCCTTGCACTCTTTGGAACAGTGAAATGGAGCTTCTTCTGGGCCTCCTGCTTGGGGTGATTGGAGTTATAGGGATTCTTTTCCTGTTGCTTCTCTCCTTTGCAATTTATTATGATCTTTCCAGGAGTAAAATTCCATCTGGATTTGATTGTCCATTAAAGCTTCGGGTCATTCACTGCAATGTCATTATGGTGGTCATTGCGGTAAGTTGGGGAATTGTTGAGCCATTATGTGATGTTATTCTTACATTCTTATGTAAAATGTGATTTAAAAATTATGATGATGATAATCTTTATTATTATTATTTTTTAAAAAATGATTTTCATTTATATACATTTCAATAGTTTTACAGTCATTTTAATGTTTCAAAACTGAACTTCCTTCTTCCTCTTTCTGTAGTTCCTTACATTTATTTTTTACATTTCCTGTATATTATATTCTAAATTACGTTAACGTATTCTTTTATTCATCTGCTTTAATTATTTACTCTTATGAAATTGCAGGTTATTACAATAATCCTGCCAATGCTTACAACTTATTTGTACGCATTCAATAAACCATTTCCATTCTTTTATAAAAAGTTTGTTATCTTGATTTCTTATTTTTATGGTAAGTTTCATCATTTCTGCATAGTTCATGAGTTTTTGTAATCATTCTTCTTTCGTCAGGACTTCTTCTTCTTTTCATTTTTGGGCAAATAACATTCTTGTCACTGTAGTCGCATACATGAATAAATTTGTATACTGTTTAGATAGTTCTACCCTTATAATTCCTAGAAGAAAAGCTTCTGGTTTTTTAAAAAACAAATGTTATTTTAAACATCTTTTTCAATTCATTGTATATCCCAGTGAGCTTTAACCTTACTGCAAGACCACCACATATGGTGGAAAGTACCTTCTTTCTCTTTGCATTTGCAACACTTATTTGATTTTGATTTATACATTTTTGCCAGTTTATTAGATACCATCTATATAACATACTCATATAGTTTTCTCTTACACCATACCATGCTGTAAATTTTCTATCCGTATTTCACAATCGTTCCCACACTTCCACATCTATAACCAATATCTATTGCCCAATGTATCATTGAAGATTTTTCTTGCTCATCCTTTGTCTCTCAATCCAATAATATCTTATACATTTTAGACAGCACTTCATTACATTCCAACAGATCTCTCTTCAGTTGTTATATTTGTTCCCCAACCCCTCATTTCGAGTCTTTCTTAAATACTTCATTCAAATGATGATATTGTATCCATGTTGCTAACTTTCCTGATAAATCCTTAAATTATTTTAATTTAAACTCTCCTCCCTCTTGTTTTAATAAATTTCTATAAATTGTCTAACCTTCTATCATATTATTTTTCTTTACTGCTATGGCTTCCAATGGTGAGAGCCAAAGTGGTGTTTTTGTCTCGAATCAGTTTTTGTATTTATCCCAGGCTCTATATTTTTTCCCCTAATTATGTGATTTGTTAATCCTTTGTGTTCTTTCACCTTTTACCACAAATAGGTGTTCCAACCAAAACTATTACCAAGACCTTCTAAATCTAAGATATGTGGGTTCTCCAATGTCATCCATTCTGTCAACCAACAAAGACAAGATACTTCATAATATAATCTCATATCCAGCAGGGAGAAACCTCCTCTGACTTTTGCATCTATCAATATTTGGTGTTTTATTCTCAGTTTTGCCCCTTGCCAGATATATTTAGAAATATATTTTTGCCATACATTGTCTTGCCAATCACCGGAATTGATTGAAACAAAAATAACATTCTTGGTGATAGATTCATTTTTATAGTTGTCACTTTACGTAACAGTGAAAGTTTAATTCTGTCCCAAATTTGCAAATTTCTTTTAATATCTTCCCAGGTTTTTAAATACTTCCCAGGTTTTTAAATCTTTATATAGTTTTATATTATTTGCTGCTAACCATACACCTAGATACTTGACATTCCTTTCAATCTGTGGACCTGACACATCTTGTAACTTATTTTTACTCTCATCATTCATATTTTTTACAAAAAGTTTGGTTTTGCCTTTTTTAATCTTAATACCTTCTACATCTCAAGAACAACTTTTTGTGTTTTTATCTTGTATTTTATACTACTACTAATAATTTATATATTTAAGTAATTCATATACTGCTTAATACAACATACAAAAAAAAATCAGTAAAACCAATGAGTTTGCTTGTTGTTGTTGATGATGAGATTAGGATATTATGTTTTATAAAATTTAAAAAAGGGCTTTCTTTTCATCCGATAGAGGGATACAAACAGAGACAAATATATTATTCACACTAAGCCATGGTTTGTTTACATCATGGTTTCTTTACCAAACCACAAATTGTCTCATAGGCAAACAAGCAGATTGTGGATTGTTTCTCCAAAGCTTGGCTTCTTTTGCATCTGTACCTTGGCTGGTGTCTGGGTTGGGGTGGCTAAATAAACCATGGTTTAGGAAAGCTTTTGAGTTTCAGCATCAAGTCAAACCATTGTATCACTCATTGTGACCCAGGGCTGCCTCTAATGATAGTCCCATTCTAATCAGACCAATTGAAAATAATGGACATGGCTAACATGTGCTCATTCATTTCAATGGGTCTACTTTAAGTAGGACTTAGCTGGAGTGCCTGGTGTGCTCTGGTCCATGGGGTCACAAAGAGTCGGACACGACTAAACGACTCAACAACAACAAAAGCTGGATACTTATGCTGGCTGATTACTGTCATAAATATTGATTGTTCGATTGATTGAATGAATTAGTTGGATACACCCCATGGTGAATAGGATGCAGTTTGTAGGCACTGTTTTCATGAGACTTTTCCTTTGTCTAACAGGCGAGGTGTCTTGAACTGATGGGTGTCTGCAGCCAGTTTGCCTTTACCCGCTTCCTCCTGAGTTTCCGGAATCCAAGAATGGATCCCAGCCTCTCTGCCAAAGATCTGCATTTTGATGGGGTTCCTGTGAGGGTTTATCAGCCCAAAGCACCATCTGCTGGCCCAAGGAAAGGATTTGTGTTCTTTCATGGAGGTGCTGGGATGATTGGGAGCATTGGTAAGAGCAGTGCCTTGTTGTTGTTGTTGTTAAAAAGTGTAAAACTTCATGGCGAGTACTGGTACCTATTTTTCTAGAAAAAAAGCACTAGGTAAGAGATTAAGACTGTGAGCCTTAATGTGAGTTTAATGAGGCAAGCCCCATTAAACTCAATAAACCCATGGTTTACGGAGCTGAAATAAAAGAGTGTCGGTGGTAGTTCCTGAAGAGACAAGGGGCACATGTATGCTTTGGTTTACCGTATGTTGACTTATATGCAGATATGGTGGCTTATGTCAATCAGAAGAAACAAAGAAAAAGAGGCTCTAGTTATCATGGTGTCCCAGATTTCACATCTCCACTGGTCAATGGTTGGGGATAAGGGGAGCTACATTACAGCAAGCAGCCCCTGGGTGAGGGACAGAGCCCCGCCCCACTGCTGATTCATTTTATAAAATACAAATACCACTTGATTTTATAGAACCTCAAAGAGGTTCACAAACATGTATATAATAACTCGAGGTTGCTGCTCTTGATCGCTCCGTTTACCAACACAGCCACCTTCCCACCCCTGGCCACCCCTGGCCACATCTGACCCAATTAACAGTGTCACTCTTGGGTACAAGTCCCATTTACAACTTGTAAAGTAGCAACTGTGGGAGGAAGGAATGGTAGGATCAAATGACACATGAAGAAGTGGGGAGCTTGGGGGGACACCCGTGCCCCTTGCAGATCTGGCTTCCTGAAATGCAACAGCCATTATCCCTGAATGTTGACCATGATGACTGGAGAGATTTTTTTGAGGTGGGGATTTCAGAGGTTCTGATAACAATTTGTTTTTTCCTGTTTCTGAAAATTGGCCTAAGTTTGCACACAAATTATAACATGTTAATTAAATGCAAGGTTGCAAACCATTGGACTTGTGCCACATATCTCTTAAAGCTAGGGGGCTTTTTTGGTCAAAATTCATGTCCCACTCAACCTGAGTGGCATGGTGGGGTCAGCAGTGTAGACAGCTCCAGAAAGACACGGGGTTCCAAAATGACTCAGGCTCAGTATACTTCATTAGTAAAGTTTTACTAAGGCAAAAAAAGCTTGATGCTACAATTCCAGATCCCTGTGATGAAAGTCTCTTCACAATCCAGTTGCAGCAAAATATAACAGGAAAATAAAACTTAAATGTACTATATACACAGAGCAAGTAAAATCAGTATAGAATAAAGACTCAGCTATATTAGTCAAAAAACAACGCTTTGAATGCGTTATAGACATGCAACACCAGATGGCGTGAGAGAGCAGGAAATTTTAAAACACGATTTTCCATAGGGATTTTTTCTCTTTTGTTATACCAATTTAATTTCTGTCTTATTTATAGCGTGTGTGTTTTCCCCCTGTATGTAGATCCACCCTGAGAGAGAAACTGCAGAAGGAAAAGAATGAATAACACGAGGCCTCAGTCCTTGGGGTAGTTCGATCTTGAGAGACAGATAATTCACTGAGCTCAACCCAGCTGTATTTCTGTTACCTTTAGAACTTTGTAGACACATTAGAATACACCAGAAAACATCTGTTAGTTTATATAAGTTATTAATGGCTTCTCTATCTTAGAAACACCATCATACCTGAACTTTTTTTGGGGGGGAGGGAGGTGTAATTTGATTCACTTTTCTTTTATAGGTGAACCTATCGAACTGGCATTTTGCAAAACAATTTGTGAACCCAAAGTCACTCATACTTCCAAAGTTGCAGTTCTCAGAATCTTACAATGCAGTACTTGAGCTGCGTGATGTGCACATGTGCACAGAAAGGTTTATGTCAGTAAAAATTGGATGTACAAATACATTATGTATCGGAAGACTGCTGCTCAAAAATGTGCTTTTTAAGGCAAGACTGGAGGCAGCAGATAATTACCTCCCTATTTAAAATTTCCTTCTCATCTTGCTAGAGTCTTACCAAGATGTCTGCAGCAAGATTGCCAAGGAGACTGATTCAGTGGTTGTGTCTGTTGGGTAAGTAAGCACAACCCCATGGCCTTTCGTAGGGAAAGAGTGTAGGGGCCCAGCATGCTGCTGTATTTCAGGCTGGCATCCCTGGCCATATTCCCTGCAGGAGAAAGAGGCTCCCGTGTGATTGAAAATTAGAGCTAACCAGTTCAGTTAGGGCTTTTAAACATACAATCAGGAAGAGACTGGGAAATGCCCCCTGCATCTAAACAGGAGGAGGAGGGAAAGTTGCAAGTGGCAAATGGTCTTCCACCAGCTGGATCCAATCCTGCAGGGTTCTGCTTCCCCAGCGTTCCCTACACTCTTTTGCTAGCGGGTAAAGACAGTTTTTTAAGGGCGTAAGCCAGTTGACTTTCACCTGCATTGTATCTGCTACAACTGATCCAGCAGGCTCTTCTTGTAATCCTATGTGATCATGAAAGCGTTTGGAAAAGGTTCTGGAAGCTTACCTCTTTGCTTCTGTTTTATTCTGCAGCTACCACCTGTCTCCTGAGCATCTTCCTCCCGCTCAGTACAAGGACTGCCTTGCTGCTACCATACACTTAATTCAAAATGCAGCTTCCCATGGGGTGGATCCTTCCAAGATCATCGTTGGTGGGGACAGTGCAGGGGGCAATTATGCTACTGTTGTTGCCCAGAAACTGGTGGAGAGATCAGACCTTCCAAAACTACGGGCTCAAGTGCTCATCTATCCTAATACACAAGCTATGGACATCAACCTGCCTTGCCATCAACAGAACAACTCAATGCCCATCTTGTTCCGGGAAAGTGTTGTTTACTTTGGTTTGAAGTATATTGGAAAGGACACTTCTTTGGCAGGCCAGCTCCTGAAGGGCTCTCACGTGCCAGATTCAATGAGGCTGAAATACGGGAAGTGGGTGAGTCCGGACAACCTCCCAGAGAGATTTAAGGTGAGAGGCTACAAACAAGTCCCACTTGCTCCTTATGAACCTGAAGTCTATAGGCAATTGCGAGAGCTATTGGAACCTGATATTTCTTGCCTTTTTGCTGAGGACTCTGTCATCCAGAAGCTTCCTGAAACCCTAATTGTGAGCTGTGAGTACGACATAATACGAGACGATGGACTGCTATACAAGAAACGTCTGGAGGACCATGGGGTGAAAGTCAGCTGGTTCCATGTTGAGAATGGGTTTCATGGGGTGATAAGCCTCTTTGACTCAGGTGTCTTCACATTCCCCGCTGCAATTGAATTAATGGACAGCATCATAGATTTTGTCAAAAACTTATGAGAGCAAATCTCTTGAATTTGTGGGTGATTCACAAGGAGGGGAGAATCTGCCAACTTCAGCTACTGATAGTTTCTCATTTTTCCAATCTTATATTCAGTTCTCCACAATTCTGATGTGATTTGTGGTTCTTGGGGGCAGCAGGGAGTTGCTCATGAAAATTCACCAGCACTTTAGTGTGAAATTTTCGTAATAAATACTTTTACTTCGTATGGAGTTTTGACTAATATACACATGATTCTAAGCCATTTGCTCTAATATAATGCATTTCTCTATTGTTTTCACTAACACAGTGGTACCTTGGTTTTCAAACGTCTCAGTTGATGAACATTTCTGTTTTCAAATACCATAAACCGGGAAGTAAATGCTTCGGTTTCCAAACTTACCTCTGAAGTAAGGTGTGCCATGTAGATTCCCTGTTGAGTTTACTGTATTGATTTTTCTGTATTCAGGCTTCCGTGCTGAGTTTTCAGATTTTGAATGTTTTGAACGGTCTTCCGGAAGGGATTACATTCGAAAACCGAGGTACCATTATATATGAATTTTGTAAATGGACAACTCACCCTTCTATTTCCATTTTAGTACTTATTGGTTGGCTGGAGATCTGCACTGCTAATGCTGTTCTAGGCTGTATCAACAGAAGTATAGTTCCATATCAAGAGAAGTAACAGATTCACTCCATTTTGCCTTGACCAGACCCCACCAGGAGGACTATGTCCAGTTCTGGGTGCCACAATTTAAATAGGATAGTGATGAGCTGGAATGTGTAGAGAGGAGGAAGACCAAGATGATCAAGGGTCTGGAAACCAAGCCTTATAAGGAATCATTGATGCAGTTGGATATGTTTAGCTTGGAGAAGAGGACAGAGAGGTGATATAGTAGCCATCTTCAAATATATAAAGGGCTGTCACATGGAAGATGGAGCAAGCTTGTTTTCTGCTACTTCAGAGGGTAGGACTTGAACCAAGGGATTCAAATGATAAGCAAGGAGATTCGAAGTATACATTAGGAATAACTTTCTGAGGGTTAGAGCTGATCAATATTGCAATGGATTAGCTCAGATGCGGTGGAACCTCCTTTATTGGAAGTTTTGTCAGCAGAAGTTGAATAGCCACCTGTTAAGGATTTTGGGGTGTAATTTGGATGGAACAGAGTGATAGAGATGGGTGTCACCCACATGTAGATTATCCCTGATTCTATCTCTCCTGACAACTTTCAGCTGCTTAATAGAGATGTTTAACAGCTTAGGGAATAAGAGATGGGTGTCACCTATGTGTAGATAATACCTCACATCATCTCTCCTGATAACACCTCCCAGCAGCTTGATAGAGATTTTTATATAGCATGAAACACCAAATTCCAGTTCCTAAGGCACCAAATAGTGGTCTCCCACAACTACTTTCTAGAAATGGCTCTGGTGGTAGGAGTGGAACCATTGAAACACAGTACTGTGACCCACACCTCCTTGATATGCTCCAAAATTATGGTCATGTCATTTTAGTGAGATCTCACTGGAAATCAATGCCAATTCTGGCACTTCTTCCCATCTGTTGGTGGAGGCAGTGGAGCACCAAGGGATGGCACCTTGGGGTCTTACATCACCTGAGGTGTCTGTTCCACCTACCCCTCCCACCCCCAATCCATGCATGATGGAGGGATGCCTGTATAAGCAATCCATTTACAAACTCCAATGGAGGTCACAGAATGGCCACCAACCCAGATGGCTTTAAAATATGATAAGACACATTCTTGGAGAAGACTATCCGTGGCTACTAGTGTGATAGAAATATTTGAGAGTGGCTTTTACAGCCCAACTCTCCATCAATGGATTCATTGTCTCCTACATCCATATCAACCAGAGGAAAATGGGTGGAGGCAGGAACCAGTAGAAGGAAAGCAAGGAAAACCTTTATTTTTCGGTTGCATCAGAATCCCTCCCTTGCGATAAGGTGAGGGCCCCAAACAAAGTTGTATAACAGCTTTTAGAGACTTTAGAAATTGCCCAACCTCTTAGCCAAAGTCCACCCAAAGGCATGACACAAGTATCACAGAAAGAAGAGGTCTACAGCAGAAATTTGAGAGTGCGGGTTGTCTCCTGTTTGTCAAGATACCTCATAGTCCATAGTCGCCTTTGACTGGACTTAACCGTCCAGGGGTCCTTTACCTTTACCTTTTTACCTACATCATGGAGCAATGGTTTTGCAGCTTTAGAAACCCAGTTGGAATAGGTGGCTCTTTGGTCTGATCCAGTAGGAATGTTCTTATGATGCCTTTTCTTAGAATGGCACCATTTTTCACCAATAATGATTTAGAACACCTTCTTCTTCTTCTTCTTCTTCTTCTTCTTCTTCTTCTTCTTTTTTCTGTGAACACACCAAAAACAGACAGATTTTAGTTATTGGCAAATGCAAACACTTGCTGGCTTTGCTTGTAGTGCTGAACATGTCTTGCTGCATTGCTTTTGACTCTTGCCTCACTCTAATCTGTTGTCTTTGGTTTCAGCAAACAAGTTTCTAGAGCTCAGTGAGGAACATTTCCTCATCCTCCATTCACTTAATGCAAAATCACAATGCTTGCTTTTCTTTGCTGCGGCCACTAGAGGTCAGAAAGGAAACGTTGATTAAACCCAGGCTGTTTTTTTGAAGCCGGACCTCACCTACCCCCCACAAATATTTTATTTAAGTTGGCACCTCTGCTATAAGAATATTAAAATGTGATTTTATTGAAGGATGATATAGCTAACACCTTGCTGACGCTTTCAACCAAGCGATCAATGCACTAATCCTAAAGACACTAATTAATAAAGGTGGCAGAAATCTACTTCACACATTAGGGCAGGGGTGTCAAACTCAAATTCATCGGGGGCCGCACCAGCAGTTTGGTCACCCTCAAAGGGCCGGTTGTATCGGCCTAAAATATTTGAGCAGGCTGAGACCCCTGAAGTTGATGGGCTTTTGCCGTATTTTTCGCTCTATTGGACGCACCGGACCACAGGACGCACCTAGTTTTTACAGGGGAAAATCAAGGAAAAAATATTATCCCTCCCCCCCAGCCCCAAAGAGCAACGGACAGGCTGCGTGCAGCCTGTCTGCTTCTCCCAGAGCTTCTCGGGGCTGCGGGGGAAGCCCGGGTTCCCCCACCAGCCCCAAAGAGCAAAGAAGCCAAGACAGCGCACGGGATCCATAGCCGCGCAACCTCTCCAGCCAGGAGCTAAACCTCTCCAGCGCGGCTAAAGAAGACAAGGCAGTGAGCGCGATCCATCCCACTCACTGCCCTGGCTTCCTCTTTAGCCTTGCGCAGCATCTTTAGTCTTGCGCAACGGGATGGATTGCGCCCGCTGTCCACCGGGGCTGGACTAGATGACTCCTGGGGTTCCCTTCCAACCCTGCAATTCTATGACCTCGGAAGGTGTTTGGGGTCTCCACCACTGGAGGCTTTTAAGCAGCGGTTGGGGGACCATCTGTCTGGCGTTCTTTAGCTGTGATTCCTACATTGTGAGGGGGCTGGGCTAGATGACCCTCGGGTGACCCTCCCAACTCTATACAGTCCTACAGTTCTGCAGCAGGAGATCCACAGCCACTTAGAATCATAGAATCATAGAGTTGGAATAGACCACAAGGGCCATCGAGGCCAAGTAGGAAACACCATCAGAGCACTTCACACAATGCCCACACCATCAGAGCACTTGCACAATGCCCACCATCAGACCACTTCACACAATGCCCACTCCCAATTTTCATCTGAGAGACATGTGGCTTCAGTGTCTTGGCAGGTACCCCCCTACCTGCCACACTTCCCCCACCCCACTTAAGCTAAGGGAATTCCTGACCAGAGAAGCTCCCAGGTGAGGCAAGGGTTAAGATCTACCTCTGGTAGATCTCTTGCGGCTGGAGAGGCACGCAAGGCTAAAGAGGAAGCCAGGGCAGTGGGATGGATCGCGTTCCCTGCCCTGGCTCCCTCTTTAGCCTTGCGAAGCCTCCCCCCCTCCCCCCCCCTGGAGAGGCGCGCAAGTCTAAAGAGGAAGCCAAGGCAGCGAACGGGATGGATCGCGTTCCCTGCCCTGGCTTCCTCTTTAGCCTTGCGAAGCCTCCCCCCCCCCAGAGGCGCGCAAGTCTAAAGAGGAAGCCAGAGCAGCGAACGGGATGGATCGCGTTCCCTGCCCTGGCTCCCTCTTTAGCCTTGCGAAGCCTCCCCCCCCCCCCCAGAGGCACGCAAGTCTAAAGAGGAAGCCAAGGCAGCGAACGGGATGGATCCCGTTCCCTGCCCTGGCTCCCTCTTTAGCCTTGCGAAGCCTCCTCCCCCCTCCCCCCGCTGGAGAGGCGCGCAAGTCTAAAGAGAAAGCCAAGGCAGCGAACAGGATGGATCGCGTTCCCTGCCCTGGCTTCCTCTTTAGCCTTGCGAAGCCTCCCCCCCCCCAGGCGCGCAAGGCTAAAGAGGAAGCCAAGGCAGCGAACGGGATGGATCGCGCTCGCTGCCCTGGCTTCCTCTTTAGCCTTGCAAAGCCCCCCCCCCAGAGGCGCGCAAGTCTAAAGAGGAAGCCAGAGCAGCGAACGGGATGGATCGCGCTCGCTGCCCTGGCTTCCTCTTTAGCCTTGCGAAGCCCCCCCCCCCAGAGGCGCGCAAGTCTAAAGAGGAAGCCAGAGCAGCGAACGGGATGGATTGCGTTCCCTGCCCTGGCTCCCTCTTTAGCCTTGCGAAGCCTCCCCCCCTCCCCCCCCTGGAGAGGCACGCAAGTCTAAAGAGGAAGCCAAGGCAGCGAACGGGATGGATCCCGTTCCCTGCCCTGGCTCCCTCTTTAGCCTTGCGAAGCCTCCCCCCCTCCCCCCCGCTGGAGAGGCGCGCAAGTCTAAAGAGGAAGCCAAGGCAGCGAACGGGATGGATCGCGCTCGCTGCCCTGGCTTCCTCTTTAGCCTTGCGAAGTCTCCCCCCCCCCAGAGGCGCGCAAGTCTAAAGAGGAAGCCAGAGCAGCGAACGGGATGGATCACGCTCGCTGCCCTGGCTTCCTTTTTAGCCTTGCGAAGCCTCCCCCCCCCAGAGGCGCGCAATTCTAAAGAGGAAGCCAGAGCAGCGAACGGGATGGATCGCGTTCCCTGCCCTGGCTCCCTCTTTAGCCTTGCGAAGCCTCCTCCCCCCTCCCCCCCCTGGAGAGGCACGCAAGTCTAAAGAGGAAGCCAAGGCAGCGAACGGGATGGATCCCGTTCCCTGCCCTGGCTCCCTCTTTAGCCTTGCGAAGCCTCCTCCCCCTCCCCCCCGCTGGAGAGGCGCGCAAGTCTAAAGAGGAAGCCAAGGCAGCGAACGGGATGGATCCCGTTCCCTGCCCTGGCTCCCTCTTTAGCCTTGCGAAGCCTCCTCCCCCTCCCCCCCGCTGGAGAGGCGCGCAAGTCTAAAGAGGAAGCCAAGGCAGCGAACGGGATGGATCGCGTTCCCTGCCCTGGCTTCCTCTTTAGCCTTGCGAAGCCTCCCCCCCCCCAGGCGCGCAAGGCTAAAGAGGAAGCCAAGGCAGCGAACGGGATGGATCGCGCTCGCTGCCCTGGCTTCCTCTTTAGCCTTGCGAAGCCTCCCCCCCCCCGAGAGGCGCGGCAGCCCGTGGGATGAGGCGGGCGGCCTGCGGGGTCGTGCCGGTGGGGGACCTCCGGAGGCGGCCTCTCTGCTCACCACCTCCTTCGTGCTGAAAGGCGACGCAACGCACAACCAGGCGATGGTGCACTGGACGGGCGAGAACAGCAGCGAGAACGGCGGCTATGCGGGCCACATGACGAGGTCTGGCGGGCCGGATTCGGCCCGCGGGCCTTGTGTTTGACACCCGTGCATTAGGGCATAAGGCTGCAGTCACATTAGGAACCAGGAACAGCAAATTGTTTCTGTAAACAATTGTGTCATAAATCTCTGTATGACAAATTCCTACCCATTCACCGACAAGCATTCACCTACAATTAAATCATTTCATCTAAATGACACCTGCTACCTGGAAGGCTAACCCTAACGCACAATATTGTTGACAGGTGGCAAATGAATTGAATAAATAAATTATTTTAAGCAATTATTTACCGATCTTCATGCAAATACTTGTTACGCAGTTGCCAATGAACCGTGAGCAGTTCAATGTAACAAAATAAGAGGATTCTATCTCACACAACCGGATGATTCACATTGCTTCAAATTTTTATGTGGTTCCTCAAGGCATCTTAAAAATGCGAAAACACTGTAAACCCATAGCCTTTATTGGATGTCTAGCTTCTCCTATTGCAATGAGAAATGTCCCCCAGCCATGCAGGAATCTTTCACCCATTGTGGGGCTCGAACCCACCACCCTGAGATTCAGAGTCTCACTCTCTACTAACTGAGCTATCTCAGCACTATTTGGGACCCGAGTCATGTGGGAATGTGAACACCAACCTGAACACCTTCAACTGGGTTCAGAAATGTACTGGCAACTCATGCAGGTGTTTGAAAACAGGAGGAGCTATACAATATCTAAACAGAACTGCAGCCAGTAATCTGGTTGCTGCCTTTTATGTTCCTGGACTTCTAGACTAGGCAGTTACATGTCACCAATGGCTGGTAACCAAGAAGGCTATACTCTGTATCTACAGTGGGGGGCAGTAATGCTTCTTCATAGCAGTTGCTGGAAGCAGCAGGATGAGAAATTCTCTTATGCTTGGGTCCTGCTTCCAAGTTTCCCACAGGGATCTGGTTAAATGGTGTGAGAATTGGATGCTGGACTGGACAGGCCATTGACCTGATCCAAATGGCTCTTCTTATACCCCGCTCCCCAAAAAATAAGAGGACAGAAGAGATAGCTTTGCATAAATGACCATAAGTTAATTTCTAGGTTGCCTCATCTTGAAAAGGATATTTGGGAGCTGGAGAAGTATCAAAAATGGGCAACCAAAATGACCAAGGGGGTGGAAGAACTCCACTACAAGGAAAGTTGACAAAGTTTGAGGGGTTTTATTTTAGAGAAAGAGATAGAAGTGGTATGGTTGATGTGTATAAATGGATGTGTGGCATAGAGAAAATGGATGGGGAACAGTTTTCATCCCATAATACTAGACCTTTGGGAACATCCAGTGGAGATGAATGTTAAAAGATTCAGGTCAGATGGAACAAGTTACTTCTTTTTAAACTACTTTTTGTAATGCTTGAAGAGAAAGTGGTAATATTTGGGCTAGACAATGTTACTGTTAGGTGGATTTGTAGCTGGTTGACTTGCCAAACCCAAAGAGTGCTCTCCAATGGTTTTTCAGCATCCTGGAAAAAAGCGACAAGTGGAGTGCTGCAGGGTTCTGCCCTGGCCCTATTGTTGTCCAATGCAATTATAAATGACTTGGCTGAAGGAATTGAGAGGATGCTCATTCAATTTGCAATTTGAAGGTCCTGTGTGAGTGTCTGGAGGCAGTTGGAGGATGGATGGCGGCTAACAGATTGAGGTTGAATCCTGACAAGACAGAAGTACTGTTTCTGGGGGACAGGGGGCGGCTGGGTGTGGTGGACACCCTGGTCCTGAATGGGGTAACTGTGCCCCTGAAGGACTGGTGTGCAGCCTAGGAGTCATTTTGGACTCACAGCTGTCCATGGAGGCGCAGGTCAATTCTGTGTACAGGGTAGCTGTCTACCAGCTCCATCTGGAATGCAGGCTGAGACCCTACCTGCCAGTGGACTGCCTTGCCAGAGTGGTGCATGCTCTAGTTATCTCCCGCTTGGACTACTGCAATGTGCTCTGTGTGGGGCTACCTTTGAAGGTGACCCGGGAACTACAACTAATCCAGAATGCAGCAGCTACCCTGGGGACTGGGAGTGACCACTGAGACCACATAATACCAGTCCTGAAAGACCTACATTGGCTCCCAGTACATTTCTGGGCAGAATTCAAAGTGTTGGTGCTGACCTTTAAAGCCCTAAACAGCCTCGGCCCAGTATACCTGAAGGAGCGTCTCCACCCCCATCATTCTGCCTGGACACTGAGGTCCAGCACCGAAGGCCTTCTGGCGGTTCCCTCACTGCAAGAAGCAAAGTTACAGGGAAACAGGGAGAGTGCCTTCTCGATAGTGGCGCCTGCCCTGTGGAATGCCCTCCCATCAGATGTCAAAGAAATAAAAAACTATCAGACTTTTAGAAGACATCTGAAGGCAGCCCTGTTTAGGGAAGATTTTAATATTTGAGGAATAATTGTATTTTAATATTCTGCTGGAAGCCACCCAAAGTGGCTGGGGAAACCCAGCCAGATTGGAGGGGCATCAACAATCAACTTTATTATTATTATTATTATTATTATTATTATTATTATTATTATTGCTATCTCTTCTGTCCTATTATTTTTGGGGAGGTGGGGCAATAAGAAGGTCCATTTGGATCCAGCCAATGGCCCATTTAGCCCAGCATCCAATTCTCACACCATTCAGATAGATGCCTGTGGGAAACATGCAAGCAGGACCCGAACCCAAGAGCACTTTCCCCCCCTGCCGCTTCCAGTAACTGCTATAAAGAAGCATTGCTGCTTCCCACTGTAGAAGAAGAGTATAGCCTTCATGGTTACCAGCCATTGATGACATATTACCTGAGAAACTGGTAATATTTGGGCTAGACAATGTTACTGTTAGGTGGATTTGTAGCTGGTTGACTTGCAGAACCCAGAGAGTGCTCTCCAATGGTTCTTCAGCATCCTGGAAAAAAGTGACAAGTGGGGTGCCACAGAGTTCTGTCCTGGCCCCATTGTTGTCCAATGCCATTATAAATGACTTGGATGAAGGAATTGAGAGGATGCTCATTCAATTTGCAGATGACACCAAACAAGGAGGGGGTAGCTAATAAAATCAGGATTCAACAGGAACATAGCAGATTAGAAAATATGGCCAAAACCAACAAAATGAATTTCAAAAGGGTTCAATGCAAGGTTCTACACTTAGGGAGGAATAATCTCATGCTTTTACTCCAGCAATATGCAGTTTACTTTCTGAGCTGCTCCTTCTTTTGTGTTTTGTGAATCACCCTGAGATATGTGTGGAAGACAACAGCAGCAACAAGAACAACAACAACCAAAACCTCATTTAAGACCTGTTAATTGCAAGACTATAAGGGAAAGAAATAGACGGGTTCAAAGTTCTGTTCTGCCTCCTGGCTATATTGAAGTTCCGTACCTTTTTAAAAAGCATGTATTAATTTAAGAAAAAACCAGAAATCTTCCTCCTAGGAATAATGTCACCAGAAATCAAAAAATAAATTACAGTAGACCACTTTTTATATACACAACGGTATCATCCAGGATCTTAATTGCAAGAAACTGGAAAAGTGAGAAAGCACCTACGATAAATGAGTGGCAGGACCAAAGGCTAGAATATTTACAGATGGTCATGATAACAGGTAGAATTAGAGGTTATCCAAAACAGAAAGTACTTAAAGAATGGAAATCTTTAAAGAGTATCTGAAAAACATTACAGTAATAAATATCTCCTGGCAGAAATAGAATGATCCTTGTAAAAAAAAACAAATATAATGTTTTTTGATATCTGATGAAAACAAAGAAAGTAATACTGTGTGTGAAAAAATAGAAATAATAATACAATGAGTCTAATTGTAAGTCAAATGTGTTTATTTTGTGTTTTTCCCCACTTCTTTCTTTTTTCCTCCCCCCCTTCCCCCTTTTTCTTCTTCCTTTTCTCTTTTCTTTTTTGTGCCTCCTTTCTTGGTCCTTTTCTTTTTGATTTGTTAGAAAGAGATAAAGAGATAAAAGTGTAATTTGAAAACTTTAGTAAGTTAAAAGTGATGTTGTGTAATTTTTCTATTACTATTTATATACAATGGTACCTTGGGTTACACACGCTTCAGGTTACAGAATCTGCTAACCCAGAAATAGTACCTTGGGTTAAGAACTTTGCTTCAGGATGAGAACAGAAATAGCGCAGCGGCAGCGGGAGGCCCCATTAGCTAAGTGGTGCTTCAGGTTAAAAACAGACCTCCAGAACAAATTAAGTTCTTAACCCGAGGTACCACTGTATTGTTAAAATCAGTTAATTGTAATGAATTGATGCAACAATTACTGTGGTTTCTTCCTTTATTATTGTTGAATTCTAAATAAAGAAGAGATGTTGCACAAATAAAATAAAAATAAAAAACATTTATCATGACGAGCCATGATTACAGACAGCTATGTCATTCAGGAGATTTTCCTCCCTTTGGCATGCATGCAGTTTAACCCAGCATCCTGGTTCTGACAGATTGGACGCTCAGAGGTTTAAAAATAAATGAATGCTAACGTATCTGGAATCTGGCCTCAGGTACATGGGCGTAGCAAGAGGGGCAGGTCTAAACTATGGTCTAAACCTCCCTTTAAATCCATCTCATCCAAAAGAAGGGAAATCACCTTGAAACACTGTACATACAGAATGTAGAAGAATGAAAGTTTACTACTATTTACTTATCCCCACCCTCTTCCCCCGCACTTCTCCCCCAAACTTATACTGTATACAAGATTAAGGCTCACATTGAATTTAACTGATCTGTAAAAATAACATTATGATCAAAAAACGGAGGTGATGTATGTGCTTTTGTAACCCAAGAAAACCCAAGAAAATCTTTACTGAAAACATTTTAATGAAAACTTCATCTCAACACGGGCTTGCATTTAGCTATGAGGCCCGTACCTCAGAAGAAGAGCCTATGCTTTGAATATGCAAGGTCTTAAGTTCCATCCCTGAGATCTCTGGATAGGAATGGGACTCGTGTCTGAAGCCTTGGAAATCTTGGGCCAGGCAGTGCACACAAGTCCTCTTCCACCTCAGACAAGGACTCCCCCCATTCCTGACTACAAGCTTAAGCTGGCTGGGGATGTTGTGAACTTCAGGCAACGAACACCCGGTATGTAAAGCCGAAGAGCTCTGGGACAGACATTATGGAACTGGACTGATCAGTGGCCGGATTTGACACTCCTGAGTAGAACATAACACATTGATCTATTGCCAAACCCATGAAATTGCTGTTGATGTTCTGATTATGTGAGATTATGTAATGGTTCTTCTTATGTTCTTATGTGAAAGATGATTAAGAAATGTACCATAATTATTGTTATTCTTATTAGTGATCTTTACACATCTTTAGATGCCAGGCCAAAACATTTCTAAGTCCTTTGAAATGTGTTTGAGGGAACCTATTTAATTTGCCTTTTGCTAATCAATTTGTGAACCCAGAGCCAATCTCTGAAGCTTAAAATGCAGTACTGCTACCAAGATGTATGCAGCAAAATCGCCAAGGAGACTGATTCAGTGGTTGTGTCTGTTGGGTAAGTAAATGCAACCATTTGTCTTTTCATAGATAAAATATGTGTGTGTGTGCTTTGTTGCATTTGTTGGTGGCATCCCTTGCCATATTCCTCACAGGAGCAGTTGAGATGGAATCCTCTGATTTCATTACATTGAACTGCTCACGGTTCATTGGCAACTGCGTAACAAGTATTTGTATGAAGATCAGTAAATAATTGCTTAACATAATTTATTTATTCAGTTCATTCGCCACCTGCCAACAATATTGCACCTTGGGGCTATCCTTCCAGATAGCGGGTGTCATTTAGACAAAATGATTTCATTGAAGGTAGATGCTTGTTGGTGAATGTATAGGAAAGTGCCATACAGAGTTTTATGCCACAACAGTTTACAATTGTTGAAACTAGAATCCGGTGTTTCATGGTATTTAAACATCTCTATAAAGTTGCTGGGAGTTGTTATCAGGAGAGATATGGTGACGAAAAATCTACATGTGGGTGACACCCATCTCTATCACTCTGTTCCATCTAAATTAGGAAAGGCAGTGGAAATGTTAGTCTGTGCCTTGGATGGGCTAATGGATTAGATATGGGCCAATAAACCAAAACAGATACCTGAAAAGAGATAAAAGGGACCCATGGAGTCATCTAGGTCAACCACCTACAATGCAGGAATCACATCCAGAAATCCCTAACAGGTGGCCATTAAACTTCTGATGAAAAACTTCCAATGAAGGCAGTCCCACTGCCTTCTGAGCTAATCCATTTCAATGCTAATCAGCTCTAACCCTTAGCAAGTTATTCCTAATGTATAGTCTGAATCTCCTTGCTTATCATTTGAATCCCTTGGTTCAAGTCCTACCCTCTGAAGTAGCAGAAAACAAGCTTGCTCCATCTCCCATGTGACAGCCCTTATATATTTGAAGATGGCTACTATATCACCTCACTGTCCTCTTCGCCAAGCTAAACATATCCTACTGCATCAATGATTCCTTATAAGGCTTGGTTTCCAGACCCTTGATCATCTTGGTCTTCCTCGTTTGTACACATTCCAGCTCATCACTATCCTATTTAAATTGCGGCACCCAGAACTGGACATAGTCCTCCTGGTGGGGTCTGGTCAAGGCAAAATGGTGTGGAACTGATACTTCTCTTGATCTGGACACTATACTTATGTTGATGCAGCCTAGAACAGCATTAGCAGTACAGATCTCCAGCCAACCAATAAGTACTAAAATGCAATAGAAGGGTTAATTGTCCATTTACAAAATTCATATCTTAATGAAAACAATATAGAAGTGCATTATATTAGAGCATCATCGGCCAATTGGTGTCAAAGAAAGACAGGACTTTTTTCATGTATGCTACAACAGCAGCAAGAATACTCATCGCAAAGTATTGGAAGACACAAGACCTACCCACTCTGGAAGAATGGCAGATGAAGGTGATAGACTACATGGGACTGGCTGAAATGACTGGCAGAATCCGAGATCAGGGAAAAGAGACGGCGGAAGAAGATTGGAAGAAATTTAAAATTTATCTTAAGAAATATTGTAAAATTAATGAGTGTTAAAATGTTATGGTTATAAAAAGTAAGTGGATTATAGCTGTAGAGATTAAGTAAAAGGAAAGAAAAGGAAATAATTAGACAATTAGATAAAACTAAGGGGGAGGATTTACTGAAATAAATTTAGGAATTGGAATGCAGAAAGGGGAGGTATGGGGAGGTCGGTGAAATAAGTTTTAAGAAAAAAAAGGATATGAAATTATACGTGTTTGTTTTTGTGTTTGTATGTTTGTATTGTGTATTGTTTGTGTTTATATAAATTGTGAAAAACCAATAAAAATTTTATTTTTAAAAAAAGAGCAAATCGGTTGTAATCATGTGTATATTAGTCAAAACTCCATACAAAGTAAAAGTGTTTATTAGGAAAATTTCACACAAAAGTGCTGGTGAATTTTCATGAGCAACTCCCTGCTGCCCCCAAGAACCACAAATGACAACAGAATTGTGGAGAACTGAATATAAGATTGGAAAAATGAGAAATTATCAGACCCACAAATTCGAGAGATTTCCTCTCATAAGTTTTTGACAAAGTCTACAATCCTGTCCATCAATTCAACTGCAGCAGGGAATGTGAACAGGCCTGCGTCAAAGAGGTTTAGCACCCCATGAAACCCGTTCTCAACATGGAACCAGTTGACTTTCACCCCATTGTCCTCCAGACGTTTCTTGTACAGCAGTGCGTCATCTCGTAATACATCGTACTCGCAGCTCACAATTAGGGTTTCAGGAAGCTTCTGGATGACAGAGTCCTCAGCAAAAAGGCAAGAAATATCAGGTTCCAATAGCTCTCGCAATTGCCTATAGGCTTCAGGCTCATAAGGAGCAAGTGGGACTTGTTTGTGGCCTCTCCCCTTAAATCTCTCTGGAAGGTTGTCAGGACTCACCCACTTCCCATATTTCAGCCTCATTGAATCTGGCACGTGAGAGCCCTTCAGGAGCTGGCCTGCCAAAGAAGTGTCCTTTCCAATATACTTCATGATAAAGTAAGCAACATCTTCCCGGAACAAGGGGGGCATTGAGCTGTTCTGCTGATAGGAAGGCGTGTTGAAGTCTATAGCCTGGAATTTCCCATAGATCAGTACTTGAGCCCGTAGTTTTGGAAGGTCTGATCTCTCCACCAATTTCTGGGCAACAACAGTAGCATAATTGCCCCCTGCACTGTCCCCACCAACGATGATCTTGGAAGGATCCACCCCATGGGAAACTGCATTTTGAATTAAGTGTATGGTAGCAGCAAGGCAGTCCTTGTACTGAGTGGGAGGAAGATGCTCAGGAGACAGGCGGTAGCTGCAGAATAAAACAGAAGCAAAGAGGTAAGCTTCCAGAACCTTTTCCAAACACATTCATGATCACATAAGAACACCAGAAGGGCCTGCTAGATCAGGCTCATGGCCATCTACTACAGTATCCTGTTCTCACCAGGTCCAAGCAGCTTTCTATGAGGCACCTGCAAGCAGGGCCCAAGCACAAGGCCCTCTTCCCGCCTGTGGCTTCCAGAAACTGGTCTTCAGCAGCATTCCTGCAAGTATCCATGGACTGCCCTCCAAATTCTTGCTCAGGCATTACTGTATATGTGGGATGTGCAACCCAACTGGGATGTACACCCAGTGCTATTTTTGTAGAAAAAGAGGTCCAGAAATCTCCATGAACACCTCCATCATTCTCTAAGATTGGCAACGATGCCCACTTAAGAGGTGCCAGAACCTACCTGAGAGGTGCTGGAACTGAGTTCCCCCTGAAAAAAGACCTGTGCATATAGTGTGCCTTCAAACACATGCGGAATCCTCTTCAAGAGGCATTGCCTCAGGTCAGGGACACATTCCAGGCACATAAGAACAAAGGAGGAGGGCACAAGACAAGGTCAGTGATGTGGAATTTAGACACTAGTTCCTATTTGCAGAATATACGGAAGGCAGCCCTTAGTGGTTTGACCCTTTTATTAATTCTCTTTTTCCTCCTATAAAAACTACTCAAGACACACTCTTTTGAAGTTTAAATAACAACTTTTACTTACAGAGCCTCTAAGTGTCCCTATTTTCCAGGGACATCCCTGTTTTAGAGAAGCTGATTTGATTCTGTAATGTACTGCTTTTCCTTACTTTCATAGGAGAAATGTTGAATGGTATGGAGTTACCCAACCCCTGAGCCGTCTGAAGGCAGTCCTGTTTTAGAAAGGTTTTTTTTTTTAAAAAAATGTTTAATATTTTATTATATTTTGTATCTGTTGGAAGCTGCCCAGTGTGGATGGGGCAACCCAGTAAGATTTGTGGGGTATAAATAATAAAATGGGATGTCCCTATTTTCATCAGCAAAATGTTGAAGGGTATGTACTTAGTACACTTGCAGCTGCAGATTAAACATACAATGCAGGTGAATGTTTCTTAAATTGCTAATACATCTTACATTAGAGCTACTCCCTGATCTGGAATGGGGTCAGTAATGTCCCAAAAAGTGTGTCACATAGATTAAACTGTTACAGACTAACTTACCCTGAGACAGACAGCAGAACAACAGTTCAGCTGCTCTCACACTAAAGACTGTTAATAGCTGTCACTGCCATACCAACTGCCATACCTGTCATAACTGCCACAGGGTGTATGACGTCAGAGAGTTATACAACTCTTGCAATTAACCCTGTGTGTGTGTGACATTTGAACCCTGGTTCTGAAGGGTCCACCCCCTGCTTCACATAGGTGTGTGCACCCAGCCTTTCCAATGCTGATGGATCACCAAAAGCTGATTGACACAGTAAAAGGTCAATCACAAATCGTAGAAGGACACTGTCAGGGGTTCAGGAGCAGAGACGCAGAGAAGGGAAGAAGCAGAGAGCGAGGGGGAGGAATCCGAAGGGAAAATGAGTGATGATGACGACCCGAGATCTCCAAGCCTAAGCAGTGAGTCAGAGGACTCCCAAAAGGGAGCCCCAGTGAGCAGAGCAAGGGGGGGATCCGGGGGGACACCCCAGGAGGAAGGGAACAGAGGAGATTCAGAGAGTAGCAGCTGGAAGTCGGGACCCACGCTCATAACTGAGAGCGGCAGCAGCTGGAAGTCGGGACCCACGCTCAAGACTGAGAGCAGCAGGGAGGAAGGTAGCCAGGCATCGGGTTCCGGAGGCTGTCAGCAGGAGGGAGGGCACGAGTCAGGGGTGGTCACGCCCTCCTCAGAGAGCGAGGCAACGGTTAAGAGGAAAGTAGAGAGTTGGGCGCGCGCGCCAAGTTCAAATGCAGCGGAAGCTGGAGCAGTAAGCAGCCCGGAGAGTGAGCCAGGTCCCAAAGCCCGCCGCAAGGAGGCAGAAGGATCAGGGGGGTCAGCGTCAGAGGAGAGTAGAAGGGAGGAGGCCCAGGGGGGCAGAAGGACCCAGAGACGTAGGGAGAGGCGAAGGAGGTGGAGCAAGGCTAGGGTATTAAGCTGGTGTGCAAGAGGCGGGGACTCAGACGGGTCTTCGCCGACCTAGGGCAGAAGGTGTAGAGCTGCACGCTGCAGTTCGGAAATGAAACCTGTAACTTAATAAAGACTCTTATAAAATGAACGCTGGCGGACTTGGTCCTATGTGAGCTGGGACTGGGTGGCAGCTCTGACAGTAAGACCCGTCTCAGTAAAGCTTCGGACACCTGATATCTCGCAGCGGAGAGAGAGGCAGCTGGAGGAGGGGATCGGTGTTTGGGAGCAAGCTCACGACGGTTAGCAGAGATGACGGAAGCAGAGACAGTTGCAGCGCTGCAACAGGCAGTTACCCAATTGAACGCGGAGGTACTGGCATCCAAGAAGAGGGAGGAGGATGCGGCAGCCGCCTACAGAGATCTCCACGCCAGGTTTGAAGCATGGGTTAAACACGGGCAGCCAGGACCCAGACCGGAGGGGGTTGGGTTGGCACGGAGAGCAGGAGGGCTTGTGGCTCACTTCGATGGGAATTTACAACAGTACCCCAATTTTCGAGCAGACGTAATGTGCGCACTGCAACTGCTGGCAAAAGACTTTAGAGATGAGGAAGAGAAAGTGGGGTTCATACTATCCCATTTGCATGGGGATGCTAAAGCGTGGCTACGCAATTTGTGGAGGGATAAAGATCCGGCGCTTCAGAATGCAGATGCCTTTATCAAAGCGATGGATGCGTGTTTTTTGTCTACTATTGATGTGGATCTTGCCCGACGGGAGATTCATGGACTAAAACAAGGGAGGGCAAGCGTCCGGCAGTACCACGCCCGCTTTTTTGCGCTGGTCAGTGCCTTAGAGTGGGACCGGGATTCGCCCCCTGTCAGAGACCTGTTCTGGGAGGGTCTGAGCTCTGCGGTCAAGGATGAGATTGCAAGGGGGGAGAGGCCCCGAAGCACGCAGGAGGTGGTCCAAAGGGCGCTGACTGTGGGGGTGAGGCTGGAAGAACGTCCATGGTGCAGAGATGAAGGACGTGGAGGGCGCGAAGCAGCGAGAAGTTTCTCTTTCATTCCAAGAGAAGCAGCGCGTGCGCAATCCACACCTCCGCCTGGAGGGGGAGGGGAACCGATGGAGGTTGGAGGTGCAAGGGCTCAGTCAGCAGCCAGAGCCCAAGCACCGACAGCAGTGAAAGCGAAGCCTCCTAGAGGGAACAGGAAGTGTTACATCTGCGAGGATCCAGGCCATTTGGCGAAAGAGTGTCCCCGGAGGCTCCACAAGCACACTGCAGCCTCAGCAATGGTGACTGCAGCAACGCAGCAAGGAGAACCACAGCAGGGAAACGACGATGTCTGGCTGGAGACAGAGGCACTGGGGCCCAACCAGACGCATCAGTGAAGCAGTCCCCAGCGATCTTGCAACCCACGGACCCCCTCCCACCCAAACCAGTAGTGCAGCTCACAGCATCTCTCCAGCTACCCGATGGCGTCACTATCGAAGTGCCGCTTTCTGTGGATTCTGGAAGCAACGCAGACTTTATAGCGCAGGATTTTGTGGAGCAGCACGCTATACAGCTACTGCCTGCCACTCTGCCCCTGCAAGTCGTCACAGTGGATGGCAGAGAGTTGCTAGGGGGGCAGGTGGTGAAGCAAACGCCACCGATGGTGATGCGCCTTGGCAACCACAGGGAAGTCATCAGTTTTAATGTCACCCAACTGTCGGACACGCCCATTGTGTTGGGCATGAGTTGGCTGGACAGGCACAGTCCGACACTGGCTTGGTACCAGAGACAGCTGATCTTCGGCTCCTCTTATTGCGCAGAACACTGCATCCTGCCCAGACAGGAGGGAGAGGAGGAGGAATCACAACTGCAGTTGGGAACGTTGCAAGCAGTCCCCCACAAATACGCAGACTTTCTGGAGGTCTTCTGCGAGAAAGAGGCTGACAAGCTACCACCGCACAGGCAATATGACTGCAAGATTGACCTACTACCAGGGGCGACGCTGCCGAAAGGGAAGCTGTATTCCATGTCTGAGGACGAATTACAGGAACTCAAACAGTTCATAGATCACAATTTGCAGCGCGGTTTCATCCGGGAGTCCAGGGCAGTAGGGGGCAGTCCTGTTTTCTTCGTGAAGAAGAAAGACACGCCCCAAAAAAGACTGGTGGTGGATTTTCGCCTCTTAAACAAGATGACCAAGCCTTCTGATTTCCCCATGCCCAGGATTGACGACCTACTAGCGACGGTGCGCAAGGGACGCGTGTTCACCAAGTTGGACCTGCGAGGTGCGTACAATCTCATCCGCATGAGGGAGGGCGATGAGTGGAAGACAGCCATGTTCACGCCTCTGGGCACCTACGAATACAGAGTGATGCCGTTTGGATTGCAAAACGGTTCTCACTGTTTCCAAGCTTTCATGCATCATGTGTTGGCGGGACTCCTTTACAAGAAGTGCGTCTGCTTTCTGGATGACATCCTGATATTCTCCGAATCGCAGCAAGCCCATGACCAAGATGTTCGGGAGGTGCTGAAGAGGCTGCAGCAGCATAGACTGTACGCCAAACTGGAGAAGTGCCAGTTCGACACGACGGAGGTGGATTTCTTGGGTTACAAGTTGTCGGACAAGGGGCTAGCCATGGACAGCGCCAAGGTTCGTGCGGTGTTGGATTGGAAGAGCCCGCGCAACCGGAAGGAGGTCCAGCGGTTTGTCGGCTTCGCCAACTTCTATCGCAAGTTTATCAAGGGGTTCGCGATGCAGACGGCGGCCATTACGGACACGCTAAGCTCCAAGAAAAAGAAATTCATCTGGACGGAGCAGGCGGAGCAGTCCTTTCAAGCACTCAAGCGTCTCTTCGCGTCGGAAGAGCAACTGCTGCATATCGACCCCAGCAGACCGATGCGGGTAGAGACAGACGCGTCCGATAGAGCAGTGGGAGCTGTCCTGCTGCAAAGGGACCCACAGGGGGTCTGGAGGCCGGGAGCGTTCTACTCCAGAAAGCTCAGCAAGTCGGAGCAGAACTACACCATCTGGGACAGGGAGTTGCTGGCCATTCATGCAGCTTTCAAGGCGTGGAGGCACTTCCTGATCGGCGCCAAGCACACGGTGCAGGTCTGCACGGATCACAAGAATCTGGAGCACTGGCGCACGGCTCAGTTCCTGAACCAGAGGCAGATACGTTGGGCAGAGTTCTTTGCTGACTTCAATTTCCGAATAGAGTACGTCCCAGGCGACACCAACGTCATGGCGGATGCACTGTCCCGCAAACCGCAATACCTCGAAGAGGCGACGCCAGCGGCAGCCATGCACATCTTCGCGCCAACAGCGTGGGCGTGCGCTTCAGCCACAGTAGACCTGGATGCGGTGCGGCGGGCGTTGCAGGACGACTCCTTCGCGCAGGCGAAGATGGCAGAGGTGCACAAGGGCACGGCGAAGGGCGACGAGTTCCAGATACGAGACGGCTTGCTCTTACGTAAAGGGGCCATCTACGTGCCGGGAGACGAACTTCGCGCCAGGGTACTGCAGCAGCTGCACGACGCACCCACGGCCGGGCACTTTGGCACGGAAAAAACGGTGGAATTAGTCGCAAGGGACTTTTGGTGGCCCAGACTGAGAGGGGAAGTCGCGGACTACGTTGCGAGGTGCGACACCTGCCAGAGGGCCAAACCGGTGCACAAACCACCGGCGGGACTGCTGGAACCGCTGCAAACGCCGTTTGAACCGTGGGAGAGGGTGGCCCTGGACTTTGTTACGGATCTACCCAGCTCGAGAGGCAAGACAGCTGTACTAGTGGTGGTGGACTTGTTCACCAAGATGGCACATTTCATTCCGTGTGCGAAGGTGGCCACGGCGGAACAAACCGCCAAACTGTTCATAGATCACGTGTTCAAAGTGCATGGTCTGCCGCGGTCTATCCTGTCCGACCGCGGGCGCCAGTTCGTCTCGAATTTCTGGCAGAAGCTGATGAGTTTTCTAAATGTCAAGGTCGATCTGGCATCAGCAAGACACCCGCAGACCAACGGGCAAGCAGAGAGGGTCAATGCCATCATGCAGCAGTACCTGAGATGCTATGCCAATCAACAACCTGCGACCTGGGTGGATTACCTGCCGCTCGCCGAGTTCGCTTACAACAACACGAAGCACGTGTCCACAGGGGTGACGCCGTTCTTCGCCAACAATGGGAGGAATCCCAGAACCTTCCCGGGACGGGAGAGAGTGGGGGACGGAGAACCACAGACGGCGGACGCGTTCGCGTCAGAGTTGCAGGCGGTACACGATCAACTCAGACGGCAGCTGGAGCTAGCTAAGCACGCCTACAAGGTGCAAGCTGACAAGCACAGGCGGGTTGGCGAAGAGATCCAAGTGGGAGACTGGGTCTGGTTGGCAGCCCACGCAGTGCCGACCAGGTCACTAGCCAAGAAGAAGTTGGGGCACAAGCAAATTGGTCCGTACCAAGTCGAAGCACAGATCAACCCGGTAGCCTTCCGACTGGTGCTGCCGGAGGGTTCCAGAATGCATCCGGTGTTCCACAGGTCGGTGCTCACTCCCTACAAGGCACCTCACAGATTCCAGGAGCCAGGGACGGCACCGAGTCCGTTCCGGGAGCGGACGGAGACGCGAGGGGTGACGCAGCAAGACCCCATCAACGAGGTCACGGAGATTTTGGACTCCAGATGGGGGGAAGAGGGAGTCGAATACCTCCTAGCCAGAGAGGGCACCCGGGCCAGCGCCAATAGCTGGGTGCCAGACTACGCTTTGGAGGAACCCTTGCTCAAGGACGAGTTTCATGCCCTTTTCCCACACAGACCCATGCCAGCGAGCTTCTTCGACGACTGGCTGTTCACGCCCACACTTTCTTCCAGCACGTTCCATGGATTCGACTCGGACGGGGAACCCGCACTGAGCACCCGTTCCCCAGAAGGATCGCCGGCGGGTTCGGCGTCAGACACCTCGTATTGGTGGGACGATCGACCGGAGGAGCAATGGCGCCGGAAGTGGCTGGAGATACCAGGTCGAGCGACCGACGCAGAGACTGACATGGACGTGTTCGGGGAGGACCTTGGGTTCGAGCACGGCGGTACAGAGATGGAAGCGGAACAGGTCAACGTCGGCGACCGCGAGGAGGAAGACTCGGAGGCCTTCAGTTGGCGGCCAACCACGGGGAGCGAACTGTATCCGGCATTCCCTCCCGTGATGATGGAGCACCCAGCACCCACACCTGAAAGCGGGGAGGGGGGAAGGGGGGGCTTCGAGGGGGGGATGGATGTCAGGGGTTCAGGAGCAGAGACGCAGAGAAGGGAAGAAGCAGAGAGCGAGGGGGAGGAATCCGAAGGGAAAATGAGTGATGATGACGACCCGAGATCTCCAAGCCTAAGCAGTGAGTCAGAGGACTCCCAAAAGGGAGCCCCAGTGAGCAGAGCAAGGGGGGGATCCGGGGGGACACCCCAGGAGGAAGGGAACAGAGGAGATTCAGAGAGTAGCAGCTGGAAGTCGGGACCCACGCTCATAACTGAGAGCGGCAGCAGCTGGAAGTCGGGACCCACGCTCAAGACTGAGAGCAGCAGGGAGGAAGGTAGCCAGGCATCGGGTTCCGGAGGCTGTCAGCAGGAGGGAGGGCACGAGTCAGGGGTGGTCACGCCCTCCTCAGAGAGCGAGGCAACGGTTAAGAGGAAAGTAGAGAGTTGGGCGCGCGCGCCAAGTTCAAATGCAGCGGAAGCTGGAGCAGTAAGCAGCCCGGAGAGTGAGCCAGGTCCCAAAGCCCGCCGCAAGGAGGCAGAAGGATCAGGGGGGTCAGCGTCAGAGGAGAGTAGAAGGGAGGAGGCCCAGGGGGGCAGAAGGACCCAGAGACGTAGGGAGAGGCGAAGGAGGTGGAGCAAGGCTAGGGTATTAAGCTGGTGTGCAAGAGGCGGGGACTCAGACGGGTCTTCGCCGACCTAGGGCAGAAGGTGTAGAGCTGCACGCTGCAGTTCGGAAATGAAACCTGTAACTTAATAAAGACTCTTATAAAATGAACGCTGGCGGACTTGGTCCTATGTGAGCTGGGACTGGGTGGCAGCTCTGACAGACACACAAATTGATGACAAAAAAAGACCCAAGAGAGCACAGATAAAACAATGCTCAGGAGACAGGCAGTAACTGGAGAATAAACAAGGCCTTATGCCCAGCTCATAGTTCCCCCACGGAAGTGAGCATCCTCATGTCTGAGGTGCATGAAGCTTTGATTTGCAATCATGTAACAAAATGGGGAGCCTTTTTCTCCTGTGAGGAATATGGCAAGGCATGCCACCAACAAATGCAACAACATGTTGGGTGCAAAGCGCACACACACATATTTTATCTACGAAAAGACAGATGGTTGCATTTACTTACCCAACAGACACAACCACTGAGTCAGTCTCCTTGGCGATTTTGCTGCAGACCACTTGGTAGAACTCTAGCAAGATGAGAGAGAAATTTTAAATAGGGAGGTAATTATCTGCTGCCTCCAGTCTTGCCTTTAAAAGCACATTTTTGAACAGCTGTCTTCCGATATATAATGTATTTGTACATGCAATTTTAATTGACATAAACCTTTTTATGCACATGTGCACATCACGCAGCTCAAGTACTGCACTGTAAGAATCAGTCTCCTTGGTGATTTTGCTGCAGACATCTTGGTAGGACGCTCGAAAGTTGGAAGGGAAATTCTAAATATGAAGCTCTTTCGCAAATCCAGGGCTGTTTGTATCGAACTCTTCAGAGCAGACCCACTGACATGCATGGACATAAATCACAGCACAACGTGAACCATGTCTTCCCAGAAGACCTCCTAAATTGTAGTTGGGAGGGTGACATCTTGGCTACTGATGTCAGGAGACTACAACTCCCATCAGTCGCAGATAGGGATGGGTGAATCTGTCAATCTCAGTGTCTCTCGAGTTTCTCATTGCTCTAATATACACATAAGAACCAAATCAGATCCTGCAGGATCAGACCAATGGTCCATCTATGCTATGTACGCCACTATGAGCTGAATAAAGAGCATGAAATCCACTCTCAACTCGGAGTAGATTTCAATCTAGCCCAGCATTCTGTTCTCACAGTGGCTAAGCAAATGCTTCTGGAAGCCTGGCAGAAGGAACTAAGCCAAGAGCACTCTGCCTGCCCAAGGTTTCCATCCACTGGTAGGCAAAAACATTGCTACCTCCAGTCTTGCCTTTTAAAGCCCATTCTGGAACACCAATCTTCCCGGACATAATGTTTTTGTACATGCAATTTTTGCTGACATGAGCCTTTTTGTGCACACATTTTGCTGTATGTGAATTGTGAACATCACATGGCTAGAGTACTGCATTGTAAGCTTCAGAGACTGGCTCTGGGTTCACAAATTGATTTGCAAAAGGCAAATTAAATAGGTTCACCTATAAAAGCAAACTCAATCCAATTGCACACATATAAATCCTAGCCTTAAGAGGTATGGGGCACCCAGCCAATGGTTTGCAAGCTTTCATTTAATTCACATGTTATCATCGATATGCATAGATGCAAACTTAGGTCCATTTTCAGAAACGGGGGAAAAAACCTTGTTATCAGAACCTCTCCAATCAGCATGGTCAGCAGTCAGGGATCATGGCTCTTGCATTTCAGGAAACAAGCTCTGCGAGGGGCACAGTTGTCTCCCACCACACCACAATATCAGTGTCTCTAATAATGGCAAGCTCTCCACTTGATTCTAGCCTTCCTTCCTCCTGAAGCTACTACTTTATAGGTAAAAAGGTAAAGGACCCCTGGACGGTTAAGTCCAGTCAAAGGTGACTATGGGGTGTGGCGCTCATCTCGCTTCAGGATGAGGGAGATGGCATTTGTCCACAGACAGCTTTCCGGGTCATGTGACCAGCATGACTAAAACCGTTTCTGGTGCAATGGGATTACTAGGTTGCTACTTTATAAACTGTTGCAACACAATCTCACTTAGTACCCAAGACTGTCAGTATTAATTGCTAACTTGTGAAATTGCATTTGGTCTTGCAAATGAAAGCTGGTGCAAGTGCCGGTTTGTGATTTGTGTTAGTGAAAGTTGACCTATTTGGCACATGTGTGTGTGGTGGCTGTGGGGTGGGATGAGGTAGGGGATTGGGTGAGGTGCAAACGAGGGGGTGGCCAGGGGTGGGGGGTGGGGTTGGTAAGCAGAGCGATCAGGAGCAGCAACCTCGAGTTATTATATGCATGTTTGTGAACCTGTTTGAGCTTCTATAAAATCAAGTGGTATATGTATGTTATAAAATGAATCAGCAGTGGGGGGCTCTGTCCCTCCTCCGGTGGCTTCTTGCTGGAGTGCAGCTCCCCTAATCCCTGACCATTGACTAGTGGAGATGTGAGACCTGGGAAGCCATGATAACAAGAGCTTCCATATTTTTTTGTTCCTGTTGACCTAAGTAAGCATATATGCGTATAAATTAACATATGCTAATCCAAAATACATGTATGCCCCATGTCTCTTCAGGAACTACCACCAACACTCTTGTATCTCAGCCCTGTAAACCATTCCACATGGGTTTATTGAGTTCAATGGGACTTGCCTTTTCTGATGAAAGAGTTGCTCAACAGGGAGTGGACTCCCTTGGAAGGTGATGGGTTCTCTTTGACTGGAGGTTTCAAAACAGAGGTTGGATGGCCATTTGTCAGGGCTTCTTCAGCTGTGATTCCTTCACGGCAGAGTGTTGAGCTAGATGACCCCTTGGGATCCCTCCCAACTCTCCTATTCCACGATTCTACATGGGCTTACTTGAGTTCAACGGGGCTTGCCTCTAGAGAAGTGTTCACAGGCAGACAGCCTTAATCTCTTACCAATGCTTCCAACCATCCCAGCTCCTCCATGAAAGAACATAAATCCTTTCCTTGGGCCAGCAGATGGTGCTTTGGGATGATAAACCCTCACAGGAACCCCGTCAAAATGCAGATCTTTGGCAGAGAGGCTGGGATCCACTCTTGGATTCCCAAAACTCTGGAGGAAGCGGATAAAGGCAAACTGGCTGCAGATACCCAGCAGTTCAAGACACTTCCCCTGTTGGGCAAAGGAACAGTCTCATGAAAATAGTGCCCACATTTGCATCCTATTCACAGGGGGTGGTATCCAAATAAGTCCTATTTAAAGTAGACCCACAGAAATGAATGAGTGCATGTTAGCCATGTCCATTAATTTCAATCAGTCTGCTTAGAATGGGACTATCATTAGAGGCAGCCCTGGGTCACAATAAGCGATCCAATGGTTTGGCTTGATGTCGAAACCCAAAAGCTTTCCTACATCATGGTTTGTTTGGCCACCCCAACCCAAACACCAGCCAAGGTACAGAGGCAAAAGAAGCTTTGGAGAAACAATCCACAATCTTCTTGCTTGCCTATGAGACCATATGTGTTTTCCTGAAGAAACCATGATGTAAACACACCATATTATTAGTGAGAATAATAATTACTTAAATATATAAACTATTATTATTATTAATTAAAAATATTGTCCTTTATGGAAGGATCAATGGGTGGTTCACAGCATAAAAAATAAGATAAAAATACAAAATACATGAACAAAAACAAGCACAAAGCAAATCAATTAAACCTTTAAAAGATATAGAAATGTTATACATAAAAGATATAGAAACTAATAACACCTCTCCCTCAAACACATTTGAAAGGACTTAGATATGCTCTTGCCTGGCATCTAAGGATGTGCAAAGATCACTAATAAGAATAAGAATTATTATGGCACATTTCTTAATCATCTTTCACATAAGAACATAAGAAGAACCATCACATAATGGCTCATCCAGTCTCCAACTTACCGCAGTAAATGCAATAATGGCAGTACAGTGAATGACCCAAAGCTTTAATGGATTGTCAAATCCAGATGGGATTTTACTCCTGGAAAGATCATAATAAATTGCAAAGGAGAAGAGCAACAGGAAAAGAATTCCTATAACTCCAATTACCCCAAGCAGGAGGCCCAGAAGAAGCCCCATTTCACCGTTCCAAAGAGTGCAAGGGAAACATTGAGTCTACACTGGAAGAATTTCTACTGTGTGGCTCCACCAGGTATCTACGCTACTTAATAGGCTGTAGGCTGGTTAATTAAGTAATTCCCAATACTCCCATGCAGAAACTTCATCCATTGGAACATCAACAGCAATTTCCTGGGTTTGGCAAAGGAACAATGTGTGATGTTCTACTCAGGAGTGTCAAGTCCAGCCACTGATCAATCCAGTTTCATAATGTCTGTCCCAGAGCTCTTCGGCTTTACATACTGGGTGTTCATTGCCTGAAGTTCACAACATCCCCAGCCAGCTTAAGCTTGTAGTCAGGAATGGTGGGAGTCCTTGTCTGAGGTGGAAGAGGACTTGTGTGCACTGCCTGGCCCAAGATTTCCAAGGCTTCAGACACGAGTCCCATTCCTATCCAGAGATCTCAGGGATGAAACTTAAGCCCTTGCATATTCAAAGCATAGGCTCTTCTTCTGAGGTACGGGCCTCATAGCTAAATGCAAGTCCGTGTTGAGATGAAGTTTTCATTAAAATGTTTTCATAAAAAATTTCTTGGGTTTTCTTGGGTTACAAAAGCACATACATCACCTCCGTTTTCTGATCATAATGTTATTTTTACAGATCAGTTAAATTCAATGTGAGCCTTAATCTTGTATACAGTATAAGGTTTGGGAAAAGTGTGGGGGAAGAGGGTGGGGATAGGGAGTAGTAAACTTTCATTCTTCTACATACTGGATGCACAATGTTTCAAGGTGATTTCCCTTCTTTTGGATGAGATGGATTTAAAGGGAGGTTTAGACCATAGTTTAGACCTGCCCCTCTTGCTACGCCCATGTACCTGAGGCCAGATTCCAGATACGTTAGCATTCATTTATTTTTAAACCTCTGAGCCTCCAATCTGTCAGAACCAGGATGCTGGGTTAAACTGCATGCATGCCAAAGGGAGGAAAATCTCCTGAATGACATAGCTGTCTGTAATCATGGCTCGTCATGATAAATGTTTTTTATTTTTATTTTATTTGTGCAACATCTCTTCTTTATTTAGAATTCAACAATAATAAAGGAAGAAACCACAGTAATTGTTGCATCAATTCATTACAATTAACTGATTTTAACAATACAGTGGTACCTCGGGTTAAGAACTTAATTTGTTCTGGAGGTCTGTTTTTAACCTGAAGCACCACTTAGCTAATGGGGCCTCCCGCTGCCGCTGCGCTATTTCTGTTCTCATCCTGAAGCAAAGTTCTTAACCCAAGGTACTATTTCTGGGTTAGCAGATTCTGTAACCTGAAGTGTCTGTAATCTGAAGCGTGTGTAACCTGAGGTACCACTGTATATAAATAGTAACAGAAAAATTACACAACATCACTTTTAGCTTACTGAAGTTTTCATATTACACTTTTATCGCTTTTTCTTTTCTTAACAAATCAAAAAGAGAACGACCAAGAAAGGAGGCACAAAAACGAAAATAGAAAAGGAAGAAGGAAAGGGGGGAAAGGGGGGGAGGAAAAAAGAAAGAAGTGGGAAAAAACACAAAATAAACACATTTGACTTACAATTAGACTCATAGTATTATTATTTCTACTATTTTTTCACACAAAGTTCCAAATTATTGTATTACTTTCTTTGTTTTCATCAGATATAAAAAAATATATTTGTTTTTCTACAAGGATCATTCTATTTCTGCTAGGAGATATTTATTATTGTAATGTTTTTCCAGATACTCTTTAAAGATTTTCCATTCTTTCTGTACTTTCTGTTTTGGATAACCTCTAATTCTTGCTGTTATCATGACCATCTGTAAATATTCTATCCTTTGGACCTGCCACTCATTTATTGTAGGTGTTTTGTCACTTTTCCAGTTTCTTGCAATTAAGATCCTGGATGCTACTGTTGTGTACGGTATATAAAAAGTGGTCTACCGTAATTTCTTTTTTGATTTCTGATGACATTATGCCCAGGAGGAAGGTTTCTGTTTTTTTCTTAAATTAATAAATGCTTTTTTAAAAGGTACTCAACTTCAATATAGCCAGGAGGCAGAACAGAACTTTGAACCCTTCTAATTCTTTCCCTTATAGTCTTGCAGTTAACAGGTCTTAAATGAGTTTTTGGTTGCTGCTGCTGCTGCTGCTGTTGTCTTCCACACACATCTCAGGGTGATTCACAAAACACAAAAGAAGAAGCAGCTTCAAACATTAAAAGTTCAGAATGTAAACTGCATATTGCTGGAGTAAAAGCATGAGATTATTCCTCCCTAAGTGTAGAACCTTGCATTGAACCATTTTGAAATTCATTTTGTTGGTTTTGGCCATATTTTCTAATCTGCTATGGTCCTGTTGAATCCTGATTCTATTAGCTACCCCCCTCCTTGTTTGGTGTCATCTGCAAATTGAATGAGCATCCTCTCAATTCCTTCATCCATGGCATTTATAATGACATTGGACAACAATGGGGCCAGGACAGAACCCTGTGGCACCCCACTAGTCACTCTTCTCCAGGATGCTGAAGAACCATTGGAGAGCACTCTTTGGGTTCTGCAAGTCAACCAGCTACAAATCCACCTAACAGTAACATTGTCTAGCCCAAATATTACCAGTTTCTCTGGTAATATGTCATCAATGGCTGGTAACCATGAAGGCTATACTCTTCTTCTACAGTGGGAGGCAGCAATGCTTCTTTAAGCAGTTACTGGAAGCGGCGGGGGGGGGGGAGTGCTCTTGTGTTCGGGTCCTGCTTGCATGTTTCCCACAGGCATCTAGCTGAATAGTGTGAGAATTGGATGCTGGGCTGAATGGGCCATTGGCTGGATCCAAATGGACCTTCTTATCGCCCCACCTCCCCAAAAATAATAGGACAGAAGAGATAGCTAATAATAATAATAATAATAATAATAATAATAATAATAATAATAATAATAAAGTTGATTATTGATGCCCCTCCAATGTGGCTGGGTTTTCCCAGCCACTCTGGGTGGCTTCCAGCAGAATATTAAAATACAATTATTCCTCAAATATTAAAATCTTCCCTAAACAGGGCTGCCTTCAGATGTCTTCTAAAAGTCTGATAGTTTTTTATTTCTTTGACATCTGATGGGAGGGCATTCCACAGGGCAGGCGCCACTATCGAGAAGGCACTCTCCCTGTTTCCCTGTAACTTTGCTTCTTGCAGTGAGGGAACCGCCAGAAGGCCTTCGGTGCTGGACCTCAGTGTCCAGGCAGAATGATGGGGGTGGAGACGCTCCTTCAGGTATACTGGGCCGAGGCTGTTTAGGGCTTTAAAGGTCAGCACCAACACTTTGAATTCTGCCCGGAAATGTACTGGGAGCCAATGTAGGTCTTTCAGGACTGGTATTATGTGGTCTCAGTAGTCACTCCCAGTCACCAGGGTAGCTGCTGCATTCTGGATTAGTTGTAGTTCCCAGGTCACCTTCAAACGTAGCCCCACATAGAGCACATTGCAGTAGTCCAAGCGGGAGATAACTAGAGCATGCACCACTCTGGCAAGGCAGTCCACTGGCAGGTAGGGTCTCAGCCTGCATACCAGATGGAGCTGGTAGACAGCTACCCAGTACACAGAGTTGACCTGTGCCTCCATGGACAGCTGTCAGTCCAAAATGACTCCTAGGCTGCACACCTGGTCCTTCAGGGGCACAGTTACCCCATTCAGGACCAGGGTGTCCACCACACCCACCCGCCCCCTGTCCCCCAGAAACAGTACTTCTGTCTTGTCAGGATTCAACCTCAATCTGTCAGCCGCCATCCATCCTCCAACTGCCTCCAGACACTCACACAGGACCTTCACTCCATTTACTGGTTCCGATTTAAAAGAGAGGTAGAGCTGGGTATCATCCTCATACTGATGATAAATGGCCATAGGTTAATTTCTAGGTTGTCTCATCCTGAAAAGGATATTTGGGAGATGGAGAAGTACCAAAAATGGGCAACCAAAATGGGGGTGGAAGAACTCCACTACAAAGAAAGTGGACAATGTTTGAGGGATTTTAGTTTAGAGAAAGAGATAGAAGGTGTATGGCTGATGTGTATAAACTGATGTGTGGTGTGGAGAAAATGGTTGGGAAACAGTTTTCCTCCCATAATACTAGACCTTCGGGAACATCCAGTGGAGATGAATATTGAAAGATTCAGGTCAGATGGAACAAGTTATTTCTTTTTAAACTACTTTTTGTTATCCTTGAAGAGAAAGTGGTAATATGTAGGCTAGACAATTTTACTGTCACGTGGATTTGTAGCTGGTTGACTAGCAGAACCCAAAGAGTGCTCTCTAATGGTTCCTCATCATACTGGAAAAAAATGATAAGCTGGGTGTCACAGGGTTCTATCCTGGGCCCATTGTTCTTCAGCGTCTTTGTAAATGACTTAGATGAAGGAATAGATGACACGATTTGCAGATGAAATGAAACAGGGAGGGGGGTAGCTGATATGTAAAAACATTTCACTAAAAGTAGAAATAATCAGAATATTTAAAATTGAAATGCTGTACCACAAACAAGGCTCATCTCATCTCTCTTGCTCAGTCATGCACCACTTGTGCCTTAGAGTGGTCATTTGATACCTTTTGGAGAGTGAAGACCTGGCAAAGGTTGACAAGGGAGCATCTCAATCAGCTATGCTTACTGAGTGTGCACACAAAACCTACATTGGGGAAAAAGGAAGAATTTGAGAAGGAAGACTAAAAGAAAAAAAGATTCAAAAAGGTGTGTGTGTCATTAACATATATGAGAGAGTGCTGGAAGGGAAATAGTTAAATAGGTTGCACAGACAAGACCTAGGGGGGTGGAGTCAGTGGGTCTATAAAACTAGTTCTGGGAGGAGTTCGTTGGGAGTTGTTGGTGGGCAGTTGGTTGGTTTTAGTGGGTTGGCTGGTTGGGAAAGGAAGTTGGAGAAGCAGTTGTGAATAGAGAGACAGGGCAGTGGGTTCTTGAGTGTGGGGAGGTAGAAGAGAGAGGATACTGTACTAAGACTAAGAAAGTAAAGAGCAACAATGTTTGGAATGCTGTAAAAGTTTTGTTTGTGTCTGAAATAAAATACATTCTTCTTCATTAATTGAAAAGCTGACTGAGACTGAAGGGAAGAACTCGTTGGTGGCAGCGGATTAGTGAGATGACCGGGGGCTCCGTACGAACGCCACAGTGTGTTTTTTGTAATTTTGCATAATATACTTGTTAACTGCCTGAAAGGTACTCCCTGGTGTTTATTTTATATTTAAGTTCCTAGTTTCATAATAATAATAATAATAATAATAATAATAATAATAATAATAATAATTTTATTTATACCCTGCCCTCCCCAGCCAAGGCCGGGCTCAGGGCAGCTAACAAGCAATAATAAAAACAAGGTGAATGATTACAACTTAAAACAAAATTAAAATACAACATTAAAATATTGAAACATTAAAATATTAAAATGCCTCATTAAAATGACTCATTACAGGAGGAGAAGGAAAAGAAAAAAGAAAGAGAGGGAGGGAATCAAATTGGCTCCAAGCCAAAGACCAGGTGGAATAACTCTGTCTTACAGGCCCTGTGGAAAGAAATCAGATCCTGCAGGGCCCTGGTCTCATAAGGCAGAGCGTTCCACCAGGCCGGAGCCAGAGTTGAAAAGGCTCTGGCTGTGGTTGAAGCTAATCCAACCTCCTTAGGGCCCGGGACCACTAGGGTGTTGCTATTTATGGACCTTGAGGCTCTCCGTGGGGCATATCGGGAGAGGCGGTCCCATAGGTACGAGGGTCCTAGGCCATGAAGGGCTTTAAAGGTCAAAACCAGCACCTTAAATCTGACCCTGTACTTCACCGGGAGCCAGTGCAGCTTGAAAAGCACTGGGTGAATATGCTCCCATGGCAGAGACCCCGTGAGGAGCCTCGCTGCAGCATTCTGCACCCGCTGGAGTTTCTGGGACAGCTTCAAGGGCAGCCCCGCGTAGAGCGAATTACACTAGTCAAGCCTGGAGGTGACCATCGCATGGATCACTGTGGCCAGGTTGGGGCGGGAAAGGTAAGGGACCAATTGCTTGATGCGGCGAAGGTGGAAAAACGTCGCCTTGGCTGTTGCTATAACCTGCGCCTCCATGGAAAGGGAGGCGTCAAGGATTACACCCAAACTCTTAACGGAAGGCAATGGGCCCCCCGCAAGAGAAGGGAGTTGGTCCCTCATCCCCATGCCATCCCGACCCAGCCATCGGACCTCTGTCTTCAAAGGATTTAGTTTCAATCGGCTCCCACGAAACCATCCAGCCACAGCTTCCAAGCATCTGGTCAGTCCGTTCTGGGCTGAGTCAGTGTGGCTATCCATCAGCAGATAGAGCTGAGTGTCATCAGCATATTGGTGACAGCCCAGCCCAAAGCTCCGGATAATCTGGGCAAGGGGGCGCATAAAGTTGTTAAAAAGCATCGGGGAGAGGATTGTGCCCTGCGGCACTCCACACACCAAGGAGTGGCGCGACGACATTCCCCTCCCTAGTGCCACCCTCTGTCCCCGACCAGAGATAAAAGAGCACAGCCAGTTACGGGCTATGCCCTGTATCCCCACGTCTACGAGGCGGTGGTCCAGAAGATCATGATCAACCATGTCAAAGGCTGCTGACAAATCTAAAAGGATCAGCAGTCCTGACCCGCCTCGATCCAGTTGTCTACGGAGATAATCTGTTAGGGCAACCAGAGCCGTCTCAGTCCCAAAACCAGGACGGAAACTGGACTGAAATGGATCTAAAGCCGATGTTTCCTCCAGAAACCTACCAAGCTGCTCAGCAACTGCTCTCTCAATTACCTTACCCAGATATGGAAGATTTGAAACTGGGTGGTAATTGGATAGGCCTAAGGGATCTAGTGAAATTTTCTTTAAGAGTGGACACACCACTGCTTCCTTCAGTTCCCCTGGAATGACTGGAGCTGTTCCACCATCCACTATTCCATGACTTAGCCCCAAACCTCTACAGGCACATACCTCCACATGTGGTGGGATTGCCCCAAAATTCAACACTTTTGAACATCAGCCCTACAATAAATATGCAAAATAACTAAACAGGTATTAGAAGTCACCCCAGAACTAGCCCTATTGAACATTTCCCAAGACTATTATGCCCACTCAACCTACAAAGAACTTATAACCCACCTACACTCAGCTTCCAGAAGCATCTTAGCTAGACACCAGAAGGGACCTGTCAGGAGTGAACATGGACCACTGGTAGCAAACTGTATGGAAAACACCCTTACTATAAAAACTAACCCACAAACTGAAACTAACACGGGGACAAATAAAAGAGGACCCGCCGATGGTCAGGGCAAGGGGGGTCCCAGGGAGGACACACCAAGAACGGGGGGCCAGCGGGGACTCCCAAAGCAGCAGCTGGAAATCAGGACCAGCTTCCCCACCAGAGCATAGTGGGGGGGGGGAAGTCGCAGGTATCAGGGGCAGCATCTCCTCCAGCAGGGAGAGAAGATGAGTCGGAACTGGCCATGCCTCTGTCGGAGAGTGGGGGAACGGAGGGGAGGTCAGGTCCAGCTAGCCTTCCGGAAGGGGGAAGCAGTGACAGGAGCAGTGAAACGGTCAGGAGAAAGGTTGGCGGCTGGGCGCGTGCGCCAAGTTCAAAGGTACAGGCGCGCGGGACTGCAGAAAGCCCGGATGAGGAACCAGGTCCTAAAGCCCGCCGGAGGCAGGGGGAAAACTCAGGGGACTCAGCGTCAGAAGAGTCTAGAAAGGGGGAGACGCCAGCTGACAGGAGGACCCAGCGGTGGAAAGAGCAAAGGAAGAGGTAGACTTCCGGTCGGTGCCAGCGCTTAATGGCGGTCCTACCTCCGAGCTCCGGAGAAGGACTGCTCCACAAGTTCGGGTCTTACCCGCTACGGCGAGCGGGGGACCCCTAAAATCTCAGGCGCTGAAGCCTGAGAACAAGGAGATTCGGTGGGCACCTTTGCGCCCCCCGGTACTGCGAAAGAGCCTTTTTAAAGGCTACGGAGCGGCATCGGGAATGAGCGCGGTGCTGAGAGTCGTTACCCAGCCTGTGGAGTGAAGCCGCGTCGCCATAAGCGGAGAGCGCCGATTCCTTCCTGAAAGAAAATTTGGACTGAATTCCCGTGAGTAGGAGCTGAAAACAATTGGGACCCTTTAAATTCTGAAAATCGGGCTAAAAGCGGGGAAGTTAAATCAAGGAAGTCTGCCTCCCCCCGACTGCATGAAAGTGAAAGCAACGGAACTCTAAATCTGCATCCGTTGAAACTTGCTTTTTATATAACTAAACCGGACATTCAGACCTCAAATCTCCCCTCTAGCTAGCAGGGCAGAGGGGAGGTGAAAGAGACTGTAGTAACTGCACGATCTATTCAAAGTAAAAATCCTCTGCTGTCTCAGTTATTAAAAGTATGAAACGGTCTGCCTTTTAGGACATTAAGACACTGAACTGACTTCCTCCTGTAAAAGTGATATTGCGATACAAAGTTTACACAGCGCCTGGCTACAGTACTTTACAAGATGAAACAGTATATATTGGGAAACTGTGGCAATTTGTAGCTATAAGCCTCCAGCTATATTTGCTTCAACTGTGTTAAAAAACTTTTTTTTTCTACATCTTTGGATATTCTCCCTTGTCTTTGTACTTGGACATCTTATTTTTGGCCATTTTGATTTGCTCCCTCTAGAGGGTAAAGTAAAATTTGGCACAGCTTGGGACAGTGGAATTTTCCAACGGGGAACAGCTCCCGTGGGAAATGACCTTGACATGAGTGGCTCACAAGAAGAGATAGTTACAAGAGCCAAGACCAAGCAACAACAACAACAACAGCTGCAGCAACAGACAAAGAAAAGAGGCTCAATTTCAGGCGTAGCTACTGGATCTGCAGGAGCAACAGGACAAGAAAAAGGGACGGCTGTCTCTATGGATGCCGTGACAGAAGCCCTGCTTAAAATAAATCAATCTTTGGAGTCTCTGACAAAACAGACTTCAGAAAATACACAAAAATTAACAGAAATATCAGTAAGACTAAACCAGAACACAGAATCAATAAATAAATTGGTGGAGGAAAATGCTACCACGCGTAAAATTGCTGAAGATGCTAAAGCTACTGCTGCAGAGACACAAGAGAAATTAGAGCCGATCGCTAAGAAGGTTTATGAGCACGACGCAACTTTGGCCTTGTGGGAGTTACAGAGGAAAGAGAGAAATTTGAAATTAAGATTGATTCCAGAGAATGAAAGAGACAATCTTGCGGAATATCTGACACGGGAGTTTGTTGACTGCTGGGATCTTGAAGAAGACGAATTCAAAATTACAACAGCTTTTAGACTGGGCAAAAAGCAGGACAGAAAGACCCCGAGAGATTGCCTGATTACATTTAGATCCAAGGACGAAAGAGACAAAATATTAGGACTACACTTTGAAAAGGCCCTGCAAATTGGAAACTCAGCTATACAGATTTTTAAAGATATTCCAAAATATATTCTGGATTTAAGAAACTTCTACAAGGATTTGGCTCTTCTGCTGAAGAAAAACTCCATCCGCTTCAGGTGGGAATTTCCACAAGGACTGTCATTTGACTACAGGGGAAAGAAGGTGAAGATAAATACTATTCAAGACAAAGACAAATTCTTGGCAAGAAATCAGGAGGACCTGCAGAAGGGGACAGTGGACGTACTTGCAGAACAGAGGAGAGTACTAGACATTCTGAATCTCTCGTTTGGACAAAAACCACCACCATCAGAAGAAGAGCAACAACTTGGAGCTGTTGGAGGAGTTTCAGAAAAATAATAAGATGGCTCTGCAATTCCTTAGTTGGAATTGTAATGGACTTAATGGGCCTTTGAAGAGAAGACAAGTGTTTCATATTTTGAACAGAGAACAACTGGACTTGATATGTCTACAAGAAACTCACATAACTAGAGCCCATAGGAGACTACTTACAAATAAAAGACTAGGACAAGAATTTATTGCATCAGATAAAGTTAAGAAAAGAGGAGTTGTAATATATGTGAAAGAGAAATGGGCTCCAAAAATGATATTTAAAGATGAACAAGGGAGATATCTGGCAGTGGAGATACAAGTACAAGGAGAAAAATTTTTAGTTGTTGGAATCTACGCACCAAATGAAGGCAAATCTGACTTTTTTAAGAGACTCCATGAAACCCTGATGGACTATTTGGATTACAATATGATAATCATGGGAGACATGAATGGTGTGGTCTCCACTAACATGGACAAGGCACAAAGACTAACAGTCAGCAAGGAAGGGAGACTTCCTAAGACTTTTTTCGAAATGATGGAAAACATGGACTTGATAGATATATGGAGAACAAGGAACCCTCTGGAGAGAGAGGGAACCTTTTTCTCTCAAGCAATGATGACCTGGACCAGAATTGATCAAATTTGGATTACTAGTGGTATGGCTCCAAAGGTTAAGAAGGTGGAAATCTGCCCCAAAACTTGCTCCGACCATAATGCCGTGAGGATGGAGATGAAACTTACAACAACTGGTCAATTCAGATGGAGAATGAATGACACCCTCTTTCGAGATAAGGAGATCCTTATGAAGGCCCAAAAAACTCTAAAAGACTACTTTGAAATAAATTTGAGGGCCGACGTGGAAAAAAGAGTGATCTGGGACGCAAGTAAAGCGGTGATGAGAGGCTTTTTGATTCAACAAAATTCAATAAAGAGAAAAAAACAAAATGAGAAAAAAGAAAAGATTTTGGAAAAGATAAAGGAAGGAGAGAAAAAATTAAGAACAAAACCAAAGTCCCAGGAGATTTTAAGAGAGATTAAGTTATATCAAACACAATATATGGAATTGATGAACCAAGAGATTGAATGGAAGATAAAACAAATGAAACAAAAGACATTTGAATCAGCAAATAAATGTGGCAAACTTCTGGCATGGCAATTGAAGAAAAGGCAGAAATTAAATACGGTTACAAGCCTAGAAGTGGATGGAAAGAATATATCCAAACCTAATGAAATTAGAAACTGTTTTTTGAGTTATTTTAAAAATATATATATTCAAGGCCCGCAAAATGAAGAAGATATAGATAAATTCCTTGATAAATATGGATTACAAAAAATCTCTCATCAAAGTAAGATGGATCTGAACCAGAGAATAACAGAACAAGAGATAGAGGCTGCCATTCAGAACATGCAACTGGGCAAATCTCCAGGACCAGATGGACTGACTTCCAGATATTACAAATCGTTGAAGGAATGGTTGATTCAACCACTAAAAGAAGTTTGCAATGAGATCCTTGAGGGAAAGAAGGCACCTGAATCGTGGAAAGAAGCATATATTTCACTCATACCAAAGACAGAGACTGAAAAGACTCAACTGAAGAACTACCGCCCAATATCGCTACTTAATGTGGATTATAAAATTTTTGCAGATATTTTGGCAAAAAGATTTAAAAGAGTGTTGATGGAAAGGATTCATAAGAACCAAGCAGGCTTTCTCCCTAAAAGACACCTGGCAGACAATGTAAGGAATGTAATAGACATTTTAGAAAAGCTAGAGGTGAATATAAACACTAAAGCAGTATTGATTTTTGTGGATGCGGAGAAAGCCTTTGACAATATTTCTTGGAGCTTTATGATAAAGAACCTTCATGGGATGGGGGTAGGCCAAGGTTTTGAGAATGGTATGGCTGCAATATATTCTGAACAAAAGGCTAAATTGATTGTAAACAACGTAGTAACTGAGGAACTTAAGATAGAAAAAGGAACACGACAAGGGTGCCCAATTTCCCCATTACTTTTTATCTCAGTCCTGGAGGTGTTGCTGAATATGATAAGGAATGACCAGCAGGTTAAAGGAGTGCAGGTCGGAGCTAAACATTACAAGTTAAGAGCGTTTGCAGATGACTTAGTACTGACTTTACAAGAGCCAATCACTAGTACGAAAAAGGTTTTAGAAATAATACAACAGTTTGGCCAGGTAGCTGGATTTAAGTTGAATAAACAAAAAACCAAAGTTTTAGGAAAAAACTTAACAGACATAGAAAAGGAGAAACTCCAAGAAGAAACAGGGCTGACAGTGGTTAAGAAGGTGAAATACCTAGGGGTTTATTTGACATCTAAAAATGTGAATTTGTATAAGGACAATTATGAAAAATGTTGGTCAGAAATCAAAAAAGATCTAGAAATATGGTCAAATTTGAAATTGTCAATGTTAGGCCGAATTGCGGTGATTAAAATGAATGTATTGCCTAGAATGCTATTTTTGTTTCAGACCTTGCAGATTCTTGACAAGATGGAATGTTTCAAGAGGTGGCAGAAAGATATCTCGAAATTTGTCTGGCAGGGCAAAAAGCCCAGAATTAAATTTAAAATATTGACAGATGCAAAAGAAAGAGGGGGTTTTGCCCTGCCGGACTTAAAATTGTACTATGAGGCAGCAGCTTTTTGCTGGCTGAAAGAATGGATGCTCCTCGAGAATACGGACATTTTGGATCTGGAGGGTTTTAACAATGCTTTTGGCTGGCATGCATATCTATGGTATGACAAAGTTAATAGTATCTTTAAAAATCATATTGTTAGAAAAGCACTATATAATGTTTGGATAAGATATAAAGATCTGTTGGAAAACAAAACCCCTAGATGGGTGTCACCAGTGGAGGCTAAAGCAGTGAAGAAACTCAATATGGAGGTCGGATGGCCGAAGTATTGGGAAATTTTGGAACAGGATGGAGATAAGTTTAAACTACAAAGCCAGGAGAAATTGAAACACAAAGTACAAAATTGGTTTCAATATCGCCAAATAATGGAGTTTTTTAAACAGGATAGGAAAATTGGCTTCCAGGTGGAAAAATCAAAACTAGAAACTGAGTTATTAGAACCCAATACTAAGAATTTATCTAGAATGTATAACTTGTTGCTGAAATGGAGTACACAGGACGAAACAGTCAAATCGGCTATGATTAAGTGGGCACAGGATGTTGGGCACAATATCATGTCAGCTGACTGGGAATGGTTATGGAACACTGGTATTAAATTCACGGCATGTAATGCCTTAAAGGAAAATATTATGAAAATGGTTTACAGGTGGTACATGACTCCAGTCAAGCTGGCAAAAATTTATCATTTGCCCGATAATAAATGTTGGAAATGTAGAGAGACTGAAGGCACCTTCTACCACCTCTGGTGGACGTGCCCGAAGATTAAGGCTTTCTGGGAAATGATCTATAATGAAATGAAAAAGGTACTTAAATGTACCTTTCCTAAAAAGCCAGAGGCCTTTCTCTTGGGCATTGTCGGCCAAGTGGTGTTAAAAAGGGATAGAACTTTTTTTATGTATGCTACAACAGCAGCAAGAATACTCATCGCGAAGTATTGGAAGACACAAGATCTACCCACTCTGGAAGAATGGCAGATGAAAGTGATGGACTATATGACATTGGCTGAGATGACAGGCAGAATCCGTGACCAACGAAAGGAGACGGTGGAAGAAGATTGGAGAAAATTTAAAAGCTATCTTAAGGACTATTATAAACTCAATGAATGTTAAAGTGTTGTGGTTTTTAGAAATAAAGGGATACAGTGATATAAGGTCAGAATATAGAGAGGAATAAGTTGACAGAGGTTGGAAGTAACAATTGGGAGTTGCTAAAAACTATGGACATTGGGATGCAGAAAGGGGGGGGTAAGGGGAAGTCCAAGAAAAGAGGTTTATGAAAATATGTTATGAAACTATACGTGTATGTTTGTCTTTTTAAGTGTTTGTTTGTTATTTAAAAATTTTGTAAAACCAATAAAAATTTTATAGAAAAAAAAAAAGGAAGAGGTAGAGCAAGGCTAGAGTCTTAAACTGGTGTACGGGGGGCGGAGACTCAGACGGAGCTTCAGCGGTCTAGAGTTTCAGACGTAGAACTGCACGCTGCTGATGTGAAAGACAAACAGAACTTCAATAAAGACTTTTGTATATAACAACAAAGTGGCGTTGGTCCTTTGTGAGCTGGGACCTAGGGCAGTTCTGACAGTATGCATGCTCAGAGTAGTCTTTGTAGTTTAAAGAATTTCTTTTGATCTAACTTTGTCCCCATGTGGGGTGTGTTGAAATGCTCAGAAGAAATCTGATTGGTTCTTACGAACACTCTGTAAAAAGTTCTTTTGTGAATAAAACGACCTGGGCCGAGGGGTGGAGGGAGACAGAGATTATTATACGCACCCTTCCCAGAGTCTTGCTGGTTCAAGCCTATGTGTGTATTCTTATTAATCAGAGTTCAATCCTTCCTTTACTTTGTTAATGCCTCATCCAACCTCTCTCAATGTCAATGAAAACTAATAAAAGAAATGAAATGTATTTGGTTTTGTTGTAAATCTATATTTGAAAAATCAAATAAAAACGATAAAAAGGAAAACTAATATATGAAACGATGAAATGACACTGATACAAAAACATTACACATACAGTATGTAGAAGAATGAAAGTTTACTACTCCCTCTTCCCCTCCTCTTCCCCTACACTTCTCTTCTCCCCCAACCTTATACCGTATACAAGATTAAGGCTCACATTGAATATAACCGATCTGTAAAAAGGATATTATGATCAGAAAACGGAGGTGATGTGTGTGCTTTTGTAACCCAAGAAAATCTTTACTGAAAATGTTTTAATGAAAACTTCATCTCAACACGGACTTGCATTTAGCTATGAGGCCCGTACCTCAGAAGAAGAGCCTATGCTTTGAATATGCAAGGGCTTAAGTTTCATCCCTGAGATCTCTGGATAGGAATGGGACTCATGTCTGAAGCCTTGGAAATCTTGGGCCAGGCAGTGCACACAAGTCCTCTTCCATCTTGGACAAGGACTCCCACCATTCCTGACTACAAGCTTAAGCTGGCTGGGGATGTTGTGAACTTCAGGCAATGAACACCCAGTATGTAAAGCCGAAGAGCTCTGGGACAGATACTATGGAACAGGATTGATCAGTGGGCGGACGTGACATTCCTGAGTAGAACATTACACATGGCACCATTGCCAAGAGCCATGAAATTGCTGTTGATCTTCCGATGGATGAAATATCTGCATGGGAGTATGTGTGCTAATTGGGAATTACTTAATTAACTGGTCTACAGCCTATTTAGTAGCGTAGATACCTCTGGTGGAGTCACACAGTAGAAATTCTTCCAGTGTAGACTCAATGTTTCCCTTGCACTCTTTGGAACAGTGAAATGGAGCTTCTTCTGGGCCTCCTGCTTGGGGTGATTGGACTTATAGGGATTCTTTTCCTGTTGCTTCTCTCCTTTGCAATTTATTATGATCTTTCCAGGAGTAAAATCCCATCTGGATTTGACAGTCCATTAAAGCTTCGGGTCATTCACTGGATTATCATTCTGGTGGTCATTGTGGTAAGTTGGGGACTTGTTGAGCCATTATGTGATGCAGCAGATTATTCTTATGATCTTATGTGAAAGGTGATTAAGAAATGATGATGATGATCATGATGACAACAAGAAGAAGCATCTTTAATTTTTTTCTTTATGATTTTCAGTTATATGCATTTCAATATTTTTACAGTCATTTTAACATTTCAAAACTTGCTATTATGGTAAGTTGGGGCTGGATGAGCAACAGGTGAAGCAAGTGAACCAACAGGTTCTTATGTTCTTATGTGATTAAGGTGATTAAGAAATGTAATTATTCTTATTCTTATTAGCAATCTTTAATACATCTTTAGATGTCAGGCAAAAACATTTCTAAGTCCTTTTAAATGTGTTTGAGGGAGGGATGTTTTTGGTTTCTATATATTTTATATATACCACTTCTATATCTTTTATTGGTTTGCTTTGCACTTCTTTTTATTATGTATTTTGTGTTTTTATCTAGTATTTTTATTCTGTAAACCACCCTTTGATCTTTGTATGAAGGTGGGTATACAAATTTATTTATTTAATAATAATAGTTTATATATTTCAGTAATTCATATACATACTGCACAATAGAGCATGAAATGAGGAAAATCAATGAGTTTACTTGATGATGATGGATGAAGATATTATCAGATTTAACAAGGGCTTTATTTTTAACCTGTAGAGGGACACACATAGAGACAAATATATTAGTCACACTAATAATATGGTTTGTTTACATCATGGTTTCTTCAGGAAAACACATATGGTCTCATAGGCAAGCAAGAAGATTGTGGATTGTTTCTCCATAGCTTCTTTTGCCTCTGTACCTTGGCTGGTGTTTGGGTTGGGGTGGCCAAACAAACCATGATGTAGGAAAGCTTTTGGGTTTCGACATCAAGCCAAACCATTGGATCGCTTATTGTGACCCAGGGCTGCCTCTAATGATAGTCCCATTCTAAGCAGACTGATTGAAATTAATGGACATGGCTAACATGCACTCATTCATTTCCATAGGTCTACTTTAAATAGGACTTATTTGGATACCACCCCCTGTGAATAGGATGCAAATGTGGGCACTATTTTCATGAGACTGTTCCTTTGCCCAACAGGGGAAGTGTCTTGAACTGCTGGGTATCTGCAGCCAGTTTGCCTTTATCCGCTTCCTCCAGATTTTCTGGAAGCCAAGAGTGGATCCCAGCCTCTCTGCCAAAGATCTGCATTTTGACGGGGTTCCTGTGAGGGTTTATCAGCCCAAAGCACCATCTGCTGGCCCAAGGAAAGGATTTATGTTCTTCCATGGAGGTGCTGGGATGATTGGAAACATCGGTAAGAGATTAAGGCTGTCAGCCTGTGATGGAGGCAAGCCCCATTGAACTCAAGTAAGCCCATGTAGAATCGTGGAAAAGGAGAGTTGGGAGGGATCCCAAGGGGTCATGTAGACCAACACCCTGCAATGAAGGAATCACAGATGAAGAAGCCCTGCCACCTTCCAAGGGAGTCCGTTCCCTGTTGAAAAACTCGTACCATCAGAAAGGTGTTCCTAATGTTTAGCTGGAATTTCCTTTCTGGGTAGAAGTGCTTAAGGTATCAATGTAAGAGAGGTTTACTGGGCTGAGATACAAGAATGATGGTGGTAGTTCCTGAAGGGACAAGGGGCATACGTGTGCTTTGGATTATTTTTATTTATATGCATATATGCCGCGGGTGGCTCTGTTGGTTAAACCACAGTGCCTAGGGCTTGCCAATCAGAAGGTCGGCGGTTCGAATCCCCGCAACAGGGTGAGCTCCCATTGCTCGGTCCCTGCTCCTGCCAACCTAGCAGTTCAAAAGTACGTCAAAGTGCAAGTAGATAAATAGGTGAAGGTAAACGGCGTTTCTGTGTGCTGCTCTGTTTCGCCAGAAGCGGCTTAGTCATGCTGGCCACATGACCCGGAAGCTTTATGCCGGCTCCCCCGGCCAATAAAGCGAGATGAGCGCCGCAACCCCAGAGTCAGTCACGGCTGGACCTAATAGTCAGGGGTCCCTCTACCTTTACCTATGCTGACTTAGGTCAACAGGAAGAAACAAACAAATGGAGGCTCTTGTTATCATGGCTTCCCAGACCCCACATCTCTATTAAGGATTTTTCGTAAGGTCTTGAATTTATGCCACACTTTAAGTTTTCACAGTCAGAATCTGGAAAGAAAGTGCGGCTTATATTTGGGCCAATACAGCATATAATAATTGCTGCTCCTGATCGCTCTGTTTACCAGCCCAGCCACCCTCCCCCCCCTGGCCACTCCCTCATTTACACCTGACCCAATCCCTCACCTCACCTCACCCCACCCCACAACCACCCCACACACATGTGCTAAATAAGTCAACAAATCAACAAACTGCACTTGCACCAGCTTTCATTTGCAAGACCAAATGCAATTTCACAAGTTAGCAATTAATACTGATACTCTTGGCTACAGATCACAGTGACATTGTGTTGCAACAGCTTATAAAGTAGCAACCTAGTAATCCCATTGCACCAGAAGTGGTTTTAGTCATGCTGGTGACATGACCCATAAAGCTGTCCGTGGACAAACAACATCTCCCTCAGCCTGAAGCGAGATGAGCGCCACACCCCATAGTCACCTTTGACTGCACTTAACTGTCCAGGGTTCCTTTACTTTTTTTACCTATAAAGTAGTTACTTCAGGAGGAAGGAAGGCTAGAATCAAGTGGAGAGCTTGCCATTATTAGAGACATTGATATTGTGGTGTGGTGGGAGACAACTGTGCCCCTCGCAGAGCTTGCTTCCTGAAATGCAAGAGCCATGATCCTGGACCATTGACCATGCTGACTGGAGAAATGTTTTTTGAGGTGGGCATTTGGGGGGTTATGATAACAAGTCCCCCCCCCCCGTTTCTGAAAATGGACCTAAGTTTGCATCTATGCATATCGATGATAACATGTGAATTAAATGAAAACTTGCAAACCATTGGCTGGGTGCCCCTTAAGGCTAGGAGTTATATGTGTGTAATTGGATTGAGTTTGCTTATAAAAGGTGAACCTATTTAATTTGCCTTTTGCAAATCAATTTGTGAACCCAGAACCAGTCTCTGAAACTTATAATGTGAAAGAGCTTCATATTTAGAATTTCCCTTCCAACTTTTGAGTGTCCTACCAAGATGTCTGCAGCAAAATCACCAAGGAGACCGATTCTTACAGTGCAGTACTTGAGCTGTGTGATGTACACATGTGAATGAAAAGGTTTATTTTAGAAAAAATTGCATGTACAAATACATTATATATCGGAAGACTGCTGTTCAAAAATGTGCTTTTAAAGGCAAGACTGGAGGCAGCAGATAATTACCTCCCTATTTAAAATTTCCCTCTCATCTTGCTAGACTGCTACCAAGATGTCTGCAGCAAAATTGCCAAGGAGACTGATTCAGTGGTTGTGTCTGTTGAGTAAGTAAATGCAACAACGTATCCTTTCAAATGGAAAGTGTGTGTGTGTGTGTGTGTGTGTGTGTGTGTGTGTGTGTGTGCTTTGCACCCAGCATGTTGCTGTATTTTGATGGCATCCCTTGCCATATTCTTTGCAGGAGAAAAAGGCTCCCCATGAAAGCTGTCAACATTCCGATATTAATTTTTATTAGTTTTCAGTTACAATAATCCAATAATACCTTATTATAACAATGCCAAATTATAATGCAGTTAGTAATACCAATCATTCAGATGCCAAATTATACAATTTAGGTACTCTCCTGTGTGCTAGAATTAACGACTTCCATTTGTATTGACACATTAAATTATTTATAAACTACAGGTGAAGCATTCAAACACTCTACTTGTTCTTCCCGTGTGTTGCAATTATTCTGTCTGTAATGTTTCTTCCTGTCCTTGCAAAATATTATGTCTATCTTTTGCCAGTTGTTGTTGTTCTCCATCATGCCTTGGGCAGAGCTAGTGTCCCATTGTTGTTTCAGAAGTTCTCCATTGCTCCATCCTGTGCTTCATTGTTTTGCAACTTTAGCAGCAGCTGCAAACATCACACTGTCCCAATAAATATCCTGTTTTCGCCATTTTTCTCTCATCCTTGGAAGGAGAGTAAGCTGTTGAACTTCAAATAACTCAGTAATGAACTTTATCAACTCCTTGGCAAGCTCACAGATTCCTCTCATCCCTCCGTTCAGCCGAAGTTAAGCGATTACACTTCCAATTTAATTAAATTCCAAGTCCTTTTAGCATTATTCAGATCAGTCTGAGGATAATAAAGAATAGGGAAGAGTCAGCTCTAAGTTTCCATCACAAACCTTTTGCAAAATAGAGCTTCCCTCCATTTTCCCCTTTTTTGTTTTGTTTTACACACACAGTTCCATTTGATGTTATATTCCATAGCTGCTATCCAGTTTTCACCGTCTTCATCTGTACATCCATAATTTGAACTAGCATTTCAAAGGAGAACTGCCAAATCATAAATGTATAGAATAAAACTTTATATAAAGAAGCCGTAGGCTCCCCTCCCCACACTGTCTTTTATACCTAATGAAGTCTTCTTTCAAGTTCAAACCTTAATGAACTTGCAGCTGCTTCAATTCTGCAGTGTATAATCTCATCTCTTCTAGCACGTGTCTGTACATTAGTCGAAATTAAACTCTAATTAACAGAAGAGCCTCTGCTGCTTAATGGCGGCATAGGAGGGTTATTGGCAGGTGAAGTGCTTTTGCACTCAGCGCCTCCCTGCCTCCCGCTTTCCATGCTGGAGCGAGAGTCAGGTACCGAGACAAACTGCAAGTGAAGCCCATTCCCCCCTGTCCCTGGGGGGGGGGATTTGCAAGGATAATTACTCTCAATCATCCTTGTTTGCTTCTTCACCAACGATCTCCCGCTGTTGTGGGAGCTGCCTCCATTGAGGCAGACTGGAAGAGGAAGCCGGAAGCAATCAACATTCTGTTCTGTGATTGCAAATCAGAGCTTCATGTGCTTAAGACATGAAAATGCTCACTTCTGTGGGGAGACTATGAGCTGGGCATAAGGCCTTGCACAGCACCGCTACCCAGGGCCTCCAGATCAGCCTCAACTTGGAAACCACCCAACCCAGATCCAGCCTACAATCAATTCAGAGATGGGGCTAATAATGTTCATTTAGGGCTTTTATAGAGTTGCCATATTTCAAACAGGGAAAATCCGGACAGAAAAGTTGTTGAGCTATTTTTATGGGGAAATGGCAGAAACGGCACTGCTGACATGGACTGCCATATGTCCGGATTTCCCCCGACATTGTTTCTGATTTGTGCCTGGACATTGCTGTATTCTGGATGTGCCTGGGAAATTCTGGACGTATGGCAACTAAATCTCTCATTAAACTTAGAGTCAGGAAGGAACAGGTAAATGAGAGGTCATGCCCCTGCATCTAAACAGAAGCGGGAGGGAAAGTTGCAAGTGGCAAATGCTATTGCACCACCTGGATCCAATCCTGAAGGGTTCTGCTTCCCTGGCTCTTTTGCTAGCTGGAAAAGTCAGTTTTTTAAGGGCATGATCCAGCTGACTTTCCCCTGCACTGTATCTGCTATAACTGATCCATCAGGCTCTTCTTGGAATCCTATGTGCTCATGGATGTGTTTGGAAAAGATCCTGGAAGCTTAAAACTCTGCTTCTGTTTTATTCACCAGCTACCGCCTGCCTCCAGAGCATTGTTTTATCTGTGCTCTCTTGTGTTTTGGTTTTTTAAATTATTGTTAGTGGTATTTTATGACCTTTTACTGTGTCAATCAGCTTTTGGTGATCCATCAGCATTGGAAGGGCAGGATTCACACACCTGTGTGAAGCAGGGGGTGGACCCTTCAGAACCAGGGTTCAAATGTCACACACACTCAGCCAGCTGTGCCTCTTGCCCTCAGGACTCACAAATGCCACTCTTCCTCCCCTACCCAGGCCACACCCTTCTTTTCTGGGATGCTAGCATCCCAAATTCATATATATGTAAAGGGTTAATTGCAAGAGCTGTAGAATTCTCTGACATCATACACGCTGTAGCAGTTATGACAGTCATGGCAGTTGGTACGGCAGTGACAGCTATTAACAGTCTTTTGCGTGAGAGCAGCTGAACTGTTGTTCTGCTGTCTGCCTCAGGGTTAGTTAGTCTGTAACAGTTTAATCTATGTGACATACCTTTTAGGTGTGCATCATTTCGGGACACAGTAATTCAGTTAACCAGAGGTTAAACTAACCCCATTCCAGCTCCAGGAGAAGCTCTAAAATGAATGAGCAATTTAATAAACATTCACCTGCATTGTATATTTTAGCTGCAACTGCAAGTGCACTAAGTACATACCCTCCAACATTTCTCTGATGAAAATAGGGACATCCTCTCACACTGAGAGCCAGTGTGGTGTAGTGGTTAAGAGTGGTAGACTTGTAATCTGGTGAACCGGGTTCGTGTCTCCGCTCCTCCACATGCAGCTGCTGGGTGACCTTGGGCCAGTCACACTTCTCTGAAGTCTCTCAGCTTCACTCACCTCACAGAGTGTTTGCTGTGGGGGAGGAAGGGAAAGGAGAATGTTAGCCGCTTTGAGACTCCTTCGGGTAGTGATAAAGTGGGATATCAAATCCAAACTCCTCCTCCTCCTCCTCCTCCTCCTCCTCCTCCTCCTCCTCCTCCTCCTCTTCTTCTTCATACTGATGATTTCTTTTAAACTATTCCACACATCTTACTGGGTTGCCCCAGCCACTCTGGGCAGCTTCCAACATATAAAAAAATATAATAAAACATTAAAAAAACCTTTCCTATACAGGATTGCCTTCAGATAGCTCAGGAGTTGGGTAACTCCAAACCCTCCAACATTTATCCAATGAAAGTATGGATGTCCTAAGGGAAAGCAGGACATTACGAGATCAAATCAGAAACCAGAACAGCTGCTATATTTTAAAAAAATATTTTTTAATTAATTTTCCAAATTATTACAAATCAGACCAAATTCCTTAAATTTAATACAATTTCTTGAAATCAGGTTTCTCACTCCTGTTGCAAACACGTGTCGATCATTCCTCCCCGTAGCTGCATCTTCTCTTGTTTAATGTTCGGTTGTCATCCTTCACTAGACGTTAGTCCATTCTTGCAGCTGACTGGTCTTTCCTCCTTACAAACAGTGCCTCCGTTAAATCTTATAAATATATAATCCATTTTACGTGTGTAGTCCTTCATTTACATTGTTGTTTCAGACCTGGTGAGCAGGGAGAATTAATTACTATCTTCCTTTGTTCTGTTCTTTGCCAGCTTATCTGGGTGGTACGAGGTCACATTCCATTCCTTTCACTGTTCACCAACTAGCATACTGGCTGCAGCCTAAATAACTCACAGAGTACATAAACAATCTTAATCTTAAACAATGTTAATCTGCCATTAACATTCCGCTCTGGAGTTCTTCCTCGTCAAACAATAATAATAATAATAAATTTTATTTATATCCTGCCCTCCCCAGCTGAAGCCGGGCTCAGAGCGGCTAACAACAGTAAAATGATAAAACTTTCTAAAATCTTTTCATTATAAAATTAATTCCAATCAAATTAATGGCAACCATTGGGCTAAAAGTTCTGTGAGGATTGCCAAAGGAGGGAGTCAGGCTGTGCCCTTGCCAAAGGCCTGGTGCAGGGGTCTGCAACCCGCGGCTCCGGAGCCGCATGTGGCTCTTTTACACCTTTGCTGCGGCTCCAGGGCGGATACTAGCGAGGGGAGGAGGCGCATTGTGCGCCCCGACACTCCCCACTGTGGCGGGCGCTGTACTGGCTGTTGAGGTGGGAGGGCATAAAAAAAACCAACCATGTTAAATTCCTGTTAAGCATAAATCAAAAGCCTCCCCCCTCTTTTCCAAGGTGACAGACAGAATAACAGAGCCAAGTCTACGCACGTCTTTTTCATTTCACAGGGGAGGACGAGAAAAAGAAGACAATTTAGAAACCACATGAAAGCACAAAGCACCTTGTTCTCCCGCTTCCTTTCTTGGTTGTTGTGTGGGTTTTCAAGCTTCAGGAAAAAAACATTCAGATACCTTCAAAGAGCCAAGCCCCATTCTTTTGGCAACTGATTGATTGCAGCCCATTATCATATGTCGGTCCAGGAGTGCCTCTAATCAATATTCCAAACTGCCTCTAATAAATACTCCAAATTGAGGAGGAACCAACCATAAATCATGCCTGAGACGGAGGCTCATCCATGGCAGGGACACACTCCCGGGTCGCACCCGTTCTGTCTTTCAAGTTGGCAGACATGGGCTAAAGTGGCACAGCAGGATGCAGTGAGCTCCCCAGACCACACTGGGGACATCGCCAGGTTTTTTGCCTCATAAATATGTGAGGGCAGTGGGGAGCAACCGCCATTAACTCGTGTCCCAGGTGGAAACTGGGAAAGCTTCTCTAAATCAGGGATGTCCCTGGAAAATAGGAACATTTGGAGGGTCTGGAAGTAAAAGGTATATGTTATTTAATTGTTAAAAGAGTGTGTCTTGTGTAGTTTTTATAGAAGGAAAAAGAGAACTAATAAAAGGGTCATAGCACTCAGGGCTGCCTTCCACATACCCTGCAAATGGGAGTCTAGTTAGTGTCTAACTTCCACATCACGCACCCTGTCTTGTGCCCTCATCCCTTGATCTTACCTGCCTGGAATTTGTCCCTGATCTGAGGCAATCCCTCTTGAAGAGGATTCTGCATGAGTTCAAAGGTTAACCATCTGCAGATGGGGTGTACACAGGGCTTTTTTTCAGGGGGAACTCAAAGGAACTCAGTTCCAGCACCACTCAGGTGGGTTCTGGCACCTCTCAGGTGGGCACCATTGCCATTCTAAGAGAATGAGGGAGGTGTTCATGATTCATGGAGATTTCTGGACCATATTTCTGGACTTCTTTTTCTAGAAAAATAGCCCTGGGGGTACATCCCAGTTGGGTTGCACATCCCACATACAGTGGTACCTCGGGTTACATACGCTTCAGGTTACAGACTGCGCTAACCCAGAAATAGTACCTCGGGTTAAGAACTTTGCTTCAGGATGAGAACAGAAATCGTGCTCCAGTGGCACAGCAGCAGCAGGAGGCCCCATTAGCTAAAGTGGTGCTTCAGGTTAAGAACAGTTTCAGGTTAAGAACGGACCTCTGGAGCGAATTAAGTACTTAACCCGAGGTACCACTGTATATAGTAATGCCTGAGCAAGAATTTGGAGGGCTATTCATGGATACTTGCAGGAATGCTGCTGAAGACCAGCTGCTTGAAGCCACAGGAAGAGGGCCTTGTGTTTGGGCCCTGCTTGCAGGTGCCTCATAGAAAGCTGCTTGGACCTGGTGAGAACAGGATACTGTAGTAGATGGCCATGAGCCTGATCTAGCAGGCCCTTCTGGTGTTCTTATGTGATCATGAATGTGTTTGGAAAAGGTTCTGGAAGCTCACCTCTTTGCTTCTGTTTTATTCTGCAGCTACCGCCTGTCTCCTGAGCATCTTCCTCCCGCTCAGTACAAGGACTGCCTTGCTGCTACCATACACTTAATGCAAAATGCAGCTTCCCATGGGGTGGATCCTTCCAAGATCATCGTTGGTGGGGACAGTGCAGGGGGCAATTATGCTACTGTTGTTGCCCAGAAACTGGTGGAGAGATCAGACCTTCCAAAACTACGGGCTCAAGTGCTCATCTATGGGACTTCCCAGGCTATGGACCTCAACACGCCTTCCTATCAGCAGAACAGCTCAATGCCCCCCATGTTCCGGGAAAGTGTTGCTTACTTTGGAATGAAGTATATTGGAAAGGACACTTCTTTGGCAGGGCTGCTCCTGAAGGGCTCTCACGTGCCAGATTCAATGAGGCTGAAATATGGGAAGTGGGTGAGTCCTGACAACCTTCCAGAGAGATTTAAGGGGAGAGGCTACAAACAAGTCCCACTTGCTCCTTATGAACCTGAAGTCTATAGGCAATTGTCAGAGACATTAGAAGATGATTTTTCTTGCCTTTTTGCTGAGGACTCTGTCATCCAGAAGCTTCCTGAAACCCTGACTGTGAGCTGCGAATACGATGTATTACGAGATGACACACTGCTGTACAAGAAACGTATGGAGGACAATGGGGTGAAAGTCAGCTGGTTCCATGTTGAGAACGGGTTTCATGGGGTGCTAAACCTCTTTGACGCAGGTGTCTTCACAGTCCCCGCTTCAATTGAATTAATGGACAGGATTATCGACTTTGTCAAAAACCTATGAGAGGAAATCTCTTGAATTTGTGGGTCATTCATAAGGAAGGGAGAATCTGCCAACTTTAGCTTCTGACATTTTGTCACTTTTCCAGTCATAAATCAGCTCTCCACAATTCTGTAGTTATATGTGGTTCTTGGGGACAGCGGGGAATTGCTCATGAAAATTCACCAGCACTTTTGTGTGAAATTTTCCTAATAAACACTTTTACTCTGCATGGTGTTTTGACTAATATACACATGATTAGAACCCATTTGCTCTAATATAATACATTTCTATATTGTTTTCACTAATATATATATTTTTTTGACATTTCCCCTTCCATTTTCATTTTACTACACACTGGTTGGCTGGAGATTTGCACTCCTAATGCTATTCTAGGCTGAATCAACAGAATTATAGGGTCCAGATCAAGAGAAGTAACAGTTTCACTCCATTTTATCTAAACCAGACCTGACCAGGAGGACTGTGTCCAGTTCTGGGTGCCACAAATTAAGTAGGATATTGATAAGCTGGAATCTGTGCAGAGGATGTAGGTCAGGCTGATCAAGGGTCTGGAAACCAAGCCTTATAAGGAATCATTGATGCAGTTGTATATGTTTAGCTTGGAGAAGAGAACAGTGAGGTGATATAGTAGCCATCTTCAAATATATAAAGGGCTGTCACATGGGAGATGGAGCAAGCTTGTTTTCTGCTACTTCAGAGGGTAGGACTTGAATCAAGGGATTCAAATGATAAGCAAGGAGATTCAGACTATACATTAGGAATAACTTGCTGAGGGTAAGAGCTGATCAGCATTGGAATGGATTAGCTCAGAAGGTAGTGGGACCACCTTCATTGGAAGTTTTTCATCAGAAGTTTAATGGCAACCTGTTTGGGATTTTTAGGTGTGATTCCTGCATTGCTGGTGGTTGACCTAGATGACGCAATGCGTCCCTTTCAGCACTACAGATGTATGATTCTATAAGCTTTTTATCAATTCATGGGCTGTATTCAATGGTAGTGCTGCTCAGAGGACTCTATGGCATCAAAAATGTAACAATGTTGGGGCCCAATTAACTTTTAAGGAAGAGAATTCCAAAGAACTGGCATGTGAGTGCTCCAAGCACATGCTCAAGTCCCACCATGTTTTACTGCAGGGATACATGGCACCATCAACAGATCTTCATCCAAAGTACTAAGTAACCAGGGTTGGATGGGAGAGGGAAGAATTGTCTTCTCATACCCTGTCCAGAACCAGAACCATCCTATAAAGTACAGTGCATCTCCCTACTTTGTGGAATTTAGGGCTTGACCTAACCATCCGCACCTCCAAGGTGCAGCCAAAGACAGCACCTTGACGGTCTTTCTTAATTTAGATGCAACAGAGTGATAAAGATGGGTATCACCCACATGTAGATGATACTTCACACCATCTCTCCTGAAAACAATTCCCACCAGCTTAATAGAGATGTTCATATAACACGGAGTAGAAATTCCAGTTCCTAAGCCACCAGGGAGTGTCCTCCCATAAGTAGTTTCAAAAAATGGCTTTGGTGGTAGGAGTGGAACCATTGACACACAGTGACCCAACCCACACCTCCTTAATATGCTCCAAAAACATACCATGGTCAACAGCAGGACTTTTTTTTAGCTGCAACTCACTAGAACTCAGGTCCAGCACCTCTCAGGTAGGCCCCATTTCCATTATAAGAGAACAAGGGAGATATTCCTGGTGAATTCCAGTACCTCTTTTTCCCGAAAAACCACACTAGTGAACAGTATCAAAGGTGCTGTGAAATCAATCAGAACAAGGAGGATCACACTCCCTATATCTTTCTTACAACAAATGCCAGGGTCACCAAGGCAGTTCCAGTGCCATGGCTAGGCCTGAAGCCAGACTGGAATGAAGCCAATTAATCTGTTTCTTATGAGGATATGTGGAGCTGCATTGCTGCAACCTTCTTTGCCCACAGAGGGGATATTCAGCACTGGTAGCGTTGCTGTTGTCATGTGTCCTCTTTTTCCAGGACACGTCCTCTTTTTCAGGGGTAAAATTTGATACAAGTTGCCTTTATTTGCTTTTAATAGCCGTCACAGCATCCTCTGTTTTGCTCTTCAAAACATGGCAACTCTATGAATTCGACCATAACTATTTATCAAATAGTAAAAATCCTCAAATCTTGGTCTGTAGCAAATTGGCAGCCATGTGGCCCTTAAAATATTCCCGAGAAGGTTCACCACCCCTGATCTCCAAAGCCATTGCAAAGATGGAAAAAGGCATTGGAGGGAGGAGAAAGAAAGCAAACTCATGCACAATCGATTTGTAAGTGAAAAGAACTATGGGGAGAGCTTTTTCCAAGATATTTCCTTCTGCAGAGGAGTTATTTAGTGTCATTCAGAGTCAAGATGGCTTTATTCTCCTGTACTATTTCAGACATGTGATACTTAAGGGATCCTGAGAATCATCTAGTCCAACCCCCTGCAACGCAGGAGTATGCAGCTGTTCCATATGGGGATCAAACTTGCAACTTTAGCATTATCACCCCCAACTGAGCTATCCAGGATTATGTTCTTATGCCGCTCAGAACGTTTCTGAAGCAACTCTAAGGACATGAGAGTTTTGATTCACCTTTCTAGGTCTTATGGGTGTAACCTGAGCTTTGAAGCAGCCTGCTGAGTAACTTAGAATAACACGTTAAGTTAAGAACATAAAAGCAGCCCTGCTGGATCAGATAAAAGGTTTCTCCCAGGAGCAAGAAGAATTCAGCCACCCCCTTCAGCAGCCCTGCTTGACTGGGAGGAGAAAGCTGTGTGGGTTGTGTGTGTATATTGAAACAGTACCCTTTTATTGCCAGAATGACATTTGTTGCGCCAACCACTTTTGACCTTTGCCCTATCTCTGGAAGGGTTGCTCATGCAGCCCGTGAATTAAAAAAGTCTGCCCCCTCCTGGCTTATCAAGACCAATTCCCTGTTTCCTGCAGTAGTAAACCCGCAGGTCATAAGTGCAAAGCTTTCTCCCTCTACCACTCCTTAGACACCAGTATTCAGAGGATGTTGCTTTTGATCCTAGGGATACTATATATTCTTTGGTGATCACTCGTAACTGAGTAAGATTGTCTTCCATGAATATTGTCTTAGCAGTGTGTCTGTAAGTGACTGTGGAGGCCAATTCTGGATCCACACATCCTTCCACAGTGGGGACATAGGTTTTTGGGTGGGAGCTGATCACAACGAGGGTTTGCCAAATGTGCCTTCCTCTTAGCACGTTTCTCCCTTTTCTCCTGAGTTCATGCTTTTTCAAAGTCCATGATGCCTTTGGTAGAGACTATTCTCCAACTGGAGCCCTTGCAGGCCAGTGATTCCCAGTTGTCAGTGTTTATACTATATATTTTTAGATTGGATTTGTGAGTGTCTTTAAAGCATTTTGCTTTCCATTCTTACGTTGGGAATACAGTGGTACCTCAAGTTACATACGCTTCAGGTTACATACACTTCAGGTTACAGACTCTGCTAACCCAGAAATAGTGCTTCCGGTTAAGAACTTTGCTTCAGGATAAGAACAGAAATTGTGCTCCGGCGGTGCGGTGGCAGCAGGTGGCCCCATTAGCAAAAGTGGTGCTTCAGGTTAAGAACAGTTTCAGGTTAAGAACAGACCTCCAGAATGAATTAAGTGTTGGGATATTTCCGTTCCACCTTAAAAGGGAGCAGGCTTTGAGAGTCACAGAGTCTGCGCATGTCCTGTTCACAGGATGTTTATGTTCTGATTTTCCTTTCGATTTCAGTCGGGTCAAAGACACTGACTCAGAACGGTCATGTTTTTCCTTTGTTCTGTTCAACGCTAAATAAAGTCTGTAAAATATGCTCTTCTGCGGTGCAAGCTTTCTGCTGTGTTTCTGCTGATAAAGAACAGTGTGCACAAGCTCTGGAATGTGGCAATCTATTTCCAGACCGGCTTCGTGTCGCTAACTGCTGGATCTGCCTGTCTACGGGAGATCGATGGACGTCCGGCATCACGGCTTGGGCCATGATGGACTATATCTCCCTGGCAGTTTCCCAACAACAAGGTTTCGGGCCCAGATTCACAGCACCTACAGGAGAGTAAATGCTGCAACAGACTGCGTTTGAGAGGTATGTTGTGGGGAAAGCGAAAGAAAGGGACGCTTTTCTGTTTGCCTCGCAAGGAGCCTTTGGAACTCCGGCAGATTAATTGGCCTGGGAGCCGAGCCAGAGAGTTCATGATTAATGGGCTGCCAAGATAAGGAGTCTTTGAAGGCATAAAAGGCTCACGGCTCAAGCAAAAGGCTGGAAATGGAGTTTTTCCAAGCTTATGGAGATAGTGTTCTAAGTTGGATGGGCAGAATTATGAAACCTGGGCAAAATGGTGTGAAAGTTTGCTGCGTCAGTTTTGGGTGTGGCATACCGTGAGTGAGGCCCCCCCCCCCAGTTCCTCTGACAGGGAGATGGAAAGCCGATGATTTGAAGGCGATAGACGTAATAGTCTTATCCGTATCTCTTGAGGAAATTAAGACGCTGGCTGGCAACACCACTGCACGTGGAATGTGGTATGCTTTGATGAAAGCTCACAAGCCAGTAATCCCAGCCCAGAGTTTGACTGCATCGGAGGTCCTAGCTGTTTCCCAGAATGCGAGTGAATGCAGGGATGCTGAGGGCACCGGTTGCAAGTTGCAGAGGGAGCTGACTGTCACGTCATCCCAGGCAGCATACCAGCCTCCAGGGGGAGCCAAGGAGTCGGCAGCTGAGAGCTCTGTTTCTCGTGAGAACCAAGGTCATCGCCTTTGCAGAGGCCGGAAAGGCAAAGGTAAACACAGGCAGGTGTCTGCAGATGGCCAGGAGCAGAGGGAGGGTGAAGAGCCCGCGCCAGGGAAAAACAAAGCGTTGTTTGCTGGCACAGCTTCACCAAAGGCTAAAGGCACGTCTGCTGACCAGAAGCAGGGGGGCAAGCTGCAAAAGCCCACGCCAGTGGAAAACAAGGCTATGTTTGCTGGCACAGCTTCACCAAAGGCTAAAGGCACGTCTGGTGGCCAGGAGCAGCAGGGGGGCAAGCTGCAAAAGCCCACACCGGTGCAAAACAAGGGTTTGCTTGCTGTAAAGACTGCTCCAACAGCCAAAGGCAGATTTATTGTTGATTCAGGTGCGACCCGCCACATCTCGAATGACTGCCATCTCTTTATCTCCTTCAAGCCTCAGGAAGGTGAGATCCACCTGGCTGATGGAAGGACTGTTGCAAATTGCAGGAGAAGGGACTGTGAAACTTGCAAGTCTGCACACTACCATCAGTAATGTACTTTATGTTCCAGGCTCTGCAAGCAATTTGCTTAGCGTTCCACAGCTTACTGGGCGTGGTTTTCAGATTTCCTTCAAGAGGAGCGTCTGTGTCATCAGTAAAGGCAAAGAGGACTATTTGCATGCAAAGTTTATGGATGGTTTGTTCCATATAACTTATGATGACACTGCTGTTGTATCTAATGCTGATTCTTGTTGTGTTGCACAAACTAACAAAGTTCTTCATGCAGGTTGCATTCACGATGCGCATCGAAGGTTTGGTCACCTCTCTTGGAAGGCACTGGCCAAGATGCCAGAGGTGGTTGAGGGTTTGAACATCAAATCCTGTAAATTTCACATGAAATGTGTATCTTGTGCAGAGAACAAGGTGAAGGTTGCTCCAAAAGGCAAGGAGTCTAGCAGGCAGGCTTCCAAACCCTACCAGCTAGTGCATGCGGACCTGGTTGGGCCACTTGCACCCTCTTTAGGAGGAGAAAGGTACTTCATGATTCTGATTGATTCTTTTTCCAGGTTCATTCATGTGTTTTTGCTCGAACAGAAATCGCAAGCGTTTCCGAAGTTTAAGGCATTCTGTGCTTGGTTGGAAAATGTGCACGGTAAACGTATTTCCTGTTTGTTTACTGATCGGGGCGGGAATTTACTTCTCAGCAGTTTGAAGCTTTCCTGATTGAGAAGGGAATCCAACATGACATGTCAACGCCCAGATCATCATGGATGAATGGGCTTGCGGAGAGAGCAAATCAGACATTGCTGCAAGGAATCAAAACCTTGTTGCATGATGCCAATCTCCCTGATAAGTTTTGGGGGGAAGCTTTGGGGAATTTGGTTTATTCCTTTAATCGCAGATTGTCATCACCCATTGGTTGTACCCCCTATGAGAAGATGTTTGGCAAGAAACCCAACACCAAACACATGAGAATCTTCGGATCTGACATGTGGGTACACTCCCCACAAACCAACAAGCTTGGGAAGCGTGGGGCACATGGTTTGTTCATGGGGTACGAAAAAGGTGCATACAGGGTATGGATGACTAACTCTAAGTCCATTAAGTTCACAAGGAGTGTTGAGTACAATCCCAAGTGGGGGGAAAATGTGGGAATTTTCCAGAGTTACCCAGAGGAGGATGAAGGCGATGTCAAGCAAGCAGCTAAAGATGAGAAAGCTGCTGCTGATGAGGATGAGGATGAGGATGAGGATGATGATGAGGATGAGGATGATGATGATGATGATGATGATGATCAGAGTTCGGATTCCAGTTCAGTGAGCGGCGCTGCTGCTGGTGTCAGTGACAGTGATGACACAGCAGACTACAAGAGCGCAAAGGCCTCAGTCAGACCATCTGATGCGTCTGACAATAAACTGGAAGAACCACTGTTCACCATTGGTCATTTTTCTCCTAAGAAAGAGGAGATGAGTCCAGAAGACTTGCGTCTAGTACGTAGGTCTGAAAGGGAGACCAAGGGCAGACCTCCAAAGAGGTATGCTGATGAGTTTGCTAAGACGGCAACTGCTGTTCTTAGTAGCTCAGAGAAGGTGTGGGAACCTTCAAGCTTCAAAGAGGTTCAGGAGTTAACCTCTAAAGATGCTGAGCCTTGGCTAAATGCCATGAAGGCTGAAGTTGATTCCTTGAACAGGAACCAAACTTGGGAACTGGTACTGGTAGTCCCAGGAATGAGACTGGTTGGCAGCAAATGGGTCTTCAAGGCCAAGACAGACCAAAATGGCAAGGTAGTCAGACACAAAGCCAGATTGGTTGCCAGAGGTTTTTCACAGGTACCAGGACAGGATTACCACGAGACCTACTCACCCACAGTCAAATATGAGAGCATTCGGCTGATGCTCAAGATCGCTGCGGAGGAGAAACTGCATGTTTCCCACCACGACATTAATACAGCTTTTTTGTACGGGATTTTGAACGAAGAGCTGTTCATGCTTCCACCTGATGGGATGGAGATACAGAAGGGAATGGTCTGTAAACTGCGGAAATCCTTATATGGTCTCAAGCAGAGTGCCAGGTGTTGGAACACAAAACTCACTGAAACATTGCTTTCTTTAGGTTTTCACCAGGGCAAAGCTGATCCATGTGTGTTTGTCAAGGAGGAGGGGCAAAACAAACTGTATTGTTTATGTTTTGTTGATGATCTTCTGATGTTTTGGAAGAATCAGGCTTTTTACCAAAGCACCCTGGCTCAGCTGAAGGAGCACTTTGACATGAAGGATCTTGGTGAGGTATCCAACTATCTTTCTCTGCAGGTGGAGAGGGACCAAGCAGGTAATTTTCTGGTACACCAAACACAGAAAATTGCTGATGTATTAACCAGGTTGAATTTGGTTGATGCAAACCCAGCAGACATACCGATGGTGACAGGTTACCAGGTAGTACTGCTGAAGCGTTTTCTGACACAACGCTATACAGATGCATTCTAGGCAAGCTGAATTTCATTGCCAGATGTTCAAGACCTGACATAGCTGTAAGCTGTAATCTGCTTAGCAGACATGCCAACAATCCTACAGTTCAGGATTGGAAAGCTCTGAAGCGCATAGCCTGCTATTTGAAAGGGACTATGCACTACAGGCTGAGGTTCACCAGTCAGAAGACTGGAGGTCTTGAAATCTTTGCAGATGCAAGTTTTGGAAGTGACACCACGGATGGTACAAGCACTTCTGGTGTATGCTACATGTACAACCACTGCCTGTTTGACTGGTTGTGCAAGAAGCAGACAACAGTGAGCCTAAGTTCCTGTGAAGCAGAATTCAATGCTCTGTCATTTTCACTCATGGATTGTGAATGGTTGATGCAACTGTTTAAGGACATCAGAGTGTCTGTGAAATGTCCTGTACAAGTGTATCAAGACAATAGATCGTGTTTGGCTTTGCTGAACTCGGAGAGTTGCAAGCAGAGAACCAAGTACTTGCAGATCAAGCTACATCGTGCAAGAGAGTGTATTCAGAAAGGACTGATTCAAGTGTCCTACATGGCAGGAAATGAAATTCCTGCTGATCTGTTGTCTAAGGTTGTTAACAGAGAACAACTTAAGGTTTATGTACAAAGGTTGCAATTGGGTTGAACCACAGGTACTACAGGTTACACGGAAAGGGGGAGGATGTTGGGATATTTCCGTTCCACCTTAAAAGGGAGCAGGCTTTGAGAGTCACAGAGTCTGCGCATGTCCTGTTCACAGGATGTTTATGTTCTGATTTTCCTTTCGATTTCAGTCGGGTCGAAGACACTGACTCAGAATGATCATGTTTTTCCTTTGTTCTGTTCAACGCTAAATAAAGTCTGTAAAATATGCTCTTCTGCGGTGCAAGCTTTCTGCTGTGTTTCTGCTGATAAAGAACAGTGTGCACAAGCTCTGGAATGTGGCAATCTATTTCCAGACCGGCTTTGTGTCGCTAACTGCTGGATCTGCCTGTCTACGGGAGATCGATGGACGTCCGGCATCACGGCTTGGGCCATGATAGACTATATCTCCCTGGCAGTTTCCCAACATTAAGTACTTAACCCAAGGTACCACTGTAGAGTAGTTGCTTTGGAAGACGATAATCAGGCATCCAAACAACTTGACCAGTCCAACAAAGTTGATGTTGAAGAATCATTGCTTCAACATGGGTGATCTTTGCATCTTTTAGATACTATCTATCATCTATCTATCTGTCTATCTAATCTCCACCGTAACGAGTAGCCATTGATAACCCCACTCCCTACAAACTTGTCTAAAGCCCCTTTTAAGCCGTCCAAACTGATGGTCATTACTACCAGTTTTACTACAAGCCCTTTGTTTTGTAAAGTGATGGGGGGGGGGGAGGAGAAGCATCCACACAATGTCACTGGCACCAGAATGCTAGCTTCCATATTCTCCCTGTTTAATCTGAGATTGCCCTTTCCACAGACAATTAACTAAATTGGTGGTAGGGGGCAATTGGTTGCTGACATCCTGTTTGCAATATGTGAATGACCTGTTTGCATTTCCCAGCATCTCCTGGTACCCCAATTCCATATGTAAAGGAAATTCCAGTCAGGTTGCTAGAGCTCAGTGAGGAACATTTCTTCATTCTCCTTCTACCTTGCTTTTCTTTGCTGAAGCCACTAGAGGTCAGAAAGGAAACGTGGATTAAACTCCAACATAGCAGAGGTTTCAACCTTTTTGAGTCCACGGCTCCCTTAACCAACTACATTCTTTCTGTGGCACCCCTGTGGGGCTCAGGAGCCCAGTTATTCCACTCCTTCCCTGCAAAGCTGGCAGCCTCTCACCCTTTTTGAAACACTTGTGGAGTGTTCCCTCAACCTCCTATCCTCTCCCTTCTCCTTGGGAGTCCTCTGGGCAGCTGCTGTCCCTGGTCTCTGAGCTGCCCCCACCACCCCAAAGAGAGGTGCCTCCTAGAGGCACCATTTGCCTGGGGAGCGTGTAGCCAGGGCTGCTGCAATAAACAGCTGTGCAAGCCTTTGGGAGGCAGAGACGTGAGAGGCCATCCGAGGAGGGGGGGAAGGAAAGAGGGACAGAGGCCAGTGTTGCCCATGGCACCCCTGACCATCAGTCAAGTCACCCCAGAGTGCCATGGTACACTGGTTGAAAACCACTCCTATAGAAGATTAACTCTCTGAAGTTTAAGTTCTTGGCAACTCCCAAATTGTTAATCCTTCCTGTCCAGGCTGTTGTCGAAACCTTCCTTTTAAGATTTAGAAATACAGTACCTTCCACCTTATTGAATTATTCTTCATATTTATTAAGCAGACTGTTTGCTGTATTACAATATATCAGTCATTTGGCGATTGATCAGCCTTCCTGGAAACCACCCAATCCCCCCTCCGGGCCCTAGAGGGGGGCTGCTAGACAGCCATTTAGCCTTTTCTCTCGCTCATAATGAAGAAAATCTTTTGCAAACAGCTGCACTGTGTATTGTCCAAAATATTGTCTCAAACCGTTGTAGTCAACCAACAATTAATTCCTGTTTCCCTTAAACAGCGGAAGATTTGAAATTTTCCGGAACTGAGTAGTAAGGGAGCGCCATTTTATTCCTTTGTTCTCCTATTTTTAACAAGCATTCCAAGTCTTTAAAAAAAAAAGACTTGAAATTACAATCCCAGTTGTAAATAAAAGTCCATCTGTACTCATTTTTTTAAAAAAAGCAATTTAAGTTCTTAATGAGGCTTGGCATGAGGAACCAATTGTTGATATTAAGGAGGGAGAAGAAAAAAACCCCACAGCAAACGCCTCCGCAATCCACACACTATGATGAGAATCTCTTTAAAGTCCGAGCTCATACACCAGAGACTGTATCATTCTGCATGGGGGGGGGCTCCAACTTCTTCGATCCAGACTATGTCTGTTTGTTCTTCAAATCTATTTATTTTCCCAAACAGATGTTCCTGGATATGGGAGTGACATCGGAGAGTGCCAGCCATGACCGTGCTCTTTTTGACCCAGTGTCCTGGTGTTGTTTAGTCGTTTAGTTGTGTCCAACTCTTCGTGACCCCATGGACCAGAGCACACCAGTGTCCTGCTAGCTGCACCTTAATGCGTGCCGGCAAGCACAGACAATCTGCGGTCTTTGAGACAGTCCTCCCCTACCCTGGGGAGGCTGCAGGGCTAATTACCCCCATATCAGCCCTGAATTATCGGCACAGCTGGGGTCCATTCTTGTGGGAGTCAGCCATTTCCCATCACCGGAAACAGGAAGCCAAAAGAAAGTATTTTAAAACAACTGTTGTTAAGATATATCATTTGGAATGTGCTAGACAGAGCCAGACAGAGGACGATAGCAGGTGGGTGTCCTGTCACCCCAACATAAATCCTGGCTGTGTCCATGCTCAGTTATACTTCATGTCAACATGAAGTTGCATTTATGTATGAGGAGCAGAGCCCATGATGTGAATATCCAGGGGCTTAGGTAGGGATGGGATTCATGTCGGAAGCCTTGGAAATCTTGGGCCAGGAAGCACATACAAGTCCTCTTCCACCTTGGACTAGAACTCCCACCATTCCTGACTATTGGGTTAAGCTGGGTAGGGATGTTTTGAGCTTCAGTCAACAAACACCAGGGGTATGTAAAACTGAAGAGCTTTACATGGAGCTGGATGGTTCGGTGGCTGGACTTGAAATTCCTGAATAGGGTACCACTAATTGTGCCAACCTAACCCGAGAAATTGCTGTTGGTATTCTAATGGATATCACATCTACATGGAAGTCTGTGTTGTAATTGGTAATTGATGTGTTCATCAACGAACCTACAACCAGCTGTGTATAAATACCACTGGTGGAGTTAAACAGCAGCAAATGCTGACAGTTTAGGCTCAGTGTTTGCATCTCACTCTTTGGAACGGAGAAATGGAGCTTCTTCAGAGCCTGCTGCTGGCATTGATTGGAGTTATAGGGATTCCTTTCCTGTCTCTTCTCTCCTGTGCGATTTACTATGATCTTTCCAAGAGTGAAATTCCACCTGGATTTGACAGTCCATTAAAGCTTCGAGCTCTTCACTGTCTTGCCATAATGGCATTCACTGCAGTAAGTTGGGGACTGGGTGAGCCTTTAGTTGAGCCAGCAGGTCCTTCTTATGTTCTTATGGGAAAGGTGATTAAGAAATGTATTAATAATAATAATAATAATAATAATAATAATAATAATAATAATATGTATCTGTTGGCACCAGGCAAAAACATTTCTATATCTTTTAAAGGTGTTATTGCTTTGTTTGTTCGTGCTTTCTTTGTGTATTTTGAGTTTTTATTTTAATTTTTTTTGCTGTGAACCACCCTGAGATCATTTCATAAAGGGCAGTATATTTAATTAATAATAATAACAGTTTATATATTTAGGTTATTCAAATACTGCTTAATCCAACATACATAATGAATTCACTTGATGATGATGCAATGAAGATATTATCACATTCAACAAGGGCTTCCTTTCAGCCTATAGAAGGACACACATAGAGAGAAAAAGCCATATTTTCTAAACGTCATGGTTTCTTCAGGAAAGCACATATTGCCTCATAGGCAAGCAAGGAGATTGTGGATTGTTTCTCCAAAGCTTAGCTTGTTTCCCAGCTTCTTTTGCCTCTGTACCTTGGCGGGTGTTTGGGTTGGGGTCACCAGTTCTAAGCTGACTGATTGAAATTAATGGACTTGGCTAACATGTGCTCATTCATTTCCATGGGTCTACTTTAAATAGGACTTATTTGGACACCACCCACTGTGAATAGGTTGCAAATGTGGGCACTATTTTCATGAGACTTTTCCTTTGCCCAACAGGGGAAGTGTCTTGAACTGCTGGGTGTCTGCAGACAGGTTGCCGTTATCCGCTTCCTCATGAATTTCTGGAATCCAAAAGCGGATCCCAGCCTCTCTGCCAAAGATCTGCTTTTCGACGGGGTTCCTGTGAGGGTTTATCAGCCCAAAACACCATCTGCTGGCCCAAGAAAAGGATTTGTGTTCTTCCATGGAGGTGCTGGGATGATTGGAAGCATCGGTAAGAGATTAAAACTGTGAGCCTATGAACACTTATCTAGTGGCAATTCCCATTGAACTCAATAAGCCCATGTAGAATCCTAGAAATGGTGTGAAACCTCTATTGTCAAACCTCCAGTCAAAGAGAGCTCGCCACCTCCCAAGGGAGGCGGTTCCCTGTCGAACAACTCTTACCATCAGAAAGGTGTTCCTAATGAGACAAGGGGCACACGTGTGCTTTGGATTTGCATATGTTAATTTATACACATGGACCCTCTTGTTGTCATGGCTTCCCAGAGCCTACATCTCTAGCTGTCAATGGTCAGGGATCTGGGAAGCTGCACTCCAGCAAGCAGCCCCTGGGGGAGTGACAGATGTCCCCCACTGCTTTTTTTTTATAAGATATTTATTAAAGTTTCACAAATTATATAAACAAACACAACAATACAAACAAGCACAAACAAGAGAAAGGAACATGTATAATTTCAAAACCTTATTTTCTTAAAACTTACTTCACCGATCTCCCCATACCTCCCCTTTCTGCATTCCAATTTCAGATATTTAGTTCAGCAAATCCTCACCCTTAATTTTATCTAATTGTTAACCTTTCTTTTCTTTTAACTTAATCTTACAACTGTAATCCACTTACTTTCTAAAGCCGCATCATTTTAACACTCATTAATTTTACAATGTTTCTTAAGATAGTTCTTAAATTTCTTCCAATCTTCTTCCGCCGCCTCTTTTCCCTGGTCTCGGATTCTGACAGTCATTTCTGCCAATCCCATATAGTCTATCACCTTCATCTGCTATTCTTCCAAGGTGGGTAGATCTTGTGTCTTCCAATACTTTGCGATGAGTATTCTTGCTGCTGTTGTAGCATACATAAAGAATGTTCTGTCTTTCTTTGGCACCAATTGGCTGACAATGCCCAGGAGAAAGGCCTCTGGTTTCTTAAGGAAGGTATATTTAAATACCTTTTTCATTTCATCATATATCATTTCCCAGAAAGCCTTAATCTTTGGGCATGTCCACCAAAGGTGAAAAAAGTACCTTCAGTTTCTTTACATTTCCAGCATTTATTATCAGACAAGTGGTAAATTTTTGCAAGCTTGACTGGTGTCATGTACCACCTATAAATCATTTTCATAATATTTTCCTTTAAGGCATTACATGCCGTAAATTTCATACCGGTGGTCCACAACTGTTCCCAGTCAGCAGACATAATGTTATGACCAATATCTTGTGCCCACTTTATCATAGCTGATTTCACTGTTTCATCTTGTGTATTCCATTTCAACAGCAAGTTATACATTCTTGACAAGTTCTTAGTATTGGGTTCCAACAGTTCTGTTTCTAATTTTGATTTTTCCACCTGGAAGCCAATTTTCCTGTCCAACTTGTAAACCTCCATTATTTGATAATAATGAAGCCAATCTCACACTTTAACTTTTAATTTCTCAAAACTCTGCAATTTCAGTTTATCCCCTTCCTGTTCCAAAATTTCCCAATATTTCGGCCATTTGGCCTCCATATTGAGTTTTTTCACAGCCTTTGCCTCCATTGGGGACAACCACCTTGGGGTTTTGCAGATGTCCCCCACTGCTGATACTGACTCATTCATTTCCTAAAACACTTGATTTCATAGAACCTCAAAGAGGTTCATAAACATGTATGTACAGTGGTACCTCGGAGGTCAGTTCTTAACCTGAAACGTTCTTAACCTGAAGCACCACTTTAGCTAATGGGAACTCCCACTGCTGCCGCACCGCCGGAGCACAATTTCTGTTCTCATCCTGAAGCAAAGGTCTTAACCTGAAGCACTGTTTCTGGGTTAGCAGAGTCTGTAACCTGAAGCGTATGTAACCTGAAGCATATGTAACCCGAGGTATCACTGTAATAGGTTGCTGTTCCTGATTGCTCTGCTTACCAACCCAGCCCCCTTCCCAGCATACATAGGTCAACGTTCCGAAACCCGTAACCGGAAACTGGATCTCTGCCATCTCTTAGGGACAATATGAGTGGTTGAGAGAACTGGACTCGCACCAGGTTTCATCTCGCAAGACCAATTGCAATGTAATATGTTGGCAGTTAACAAGTCCCTATTATTATTATTATTATTATTATTATTATTATTATTATTATTCAGTAGCCTTCCATTGCAACAGCCTATGAAGCAGGAACTGTGGGAGGAAGGAAAGCTAGGATTAAGTCACACATGAAGTCAGGAGACTGGTGACACAACCTCTTGCAAGAGCTTGCTATTGCTACAGACATTCATATTTGGGGGAATGGGGGCACCTGTGCCCCTCCAAGATCTTGCTTCCTGGAATACATCTCCCATGCTCCCTCACTTCAACGGCTAGACAGATTTCTTCCAAGGTGGAGATTTGGGAGGTTCTTATAACAAGTTTGTTTTTCCTGTCTCTGAAAAGTGAAATATGTTTGCATATATGAATACAAATGATAACATGTTAATTAAATGAAAGCTTGCAACTCATGGATCTGTGTGTAATGATCTCAGGCAGGCAAACAGCTCTGATAAGAATTAATGAGCCTCTGGAAGATGTATGTATGTTTATTTACAGTTTCTCCTGCCAACCTAGCAGTTTGAAAGCACGTCAAAGTGCAAGTAGATAAATAGGTACCGCTCAGGCGGGAAGGTAAACGGCGTATCCGTGCGCTGCTCTGGTTTGCCAGAAGCAGCTTAGTCATGCTGGCCACATGACCCGGAAGCTGTCTGCAGACAAACGCCGGCTCCCTCGGCCAATAAAGCAAGATGAGCGCCGCATCCCCAGAGTTGGCCACGACTGGACCTAATGGTCAGGGATCCCTTTACATTTACCTTTTTATTTACAGTTCAAAATCACAGAGCGTGCCAAACGCCTGTCATTCTCCAATAAACGCGCTCAGTCTGAGTTTCCGTTTCTCAGACAGCACAAAGGGAGACAAGATCCGGTCTTTCCCCTTTCCCCCTTACTTAGCATTTTCACCTTCTCCTCCATCCTGCTGCAAGGAGAATTTGGGCATCCTCCCCCCCTCGCTGTCCAGCGAAGATTCCTCTGAGAGCTCTATTCTAGTATCCTCTTCCAGGACACCCCCCCAAATATTCTGAAGCCGCAAACTCCCTGCCTTTGTTACTCTGCTGGCTTCATCAGACTGAGAAGGAAGGAGGGCTAAGTAAACCCACCCTTGCCTTGCCTGAAGCTGCAATGTCTCATTCTCAGAATCAGACCACTCCCAAGTGTCTGACCCTGCTGGATCCCCGACACCATGCCCCATATCTCTTAAGTTGAAGATTTGTTTGTGTCTGGGGGAGGGGAGTGGGAGGTTGTAATTTTGTTCAATTTGTTTTTATATGCGAACCTATTTAATTTGCAGTTTGGGAAGCAATTTGTGAACCCAAAGTCAGTCTCTGACGCTCACAACACAGCACTCTAGAAATGGGATATGCTCTCATATATATAAACAGTATAAATTGAGAGCATTTGCAGATGATCTAGTTTTGACGTTACAGGAGCCATAATCTAGTACTAAAAGAGTATTAGAATTAATTCAAGAGTTTGGTCAGGTGGCAGGATTTAAATTAAATAAACTAAAAACTAAGGTTTTGGAGAAAAATTTAACATCGATGGAAAGAGAGAAGTTTCAGAATGAAACAGGTTTGACTGTGGTTAAGAAAGTCAAATACCTGGGGATTAACATGATAGCTAAAAATGGAAATCTGTTTAAAGATAACTATGAAAAATGCTGGACGGAAGTTAAAAAAGATTTAGAAATTTGGTCAAATCTGAAGCTTTCCTTGTTAGGGCAAATTGCTGTTATAAAGATGAATGTATTGCCAAGAATGTTATTTTTGTTTCAATCATTGCAAATTTTGGACAAAATGGACTGTTTCAAAAAGTGGCAGAGAGACATTTCTAGATTTGTCTGGCAGGGCAAGAAGCCCAGAATAAAATTTAAAATATTAACTGACGCAAAGGACAGAGGTGGATTTGCCCTGCCAGACCTTAATCTCTATTATGAATCAGCGGCGTTTTGCTGGCTGAAAGAATGGCTGCTTCTTGAGAACACAGACATTTTGGATTTAGAAGGTTTTAATAACGTTTTTGGGAGGCATGCATATTTGTAGTATGACAAGGTTAAAGCACATAAACCATTTAAAAACCATATTGTCAGAAGAGCATTGTTTAATGTTTGGACAAGATATAAAGACTTGCTTGAAAATAAAACCCCAAGGTGGTTGTCACCGATGGAAGCAAAGGCTCAGAAAAAGCTCAATATGGAGGCCAAATGGCCGAAATATTGGGAAATTTTGGAACAAGAAGGAGATAAATTGAAATTGCAGTTTTGAGAAACTAAAAAATAAAGTGAGAGATTGGCCAATAATAACCCAATAATAATGGAGATGAAGGGAGTTGAAGAACGAACTTTCAGATGGAGATTAAATGATAACCTATGGGATGATCAAAAGTTTGTTGAAAAAATACGGAAGAAACTATTTGAGTACTTTCTGGACAATTTAGATAAAGGGGTGAAAACAAGTGTGGTATGGGACGCGAGTAAGGCAGTAATGAGGGGCCTTTTTATTCAACAAAATGTGTGGAAAAGAAACAATAGAGAAAAAAGAACTAAAGAGATTTTGAGACAGATCATGGACAATGAACAAAAATTGATTAGAAAACCGAACAATGAAAGGATATTGCAGGAAATAAAGTCCCTCCAAACTCAATTCGCAATGTTAATAAATAAGGAGGTTGAGTGGAATATCAAAAGGCTAAGACAGAAGAACTTCGAATTTGCCAATAAGTCAGGAAAATGGCTTGCTTGGCAAGTCAAAAGGAGGAAAGAACAAAACACAATCAATAAAATACAAATAAACGGAGAAGAAATAACTGACCCAAAAGGAATTAGAAGAGGATTCGTGGATTTTTATGAGCAACTATATAGGAACAAAGAAAGGAACAACAAAAGAAAAATAGAAAGATATTTAAAAGAAAAGATGGTGAGGAAGATTTCGAGACATTCCAAGCACATGGAAGGAGGCATTCATCACAATAATCCCAAAGCAAGATTCGGATTTAAGTTAAAAATTACAGACACATTTCCTTATTAAATACGGACTATAAGATCTTTGCCGGAATTTTAGCTAAAAGGTTTAAAAAGATATTAACAAAAATTATACACGAAGACCAAGCGGGCTTTCTACCGGGCAGGCAAATAAAAAACAACACAAGAAGTATAATTAATTTAATAGAGTATTTATCTGATAGATGTGATAAACCAGCCAGCCTAATTTTTGTAGACGCGGAGAAAGCCTTCGATAATGTAGTTTGGGATTTTATGTTGAAAAATTTGGAAATTATGGAGGTGGGCCAAGAGTTTTTGAATGGTATAAAAGCAATTTATACAGAACAGAAGGCGAGACTGATAATAAATAATGTAATTACTGAAGATATAAAAATATCCAAAGGAACAAGACAGGGTTGTCCGCTTTCACCGCTGCTCTTTATTGTGGTCCTGGAAGTCTTACTAAATGCAATAAAACAAAACAAACAAATTAAAGGGATAACATTAGGTTCAAATGAGTACAAAGTTAAAGCTTATGCGGATGATGTGGTTTTAACGGTGGAAGAACCTATAGAAAGTATAAGGGAAATTTTGGAGGAGACGGAGAAATTTGGGAAGTTAGCAGGATTCAAATTGAATAAGAGTAAGACAAAAATGATTGTTAAAAACTTAGACCAGGATAAGATTGAATTAGTACAGCAACGAACAGAAACTGAGGTTGTCAAAAAGGTTAAATACCTGGGACTCTGGCTCACCAATAAGAACATTGATTTATACCAAAATAACTACACCCCGGTTTGGAACGGAATTAAAAAAGATCTGGAGGTCTGGGCCAGGATGAAATTATCATTCTGGGGTAGAATATCTATGGTCAAAATGACGGTGCTCCCTAAATTGTTATTTTTATTCCAAACGATACCCATAATTAAAGGTACAAAAAACTTTAAAGAATGGCAAAAGGCGATTTCTAGATACGTCTGGGAAGGAAAGAAGCCCAGAATTAAATTTAAGTTATTAACAGATGCAACAGAGAGAGGGGGCTTCGCCCTACCAGACATGAGACTGTATTACGAAGCAGCATGTCTGTGTTGGATAAAAGAATGGGTAAAGTTGGAGGATAAAGAATTATTAGACCTGGAAGGGTATAACAACAAATTTGGGTGGCATGCGTACCTATGGAGGGACAAAAAGAGAGTGCATAAGGGATTCTGTAGCCACATCTTTAAGGGACCACTAATAGAGGTCTGGGACAGATACAAAAATATATTAGAACCGAAAACCCCACACTGGTTATCCCCACTGGAGTTAATAAGTATAAAGAAAGTTAATATGAGAGAAAAGTGGGGTAAATAAGGAGAAATGGTTACTAATGAAGGAGGGAAGTGGAAAATAAAACCATACGATCAGGTTAAAATATTTACATATGATTGGCTGCACTATTTTCAGATAAATGAAATATTTAAAAAAGAGCTGAAGGAAAGGGGTTACGAGGAAAAGGAATCGACATTTCAGAAAGAGATAATAAACGATTATAAAAATCTGTCAAAAATGTACAAAATATTGCTAGAGTGGAATACGAAAGATGAGGAAGTGAAATCAGTGATGGTACAATGGGCAAGGGATTTCAGCTACAACATTCAATTGGAGAATTGGGAAAAATTGTGGAGAGTGAATATAAAATTTACGGCATGTGCGTTACTGAGGGAAAATGTGATGAAGATGCTTTATAGGTGGTATATGACACCCGTAAAACTAGCTAAGATGTATAAGGTAGATAACAAATGCTGGAAATGTAAACAAAAAGAAGGGACGTTTTATCATCTATGGTGGGAGTGTAAGAAAGTTAAAAGCTTCTGGGATGAAATCTATAACGAAATGAAAAAGATGTTAAGTTATACTTTTGTAAAAAAAGCCAGAAGCTTTCTTACTAGGTATTGTGGGAAAGGATATCAGAAGAAAGGATTGTAAACTTTTTCAGTATGCGGTAACGGCAGCCAGAATTGTGGTAGCCCACAAATGGAAGCAGGAAGAAATCCCAACGGTAACAGAGTGGAGAATAAAACTGACTGAATATGCCGAATTGGACAAATTAACAGGGAAAATTAGATATATTAAGGATCAAAAGTTTATTGAAGACTGGGGGAAATTTGTGGGTTATCTGGAGAATAAATGTTTTGTAAACACAACGCTAGTGGGATTTAAAGAGGCACTGTAAAGAACCAATAAGTATTGCTCAACAGAAATAATGTATGAAGGGAGGAAAGAATGGCAACATGAAAGAACGGAATGTGTTATAAAGATACAAATACGAATGAATGTCAATGACGTTGAAGGAAGTTCAAAATGTTTGAGAGGTACTAAATACGGATATAATGTATAAATAATGGGAAATTAATAAAATTTTAAAATGAAAAAAAAAAGTGAGAGATTGGCTTCATTATTATCAGATAATGGAGGCTTATAACCTGGATAAAAAAGGTGGATTCCAGGTGGAAAAATCTAAACTGGAAACAGAACTGTTAGAACCTAAAACCAAGATTTTGTCAAAAATGTATAACTTGCTGTTGAAATGGAATACTCAGGATGAAACGGTTAAATCTGTTATGATTAAATGGGCACAAGATGTTGGACATAATATTATGTTTGCTGACTGGGAACAGTTGTGGACCACCGGAATGAAATTTACGGCATGTAATGCTTTGAGAGAAAATATTATGAAAATGATATATAGGTGGTACATGACCCCAGTCAAGCTTGCAAAAATCTATCATTTGCCCGATAATAAATGTTGGAAATGTAAAGAAACGGAAGGTACATTCTTTCACCTTTGGTGGACGTGCCCAAAGATTAAGGTTTTCTGGGAAATGATATATAATGAACTGAAAAAGGTATTTAAATATACCTTCCTGAAAAAACCAGAGGCCTTTCTCCTGGGCATTGTTGGCCAATTGGTGTCAAAGAAGGATAGAACTTTCTTTCTGTATGCAACGACAGCAGCAAGAATACTTTTTGCAAAGTATTGGAAGATGCAAGATTTGCCCACTTTGGAATAATGGCAGATGAAGCTGATTGACTGTATGGGACTGGCAGAAATGACTAGCAGAATCCGTGACCAGGGAGAAGAGTCGGCAGAAGAAGACTGGAAAAAATTTAAGGACTATTTACAAAAATATTGTAAAATTAAGGAATGTTGAATGATGTTGGATTGAAATTAAGTGGTTTCAAGCTGTAATTATGATAAAATGGTTTTCTTTTTGTAAGAAAGAATTTAAAAGTATAATAATTTAAGATGTTGGAGAGAAAATAAGGCGTTTCTTTTTTTCTTTTTTTCTAAGCTGTAATGCTTTGAGATAAGGATTTGCTGTATAAATAATTTGAACTGCATATACAAGAAGGGGAGGTATGAAGAGGTCGGGGAAAATATGTTATGAGAAAATAAGTTGTGAAATTTATGTGTTTTTAATGTTTTTATGTTTGCTTTTTTCTTTTTGTTTGTAAAAAATTGGAAACTCTAATAAATATTTTTTTTTACAAAAAAAGAAATGGGATATTGTCAGGGAACTGCCATCAGAGGCACGGGAGAAGGAGAGGGTCTCTGATTCTGCAGGAGAAGGTCCAAGCGCTAGAGGGAGACTCAGCTGGGAAGAAGGGGAAGAGAATGAGTGTAACACCAGGGATCCAGGAGAGCAACGGGACAGGGAGGTGCAGGGGCTCCAGGACTCTTCGTTGGAAGTTAGTGAGGAGAGCCCAAGCACCCCGCTGCCCACGCCCACCCTGCGCAGGAGACTCCCGCGCAGTGAGAGGCGGAGACGATTGGGCGTCAAACAACTCTTATGTTGGCAACGCTTTAAGAAACGCCCACAGACAGATTCTACGAGTGACTACGCTGAGATGGGCTGCGTAGTCCGGAGGGTTTAACCAGGCAATCTAATGCTCAAACGGAGCAGGATTACGCACGAGTAACTCCCAACCATTATAGATATGTACGATGCATAAAAAGGCTTATGTCAGTGAATATTGCATGTACCAATATTGTATGAAAGGGAAGATTACTTTGCAAAAATGGCAAGATTGGAGGCAGCAGTGCTTCTGCTTAGCAGTTGCTAGAAACCCTGGGCGGGTAGAGAACTGAAGGTAAGTGTGACATCCCTGCCTGCGACTCCTGGGAGTTGCAGTCTCACAGCATGTAGAGCAGGGGTAGCCAACCTAAGGCCTGTGGGCCGGATGCAGCCCAATCACCTTCTCAATCCGACCCGTTGACGGTCTGGGAATCAGCGTAGAATGTGTCCTTTTATTTAAAATGTATGTCTAGGTTATTTGTGGGACATAGGAATTTGTTCATTCCATTCGTTCAGGTTGCTGACCCCTGATATAGAGCAATGGAAGCCAAAGGTGTCATCCTTCGGGTTCTGCTGTGATTTATGTCCATGCATTTCAGTGGGACTTCTGTGAATGCATCACCCCTGGGTTGTGAAACAGCTTCCTTTCGTTAGGTATATCTTCCACATAATTGCTTCCCAATTTTGAATTTCCCTCCCAACTTGCTAGCATTCTACGAAGATGTCTGCAGCAAGATTGCCAAGGAGACTGATTCAGTGGTTGTGTCTGTTGGGTATGTAAAGACAACCCCCTGGCCTTTTGTAGGGAAAGAGTGTAGGGGCCCAGCATGCTGCTGTATTTCAGGCTGGCATCCCTGGCCATATTCCCTGCAGGAGAAAGAGGCTCCCCATGAAAGCTGTCAACATTCTGTTCTGTGATTGAAAATCAGAGCTTCATGTGCTTAAGACATGAACACGCTCGCTTCCATGGGGGGGGGACTATGAACTGGGCATAAGGCCTTGCACAGCACCGCTAACCAGGGCCTCCAGATCAGCCTCAACTTGGAGACCACCCAACCCAGATCCAGCCTGGAATCAATCCGGGAGTGGGGCTAATGTTCAGTTACGGCTTTTAAACATATAATCAGGAAGAGACTGGGAAATGCCCCCTGCATCTAAACAGGAGGAGGAGGGAAAGTTGCAAGTGGCAAATGGTCTTCCACCAGCTGGATCCAATCCTGCACGGTTCTGCTTCCCCAGCGTTCCCTACACTCTTTTGCTAGCTGGTAAAGTCGGTTATTTAAGGACATAAGCCAGCTGACTGTCACCTGCATTGTATCGGCTATAACTGATCCAGAAGGCTCTTCTTGTAATCCTATGTGATCATGCGTTTGGAAAAGGTTCTGGAAGCTTACCTCTTTGCTTCTGTTTTATTCTGCAGCTACCGCCTGTCTCCTGAGCATCTTCCTCCCGCTCAGTACAAGGACTGCCTTGCTGCTACCATACACTTAATTCAAAATGCAGCTTCTCATGGGGTGGATCCTTCCAAGATCATTGTTGGTGGGGACAGTTCTGGGGGCAATTATGCTTGTGTTGTTGCCCAGAAACTGGTGGAGAGATCAGACCTTCCAAAGCTACGGGCTCAAGTGCTCATCTATCCTTATACACAGGCTATGGACTACAACCTGCCTTCCTATCAGCAGAACAGTTCAATGCCCATCCTGTTCCGGGAAAGTGTTGCTTACTTTGGATTGAAGTATACTGGAAAGGACACTTCTTTGTTAGGCCAGGTCCTGAAGGGCTCTCATGTGCCAGATTCAGTGAGGCTGAAATATGGGAAGTGGGTGAGTCCAGACAACCTTCCAGAGAGATTTAAGGGGAGAGGCTACAAACAAGTCCCACTTGCTCCTTATGAACCTGAAGTCTATAGGCAACTGCGAGACATATTGGAACCTGATATTTCTTGCTTTTTTGCTGAGGACTCTGTCATCCAGAAGCTTCCTGAAACCCTAATTGTGAGCTGCGAGTACGACGTAGTACGAGACGACGTACTGCTGTACAAGAAACGTCTGGAGGACAAAGGGGTGAAAGTCAACTGGTTCCATGTTCAGAACGGGTTTCATGGGATGATAAACTTCTTCAAAGGATTCATCTTTGCATTCCCTGCTGCAGTTGAATTAATGGACAGCATCGTAGACTTTGTTAAAAACTTATGATAGGAAATCCCTTGAATTTGTGAGCCATTCATAAAGAAGGGAGAATCTGCCAATGTCAGCTTCTGATAGTTTCTCATTTTTCCAATCTTCTTTCCAGTTCTTCACAATTCTGTAGAAATATGTGGTTCTTTGTGGCAGCGGGGAATTCCTCATGAAAATTCATCAGCAGTTTAATGTGAAATTTCCCTAAGAAACATGTTTACTTTGTATGGATTACAAGCAATTTGCTCTAATATATGTCATTTCTATATTATTTTCACTAATATATGCATTTTACGGACATTTCCTCTTCCATTTTCCTTTTAGTACACATTCGTTGGCTGGAGATCTGCACTGCTAATGCTGTTCTAGGCTGAATCAACAGAATTATAGTGTCCTGATCAAGAGAAGTAATAGTTCCACTCCATTTTGCCTTGACCAGGAGAACTGTGTCCAGTTCTGGGCGCTACAATTTAATTAGGATAATTGATAAGCTGGAATTTGTGCAGAGGAAGGAGATTGGACTGATCAAGGGTCTGGAAACCAAGGTGGCAGCAAACACTACACAAAACTCAGTAGAGGCAATTAGAATAAGATCTATGATTTGATCAACTTTTGAAGATTCCTCTGCTTAAAAAATATATCAAAGGAAACCCTATTAGTTCACATATTTTATCAATTCTGTCATTTGTATTGATGTAAACCTCCAAAAATGGGCCACCTTGGGTCACCAGAACTGTCTGGTGACTAGTAGCATGGCCTTATGCTGCTCAAAATGGCTGGCTGTGGGGTTGTCATAGAATCATAGAAACATAGAACCATAGAATCATAGAGTTGGAAGAGACCACAAGGGCCATCGAGTCCAACCCCCTGCCAAGCAGGAAACACTATCAGAGCACTCCTGACATATGGTTGTCAAGCCTCTGCTTAAAGACCTCCAAAGTAGGAGACTCCACCACACTCCTTGGCAGCAAATTCCACTGTCGAACAGCTCTTACTGTCAGGAAGTTCTTCCTAATGTTTAGGTGGAATCTTCTTTCTTGTAGTTTGGATCCATTGTTCCGTGTCCGCTTCTCTGGAGCAGCAGAAAACAACCTTTCTCCCTCCTCTATGTGACATCCTTTTATATATTTGAACATGGCTATCATATCACCCCTTAACCTCCTCTTCTCCAGGCTAAACATGCCCAGCTCCCTTAGCCGTTCCTCATAAGGCATCGTTTCCAGGCCTTTGACCATTTTGGTTGCCCTCCTCTGGACACGTTCCAGTTTGTCAGTGTCCTTCTTGAATTGTGGTGCCCAGAACTGGACACAGTACTCCAGGTGAGGTCATGGAGCTGCCTAAGTATTTTGGCCCTCAATGCCTCTCCTGGTGCATACCGTGCCCCTTTGTAGTACAAGAGCCCTCCTTTTTCCTCAACCCCCCCATTTCCCCCCTTTCCATCGCTGAGCTTCCTAATTTAGTCTGAGCAAGCTCATCATGTCTGCTGAGCCCAACCAGATTTTGCTCCCCTACCAGTGCTCCCTCACACGACCATCGGTCTTCTGGGAACATGGGCCTGGCCACAGGAGGTCCTTCCCATTCCATTTTCTGGAAAGTGCATCCGCCCTCAAATCCCCCCCCCCGAACATATTGTATCTTAAAGTGATACTGTGAGAATGTCTGCGACCACTGGACCTGTCTCTGGTTGAGCACATGCCCTGTCCGTCAGTATTCCAGGTTCTTGTGGTCTGTTCGGACCTGGATTTGGTGCTGCGCCCCAATCAAAAAGTGTCTCCACTGCCAAAAGGCTGCTGTGCTGGTTCTGGGGGGGGGGGTGTTACCGTGAGGCGTGGTCAAGGGTCTGGAGACTGTCCACCAATGGCGAAGCAGGGTCCAAAGCCAGAATCCAGGCGTGGTTGGGAACTCCGGAAAAACAGGTCTGGGTGCTGGCAGAAACAGGTTTCTAATGACATTGCTCCTGCAACCTGGGACTTGGCTGACTGGCCTTTAACTCCTCTGGGGCCTAGGGCGGTCCCGGCCCACAGGTGACTCGCCTCTCCTGGCCTTAAGGCGAACACTCCTCCTGATAGAACTTAGTTCCCTCTGCCACTCTGCCCTCAGCCTCTGTAGCTCAGGAGAGGCTGGAGGGTTACTGGACCCAGAGGCCGCCTCACCTTCCACTGACAGGGCTGGGAGAGGAGCACCTCCAGGCAATGGGTCCTCAATCACCCCCCGGAGCCAGAGTGGATTCATCTGGTGTCTGCTCCTGAGGATCCGGCACAGGTGCGGGCCCTTCAGATTCAAGGCCCTGCCCCGGCTCAGCTGGCCCTAGAGGCGGCAACTCCTGTGCAGGCTGGGATTCCTCCAGTTCAGTCTCTGAATCAGATTCCCAGGCCATCACAGCCGCATAAATGGCCAGCAATTCTTTGCTATAAACAGTGTAATTTTGCTCTGACTTGCTCAGTTTCCTGGAGAAAAACTCACAAGGTTTGCAGTCCTCCCCTGACCCTTGTTGCAACAGTACTGCTCCGATGGCCCGGTCTGAAGCATCCATCTCAACTCTCAGTGGCTTCCCAGGATCCACGTGCAGGAGCTGCTCCTCAGAGGCGAAAGCCTTCTTTTTTATATAATAATATTTATTAGTTTTCCAACAAATAGAACACAACACTACAAAAAACCAAAAAAGAAAAAACATACAATACAATACAATACAATACAATACAATGCAATGCAATGCAATGCAATGCAATGCAATGCAATGCAATACAATACAATACAATACAATACAATACAATACAATACAATACAATACAATACAATACAATACAAAAAAACCCACACTACAAAACACTAACATACATCTAACAAAACAAAACAAAAACCATTTAAAACACAGTCCAATTTCAATATCTTATCTTTCTTTCACTAATTTCCACGACCTCCTCACATCTCCCTTTTTGTATTCCACTTCTATTAATTGTTTCAGCAATTCCTTTCCATCTTCCTCTGTTTTCTATCCTATAACTGTCTTAATACATTCTAACCTTATTTTTCCCTTTAATGCTCTATTAATCTATTTATACTTAATTCCTTAAAACATTTCTACTAAAGCCATATAACTTCATTCCAACATTTTTCTAACATTCATTAATTTTACAGTATTTCTGTAAATAGTCTTTAAACTTTTTCCAGTCTTCTTCCACCGACTATTCTCCCTGGTCTCAGATTCTGCCAGTCATTCCCGCCAATTCCATGTAGTCCATTAACTTCATCTGCCATTCTTCCCTGGTGGGTAGATCTTGTGTCTTCCAATATTTCGCGATAAGTATTCTTGCTGCTGCTGTTGCATACATAAAAAAAGTTCTATCCTTCTTTAACACCAGTTGGCCGACCATGCCCAGGAGAAAGGCTTCTGGTTTCTTATGGAAGGTATATTTAAATAGCTTTTTCATTTCATTATAAATCATCTCCCAGAATGCCTTAATCCTTGGGCACGTCCACCAAAGGTGAAAGAATGTACCTTTAGTCTCGTTACATTTCCAACATTTATTATCGGGCAAATGGTAGATTTTTCCAAGCTTAACTGGTGTCATGTACCACCTATAAATCATTTTCATTAAATTTTCTCTTAAGGCATTACATGCCGTAAATTTCATACCTGTTGTCCATAACCGTTCCCAGTCAGCCATCATTATGTTATGTCCAACATCTTGTGCCCATTTAATCATCACTGATTTCACCGTTTCATCCTGAGTATTCCATTTCAACAGCAAGTTATACATTCTTGACAAATTCTTAGTTTTTGGATCTAACAATTCTGTTTCCAATTTTGATTTTTCCACCTGGAAACCAACCTTTTTGTCCAATTTGTATGCCTCCATTATTTGATAATAATGGAGCCAATCTCACACTTTGTTTTTCAATTTTTCAAAGCTCTGCAATTTTATTCTCTCTCCATCTTGTTCCAAAATTTCCCAATATTTCGGCCATTTGGCCTCCATATTGAGTTTTTTCTGTGCCTTCGCTTCCATTGGTGACAACCATCTTGGGGTTTTTCTTTCTAACAAATCCTTATATCTTATCCAAACATTAAACAATGCTTTTCTAACAATGTGATTTTTAAATGCTTTATGTGCTTTTACCTTATCATACCACAAATATGCATGCCAACCAAATACATTGTTAAAACCTTCTAAATCCAACACTTCAGTATTTTCAAGAAGCAGCCATTCTCTCAGCCAGCAAAAATCAGCTGATTCATAATAAAGTTTAAGGTCTGGCAGGGCAAATCCACCTCTTTCTTTAGCATCCGTTAATATCTTAAATTTTATTCGAGGCTTCTTGCCCTGCCAAACAAATCTAGAAATATCCTTCTGCCACTTCTTGAAGCAATCCATCTTATCCAAAATTTGCAATGTTTGGAACAAAAATAACATCCTTGGCAGCACATTCATTTTTATCACAGCAATTCGGCCTAACAATGATAACTTCAAATTTGTCCATACTTCTAAATCCTTTTTCACTTCAGTCCAACATTTTTCATAATTATCCTTGAATAAGTTCACATTTTTAGCAGTCATGTTAATTCCTAAGTATTTCACTTTTTTAACCAGTGTTAGTCCTGTCTCCTCCTGAAACTTCTCTCTCTCATTCATAGTTAAATTTTTCTCTAGAACCTTGGTTTTCATCTTATTCAACTCAAAACCTGCAACCTGTCCAAATTCTTGAATCAGTTCCAATACCCTTTTAGTACTAGGTTCTGGCTCCTGTAAAGTCAATACTAAATCATCAGCAAATGCTTTCAATTTATACTGTTTAGCTCCCACCTGAATACCTTTAACCCCTTGGTCCTTTCTAATCATATTTAGCAAAACCTCTAGGACCGATATAAAAAGCAATGGAGAAATTGGGCAACCTTGTTGTGTCCCTTTTTCAATCTTAAACCCTTCTGTCATCACATTATTCACAATTAGTTTTGCCTTTTGTTCTGAATAAATTGCACCTATACCATTTTCAAAACCTTGTCCTACCCCCATCCCCTGTAAATTCTTCTTCATAAAACTCCAAGAAATATTGTCAAAGGCTTTCTCTGCATCCACGAATATCAAAACTGCTTTAGTATTGATATTCACTTGTAGTTTTTCTAGAATATTAATTATATTCCTCGTATTGTCAGACAGATGTCTGCCCGGGAGAAAGACCGCTTGATCTGTATGAATCTCTTCTGCTAACACCTTTTTTAATCTTTTAGCCAAAATATCTGCAAAAATTTTATAATCCACATTAAGCAGCAATATAGGGCGGTAGTTCTTGAGCTGTGTCTTTTCAGTCTCTGTTTTCGGTATAAATGTAATGTAGGCTTCCTTCCACGACTCTGGTGCCTGTCTTCCTTCCAATATTTCATTGCAGACTCTCTTCAATGGTTGTATTAGCCATTCTTTCAAAGATCTGTAATATTTTGAAGTCAAACCATCTGGTCCTGGAGATTTGCCTAATTGCATGTTTTGGATGGCCCCCTCCACCTCCTGAGCCGATATCTTATAGTTCAACATTAACTGTTTTTCCTGAGAGATTTTGCGTAGTTCATTCATTTTTTAAAATTGATCAATATCCATTTCTTTTTGCTTCTCCTGAGGCGAAAGCCTTCTTTAACCTTTCCAAGGACCACTGCACTTCCTTGGTCCATGCAAACGTCTTCTTGCTGCTGAGACAATCTGTTATGGGTGCTGTCAAATGAGCAAAGTTCTTGATGAACATCCTGTAGAAGTTGCTGAAACCTAGGCAACTCTGCACATCCCTCTTTGTTTTGGGACTCTTCCATTACAGCACTGCTTTCACCTTCTCTGGGTCCATGGCCAGCCCCTTGTCCGATTGTCTGTACCCCAGGAACTCCACCTCTTGAGCATGGAAGTGGCATTTCTCCATCTTGACCCACAACTGATGATTCTTCAATCTCTCTAGCACCTGCCTGATGTCTTTCATGTGCTCTGCTTCATTTTCAGAGAAGATCAAAACGTCCTCCAAAAAGGCCACGCAATTGTTGTACAGCAGGGTGGTGCATAAAGGCTTGAAAGCAGGCAGATCCTGATTGCAATCCAAACGGCATGACGAGATACTCAAACGCCCCAAGGGGGGTGAACATGGTCATCTTCCATTCATCCCCCTCTCTCACTCTAATCAGATTGTACGCTCCCCTTAGGTCCAGTTTGGTGAAAATTTTCCCCTGCCTCACACACGTCAAAACATTGTCAATTCTGGGCACGGGGGAAGGCTACGTGTTCAGTTACTTTATTCAAGAGGCGATAATCCACTACAAGGCGATGCTGTTTCATCGTTTTCTTGTCCACGAAGAATACTGGGCTCCCCCCTACTGCCTTCGATTCCCTTATGAAACCCCTCTTTAAGTTCTTGTCAATAAACTGCCTCAACTCTTGCATCTCCTGGTCAGACATGGAAAACAGCTTACCCACCGCCAACTGGGCCCCCAGAAGCAGATTGATTTGGCAGTCATAGGGCCTGTGGGGGGGCAACTTGTCAGCCTCTCTCTCGCTGAACACTTCCTTCAAATCTGCATATTGTGGTGGCACGCACCCCTTCTCCTCCAGAGTCACCCCAGCAACCATGGCCATAGTCATTCTTGGTTCCTTCCCCCCCAGGCAGTGTTCCAAGCAGTGAGCCAACCCAAAGGTGAGGAAACATTGATGCCATGACATCACTGGGTCATGGAGTGCCAACCAACTCATTCCCAGTATGATGGGGGGTCCTGCCAGTGTGGCCATGAGAAAGGCAATGGTTTCCATGTGCCTAGAAAACTTCATCCTCATCGGGGGTGTCTGGTGTGTCACTTCCCCCCCCCTGCCATCAATGGTGGTCACTTGCAAGGGGAAATCTAGTGGCAACAGGTGTATTTGGTGCTCCAGAGCAAAGTCTCTTCTGAAAAATTTGCAAGACGACCCCGAATCTAGAAGAGCGTGGACTTCTACTGGGTGCCCATTAGGGAGTTCTAGCACCACTTCAACTGCTATGCCTGCCTTGGGAGGGTCTGGTTGGGGTTATTCTACTGGTCACCTGCCTGGCTGCTGCCCCTGTTGGTCTGCAGCCAGGCTTTTTCATTTCCCTCCACCTGAGCCTTCTCTCCCTCCTCCTCTTTGCCTGCTGCCCCCATCATGCCTTGCCAGGCTTTTTTCTGGGGACAGACCTTCGTGAAATGTCCAGGGTGCTGACAGATGAAACACCTTTTGGCTGTTTTCCAGTCCCTCCCCTCTTTCTTCCTGAGCTCACCAGCATTTGAAAACTCGCATGCACGGGCTCCATCAATTTCCACTGGCTCTGCTGCCGGCAGACTGTGGGAAGTCCCTGTAGGCATCTCAGGAATGCGGCTGCCATGGAACCGCTCTCCTCTGGCCTCCCGCCTTTCCTAAGCCCACGCTTCCTGCCACACTCCAATCGCTAACACCGTTTTAGTTAGCTCATCCATGGACCGTGGGCAGGGGACTCTGTATAATTCATCCTTTACTTCGGGATTCAAACCTGCCTCAAACAGAGCTTGCAGGGGTTCGGAGTCTAGGTCCCAGCCTAGCTTGTGCACTAACATCGCAAAATGCGACCAGTAGCGCCTGACGGTCAGAGATCCCTGTTTGCAACTCAGCAGCTTCCTTCGTGTCACACTTCCTTCCGCCTTGCTGGAGAGCATAGCATCCATTGCCTGATAAAATTTCTTCAGGTCTTTCAAAGCATCGTTCCCCGCTGCTATGGGCGGCCTAATCCATTCTCTAGCCCCACCCTCAAGGTGTCCGATTACAAACGCAACTTTCTCTTGGTCACTAGCAAGCTCCCCTTGTAATTCCAACGCGTATTGTATATCTGTCCGGAACGCATTGTAATCTTGGGGCTTTCCTCCAAACTTATTCACTAGCCCTGGGACCTTCCTTCCAATCGGGGTGGCTCTGGCCTGACCATCCTGTGCTCGCCTCTCCTCCAGCCAGGCTGACAGCGGAGCAATGTGTGCCTCAAGGTCTCGGTTCCTCTCAATTAGCCCTTGCACCATAGCTTCCTGCTCCATCTCCGCGGCTTGTCCGGTGTGGCTCATCATGCTGTCTTCACATGTCTACCCTCGAGCAATGTCAGGGACTCTCAGATTGCTGTAAGGGTATCAGGGGGTTGCTCAAGAGCAATCAGGCAAATACCTCCCTGGTCTGTTGTAAAGCCTTGTTATTGGTGCCCCCAAAAAAACCCCTTCACCATGCAGAGCGCCACTATTCCATGGCTCGCTCATTCACTGGCAGATTCTGAGAGTGGGCGGTCCTTAAACCTTCCCCAACAGAGTAGTTTTTTGATGCCCAGTCTGCACTTCCCCTCTCTGCGCGGAAGCCTACTGCACAAGGAGGGCGTGGTAACGGGGGACCTCTCTCCTCCCCGCTTTGCTCAGGCAAGGTGTCCTGGCACTGCGTCACCTCCTGCGAGCCCTGCAGCTCCTTTCCACTAGAAGCGTGGCTACTCTCCTCCTCTGAGGAGGTCTGCTTCCCACAATCTTTGGTGGCTCTCTGTAATCCATCTGGCTTTTCCCCTCTCGCCCCTGAGCTGATGGCAGTTCCCTGACAGCGTCAAACCACTGGGTTTGTTCCTCAGCCAGTGTGGTGTAGTGGTTAAGAGCGGTAGATTCATAATCTGGGGAACCGGGTTCGTGTCTTCGCTTCTCCACATGCAGCTGCTGGGTGACCTTGGGCTAGTCATGCTTCTCTGAATTCTCTCAGCCCCACTCACCTCACAGAGTGTTTGTTGTGGGGGAGGAAGGGAAAGGAGAATGTTAGCCGCTTTGAGACTCCTTCGGGTAGTGATAAAGTGGGATATCAAATCCAAACTACTACTACTACTCCTCCTCCTCCTCCTCCTCTTCTTCTTCTTCTTCTTCTTCTTCTTCTTCTTCTTCTTCTTCCTAGAAGGTAGTTTCAGAACTTGAGCAAAATCCTGTGGCTCTGTACAATTAACATGACACACTTTTGTTGTGCCAAAAGTCAATTTACCAGGGGGAATACCCTTGGTAGTCCGTGTGGACCTCCTATGAATAACCACTGGGCTTTCCTTCTTTGTTGCTCTTCCAGTTCATCATTTTGTTGTTCATCCTTGTGGCACTTTGCAAAGTGTCAGTGTCTAAGGGCAAATTTTCCCCACTTTCTAACCTTTCCTCAGCAGCTGGCTGCCTGAAAGGCTCCTGTGGCTGTACTGAGAGAGGAATTAAAATACCAGGATTGGCATGAACCTGTTCCCACCTATCCTGTTCAGCAAATTCAGCATTTTGTGAAATGACTACTCGGCCACGTTCCAAAGCACAACTATATTGCCTGCTAGAATAGCCCTGATAGCCAATGAAATGTAGCTTTCTGGTTTTAGGCTCACCTTTGCATCTCAGGGACTTGGGGATATGAACAAAAGCCCAAGTCTCCCACACATGTAAACCTGCGCAATCCGGTTCCTTCCCAAAAAGCATTCTGTAGAGAATATCACCCGTGGCAGTAGTGAAAGTACGGTTCACTTAAAAATTGGCAGTCAAGAGAGCTTCTCCCCAGAGCTTTGCATCATTTTGCAATCCAGCATCAGTTAACAAATGTCCTTTACAATTTGTATGACACCCACACGTCTCTCTGCAACTCCATTTTGCCAGGGACTATTTGGACATGTGAGACGATGCATTATTCCATGGCATTTAAGCCATGCCTGGAAATGATTACTTAAATATTCGCCTCCTCGGTCAGTTTGGAGTTGAATAAGTGGCCTTTGAAAATGTCTTTCTGTCCATACCTTCCAGGACTCAAAAGCATCAGCAGATTCTGATTTGTTTCTCAATAGATATAGCCATGAATACCTTGTTCTATCATCCACAATAATTAGGCCATATCTAGATCCTTCCTCACTCTCTGAAAAAGGACCAATTAAGTCAGAATGAACAAGTTGCAAAACATGTATCTATCACTTTTACCTGGTATTGGTTGCAACTTTGATTTTTCTTGCTTGCAAATAGCACAATCAAGGTATGTGCTGCACTGGTTAACATTTAAATCTTTACATACTTTTTGCATGTTCTCTAGATATTTAAAACTTGCATGCCCCATTTTTCTGTGCAACGTATGGATGCAGTTTCCATGTGGGCAATTAGAGTTTTGCTGGCATAGTTCAGTTATTAACACATCATTTTTTCCAGCTTTAGGTCCCTCTGTGACCCCATCACTTGGCGGAGAATGCTGTAAAGGGTACAAGCCATGCACCATTTTTGTAGAAGCAATTACCTTGCCCTGCTTCTTAATCAAACATTCATCACCCCCAAAATAAATTCAAAACCAACATTGGTAAGGCACGAAATTGACAATAAAGAAAATTCTAGTTCTTCAACAAACAATCCATCCCTCAATTCTGCATCTAGGCATGGCAAATAACACGTACCTATACCTGATAATGGACAATGCCGTCCATCAGCAAGACAAATGCTGTCCTTGCCTTTTGGCAATTTGCTGAGTGTTGTAAAGCAGTCAGGGCTGTTCATTATGATTCTGGCAGAGCCAGAGTCCAAAATGTAGCTGTCTGAAGAAATTTTTCTTTTTTTGCGGCTGCCAAGACGAAATGCGTCCGCTTTTCTGTCTCATGTGGATCGCTCACTTTTCCTGGGTTTTTCACACAGCAGTCTTTCCTCATGTGCCCGAGCTTGCCACACTGATAGCATTTCTTTGCCAACATGGCACGATCCGTGGAGCGTTCTTCGGTCCCATCTCCTCCTGAGAATCTGGGTTTCTGGTTAGCAGGGCGACTCAAACTCCTCTGGTCTGCCTTCTCACTCAGCTTTTCCACACACTTTTTAGTTTCCTCCTGTAGACGGGTTGTTACATACGCCATCGATAAATCTTCTTGCCTCATGCTTTCAAGAGATGCTATCACAATATTAAAGCTTGGTGGGAGACTGGATAGCAGGATATAGACTTGATCCAGGTCTGGAAATCTTTTACCTCTCCTTTGCAACTGGAGGAATAACATGCGTAAAGTCTGAAGGTGTGTGGTTAAACATCCATCTTCAGGTAGCACAGTTCTGTACAGTCTCCTAGTTAGTCCAATTATTGAACCAGCACTGTCAGACAGGTGTATCTGATGTAGACGATCCCAATATTCTTTGGCAGAGTCCAAATCTGCAATATGCATGACCTGTGGTTCTTCTAGAGCCAACAAAATGTGCGCTCTGGCTCTATCATCCTCTTCACGTTCCTGCTCAGAGGGTTGTGGATTCAAACCAGTTTCCACACAGTGCCAAATTCTATCACGTTTTAGAACCAGTTCAAGCTTGAGAGCCCAAGTCAGGTAGTTCTTACCATTCAGACATTCCATCTGGGCAGTGTTGCCAAGATTAACAATAAACTGCGGAGGTTGCTGAGCTGACATGGCTTCTGCTCCTTGCTGCACCGGGTTTGCTTTTTCGGTACGCGGCCTCACCACTGGACCTTCAGTCCCTTCGAGGTCCTCACCTACAGCACCCTGATTCTCCAGCTTTAGCAATTCGCCATCCATAAAACACTGGGTCCCATAACCTGACATGCAGCGTAAATTAATAATGCAGAGTTCTCTGTTAAGGATATAAAAGAATTCAGTAATTTCCCCTGGTCCAATTTCATTCTTCTTATTGCTCTGTCCAGTTCAGTGGAGATTACCTCATTGAAGTCTCCCAACAATATAGTATTATAGTCTATGTAGTCAATATTTCCTCTAATGTATTTCCTCTATGTAATTTCCTCTATGTAATCAATATTTCCTGTAATTTTTTTGTAAAGGTCTGCTTTCTTTTTGTTTTGGCGCATATATCCCAACTATGATTATTTTTTCTCCTTCTATTTGTACTTGTATTCCTACTATTCTTCCTTCATTATCTTTAAATATTTGTTGTGTACTATATTTATTTTTGACATATATAACAACTCCTCTCTTCTTTTGCACATCTGAGGAAATGAATTCATTCCCCAATTTTTTATTCTTTAAAACTCTATTGTGTTTCCATGTTACGTGTATTTCTTGTAAACAGATTATGTCTATGTTTTTTTTAAATAACTCATATTCAAATTTTTTGCTTTATTTTTCATGCCATTAACATTCCATGATATAATTTTAATTGTCATTTTGATTTATTTAATTAAATACAATTTTATTTTATTGTTTATACTTAAATATCTGCCTCTTCTCCCTCTTGTTCTTGTTTATCCTCTTCACTTTCCTGTTCCCCTCCCTCCATCTTCCCCAACTCCTTATATCTTCTCCCAAATTTCTGCATTTCTTGTACTGTCTTAATTTTAAAATTCCTTCCAGTAGCACCTTAAAGACCAACTAAGTTAGTTCTTGGTATGAGCTTTCGTGTGCATGCACACTTCTTCAGATACCTGTGTGCATGCACACGGAAGCTCATACCAAGAACTAACTTAGTTGGTCTTTAAGGTGCTACTGGAAGGATTTTTTTTTATTTTGACTATGGCAGACCAACACGGCTACCTATCTGTGTCTTAATTTTAATTTTTTTGACTTTAGAATAAAATGACACACCTTCTGAACACACCCATTGGAACTTTTAGCTTTTTTTTTCAATTCTTTGTAAACATTTCTCTTGCGTAAAAAACAATTGAGAATATCCTTAAACACCACAATTGTTTTCCTGTGTATAATCAATTGTTTTTCTCGGCTCTTCCTCAGAATAGTATTCCGCACCAAGGTGACTTTATTCTGAAAACATTAGTCACCATGTAATCTAGCAATTTCTGTCATAAGTCTTTCTCTCACATTCTCCCCATCTTTCTCTGGAAGTCCCCGAGATTTCAAGTTCTGTGCTTTTTGGTTCATTTCAAGAAAGGCTAGATTTCTAATGTATTTTCTTGTGTTTTTGAAAGTTCTTCTATTTGCCCTTTCATTCTTTACCCTTCTTTTTTATTTTCCCTCATTTCTATTTGCATTTTTCCCGATTGTTCCGCTACTGTTTATATTTTTACCTTCAATTCCTTCATTTGTCCTGATAAATCTGAAGTCACTTCCAATAACTTTTCCCCAATATTTTTTCACTTTCCTTTACTTCTCTCCTGATTTCTCTTATTTTTGCCAATATTTCTGCAAAATCTCCCTCCCCTTCTATCTCAGCTTTTGATGTCCTTCTCTTGCCTGGTGTTGTTATTTTTGCTGTCTTACTCATGTTTCTTTAATTAATAAATAATTTTTCAAGCTGCAGTTCCACTAACTTCCACTGGGGGGTTATTTTACCCTGTTTGCCGATACACTTATTTTATCTGCTATTCCCTCATTCACCACAGGGTATCTCTATCTCTCCTACTTCCTCTTTTATCACACACAGTCGTACACAATGATAGTCTAAATTTCCTCTCTTAATAAGCAACTTAACTCAAATGAGTATACAATCAAATACCTCATATAGTCAATATCTGTCAGATTGCATTCCATTTATACCTTGAATTTCCCCAGACCACAGCCCCCCTCCTATTCAGTTCACAATCAGCTCCATCGTTCTACACAGCCTCACATAGTCGCAAACAATAGGAGAGAAGAAGTAGCAGTTCTAATTCCTCCTCTGTTGCCACGTAGGGAAGGTTGCAAAATGTTTCAAATTGCTCAAGTCCGAAACTTGTAAATGTTGAGAAGTAAAGTGCGAACTATGTCTCTAAGTTCCAGTAACAAGAAGCCGAAAGCACCAGCCTGAAGATGACGAGTGAGACCTCGTCGAAACGTCGCACAGACACCCCGACTCTTACACGGGAAGACACCCGAAGACACCAAAACCTGCATATGTCTCTAAGCTCTCTACAATCCAAAACCTCCAGTAATGCCCAGTAGTCATGTTGTTACAATGTTGTTACAGTATTACAATGGGTCTTTACGTTCAATGGTGTTTCCAACCTGGTATTCCCAAAAGCACCTTAACGGTACATACAAAGTTCTGAGTGTCATCCCCACCCAGCTTAACCCAATACTCAGGAATGGTGGGAGTTTTACCGCCGCCATTTGAAGGAGCGCAGAATCAACTCTCTGGGGTTCACTGTTCCTGAGGTTCACTGTTGCCCTAGCGTAACCTCTTTTTGACTCTCAAAGCTGCGTGTGAGGCAGGGGAAAATTTTACTAAACTGGACCTAAGGGGAGCATACAATCTGACTAGAGTGAGAGAGGGGACAAATGGAAGACGACCATGTTCAGCCCCCTGGGGGCGTTTTAGTATCTCATCATGCCGTTTGGATTGCAATCGGGATCCGCCTGCTTTCAAGCCTTTATGCACCACGTGTTGGGGCCCCTGCTGCATAAGAATTGTGTGGCCTTTTTGGAAGACGTTTTGATCTTCTCTGAAAATGAAGCACAGCACGTGAAAGATGTCAGGCAGGTGCTAGAGAGTTTGAAGAAGCATCAGTTGTAGATCAAGCTGGAGAAATGCCAATTCCATGCTCGAGAAGTGGAGTTCCTGGGGTACCGACTGTCAGACAAGGGGCTGGCCATGGAGCCGGAGAAGGTGAAAGCAGTGCTGTAATGGAAGAGTCCCAAAACAAAGAAGGATGTGCTGAGGTTCCTAGGTTTCAGCAACTTCTACAGGAAGTTCATCAAGAACTTTGCTCACTTGACAGCACCCATAACGGATTGTCTCAGCAGCAAGAAGAAGTTTGCATGGACCAAGGGAGTGCAGCAGTGCTTTGAAAGGTTAAAGAAGGCTTTCGCCTCTGAGGAGCAGCTCCTGCATGTGGATCCTGGGAAGCCACTGAGAGTGGAGATGGACGCTTCAGACCAGACCATCGGAGCAGTAGTGTTGCAACAAGGATCAGGGGAGGACTGCAGACCTTGTGCGTTTTTCTCCAGGAAACTGAGCAACTCAGAGCAAAACTACACTGTTTATGACAAAGAATTGCTAGCCATTTATGCGGCCTTTTGGCAGTGGAGACACTTTTTGATTGGTGCGCACCACCAGATCCAGGTCCGGACGGACCACAAGAACTTGGAATACTGGCAGACAGCGCGTGTGCTCAACCAGAGACAGGTCCGGTGGTCGCAGACATTCTCACAGTATCACTTTGAGATACAATACGTTCCTGCAGGGGGGTGGAATGTGAGTGCGGATGCATTTCCAGAAAATGGAAGGGGAAGGACCTCCTGTGACCAGGCCCATGTTCCCAGAAGACCGATGGTCGTGTGAGGGAGCACTGGTAGGGGAGCAAAATCTGGTTGGGCTCAGCAGACACGATGAGTTTGCTCAGACTAAATTAGGAAGCTCAGCGATGGAAAGGGGAAAGTGGGGGGGTTGAGGAAAAAGGAGGGCTCTTGTACAACAAAGGGGCATGGTATGCACCAGGAGAGGCATTGAGGGCCAAAATATTTAGGCAGCTCCATGACAACCCCACAGCCAGGCATTTTGGGCAGCATAAGACCATGCTACTAGTCACCAGACAGTTCTGGTGACCTGAGGTGGCCCATTTTTGGAGGTTTACATCAATACAAAGGACAGAATCTATAAAATATGTGAACTAATAGGTTTTCCCTTGATATATTTTTTAAGCAGAGGAATCTTCGAAAGTTGATCAAATCATAGATCTATTCTAATTGCCTCTACTGAGTTTTTTGTAGTGTTTGCTGCCACCTTGGTCTCCAGACCCTTGATCAGTCCAATCTCCTTCCTCTGCACAAATTCCCGCTTATCAATTATCCTAATTAAATTGTAGCGCCACTAACTGGACACAGTTCTCCTGGTCTAGGCAAAATGGAATGGAACTATTACTTCTCTTGATCAGGACACTATAATTCTGTTGATACAGCCTAGAACAGCATTAGCAGTGCAGATCTCCAGCCAACGAATGTGTACTAAAAGGAAAATGTAAGAGGAAATGTTCATAAAATGCATATATTAGTGAATATAATATAGAAATGTAATATAATAGAGCAAATTGCTTGTAATCCATACAAAGTAAACATGTTTCTTAGGGAAATTTCACATTAAACTGCTGATGAATTTTCATGAGGAATTCCCCGCTGCCCCCAAGAACCACATATTTCTACAGAATTGTGAAGAACTGAACAGAAGATTGGAAAAACGAGAAACTATCAGAAGCTGACACTGGCAGATTCTCCCCTCTTTATGAATGGCTCACAAATTCAAGGGATTTCCTCTCATAAGTTTTTGACAAAGTCTAGGATGCTGTCCATTAATTCAACTGCAGCAGGGAATGCAAAGATGAATCCTTTGAAGAAGTTTATCATCCCATGAAACCCGTTCTCAACATGGAACCAACTAACTTTCACTCCATTGTCCTCCAGACGTTTCTTGTACAGCGGTACATCATCTCGTGCTACGTCGTACTCGCAGCTCACAATTAGGGTTTCAGGAAGCTTCTGGATGACAGAGTCCTCAGCAAAGAGGCAAGAAATATCAGGTTCCAATAGCTCTCGCAATTGCCTATAGACTTCAGGTTCATAAGGAGCAAGTGGGACTTGTTTGTAGCCTCTCCCCTTAAATCTCTCTGGAAGGTTGTCTGGACTCACCCACTTCCCATATTTCAGTCTCATTGAATCTGGCACGTGAGAGCCCTTCAGGAGCTGGCCTGCCAAAGAAGTGTCTTTTCCAATATACTTCATGAAAAGGTAAGCAACATCTTCCCGGAACAAGGGGGGCATTGAGCTGTTCTGCTGACAGGAAGGCAGGTTGAAGTCTATAGCCTGGAATTTCCCATATATCAGCACTTGAGCCCGTAGTTTTGGAAGGTCTGATCTCTCCACCAATTTCTGGGCAACAACAGTAGCATAATTGCCCCCCGCACTGTCCCCACCAACGATGATCTTGGAAGGATCCACCCCATGGGAAACTGCATTTTGAATTAAGTGTATGGTAGCAGCAAGGCAGTCCTTGTACTGAGCGGGAGGAAGATGCTCAGGAGACAGGCGGTAGCTGCAGAATAAAACAGAAGCAAAGAGGTAAGCTTCCAGAACCTTTTCCAAACGCTTTCATGATCACCTAGAATTACAAGAAGAGCCTGTTGGATCAGTTATAGCAGATACAATGCAGGTGACAGTCAGCTGGCTTATGCCCTTAAAAAACTGACTTTTCCAGCCAGCAAAAGAGTGTAGGGAACGCTGGGGAAGAAGAACCGTGCAGGATTGGATCCAGCTGGTGGAAGACCATTTGCCACTTGCAACTTTCCCTCCTGCTCCTGTTTAGACGCAGGGGGCGTTTCCCAGTCTCTTCCTGATTATATATTTAAAAGCCCTAACTGAACATTAGCCCCACTCCCGGATTGATTCCAGGCTGGATCTGGGTTGGGTGGTCTCCAAGTTGAGGCTGATCTGGAGGCCCTGGTTAGCGGTGCTGTGCAAGGCCTTATGCCCAGTTCATAGTCCCCCCATGGAAGTGAGCGTGTTCATGTCTTAAGCACATGAAGCTCTGATTTTCAATCACAGAACAGAATGTTGACAGCTTTCATGGGGAGCCTCTTTCTCCTGCAGGGAATATGGCCAGGGATGCCAGCCTGAAATACAGCAGCATGCTGGGCCCCTACACTCTTTCCCTACAAAAGGCCAGGGGGTTGTGTTTACTTACCCAACAGACACAACCACTGAATCAGTCTCCTTGGCAATCTTGCTGCAGACATCTTCGTAGAATGCTAGCAAGTTGGGAGGGAAATTCAAAATTGGGAAGCAATTATGTGGAAGATATACCTAACGAAAGGAAGCTGTTTCACAACAGCTGTTTTGCAAAGTAATCTTCCCGTTCATACAATATTGGTACATGCAATATTCACTGACATAAGCCTTTTTATGCATTGTGAACATCCCATTCCTAGAGAGCTGCGTTGTAAGCGTCAGAGACTGACTTTGGGTTCACAAATTGCTTCCCAAACTGCAAATTAAATAGGTTCACATATAAAAACAAATTGAACAAAATTACAACCTCCCACCCCCCTCCCCCAGACACCAACAAATCTTCAACTTAAGAGATATGGGGCATGGTGTCGGGGATCCAGCAGGGTCAGACGCTTGGGAGTGGTCTGATTCTGAGAATGAGGCTGACTCTGAGAATGAGAGATCGCAGCCTCAGGCAAGGCAAGGGTGGGTTTACTTATCCCCCCTTCCTTCTCAGTCTTAGGAAGCCGGAAGAGTAACAAAGGCAGGGAGTTTGCGGCTTCAGGATGTGGGGGGGGGGGGAGATGTCCTGGAAGAGGATACTAGAGTAGAGCTCTCAGAGGAATCTTCACTGGACAGCAAGGGGGGAGGATGTCCAAATTCTCCTTGCAGCAGCTTGGAGTGGAAGGTGAAAATGCTAAGTAAGGGGGAAAGGGGAAGGATAATATCTTGTCTCCCTTTATGCTGTCTGAGAAACAGAAACTCAGACTGAGCACTTCGTATCAGAGAATGACAGGCGTTTGCCACACTCTGTAATTTTGAACTGTAAACAAACGTACATAAATCTTCCAGAGGCTCATAAATTCTTATCAGAGCTGTTTGCCTGCCTGAGATCATTACACACAGATCCATGAGTTGCAAGCTTTCATTGAATTAAGATGTTATTGTTTGTATTCATATATGCAAACCTATTTCAATTTTAAGAGATAGGAGAAACACCTTTCTGATGGTAAGAGTTGTTCGATAGGGAACCGCCTCCCTTGGGAGGTGGCGAGCTCTCTTTGACTGGAGGTTTGACCATGGAGGTTTCACAACATTTCTGGGATTCTACATGGGCTTACTTGAGTTCAGTGGGGCTTGCCTCTAGGTAAGTGTTCATAGGTTCACAGCTTTAATCTCTTACCGATGCTTCCAATCATCCCAGCACCTCCATGAAAGAACACAAATCCTTTCCTTGGGCCAGCAGATGGTGTTTTGGGCTGATAAACCCTCACAGGCACCCCGTCGAAATTCAGATCTTTGGCAGAGAGGCTGGGATCCGCTCTTGGATTCCAGAAATTCATGAGGAAGCGGATAACGGCAACCTGTCTGCAGACACCCAGCAGTTCAAGACACTTCCCCTGTTGGGCAAAGGAAAAGTCTCATGAAAATAGTGCCCACATTTGCAACCTATTCACAGTGGGTGGTGTCCAAATAAGTCCTATTTAAAGTAGACCCATGGAAATGAATGAGCCCATGTTAGCCATGTCCATTAATTTCAATCAGTCTGCTTAGAATTGGTCACCCCAACCTAAACACCTGCCAAGGTACAGAGGCAAAAGAAGCTGGGAAACAAGCTAAGCTTTGGAGAAACAATCCACAATCTCCTTGCTTGCCTATGAGGCAATATGTGCTTTCCTGAAGAAACCATGACGTTTAGAAAATATGGCTTTTTCTCTCTATGTGTGTCCTTCTATAGGCTGAAAGGAAGCCCTTGTTGAATGTGATAATATCTTCATCGCATTGTCAAGTGAATTCATTGATTTTACTGATTTCATTATGCATGTTGGATTAAGCAGTATATGAATTTCTTAAATATATAAACTGTTATTTATTTATTTTAATTAAATAAATATACTGCCCTTCATGAAAGTATCTCATGGTGGTTCACAGCAAAAAAATGCAAGATAAAAACCCAAAATACACAATGAAAGAACAAAGCAAACCAATAACACCTTTTAAAGATATAGAAATGTTTTTGCCTGGTGCCTACAGATAAGTATTATTAACTCTAATAATAATAATAATACATTTCTTAATCACCTTTCCCATAAGAACATAAGAAGGACCTGCTGGCCCAACTAACAGCTCATTCAGTCCCCAACTTACCGCAGTGAATGCCATTATGGCAAGACAGTGAAGACCTCGAAGCTTTAATGGACTGTCAAATCCAGGTGGAATTTCACTCCTGGAAAGATCATAGTAAATCGCCCAGGAGAGGAGGGACAGGGAAGGAATCCCTATAACTCCAATCAACGCCAGCAGCAGGCTCTGAAGAAGCTCCATTTCTCCGTTCCAAAGAGTGAGACGCAAACACTGAGCCTAAACTGCCAGCATTTGCTGCTGTTTTACTCCACCAGTGGTATCTATACACAGCCGGCTGTAGGTTGGTTGATGAACTATTTCACAATTAGAAAAGAGACTTCCAAGTAGTTATGATATCCATCAGAACACCAAGAACAATTTTATGGGTCAGGTTGGCACAATTAGTGGTGCCCTATTCAGGAATTTCAAGTCCAGCCACCGAACCATCCAGCTCCATTTAAGGCTCTTCAGTTTTACATACCCCGGGTGTTTGTTGACTGAAGTTCAAAACATCACCACACAGCTTAACCCAATAGTCAGGAATGGTGGGAGCTCTGTGCACTTCCTGGCCCAAGATTTCCAAGGCTTCCGATATGAGTCCTATTCCTACCTAAGCCCCTGGATATTCAAGTCATGGGCTCTGCTCCTCATAGATAAATGCAACTTCATGTTGACATGAAATATATCTGTGCATGGACGCAGCCAGGATTTATTTATTTTTTTGCAAATATTTTTTATTACATTTTCTATAAAAACTTTCATCTTTCCATTTTCCACATCACGTATTTTAGTTTGTTGAGCCTCCCTCCACTCCTCTGACAGTCATCCATAATAATTCTCCTATTTACACATTTCTTAATATATAGTATCACCTTTAAGTAATTTCTTTATATCCTTATTTACATTTTTGCGATGTTCCTCACTTTTCACAAAGCCTCTTTAAAACACACTAGCGTTGTATTCTCCTCACATATAGTTTTCAAATACTCTCTAAATTTTCCCCAATCCTCCAAAAACTTATGGTCTCTTTGAAGTCTAATTTTCCCCGTTAGTTTGTCTAATTCCGCATAATCAATTAGTTTATTTCTCCATTCGTCCAGAGTCGGTACTTCTTCTTGTTTCCACCTTTGAGCTATCAGCGTCCTCGCGGCAGTTATTGCATATGGAAAAGTTTGAAATCCTTCCTTTTAATTTCCCTTCTGGTTATTCCTAGTAGAAAGGTCTCTGGTTTCTTAACAAAGCTATATTGTAGCATTTTCCTTACTTCATCATATATTTTTCCCCAGAAACGCTTCACTTTCTCGCATTCCCACCACATATGCATAAACGTGCCCTCTTTCTCTCTACACCTCCAGCATTTATTACAGATCTTATACATTTTGGCCAATTTAACCGGTGTTAAGTACCATCTATATACCATCTTCATGGCGTTTTCTTTTAGTGTTATGCATGCTGTGAATTTCAGATTTTGATTCCATATCTTTTGCCACTCTTCCAGCTCCATACTGTACCCTAGATCTCTGGCCCAGTGGATCATTACCTCTTTCACCTCCTCATCCATCGTATGCCATTCTAGTAGGATTTTATACATTTTTGATATGATTTTACGATCATTATTAACAATTTCTGTTTGGAACTTCGAATCCTTTTCCTCATACCCTTTTTCTTTCACCTCCTTTTTAAACATATTACTTATCTGCCAATAGTGCAACCAGTCCCGTACATGTTCTTTCACTTGATCATATGGTTTAACTGTCCATTTGTCCCCTTCTTTGAATACCAGGTCTCCATATGTGACCCAGTTACTTCTCATATTGAGTTGCTTAATTCCCATCATCTCTAAAGGGGATAGCCAATGTGGTACCCCCCTTTCTAATATATTTTTATATCTGATCCATACTTCGATTAGCGATTTCCGGAATATATGATTTCCAAAAGATTGATGACCTTTTTTACCCTCCTGCCATAAATAAGCGTGCCACCCGAACCTATTGTTGAATCCCTCTAAGTCCAATAATTTCGTGTTTTTGAGCTTTATCCAATCTCTTACCCAGCAAAGACATGATGCTTCGTAATACAACTTCAAGTCTGGCAGGGCAAATCCTCCTCTCTCTTTTGCATCCGTTAGCAGTTTATATTTAATTCTCGGTTTTTTGCCCTGCCAGATATATCTTGAAATCGATCTCTGCCACTCCTTAAATTTTTTTGCTCCTCTTAATATTGGGATCGTCTGAAATAAAAATAGTAATTTGGGTAGCACGTTCATCTTGATCATTGCTATTCTACCCCAAAAGGATAGTTTTAACCTTCCCCATCCTTCCAGGTCCTTCTTAATTCCTTTCCATATCATAACATAATTATTCTGGTACAGATCAATATTTTTTGGTGTAATCCAAATTCCGAGATATTTAACCTTTTTAACAACTTCAATTCCCATTTGTTGTTGGAACTCTTCAATCATTGATTGCTCCATATTTTTAGTTAGAATGTTAGTTTTTTTCCTATTTAATGTGAAGCCTGCCACTTCCCCAAATTTACCAATTTCCTCTAGCACTTCCTTTACGCTGGTCATCGGGTCTTCCACCGTAATGATCAAATCATCAGCGAAAGCTTTGGTTTTGTATTCATTTTGGCCTACCTCCACCCCTTTTATCCTTTCATTTTTCCTAATTGAATTCAGAAGGATTTCTAGGACCAATATGAACAGCAGGGGTGAGAGCGGGCAGCCCTGTCTAGTCCCTTTTGATATTTCAATTTCTTCTGTTATCACGTTGTTCACTATCAGCTTCGCTCTTTGTTCGGTGTATATGGCCTTTATTCCATTGTAAAAATCATCCCCGATCTCCATATTTTCTAAATTTTTCAGCATGAAATCCCATGATATGTTGTCGAATGCCTTTTCGGCATCTACAAACATTAATATTGCTCGTCTCTCAATCCTTACTGACAGATATTCCAATATGTTTATTATGTTCCTCACGTTATCTCTCATTTGTCTGCCAGGAAGGAAACCCGCCTGGTCTTCATGGATAATACTCAGTAATGCCTTTTTTAGTCTCTTTGCCATTATTCCTGCATAGATTTTATAGTCCGTATTCAATAAGGAAATCGGTCTATAATTCTTTACTTGTGTTGTATCTGCATCTTCTTTGGGGATAAAGGTTATATACGCCTCTTTCCATGTCTCTGGGATCTCTCTTTCTTTTAAGATGTTATTCATTACCTCTTTTAGTGGTTTTATCAAGTCTAATCTCAATTCTTTGTAGTACCTTGCTGTAAAACCATCTGGTCCTGGTGCCTTCCCGTTTTTCAACTCTGCTATGACGCAGCCAGGATTTGTGTTGGGGTGACAGGACACCCACCTGCCATCGTCCTTTGTCTGGCTCTGTCTAGCAGATTCCAAATGATATGTCTCAACAACAGTTTCTTTTGGCTTCCTGTTTCTGGCGTGGGAAATGGCTGACTCCCACAAGAACGGACCCCAGCTGTGCCGATAATTCAGGGCTGATATGGGGGTAATTAGCCCTGCAGCCTCCCCAGTTTTACCGCCACCATTTGAAGGAGTGCAGGATCAACTCTCTGGAGAGGTCCTGAGCTTTGAGAGGCAAAAAGAGGTTACGCTAGGACAACAGTGAACCTCATAACCCGAGGAGTTAAATCCTCAGGGCTGAGGGGCTGGCTGTGTTCAGAGGCGTCTCTCCTGTGTGCACAGCGGACCTGTCAGGGTTTGGGCAAGGAGGCACGATTGAAGATACGAATGCTAGGATCCATTCTGACCTGCAAAGCGATGCCACAGGCTCCGAAAGGTGAAGTGGTAAAGCATTCCGAGGCTGAAGATTAAACCCCCGCACCCCAAAACAAAAGAAAAAGCAGAACAGAAGCGAAAAAATAAGGAGGTACGGGGGAGAGTTATAACAATTTGGGTGCTAAGGAAATCCTTCCTGACGCTGGTGGAGAAAATGGTGCAAGGAAAAAAATCTGCTGAGTAAGAAGAAGGAAAAGAGTCTCAGCTCCTAGAAGGGCTAAAGAGACAAAATAAAGCTAAACAAATAAATTTAATTGGGAGATATAGGACAATGTTACGAATACCCATGAAACTCAGTACATTTGTGAGGAACTCAGTGACGCGCAGCGTAAATTAATAATGCAGAGTTTTAAAGAATAAAAGCTTTACTGAATTAAAAGAAACTTCTTCATAAACAACATGGTTCTAAACAGTTTGACTGAGATTACATACAGACTCTGTTCATAGCTGACGCAGACAGACTCTCACATCTTACAGAGAGCACAAAAGAGAATCTGGCTACTAAGTCACATGTTGGAGTGACTCAACAGTTAGCAGTTAGGCCTGAATAATTTTAGTAGGCCCAAATGATTGTGCAGTCCCAGCACTTCCCAGCCTGCTTTGCTGCTTCTGCTCTCATGTGTCTTTGTCACACAACACTCAGAACTTTGTATGTACCGTTAAGGTGCTTTTGGGAATACTAGGTTGGAAACACCATCGAACGTAAAGACCCATTGTAATACTGTAACAACATTGTAACAACATGGCTACTGGACGTTACTGGAGGTTTTGGATTGTAGAGAGCTTAGAGACATAGTTTGCACTTTACTTCTCAATGTTTACAAGTATGGGACTTGAGCGATTTGAAACATTTTGCAACCTTCCCTACGTGGCAACAGAGGAAGAATTAGAACTGCTACTTCTTCTCTCCTATTGTTTGCGACTATGTGATGCTGTGTAGAACGACAGAGCTGATTGTTGTGATAGGAATTTTATGGTCTTAGATATATGGCAATGTTCATAAGCGTACCAACCAGGCACATACATAGGTCAGAACAGGAAGACCAACCTGGAACCATTTTGATTCCTAAACTGAGCAAATGTTTTCTCTGCAAGGTCAAACTGGAAAAGCCTCCCCATTGTCTTTTCCTTCACAAATCCTGTCTTAAGGGTATGTCTTTGTTTGAATAGGGTGTAAGCCTGTGACATGGCCCAGGAACTAAGTATTTATCACTACAAAAGAATAGCCAGGCTCCCCAGGCAATCCAATTAAATAACCTGTCAGACAGGAGATAAACAACAACAGGAGAAAAACAATATTAAAATTTCTGTTTTAGACCACCTTTTCTGTGATGTAGGTGTGATGTATCTGAGGGGTGGTCTTAGGTTACACCCCTTCTGTGATGTATGTATGATGTTTCTGGGGGTGGTCTTGATCTACAGGGTGGCAATTTCAAAAGTCTATAAGGCCTTGCACACCACTTTTCTAGGTCCCTCCTCTCTCCTGCAGGTGAGGGGAGCACCCTGTTGCAACAGATCCAATAAAGGCCAAGCCTACAGGCTGCTGTCTTGCTCAAAGTAATCCTGTTTGGTGTCTTTGTTTTTGTCCAAGGGAGCCCTCGGATTTTTCCGTTAACATTGTGAACTGAATAGGAGGGGGACTGAGGTCTGGGGAAACGCAAGGTGTTGATAAAAATGGAATGCATTCTGACAGATATTGACTATATGAGGTATTTGATTGTATGCTTGTTTGAGTTAAGTTGCTTATTAAGAGAGGAAATTTAGACTATCATTGTGTACAACTGCGTGTGATAAAAGAGGAAGTAGGAGAGATAGAGATAGAGATACCCTGTAGTGAATGAGGGAATAGCAGAGAAAATAAGTGTCTTGGCAAACAGGGTAAAATAAGCCCCCAGTGGAAGTTAGTGGAACTGCATCTTGGGGAAAAATTATTAATTAAAGAAACATGAGTAAGACAGCAAAAATAACAACACCAGGAGAGAGAAGGACATCAAAAGCTGAGATAGAAGGGGAGGGAGATTTTGCAGAAATATTGGCAAAAATAAGAGAAATCAAGAGAGAAGTAAAGGAAAGTGAAAAAAATATTGGGGAAAAGTTATTGGAAGTTGCTTCAGTTTTATCAGGACAAATGAATGAATTGAAAGTAAAAATACAAACAGTAGAGGAACAATCGGGAAAAAATGCAAATAGAAATGAGGGAAAACAAAAGAAGAAGGGGAAAGAATGAAAGGGCAAATAGAAGAACTTTCAAAAACACAAGGAAATACATTAAACAATCTAGCCTTTCTTGAAATGAACCAAAAAGCACAGAATTTGTAATCTCGCGGACTTCCAGAGAAAGATGGGGAGAATGTGAGAGAAATACTTATCACAGAAATTGCTAGATTACATGGTGACTAATGTTTTCAGAATAAAAGTCACCTTGGTCCAAGCAAGACAAAAAAGAAATACCCTGGAGATCGTTTAGCAATCTTTAACTCACCAGAAGTGAGGAATACTATTCTGAGGAAGAACCGAGAAAAACAATTGATTATAGATAGGAAAACAATTGTGGTGTTTAAGGATATTCCCAATCGTTTTTTACGCAAGAGAAATGTTTACAAAGAATTGGGGGGGGGAACAGCTGACAAAATAAAGTTCCAATGGGAGCATCCAGAATGTGTGTCATTTTATTCTAAAGTCAAAAAATTTAAAATTAAGACAGTACAAGAAAAGCAGAAATTTGGGAGAAGATATAAGGAGTTGGGGAAGATGGAGGGAGGGGAACAGGAAAGTGAAGAGGATAAACAAGAACAAGAGGGAGAAGAGGCAGATATTTAAGTATAAACAATAAAATAAAATTGTATTTAATTAAATAAATCAAAATGACAATTAAAATTATATCATGGAATGTTAATGGCATGAAAAATAAAGCAAAAAAAATTGAATATGAGTTATTTTAAAAAAACATAGACATAATCTGTTTACAAGAAATACACGTAACATGGAAACACAATAGAGTTTTAAAGAATGAAAATTGGGGAATGAATTCATTTCCACAGATGTGCAAAAGAAGAGAGGAGTTGTTATATATGTCAAAAATAAATATAGTACACAACAAATATTTAAAGATAATGAAGGAAGAATAGTAGGAATACAAGTACAAATAGAAGGAGAAAAAATAATCATAGTCGGGATATATGCGCCAAAACGAAAAGAAAGCAGACCTTTACAAAAAAAATTACAGGAAATATTGATTACATAGAGGAAATTACATAGAGGAAATACATTAGAGGAAATATTGACTACATAGACTATAATACTATATTGTTGGGAGACTTCAATGAGGTAATCTCCACTGAACTGGACAGAGCAATAAGAAGAATGAAATTGGACCAGGGGAAATTACCGAATTCTTTTATATCCTTAACAGAGAACTCTGCATTATTAATTTACGCTGCATGTCAGGTTATGGGACTCAGTGTTTTATGGATGGCGAATTGCTAAAGCTGGAGAATCAGGGTGCTGTAGGTGAGGACCTCGAAGGGACTGAAGGTCCAGTGGTGAGGCCGCGTACCGAAAAAGCAAACCCGGTGCAGCAAGAAGCATTTATTATTGTCTGATAATAAATGTTGGAAATGTAAGGAGGCTGAAGGGACATTCTTTCACCTCTGGTGGACGTGCCCAAGATTGAAGGCCTTTTGGGAAATGATCTATAATGAGTTAAAGAAGGTGTTTAAGTACACCTTTCCCAAGAAACCAGAGGCCTTCCTTCTGGGCATTGTCGGCCAGAAGGTGTTAAAAAAGGATAGAACTTTCTTTATGTATGCTACAACTGCAGCAAGAATTCTTATCGCCAAGTATTGGAAGACCCAAGATTTGCCCACACTGGAGGAGTGGCAGACGCAACTGATGAACTACATGGAACTGGCTGAGATGACTGCAAGAATCCGGGACCTGGGAGAAGAGGCAATGGAGGAGGATTGGAAAAAATTCAAAGACTATTTGCAAAAGTATTATAAGTTGTATGAAACATAAGATGTCGTATGATTTAGAACGTTAGCCCCAGCAATGAAGTTTAATTATTTAGGAAATTGTTAACATTCGGGAAAGAACCAAAGTTTAAATGGGTTAAATGATATCAGGTTATATTTTTAGAGTAAACGGAGAACAAGAGATTTAAACTTAAATTGCAATTGAAAATATAAAGAAAAACACGAAATAAGGGTATAATTTGCTGATGACTTTATTATCAAGAATGCACTATGCGGGAGACGTGGGGAAGTCCAATGGAAATTTGAAATAAGTTATTGAAATGGATGTTATTTTCTGTTCTTTTCTCTTTTCTTTTCTTTTATTCTGTCTTTTCTTATTTGTAATTTGGAAAAATGTAATAAAAATTATTATAAAAAAAAAATAATACTATATTGTTGGGAGACTTCAATGAGGTAATCTCCACTGAACTGGACAGAGCAATAAGAAGAATGAAATTGGACCAGGGGAAATTACCGAATTCTTTTATATCCTTAACAGAGAACTCTGCATTATTAATTTACGCTGCATGTCAGGTTATGGGACCCAGTGTTTTATGGATGGCGAATTGCTAAAGCTGGAGAATCAGGGTGCTGTAGGTGAGGACCTCGAAGGGACTGAAGGTCCAGTGGTGAGGCCGCGTACCGAAAAAGCAAACCCGGTGCAGCAAGAAGCAGAAGCCATGTCAGCTCAGCAACCTCCGCAGTTTATTGTTAATCTTGGCAACACTGCCCAGATGGAATGTCTGAATGGTAAGAACTACCTGACTTGGGCTCTCAAGCTTGAACTGGTTCTAAAACGTGATAGAATTTGGCACTGTGTGGAAACTGGTTTGAATCCACAACCCTCTGAGCAGGAACGTGAAGAGGATGATAGAGCCAGAGCGCACATTTTGTTGGCTCTAGAGGAACCACAGGTCCTGCACATTGCAGATTTGGACTCTGCCAAAGAATATTGGGATCGTCTACATCAGATACACCTGTCTGACAGTGCTGGTTCAATAATTGGACTAACTAGGAGACTGTACAGAACTGTGCTACCTGAAGGTGGATGTTTAACCACACACCTTCAGACTTTGCGCATGTTATTCCTCCAGTTGCAAAGGAGAGGTAAAAGATTTCCAGACCTGGATCAAGTCTATATCCTGCTATCCAGTCTCCCACCAAGCTTTAATATTGTGATAGCCTCTCTTGAAAGCATGAGGCAAGAAGATTTATCGATAGCGTATGTAACAACCCATCTACAGGAGGAAACTGAAAAGTGTGTGGAAAAGCTGAGTGAGAAGGCAGACCAGAGGAGTTTGAGTCGCCCTGCTAACCAGAAACCCAGATTCTCAGGAGGAGATGGGACCGAAGAACGCTCCACGGATCGTGCCATGTTGGCAAAGAAATGCTATCAGTGTGGCAAGCTCGGGCACATGAGGAAAGACTGCTGTGTGAAAAACCCAGGAAAAGCGAGCGATCCACATGAGACAGAAAAGCGGACGCATTTCCTCTCGGCAGCCGCAAGAAAAGAAAAAATTCTCCAGACAGCTACATTTTGGACTCTGGCTCTGCCAGAATCATAATGAACAGCCCTGACTGCTTTACAACACTCAGCAAATTGCCAAAAGGCAAGGACAGCATTTGTCTTGCTGATGGACGGCATTGTCCATTATCAGGTATAGGTACGTGTTATTTGCCATGCCTAGATGCAGAATTGAGGGATGTATTGTTTGTTGAAGAACTAGAATTTTCTTTATTGTCAATTTCGTGCCTTACCAATGTTGGTTTTGAATTTATTTTTGGGGGTGATGAATGTTTGATTAAGAAGCAGGGCAAGGTAATTGCTTCTACAAAAATGGTGCATGGCTTGTACCCTTTACAGCATTCTCCGCCAAGTGATGGGGTCACAGAGGGACCTAAAGCTGGAAAAAATGATGTGTTAATAACTGAACTATGCCAGCAAAACTCTTATTGCCCACATAAAAACTGCATCCATACGTTGCACAGAAAAATGGGGCGTGCAAGTTTTAAATATCTAGAGAACATGCAAAAAATATGTAAAGATTTAAATGTTAACCAGTGCAGCACATACCTTGATTGTGCTATTTGCAAGCAAGAAAAATCAAAGTTGCAACCAATACCAGGTAAAAGTGATAGATACATGTTTTGCAACTTGTTCATTCTGACTTAATTGGTCCTTTTTCAGAGAGTGAGGAAGGATCTAGATATGGCCTAATTATTGTGGATGATGAAACAAGGTATTCATGGCTATATCTATTGAGAAACAAATCAGAATCTGCTGATGCTTTTGAGTCCTGGAAGGTATGGACAGAAAGACATTTTCAAAGGCCACTTATTCAACTCCAAACTGACCGAGGAGGCGAATATTTAAGTAATCATTTCCAGGCATGGCTTAAATGCCATGGAATAATGCATCGTCTCACATGTCCAAATAGTCCCTGGCAAAATGGAGTTGCAGAGAGACGTGTGGGTGTCATACAAATTGTAAAGGACATTTGTTAACTGATGCTGGATTGCAAAATGATGCAAAGCTCTGGGGAGAAGCTCTCTTGACTGCCAATTTTTTAGTGAACCGTACTTTCACTACTGCCATGGGTGATATTCTCTACAGAATGCTTTTTGGGAAGGAACCGGATTGCGCAGGTTTACATGTGTGGGAGACTTGGGCTTTTGTTCATATCCCCAAGTCCCTGAGATGCAAAGGTGAGCCTAAAACCAGAAAGCTACATTTCATTGGCTATCAGGGCTATTCTAGCAGGCATTATCGTTGTGCTTTGGAACGTGGCCGAGTAGTCATTTCACAAAATGCTGAATTTGCTGAACAGGATAGGTGGGAACAGGTTCATGCCAATCCTAGTATTTTAATTCCTCTCTTAGTACAGCCACAGGAGCCTTTCAGGCAGCCAGCTGCTGAGGAAAGGTCAGAAAGTGGGGAAAATTTGCCCTTAGACACTGACACTTTGCAAAGTGCCACAAGGAGTGAATCAGATGAACAACAAAATGATGAACTGGAAGAGCAACAAAGAAGGAAAGCCCAGTGGTTATTCATAGGAGGTCCACACGGACTACCAAGGGTATTCCCCCTGGTAAATTGACTTTTGGCACAACAAAAGTGTGTCATGTTAATTGTCCAGAGCCACAGGATTTTGCTCAAGTTCTGAAACTACCTTCTAGGAAGAAGAAGAAGAAGAAGAAGAAGAAGAAGAAGAAGAAGAAGAAGAGTAGTAGTAGTAGTAGTAGTAGTAGTAGTAGTTTGGATTTGATATCCCGCTTTATCACTACCCGAAGGAGTCTCAAAGCGGCTAACATTCTCCTTTCCCTTCCTTCCCCACAACAAACACTCTGTGAGGTGAGTGGGGCTGAGAGAATTCAGAGAAGCGTGACTGGCCCAAGGTCACCCAGCAGCTGCATGTGGAGGAGCGAAGACACGAACCCGGTTCCCCAGATTATGAATCTACCGCTCTTAACCACTACACCACACTGGCTGAGGAACAAACCCAGTGGTTTGACGCTGTCAGGGAACTGCCATCAGCTCAGGGGCGAGAGGGGGAAAGCCAGATGGATTACAGAGAACCACCAAAGATTGTGGGAAGCAGACCTCCTCAGAGGAGGAGAGTAGCCACGCTTCTAGTGGAAAGGAGCTGCAGGGCTCGCAGGAGGTGACGCAGTGCCAGGACACCTTGCCTGAGCAAAGCGGGGAGGAGAGAGGTCCCCCGTTACCACGCCCTCCTTGTGCAGTAGGCTTCCACGCAGAGAGGGGAAGTGCAGACTGGGCATCAAAAAACTACTCTGTTGGGGAAGGTTTAAGGACCGCCCACTCTCAGAATCTGCCAGTGAATGAGCGAGCCATGGAATAGTGGCGCTCTGCATGGTGAAGGGGTTTTTTTGGGGGGCACCAATAACAAGGCTTTACAACAGACCAGGGAGGTATTTGCCTGATTGCTCTTGAGCAACCCCCTGATACCCTTACAGCAATCTGAGAGTCCCTGACATTGCTCGAGGGTAGACGTGTGAAGACAGCATGATGAGCCACACCGGACAAGCCGCGGAGATGGAGCAGGAAGCTATGGTGCAAGGGCTAATTGAGAGGAACTGAGACCTTGAGGCACACATTGCTCCACTGTCAGCCTGGCTGGAGGAGAGGCGAGCACAGGATGGTCAGGCCAGAGCCACCCCGATTGGAAGGAAGGTCCCAGGGCTAGTGAATAAGTTTGGAAGAAAGCCCCAAGATTACAATGCGTTCCGAACAGATATACAATACGCGTTGGAATTACAAGGGGAGCTTGCTAACGACCAAGAGAAAGTTGTGTTTGTAATCGGACACCTTGAGGGTGGGGCTAGAGAATGGATTAGGCCGCCCATAGCAGCGGGGAACGATGCTTTGAAAGACCTGAAGAAATTTTATCAGGCTATGGATGCTATGCTCTCCAGCAAGGCGGAAGGAAGTGTGACACAAAGGAAGCTGCTGAGTTGCAAACAGGGATCTCTGACCGTCAGGCGCTACTGGTCGCATTTTACGATGTTAGTGCACAAGCTAGGCTGGGACCTAGACTCCGAACCCCTGCAAGCTCTGTTTGAGGCAGGTTTGAATCCCGAAGTAAAGGATGAATTATACAGAGTCCCCTGCCCACGGTCCATGGATGAGCTAACTAAAACGGTGTTAGCGATTGGAGTGTGGCAGGAAGCGTGGGCTTAGGAAAGGCGGGAGGCCAGAGGAGAGCGGTTCCATGGCAGCCGCATTCCTGAGATGCCTACAGGGACTTCCCACAGTCTGCCGGCAGCAGAGCCAATGGAAATTGATGGAGCCCGTGCACGCGAGTTTTCAAACGCCGGTGAGCTCAGGAAGAAAGAGGGGAGGGACTGGAAAACAGCCAAAAGGTGTTTCATCTGTCAGCACCCTGGACATTTCACGAAGGTCTGTCCCCAGAAAAAAGCCTGGCAAGGCATGATAGGGGCAGCAGGCAAAGAGGAGGAGGGAGAGAAGGCTCAGGTGGAGGGAAATGAAAAAGCCTGGCTGCAGACCAACAGGTGACCAGTAGAATAACCCCAACCAGACCCTCCCAAGGCAGGCATAGCAGTTGAAGTGGTGCTAGAACTCCCTAATGGGCACCCAGTAGAAGTCCACGCTCTTCTAGATTCGGGGTCATCTTGCAAATTTTTCAGAAGAGACTTTGCTCTGGAGCACCAAATGCACCTGTTGCCACTAGATTTCCCCTTGCAAGTGACCACCATTGATGGCAGGGGGGGGAGTGGCACACCAGACACCCCCGATGAGGATGAAGTTTTCTAGGCACGTGGAAACCATTGCCTTTCTCATGGCCACACTGGCAGGACCCCCCATCATACTGGGAATGAGTTGGTTGGCACTCCATGACCCAGTGATGTCATGGCATCAATGTTCCCTCACCTTTGGGTTGGCTCACTGCTTGGAACACTGCCTGGGGGGGGGAAGGAACCAAGAATGACTATGGCCATGGTTGCTGGGGTGACTCTGGAGGAGAAGGGGTGCGTGCCACCACAATATGCAGATTTGAAGGAAGTGTTCAGCGAGAGAGAGGCTGACAAGCTGCCCCACTACAGGCCTATGACTGCCAAATCAACCTGCTTCTGGGGGCCCAGTTGGCGGTGGGTAAGCTGTTTTCCATGTCTGACCAGGAGATGCAAGAGTTGAGGCAGTTTATTGACAAGAACTTAAAGAGGGGTTTCATAAGGGAATCGAAGGCAGTAGGGGGGAGCCCAGTATTCTTTGTGCACAAGAAAACGACGAAACAGCATCGCCTTGTAGTGGATTATCGCCTCTTGAATAAAGTAACTGAACCCGTAGCCTCCCCCCGTGCCCAGAATTGACAATGTTTTGACGTGTGTGAGGCAGGGGAAAATTTTCACCAAACTGGACCTAAGGGGAGCGTACAATCTGATTAGAGTGAGAGAGGGGGATGAATGGAAGATGACCATGTTCACCCCCCTTGGGGCGTTTGAGTATCTCGTCATGCCGTTTGGATTGCAATCAGGATCTGCCTGCTTTCAAGCCTTTATGCACCACCCTGCTGTACAACAATTGCGTGGCCTTTTTGGAGGACGTTTTGATCTTCTCTGAAAATGAAGCACAGCACATGAAAGACATCAGGCAGGTGCTAGAGAGACTGAAGAATCATCAGTTGTGGGTCAAGATGGAGAAATGCCACTTCCATGCTCAAGAGGTGGAGTTCCCGGGGTACAGACAGTCGGACAAGGGGCTGGCCATGGACCCGGAGAAGGTGAAAGCAGTGCTGTAATGGAAGAGTCCCAAAACAAAGAGGGATGTGCAGAGTTTCCTAGGTTTCAGCAACTTCTACAGGAAGTTCATCAAGAACTTTGCTCATTTGACAGCACCCATAACAGATTGTCTCAGCAGCAAGAAGATGTTTGCATGGACCAAGGAAGTGCAGTGGTCCTTGGAAAGGTTAAAGAAGGCTTTTGCCTCAAGAGAAGCAAAAAGAAATGGATATTGATCAATTTTTAAAAATGAATGGACTACGCAAAATCTCTCAGGAAAAACAGTTAATGTTGAACTATAAGATATCAGGAGCTCAGGAGGTGGAGGGGGCCATCCAAAACATGCAATTAGGCAAATCTCCAGGACCAGATGGCTTGACTTCAAAATATTACAGATCTTTGAAAGAATGGCTAATACAACCATTGAAGAGAGTCTGCAATGAAATATTGGAAGGAAGACAGGCACCAGAGTTGTGGAAGGAAGCCTACATTACATTTATACCGAAAACAGAGACTGAAAAGACACAGCTCAAGAACTACCGCCCTATATTGCTGCTTAATGTGGATTATAAAATTTTTGCAGATATTTTGGCTAAAAGATTAAAAAAGGTGTTAGCAGAAGAGATTCATACAGATCAAGCGGTCTTTCTCCCGGGCATACATCTGTCTAACAATATGAGGAATATAATTAATTAATTAATATTCTAGAAAAACTACAAGTGAATATCAATACTAAAGCAGTTTTGATATTCGTGGATGCAGAGAAAGCCTTTGACAATATTTCTTGGAGTTTTATGAAGAAGAATTTACAGGGGATGGGGGTAGGAGGAAATACATTAGAGGAAATATTGACTACATAGACTATAATACTATATTGTTGGGAGACTTCAATGAGGTAATCTTCACTGAACTGGATAGATCAATAAGAAGAATGAAATCGGACCAGGGGAAATTACCAAATTCTTTTATATCCTTAACAGAGAATAATGAATTAATGGATATAAGGAGACTAAAAAACCCATTAACAAAACAATTCACATATTACTCAGAACCAAATCAAAGGTGGAGCCGGATACATCAAATTTGGATATCAAAAGAACCAACTACAAGAGTGGTGAAAGTTGAAATTTTACGTTATCAGATCATAATGTTACTGCAATGGAACGGAAGACTAAAGACCCAACAGCTAGGAAGTGGAGAATAAATGACGAATTGTTAGACAATAGAGAAATATTAGAAAGAATTAAAAAATATCTAAGTACATACTTTGAATTAAACCTAAATAAAGGTACAGACATAAATGTAGTCTGGGATGCAAGTAAAGGTGTTATGGAGGATTCTTCCTGCAACTGAATTGTATCCAAAATAGGGAAAGGGGAAATAATAAAGTAGAAATATTAAATAAAAGAAAAGATATAGAAAACCAGATGGTTAGGAGACGAGAGGACCCCAAAGTAAAACAAGCAAGTAAATTGCTGCAAATGAAACTATCTATGATTATAAATCAGGAGGTGGAATGGAAAATTAAACTACTAAAACAGCAAAATTTTGAATCAGCAAACAAAACTGGAAAATGGTTAGCTTGGCAACTAAAGAAAAAACAAGGACAGAAGATCATAAATACAATAAAAGACAATAATGAAATAATAGATAATCCCAAAGAAACAAGGAAAGTTTTCCCTAAATTTTACAAAGAACTATATAAGAAAGAAAATGAGAAGTTAAGAAAACATAAACTGAGGGCAATTTCCCAAGAAAGAAGAGAACAACTAGAAAAACCAGTATCAGAAGAAAAGATTATAGATGCAATTAAGCAAGGAAAGAATGGGAAGGCCCCAGGGCCTGATGGCATACCAATTAAATATTATAAGAAATTAAGTCAAATTAAGTCCTCTCACTAAAGGAAATAATGAATAATATAATGGAAAAAGGCAGATTCCCAATAAATGGGAATTTAAATAAATGGACACTGTCAAGGGTAATTGGGGTTGCTTGTGTGTAAACCTCCAGCTGTTCCAAACTGCTTAGGGGTGGTTGTGTCTTCCCCTGACTGAGCGGCCCTTGGCGCTGCTGCTCAGTCGCTAGCAGAATCCGTGAGTGGGTGTCTCCTAAATTTCCTCCAGCATAAGAATTCCTTAACGGACAACCTTCGCCTCGCCTCTCTGCGCAGAAGCCTTCTGCGCAGAGTGGGCGTGCCGAGTGGTGGTCCTCCACCCTCCTCACTGACTTCACTGGAAGAGTCTCGGAGCCTCACCTCCGAGATGCTCTCTCCCTCTCCCTTCTTCCTGGTGTCACCTGGACTTCCTTCCCCAGATGACACTCTCTCTCTTCCCTTACTTGTTCACCTCTCCTGCAGAATCTGGGAGCCTCGCCTCTCCCCTCTGCTCTGATGTCAGTTCCCTGACAGACACATTCTACTCATGTAAGAACGTGCTGATTCCCAGACCGTCAACGGGCCGGATTGAGAATGCGATTGGGCCGCATCCGGCCCATGGGCCTTAGGTTGCCTACCACTGCTCTACATGCTGTGAGACTGCAACTCCCAGTAGTCACAAGGCAGGGATGAGGGAATCCTTCTCATTTTTCCACACTTACCTTCAGTTCTCTACCCGCCCAGGGTTCCCAGCCTCGTTGCTTGGCTATGAGACCATATTTGCTTTCCTGAAGAAACCATGATGCAAACAAAATATGGCTTTGTGTGAATAATTTATTTCTCTCTATGTGTGTCCTTCTATAGGCTGAAAGGAAGCCCTTGTTGAATGTGATAATATCTTCATCGCATCATCATCATCATCATCATCATCATCATCATCATCTTCAAGTGAATTCATTGATTTTACTCATTTCATTATGCATGTTGGATTAAGCAGTATATGAATAATTTAAATCTATAAACTGTTATTATTATAACTGTTATTATTATTAATTAAATATACAGTGTGGTACCTCTGGTTACATACGCTTCAGGTTACAGACTCCGCTAACCCGGAAACAGTACCTCTGGTTAAGAACTTTGCTTCAGGATGAGAACAAAATCGTGCTCTGGTGGCACAGCGGCAGCTGGAGGCCCCATTAGCTAAGGGGCTGGGGGTCTGTCTGTGTTCAGAGGCGTAGGGGGGAGCCCAGTATTTGTTGTGGAAAAGAAAACGACGAATCAGCATCGCCTTCCAGTGGATTATCGCCTCTTGAACAAGGTAACCAAACCCGTAGCCTTCCCCATGCCCAGAATTGACAATGTTTTGACGCGTGTGAGGCAAAACGCAGCTCCCTAGCAATGGGATGTGCACGATGCATAAAAAGGCTTATGTCAGTGAATATCGCATGTACCAATATGGTATGGTAGGGAAGATTACTTTGCAAAAATGTGCTTTTTAAGGCAAGATTGCAGGCAGCAGTGCTTCTGCCGAGCAGTTGCTGGAAACCCTTGGCAGGTAGAGAACTGAAGGTAAGTGTGACATCCCTGCCTGTGATTACTGGGAGTTGCAGTCTCACAGCATGTAGAGCAGGGGTAGCCAACCTAAGGCCTGTGGGCCAGATGCGGCCCAATCACCTTCTCAATCCGGCCCGTGGACAGTCTAGGAATCAGCGTGTTTTTACATGAGTAGAATGTGTCCTTTTATTTAAAATCCATCTCTAGGTTATTTGTGGGGTCTAACGGGTGTTTTTACACGAGTAGGATGTGTGCTTTTATTTAAAATGCATCTCTGGGTTATTTGTGGGGCATAGGAATTCGTTCATTCTCCCCCCCCCCCCCCATATAGTCTGGCCCACCACATGGTCCAAGGGACAGTGGACCGGCCCATGGCTGAAAAAGATTGCTGACCCCTGATGTAGAGCAATGGAAGCCAAAGGGGTCATCCTTCGGGTTCTGCTATGACTTATGTCCATGCATTTCAGTGGGTCTTCTGTGAATGCATCACCCCTGGGTTGTGAAACAGCTTCCTTTCGTTAGGTATATCTTCCACATAATTGCTTCCCAATTTTGAATTTCCCTCCCAACTTGCTAGCATTCTACGAAGATGTCTGCAGCAAGATTGCCAAGGAGACTGATTCAGTGGTTGTGTCTGTTGGGTAAGTAAGCACAACCACATGGCCTTTTGTAGGGAAAGAGTGTAGGGGCCCAGCATGCTGCTGTATTTCAGGCTGGCATCCCTGGCCATATTCCCTGCAGCAGAAAGAGGCTCTCCACGAAAGCTGTCAACATGCTGTTCTGTGATTGAAAATCAGAGCTTAACTGCTAACTGTTGAGTCACTCCGACATGTGACTTAGTAGCCAGATTCTCTTTTGTGCTCTCTGTAAGATGTGAGAGTCTGTCTGCGTCAGCTATGAACAGAGTCTGTATGTAATCTCAGTCAAACTGTTTCGAACCATGTTGTTTATGAAGAAGTTTATTTTAATTCAGTAAAGTTTTTATTCTTTAAAACTCTGCATTATTAATTTACGCTGCGCGTCACTTAGTTTCTCACAAATGTACTGAGTTTCACGGGTATTTGAAACATTGTCCTATATCTCCCAATTAAATTTATTTGTTTAGCTTTATTTTGTCTCTTTAGCCCTTCTAGGAGCTGAGACTCTTTTCCTTATTGTTACTCAGCAGACGTTCTTTTTAAAACGCTGACTCACGCATACCGATTTTTTCCCCTTACGTCATTTTCTCCACCAGCGTCAGGAAGGATTTCCTTAGCTCCCAAATTGTTATAATTCTTCCCCGTACTTCCTTATTCTTTTGCTTCTGTTCTGCTTTTTCTTTTGTTTTGGGATGCGGGTGTTTAATCCTCAGCCTTGGAATGCTTTACCGCTTCACCTTTCGGAGCCTGTGGCATCGCTTTGCAGGTCAGAATGGATCCTAGCATTCGTATCTTCAATCCTGCGTCCTTGCTGAACCTTGACAGGTCCGGTGTGCACACAGGAGAGACACCTCTGAACACAGCCAGCCCCCCAGCCCCGAAGATTTAACTCCTCGGGTTATGAGGTTCACTGTTGCCCTAGCTTAACCTCTTTTTGCCTCTCAAAGCTCAGGACCTCTCCAGAGAGTTGAGCCTGCACTCCATCAAATGGCGGCGGTAAAACTCTCACCATTCCTGACTATTGGGTTAAGCTGTGTGGGGATGTTTTGAACTTCAGTCAACAAACACCCGGGGTATGTAAAACGGAAGAGCCTTACATAGAGCTGGATGGTTCGGTAACTGGACTTGAAATTCCTGAATAGGGCACCACTAATTGTGCCAACCTGACCCATGAAATTGTTCTTGGCGTTCTGATGGATATCATATGGAAGTCTGTGTTCTAATTGTGAAACAGTTCATCAACCAACCTACAACTAGCTGTGTATAGATACCACTGGTGGAGTTAAACATCAGCAAATGCTGACAGTTTAGGCTCAGTGTTTGCGTCTCACTCTTTGTAACGGAGAAATGGAGCTTCTTCAGAGCCTGCTGCTGGCGTTGATTGGAGTTATAGGGATTCCTTCCCTGTCTCTCCTCTCCTGGGCAATTTACTATGATCTTTCCAGGAGTGAAATTCCACCTGCATTTGACAGTCCATTAAAGCTTCGAGGTCTTCACTGTCTTGCCATAATGGCATTCACTGCGGTAAGTTGGGGACTGAATGAGCCGTTAGTTGAGCCAGCAGGGCCTTCTTATGTTCTTATGGGAAAGGTGATTAAGAAATGTATTATTATTATTATTAGAGTTAATAATACTTATCTGTAGGCACCAGGCAAAAACATTTCTATATCTTTTAAAGGTGTTATTGGTTTGCTTTGTTCTTTCATTGTGTATTTTGGGTTTTTATCTTGCATTTTTTTGCTGTGAACCACCATGAGATCCTTTCATGAAGGGGAGTGTATTTATTTAATTAAAAATAATAAATAACAGTTTATATATTTAAGTAATTCATATACTGCTTAATCCAACATGCATAATGAAATCATTAAAATCAATGAATATACTTGACGATGCAATGGAGATATTATCACAATCAACAAGGGCTTCCTTTCAGCCTATAGAAGGACACACATAGAGAGAAAAAGCCATATTTTCTGTACGTCATGGTTTCTTCAGGAAAGCACATATTGCCTCATAGGCAAGCAAGGAGATTGTGGATTGTTTCTCCAAAGCTTAGCTTGTTTCCCAGCTTCTTTTGACTCTGTACCTTGGTGGGTGTTTAGGTTGGGGTGACCAATTCTAAGCTGACCAATTGAAATTAATCGACTTGGCTAACATGGGCTCATTCATTTCCATGGGTCTACTTTAAATTGGACTTATTTGGACACCACCCACTGTGAATAGGTTGCAAATGTGGGCACTATTTTCATGAGACTTTTCCTTTGCCCAACAGGGGAAGTTTCTTGAACTGCTGGGTGTCTGCAGACAGGTTGCTGTTATCCGTTTCCTCCAGAGTTTCTGGAATCCAAGAGCGGATCCCAGCCTCTCTGCCAAAGATCTGCATTTCGACGGGGTGCCAGTGAGGGTTTATCAGCCCAAAACACCATCTGCTGGCCCAAGGAAAGGATTTGTGTTCTTTCATGGAGGTGCTGGGATGGTTGGGAGCATCGGTAAGAGATTAAAGCTGTGAGCCTATGAACACTTATCTAGAGGCAAGCCCCATTGAACTCAAATAAGCCACTGTAGAATCCTAGAAATGTTGTGAAACCTCTATTGTCAAACCTTCAGTCAAAGAGAGCTCGCCACCTCCCAAGCGAGGCGGTTCCCTGTCAAACAACTCTTACCATCAGAAAGGTGTTCCTAATGTTTAATTGGAATCTCCTTTCTGAGTAGAAGTGCTTCAGATATCATTGGAAGAGAGGTTTACAGGGCTGAAATACAAGAAGGACACACATAGAATATCACATGGATATCACATGGATATCACATGGATATCACATGGATATCACATGGATATCACATGGAAGTCTGTGTTCTAATTGTGAAACAGTTCAAACAGAAGAGTGACTAGTGGGGTGCCACAGGGCTCTGTCTTGGGCCCGGTCTTATTCAACATCTTTATCAACGACTTGGATGATGGACTCAAGGGCATCCTGATCAAATTTGCGGATGACACCAAACTGGGAGGGGTGGCTAACACCCCAGAGGACAGGGTCACACTTCAAAACGACCTTGACAGATTAGAGAACTGGGCCAAAACAAACAAGATGAATTTTAACAGGGAGAAATGTAAAGTATTGCACTTGGGCAAAAGAAATGAGAGGCACAAATACAAGATGGGTGACACCTGGCTTGAGAGCAGTACATGTGAAAAGGATCTAGGAGTCTTGGTTGACCACAAACTTGACATGAGCCAACAGTGTGACGCGGCAGCTAAAAAAGCCAATGCAAAAGGGAAGTAATAATGCCACTGTATTCCGCTCTGGTCAGACCTCACCTAGAGTACTGTGTCCAGTTCTGGGCACCACAATTCAAGAAGGACACTGACAAACTGGAACGTGTCCAGAGGAGGGCAACCAAAATGGTCAAAGGCCTGGAAACGATGCCTTATGAGGAACGGTTAAGGGAGCTGGGCATGTTTAGCCTGGAGAAGAGGAGGTTAAGGGGTGATATGATAGCCATGTTCAAATATATAAAAGGATGTCACATAGAGGAGGGAGAAAGGTTGTTTTCTGCTGCTCCAGAGAAGCGGACACGGAGCAATGGATCCAAACTACAAGAAAGAAGATTCCACCTAAACATTAGGAAGAACTTCCTGACAGTAAGAGCTGTTCGACAGTGGAATTTGCTGCCAAGGAGTGTGGTGGAGTCTCCTACTTTGGAGGTCTTTAAGCAGAGGCTTGACAACCATATGTCAGGAGTGCTCTGATAGTGTTTCCTGCTTGGCAGGGGGTTGGACTCGATGGCCCTTGTGGTCTCTTCCAACTCTATGATTCTATGATTCTATGATTCTAAGAGTGTTGGTGGTAGCTCCTGAAGAGACAAGGGGCACACGTGTGCTTTGGATTTGCATATGTTTATTTATACACATGAACCCTCATGGCTTCCTCTCTAGTGGTCAATGGTCAGGGAACTGGGGAGCTGCACTCCAGCAAGCAGCCCTGGGGGAGGGACAGATGCCCCCCACTGCTAATACTGACTCATTCCTTTCATAAAATTCATATAACACTTGATTTTATAGAATCTCAAATAGGTTCACAAATATGTATCTAATAGGTTGCTGTTCCTGATTGCTCTGCTTACCAACCCAAACACCCTCCCACCCCTGGCCACCCCCTCATTTACACCTGACCAAATCCCACACCCACCCACCCACCACACCCACATGTGTTAATTTATACATAGTGATAATTAATACATAGGTCAACTTTCCGAAACCCGTAACCCGAAACTGGACCTACACCAGGTTTCCATCTCAGAAAACCAATCACAATTTTACAAGTTGGCAAATAGCAGTGCCACTTTCAGAAACACAAAGCAACAAACCTCTTATCAGAGTTCCCCAAATCGCCTGCAATCACACCCGAAATTTCCCCATGCAGGTGAGCAGAGTGCTCTTGCAGCCAGGCTCTCTTTGTGGGCTTCCTGCTAACATCTGGTTGGCCTTGGGGAGAACACAAGGCTGGGCTGGCTGGGTCTTTGGCCTAATCCAGAATGGCTCTTTCCCATCTCTTAGGGACAATATGAGTGGTTGAGAGAACTGGACTTGCACCAGGTTTCATCTCGCAAGACCAATTGCAATGTAACAGGTTGGCAGTTAACAAGTCCCATTCAGTAGCCTTCCATTACAACAGCCTATGAAGCAGGAACTGTGGGAGGAAGGAAGGCTAGGATCAAGTTACACATGAAGAAATTGGGAGTCAGGAGACTGGTGACACAACCTCTTGCAAGAGCTTGCTATTGCTACAGACATTCATATTTGGGGGAATAGGGGCATCTCTGCCCCTCCAAGACCTTGCTTCCTGGAATACAACTCCCATGCTCCCTCACTTCAACGGCTAGACAGATTTCTTCTAAGGTGGTATTTGGGAGATTCTTACAACAAGTTTGTTTTTCCTGTTTTTCCTGTCTCTGAAAATTGCAATAGGTTTGCAAATATGAATACAAACGATAACATGTTAAGTAAATGAAAGCTTGCAACTCATGGATCTGTGTGTAATGATCTCAGGCAGACAAACAGCTCCGGTAAGAATTAATGAGCCTCTGGAAGATTTATGTACGTTTATTTATAGTTCAAAATCACAGGATGTGGCAAACGCCTGTCATCCTCCGATACGATGTGCTCAGTCTGAGTTTCCGTTTCTCAGACAGCACAAAGGGAGACAAGATCCGGTCCTTCCCCTTTCCCCCTTACTTAGCATTTTCACATTCTCCTCCATCCTGCTGTGAGGAGAATTTGGGCATCCTCCCCCCTTGCTGTCCAGTGAAGATTTCTCTGAGAGCTCTACTCTAGTAACCTCTTCCAGGGCATCTCCCCCCACATTCTGAAGCAGCAAACTGCCTGCCTTTGTTACTCTGCCAGGTGGAGATATTTTTGGGGAGGGAGAGGTTGTAATTTGATTCATTTTGTTTTTATATGGGAACCTATTTATTTTGCATCTTGTGAAGCAATATGTGAACCCAAAGTCAGTCTCTTACACTTACAACACAGCGCTCTAGCAATGGGATGTGCACGATGCATAAAAAGGCTTAGGTCAGTGAATATTGCATGTACCAATATCTAATGTAAGGGAAGATTTCTTTGCAAAAAGGTGCTTTTTAAGGCAAGATTGGAGGCAGCAGTGCTTATGCCTAGCAGTTGCTGGAAACCCTGGGCAGGTAGAGAACGGAAGGTAAGTGTGGAAAAATGAGAAAGGATCCATTCATTCCTGCCTGTGACTCCTGGGAGTTGCAGTCTCACTGTGGCCTGTGGGCTGGATGTGGCCCAATCACCTTCTCAATCCGGCCCGTTGACGGTCTGGGAATAAGCATGTTTTTACATGAGTAGAATGTGTCCTTTTATTTAATATACATCTCTGGGTTATTTGTGGGGCATAGGAATTTGTTCATTCCCCCTCCCATATAGTCTGGCCCACCACATGATCTGAGGGACGGCCCACGGCTGAAAAAGGTTGCTGACCCCTGATGTAGAGCAATGGAAGCCAAAGGTGTCATCCTTCGGATTCTGCTGTGACTTATGTCCATGCATTTCAGTGGGACTTCTGTGAATGCATCACCCCTGGGTTGTGAAACAGCTTCCTTTCTTTAGGTATATCTTCCACATAATTGCTTCCCAATTTTGAATTTCCCTCCCAACTTGCTAGCATTCTACGAAGATGTCTGCAGCAAGATTGCCAAGGAGACTGATTCAGTGGTTGTGTCTGTTGGGTAAGTAAACACAACTCCCTGGCCTTTTGTAGGGAAAGAGTGTAGGGGCCCAGCATGCTGCTGTATTTCAGGCTGGCATCCCTGGCCATATTCCCTGCAGGAGAAAGAGGCTCCCCACGAAAGCTGTCAACATTTTGTTCTGTGATTGGAAATCAGAGCTTCATGTGCTTAAGACATGAACACGCTCGCTTCCGCTGGGGGGACTATGAACTGGGCATAAGGCCTTCCACAGCACCTCTAACCAGGGCCTCCAGATCAGCCTCAACTTGGAGACCACCCAACCCAGATCCAGCCTGGAATCAATCCGGGAGTGGGGCTAATGTTCAGTTAGGGCTGTTAAATATATAATCAGGAAGAGACTGAGAAATGCCCCCTGCATCTAAGCAGGAGGAGGAGGGAAAGTTGCAAGTGGCAAATGGTCTTCCACCAGCTGGATCCAATCCTGCACGGTTCTGCTTCCCCAGCGTTCCCTACACTCTTTTGCTAGCTGGTAAAGACGGTTTTTAAGGGCATAAGCCAGCTGGCTGTCACCTGCATTGTATCTGCTATAACTGATCCAGAAGGCTCTTCTTGTAATTCTAGGTGATCATGAATGTGTTTGGAAAAGATTCTGGAAGCTTACCTCTTTAATTCTGTTTTATTCTACAGCTACCGCCTGTCTCCTGAGCATCTTCCTCCCGCTCAGTACAAGGACTGCCTTGCTGCTACCATACACTTAATTCAAAATGCAGTTTCCCATGGGGTGGATCCTTCCAAGATCATCGTTGGTGGGGACAGTTCTGGGGGCAATTATGCTTGTGTTGTTGCGCAGAAATTGGTGGAGAGAACAGACCTTCCAAAGCTTCGGGCTCAAGTGCTCATCTATCCTTTTACACAGGCTCTGGATTACAACCTGCCTTCCTATCAGCAGAACAGTTCAATGCCCATCTTGTTCCGGGAAAGTGTTGCTTACTTGGGATTGAAGTATATTGGAAAGGACACTTCTTTGTCAGGCCAGGTCCTGAAGGGCTCTCATGTGCCAGATTCAATGAGGCTGAAATATGGGAAGTGGTTGAGTCCAGACAACCTTCCAGAAAGATTTAAGGTGAGAGGCTACAAACAAGTCCCACTTGCTCCTTATGAACGTGACGTCTATAGGCAATTGGCAGAGGCTTTAGTAGGCTATTCTTGCCTTTTTGCTGAGGACTCTGTCATCCAGAAGCTTCCTGAAACCCTAATTGTGAGCTGTGAGTACGACGTAGTACGAGACGACGTACTGCTGTACAAGAAACGTCTGGAGGACAATGGAGTGAAAGTCAGCTGGTTCCATGTTGAGAACGGGTTTCATGGGATGATAAACTTCTTCAAAGGATGCATCTTTGCATTCCCTGGTGCAGTTGAATTAATGGACAGCGTCGTAGACTTTGTCAAAAACTTATGAGAGGAAATCTCTTGAATTTGTGAGTCATTCATAAAGAGGGGAGAATCTGCCAACGTCAGCTTCTGATAGTTTCTGATTTTCACAATCTTCTGTTCAGTTCTCCATGATTCTGTAGAAATATGTGGTTTTGGGGGCAGCAGGGAATTCCTCATGAAAATTCACCAGCACTTTAGTGTGAAATTTTACCAAGAAACATGTTTACTTCATATGGATTACAAACAATTTGCTCTAATATATGTCATTTCTATATTATTTTCACTAATATATGCATTTTACGGACATTTCCTCTTCCATTTTCCCTTTAGTACACATTAGTTGGCTGGAGATCTGCACTGCTAATGCTGTTCTAGGCTGAATCAACAGAATTATAGTGTCCTGATCAAGAGAAGTAATAGTTCCACTCCATTTTGCCTAGACCAGGAGAACTGTGTCCAGTTCTGGGCGCTACAATTTAATTAGGATAATTGATAAACTGGAATTTGTGCAGAGGAAGGAGATTGGGCTGATCAAGGGTCTGGAAACCAAGATTACAGCAAACACTACAAAAAACTCAGTAGAGGCAATTAGAATAAGATCTATGATTTGATCAACTTTTGAAGATTCCTCTGCTTAAAAACTATATCAAAGGAAAGCCTATTGGTTCACATATTTTATCGATTCTGTCATTTGTATTGATGTAAACCTCCAAAAATAATAATAATAATTTTATTTATACCCCACCCTCCCCAGCCAAGACCGGGCTCAGAGCGGCTTACAAGCAATAATAAAAACAAGTTGAATGATTACAACTTAAAAATAAAATTAAAATACAACATTAAAATATTGAAACATTAAAATATTAAAATGTAGCCTCATCGCAGGAGGAGAAGGAAAAGAAAAAAGAAAGAGAGGGAGGGAATCGAATTGGCTCCAAGCCAAAAGCCAGGTGGAACAACTCTATCTTACAGGCTCTGCGGAAAGAAATCAGATCCTGCAGGGTCCTGGTCTCATGAGGCAGAGCGTTCTACCAGGCCGGAGCCAGAGTTGAAAAGGCCCTGGCTCTGATTGAAGCTAAACTAACTTCCTTAGGGCCCGGGACCACTAGGGTGCTGCTATTTATGGACCTTGAGGCTCTCCATGGGGCATACCAGGAGAGGCAATCCCGTAGTTATGAGGGTCCTAGGCCGTGACATGCTTTAAAGGTCAAAAGCAGCACCTTAAATCTGACCCTGTACTCCACAGGGAGCCAGTGCAGCTTGAAAAGCACTGGGTGAATATGCTCCCATGGCAGAGACCCCGTGAGGAGCCTCGCTGCAGCATTCTGTACCCGCTGGAGTTTCTGGGACAGCTTCAAGGGCAGCCCCGCGTAGAGCGAATTATAGTAGTCAAGCCTGGAGATGACTGTCGCATGGATCACTGTGGCCAGGTCGGGGCGGGAAAGGTAAGGGACCAACTGTATGATGCGGTGAAGGTGGAAAAATGTCGCCTTGGCTGTTGCTGTAACTTGCACCTCCATGGAAAGGGAGGCATCAAGGATTACACCCAAAGTCTTAACGGAAGGCAATGGTACTATTTCAGCCCCCACAAGAGAAGGGAGTTGGTCAAAATGCCCTGCTGTGGGGTTGTCATGGAGCTGCCTAAGTATTTTGGCCCTCAATGCCTCTCCCGGTGCATACAGTGCCCCTTTGTAGTACAAGAGCCCTCCTTTTTCCTCAAACCCCCCCATTTCCCGACTTTCCATCTCTGAGCTCCCTAATTTAGTCAGAGCAAACTCATCATGTCTGGTGAGCCCAACCAGTTCTTGCTCCCCTACCAGTGCTCCCCCACACGACCATCAGTCTTCTGGGAACATGGGCTGGCCACAGGAGGTACTTTGCCTTCCATATACTCAGGTTTTCTGGAAAGTGCGTCCGCCCTCACATTCCCCCCCCCGGTACGTATTGTATCTCAAAGTGATACTGTGAGAATGTCTGCGACCACCGGACCTGTCTGTGGTTGAGCACACGCGCTGTCCGCCAGTATTCCAGGTTCGTGTGGTCCGTTCGGACCTGGATCTGGTGCTGCGCCCCAATCAAAAAGTGTGTCCACTGCCAAAAGGCCACATAAATGGCCAGCAATTCTTTGTCATAAACAGTGTAATGTTGCTCTGACTTGCTCAGTTTCCTGGAGAAAAACACACAAGGTCTGCAGTCCTCCCCTGACTCTTATTGCAACAGTACTGCTCTGATGGCCCGGTCTGAAGTGTCCGTCTCCACTCTCAGTGGCTTCCCAGGATCCATGTGCAGGAGCTGCTCCTCAGAGGTGAAAGCCTTCTTTAACCTTTCAAAGCACTGCTGCACTTCCTTGGTCCACGCAAACTTCTTCTTACCGCTGAGACAATCCGGAGGCGGCGCGAAACGGCAATGGCAGTCCCCTTCGCGCTGTGAAGGGGAAGCTCTGAAGAAACGGGTCGTCCGCTACGGCGAAGCGGAGATCCACACCGAAAAACCACAGGTAGAGTGAGCCTGTGGCCGTGGGACTCGGCGGGCACCAGAAGCGCCCCCCGAAACGAAGAAGGAACCCCGTAAAGGGCTCCGGAACGTGGAAGGGCTGGCGCGGTGCTGTGAGTCGATCACTCTTTCTGCGGAAGTGAAGCCGCTTAGCTGCTGCCGATGAGCGCTGACCTTTTTGATCTGAATCTACTAACCCGTGAGTAAGAGGGACTGAAGAATTTGGGGACTAAATTGCGTTAAAATTCGGCTAAAGTGGGAGATGCAACCAGGAAGTCCGTCTCCCGGCTATGCTTAAGGATTCAAAGCAAAAGACTTTGATCAGCTGGAAACCTTTGAAGTGGTATTAGAAGTTTCCTATTCGTGCAACATTCGAGCTGTTTTAAAGAGACTAAGAGAGGTAATTTTTTCTGCTTTTTTGACTTTGGACCTGTCTTTACCTCTTCCTTGTGGATTTATAATTGTTTAAGAAGCCCAAATACTCGGGCTGCCAAGTTAAAGAGAACTGTCAAATTGCGGACTTTGCTTAGCTACTGGAATTGATACATTGGAGCACTATTGGACTGGATACAATTGAGATATTGTTTCTCGCACTTTGTAGAGACTTTATTTCATTTTAAGGACTAGCTCTGTTCAATATAAGAGAACTGAAGGTCTTCTTTAAGGTTTTAAGGCTGTTTGGACATTAATGGAGTAACAATCTTATTCTTTCCCTCGAGATACTTTTACACTCCCCCTAGAGGATTTTGGATTTACAGCTGTCTGGGACTTGTTTTTGTTTTTACTCTCTCCTGTCTTGTTGTTTACTTTCTGGACTTGTGGATTCCCATGGGAGCACATACGGCTTGACCTTGACACGTAGACAGGAGTGGAATGAGTGGCTTTGGGAAAACAAGATCGGCTAAAGCGAAAGCTAAACAATTAATGCAAACAACCTTGACTACACAGCTACACAGATCATCTGTCCCTGCTGTTTTAGGGACACAAGAAGAAGAAACTGAGCAGATTTCGCTAGAAGGTATGGCTGCAGGAGGATCGGCTGCAGTACTAGAACAAATTTTGGGTAAATTGGAAAGTTTGGATAAAAAGGCAGATGAGCATTCGGCCAAAATTGACCAAGCCACAGCCAGTGTCAATAAATTGACTGAACAAGTTGCTCAGCATGCACAAGCAATTGGAAATCTTCAGGAAGCTACTGTAGAAAATCGTAGACTAGCTGTGGAAGCCAATCAGAAAGCTGAAGTACTGAAGAAAGAAGTAAAGCCATTGCACAAGCAGATTGGTGAACAGCAGGCTTACCTGTCTATGATTGAACTACAAAACAGGGAAAATAACCTCAGACTGAGGGCAATTCCAGAACTTGAAAAAGGGGACTTAATTGACTATTTGACAAAAGAATTCTCAAAGTTCTGGTCTGTTGAGGAAGATAAGGACTTTAAAATCGTAAGTGCCTTCAGACTGGGAAAAGTGGCAAGGGAAGATAGATCCAGAGATTGTCTGATTATTTTGAGATCCAAGCAAGAAAGAGACAAAATATTAAGTTTACACTACGAAAAGGCACGAAAAGGCAGGAGAGCAGAAATTTACAAAGACATCCCAAAACAACTTTTGGATCTTAGATCTACGTATACAGAATTAACAAGATTGTTGAGGAGTAATTCAATTCCTTTTAGGTGGGAATTTCCTCAAGGATTATATTTCAATTTCAGAGGGAAGAAAGTAAAAATTAAAACAGCTGAGGATCAAGAAAAATTTGTGAACGACCACGGAGAGGACCTTCAGAAAGGGATTGCAGGACCTGGGTCTTGGCCACCGCCACAGCCTATACCCACACCTTTGGGATCGGAGGACCAAAAGGAAGAGACGCCAATACTAAAAGAATAGCAGATTTGTCCAGGATGTCTTTGCAACTTCTTAGTTGGAACATTAATGGTGGTAATTCCCCAGAAAAAAGGAGAAGAATATTCCACGTATTAAAAAAATAACAATTGGACATTATTTGCTTGCAGGAAACGCATGTGACTAGGCTCCACAGAAAAGTGTTAATCAACAAAAGACTAGGCCAAGAATTTATTTCATCGGACAGAGTTAAGAAAAGAGGTGTGGTGATCTACGCAAAGGAGAGCCTATCACCAAAATTCCTATTTAAAGATGAGCAAGGAAGAATTTTAGCAATTGAGATACAAACTCAAGGTGAAAAGTTTTTGATATTAGGAATCTACACACCAAATGAGGGGAAATCAGAATTTTACAAGAAGCTGCATGAGACAATGCTGGACTATCTGGACTATAGCAACATCATTATGATGGGAGATATGAATGGGGTAGTCTCTACAAACATGGATATGTCACAAAGCCAAAGCTTGACAAAAGATGGCAGACTACCTAAAACTTTTTTTGAACTAACTGACAATATGGACCTGATTGACATATGGAGGACAAAGAACCCTCTAGGAAGAGAAGGAACATTCTTTTCTGAAGCCCAACTGACATGGACAAGAATTGACCAAATATGGGTAACTAGAGGCCTGGCTCCCAAGAATAGAAAGGTGGAAATCTGCCCAAAAACCTGCTCCGACCATAATGCGATAAAGATGGATATGACACTAACTACAACCGGTTCCTTTAGATGGAAGATGAATGACTCCTTGCTAAGAGATAAGGAGATTATCCAGAAGGCCCAAAAGACTTTGAAGGATTATTTTGAAATAAACCTGAATACTACAGTCGAAAAAAGAGTAATCTGGGATGCAAGTAAAGCTGTTATGAGGGGTTTTTTGATACAACAGAATACGATAAAGAAAAGAGTACAGAATGAGAAAAAGGATAAGATCTTGGAGAAAATAAGAGAAGGTGAGAAAAAGTTAAGATCGAAACCAAAATCACAGGAGATCCTGAGAGAAATTAAATTTCACCAAGCACAATATGCCAAGCTGATAAACCAAGAAGTTGAATGGAAAATTAAGTTAATGAAACAAAGGACATTTGAATCAGCAAATAAATGTGGGAAACTGCTCGCGTGGCAGTTGAAAAAGAGACAAAAATTGTACACGGTTACAAATTTAGAGATTGAAGGGAGAAACATCCAGAACCCCGAGGAAATTAGAAAGTGCTTCCAGACATACTTTAAACAACTTTATACGCAAGGGCCGCAAAAAGAGATCGAGATAGATCAATTTTTTAAAAAGAATGGACTACCAAAATTATCTCAGGAAAAGAGGACAATCCTGAATTACAAAATAGCACAACAAGAAATTGAAGGGGCCATTCAGAATATGCAACTAGGCAAATCTCCAGGGCCAGATGGACTTACCTCCAAGTATTATAAGATATTGAAAGACTATTTGACACAACCATTAATGGAGGTTTGTAATGAGATTTTGGAGGGGAAGAAGGCACCGGAATCGTGGAAAGAAGCTTTCATCACATTGATACCTAAGTTGGAAACTGAAAAGACTCAACTTAAGAACTACCGTCCCATCTCACTCCTGAATGTGGATTACAAAATTTTTGCAGATATTTTGGCAAGTAGAATTTAAAAAGTGTTAAATGAAGTAATTCATAAAGATCAGGCAGGCTTTCTCCCAGGTAGGCACTTATTTGATAATACTAGGAATATTATTGACATTTTGGAACTTTTGCAAACGAACACCAACACAAAAGCAGTCTTAATTTTTATAGATGCCGAGAAGGCCTTTCCATTTCATGGAAGTTCATGAAGAAAAACCTTGAAGGGATGGGAGTGGGACGGGGGTTTGAAAATGGCATAGATGCAATTTATTCAGAACAAAAAGCTAAATTGATAGTCAACAATGTGGTGACAGAAGAGTTTAAAATTGAAAAAGGAACACGACAAGGTTGCCCTATTTCCCCTCTGTTATTTATCTCGGTCCTGGAGGTGCTCTTGAATATGATTAGAGGGGATCGGTTGGTTGAAGGGATACAGGTCGGAGCTAAACAGTACAAACTTAAAGCTTTTGCAGATGACTTGGTTTTAACATTACAGGAGCCAGAATCTAGTACGAAAAGAGTTTTAGAATTGATTCATGAGTTTGGTCGGGTGGCGGGATTTAAATTAAACAAGCAAAAAACCAAGGTTTTGGGGAAAAAATTGACACTTTTGGAATCAGAAAGGTTTCAGAAAGAGACAGAGTTAAATGTGGTTAAAAAGGTGAAATACCTAGGGGTTAACTTGACTGCCAAAAATTTGAACTTATTTAAGGACAACTATGAAAAGTGTTGGTCAGAAATTAAAAAGGATTTAGAAATTTGGTCAAGATTGAAGCTTTCCTTGTTGGGCCGAATTGCTGCTATTAAGATGAATGTGTTGCCAAAGATGTTATTTTTGTTTCAGACCCTACAGATTGTGGACAGAGTGGAATGTTTTGGAAAGTGGCAGAGAGATATTTCTAAGTTTGTCTGGCAGGGCAAAAAGCCCAGAATAAAATTTAAAATATTAACTGATGCAAAGGAAAGAGGGGGGTTTGCCCTGCCGGACTTAAGGTTATATTATGAAGCTGCAGCTTTCTGCTGGATGAAAGATTGGTTACTTCTTGAGAACACTGATGTCCTGGATCTGGAAGGGTTTAATAATGCTTTTGGATGGCACGCTTATTTGTGGTATGACAAGGGGGTTGGACTCGATGGCCCTTGTGATCTCTTCCAACTCTATGATTCTATTCTATTCTAAGGTAAAGGTTCATAAAGCTTTCAAGAACCATATTGTCAGGAAATCAATATTTAATGTCTGGATAAAATACAAAGACTTATTAGAAAATAAGGCCCCAAGGTGGCTATCACCAATGGAAGCTAAGGCCCGGAAAAGACTCAATATGGAGGCCGCATGGCCGAAATATTGGGAAATAATAGAAAAAGTCGGAGATACTTGGAGGTTGCAGAGTTTGGAGAAAATAAAGGACAAAGTGCGAGATTGGTTACACTACGCTCAGATTAAGGAGGTTTTTAATTTGGACAAAAAGATAGGTTTCCAGGTGGAAAAATCGAAACTAGAAACAGAATTGTTAGAATCCAAGACTAAGGTACTTTCAAAAATGTATAACTTGCTGTTAAAATGGAACACTCAAGATGAAACAGTTAAATCAGCCATGATAAAATGGGCTCAGGACATTGGGTACAACATTATGTTTGCTGACTGGGAAAGGTTATGGACCACAGGTGTGAAGTTCACGGCTTGTAATGCCTTGAAAGAAAACATTATGAAAATGATATATAGGTGGTACATGACCCCAGTCAAGCTTGCAAAATTTTACCATTTGCATGATAATAAATGTTGGAAATGTAAGGAGACTGAAGGAACATTCTTTCACCTCTGGTGGACCTGTCCAAGAGTGAAGGCCTTCTGGGAAATGATTTATAATGAGTTAAAAAAGGTATTTAAGTATATCTTCCCCAAGAAACCGGAGGCCTTTCTCCTGGGCATTGTTAGCCAGAAAGCGTTAAAGAAGGACAGAACTTTTTTTATGTACGCAACAACAGCAGCAAGAATACTCATTGTGAAATACTGGAAGACACAAGATTTGCCCACACTGGCAGACGCAACTGATAGACTATATGGAGTTGGCCGAAATGACTGGCAGAATCCGAGACTTGGGAGAAGAGACAATGGAAGAGGATTGGAAAAGGTTCAAGGGCTATTTACAAAAACAATATAAATTGTATGAATGCTAAGGAATTGCACGATTGAATACAACATGGTACCAGCAATTTAGTTGAAAGACATATGAGACTAAGTGATGTTTAAGAAAAAGATGAAATTTGAAGTAATATTATGTTTAAATTAAGCAGATAAGTATTTGACAAAAATTATTTGAAGTTTGATGCATAAGATAATAAGAATTGAAATAAGGTAATAAATTGCTGACTATAACTTTAGTATGGAGAACGCACGGAAGGGAGATGAGAGGAAGTCCAGTTAGTTATGGAAAAATATGTTACGAATGGTTGTGATTTTCTTTATCCTATGTTTATGTTTCTGTTTATTTATGTTTTTTGTTGTTTGTTATTCTTTGGTGAAGGTATTATAGATGTTTGGTGATTTTTCTTTCTCTGAAACTTGCAATATTTTTTTTTTAAAAAAAAACAACAACAATCCGTTATGGGTGCTGTCAAGTGAGCAAAATTCTTGATGAACTTCCTGTAGAAGTTGCTGAAACCTAGGAACCTCTGCACATGCTTCTTTGTTTTGGGGCTCTTCCATTCCAGCACTTCTTTCACCTTCTCCGGAACCATGGCCAGCCCCTTGTCTGACAGTCGGTACCCCAGGAACTCCACCTCTCGAGCATGGAATTGGCATTTCTCCAGCTTGATCTACAACTGATGCTTCTTCAAACTCTCTAGCACATGCCTGATGTCTTTCACGTGCTGTGCTAATGGGGCCTCCAGCTGCTGCTGTGCCACCGGAGCACGATTTCTGTTCTCATCCTGAAGCAAAGTTCTTAACCCGAGGTACTGTTTCCGGGTTAGCAGAGTCTGTAATCTGAAGTGTATGTAACCCGAGGTACCACACTGTATATTTAATTAATAATATTAACAGTTATAATAATAACAGTTTATAGATTTAAGTTATTCATATACTGCTTAATCCAACATGCATATAGAAGGACACACATAGAGAGAAATAAATTATTCACACAAAGCCATATTTTGTTTGCATAATGGTTTCTTCCGGAAAGCACATATGGTCTCATAGCCAAACAACGAGGCTGGAAACCCTGGGCGGGTAGAGAGCTGAAGGTAAGTGTGGGAAAATGAGAAGGATTCATTCATCCCTGCCTGTGACTACTGGGAGTTGCAGTCTCACAGCATGTAGAGCAGTGGTAGGCAACCTAAGGCCCATGGGCCGGATGCGGCCCAATCGCATTCTCTCTCTCTTTTTTTAAAAAAATCTTTTTATTAATTTTCTAAGCCAAATGTCAGGGAACTGCCATCGGAGCTAGAGGCGGAGGGAAGGCTCCAGAGGGATGGCGGAGAGGGTCCCAGTAGGGAGAGAGGCAGCCCGTCCGCTGGGGAAGGAAATCAGCGTAACACCAGTAGAGAAGGGGGGCAGATGGGGGAATCGGAGAGGAGGCTCCAAGACTCCTCGCCGGAGACCAGCGGAGAGAGTACGGGTACTCCACTGCCCACACCCTCCCTGCGCAGAAGACTTCCGCGCAGGGAGAGTAGGGGGAGACTTGGCATCAAGGAACTTTTGTGCTGGAAGAAGTTTAAGAAACGCCCACTGACGGATTGTGCCAGCGACTGAGACAGTCACAATGCTGGAGGCTGTTCAGTCAGAAAGGGTTCAACCAGGTAACCTAGCCAGGAGTGGCGGCAACTTACGCACGAGCAACCCCTAAACCCATTACACCAAACAACAACAGAAAAAAGAAAAAGAAAAACAAACCGAACACACCAATGAGAAAAAGAAAGAAAGACATCAACCAAAACAGAAAATATAAACAAACCAGAAGACAAACATCAGTTAACACAAGTAAAAGTTGACTTCCCTCCATCTCGATTTTGGATTATGTAAAGTAGTAATTCTGTTCTGCAGTTTTCATTTTATATCATCTAAACATCGCAAGGATTATATTAAACCTATTGTGATTTTTATATCTCTAGAATTTGATTCCATGTACATTATAAATTTATTCCAGTCATCAATAAACTTTGTACCTTTTTGCTGTCTGATATTCTGTGTCATTCTTGCCAAATCCATATATTCAAATAATTTAATTTGCCAATCTTTAACAGTCGGGATATTTGGGGTTTTCCATTTTTTTGCTAACAAGATCCTGGCAGCTACGGTTGCGTATTGAAACATTATATGATCCTCTTTTTTAATCTCGTCTCCGATCATTCCCAGAAGAAAAGCTTCAGGTTTTTTAACGAAAGTGTATTTAAGTATTTTTTTAGTTCATTATATATTGATTCCCAATTTTTTTTGATTTCTTCACACTTCCACCACATGTGGAAGAAACTTCCTTCTTTGGTTTTACACTTCCAACACCTATTATCTCCAGTCTTATACATTTTTTGCAGTTTCACAGGGGTGATTGATGTACCAACGGTACACCATCTTTTCCATATTTTCTCTGAGGGTGGTGCAAGCTGTAAATTTCATTCCTTTAGTCCACAGCCTCGTCCATTTGTTGAAATCCAAATTGTATCCGAGGTCTATAGCCCATTTTGTCATGACATCCTTAACCTCCTCATCCTTGGTGTCCCATTCTAATAGCTGATTGTACATTTTAGATAGCACTTTAGTTTTACCTTCTATTATTTCTACCTGGAACTTGGATTTTTTTTTGTTCATTCCGATCTTTTTATCTTCCTTCCATAAGGCATTGATTTGATGGCACTGCAGCCAACCTGATAATTTACTTTTTAACTCTTCATATGGTCTAATTTTCCATTCTCTTTCTGATCTTTCTAGGAGGTCTTCATAAGTCCATCTCTCACCTTCTATATTGGTTTTTTTAATAGTTAACATATCTATAGGCGATAGCCACCAGGGGTTTCCCCCCCCCAACAGTTTCTTGTTCTTTTCCCATGTTTCTAACAATGTTCCTCTGATAATATGGTTCGAGAAGCCTTTATGCACCTTTTCCTTATTCTGCCAGAGATAAGCATGCCAACCAAATCTTAAGTCAAATCCTTCTAGATCTAGCAGGTCTGTATTTTTCAAAATAATCCATTCAAAATAATCCCTTCTCTTGCCAGCAAAGGCAAGAGGCTTCATAGTACAGTCTCAGATTTGGGACCGAGAATCCTCCCCTGTCTTTTTTATCCGTTAACAATTTAAATCTAATTCTCGGTCTTTTACCTTGCCATACAAATTTAGAGAGAATTTTTTGCCAGTTTTGGAATATTGCACTTCCTCTAATCACCGGAACGTTTTGGAATAGGAATAATAATTTCGGCAGTATGCACATCTTGATTGCTGCCATTCTACCTGACCAGGAGAGTTTGATCCTGTTCCAGATGTCTAGTTCCTTTTGGATATCCTTCCAGGTATTAATGTAGTTATCAGCAATTAAATTTATGTTTTTCATTGTAAGCCACACTCCTAGGTATTTTACCTTTTTTACTACTTTAATTCCTGATTGGAGTTCTAATTGCCTCCTTAGGTCTTCCCCCATGTTCTTTACCATCATTTTAGTTTTAGTTTTATTTAACTTAAAGCCCGCTACTCTCCCAAATTCCTCTAGAAGTACCAGGGCTTTGTCCATATTTTGTTTTGGGTCCTCCAGTGAGATTACCAAGTCATCCGCGTATGCTTTCAATTTGAATTCTTTCACCCCAATTCTAATTCCTCGTATCTCTGGTGTTTTCCTTATCTTATTTGCAATTACCTCCAATACCATTATGAAAAGAAGCAGTGACAGGGGGCAGCCTTGTCTCGTACCCTTGGAAATCTCGAATGTATCAGTTAAATTGTTGTTAATAATCAATTTGGCTCTTTGACTAGAATAAATTGCTTTGATTCCCTCCATAAAGGCACCTTCTATCCCTGCTGTCTCCATACACTTTAATAAGAACTGCCATGAAACATTATCGAATGCTTTTTCTGCATCGATAAAAATTAATACTGCAGGGATTTCATTCTTCCTTTCCAGGTATTCGATGATATTTATTATGTGCCTAACGTTATCTTTTAGTTGTCTATTAGGAAGGAATCCAGCTTGGTCCGTGTGTATTACATTTTTTAGGTAATGCTTAACTCTGTTTGCCATAGTTTCCGCAAATATTTTATAATCATTATTAAGAAGCGATATCGGTCTGTAATTTTTTATACTCAATTTATCTGACTCCGCTTTAGGTATCAACGTTATATGGGCATCTTTCCAGGAGTCCGGTATCTTCCCTCCTTGTAGGATGTTATTCATTACATCACGTAGCACCGGTGCTAACTGTTCTCCAAGAACTTTATAATATTTGGCCGACAAGCCATCTGGGCCCGGAGCTTTCCCTAATTTCATTTTCTTTATTGCTTCTTGGACTTCATCTATTGTTATGGCCTTGTTCAATTGGGTTTTCTCTTCCTCCATTATGGATGTTATTCTGTTATTTTCTAAGTATTTTCCTATTTCTATTATATCTTCTTCTTTTCTGTATAATTTTTCAAAGAATTTTAGGAAGTTTTTCTTTATTTCGTTTGGCTCTTCCACAAGCCTTTCTTCTATTTTTATCTTGTTGATCACATTTTGCTTTTTCCTTTTTCGTAGTTGCCAGGCTAAAAATTTTCCCGTTTTGTTTGCGGATTCGAAAATTTTTTGCCTCATTGATTTAATTCTCCATTCAACTTCTTGGTTAATTAGCGTTGAGTATTGTAATTGTAACAATTTGGATGTTTGTTTAATCTGATCATCACTAGGATTTGTTATTAATTTTTTCTCATATTCTCTTAATTGGGTCAGGATTTCATCTTTCTTTTGTTCTTTTATTTTTTTTCCTGTGACTATTTTGCTGGATTAGAAAGCCTCTTAGCACCGCCTTACTAGCATCCCAAACCATATCAATATTTGTCTCTTTATTAAGGTTTAACTCAAAGAAGTCTTTTAAAGTGTTTTTGGCCTTTTCAGTTACATCTTCGTTTTCAAATAAGTATTCATTCATTCTCCATCGATACATACCCTGAATTCCACACTTAATTTCCAGGTATATTGAATTATGGTCAGACAGAGTTCTGGGTTGTATTTCACATTTTGCAGCTCTTGTTACTAGTTCTCTTGATACCCAAATCTGGTCTATTCTGCCCCAGCTCTGGTGTGGCTCTGAGAAAAATGTAAATTGTTTTGTCAATGGGTTTTTGTGTCTCCAGATATCCGTCAGGTCTAAATTTTCTTCAAGGTTTTTAAACGATTTAGGTAATTTCCCTTGGCTCAATTTCCCCCTTTTTACACTTCTGTCATGTTCTGGAATTGGCACGCCATTTAAGTCACCAAGTAAAATCAGTTTATGAGTCTCTAAGTCCAATAATATTTGTTCCAGTTTTTTGAAAAATTCTGCTTTATTCGTATTTGGGGCATAAACAGTTACTACGTTAAATTTTTCTCCCTGATGGTTAGACTTCCGGAGGCGGCGCGAAACGGCAATGGCGGTCCTCTTCAGCTGCTGAAGAGGGGCTCCGCGGAAAAGGGTCGTGCGCTGCGGCACAGCGACGACCCACTCAGAAAAACCACGGGTAGAGTGAGCTCGTGGCCGTGGGGTTCGGCGGGCACCAGGAGCGACCTCGGAAACGCAGAAGGGACCCCGTAAGGGGCTCCGGAACGTGGAGGGGGTAGCGGTGCTGTGAATCCATCGCTCTTTCCGCGGAAGTGAAGCCGCGCGGCTGCTGCTGATGAGCGCTGACCTTTCTTCTTTGAAAATTTGATCTGGAACAACATACTCGTGAGTAAGAAATTCGAGACTCTATTTGAACCTAAATTTTTGAATTTCGGCTGAAAGCGGGAGACGCTAAAAAGGAAGTCAGTCTTCCGGCTCTGTTTAAAGTATTGAGCAAAGACTTACTAAAGCGGAAGCGCTGAAAGGAGTTTAAAAGAAGTTGGAATATACCCTGCAAATTCGGACTTGATTGTTTAAAAGCTAAGGAAAAGTTAAAACACTCTCCTTTAATTTACCTTATTACACTATGTCTTAACCGCTCTCCTTTAATTTAATTTACCTTATTACACCCGTGCGATTTTGTTTTTCTTATTTTATATTCTTACAATTTCTTTTATATCACTTTCTATTGTATTTCCTTTTTTTCAGACAGAGTATTTTTCAAACAGAGTATTACCTTTAAAGTCAATTAATTCAACTGTATCCTAAAGTACAATCATAATATCTCCGAGTACCACCAATGTCTGCTAGAAAATATGTACTATTATAATATACAGTTACAGATCCAGTTGGATAATAAAATGTCCAGAAATCAAAGAAAATAGTTTCACTTATAATCCCAGTATACCTTGGCAATCTTAAAGTCTTGTTTATACACCTTAGTACCTTCCTTAGGCTCTTGTTTTTCTTCAAATGGTTCCCCCCTCCTAGGGTATTATTAATAGTATATGACAATATAGTTTGTGTTTTCCCCAACCGTCCCTTAAAACCTTAACACCCTCTGAAAGTTTGGTAAATTTCTCCAAGACTCAAATAATTATTACTTATATAAGAATTATTCCTGTTAAAGTGGTTTTCTAAAGTCCACGTAGATTCTGATGGGAGAGCAGTAGTTCAGTTCCAATTTCTTTTAATTTCTTTAATCTTCCACCACTTGCCGGTTTAATCCATCTCGTGTAAAAGATATTCTGTAATTTAGTCCATGTCCTAATCCAAGGTCTAGTAAGGCTAATAATTCAGGCTTTAATCCACAATCTAAATCAGACCTGTAAACCAATTAGATCCCAATGTCACAAAATCACTGGTCCGGTCTCTATCACCAAATCACTGTTTCAATCTCTGTCCCTGAAGAAAAGGAGATCACTGGTCCAGTCTCTATCACCAAATCACTGTTTCAGTCTCTATCACAAAAAAGAAGAAAGCACTGGTCCAGTCTCTGTCACCAAGTCACTGGTCCGAATTCTGTCCCCATTTCCTGTTTATATTTTCAAGTCCATAAAAGATGTGAATGTCCAATTCAAAATGTTGTAGATATCCAGTTATGGTCTACTGGGGTGTAAAACCCCGTTTTTAACACTTAAAGTTATTTTCCAAATTTTCCCACGGTTTATCGGGTGATATTTTCCGCATTCCAATTATTTCTGGTTTTTTCTAGCTCCGACACTTGAATGTAAATCTTTCCCACAGAGAAAAAACAAAAACAAAAAACAAAAAAGGAAACGGGAAGGAGGGGGTTAACTTAAGTCCAATTTCTCAGCAGTAAGGATCGAAAGAGAACCCAGGATCATTGCAGTCAAATATAACCTTTTTTCTTAGGCAGTTCTTATTTAAAAGAGAGGAGACGTTTCTGCCAGTCTTCCCTTATTCTTGTCTTTACTGTAACTTTGTTATTTTTAACGCAGCTTCCAAGCTTTCCCTGTTTTCTTTTAAATTAAACTTCTACTAGTCGTCTCAAGCTGCTCTTTCAATCAGCTCTGTGGTAATTACATTTCTAATTATAACTCTCACTGAAAGAGAACAACAAAGTCTCTGGATAGTCCTTAATCTGTTGCTTTGTTTTACAAATTCAAAAGTCTATTTGCCTCGACAAAAGCTGCCGTGGGCTTTTGTTATGTACTCACGCAGTCAGGCTAGAAGCTGCATCCTTCCTTTACTCCTGCGACTTTGTATCCTGCGCCATTTTAACTCCTCCACGGGGATGGATTCCTTAATTTAATCCTTCAACATCCAACGTTCACTTAGTGTGTTCTTCAAAATTTTAATTTTAAAATACTTCTCTCACACTAAGGGTCCGTTCTTAAATTTTTGGAGATTCGCCGTTTCTCTAGCGAGAGCCAAAGGCATCACAACACAGGGTCGGTTCCTTCCTCTTGTGCTTGCAATCCCATCGTCTCAGAGCTCTTCAGAAAAACCCCCCTGAAAAATCGGCCGGACCTGTCGAGAAACCAGCTCGGCATCAGTAAGAAAATCAGTCTCACACCAAGATGACTTGAAAAAAGCTCTGACCGCTGCAGCGCAATGTTTTATTGAGTGCAGTAAAAATAATTCATCCTCTCTCCTCCAGCACAGCGTTTGTTCTGTCTCGTACCCAAAAGAGTAACAATCAAAGGAATGTAACCTTGTCCCTGCCCGCAAACAAAGGGAGTGCTATGCTACGTGAGCCAATCATTTAGTCTAGCATGAGGTGTTCACGCGCTGATCATGCCCAAGCAATATCTCGTGCTGTATATTTAAATACCTTTTTCATTTCATTATATATCATCTCCCAGAACGCCTTAATCCTTGGGCACGTCCACCAAAGGTGAAAGAATGTACCTTCTGTTTCTTTACATTTCCAGCATTTATTATCGGGCAAGTGATAAATTTTTGCAAGCTTGACTGGTGTCATGTACCACCTGTAAATCATTTTCATAATATTCTTTCTTAAGGCATTGCATGCCGTAAATTTCATATCTGTGGTCCACAACTGTTCCCAGTCAGCAAACATAATGTTATGTCCAACATCCTGTGCCCATTTAATCATAGCAGATTTTCCCGTTTCATCCTGAGTATTCCATTTTAACAGCAAGTTATACATTCTTGAAAGTATCTTAGTATTGGGTTCTAACAATTCTGTTTCCAACTTTGATTTTTCCACCTGGAAGCCAATTTTTTTATCTAAATTGTATACCTCTCTTATTTGGTAATAATGAAGCCAGTCTCGCACTCTATCTTTTAATTTCTCAAAACTCTGCAATTTCAGTTTGTCTCCTCCTTGCTCTAGAATCTCCCAATATTTTGGCCACTTGGCCTCCATATTGAGCCTTTTTTGAGCTTTTGCCTCCATTGGTTACAACCACCTTGGGGTTTTATTTTCAAGTAAGTCTTTGTATCGTGTCCAGACATTGAACAATGCTTTCCTGACAATATGGTTTTTAAATGCCTTATGTGCTTTAACCTTGTCGTACCATAAATATGCATGCCACCCAAAAACATTGTTGAAACCTTCTAAATCCAAAATGTCTGTGTTCTCAAGAAGCAGCCAGTCCTTCAACCAGCAGAAAGCTGCTGATTCATAATAGAGTTTAAGGTCTGGCAGGGCAAATCCCCCTCTTTCTTTTACATCAGTTAGTATTTTAAATTTTATTCTGGGTTTCTTGCCCTGCCAGACAAATTTGGAAACGTCTCTCTGCCACTTCTTGAAACAGTCCATTTTATCCAAAATTTGTAACGATTGAAACAAAAACAACATTCTTGGCAATACATTCATCTTAATAACAGCAATTCGGCCCAACAAGAAAAGCTTCAAGTTTGACCATATTTCTAAGTCCTTTTTGACATCCGACCAACATTTTTCATAATTGTCCTTAAATAAGTTCCTGTTTTTAGCTGTCATATTAATTCCCAAATATTTCACCTTCTTGACCACTGTTAAACCTGTCTCATTCTGAAACCTCTCTCTTTCAGTCATTGTTAAGTTTTTCTCGAGAACTTTAGTTTTTAATTTATTCAACTTAAATCCTGCCAGATGGCCAAACTCCTGGATCAGTTCTAATACTCTTTTAGTGCTAGATTCTGGTTCCTGTAATGTCAATACCAGATCATCTGCAAAAGCTTTCAATTTGTATTGTTTAGCTCCGACCATTGTACCTTTAGTCAGATGGTCCCTTCTTATCATGTTTAACAAAACCTCCAGGACGGAAATAAAAAGTAGTAGGGAAATTGGGCAACCTTGTCGTGTCCCTTTCTCTATCTTAAATTCCTCTGTTACCACGTTGTTAACTATTAATTTGGCCTTTTGTTCTGAATAAATTGCACCTATACCATTTTCAAACCCTTGACCGACCCCCATCCCCTGAAGATTTTTCTTCATAAAACTCCAAGAAATATTGTCAGAAGCTTTCTCGGCGTCCACAAAAAATTAAAAGTGCTTTAGTATTAATATCCTCTTGCAACTTCTCCAAAATGTTAATTATATTCCTCGTGTTAATATCCTTAGTATTAATATCCTCTTCACTTTCCTGTTCCCCTCCCTCCATCTTCCCCAACTCCTTATATCTTCTCCCAAATTTCTGCATTTCTTGTACTGTCTTAATTTTAAATTTTTTGACTTTAGAATAAAATGACACCCCTTTTGGATACGCCCATTAGACCTTTATTTTGTCAGCTATCCCCCCCCCCCAATTCTTTGTAAACATTTCTCTTGCGTAAAAAATGATTGGGAATATCCTTAAACACCACAATTGTTTTCCTATCTATAATCAATTGTTTTTCTCGGCTCTTCCTCAGAATAGTATTCCTCACTTTTGGTGAGTTAAAGATTGCTAAACAATCTCCAAGGTATTTCTTTTTTGTCTTGCTTGGACCAAGGTGACTTTTATTCCGAAAACATTAGTCACCATGTAATCTAGCAATTTCTGTGATAAGTCTTTCTCTCACATTCTCCCCATCTTTCTCTGGAAGTCCGCGAGATTTCAAGTTCTGTGCTTTTTGGTTCATTTCAAGAAATGCTAGATTGTCTAATGTATTTTCTTGTGTTTTTGAAAGTTCTTCTATTTGCCCTTTCATTCTTTACCCTTCTTTTTTTATTTTCCCTCATTTCTATTTGCATTTTTTCCGATTTTTCCTCTACTGTTTGTATTTTTACTTTCAATTCTTTCATTTGTCCTGATAAATCTGAAGCCACTTCCAATAACTTTTCCCCAATATTTTTTCACTTTCCTTTACTTCTCTCCTGATTTCTCTTATTTTTGCCAATATTTTTGCAAAATCTCCCTCCCCTTCTATCTCAGCTTTTGATGTCCTTCTCTTGCCTGGTGTTGTTATTTTTGCTGTCTTACTCATGTTTCTTTAATTAATAAATAATTTTCCAAGATGCAGTTCCACTAACCTCCACTGAAGGCTTATTTTACCCTGTTTGCCAAGACACTTATTTTCTCTGCTTTCCCCTCATTCACCACAGGGTATCTCTATCTCTCCTACTTCCTCGTTTATCACACACAATGGTACACAATGATAGTCTTAATTTCCTCTCTTAATAAGCAACTTAACTCAAACAAGTATACAATCAAATACCTCATATAGTCAATATCTGTCAGATTGCATTCCATTCATATCAACACCTTGCGTTTCCCCAGACCTCAGTCCCCCTCCTATTCAGTTCACAATCAGCTCTGTCGTTATACACAGCATCACATAGTCGCAAACAATAGGAGAGAAGTAGCAGTTCTAATTCCTCCTCTGTTGCCACGTAGGGAAGGTTACAAAATGTTTTATTCTTTAAAACTCTGCATTATGAATTTACACTGCGCGTCACTGAGTTCCTCACAAATGTACTGAGTTTCATGGGTATTTGAAAAATTGTCCTATATCTCCCAATTAAATTTATTTGTTTAGCTTTATTTTGTCTCTTTAGCCCTTCTAGGAGCTGAGACTCTTTTCCTTCTTGTTACTCAGCAGACGTTCTTTTTAAAACGCTGACTCACGCATACCGATTTTATCCCTTGCGTCATTTTCTCCACTAGCGTCAGGAAGGATTTCCTTAGCTCCCAAATTGTTATAACTCTCCCCCGTACCTCCTTATTATTTTGCTTCTGTTCTGCTTTTTCTTTTGTTTTGGGATGCGGGTGTTTAATCCTCAGCCTCGGAATGCTTTACCGCTTCACCTTTCGGAGCCTGTGGCATCGCTTTGTAGGTCAGAATGGATCCTAGCATTCGTATCTTCAATCCTGCCTCCTTGCCAAACCCTGACAGGTCCGCTGTGCACACAGGAGAGACACCTCTGAACACAGCCAGCCCCCCAGCCCCAAGGATTTAACTCTTTGGGTTATGAGGTTCACTGTTTCCCTAGCGTAACCTCTTTTTGACTCTCAAAGCTCAGGATCTCTCCAGAGAGTTGATTCTGCGCTCCTTCAAATGGCGGCGGTAAAACTCCCACCATTCCTGACTATTGGGTTAAGCTGTGTGGTGATGTTTTGAACTTAGGTCAACAAACACCTGGGGTATGTAAAACAGAAGAGCTTTACGTGGAGCTGGATGGTTCGGTGGCTGGACTTGAAATTCCTGAATAGGGTACCACTAATTGTGCCAACCTGACTCAGGAAATTGTTCCTGGTGTTCTGATGGATATCACATCTACATGGAAGTCTGTGTTCTAATTGTGAAATAGTTCATCAACCAACCTACAACTGGCTGTGTATAGATACCACTGGTGGAGTTAAACAGCCGCAAATGCTGACAGTTTAGGCTCAGTGTTTGCGTCTCACTCTCTGGAACGGAGAAATGGAGCTTCTTCAGAGCCTGCTGCTGGCGTTGATTGGCGTTATAGGGATTCCTTCCCTGTCTCTCCTCTCCTGGGCAATTTACTATGATCTTTCCAGGAGTGAAATTCCACCTGGATTTGACAGTCCATTAAAGCTTCGAGCTCTTCACTGTCTTGCCATAATGGCATTCACTGCGGTAAGTTGGGGACTGAATGAGCCGTTAGTTGAGCCAGCAGGTCCTTCTTATGTTCTTATGGGAAACGTGATTAAAAAATGTATTATTATTATTATTAGAGTTAATAATACTTATCTGTAGGCACCAGGCAAAAACATTTCTATATCTTTTAAAGGTGTTATTGGTTTGCTTTGTTCTTTCATTGTGTATTTTGGGTTTTTATCTTGCATTTTTTTGCTGTGAACAACCATGAGATACTTTCATGAATGGCAGTATATTTATTAAATTAAAATAAATAAATAACAGTTTATATATTTAAGAAATTCATATACTGCTTAATCCAACATGCATAATGAAATCAGTAAAATCAATGAATTCACTTGATGATGTGATGAAGATATTATCACTTTCAATAAGGGCTTCCTTTCAGCCTATAGAAGGACACACATAGAGAGAGAAAGCCATATTTTCTTTATGTCATGATTTCTTCAGGAAAGCACATATTGCCTCATAGGCAAGCAAGGAGATTGTGGATTGTTTCTCCAAAGCTTAGCTTGTTTCCCAGCTTCTTTTGCCTCTGTACCTTGGTGGGTGTTTAGGTTGGGGTGACCAATTCTAAGCTGACCAATTGAAATTAATCGACTTGGCTAACATGGGCTCATTCATTTCCATGGGTCTACTTTAAATAGGACTTATTTGGATACCACCCACTGTGAATAGCTTGCAAATGTGGGCACTATTTTCATGAGACTTTTCCTTTGCCCAACAGGGGAAGTGTCTTGAACTGCTGGGTGTCTGCAGACAGGTTGCCGTTATCCGCTTCCTCATGAATTTCTGGAATCCAAGAGCGGATCCCAGCCTCTCTGCCAAAGATCTGCATTTCGACGGGGTGCCTGTGAGGGTTTATCAGCCCAAAACACCATCTGCTGGCCCAAGGAAAGGATTTGTGTTCTTCCATGGAGGTGCTGGGATGATTGGAAGCATCGGTAAGAGATTAAAGCTGTGAACCTATGAACACTTACCTAGAGGCAAGCCCCACTGAACTCAAGTAAGCCCATGTAGAATCCTAGAAATGGTGTGAAACCTCTATTGTCAAACCTCCAGTCAAAGAGAGCTCGCCACCTCCCAAGGGAGGCGGTTCCCTGTCGAACAACTCTTACCATCAGAAAGGTGTTTCTAATGCTTAGTTGGAATCTGCTTTCTGGGTAGAAGGGCTTCAGATATCATTGGAAGAGAGGTTTACAGGGCTGAAATACAAGAGTGTTGGTGGAAGTTCCTGAAGAGACAAGGGGCACATGTGTGCTTTGGATTTGCATATGTTAATTTATAGAAATGGACCCTCTTGTTGTCATGGCTTCCCAGATCCGACATCTCTAGTTGCCAATGGTCAGGGTTCTGGGGAGCTGCACTCCAGCAAGCAGCCCTGGGGGAGGGACAGATGCCCCCCACTGCTGATACTGACTCATTCTTTTCATAAAATTCATATAACACTTGATTTCATAGAACCTCAAAGAGGTTCACAAACATGTATCTAATAGGTTGCTATTCCTGATTGCTCTGCTTACCAACCCAGCCGCTATCCCACCCCCAGGCACCCCCTCATTTGCACCCGACCAAATCCCACACTCACCCACCACACCCACATGTGCTAATTTATCTGTATACACAGGTCAACTTTCCGAAACCCGTAACCCAAAACTGGACCTACGCCAGTCTCACAAAACCAATCACAATTTTAGAAGTTTGCAAATAGCAGTGCCACTTTCAGAAACACAAAACAACAAACTTGTTATCACAGTTCCCCATATTTCTTGCCATCACGCCCGAGATTTCCCCATGCAGGTGAGCAAAGTGCTGTTGTAGACAGGCTCTCTTTGTGGGCTTCCTGCTGGTTGGCCTGGGCTGGGCTGGCTGGGCCTTTGGCCTAAGCCAGAGTGGCTCTTTCCTATCCCTCAAGGATAACGAAATGAGTGATTGGGAGAACTGGACTCGCACCAGATTTCATCTCAGAAGACCAATTGCAATGTAATATGTTGGCAATTAACAAGTCCCATTCAGTAGCCTTCCATTGCAACAGCCTATAAAGCAGGAACTGCGGGAGGGAGGAAGGCTAGGATTAAGTGACACATGAAGAAATTGGGAGTCAGGAGACTGGTGACACAACCTCTTGCAAGAGCTTGCTATTGCTACAGACATTCATATTTGGGGGAATGGGGGCACCTGTGCCCCTCCAAGATCTTGCTTCCTTGAATACAACTCCCATGCTCCCTCACTTCAACAGCTAGGCAGATTTCTTCTAAGGTGGAGATTTGGGAGGTTCTTATAACAAGTTTGTTTTTCCTATGTCTTAAGATTGAAATAGGTGTGCATATATGAATACAAACAATAATATCTCAATTCAATGAAAGCTTGCAACTCATGGATCTGTGTGTAATGATCTCAGGCAGGCAAACAGCTCTGATAAGAATTAATGAGCCTCTGGAAGATTTATGTACGTTTGTTTACAGTTCAAAATTACAGAGTGTGGCAAACGCCTGTCATTCTCTGATACGAAGTGCTTAGTCTGAGTTTCCGTTTCTCAGACAGCACAAAGGGAAACAAGATATGATCCTTCCCCTTTCCCCCTTACTTAGCATTTTCACCTTCCACTCCAACCTGCTGCGAGTAGAATTTGGGCATCCTCCCCCCTGGCTGTCCAGCGAAGATTCCTCTGAGAGCTCTACTCTAGTATCCTCTTCCAGGAGATCTCCCCCCCCCCACATCCTGAAGCCGCAAACTCCCTGCCTTTGTTACTCTTCCGGCTTCCTAAGACTGAGAAGGAAGGGGGGATAAGTAAACCCACCCTTGCCTTGCCTGAGGCTGCGATCTCTCATTCTCAGAGTCAGCCTCATTCTCAGAATCAGACCACTCCCAAGCGTCTGACCCTGCTGGATCCCCGACACCATGCCCCATATCTCTTAAGTTGAAGATTTGTTGGTGTCTGGGGGAGGTGGGTGGGAGGTTGTAATTTTGTTCAATTTGTTTTTATATGTGAACCTATTTAATTTGCAGTTTGGGAAGCAATTTGTGAACCCAAAGTCAGTCTCTGACGCTTACAACGCAGCTCTCTAGGAATGGGATGTTCACAATGCATAAAAAGGCTTATGTCAGTGAATATTGCATGTACCAATATTGTATGAAAGGGAAGATTACTTTGCAAAACAGCTGTTGTGAAACAGCTTCCTTTCGTTAGGTATATCTTCCACATAATTGCTTCCCAATTTTGAATTTCCCTCCCAACTTGCTAGCATTCTACGAAGATGTCTGCAGCAAGATTGCCAAGGAGACTGATTCAGTGGTTGTGTCTGTTGGGTGAGTAAACACAACACCATGGCCTTTCTTAGGGAAAGAGTGTAGGGGCCCAGCATGCTGCTGTATTTCAGGCTGGCATCCCTGCCATATTCCCTGCAGGAGAAAGAGGCTCCCCATGAAAGCTGTCAACATTCTGTTCTGTGATTGAAAATAAGAGCTTCATGTGCTTAAGACATGAACATGCTCACTTCCGGGGGGGGGGGGGGACTATGAACTGGGCATAAGGCCTTGCACAGCACCGCTAACCAGGGCCTCCAGATCAGTCTCAACTTGGAGACCACCCAACCCAGATCCAGCCTGGGATCAATCTGGGAGTGGGGCTAATGTTCAGTTAGGGCTTTTAAATATATAATCAGGAAGAGACTGGGAAACGCCCCCTGCATCTAAACAGGAGGAGGAGGGAAAGTTGCAAGTGGCAAATGGTCTTCCACCAGCTGGATCCAATCCTGCACGGTTCTGCTTCCCCAGCGTTCCCTACACTCTTTTGTTAGCTGGTAAAGTTGGTTTTTTAAGGGCATAAGCCAGCTGGCTGTCACCCTCATTGTATCGGCTATAACTGATCCAGAAGGCTCTTCTTGTAATCCTATGTGATCATGCGTTTGGAAAAGGTTCTGGAAGCTTACCTCTTTGCTTCTGTTTTATTCTGCAGCTACCGCCTGTCTCCTGAGCATCTTCCTCCCGCTCAGTACAAGGACTGCCATGCTGCTACCATACACTTAATTCAAAATGCAGTTTCCCATGGGGTGGATCCTTCCAAGATTATCGTTGGTGGGGACAGTGCGGGGGGCAATTATGCTACTGCTGTTGCCCAGAAATTGGTGGAGAGATCAGACCTTCCAAAACTACGGGCTCAAGTGCTGATCTATGGGAAATTCCAGGCTATAGACTTCAACCTGCCTTCCTATCAGCAGAACAGCTCAATGCCCCCCTTGTTCCGGGAAGATGTTGCTTACTTTGGAATGAAGTGTATTGGCAAGGACACTTCTTTGGCAGGGCAGCTGCTGAAGGGCTCTCACGTGCCAGATTCAATGAGACTGAAATATGGGAAGTGGGTGAGTCCAGACAACCTTCCAGAGAGATTTAAGGAGAGAGGCTACAAACAAGTCCCACTTGCTCCTTATGAACCTGAAGTCTATAGGCAATTGCGAGAGATATTGGAACCTGATATTTCTTGCCTCTTTGCTGAGGACTCTGTCATCCAGAAGCTTCCTGAAACCCTATTGGTGAGCTGCGAGTACGACGTAGTACGAGACGACGTACTGCTGTACAAGAAACGTCTGGAGGACAATGGAGTGAAAGTTAGTTGGTTCCATGTTGAGAATGGGTTTCATGGGATGATAAACTTCTTCAAAGGATTCATCTTTGCATTCCCTGCTGCAGTTGAATTAATGGACAGCATTGTAGACTTTGTCAAAGACGTATGAGAGGAAATATCTTGAATTTGTGAGCCATTCATAAAGAGGGGAGAATCTGCCAGTGTCAGCTTCTGATAGTTTCTCATTTTTCCAATCTTCTGTTCAGTTCTTCACAATTCTGTAGAAATATGTGGGTTTTTGGGGCAGCGGGGAATTCCTCATGAAAATTCATCAGCAGTTTAATGTGAAATTTTCCTAAGCAACATGTTTACTTTGTATGGATTACAAGCAATTTGCTCTATTATATTACATTTCTATATTATATTCACTAATATATGCATTTTATGAACATTTCCTCTTACATTTTCCTTTTAGTACACATTCGTTGGCTGGAGATCTGCACTGCTAATGCTGTTCTAGGCTGAATCAACAGAATTATAGTGTCCTGATCAAGAGAAGTAATAGTTCCATTCCATTTTGCCTAGACCAGGAGAACTGTGTCCAGTTAGGGGCGCTACAAATTAATTAGGATAATTGATAAGCTGGAATTTGTGCAGAGGAAGGAGATTGGACTGATCAAGGGTCTGGAGACCAAGGTGGCAGCAAACACTACAAAAAACTCAGTAGAGGCAATTAGAATAGATCTATGATTTGATCAACTTTCGAAGATTCCTCTGCTTAAAAAATATATCAAAGGAAAACCTATTAGTTCACATATTTTATCAATTCTGTCCTTTGTATTGATGTAAACCTCCAAAAATGGGCCACCTCGGGTCACCAGAACTGTCTGGTGACTAGTAGCATGGTCTTATGCTGCCCAAAATCCCCGGCTGTGGAGTTGTCATGGAGCTGCCTAAGAATTTTGGCCCTCAATGCCTCTCCTGGTGCATACCATGCCCCTTTGTAGTACAAGAGCCCTCCTTTTTCCTCAACCCCCCCCCATTTCCCCCTTTCCATCGCTGAGCTTCCTAATTTAGTCTGAGCAAACTCATCGTGTCTGGTGAGCCCAACCAATTCTTGCTCCCCTACCAGTGCTCCCTCACACGACCATCGGTCTTCTGGGAACATGTGCTGGGCCACACAAGGTCCTTCCCCTTCCATAGACTCAGGTTTTCTGGAAAGTACATCCGTCCTCACATCCCCCCCCCCGGAAAGTATTGTATCTCAAAGTGATACTGTGAGAACGTCTGTGACCACCGGACCTGTCTCTGGTTGAGCACACATGCTGTCTGCCAGTATTCCAAGTTCTTCTGGTCCGTTCAGACCTGGATCTGGTGCTGCACCCCAATCAAAAAGCGTCTCCACTGCCTAAAGGCCGCATAAATGGCTAGCAATTCTTTGTCATAAATAGTGTAGTTTTGCTCTGAGTTGCTCAGTTTCATGGAGAAAAACGCACAAGGTCTTCAGTCCTCCCCTGACCCTTGTTGCAAGAGTACTGCTCCGATGGTGCGGTCTGAAGCGTCCATCTCCACTCTCAGTGGCTTCCCCAGATCCACGTGCAGGAGCTGCTCCTCAGAGGCGAAAGCCTTCTTTAACCTTTCAAAGCACTGCTGCACTCCCTTGGTCCACGCAAAGTTCTTCTTGCCACTGAGACAAGCTGTTATGGGTGCTGTCAAGTGAGCAAAGTTCTTGATGAACTTCCTGTAGAAGTTGCTGAAACCTAGGAACCTCAGCACATCCTTCTTTGTTTTGGGACTCTTCCATTACAGCACTGCTTTCACCTTCTCCGGCTCCATGGCCAGCCCCTTGTCTGACAGTCGGTACCCCAGGAACTCCACTTCTCGAGCATGGAATTGGCATTTCTCCAGCTTGATCTACAACTGATGCTTCTTCAAACTCTCTAGCACCTGCCTGACGTCTTTCACGTGCTGTGCTTCATTTTCAGAGAAGATCAAAACGTCCTCCAAAAAGGCCACCCAATTCTTATACAGCAGGGGCCCCAACACGTGGTGCATAAAGGCTTGAAAGCAGGCGGATCCCGATTGCAATCCAAACGGCATGATGAGATACTCAAACGCCCCCAGGGTGCAGAACATGGTCATCTTCCATTCGTCCCCTCTCTCACTCTAGTCAGATTGTATGCTCCCCTTAGGTCCAGTTTGGTATATTTTTCCCCTGCCTCACACGCGTCAAAACATCGTCAATTCTGGGCATGGGGAAGGCTACGGGTACAGTTACCTTGTTCAAGAGGCGATAATCCACTTGAAGGCCATGCTGATTCGTCGTTTTCTTTTCCACAACGAATACTGGGCTCCCCCCTACGCCTCTGAACACAGACAGACCCCCAGCCCCTAGCATAACCTTGCTTTTGCCCTAGCGTAACCTCTTTTTGCCTCTCAAAGCTCACGACCTCTCTGGAGAGTTGATATTGCACTCCTTCAAATGGCGGTGGTAAAACTGGAAGTTCAAAGCCCATGATTTGAATATCCAGGGTTTGGGTAGGAATGGGACTCATGTCGGAAGCCTTGGAAATCTTGCGCCAGGAAGTGCGCACAAGTCCTCTTCCACCTTGGACTAGAACTCCCACCATTCCTGACTATTGGGTTAAGCTCGGTGGGGATGTTTGGAACTTCAGTCAACAAACACCCAGGGTATGTAAAACTGAAAAGCTTTACATGGAGCTGGATAGTTCGGTGGCTGGACTTGAAATTCCTAAATAGGGTACCACTAATTTTGCCACTGTCAAGACCCATAAAATTGTTCTTGGTATTCTGATGGATATCACATCTACATGGAAGTCTGTGTTGTAATTGGGAAATAGTTCATCAGCCAACCTACAACCCGCTGTGTATAGATACCACTGGTGGAGTTAAACAGCAGCAAATGCTGACAGTTTAGGCTCAGTGTTTGTGTCTCACTCTTTGGAACGGAGAAATGGAGCTTTTCCAGAACCTCCTGCTGGGGTTGAATGGAGTTATAGGGATTCCTTCCCTGTCTCTCCTCTCCTGGGCAATTTACTATGATGTTTCCAGGTGTGTAATTTCACCTGGATTTGACAGTCCATTGAAGCTTCGAGGTCTTCACTGTCTTACCATAATGCCATTCACTGTGTAAGTTGGGGACTGGATGAGCTGTTAGCTGAGCCAGCAGGTCCTTTTTATGTTCTTATGGGAAAGGTGATTAAGAAATGTATTATTATTATTATTATTATTATTATTATTATTATTATTATTATTATTAGAGTTAATAATACGTATCTATATGCACCAGGCAAATACATTTCTATATATTTTAAAGGTGTTATTGGTATGCTTTGTTCTTGCTTTCATTGTGTATTTTGGATTTTTATCTTGTATTTTTTTGCTGTGAACCACCATGAGATACTTTCATGAAGGGCAGTACAGTGGTACCTCGGGTTAAGTACTTAATTCGTTCTGAAGGTCCGTTCTTAACCTGAAACTGTTCTTAACCTGAAGCACCACTTTAGCTAATGGGGCCTCCAGCTGCCGCTGTGCCACCAGAGCACGATTTCTGTTCTCATCCTGAAGCAAAGTTCTTAACCAGAGGTACTGTTTCCGGGTTAGCGGAGTCTTTAACCTGAAGCGTATGTAACCAGAGGTACCACACTGTATATTTAATTAATAATTATAACAGTTATAATAATAACAGTTTATAGATTTAAGTTATTCATATACTGCTTAATCCAACATGCATAATGAAATGAGTAAAATCAATGAATTCACTTGATGATGATGCGATGAAGATATTATCACATTCAACAAGGGCTTCCTTTCAGCCTATAGAAGGACACAAATAGAGAGAAATAAATTATTCACACAAAGCCATATTTTGTTTGCATCATGGTTTCTTCAGGAAAGCAAATATGGTCTCATAGCCAAGCAACGAGGCTGGAAACCCTGGGCGGGTAGAGAACTGAAGGTAAGTGTGGAAAAATGAGAAGGATTCACTCATCCCTGCCTTGTGACTACTGGGAGTTGCAGTCTCACAGCATGTATGGCAGTGGTAGGCAAGCTAAGGCCCATGGGCCGGATGCGGCCCAATCGCATTCTCAATCCGGCCCGTTGACGGTCTGGGAATCAGCACGTTCTTACATGAGTAGAATGTGTCCATTTATTTAAATTCCCATTTATTGGGAATCTGCTTTTTTCCATTATATTATTCATTATTTCCTTTAGTGAGAGGACTTAATTTGACTTAATTTCTTATAATATTTTATTGGTATGCCACCAGGCCCTGGGGCCTTCCCATTCTTTCCTTGCTTAATTGCATCTATAATCTTTTCTTCTGATACTGGTTTTTCTAGTTGTTCTCTTCTTTCTTGGGAAATTGCCCTCAGTTTATGTTTTCTTATCTTCTCCTCATTTTCTTTCTTATATAGTTCTTTGTAAAATTTAAGGAAAACGTTCCTTATTTCTTTGGGATTATCTAGCATTTCATTATTGTCTTTTATTGTATTTATGATCTTCTGTCCTTGTTTTTTCTTTAGTTGCCAAGCTAACCATTTTCCAGTTTTGTTTGCTGATTCAAAATTTTGCTGTTTTAGTAGTTTAATTTACCATTCCACCTCCTGATTTATAATCATAGATAGTTTCATTTGCAGCAATTTACTTGCTTGTTTTACTTTGGGGTCCTCTGGTTTCCTAACCATCTGGTTTTCTGTATCTTTTATTTTATTTAATATTTCTACTTTATTATTTCCCCTTTCCCTATTTTGGATACAATTCAGTTGCAGGAAGAATCCTCCATAACAGCTTTACTTGCATCCCAGACTACATTTATGTCTGTACCTTTATTTAGGTTTAATTCAAAGTATGTACTTAGATATTTTTTAATTCTTTCTAATATTTCTGTATTGTCTAACAATTCGTCATTTATTCTCCACTTCCTAGCTGTTGGATCTTTAGTCTTCCGTTCCATTGCAGTAACATTATGATCTGATAATGTCTTTGGTAAAATTTCAGCTTTCACCACTCTTGTAGTTGGTTCTTTTGATATCCAAATTTGATGTATCCGGCTCCACCTTTGTTTTGGTTCTGAGTAATATGTGAATTGTTTTGTTAATGGTGTTTTTTTTTTTTTTAGTCTCCTTATATCCATTAATTTAATTATTCTCTGTTAAGGATATAAAAGAATTCGCTAATTTCCCCTGGTCCAATTTCATTCTTCTTATTGCTCTATCCAGTTCAGTGGAGATTACCTCATTGAAGTCTCCCAACAATATAGTATTATAGTCTATGTAGTCAATATTTCCTCTAATGTATTTCCTCTATGTAATCAATATTTCCTGTAATTTTTTGTAACGGTCTGCTTTATTTTCATTTTGGCGCATATATCCCGACTATGATTATTTTTTCTCCTTCTATTTGTACTTGTATTCCTACTATTCTTCCTTCATTATCTTTAAATATTTGTTGTGTACTATATTTATTTTTGACATATATAACAACTCCTCTCTTCTTTTGCACATCTGAGGAAATGAATTCATTCCCCAATTTTTTATTCTTTAAAACTCTATTGTGTTTCCATGTTACGTGTATTTCTTGTAAACAGATTATGTCTATGTTTTTTTTAAAATAACTCATATTCAATTTTTTTGCTTTGTTTTTCGTGCCTTTAACATTCCATGATATAATTTTAATTGTCATTTTGATTTATTTAATTAAATACAATTTTATTTTATTATTTATACTTAAATATCTGCCTCTTCTCCCTCTTGTTCTTGTTTATCCTCTTCACTTTCCTGTTCCCCTCCCTCCATCTTCCCCAACTCCTTATATCTTCTCCCAAATTTCTGCATTTCTTGTACTGTCTTAATTTTAATTTTTTTGACTTTAGAATAAAATGACACACTTTCTGAACACTCCCATTGGAACTTTTAGCTCCCCCCCCATTCTTTGTAAACATTTCTCTTGCATAAAAAATGATTGGGAATATCCTTAAACACCACTATTGTTTTCCTATCTATAATCAATTGTTTTTCTCGGTTCTTCCTCAGAATAGTATTCCTCACCAAGGTGACTTTATTCTGAAAACATTAGTCACCATGTAGTCTAGCAATTTCTGTGATAAGTCTTTCCCTCACATTCTCCCCATCTTTCTCTGGAAGTCTGCGAGATTACAAGTTCTGTGCTTTTTGGTTCATTTCAAGAAAGGCTAGATTGTCTAATGTATTTCCTTGTGTTTTTGAAAGTTCTTCTATTTGCCCTTTCATTCTTTCCCCTTCTTTTTTTATTTTCCCTCATTTCTTTTTGCATTTTTCCCGATTGTTCCTCTACTGTTTGTAGTTTTACTTTCAATTCCTTCATTTGTCCTGATAAAACTGAAGCCACTTCCAATAACTTTTCCCCAATATTTTTTTCACTTTCCTTTACTTCTCTCTTGATTTCTCTTATTTCTGCCAATATTTCTGCAAAATCTCCCTCCTCTTCTATCTCAGCTTTTGATGTCCTTCTCTCTCCTGGCGTTGTTATTTTTGCTGTCTTACTCATGTTTCTTTAATTAATAATTCCCCCCCCCAATATCTATCAGAATGCATTCCATTTATATCAACACCTTGCGTTTCCCCAGACTTCAGTCCCCCTCCTATTCAGTTCACAATGTTAACGGAAAAATCCGAGGGCTCCCTTGGACAAAAGCAAAGACACCAACCAGGATTACTTTGAGCAAGACAGCAGCATGTGGGCTTGGCCTTTATTGATCTGTTGCAACAGGGTGCTCCCCTCACCTGCAGGAGAGAGGAGGGACCCAGAAAAATGGTGTGCAAGGCCTTTTAAAGACTTTTGAAATTCCCACCCTGTAGATCAAGACCACCCCTAGAAACATCATACATACATCACAGAAGGGGTGTAACCTAAGACTAGCGCTCAGATACATTACACCTACATTACAGAAAAGGCGGTCTAAGGCGGTCTAAGGCGGTCTAATCATTTGTTCAGTTTAGGAATCAAAATGGTTCCAGGTTGGCCTTCCTGTGCTGATCTATGTATATGTTTGGTTGGTACACTTATGAACATTACCATATATCTAAGACCATAAAATTCCTATCACAACAATCAGCTCCGTCGTTCTACACAGCATCACATAGTCACAAACAATAGGAGAGAAGAAGTAGCAGTTCTAATTCCTCCTCTGTTGCCACGTAGGGAAGGTTGCAAAATGTTTCAAATCGCTCAAGTCCCATACTTGTAAAGGTTGAGAAGTAAAGTGCAAACAACGTCTCTAAGCTCTCTCCAATCCAAAACCTCCAGTAACGTCCAGTAGGCATGTTGTTACAATGTTGTTACAGTATTACAATGGGTCTTTACGTTCGATGGTGTTTCCAACCTGGTATTCCCAAAAGCGCCTTAACGGTACATACAAAGTTCTGAGTGTCATGTGACAAAGACACATGAGAGCAGAAGCAGCAAAGCAGGCTGGGAAGTGCTGGGACTGCACAATCATTTGGGCCTACTAAAGTTATTCAGGCCTAACTGCTAACTGTTGAGTCACTCCGACATGTGACTTAGTAACCAGATTTTCTTTGTGCTCTCTGTAAGATGTGAGAGTCTTTCTGCATCAGCTATGAACAGAGTCTGTATGTAATCTCAGTCAAACTGTTTGGAACCATGTTGCTTATGAAGAAGTTTATTTTAATTCAGTAAAGCTTTTTATTCTTTAAAACTCTGCATTATTAATGTATGCTGCGCGTCACTGAGTTCCTCACAAATGTACCGAGTTTCACGGGTATTTGAAACATTGTCCTATATCTCCCAATTAAATTTATTTGTTTAGCTTTATTTTGTCTCTTTAGCCCTTCTAGGAGCTGAGACTCTTTTCCTTCTTGTTACTCAGCAGACGTTCTTTTTAAAACGCTGACTCACGCATACCGATTTTATCCCTTGCGTCATTTTCTCCACCAGCGTCAGGAAGGATTTCCTTGGCTCCCAAATTGTTATAACTCTCCCCCGTACCTCCTTATTATTTTGCTTCTGTTCTGCTTTTTCTTTTGTTTTGGGATGCGGGTGTTTAATCCTCAGCCTTGGAATGCTTTACCGCTTCACCTTTCGGAGCCTGTGGCATCGCTTTGCAGCTCAGAATGGATCCTAGCATTCGTATCTTCAATCCTGCCTCCTTGCCAAACCCTGACAGGTCCGCTGTGCACACAGGAGAGACACCTCTGAACACAGCCAGCCCCCCAGCCCCAAGGATTTAACTCTTTGGGTTATGAGGTTCACTGTTTCCCTAGCGTAACCTCTTTTTGACTCTCAAAGCTCAGGATCTCTCCAGAGAGTTGAGCCTGCGCTCCTTCAAATGGCGACGGTAAAACTCCCACCATTCCTGACTATTGGGTGAAGCTGTGTGGGGATGTTTTGAACTTAGGTCAACAAACACCTGGGGTATGTAAAACAGAAGAGCTTTACATGGAGCTGGATGGTTCGGTAACTGGACTTGAAATTCCTGAATAGGGTACCACTAATTGTGCCAACCTGACCCATGAAATTGTTCTTGGCGTTCTGATGGATATCACATGGAAGTCTGTGTTCTAATTGTGAAATAGTTCATCAACCAACCTACAACTGGCTGTGTATAGATACCACTGGTGGAGTTAAACAGCCGCAAATGCTGACAGTTTAGGCTCAGTGTTTGCGTCTCACTCTCTGGAACGGAGAAATGGAGCTTCTTCAGAGCCTGCTGCTGGCGTTGATTGGAGTTATAGGGATTCCTTCCCTGTCTCTCCTCTCCTGGGCAATTTACTATGATCTTTCCAGGAGTGAAATTCCACCTGGATTTGACAGTCCATTAAAGCTTCGAGCTCTTCACTGTCTTGCCATAATGGCATTCACTGCGGTAAGTTGGGGACTGAATGAGCCTTTAGTTGAGCCAGCAGGTCCTTCTTATGTTCTTATGGGAAAGGTGATTAAGAAATGTATTCAGTTACAGATAGGTAGCCGTGTTGGTCTGCCATAGTCAAAATAAAAAAATTCCTTCTAGTAGCACCTTAAAGACCAACTAAGTTAGTTCTTGGTATGAGCTTTCGTGTGCATGCACACAAAAGCTCATACCAAGAACTAACTTAGTTGGTCTTTAAGGTGCTACTGGAAGGAATTTTTTTATTAAGAAATGTGTTATTATTATTAGAGTTAATAATACTTATCTGTAGGCACCAGGCAAAAACATTTCTATATCTTTTAAAGGTGTTATTGGTTTGCTTTGTTCTTTCATTGTGTATTTTGGGTTTTTATCTTGCATTTTTTTGCTGTGAACCACCATGAGATACTTTCATGAAGGGCAGTATATTTATTTAATTAAAATAAATAAATAACAGTTTATATATTTAAGTAATTCATATACTGCTTAATCCAACATGCATAATGAAATCAGTAAAATCAATGAATTCACTTGACGATGCGATGAAGATATTATCACATTCAACAAGGGCTTCCTTTCAGCCTATAGAAGGACACACATAGAGAGAAAAAGCCATATTTTCTTTACGTCATGGTTTCTTCAGGAAAGCACATATTGCCTCATAGGCAAGCAAGGAGATTGTGGACTGTTTCTCCAAAGCTTAGCTTGTTTCCCAGCTTCTTTCGCCTCTGTACCTTGGCGGGTGTTTAGGTTGGGGTGACCAATTCTAAGCTGACCAATTGAAATTAATCGACTTGGCTAACATGGGCTCATTCATTTCCATGGGTCTACTTTAAATAGGACTTATTTGGATACCACCCACTGTGAATAGCTTGCAAATGTGGGCACTATTTTCATGAGACTTTTCCTTTGCCCAACAGGGGAAGTGTCTTGAACTGCTGGGTGTCTGCAGACAGGTTGCCGTTATCCGCTTCCTCATGAATTTCTGGAATCCAAGAGCGGATCCCAGCCTCTCTGCCAAAGATCTGCTTTTCGACGGGGTTCCTGTGAGGGTTTATCAGCCCAAAACACCATCTGCTGGCCCAAGGAAAGGATTTGTCTTCTTTCATGGAGGTGCTGGGATGATTGGAAGCATCGGTAAGAGATTAAAGCTGTGAACCTATGAACACTTACCTAGAGGCAAGCCCCACTGAACTCAAGTAAGCCCATGTAGAATCCTAGAAATGGTGTGAAACCTCTATTGTCAAACCTCCAGTCAAAGAGAGCTCGCCACCTCCCAAGGGAGGCGGTTCCCTGTCGAACAACTCTTACCATCAGAAAGGTGTTTCTAATGCTTAGTTGGAATCTGCTTTCTGGGTAGAAGGGCTTCAGATATCATTGGAAGAGAGGTTTACAGGGCTGAAATACAAGAGTGTTGGTGGAAGTTCCTGAAGAGACAAGGGGCACATGTGTGCTTTGGATTTGCATATGTTAATTTATAGAAATGGACCCTCTTGTTGTCATGGCTTCCCAGATCCGACATCTCTAGTTGCCAATGGTCAGGGTTCTGGGGAGCTGCACTCCAGCAAGCAGCCCTGGGGGAGGGACAGATGCCCCCCACTGCTGATACTGACTCATTCTTTTCATAAAATTCATATAACACTTGATTTCATAGAACCTCAAAGAGGTTCACAAACATGTATCTAATAGGTTGCTATTCCTGATTGCTCTGCTTACCAACCCAGCCGCTATCCCACCCCCAGGCACCCCCTCATTTGCACCCGACCAAATCCCACACTCACCCACCACACCCACATGTGCTAATTTATCTGTATACACAGGTCAACTTTCCGAAACCCGTAACCCAAAACTGGACCTACGCCAGTCTCACAAAACCAATCACAATTTTACGAGTTGGCAAATAGCAGTGCCACTTTCAGAAACACAAAACAACAAACTTGTCATCAGAGTTCCCCATATCTCTTGCCATCACGCCCGAGATTTCCCCATGCAGGTGAGCAAAGTGCTGTTGTAGACAGGCTCTCTTTGTGGGCTTCCTGCTGACATCTGGTTGGGCTGGGCTGGCTGGGCCTTTGGCCTAATCCAGAATGGCTCTTTCCTATCCCTCAAGGATAACGATATGAGTGGTTGAGAGAACTGGACTCGCACCAGGTTTCATCTCAGAAGACCAATTGCAATATAATATGTTGGCAATTAACAAGTCCCATTCAGTAGCCTTCCATTGCAACAGCCTATGATGTAGGAACTGTGGGAGGAAGGTAGGCTAGGATTAAGTGACACATGAAGAAATTGGGAGTCAGGAGACTGGTGACACAACCTCTTGCAAGAGCTTGCTATTGCTACAGACATTCATATTTGGGGGAATGGGGGCACCTGTGCCCCTCCAAGATCTTGCTTCCTTGAATACAACTCCCATGCTCCCTCACTTCAACAGCTAGGCAGATTTCTTCTAAGGTGGAGATTTGGGAGGTTCTTATAACAAGTTTGTTTTTCCTATGTCTTAAGATTGAAATAGGTTTGCATATATGAATACAAACAATAACATCTTAATTCAATGAAAGCTTGCAACTCATGGATCTGTGTGTAATGATCTCAGGCAGGCAAACAGCTCTGATAAGAATTTATGAGCCTCTGGAAGATTTATGTACGTTTGTTTACAGTTCAAAATTACAGAGTATGGCAAACGCCTGTCATTCTCTGATACGAAGTGCTCAGTCTGAGTTTCCGTTTCTCAGACAGCACAAAGGGAAACAAGATATGATCCTTCCCCTTTCCCCCTTACTTAGCATTTTCACCTTCCACTCCAACCTGCTGCGAGTAGAATTTGGGCATCCTCCCCCCTGGCTGTCCAGCGAAGATTCCTCTGAGAGCTCTACTCTAGTATCCTCTTCCAGGAGATCTCCCCCCCCCCCCACATCCTGAAGCCGCAAACTCCCTGCCTTTGTTACTCTTCCGGCTTCCTAAGACTGAGAAGGAAGGGGGGATAAGTAAACCCACCCTTGCCTTGCCTGAGGCTGCGATCTCTCATTCTCAGAGTCAGCCTCATTCTCAGAATCAGACCACTCCCAAGCGTCTGACCCTGCTGGATCCCCGACACCATGCCCCATATCTCTTAAGTTGAAGATTTGTTGGTGTCTGGGGGAGGGGGGTGGGAGGTTGTAATTTTGTTCAATTTGTTTTTATATGTGAACCTATTTAATTTGCAGTTTGGGAAGCAATTTGTGAACCCAAAGTCAGTCTCTGACGCTTACAACGCAGCTCTCTAGGAATGGGATGTTCACAATGCATAAAAAGAGCTTATGTCAGTGAATATCGCATGTACCAATATTGTATGAACGGGAAGATTACTTTGCAAAACAGCTGTTGTGAAACAGCTTCCTTTCGTTAGGTATATCTTCCACATAATTGCTTCCCAATTTTGAATTTCCCTCCCAACTTGCTAGCATTCTACGAAGATGTCTGCAGCAAGATTGCCAAGGAGACTGATTCAGTGGTTGTGTCTGTTGGGTAAGTAAACACAACCCCATGGCCTTTTGTAGGGAAAGAGTGTAGGGGCCCAGCATGCTGCTGTATTTCAGGCTGGCATCCCTGGCCATATTCCCTGCAGGAGAAAAAGGCTCCCCACGAAAGCTGTCAACGTTCCACTCTGTGATTGAAAATCAGAGCTTCATGTGCTTAAGACATGAACACACTCGCTTCCGTTGGGGGGGGGCACTGTGAACTGGGCATAAGGCCTTGCACAGTACCGCTAACCAGGGCCTCCAGATCAGCCTCAACTTGGAGACCACCCAACCCAGATCCAGCCTGGAATCAATCCGGGAGTGGGGCTAATGTGCAGTTAGGGCTTTTAAATATATAATCAGGAAGAGACTGGGAAACGCCCCCTGCATCTAAACAGGAGGAGGAGGGAAAGTTGCAAGTGGCAAATGGTCTTCCACCAGCTGGATCCAATCCTGCACGGTTCTGCTTCCCCAGCGTTCCCTACACTCTTTTGCTGGCTGGTAAAGTCAGTTTTTTAAGGGCATAAGCCAGCTGACTGTCACCTGCATTGTATCTGCTATAACTGATCCAACAGGCTCTTCTTGTAATTCTAGGTGATCATGAAAGCGTTTGGAAAAGGTTCTGGAAGCTTACCTCTTTAATTCTGTTTTATTCTGCAGCTACCGCCTGTCTCCTGAGCATCTTCCTCCCGCTCAGTACAAGGACTGCCTTGCTGCTACCATACACTTAATTCAAAATGCAGTTTCCCATGGGGTGGATCCTTCCAAGATCATCGTTGGTGGGGACAGTGCAGGGGGCAATTATGCTACTGTTGTTGCCCAGAAACTGGTGGAGAGATCAGACCTTCCAAAACTACGGGCTCAAGTGCTCATCTATGGGAAATTCCAGGTTATAGACTTCAACCTGCCTTCCTATCAGCAGAACAGCTCAATGCCCCCCTTGTTCCGGGAAGATGTTGCTTACCTTTTCATGAAGTATATTGGAAAAGACACTTCTTTGGCAGGCCAACTCCTGAAGGGCTCTCACGTGCCAGATTCAATGAGACTGAAATATGGGAAGTGGGTGAGTTCAGACAACCTCCCAGAGAGATTTAAGGTGAGAGGCTACAAACAAGTCCCACTTGCTCCTTATGAACCTGAAGTCTATAGGCAATTGCGAGAGCTATTGGAACCTGATATTTCTTGCCTCTTTGCTGAGGACTCTGTCATCCAGAAGCTTCCTGAAACCCTAATTGTGAGCTGCGAGTACGACGTAGCACGAGATGATGTACCGCTGTACAAGAAACGTCTGGAGGACAATGGAGTGAAAGTTAGTTGGTTCCATGTTGAGAACGGGTTTCATGGGATGATAAACTTCTTCAAAGGATTCATCTTTGCATTCCCTGCTGCAGTTGAATTAATGGACAGCATTGTAGACTTTGTCAAAAACGTATGAGAGGAAATATCTTGAATTTGTGAGTCATTAATAAAGGGGGTACAATCTGCCAACTTCAGCTTCTGATTGTTTCTGATTTTTCCAATCTTCTTTTCAGTTCTCCACGATTCTGTAGAAATATGTGGTTCTTTGGGGCAGCGGGGAATACTCATGAACATTCACCAGCACTTTAGTGTGAAATTTCACCAAGAAACATGTTTACTTCATATGGATTACAAACAATTTGCTCTAATATATGTTATTTCTATATTATATTCACTAATATATGCATTTTATGGACATTTCCTCTTCCATTTTCCTTTTAGTACACATTCGTTGGCTGGAGATCTGCACTGCTAATGCTGTTCTAGGCTGAATCAACAGAATTATAGTGTCCGGATCAAAAGAAATAATAGTTCCACTCCATTTTGCCTTGACCAGGAGAACTGTGTCCAGTTCTGGGGACTACAATTTAATTAAGATAATTGATAAGCTGGAATTTGCGCAGAGGAAGGATATCGGGCTGATCAAGGGTCTGGAAACCAAGGTGGCAGCAAACACTACAAAAAACTCAGTAGAGGCAATTAAAATAGGATCTATGATTTGATCAACTTTCGAAGATTCCTCTGTTTAAAAGTATATCAAAGGAAAACGTATTGGTTCACATATTTTATTGATTCTGTCATTTGTATTGATGTAAACCTCCACAAATGAATTTTGTATAGCTAACTATTTAGCTCTGTCTATTACACAGAAAATGTAACATCGTTGGGGCCCAATTAACTTTTAAGGAAGAGAATTCCAAAGAAGTGGCAACGTGAGTGCTCCAAGCACACAGTCCCACCATGTTTTATTGGAGGGATGTATGGCATCATCAACACATCTTTATCCAAAGTACAAAGTGACCAGGGTTGATGGGAGTGGGAAGAGCTGTCTTCTCAGATACCCTGTCCAGAACTATCCTATAAAGGACAGTGTATCTCCCCACTTTGTGGAATCAAGGTCTTGGAAGACATAACACCTATATCTTTGAATCTGTTTCAACTGCCATTCTTAATTTAGATGCAATAGAGTGATGGAGATGGGTATCATCCTCCTGTGGATGATCCCTCACAGCATCTCTCCTGATAACAATTCCCAGCAGCTTCATAAAGATGTCTAATGGCATGGGGAACAATAGATAGGTGTCACCCACATGTAGATGATACCTCATTGCCATCTCTCCTGATAACAACTCCCACCAGCTTAATAGGGATGTTCATATAACACGGAGCACCAACTTCCAGTTCCTAAGCCACCAAGCAGTGTCCTCACAGAAAGAGATGGTCTACTGCTGGGAAGTTTTTGCCTCTGCACATGAGTCTGGGAATGTTCTGATCAGTTCCCATTGAGTTCATGAAACAGTATACCCTGACCTGTTCTTAATGCATTGCTGACCACATCTACGGAACGTGATTGTTGTATTCTTTCATGTTATGATCAATCATTAGTACTAATTGTTTTAGTCTTGCTATATCAATCATTAGTTAAGGAGGTTTTCATGCCTGTCCAATTCCGTGTTCCCTGTGTTCCCTTTCCCAGCCTTTCTTCTATTGGTGATTAATGCCTATATGTAATCTTTGCTTTGTACTTGTGTTAACCAATCAGCAACCAGCACATACGTGGCAATGCTTGTAATATTCAATAAAAGAGACTCCTCAAGACTTGATTGAGAGAGGCCTCCCAGATGACACCTACATACTCGTCTGTCGTTCATTTTCAACCCAACAGTCTGCAACAGAAATGTGTGACTGTGGCTCGTCTCCTGTTTGTCACGATACCTGATAAGGTTTTCTGATTGCCTTATCCTGCCAGTCTAGGCCATTCTTTTGAGATGGTAAATATCTTTGTTCTTGAGTCCAGTTCACAAGCCTACCCTATTCATACCTAAAATATGACCCTTTCTGCAGAGGAAATATTTGGGGCCATTACAAGTCACAATGTCTTCAGGATTGATCTCCTGTACTGTTTATGTCATGTGGTTTATGTACTTAATGTAACTTGTGCACTTATGAACATTCATTTTATTTATGACACTTTAGAATTCTTATAACAATTGCCATGATGTCTGCACTCTGCTTCCACGGTTGGAATGTTTCTCAATATCAGCCACTGAAAAGGAAACTGCTCTTGTTTCTGGGTCCTGTTTCTGGGTAGTGAACTAGCTGCGCCATGACCCTGCTCCAGCAGGCGCTTCTTAAGTTCTTGTGCCCCCCAGAATATTTCTGAAATGACTCTAAAAACATAAGAGATTAGATTCACCTTCCTAGTTCTTATATGTGGTAATTATATTTTGCAGTGTGTGTTGAATTAGTCGCCTATTCCACTGTATAATATTTGCCTCAGTAAGGGTGGGTAGTCTGGATTTTTTTTAAAAAAATCTCCTCTATCCATCCTAAAAAATTCCTTCCATTTTTCAATCTGCCTTTAAAAATTGTTTCTGAGAGAATAAGATTAAGAGAACACAGCCATCAAGAGCTCAGAAGTTTAACTTCCATTTCTGAGGTACAAAATTGTCACTGAAGGAGCTTCTCCACCCCCATCGTTCCCTTATTGCGAGAAGCGAAGTTAGAGGTAACCAGGAAGAGGGCCTTCTCGGTAGTGGCACCCTCCCTGCGGAACTCTCTCCCTTCAGATGTCAAGTAAATGAACAACTATCTGACTTTTTGAAAGCATATGAAGGCAGCCCTGTATCAGAAAGTTTTTAAATGTTTGATGTTTTATATATGCTGTAAGTTGCCCAGAGTGGCTGGGGAAACCAGCAAGATGGGCAAGGTATATTAATATATGACTATGAATATTAATATTAATATATTAGTATATTAATATTAGTATTAATTTGCAACTCTGCTTCTGGTTTTTGGATTTCCAGGTTCTCGTTCTGGGTTTTGGGTTCTGGGCATGTACCCCTTTCTCTGTGGTAATTATATTTAGAGAGAGAGAGAGAGAGAGAGAGAGAGAGAGAGAGAGAGAGAGAGAGAGAAAGGAAGAGCATAAGATTCTTTGTGACAGCATTAACTGGTTGCATAGTAGAGTGGTACCTCGGGTTACATACACTTCAGGTTACATACGCTTCAGGTTACAGACTCTGCTAACCCAGAAATAGTACCTTGGCCTAAGAACTTTGCTTCAGGATAAGAACAGAAATCATGGTGCTTCAGGTTAAGAACAGTTTCAGGTTAAGAACAGACCTCCAGAACGAATTAAGTACTTAACCTGAGGTACCACTGTATTTTGGATCCACCATTCCCACAATATGGGTGTATCCTGAGTTTTTTAAATAGCCTCCCAAGTACGGTAACTCTGGATTACACTTCACATGGTGGACCTGCAGATTAGGTAAGACTATAAAAGCACTCCTGCAGGATCAGATAAAAAGCCTCTCCCAGGAACAAGATGAATTCAGCCACCTACTTTAGTGGAACAATGTGTGTTGAACGTGGGTGCATGTAGACAGAGCGGCACTTGTTGTGCAACCCACTGTCTTCTAAATAAATAAAAGATAAATAAATAAATAAATACTGTTTTAATTTATTTTCATGGTACAGAACATCAGTTTTGAGAAAACAGTTGTCTACAACAGTAAACAACAAATAACTTGTCCTGATAAAATTACAGGTTGATTAATTTTGTTAAAGTTTCATTTGATTACTCTTAGGAGATCACACCACATTTACCCATGAGCTCTGGGCAGATTCCTGCCACAATCTGAGCAATTTATGTATTCAATAAACATTTGCCATATGTTATAAAAGGAATATGGGTTGTGTTTGCCTTTTGCCGCTCTCGCCTGGCATGTTAGTTTCTCAGCCAGTGCTATACCAGTGAACCCTGTTTCCCACAGCAGCAAAACAGCTGCCTTTGTGAAGCCTCTGGGCAAGTGCTAGGATAGAATTTATATGTCGCAATTCCTTTTGTAAAGGAAATTGCAAACAGGTTGCTGTAGCTCAATGAGCAACATGTCCTCATCCTCCTTTTACCTTATGTAAAATCACAATGCTTGCTTTTCTTTGCTGCTGTCACGAGAGGTCAGAAAGGAAATGTTGATTAAACCCAGGGCTTTTTATTCTTCTTTTTTTCCTTTTTGCAGTCATTGCTCACCTGAGCTCAGCTCTGGCACCTGTTAGGTGGGCACCACTGCCATTCTAAAATAACAAGGGAGAAGTTCGTGATGAGCTCTGGCACCCCCTTTTCCTAGAAAAATACCATTGATTAAACCCACATTAAATCCTAACTTTCTGATTTAAAGCACCAAACATTTTAAATCAGAAGGAACATGGAATTTTAAGAAAGTGCTGTAGGTGCCAGTCACAAAATGAATGCCATGGAGGCATAGCCAAATAACAATAACAGTTTACCACATTTAAATGAACAGAAAATATAGAGTTGTATCCCATACCTTCCAACATTGCTCAGTTGAAAACAAAGGCTTTCTATTCTACAACAGTATCACCGCCTGAGCATTTCCTCCTGGTAAAGTACAAAAGTCATTGCGTGGACAGGTGGAGTCCCCCAAACCCTGGGCGGCCCCTGTGTGGAATAATGACTCAAGACAATGTGCTATGGAATTAAAATTGGCCGCAACTTTATTATATTTCAGATGTGGGTAGACCTTGGCTCAGCCATTGGGCGTTTATCCCTCTCAGTCCCCCGCTGGGCATCTGGGGAACATCAGGGTTATCCAGTGGGGGGGGGGGGAGATGGGCTGGCTCTGGAGAACATATGTTCAAGCAGAGAGAGCCCACCCCCGTTACGCCACTGTTGCAGGGGACAACAATGAAGACCTCTAGGCATACAGTCAAAGCCTCCTCTCAAAAAAACCCTTTAATGGGAAATCCTGGTATTGCCGCCACAAAGAGGAAGGGGGTATGGGTCACCGCTGCACGCCCCCCTCATTCAGGGAAGATAGATTAAAGGATTCTGCCCAAGGCCTGATACCGCCAAAGTTGTGACGGGAAAAGCAAACCTGCCAACGCAGGGGAATTCCTTTCCGGCCCTTCAACAGCGACCCTGACGTAGCAGGGCCCGTTGCAGGGAATGGTTTTCTAGGCTTCCATATGCCCTTCTTCCCTCCACAGCCTGTCCAAGCTTTTCACAAAAGGTTTCCACAATTTAACAGGAGACAGAAATAAAATCTAGGCATTTGCTCATTAATTTTCCCAGACAAGTTGCACCATAAACTAGCCTTTCCAGGGGATATGTGCCTGGAAACTTAGAGTACAAACATGATAACAGAGTAAAGGCTTGCCTCCCCCTATGGCTATTAATCTCGCAACATAGTGTGTCTCATAATGGCGGATCCCGATTAAAAACTGCGTTGCAGGAGAGCCTTTTATTTTCTTCCCAGATATTTCAACAAACAAAGGCTTTAGTTGATATTTTTATTTCCACACAGTTTATTTTCCAATCTCGCTTGCTCTAGGTCATTTTGACGGTTCTTCGGGGGGGGGGGGTTGTTAGGTAATATCGTAATAAGAAAAGGAAAGGTCCCCCCCTTTCCATTCCATTTCAACATACCGGCATAGATGTTATTCTTTGATGTTATCTTCTTTCCAGTCCACTCCATCGCTCTTAACTTCTTAGTGGCAGATTTAATTAGCAGCTAAAGTACCCTTTTCTTCTCTCGAAGCATGTGCGATGATTCTTATTTCCAGTTTTTTATCTTAAAAAACGCAACTTGGGTTGCACTTGGAGACAGCGTCCGGGAGATCCGAACTCGCTCAAGGGCTTTCCATCCAGTGCCCTCACCCCCTCCTTCTTTCGAACTCGGGGGTGATTTATGGGCAACCGTGGACGAAGCTGCATCTCCCCTTACACTGGGGAGAAAAACGAGAGGCTGATTTACTTCCATATCAGCCCCTTAATTACCTCGAGTGAGCTGGAGGGATGGTATTGTCGGCCATCTTCCAAGGCTCCCCTAGCGGAGCCCCTCATAAATGAATGTTTTCTAATATCTATTCAAGTTGGCACAACTGTTATATGCATATTAGAATGTGGTTTTATTGAAGGATTATATATGCAGAACCAACATCTGCTTGACATCTTCAACCAAAGTGATCAAGTCACTAATCCTAAAGACACTTTGTATAAATAAATCACATAATTAATAAAGGGGGCATTAGTCCACTTCACATATTAGAACGTAAGGCTGCAGTCACATGAGGAACCAGGAACAGCAATTGTTTTCTGTAATATCTGAACATGATAAAAACTCTATATGACCATTTTCTACCCGTTCACCAACACACATTTACTTTCAGTGAAATCATTTGATCTAAATGACACCTGCTATCTGGAAGGCTAACCCCAAGGCACAATATTTTTGGCAGGTGGTAAATGAATTGAATAAATCCACCCACATGTAGATGATCCCTCACCCTATCTCTCCTGACAACTCCCAGCAGCTTGATTTTGTTGTTGTTTAGTCGTTTAGTCGTGTCCGACTCTTCGTGACCCCATGGACCAGAACATGCCAGGCACTTATGTCTACCACTGCCTCCCACAGTTTGGTCAAACTCATGCTGGTAGCTTCAAGAACACTGTCCAACCATCTCGTCCTCTGTCGTCTCCTTCTCCTTGTGCCCTCCATCTTTCCCAAAATCAGGGTCTTTTCCAGGGAGTCTTCTCTTCTCATGAGGTGGCCAAAGTATTAGAGCCTCAGCTTCATGATCTGTCCTTCCAGTGAGCACTCAGGTCTGATTTCCTTAAGAATGGATGAGTTTGATCTTCTTGCAGTCCATGGGACTCTCAAGAGTCTCCTCCAGTACCATAATTCAAAAGCATCAATTCTTTGGCGATCAGCCTTCTTTATGGTCCAGCTCTCACTTCCATACATCACTACTGGGAAAACCATGGCTTTAATAGAGCAGCTTGATAGAGATGTTTAAATAGCATGAAACACCAAATTCCAGTTTCAGCAATTGTAAACAATTGTGTCATAAATCTCTATATGGCACATTCTTATCCATTCATCAACAAGCATTTATCTCCAATGAAATCATGTTATCTAAACAACACCCGCTACCTGGAAGGCTAACCCCAAGGCGCAATATTGTTGACAGGTGGCAAATGAATTGAATACATAAATTATTTTTTAAGCAGTTATTTTTCCAATCTTCATCCAAATATTTGTTATACAGTTGCCAATAATCTGTAAATAGCTCAATGGAACAAAATGAGAGTGCGCTATCTCATACATCCTGATGACTCACGTTGCTTCAGTTGTTTGTGTGGTACCACAATACTACTACTACTACTAATTTACTACTTATACCCCGCCCATCTGGCTAGGTTCACCCAGCCACTCTGGGCAGCTTCCAACAGAATATTAAAATACAATAGTCTATTAAACATTAAAAGCTTCCCTAAACAGGGCTGCCTTCAGATGTCTTCTAAAAGTCTGGTACTGTATTTGTTTTTCTCTTTGACATCACAAACGTGCGAAAACATTGCAAATCCATAGACTGTATTGGAGACTGTCTATCTTCTGCTATTACACTGAGAAACATTTTTTGCCCTGTCAAGTGAATAACATAGGTTTAACCTGGTTAAAGGTAAAGGGACACCTGACCATTAGGTTCAGTCGTGTCCGAATCTGGGGTTGTGGTGCTTTATTGGCCAAGGGAGCCGGCGTTTGTCTGCAGACAGCTTCCGGCTCATGTAGCCAGCATGACTAAGCCTCTTCTGCCAAACCAGAGCAGTGCATGGAAATGCCGTTTACCTTCCCGCCAGAGCGGTACTTATTTTTCTACTTGTACTTTGAGGTGCTTTCGAACTGCTTGGTTGGCAGGAGCTGGGTCCGAGCAACGGGAGCTCACCTTGTCGCGGGGATTCAAACCTCCGACCTTCTGATCAGCAAGTCCTAGGCTCTGTGGTTTAACCCACAGCGCCACCCGCGTCCACCTCCTGTAATTAGCCATTTAGTCATTAAGTAAATTAAATGGATGAAACCATTCATTAGGATCACAACTTGTATGTCATAATTACCCTTCACAATGCCAGTTAGGGCACTTATGCCTTCAGCACATTTGCAGTCTGACCCAGCTTTCTGCTCCAGAATGATGCACAGTATTAAAAACAGGTTATTGTTCTTGTTGCTTTTTAAAAAATAGCTTTTATTAAGTTTTCAATTTTACATCTTAAAGGAAACATTTTACATACTGTTAAATATCCAACGACTTCCCTCCTTCTCTTTCCTTGGTTCGTTTTATGAATCTTTCATTCCTGCATATTTTGCTACAACCATATTAGTCGACTCTCCACTTTTACATCACTCCAACATTACACTGTTGATTTTATCTTAATACTGCCAGCATTTCCAGCTATGTATAGTTATTTTCCATATACTCAGTAAATATTTTCCACTCTTCTTTGAATATATGTTCTTATTGCTCTCTTATTCTATATGTTAAACCTGCAAGTGTTGCATATTCTTCCATCTTAAGTTGCCAGTCCTCTTTGCCTGGGACCTCCCTCACTTTCCATTTTGAGGCTAACAAAACTCCAGGTCGCTGTTGTTGCATACATAAATAAATTTTGTTGACACTTAGAAATTTCAGTCTGGATTATTCCCAACAAAAATGGACTCTGGTCTTTTTGGGAATGTTATTTTACCACGGAGGATGCCCTTCCCAAGCCTCCTGAGCTTTTGAGGGCAGTGGAGCTACCAAGAGAGCCCCCTTTGCCCACCTTAGCACCTGAAAGGGCCTGTAGGGAATTGTAGAGTTGGAAGGGACCATGAGGGTAATCTAGTTCAACCCCCTGCCATGCAGGAACCATTCACCCAACATGGGGCTTCAACCCACCACAGCATTTGATATTTTCATTCACATATGTTCATTCGAAATAAGATGGGGTGTGTACTCTTTTTCATTACTGTTTGTATTACAGTTTATAATTTTTGTAAAGTGATATGTCATGCAGGTCATCGTCTGTAAAGTTTTATTTTCAGTTTATGAAACAATTCTGTATTTTCCCACCATGCTGATGAAGATCTACAAAACAGCAGTCAATATCCGGAATCTCTGTTCAGTGTTGGACATTATATTTGCTGAATACAAAAAGCTTCACAGCTTATCTTTCATCGTACAAAGTTTGGTACCTCACTTCATTTAAAGATTTTCAGAGACTTTGAGACTAGCCCACAACTTAAGCCAAGCACAACTGGGATTTTTAGTAGCAATTTACAATGAAGACTAGAGGCCATCATGAAGCAACACAAAGAAGGCATCATCAACAGCTGGGATGCATGACAAATAGAGATACAAGATTAAGGGAAATTGAAATATGTTCAGTATGTTATCATAACCCAAAGCTTAACTCACAGAGGGAAACTCCCATTAATCACACACCACATAGCAAAGATAGACAAGCATTTGCTTTTGATCTAAACAACTTCAGGCAACACCTAGCTGGGGGAGTTAGTTATGTGGTGCAGCCCATAATGGCCAGCTTAACCAGGTAGGGCACAGGGGCTTAAGTGACAACCCTCGCTTGAGGGAGCAGTTTTGAGCTCTAGGCTCTGGTAGGGTCCTAGAGCCTTCCCTTCATCTTTCCAAACCTGGGAAAGCGCTTACAAGGCTTTGAGAAGGACCAGGAGGATTCTAGGATCATGCTACTCTGGAGGTAAGGTCACTTCCACTTCAGAGGAACTCAGCAAGTCAACATGCTCTTAGCTGCTTTTCTTTGGGGTGGTTGGGTGGCTGGCTCAGTTTTAGAGCTGTATGTTTTGGGGAAGAAAGTGTCTAACATGCCTCACTTTCCTGAGTTTGGGAAAGAGGCAGAAGGTCTCTAGGTCCCTGTCAGAGCCTCATGGTTTGGGTATCTGCTGTGCAGCAATGCCAAATCCCTGGTGCAATCCTCTGCTGCTATGTAAAGTGGCTCTAAACGCATTACCCAAGGGCGTTGTAAAATGCCAAGGGCAATCAATCCCAACAAAGCTTGATCTCCACTTTTGATCAGCGCATCATACTCAGAACTGTGTTAGTTTCTGTTTGCCACTGAGCAGCTGCTTAGAGTCACAGGACTCTTTTTACATTCCAGAGACCTTCCAGGCTGTTGGAAGTCTCACGGAGGCAGGAGATGGATGTGATGTTTACTGGTTGCCTGTTTCCTTTGTTCCTTTGTTTCAGCTGCTCTCTGCTTTCATAGAGAGAGGTTGTCTGTTCTGTCTGCGTTACCTAGAAATAAAACTGTACACTACACTATATAGAAGTGTGCTAGGCAAACTAAATTTCATTGCCAGATGTTCAAGACCGGACATTGCAGTTAGCTGTAATTTGCTAAGCAGGCAAGTCAACAATCCTACTGTTAAGGATTGGAAAGTTCTGAAATGCATAGCACACTATTTGAAAGGCACTATGCATTACAGACTGAGATTTAACAATCAGAAGTCTGGTGGTCTTGAGATATTTGCTGATGCGAGTTTTGGAAGTGACACTACAGACAGGAAAAGCACGTCTGGAGTTTGCTACATGTACAACCAGGGTCTGTTTGATTGGTTGTGCAAGAAGCAAACAACAGTTAGCTTAAGTACTTGTGAAGCTGAACTGAATGCACTGTCTTGTGGATTATGAATGGTTGTTACAATTGTGTAAAGACATGAGAATTCCTGTAAAGTGTCCAATCCAGGTTTATCAGGATAATAAAGCATGTTTGGCTTTGCTGACTTCTGAGGGATGTAAGCAAAGCACGAAGCACTTGCAATTGAAGCTGCAACATGCTAGAGAATGTGTTCAGAAAGAACTCGAAACAGTGTCCTACATGCCAGGTAATGAAATTCCTGCTGATTTATTGTCCAAGGTTGTTCCGAAGGATCAACACTGTACCTATGTACAGACATTGGGTTTGTACTGAGATTGTACTGACACGCTGCCCAGTAGTGTTCACAGAAAGGGGGAGGATGTTAGTTTCTGTTTGCCACTGAGCAGCTGCTTAGAGTCACAGGACTCTGTTTACATTCCAGAGACCTTCCAGGCTGTTGGAAGTCTCACGGAGGCAGAAGACAGATGTGATGTTTACTGGTTTCCTGTTTCCTTTGTTCCTTTGTTTCAGTTGCTCTCTGCTTTCATAGAGAGAGGTTGTCTTTTCTGTCTGCATAGCTTAGAAATAAAACTCTTTGCAATGTAGCCATAAATCTCATCACTTCCCTGTACTGGATTCTCTGGTGAATGAGAACGTGCCTTGGAGCCTCATCAAAGGCTCGAGGTCATTAATTATTTGTCGGGAGGGCGATTCCGGAGACTTGCCCGGAAGATGAGCTTTAGCAGCTTGGCTGAGTGGAGATTCCGACAAACAGTGTGCACCTTAATTAGTTTTATCATATTTTCAATATTTTGTTGGAAGCTGCCCAGCCAGATTTTGGGGAAATAAATAAATAAATAAATAAAATTATTACTTGCAGTCACACTTCCTTTGTTACCATAACAGCCCATAATTACGTGGCATTAATTCACAAAGAAGCTGGCCTGGCTATTCCAACAATTGAATTCTTGCTGGATCCAGCAATTAGAAGGGGGCTCAGGAATGCAGCCAAGCTCTGCTCCCAATCACAATGATATATTAAAAGTCAAGTTCAAATCCAAAACAGGGGTTGTATTCAATGTTAGTGCTACTGTGAGGAGACCCATTGAAGTTAACGGACATGACTTGCATAGCTTCTTTGATTTTAGGGTGCATTGATTTCAGGGTCTATTCTGGGTGTAACTTAATTGGACACAACTCACAGACTGGGGTAAGAATGAGGTGTTAGGCTAATTGTTGGAAAGCTGTGCAGTAGGACTACGTTTCAGTGCAAGTTAGACTGAAGGCATGGTAGGAAGACATTTTGACTCTGGGGAGCAGTTCAGATGGAATGTGTAATGCCTACAGCAAGTAATTGCTTAGACAGAGAAATGATGGTGCAATTGGATAAACTAATTATAAAGAGCAGGAATCAGGGTAGAAATGATACTTGGAAATCAAAACACCTTACAACACCGAACTCTGTTGTGTAACTGAACATCTGCTTAAGCTCATCTGCAAAAAGAACATTCAGTTCATTTGGACTTCTCAAGGAAGAAGATCGATCTCTAACCAACCTGGTGGTGTTAATTTCTTATGAAATCTGAAGAACAAATTTCCTTCCTGGTATCTGCGAACCTGCCAGATTCCTGTTGCTCGTGTTTATTTCACAGGCTTTTTTTGTGTGGTAAATTGATTGGGCTTTAAACCCGGAGACAATGAAAGATTGAACCAAGAACACACAGGGATCAATTTTTTATTTAATATTGTGGGGATTGGGGGGCAATTGCCTAGCCCCTTTTAATCTGAAAGGGATTAAGCAGAGTTTAGCATTGCAGCTTTTGCCACCACCCTGTGTGTGTGTCAAAATGTTTTAGGAGGTGCAACCCCACTATCCCAATAAATCAATCAATAAAAGCAGGACCCTTCATGGTGGATGACACTCTGCCCCAAAGTCTCTCCAAATTTTCCATCCTTTTTTGTCAACAACAACAAAAAAAATTTGGTGGAGTGAAGCAGCACCAATTTCTCCAGTGGGGAGGAACAATTGCCCATTTTTTCCATATCATTTAGCATCGAGTCATTTCTCAGGTTCAGTGCTAGCTGTGGCAGTAGCACAACTCTCCCCCAAATTCACCAACAATGGCATAGGGTAGGTCCTGAAAACAAATATTGTGGGTGTCAGCAGGCTAAAGAGGTGCAATCAAATGATGCAGTGAAAAAAGGCAGAATATGCAACAAGGTGTGTGTGTGTGTGTGTGTGTGTGTGTGTGTGTGTGTGTGTGTGTTTGGGCTTCTTCACTGCAACAGTCATCTAGGCAGTGTAAAAAACACAACCCCCCCTCTGGAATAGTGTGTTTAAGATAACATAAGATAACACCCTGGTTACAACTTGCAATACACTCTGAAATCAGCTCTCTTCTGCTATCTGAGTTTGGACGTGAGTCTTAATGGACTTAGAAGTGATGGCAACTCTTCAAGTGACAGCTAGAATCTGCATTATTAAAGTGTGATGGATCCTTTTCATCAGCTATTGGAATGAAAGGATTGGAGATAACATTGCCCCATGACCCATTTTAAACTCTCTTTCCTCTGTATCTCTCTCTCTTCCTCTCCAAATTTTCCACCTATTGTTAAAATGACAGAAGGGAAGGTTATCCTTAGCAAAGACTTGTTTTTTGCTGTCTGATGCAGAGAATATCTAAATATTCAGAATATCTAAATTTCTTGATAAGGCTCTACATATCCATGCTATTAAACATAAAGGGGGACATGAAAAATGATTTATTCTTTAACAGTTATGGAGCAGAAATGTAAATCTCTATTATTTATTATTATCTTTATCTTTATCATTTTCATGTGTAAAATGGCTGTCTGCTAAAACTTGACTTGACAAACACACACACATATTTCCCCCTTTCTCTTGTGCTCACTTTTCTTTCTCCCTCCCCTCTCATCTTTCTGTGATGTCTTCTCTTATGTACCCTAACTTGCTTATTACTGTTATTGCTATTGGTTTTATTTCAATTCACCTCTACTAATTTCCTTCATGTATGTCATACCCTCCAACTGTCCCTAAAATGCTGGGATCACCCCAAAAACCCTCTTGCTATCACGGCTTCCAGCGATGTCACAAAGAGTCCTGAATTCCTAAGTCAGAGTGGTTCAACACGAAGCCCCTTGCTAAGTTCCAAAGTCCTGAAAATCTTGTAGCCAATTAAAACTCTATTTATCCAGAGTTGTCACTAATTATTTGTTTACCACCTTTACATCACAACTTTATTCCAAGGAGCTCAAGGTGATGTGCATGGCTCTCCCTTTCCACATGAGATAGATTAGGCAGAGAGAGAGATTTGTTTGGACTGCTGATAATACGGCAGGTTATGGAAGGACTTTCATTTTCCTAGTATATCTGTATATCTGCCACTCCCCTGGTGTGCTGCCTGATGTGGTCATTTGACTCTGCTTACTAATGATATGGCCAGCCCTCCCACAGGGTGCTTCTGAGCATGTGCAAACTGTGATTTAGCGCTTCTGCGCATGCGCGACTGCAGAAACCCGAAAAAATGCAACCTGAAGCGTCTGTAACCCGAGGTATTTGCATTAGCTACAGCCACCGAGCAATGCAGAAAATTTAAACTCAAATAAGGAATTTACAGGGACCTACAACAACAACAAAAACATACCACAGAATAAGACTGAGCAGTAAATTTAAATTGCAGTGATAACATGCAGGGGCGCTGACTCCCCCCCCCCATTATTCATTTTCCGAGCACAATTCAAAGTGCTGGTGTTGACCTTTAAAGCCCTAAATGGCTTCGGCCCAGTATACCTGAAGGAGCATCTCCACCCCCATCGTTCTGCCCGGATGCTGAGGTCCAGTGCCGAGGACCTTCTGGTGGTTCCCTCATTGCGAGAAGCAAAGCTACAGGGAACCATGCAGAGGGCCTTCTCAGTAGTGGCGCCCACCCTGTGGAACGCCCTCTCATCAGATGTCAAAGCGATAAATAACTACCTGACATTCAGAAGACATCTTAAGGCAGCCCTGTTCAGGGAAGTTTTTAATCTGCGATATTTTAGTGTATTTTTGGTTTCTATGGAAGCCGCCCAGCTAGAAGCCGCCCTGGAGAATATTAAAAACCCCCTCTGGAATAGTGTATTTAAGATAACATAAGATAACACCCTGGTTACAACTTGCAATACACTCTGAAATCAGCTCTCTTCTGCTATCTGAGTTTGGACGTGAGTCTTAATGGACTTAGAAGTGATGGCAACTCTTCAAGTGACAGCTAGAAACCGACCATTCTCAATTTTACCCATGGACTGCCATCTGTCCAGATTTTAATTTGTTCTGAACTAATTTTAAGATGTATTTTAATTAATTGATTGCCTGTTTTATGTTCTTATGTTCTTTGCATACTGTATTAGTTTTATGATGTTAGCCGCCCTGAGCCGAGCTCCGGCCGGAGAGGGCAAGGTACATATAAAATTATTATTATTTTTTATTATTATTATTATTATTATTATTATTATTATTATTATTATTATACAGTGGTTCTCCCATCAATTTTAATACTCCTTAGCCCAAGGTATACCTTCCACCATATACTGATTTGTGGACTAGCAGGAGTCCAAATTAGACAACTCAACTTTCAGGGACCCTCTAGAACTGAGATGTGCCTCAGCTCTCTCTCCCTTCTGCAAATCCTCAGCCAAAAAATGGGAAGGACACTTTCCCCCAGAAACCTCCATGACCCCCCAAATAGTTCAGAACACTGAAATCAGAATCAAAGCCCATTTCCAATAACTCACACCAACTGTTTCTATAGCAGCAGAATTTATTTAAGATAGGAAGAAACAGGAAAGATTCTGTAACCCAATGCAAAATATATAATTTATTTTAAAATCAGTCAAATTAGAGGTTCAGGAACATTTGAATCACAGCACCAGAACACAATAAAATAAGGAAGATTTTACTAGCTATTATGATACACTTTCCTAATAAACTTCAACCCACTCCTGAAGTGAGATTGGCTTGGTGCATCACTGCCTGAAAAACCCAGCAGAAGCAGATTTGTAGGAGAACTGAGTGGACAAAAACACACACACCAAGTTAGAGAATGTTTTATACATTTCCCTGAGACACAACTCTCAATGGCCCTAACCCTTTCAAGAGCACAAGAGGCTAGAAGGAACAGAGATAACATCAGAGAACTGCTGACATGTTGGTATGTGGAATGGTATGAAAGGGGGGGGGAGAGACTTTATTTTATTTTTATGTGAATAACCCTCCCCCTTAAAAACCATCTCGGTGATCAATTTGCAAGTGGGAGAGAAAATGAACTGTGTGGGGAAAATAATATGTTTGTGAAAGATTTGGAAAGAAGTGAGTCTCTCTCGGTGACGCAGCAAGAAATGTTTCGATGTGCAGGCAGACCTTGGCTGTAGGATGGATGGTCTAGGGAGGAAGAGCTGGAATCAGGCTGGAATTGTAAATCTGAAAGGGCTGTTATCCTCCTGGAAAGACTAATTATGATGCAGCGGGTCTGGAAAGTAAACGAGCGGACCTTTAGATTGTATTTCATCGGAAAGACAAGATGGCGTGTTTGCTCGAGCGAAAACGTAGACTGTTGGATTTCTGTTAGAGATATACGAGAGAGCATTACAAAGCCCACACAGAGACTGTTCCTTTCAATCCACTTGTGGAGAAAACTTGGAGGTGACTGAAAAGGAAAATGAGTAATGACAAAGATGAGAAGATGGGACTGAAAACATCATTGTAAACAGGAAAGCAGCAGGAATATGGATGACTGGATTCCTGACAATCGAGAAGCATGGGTACCCCTCACACAAAAAAATTAATTTGGAAAACATTTGGACTTTATGATGTGTATTGATATAATTTGGATTAATTGGTATGATATGTTTAATCTGGTAAATGGAAACTTAATAAAAATTATTGAAAAAGAGCACAAGACGCTAGACTCATTTTGAACTTTAGCATGAAAAATCCCTGTGACAGGTCCTGCTGCCAAATGTTACATTAAAGAGATGGACTGCAGGTAGGGCATCCTTGAGTTTTGTGATACCAGTCTCAGGTGACAAGGTGGCTGTAAATTTCTAGGCGGGAAGCAGTTACTTATATGAGACTAAGTTCTCATATAATTCCCAGGGGTCTTAAAGTTTGCCCATAAACCCCAGCTGCCAATGAACAAAAGTTCAGTACTGTCCCCAAGTTCCCAAATACAGGCTAAGGAGTACTGTAAATGCTACACAAATCCTGAGTGGCATCCATAAGATGGTTAGATTATGGTTACCAGATTTTTTCCAATGAATCCAGGGATACTTTTTATTCTTTTTGAAGCTGAGTAGCAACAGGAAGTCAGTAGTGGGGATGGTGAGACAAAAGACCCTGGGCCCACGCTCACATGCATATTGTATAAAGGTGCAAAGCCCTTCTTTCGCACCCTGTGAAATATAAATGTGCAGAGTTTTTTTTAAAAACTGGGCAACGACTGCTTATATGAGACTAAGTTCTCATATAATTCCTAGGGGTCTTAAAGTTTTCCCATAAACCCCAGCTGCCAATGAACAAAAGTTCGGCTCAGTACTGTCCCCAAGTTCCCAAATACAGGCTAAGGAGTAAATGCTACACAAATCTGGAGTGGCATCCCTAAGATGGTTAGATGGCTCCTTCTATACCTCTTTCCAGCAACCCCTGCAGCTAAGCTGGTGACAAGCATATTGCTCTGCTTTCCTTTGGACCACATCAGTGAGGCTAAGATGGAGGTCTTGTTGTCTAGGCGGTCCAGGACATCCACATGCATCGCCCAGGCTTGCACCCCAGAGAGATCACTTTGGTTTGACTTCATCCCCGGAGGTGCACTCCTTTGTCTCTCAAGACAGATGCCAACAATTCTGCTTAGGACAAACATTTTATATATATAACACTCTGAGATTAGGCCAAATGTAACATACTATATCGGCAGACACAAGCAATCACAAATAAGGAATCCTTTTCAGAATTATGTGCATTCTACAGCCCTAAACGAGGCACCCAAAAGTTGGATGAGAGGTATATTATTATTATTATTATTATTATTATTATTATTATTATTATTATTATTCCATTTAATGTTATACATTCACAATGTCATTATCTACTATACTGCCCTGGGTCTTTAGAGCCTGTCGATTTCTTTTCTTCCCGCCTCATGGCTTTCAAAATTAACCTTTATATCACTGTAATTTATGTTTTTCAATTCTAATTCTAATTAGACTTATTACAGAATGTCTCAAAATTTAAATAAAAATAGGAAGGTAGAAAATTTATCATTACAAGTCATCAGACAACCCTGCTAGTGATGTTAATTGCTCACAATAATCTTTCAAATATTGTATAAATTTATTTTGGAATACTTGATCGTGCTGGTTTTGGATTTTTCCTGTCAGCTTCGCCAGTTCTGCAAAGTCCATCATCCTCATCTGCCACTCCTTTTCGTTGGTACTTCTTGCTGTTTCCATTATTTGGGCTAAAAGAATTCTTGCTGCAGTTGTTGCATACATAAACAGTCTTTTGTCTTCCCATAGTATCTCTTCACCCACTACACCCAGTAAAAAAGGCTTCTGGGTTTTTAACAAAAAGTATTTTTAAACATTTTCTTTAACTCATTATATGCCATTTCCCAGAAAGACTTTACCTCCACCACATGTAGTAAAAGATACCTTCCCTTCCCTTACATTTCCAGCACTCATTAGTTCTTGTCTTGTACATTTTAGTTCTTGTAAAATACAATCTGTATATCATTTTCATAACATTTTCTTCGAGTGCACTGCATGCAGTAAGATGAAAGGTCTTTATGCGGGATAGAGAACAGATTTTTGATCAAAATCGTTTTATGAAGCTTGTTACATGCTCTGCTGCCACCCTTCCACATGGCCATTCAAAGAACCAATCAACTGAACTTACAATCCCATGGAATCCTTCCTTTGCATGGTGCCAAGTTACGGGCACACCGTTGTCCTCCAACCGTTTTTTGTATAGCAGTCCATCATCCCTAAGCACATCATACTCGCAGGTTAACATAAACGTCTCGGGGAGCTGATGCACAATGTCATCTTCCACTAGAAGAGCACAGTGCTTGGGATCAAAAGAAAGCTTCATCATTTCGTGCAGCTCCTTTGAAAACGGGACTGGCGGGGGTGGTTTATAGCCCCTGACTTTAAACTCATCCGGGATATGATCTGCATGGATCCATTTCTTGTATTTCATCTTCATTTCTTCGGAAACATGGGCCCCCTTCAGAAATTGATCCAAATATGCTGGCTTCACATTCATAAACCTGAGTTCAAATTCGGCAGACCATTTTGTGAACAGGAGGGGGACATTTCGGTTTTGCTGATAAGATGGCAAGTTGTAGTCCAGTGTTTGAATATTTGGGTAGAGCAGGATCTGGGCTCTGACCTTTGGGAGATCCTTTCTTGTTAACAGATGTTGACAGACAAGGGAAACAATTCCAGCCCCAGTGCTGTCACCAGCAATGACAATACGATTAGGGTCTACTCCATAATCACTTGCATTTTTCAAAAAGTATTCAGTGGCGGTGATGCAGTCCATGATTTGTGTAGGACAGAGGTGCTTAGGAGCCAAACGTTGCCTAGAAGATGATGGAGAGAAGGGGCAGGGGAGAAAGTCAATCCTATTCTTAGTTAAAGACAAACCAGTCTAGTTCACACTTTCTAAAACAACATGTGAAATGAAACATAGTCAGCGTTTGGAATCTGCCCTTCTCCAACTTTGGTAGGACTGTTCCCCATCCAAGTGACATGTAGAAAAATGCATAGAGTAATGTCTGCACTGATGGCTCAGGCTATGGGACATTCTAGTCCAGCACCCAGTTTTCACAGTGGCCAACGAGATGTTTATGGGAAGCCTTAATGAACTTCCAAAAGGTCAACAACTTCACAATGTAATTTAATTTTAAATTTCAGTAAACACTGCTGTGGTTCTAGCGCTGCTGTGGTACACAAGTCATAAACCAAAAGAGGCTCACTTAATTAAAATTTACAATCCTGAGCAAATGATTTTTACACCCTGGGCAATTACACAGCAGACATGATGTCTGCCTTAGAGCATGGAATTCTCCCCCCAAAAAATTCAATATGTCAGAAACATGTTTCCACCATATAACTGTAGCAGTGAGTTGCCATAGAAATAGATTAGGTGTAACAGGATGCAAAACCTAGACTGTAATTGTCCGTTACTGTTTCAGGAACAGGTGCAGAAGAAGAAAAACCAGAAACATCAATTTACTTTGTTGTGCTGATTAATAAATCTGGTGATATTGTCAAAGCACTTTATATATAGGGTATCTTTTTCAATATTGTGTTGACACTTGGAGATCTGAAAGCCTGCAAAGAGTTTGAGACAAGGAGGCAAATGGCTGGTTCTGTTTTCTTTATTTTTATTTTCTAGAATATTCATTGGTCTTATAATAAGATGACATTGATCAACTCCAACAATACCTGTGTTCCATGAGTTCCCCAGTCACATATAAGAAGGAAGCTTGACCAGGACACTGCCACATAACTGAATCACTGAATGCATTGCAAAGGCTTCATCTATATGTGGCACAGCCTCTTCATAGCTCAGTATGTGTGCCTGGTGGTCTGCCACTGACATCTGTTCACACAGCTGATCTACACCTTGTCAAAAGGGTCATGTTTAGTTTGGCCTCTGAGCACCCTTTTGTGTTATGTAAGATGCTTGAAGAGAGCCAAACCTCAGACTTCTCCTTGCCATCCCATCGTAGATGGACCTTTGAGATCTTTCCATTGGGAAATGGGCAGCGGTTTATGTATAATGAGAGCATCAAGATTAGGATCTAGTGGCAGAAGGGCCAGAGCAGGGTTTGCGTTCAGGGATAGACCAAGGTGAGAAACGACATCAAAAGTAATTTGCCCAAACCCAGTAAGCTTGTAACACTACCACCATAACTGCATGGGAGTCCCTCCCTTGCTTGCAGCCCCACCAGCATTGTGGTGAACCCGCAATGGTGATGGGAGCGAGCTTGACTGAAGCCCAGACTTCAGCCCAGCCTTCTGGACCTTGGGTTCCTTTGCCACAGATTCTTATTCCCTTGCCTTCAGAGGATTATTCTGCCCTGGTGCAATTCTGTGCCTTGGCTGCTGTTAGAAGAACTGTCAAGAAGTCAGCTTTCCCACACGCCTGTTAGAAAATTGTCGTAACAGACGTATCATGAAGAAACTGCCTTTAATACAGAGGTAGCAATCGTGGTGCCCTGCAGATGTAGTTGGACAACAACTCTCATAAGCCCAGACCATAAATCATGCTGTCTGGGGTTGATGGGACTTGGCATTTAACAACACCTGGAGGACATGCATTGGCTATCTCTGTACCATGTAGTGGCAAATTCCCCCACTGCTTTTGGGAGTAATGGGGGGGGGGTGTCACCTGATTCCACACTTATCAGCTGTTCAGGATATCCAGGATGAATGCAGGAATAAGTAGACTTACCCAACACACACAAGCACTGATTCACTTTCTCTGGAAAAGTAGCGGCACAGCTTCTGATAACCTTCTGGATAGTAAAAAGACCTTCAGTGTATTAATACTTTACACAATGGCATGCACATTTCTACATTAATGTGGGTTGGGATGACGAGTATGACGAAACCCCAAGTCTTCTTTGCGGCTCTGTTTGTATCTGAGCCAGAGGAGAATTCCCATCTTTCCTATTTACTCAGCCTTCCACCCATACAGATCCCAAGGCCCAAAGTCAAACTAATACCCTCGTTGTCAAGGATTATTTCCCTCCCCATGGCATTTCCTGCATGTGCCTCTTTTTTCTTCCTACTATACTACAAACCGATAGATCTGGCTTCTGACTCTCTGAGCCAGGGGTTGCCCTTCAGATGATGATGCCAACTTCTACTTTCAACTATGGATCGATATGGATCGCTACCCATGAAAAAGAGGACATGTCCTGGAAAAAGAGGACACATGGCAACCCTAATTACAGGATCACAGTCATGGGCCAGGGAAAGCCAGGGCAAAAGGAAAAGACTTCACAAGATGCCTGTAGCAACTGGTGGTAGCTGCTTCCTGTATGGAAGAGGGAAGGGGATTTCACAGTACACAGAGAACAACAAACAGAAAATGCCTGTTTTGGGGGACACTGCCCCATGATATTCTCAGAGCCAGCCAGCCCATTAGGCTTGGGTGAAGCAGTCTCCTCAGGCTGGGGAGAGCTGGGAAGTCCCCCAGGAGTGTGCTGCTCACTGCTCACTGCCTCCAACACTTCTCACCCATGCACCACCTGGAAAGAGCAGGGATACTACTGCTGCCATTGTTCCTATCCAACCTCCTTTTTTCTCCTCCACTGCCTTCAGTGGGCTGGGGCTTCCCCAGGTCACCTCCAGTTGCCTCAGGCGGCAGGGCGTTGGGTGTGTGTGCCATGTTCTGCTTTGCCTCAGGTGCCCTGATTAGAATTTCCATAAACAACCTAGCTAATGGATAAGGGGCCTTTCAGGTAACCTGCTCCTGAGTTGTCCTGATCCTAACCACAAGACCTTGAACATGCCCCAGTAGTTGATCAGCAGCCAGTGCAGTGGCTTCAGCACAGGTGTAATATCTGCTTGTCCGGTTGTTCTACTCAACAACCTGATCCCAGCACCGTGCACAAGATGCAGTTTCCAGATCAAGCCCCACACAGATCACACTGGTTGTAAGTTAAATTAGAATGACTCACTTATGCTCCCGAACAAGCCAGCTCCTCCATACAGGTAGATAATTCCTCTCTGTCCTGTGGATAGGCCCTTTGGCTGATAAATCCTCACAGTCACATTGTCAAATTTTGTGTCGATAGTGTATCTGGGTTCGCTCCCTGCTGGCATTGCAGAGGAACTCCATTTAAGGAATGTCGGTTTTGTACAGATTCCCAACTTCTCCAAAATAGATCCCTGTTTGGAAAAAAACAAAAAAGCAACAGAAGCTAGTATCAAGCATAGTTAGCTTTCAGTTTAATAAGGTTTTCGAAAGGTCTGTTTGTAGGAGTAGTGTGGGGTGAGAAATGCTTCGTTGATTCATTCAGAAGTTTAATTGATTTCATTTCCATTTGTTCCAATTGCATTCATGAAATGTTCTCTTTGTTTTCATCCCCCCCCCCCCCAGTTTTCATTTCCCCTTTGGTTTCAATGGGAGACTCATTGCTTTATGCAGTCTGTAATGTCTTCTGTGACATTTTTAGGCAACTTTAACATTCCTCCCCCATCAGGTCCACCAAACCTCCAACATAATGGACAGAGAGTCACAGTTTTATAAGCCATTAAAAACACACACACGTTCTATAATCTTCTTATTGTGTCCTCTGGGGGAATCAGCTTGTAACTTCACTGTTTTCCATCCAAATAGCATTGGTATGAAAATATTATTACTACATTCTTGAATTCCACCACCCACACCCCACAGGCATCAGACAGATTACCCAGTAGGTCCTAATTTAACAGGTGCAATTTTATCAATGAAGAACCAATCTCCGAGCTTGCTTCCTCCCTCTGCCTCTTTTACCTTTTGTGTCATTTCATTTTGGTTGCAAGTCTGAGGACAGGGATTTTTCTCATCACTGACAACTGTTGAGATACTTCAGGAGAGTTTTTTGGGGGGGAAGGAGGGGGTCATGCAATATGAATGCCCCTATCACTCTAATATGTCAACGGAAAGGGACGGATTGGGGCTCATTTGTTTTGTTCCCCATTCAGTTTAAAAATGAATGAACAGTGACCTCCGGAGGATGCTCTTTGCTTTACACCCGTACGGGAGAATCTCCACGAGGGCATTGCAACACTCCATTGGCGTTGCTTTATTTAAACCACTTACCTTCTTCCAAGATCTCTGCGTGGTGTTGCAATGGTATTGCCGCATCCGCAGCAACTGCTGCCTCCAGGTGACCTCCCACACACCTCTAATCAGAGGTGAGACAATTTTTTCTCAGAGTATCGTTCTTGCCCGCCCCGCCCGAAGATTCTCCATCATTTGTGTGCGTGACTCGAGGTTTGTGTCATTGCGGAGGATGTTTACCAGGCTGCAGCACAGACATGGGCATAGAGGGGTGGTGTGTGCCAGGGAGCCATTGCCCCGGGCGCACAATATGGGTGGAGGGCGCAAACCAGGCAAGCCCCTTGCAGAGATCCCTGCCTGGATGATCCAGCGGCCAGCCATCGCAACGCGAGAGTCCACCTGGCGGCGGTGAGGGCTAAGAGTGAATAGCCGGTGGAGCCGGCTGGGATGCTGGCCACTCGCCGCGCAACCGTGGCTGGCGGGGCGTTGGAAGCTCCCAAGCCGCCACGGGCAGGCAGATGAGCTGCAAGCAGGTGGGTCCCGCGTCGGAGGGAGCCTCTGTATGAGAAGATGCCGGGGAGCGTCTCTATCTCGTCAACCCCCACCTTTTGGGGGGCGGGAGGGAAGGGCAAGAGGAGGGAGAACTCGAGAGGGAGCTTCCCCTGTTCACTTCACCGCGCGCAAAGACGCACCGAGCACCCCGGGTGAGACAAAGGCAAAACCTTTGGATAGTGTGGGGAAAGTGGGAAATGACTGCTTTCTCCCCCCCCCCATAATTTTTATTAAGTTTCCATTTGCCAAATTAAACATATCATACCAATTAGTCCAAATTATATCAATACACACCATAAAGTCCAAATGTTTCCCAAATTAAGATATTTTTTTTGTGGGGGGTACCCATGCTCCTCGATCGTCAGGAATCCAAAGATCCAAATTCGTGCTGCTTTCCTTACTGCAATGATGTTTCCAGTCCCATCTTCTCATATTTGTCATTTATTCATTTTCCTTTTCTGTCACCTCCGAGTTTTCTCCACAAGTGGATTAAAAGGAACAGTCTTATTTTGTCTCTGTGTGGGTTTTATAATGCTCTCTCGTATGTCCACAAATCCAACCATCATGTTTTCGAGCGGACACTCCGTCTTGTCATTCCGATGAAATACAGTCTAAATGTCCATTCGTTTACTTTCCAGACCCGCTGCCTCATAATTAGTCTTCCAGGAGGATAACAGCCCTTTCTGATTTACGATTCCAGCCTGATATCCCAGTGGCTCTTCCTCCCTAGACCATCCATCGTGCAACCGAGATCTGCCTACGCAATGGAGCATTTCTTACTGCGTCACTGATAGAGACTCACTTGTTTCCACATCTTTCACAGACATATAATTTTTCCCACACAGTTCATTTTCACTCCCACTTGTAAATTAGTCGTCGAGGCGGTTTTTTGAGGGGGAGGGTTATCAGGTACTCACATAAAAATAAAATAAAAAAGTCTCCCCCCCCTCGTACCTCCACCCAGTGGCGTAGCGTGGGTTCTCAGCACCCGGGGCAAGGCAAGTAATTTGCGCCCCCTAACCCATGGATTTTAGCACTCAAGTCTCTTCCGCGCCCCCCCCAGATGTTGTGCCAGGTGCGGCAGCCCCCCCTGCACCCCCCACGCTACGCCACTGCTCCCACCACAAGTCTTCAGGACAGCCATCCGAAGGCTGGCGCGGGGAGAAGGTCTCTCCGCCCCACCGCCAGGCTTCGGAGCAGCCTTCCGAAGGCTGGCAGTGGGGTGGAGAGACCTCTTCCCACCGCCAGGCTTCGGAGCAGCCTTCCGAAGGCTGGCGGTGGGGCGGAGAGCCCTCCTCCCGCCGCCAGCCTTCGGAGGTCTCTCCCGCCTTGGAGAGGTTCCCACTTCCTTGAGGGGGGCCGGCCAAACGCGCCCCCCCAAATGTTGCGCCCGGTGTGGCCGGCACCCCTGGCACCCCCCACGCTACGCCACTGCCTCCACCTACCAAAATGTCGGCAGTTCTCTGGTGTTATCTCTGTTCCTTCCGTCCTTCGTCCTTCCATCTCGATCTTCTTCACTCAGTGGTAAATTTATTAGCAGATAAAAGCATTCCTGATTTCTCTTGAAGCATGTGCGTTTATTGGTCCAATTCTTTTCTTCTTTTTAAACATCGCAGCCAGGCTCGCTCCTGAAAGAAGCTGGCAGGGAACTCCAAGCTTGCCCGAGGGCTTTCCATCTAGTGCCTCTCACCCCCTCCTTCATCCGAACTCGGGGGTGATTTATGGCAACAGCAGGTGAGGCAGCGTCTTTTCCTTCCCTGAAAAGACGAAGGGAGGCTGATGTACTCCCCATATCAGCCTCTAATTACCTCTTGCAAGCTGGACAAGATGTTATTAGCAGCCATCTTTCAAGGCGCCGCTAGTGGGCCCCCCCCCCCGGGAAACGACTGCTTTCTAGGCAATGGACAAGCAGAAAGGTGGATGAGCCCCAAGATAGAACTGCATGACTAGTGCATAACGTGGGGTGAGGCCACAGGTGCGGTTGCCCTCGGTGCAAAAATTTCAACACCCGGTGCTGCCTAAATACAGCTGCATACTTCTGTCACTGGGCTCTGTTGAAAATGGCTTCTCTGTGTGACTTTCCAGATAGCAGAGAGAATCTTCTTCTCTTGTTTCTGAGGCTGTGATCTCTTGGGTGATGCGGACACTGTTAGGCAGCTCCATAGTCCCCACCTCACCCCACACATGGCCCCAGATGCTCGCAACCCATGCTATACCACTGCGTGGGACAGTCTTTGCCAGCATGGTCCTGCTAGCTGGGGATGCTAGAAGTCATAGCACAAAGCATCCTCCAGAAGTCACATTGATGATCAACACTGTATTTGAACTGTGGAGGAGATAGATGTCCCTCCACAAACAAGCGCTCACAAATAGAACTGGAAATTTCTGCACAGATCTCTAGTTATAATACATGAAGCCTTCAGGCTGGCTAGCTCAGTAGATAGAGAATGAGATTTTTAATCCTAGGGTCCTGGGTTCGAGTTCCACATTTGGTGAAAGATTCCTGCCTTGCAGAGTGGTGCTTGGGTTTGTGGTCCCTTCCAACTCTACAATTCCATGATTCTAGGATGGATGGGGTTCCACCTCCTAAAACATGTTGCCTGTTTGGACCTTTCCTGGCTGGCCCCCATGCAACTTAGAAATAGCAGAATCATAGAATTTGTAGAACTGGAAGGGACCACAAGGGCAATCTAGTCCAACCCCCTGCAATGCAGGAATATTTTGCCCAACGTGGGCCTTGAGCAGATAACCCTGAGATTAAGAGTCTCATGCTCTAGCGACTGAGCTGCCCCACAGAAACTCCAGGTTCAAAGTCCATCCAACTTACCATACGCAAGGATGAGTGTGCCATAATGGAGATTAGGAGGAGTTTGATAGGTCCATCGATTCCTGGAGGGAGATCTGTTCTTCGGACATCACGATAAATGAGCACCACCTGGGAAAGGAGGAAGCAGATCACAAATGTCAGCATCACCGTGGAGAGATCCATCTTCCTTCCTTCTCCTGGGTTGCCCCAATGCCAAGGTTGCAGGTGTCAGGGAAAAGCAGCAATGCAAAAGCCAGCTGCAGGTGGCTGGAAAGCAAAACAGGATGTTGTTGTCTCGAACTGTACTGTTGGGGGAAAGGGGGAGTCTATTCTCTGTACTGAGCACCGGATGTTAGCTCAGAGTGTCATCTGACCTGTGCTGGAAGCACAGGGAAGGAGTCGTGACTCTTCTGATGGAGTCTGGAGGGAGCAGTCACGTTTCTATGTACTGCTGAAATGACAGGAATAAAAGACATGTAAATAGGACTCCTGTCTGTCTCATTTCCCCTCCCGGGGGGGGGGAAGCAGGGAGAGAGAAGCAGAGGGTGTGTTCTTCTCACGTCTAACGAGGAGAATCACCGATTTACGACCTAGCCTGCCGGGAGACGCAGATGGAAGGTCAACAAGTATCTCACTCAGTTTGCCCGGGGGAGGCCAGGTACCTCTGACTGTGAGCTGAGATACCAACACATGGCAGCATTCGGTGGTTGCGATTCATCGAACATCTGCATGAGAGGCTGGTGAATGGTCCTCCTCTGCTCCAAGGGAGAAGATAAACGTCTGAGAGCAGCCGGAAGCTGAACAGACGGCTGGACACCCAGAGGAAAGTGTTTTCCAAGCAACGGAGCCAAAGGTATGCTGCATTTCGGGCTAAAAGTGTGAACGCAGATTGATTTATTCTCTGGTTCACGGGAGCTGCGTTTCAGAAAAACAACAGCTCCGGAAGGAGAGGCCTGTAGCTCAGAGGCTCAGCCTGCATTCCACAAATTCTTGTGGTTGAGATAAGCTTTCCTGTATGCACAGTTGCTAGGCTACGCCCGTCAGAGACGTGGAAATTTACTGACTGCGCAGATGGCTCTGAAAGAGGGCCTGGGAAGCGAAAGTTTTGTTTTGACTATGTTTTCGATGCTGTGCAAGGTCTGAGAAACAGCTTGCAGTCTGCCTGGAAAGGCAGTAACCAAATCCAGCAAAGGCTATTGGAGTTTTAGCAAGGCTGGAAAGTGAGAGAGAGGCTTGGCTTCAAGATGGATGCCAAGAAGGGGGGAGCCCTGCCTTGCCCACCTCTCCTGAATAATGACAATTATTCATCTTGGTCTGTAAAGATGAAGGCCCTGCTGCAGAATCAGAGGCTTTTTGAGGTAATTGAAAACCCCATCCCTGCAGCACCAACCAGAGGTTGGGAATCACAGAACGTGAGGGCCAGGACTGCTATAATTCTGTGTGTCTCAGATTCCCAATTGGTGCATATTCAGAATTTAGAATATGCGAAAGAGGTTTGGGATATGCTACGTACAACACATCAGAGAGATGCTGGTTCTTCAGCGTTGCTGTATTTTGAGAAATTGACCAATCTGAGACTAGTGCCTGATAGAGATGTTCAAACGCACCTGACAGAGATGAAGTTTCTGCGTCAACAGATGGTGGAACGCAATTTCAATCTACAGGAGGAAGTGTTTTGCTTCATGATGATAAACAGCCTGAATCGGACTTACAAGGTTGTTGCCAGTCAGCTTGGTTCCCTACCTGCGGCGGACCTGACCGCGGAGAGAGTGTGTGCGGTGGTCCTTAATGAACACGACAGACTTGCTGCACTGGAAGTGAAGGACAGGGAGAGGGAAGAACAGAGTTCAAATCTCCCCGCTGCTGGTGCTACTGAAGAGCATGCTGTAGCATTGAGCGCTGTCCGATGTTACAATTGTAGACAGACTGGGCATCTACAGCGAAACTGTAGAAAGCCACGCCAGTCAAAAGGAGCCAAGAGCAGCTCTACGAAGCCTGAGGCATCAGGCAAAAGCCGTACCAAGTGCCAGGTGAAACCTGCAAAGGCTATGATGGCGAAAGGAACCACGCCAGATGTTGGGAACGTGTTCATAATCGACACGGGATGTACAAAACACATGTGCCCACACAGAGAACTGTTTTTGAAGGTGAAGAAGCAAAGCTTCGCTGTGAAACAGGCCAACGGTCAGGAGCTGAAAGCGACCGGAATTGGGGCTGTGTATCTTGAGAGTCTGAACGACTATAAACAATGTTACCTGGTTCCAGAACTGAGATTTAATCTGCTGAGTGTATCGCAGATTGCAAAGAAAGGACTGAAACTGTCCTATGATGCTAAAAGCTGCAAGATCTACAAAGATGGAGAACTGTTTCTTACTGCCAGAGAGAAAGATGGACTGTATTTGTTGACTTTTGATCAAAGTGATTACATGAAATGTAATTCTTCTGGTTCTAACGAAATCTCTCTTGCAGGTGTGACCAACACGAGTACCAGGAAGGTGACCAAGAAGGTCGACAGAGCATTTCACCGGGTGTATGCTGATGTGATTGGTCCTCTAGAACCATCTAGAGGTGGTGCAAAATATTACCTTGTGTGTGTGGATTGTTTCACTAATTATTCTTGGGTTTTTATGATGGAGAAACCACAAGAGACCTTAGAAAGGTTTCAGGAGTTTTGTGACAAGGTTAAAAATATGCATGATGCTAACATTGATTGTCTCTTCACAGATGACAAACCAGTATTTCTGTTACAGGAGTTTCAGAAGTTCCTGGATGGAAAAGGGATAGACCACAAAGTTGCTGTTTCGGCAGAAGCATGGAACAGGGGGGTCTGTGTGAGGGTGAACATAGAATTGCAAAAGGGGATGCATGCGCAATTGCTGAGTTTACATTTGCCACATGAATATTGGGCCGAGTCGCTAGCGTCCTATCTTCAAGTGTGGGTGAGAAAGGTCTCAACAGAGTTGGGATGTTCTCCTTTTGAGAAACTGTTCCATAGAAAACCTTCTGTTGCCTATTTTAAGGTTTTCGGGTCTCATGTGAGAACAGAAGCTCCAGATGGAGTAAAGAATGCCAGAGGCATTTTTGTGGGATATGAAAAGGGTCTCTACAGAGTAATTTTGTCTGAATCTGGTCAGGTGATTCTCACAAAGCTTCTAGAGAGTGCTCCAGAACAAGAGCGGGTAGTTGTACACACATTTCCCCACAGGTGACAATTCAGATGATGATTTTTCTGATTACACAGATTACAGTGGTACTGATGATGACAGTGATAGCTCAGAGAGTTCAGTTGTAACAGTCATTGAGAGGAAATCTCACATAATGGATAGACCTTCACAAATGAAGGAAGAACCACTGTTTGCCATTGCTACTAGTTCTCAACAAAGTCCAGAGGTTGAACCAGTGAGCAGAGAGGATCAGCACCTCATACGCAGGTCTGAGAGAGTCACAAAGGGTGTACCACCAAAGAGGTACTCAAAAGAGTTTGCTAACTTAGCTATTGCATGTGTTGCTATTGTTAACAACTCAAAGCAGGTTAAAGCAGTGTCTAAGTCAGAGACAAAGACACAACAGAGAGTAGCTAGCCAAGGTAATGCAGACGCACTCATTCCTTGGAAGCCAGACAACCAGAGAGGTACACTGGTGAAACCAGTGGTGGGGAGTTCCAAGGGTGGAACTGAAACAACAGGGGACTGTTATATGTATAACAACTGTTTGTTTTCTTCTCTGGATCATGTTTTGCTCATTGATGCTTTTGGGGGAGGTTGTCAGGGAAAAGCAGCAATGCAAAAGCCAGCTGCAGGTGGCTGGAAAGCAAAACAGGATGTTGTTGTCTCGAACTGTACTGTTGGGAAAAAGGGGGAGTCTATTCTCTGTACTGAGCACCGGATGTTAGCTCAGAGTGTCATCTGACCTGTGCTGGAAGCACAGGGGAGGAGTCGTGACAGGAATAAAAGACATGTAAATAGGACTCCTGTCTGTCTCATTTCCCCTCCCTGGGGGGGGGGAAGCAGGGAGAGAGAAGCAGAGGGTGTGTTCTTCTCACGTCTAACGAGGAGAATCGCCGATTTACGACCTAGCCTGCTGGGAGACGCAGACGGAAGGTCAACAAGTATCTCACTCAGTTTGACCGGGGGAGGCCAGGTACCTCTGACTGTGAGCTGAGATACCAACAGCAGGTTCAATCCCCATATGAGACAAGTGCATATTCCAGCATTGAAGGGGTTGGACTAGATGATCCTCAGGGTCCCTTCCAAGTCCATGATTTTATGAATTCTATGAATGAAGACCTTCTCCTTTCAACCAGATTTTGAAGTGGAGATTCTCTGAGACTCTGGTCTGTGGGTTGTATCCAATTAATCTATACTCATAATAGCCCCACAGAAATTGATGCAGCCAAGCAAAGTCATGTTCATTAATGTCAATGGGCATCCTCTGAGTTAATGTTTGGTACAATTCCTGATCCATTCTGAATTAGAAATGGACATTCATGATATAGTTGTGAGTTTGGGGGCGGAGTTTGGCTGTATGGCAGAGTCCCTTCTAATCAGCAAGGATTAAATTGTTGGAATAGCCAAGCCAGCTTCTTGGTGAATTAACATCACATAATTATGCACTGCATAATTCCATCAAAGGTTGTTATGGAAGCAAAGGACTGCAAGAACTCAGGGTTCCATTTTCAAATTGTTTGCAGCTTTCTATAGGACTGTCTAAATTCTTTAAAAAACAACAACCCCACATGTGAAATAATTGCTTGACTTCATAATATGGTACGTCCCAAACCTTCATTCCCCTTGTTTCTTTTCCTATGCAAGATATTTCATCTGATTCTGCAAATATTTTAACTGAGTTAGATTATCACAGGGCGGAGACATGTATGAAGGAACAAAAAGAGCCTACTTAGTACTTAGCCTCCTGTAGTGATTAAGGTTTAGCAATGAAGACCATTGTCAGCAATAGTAGCCTTCTTCACTACGATCTAAAGGTATCCTGGCCCTCGTGCATCCTTCCACACATGTAGGGTCTTAGAAGGGCAGTGTAGGCAGAATCTGCTGGCAGAGGTGGTTATAGGGCAGCAAAACTGGTTCAGCTGCTCTGGGAGTGCAAGAGGCAGGGGGCACCAAATTTTTCCATTGCACACTATGCCACTGAAATTTGAGAGTCCCAAATCTACCACTGCTGCTAGCGCAAGACACCAGGCCTATTTCAAATGGCCTACTTAGGGATTTACACCATTCTGAGCACGATGTGCTGACCAAAAGCGGAGATCAAGCTTTTTTGGGGAAACATTGTCCTTAGCCATCTTTGTGTTTCTATGCAAATAAATTTGAAACTTTTGTCATCTTTGGAACCCAAGTTGTGCTGCCTTTCTTTTCTAGCTTCTGCTTGGAAAATCTGTGAGAATGTTATTTGCCCCCCAAATAGAAAGAGGATGGAACCCCGACCAAAGAAAAATGTATACAACACCTATGGACTATGCAGGAATGGAAAAACTTACCGTAAGAATATGAAATCAGGATAGTAAACTTTTTATAAAGGAATGGAAATGGTATATTGAATATTTGCAAACAAATTGAAAACAGACAAAAACATTGGCAGGACTACTGTGACAAGCTGGAGTTTGAAAAAAATACAGTGGTACTTCCAGTTGCGCACAGGATACGTTCCGGAGCTCCGGTTGGATCCCGAGAAATTCACAACCGGAGGTGCTGTTTCTGCATATGCGCGCGGTGTGGTAGAGCACTTCTGTGCATGCGCGTGTGGTGAAACCCAGAAAAATACTTCTGGGTTTGCCACGTTCGCATCCTGAAGGATACGTAACCTGAGGTGTGCGTATCCAGAGGTACCACTGTATAGATATATGAAAATGACCGCTCCCACATCAAATGGGGGCTCCTTTTGCGTGGTTGCACGCAGCCCCCTGGATCCCAGTATGACTCCTGGTAGTTTAGGCTGGTTTCATACTCTCCAGGCTGGATACCTGGAGGTCTCCTCCTACCTCAGCCCCACCTGGGGAGACATTGCCAGGGGATTGGCCAGGTAAGGGGAGGGACCGTCCTGCCCACACAACAGAAGGTGAATCTTACCTGCAAAGCGGCAGTCGGCTCCAAAGCTTCTCCCACCCTCCCCTCCCTCAGTTAAGTCTTCTTTTGCAGGTTAACTTCTTCTCCACAGGTACGCAGGTGCTGCTACATCAGGGTCACTGTTGAAGGGCTGGAAAGTAATTTTCCTGCCTTGGCAGGTTTTGCCGTTTCCGTAGCAAAACGTCACAACTTTGGTGGTTTCAGGCCTTGGGTGGAATCCTTTAGTCTATCTTCCTAAATGGGGGGGGCATGAATTTGTGACCCACGCCCCCCTTGCAGTGGTGATACCAGGGTTCCCCATTAAAGGGGTCTTGTGGGGGAGGCATTGGCCATATGCCGAGAGTTTGTCATTGCTCTCCCCTCCAAAGGCAGTGAAACGGGGGCGGGGGCTCTCTCTGCTTGAACATATGCTCTCCAGAGCCAGCCCAATCCCCACACATTCTGGATAACCCTGAAGTCTCTCAGATCCCTGGCTGGGGACTGGGAAGTATAAACGCCCAATGCCTGAGCCAAGGTCTCCCTACATCTGAAACTTAATAAAGTTGTGGCCAATTTTAATCCCATAGCATGTTGTCTTGAGTCATTATTCTGCTCAGGGGTCGCCTCATGTTGGGGGGACTCTGCCTGTCCACGCAATAGATGAATAAAAGAATGATTTAATATAACTTAGAATATGCAGGGAATGGTGATTAAAAAAACGAACCGCAGAAAGAGGAGGAAGGAAGTCGAGTTTTGAAATGTCTGAATTATTGTTAAATTACTATTGAAATGTACATAAATGAAAATCATTTTTAAAAAGAAAGATCTTAAACCAGGCATCCCCAATCTGCAGCCCTCCAGATGTTTTGGCCTACAACTCCCATGATCCCTAGCTAACAGGACCAGTGGTCAGTGATGATGGGAATTGTAGTCCAAAACATCTGCAGGGCCAAAGGTTGGGGATGCCTGTCCTAAACCATTCTGAATCTTAAAGTTTGCCAACACTGATTTCAAAGTAACAAGTGGAAAGAACTGGGATTGTATCAGCAGGGAATATATCACAGAGACCTTGCCTTTCTGGGTGCTTCTACTTCTAGATATTCTGAAGGTTTCAGGGCTACAGTAGTTATACACAAGAGGGTCTTTTAAGATGCTGATAAATTGGTGGGTACGAGCCAATCCATTCCTGAATCTTCCAAGTGTTCCAAGAGTTGCGAGCCCGTAAGTGACACATTGTTTTCATAACAGTCTTGTAGGCAATGGAGTCCCACTTTGGAATGAGTAGTAGATATTGAACCTAAAATTGTGATATATAAGGAAGCGGGACTAAGGGTGAGGGTATGGATGCTAGTTTCTTATCAACTGTGCCACAACTCTGTATGTGAAAGGGTTGGATAAAAACTTCTATATTGACCTCATTTGGGGCAATAAGGGGAAGACTCTTAGTGGTAGGGAAGTGGAATCTTGTGCCTCCAACACAACCCTAGACGTTAGCAAGTCTGTAGAAATCATAGGAATGATTTGCTGCAGCTGGAAGGAGTCAACATACATTGGTATGTGATCGGACTCCCCAGCCTTCCAAACTGGTTTTATAATGCAACAGTGAGGAAGATAGCCTGGACTATCTGGATTGAAATATAGACCTATTAAGAAGGTGTTGCCAAGAGGTAAGGCTGTTACACCATCTTAACAAAACAATGAGGTAAAGATGGGACATATCCAACACATGTCATGAATCCAGAGGAAGAGTAATGTTTTTGGCATGACCTGTGAATATAAGTTGCATTCAGTTGTGTGGGCCTGAAACGAACAGATCCAAATTAGTTGTTTTGTTTAACTTGAATGGGTTTACACGGCACAGGAGCAATGCTGGTTGCAATTTTATGAGATGAGGATTTGGGAATGTAAGGTGTGTTCATTTGTAACAGGTAATTAGTGCTCTCCTTCTTGCTCTTGTCAGATAAGCCAGAGGTCTACCTCCCACTCACGCTACAAGAGGCAGAAGAAGCATAAGTTGCAATGAAAGGGAATGCGATTGCACAGCTTTCCAATGGTTTAGCCTCATAGAAACCCTGCAGGGTGCGTTAGGCAGATGGGGCTGTTAATCAAGCACATTAGATCTAGTTCTGAGACCCTTACAATGAAAAGGTTTAGCAAACCAATCGAACTGCGCATCTGTATAGAAGTAACACCAATTAACATACATAAATACCCCAATAAAGTAGATAAATGCATAAGCAAAACTTAAAACCCACAGCTTCTCTTGCAAGACAAAGCATTCTCCTTTTCAATAAACAGGAGGGAAAATCCCTACCATCAGTTACTGCTGATAAAAATATTGGAGTATTTGCTATCTTAAATTCCCTAGAATTATAAATTTGCATTGTTGTCCCAAAGTCTTTTGACCATTGCAGCAGGAGTCCAAATTAGACAACTCAACCTTCAGGGACCCTCTAGGACTGAGATGTGCCTCAGCTCTCTCTCCCTTCTGCAAATCCTCAGCCAAAAAATGGGAAGCACACTTTCTCCCAGAAGCCTCCATGACCCCCCCCCCAAATAGTCCAGAACACTGAAATCAGAATCTGAGCCCATTTTCAATAACTCACACCAGCTGTTTCTATAGCAGCAGAATTTATTTAAGATAGGAATCACAGCACCAGAACACAATAAAATAAGGAAGATTTTACTAGCTATTATGATACACTTTTCTCATAAACCTCAACCCACTCCTGAAGTGAGATTGGCTTGGTGCATCACTGCCTGAAAAAGCCAACAGAAGCAGATTTGTAGGAGAACTGAGTGGACAAAAAACCCCACCAAGTTAAAGAATGTTTTATACATTTCCCTGAGACACAACTCTCAATGGCCCTAACCCTTTCAAGAGCACAAGAGGCTAGACTCATTTTGAACTTTAGCATGAAACATCCCTGTGACAGGTCCTGCTGCCAAATGTTACATTAAAGAGATGGACTGCAGGTAGGGCATCCTTGAGTTTTGTGATACCAGCCTCAGGTGACAAGGTGGCTGTAAATTTCTAGGTGGGAAGCAGTTACTTATATGAGACTAAGTTCTCATATAATTCCCTGGGGTCTTAAAGTTTGCCCATAAACCCCAGCTGCCAATGAACAAATGTTTAGTACTGTCCCCAAGTTCCCAAATACAGGCTAAGGAGTACTGTAAATGCTACACAAATCCTGAGTGGCATCCATAAAATGGTTAGATTATGGTTACCAGATTTTTTTCAATGAATCCAGGGATACTTTTTATTCTTTTTGAAGCTGAGTAGCAACAGGAAGTCAGTAGTGGGGATGGTGAGACAAAAGACCCTGGGCCCAAGCTAAGCTCACATGCATATTGTATAAAGGTGCAAAGCCCTTCTTTCGCACCCTGTGAAATATAAATGTGCAGAGTTTTTTTTAAAAAAACTGGGCAACGGCTGCCCGCTTGCAAATCCCGAGCCTTTCCCTATCAATCAAAACAAAGGGGGGAGGGGACAGGAGATCTGTACTGCCGGACGTCCCCGGCTCCCCTTTGGCAGTGACGGCAGCAGCGGCAGTCAACAGCCTGGAGCCAGCCTGGTTGCTGCTCGCTGCCATGGTGCCTGCCATTTTTCCTCGCTGGATGTCCAGTGGGCAGCTCCTGAAGCCTGCCAGACCTGAGGCTGCCGCTGCCATGTTTCCAGGGGACAGATTTGCAAATCTGGGGACATTCCGGGGACGGAATTTGTCCGGGGACAGCTTTGCAAATCTAGGGACTGTCCCCGGAAACCGGGGACATCTGGTAACCCTAGGTTGGATGGCTCCTTCTACGCCTCTTTCCAGCAACCCCTGCAGCCAAGCTGGTGACAAACGTATTGCTCTGCTTTCCTTTGGACCACATCAGTGAGGCTGGGATGGAGGTCTTGTCGTCTAGGCGGTCCAGGACATCCACATGCATTGCCCAGGCTTGCACCCCAGAGAGATCACTTTGGTTTGACTTCATCCCCGGAGGTGCACTCCTTTGTCTCTCAAGACAGATGCCAACAATTCTACTTAGGACAAACATTTTATATATAACTCTCTGAGATTAGGCCAAATGTAACATACTATATCGGCAGACACAAGCAATCACAAATAAGGAATCCTTTTCAGAATTATGTGCATTCTATAGCCCTAAACGAGGCACCCAAAAGTTGGATGAGAGGTATATTATTATTATTATTATTATTATTATTATTATTATTATTATTCCATTTAATGTTATACATTCACATCGTCATTATCCACTATACTGCCCTGGGTCTTTAGAGCCTGTCGATTTCTTTTCTTCCCGCCTCATGGCTTTCAAAATTAACCTTTATATCACTGCTATTTATAAGTTTTTTCAGTTCTAATTCTAATTAGACTTATTACAGAATGTCTCAAAATTTAAATAAAAATAGAAAGGTAGAAAATTTCTCACTACAGGTCATCGGACAACCCTGCTAGTGATGTTAATTGCTCACAATAATCTTTCAAATATTGTATAAATTTATTTTGGAATACTTGATCGTGCTGGTTTTGGATTTTTCCTGTCAGCTTTCCCAGTTCTGCAAAGTCCATTATCCTCATCTGCCACACTTTTTTCATTGGTACTTCTTGCTGTTTCCATTTTTTGGGCTAAAAGAATTCTTGCCGCGGTTGTTGCATACATAAACAATCTTTTGTCTTTCCATAGTATCTCTTCACCCACTACATCCAGTAAAAAAGGCCTCTGGGTTTTTTTTAACAAAAAGTACTTTTAAACATCTTCTTTAACTCATTATATGCCATTTCCCAGAAAGCCTTTACCTTCACCACTTGTAGTAAAAGATACCTTCCCTTCCATTACATTTCCAGCACTCGTTAGTTCTTGTCTTGTACATTTTAGCCAATTTAGCTGGTGTTAAATATAATCTGTACATCATTTTCATAACATTTTCTTCAAGTGCACTGCATGCAGTAAAATGAACGGTCTTTATGCTGGAAAGAGAACAGATTTTTGATCAGAATTGTTTTATGAAGCTTGTTAATTGCTCTGCTGCCACCCTTGCACATGGCCATTCAAAGAACCAATCAACTGAACTTAGAATCCCATGGAATCCTTCCTTTGCATGGTGCCAAGTTACGGGCACACCGTTGTCCTCCAACCGTTTTTTGTATAGCAGTCCATCATCCCTAAGCACATCGTACTCGCAGGTTAACATAAACGTCTCGGGGAGCTGACGCACAATGTCATCTTCCACTAAAAGAGCACAATGCTTGGGATCAAAAGAAAGCTTCATCATTTCGTGCAGCTCCTTTGAAAACGGGACTGGCGGGGGTGGTTTATAGCCCCTGACTTTAAACTCATCCGGGATATGATCTGCATGGATCCATTTCTTGTATTTCATCTTCATTTCTTCGGAAACATGGGCCCCCTTCAGGACTTGATCCAAATATGCTAGCTTCACATTCATAAACCTGAGGTCAAATTCAACAGTCCATTTTGTGAACAGGATGGGGACATTTCGGTTTTGCTGATAAGATGGCAAGTTGTAGTCCAGTGTTTGAATATTTGGGTAGAGCAGGATCTGGGCTCTGACCTTTGGGAGATCCTTTCTTGTTAACAGATGTTGACAGACAAGGGGAACAATTCCAGCCCCAGTGCTGTCACCAGCAATGACAATACGATTAGGGTCTACCCCATAATCACTTGCATTTTTCAAAAAGTATTCAGTGGCGGTGATGCAGTCCATGATTTGTGTAGGACAGCGGTGCTTAGGAGCCAAACGTTGCCTAGAAGATGATGGAGAGAAGGGGCAGGGGAGAAAGTCAATCCTATTCTTAGTTAAAGACAAACCAGTCTAGTTCACACTTTCTAAAACAATATGTGAAATGAAACATAGTCAGCGTTTGGAATCTGCCCTTCTCCAACTTTGGTAGGACTGTTCCCCATCCAAGTGACATGTAGAAAAATGCATAGAGTAATGTCTGCACTGATGGCTCAGGCTATGGGACATTCTAGTCCAGCACCCAGCTTTCAAAGTGGCCAACGAGATGTTGATGTGAAGCCTTAATGAACTTCCAAAAGGTCAACAACTTCACAATGTAATTTAATTTTAAATTTCAGTAAACACTGCTGTGGTTCTAGCACTGCTGTGGTACACAAGTCATAAACCAAAAGAGGCTCACTTATTGTCAAAGCACTTTATATATAGGGTATCTTTTTCAATATTGTGTTGACTCTTGGAGATCTCAAAGCCTGCAAACAGTTTGAGACAAGGAGGCAAATGGCTGGTTCTGTTTTCTTTATTTTTATTTTCTAGAATATTCATTGGTCTTATAATAAGATGACATTGATCAACTCCAACAATACCTGTGTTCCATGAGTTCCCCAGTCACATATAAGAAGGAAGCATGGGCACTGCCACGGAACTGAATCACTGAAGCATTGCAAAGGCTTCATCTATATGTGGCACAGCCTCTTCATAACTCAGTATGTGTGCCTGGTGGTCTGCCGCTGACATCTGTCCACACAGCTGATCTATACCTTGTCAAAAGGGTCATGTTTAGTTTGGCCTCTGAGCACCCTTTTGTGCTATGTAAGATGCTTGAAGAGAGCCAAACCTCAGACTTCTCCTTGCCATCCCATCGTAGATGGACCTTTGAGATCTTTCCATTGGGAAATGGGCAGCGGTTTATGTATAATGGGAGCATCTAGATCAGGATCTAGTGGCAGAAGGACCGTAGCAGGGTTTGCGTTCAGGGATAGACCAAGATGAGAAACGACATCAAAAGTAATTTGCCCAAACCCAGGAAACTTGTCACACTGCCACCATCCATGTATGGGGGTCCCTCCCTTGCTTGCAGCCCCACGCGCACAACAACTTCTACGACAACTCTTATAAGCCCAGACCATAAATCATGCTGTCTGGGGTTGATGGGACTTGGCATTTAACAACCCCTGGAGGACACTGCATTGGCTAACCCTGTACCATGTAGTGGCAAATTCCCCCACTGCTTTTGGGAGTATTTTTTTTGGGGGGGGTGGTCACCTGCTTCCACACTTATCAGCTGTTCAGGATATCCAGGATGAATGCAGGAATACGTAGACTTACCCAATACACACAAGCACTGATTCACTTTCTCTGGAAAGGTAGCGGCACAGCTTCCGATAAGCTTCTGGATAGTAAAAAGACCTTCAGTGTATTAATACTTTACACAATGGCATGCACATTTCTACATTAATGTGGATGTGAGACGAGTACGACGCAACCCCAAGTCTTCTTTGTGGCTCTGTTTGCATCTGAGCCAGAGGAGAATTCCCATCTTCCCTATTTACCCAGCCTTCCACCCATCCAGATCCCAAGGCCCCAAAGTCAAACTAATACTCTCATTGTCAAAGATTATTTCCCTCCCCTAGGCATTTCCTGCATGTACCTCTTCTTTCTTCCTACTATACGACAAACAGATAGATCTGGCTTCTGACTCTCTGAGCCAGGGGTTGCCCTTCAGATTATTATTATTATTATTATTATTATTATTATTATTATTATTGTATAGTATATATACCAACCCTATAGCCATAGGTCTCAGGGCAGTTCACAGAAAAGATTGGACTACATTGGATGTCATTGGACTACAACTTCCATCAGCCCCAGCTCTCCTAATGGTCCAGGAGGAGTTGTAATTCACAATGGCTGAAGGGTACCGATTTGGCAATACTTGCTTCTAGCCTTTCTCACTAGTTAGAAATCTGGTCACCAGAGTACCAATTTGGTATCCATCAATTGTGGTAAGAGACTGGAAGTAAGGAGAGAAGAATAGGATTTAATCAGGGGCGCTTTCTTAATTATACCTTGAGCTACATAGAAAAAAGGATACCATGTGTGTGAAATCATCTTATCTGTTTATCCATTTCTGAAATGCACATACTTAGCAGATACCTAATGTGGAATAGTTTTTCCCCATATACATTGAACTCTTCTTCTCAGGGTTACTTTATCTCTCTCCGGCCTAAATGACCTCTTTATTTAAATTATAGTGATGACTGCAAATACGGCTAAAAGCTACATATGATACCTTCATTACCATCACAGCTTCTTTCTTCACACCAATTCCTTTTAAATATGCATATATATATATATATATATATATATATATATATATGTGCAGGTTTTGGTGTCTTCGGGTGTCTTCCCGTGTAAGAGTCGGGGTGTCTGTGCAACGTTTCGACGAGGTCTCACTCGTCATCTTCAGGCTGGTGCTTTCGGCTTCTTGTTACTGGAACAGAGCAGAATCTGGTGTTTGAGTTTCTATAAATACTGTTGAGGGGTGTGGTGTATAGCCTCCAACGTTCTGGGCAGAGAGGAAGTTCCTAGATTAGTGTGCCTTTTCTTCTTTTGTTCCTTAATTACTTGAGGGATATCTTGAGTGATTTCATGAGTGATATTCTGAATACCACTGGGTGGGTCATTAAGTGTAGATTAGTTGCTAAAGCTTTTGTGTCTTGACCTCTTGAGCTTGTGAAGAGTTTTTCTGAGAAGATGGCTGTGCTGCATTTAGTTGTGCTCTGGCTTGGCTTCGTGTATAGGGGCGAGCTGTGGTTTTGTGCCTTGTGCCAGCCAGATCTGTGTAGGGATTGCAGGGGGGTGCAGCATCCGGAGGTGCCACTATAGTTTGGCTACTGGATGGAGTCTGTAATATGTCTGTGGAGAGGGTCTGGGTTTGGGTCTGGTGTGGTTGATTGGTGACGGCGTTCTGTGTGCCTCTGGTTCTGGTGTCGGTTTTTGTGGGGAGGGCTAATTTCCAGATGTCTGGCAGGCGGGACGTGTCGTCACGCTTGTTCATGTTGTGAGGGTGTTTCTCTATCTCGATGGCTTCCATGATTATTCTCTTGTGGTGATGTTCCATGTTAAAGAGCAATTTGGAATCTGCAAAATTAATTTCGTGTCCTGTTTCTTTCATGTGTTGGAAAAGAGAGGAAGTTTTTTCTTCTTTTTTGACGGCATTCTTGTGTTCTGCGATACGTGCATTTATTCGTCTGTTTGTTTGTCCAATGTACGTGGCTGGGCAGACTTTGCAGGGTATTTCATAGACCCCTTGGTTTTCCAGCTGGATTTTGTCTTTTGGGTTTCTGAGGATATTGGCTATTTTTTGGTTGGTGCAGAAGGCTGTTTTGATATTGTGTTTATGGAGGATTTTGCTGATTTTGTCTGTAGTGCCCTTGATATAAGGAAGGAGGGCCATGCCATTGTTTTCTTCTGTGTCTTGGTTTTTGGGGGGTGTTTCTTTTTGGATTAGCTTCGTAACCCTGTTTTTCTGGTATCCATTGGCGATTAACACATTTGAGAGATTCTGTAACTCAGTTGTCAAGTGGTCTTTGTCAGCCAGGCGTTTGGTTCTGGAGATGAGAGTCTTGGCTACGGAGTTTATTTGTGCAGGGTGGTGGTGTGATTGTGCATGTAAGTAGCGGTTGGTGTGTGTTTTTTTCCGGTAGATAGTGTGTCCTAGGGAGCCATCAGGTTTTTTGTAGATTAGGACGTCAAGAAAGGGCAGTTGGTTGTTGTCTTCTATTTCCATAGTGAATTGTATTTTGGGGTGTAGGCTGTTGAGATGTGTGAGGAAGCTATCTAGTTTTTCTTTCCCGTGTGGCCAAATTACAAAGGTGTCGTCAACATATCTGAGCCAAAGTTTGTGTTTGTGTTCTGACTTGTCTAAAGCATTGGTTTCAAAGTGTTCCATGTACAAATTTGCGATGACCGGTGAGAGGGGTGATCCCATAGGTGCTCCTTCTATCTGTTTGTATCTTTGTCCATTGTGGATGAAGTACGTGTTGGTTAGGCAGTGGTTGGTCAGGTCCAGGATGTATTTGGGGGGGTTGTATTTGTTTTGAATGGCTGTCAAGGCTTCATTAATGGGCACTTGAGTGAAGAGAGATACAGCATCGAAGCTCACAAGTAGGTCATTGGGATGTAGGTATTGCTTCTTTATTGTTTCAATGAACTGGAAGGAGTTAGTAACGTGTGAAGCGATGGATTCTGCATAGGGCTGAAGTTGCTTAGCGAGAAATTTAGCGAGATTTTGTAGAGGTGAGCCTATGGAGCTGACTATTGGTCTGAGTGGTGTTCCTTCTTTGTGTATCTTGGGGAGACCGTAGAGTTTGGGGCATCTGGAAGATTTTTCTCTGGGGATGATTCTTAGCTGGATTTCTTCACTGATAGGAGAGGCTTTTATTTTGGATTTGGTGGTTTTTTTCCAGATAGGTGGTGGGATCTGTTTTTATAGGTTGGTAGGTAGGGTCTTGGAGTAGATTTGATAGTTTTGCTTGGTAGTCCGATGTGTTCATCACAACAGTGGCGTTGCCTTTGTCTGCTGGGAGAATGATTATGTTGTTGTCTTTCCTCAGGTTGGTGAGTGCTTTCTGTTCTTCTTTGTGTAAATTGCTTCTGGGTGGTTTGCTGGAGCAAAGGATGTTGGTGACTTCAAGTCTGATTTTATTGGCTTCATCTGGGTCGATTTTGGTCAGGCTAGCTTCGACTCCGCATATGATGTTTTCCATGGGGATGCGTCTGGGGGCGACTGCAAAGTTGAAACCTTTGGAGAGTACTTTGGTTTCAGTTGGGGTGAGGATCCTGTCTGATATGTTATGTACTGTTTGTTTCATGGGTTGTTGTGGAGGGTGGCTGGGTTTCTGGCGTTTCTCTAGTTTGTAGAGTTTGTTGGTGTGTCTGTCTGTCTTGTGTGAGGTCTCAGTTTCAGCTCTCCAGACGGCTAGTTGTTTGCATTTGTCCCAGAGTGCAGGGTGGATTTTGTTACATAGTTTGAGGTGAAGAGTGAGCAGATCTTTGTTGGTTTGGTTTAGTAGGTATCTTTTCTTATGTATTTCGTTTCTGATTAGGGATAGTTCAGTTCGTTTCAGGATCCTTTCGGTAGCTGGGGTTTTAGAGTGGAATTTAAGTTGGAAGCATGTGGGAGTTAAGTTGTTGTCTCGGCAGTTGCGTAGGAACAGGAGATCACATAAGATGGTGGCTCTTCGGATTTCTAGTTTCTCGTAGGTTCTTGTCAGCTGGAAGGTTTCCTCCCCGTAGAGGTGAGATATTTGCTTTCATAGATTTTCACGGGTACAGGAATGCAGGTTTTGGTGTCTTCGGGTGTCTTCCCGTGTAAGAGTCGGGGTGTCTGTGCGACGTTTCGACGAGGTCTCACTCGTCATCTTCAGGCTGGTGCTTTCGGCTTCTTGTTACTGGAACAGAGCAGAATCTGGTGTTTGAGTTTCTATAAATACTGTTGAGGGGTGTGGTGTATAGCCTCCAACGTTCTGGGCAGAGAATAATCATGGAAGCCATCGAGATAGAGAAACACCCTCACAACATGAACAAGCGTGACGACACGTCCCGCCTGCCAGACATCTGGAAATTAGCCCTCCCCACAAAAACCGACACCAGAACCAGAGGCACACAGAACGCCGTCACCAATCAACCACACCAGACCCAAACCCAGACCCTCTCCACAGACATATTACAGACTCCATCCAGTAGCCAAACTATAGTGGCACCTCCGGATGCTGCACCCCCCTGCAATCCCTACACAGATCTGGCTGGCACAAGGCACAAAACCACAGCTCGCCCCTATACACGAAGCCAAGCCAGAGCACAACTAAATGCAGCACAGCCATCTTCTCAGAAAAACTCTTCACAAGCTCAAGAGGTCAAGACACAAAAGCTTTAGCAACTAATCTACACTTAATGACCCACCCAGTGGTATTCAGAATATCACTCATGAAATCACTCAAGATATCCCTCAAGTAATTAAGGAACAAAAGAAGAAAAGGCACACTAATCTAGGAACTTCCTCTCTGCCCAGAACGTTGGAGGCTATACACCACACCCCTCAACAGTATTTATAGAAACTCAAACACCAGATTCTGCTCTGTTCCAGTAACAAGAAGCCGAAAGCACCAGCCTGAAGATGACGAGTGAGACCTCGTCGAAACGTCGCACAGACACCCCGACTCTTACACGGGAAGACACCCGAAGACACCAAAACCTGCATTCCTGTACCCGTGAAAATCTACGAAAGCAATATATATATATATATATATATATATATATATATATATATATATATATATGTATATATATATATATATATATATATATAAAATTATTAGAAAGCATTTATAAACCACTTAATATTCCAAAAATCCCTGAGCAGTGTACACTCCAAAAAGGAAACGAAAAACATCAAAACGTTAAAATACAGCCTATATCCAGTAGAGTAGCAACATAAAAACATAAAAAGGTTAGAAACATATGGGTTGCCATATTTTGAAGAGCAAAAAAGAGGACACTTTTGCCAACTTCTACTTTCAACTATGGATCGATATGGATCGCTACCCATGAAAAAGAGGACACATGGCAACCCCAATTACAGGATCACAGTCATGGGCCAGGGAAAGCCAGGGCAAAAGGAAAAGACTTCACAAGATGCCTGTAGCAACTGGTGGTAGCTGCTTCCTGTATGGAAGAGGGAAGGGGATTTCACAGTACACAGAGAACAACAAACAGAAAATGCCTGTTTTGGGGGACACTGCCCCATGATATTCTCAGAGCCAGCCAGCCCATTAGGCTTGGGTGAAGCAGTCTCCTCAGGCAGTAGGCTGGGGAGAGCTGGGAAGTCCCCCAGGAGTGTGCTGCTCACTGCCTCCAACACCTCTCACCCATGCACCACCTGGAAAGAGCAGAGATACTGCTGCTGCCATTGTTCCTATCCAGCCTCCTTTTTTCTCCTCCACTGCCTTCAGTGGGCTGGGGCTTCCCCAGGTCACCTCCAGTTGCCTCAGGCGGGAGGGCGTTGGGTTTGTGTGCCATGTTCTGCTTTGCCTCCGGTGGCAAAATATGTAGGGCCGGCCCTGGATATTCTGTAGGATGCGGTGCCCTGATTAGAATTTCCATAAACGACCTACGTAATGGATAAGTGGCCTTTCAGGTAACCTGCTCCTGAGTTGTCTTGATCCTAACCACAAGACCTTGAACATGCCCCGGTAGTTGATCAGCAGCCAGTGCAGTGGCTTCAGCACAGGTGTAATATCTGCTTGTCCGGTTGTTCTACTCAACAACCTGATCCCAGCACCGTGCACAAGATGCAGTTTCCAGATCAAGCCCCACACAGATCACACTGGTTGTAAGTTAAATTAGAATGACTCACTTATGCTCCCGAACAAGCCAGCTCCTCCATACAGGTAGATAATTCCTCTCTGTCCTGTGGATAGGCCCTTTGGCTGATAAATCCTCACAGTCACATTGTCAAATTTTGTGTCGATAGTGTAGAGTCTGGGCTCGCTCCCTGCTGGCATTGCAGAGGAACTCCATTTAAGGAGTGTCGGTTTTGTACAGATTCCCAACTTCTCCAAAATAGATCCCTGTTTAGAAAAAAACAAAAAAGGAACAAAAGCTAGTATCAAGCATAGTTAGCTTTCAGTTTAATAAGGTTTTCGAAAGGTCTGTTTGTAGGAGTAGTGTGGGGTGAGAAATGCTTCGTTGATTCATTCAGAAGTTTAATTGATTTCATTTCCATTTGTTCCAATTGCATTCATGAAATGTTCTCTTTGTTTTCATCCCCCCCCCCTTAGTTTTCATTTCCCCTTTGGTTTCAATGGGAGACTCAGACAGCTTTATGCAGTCTGTAATGTCTTCTGTGACATTTTTAGGCGACTTTAACATTCCTCCCCCATCAGGTCCACCAAACCTCCAACATAGCGGACAGAGAGTCACAGTTTTATAAGCTATTAAACACACACACACACACACACACACACACATGTTCTATAATCTTCTTATTGTGTCCTCTAGGGGAATCAGCTTGTAACTTCACTGTTTTCCATCCAAATAGCATTGGTATGAAAATATTATTACTACATTCTTGAATTCCACCACCCACACCCCACAGGCATCAGACAGATTACCCAGTAGGTCCTAATTTAACAGGTGCAATTTTATCAATGAAGAACCAATCTCCGAGCTTGCTTCCTCCCTCTGCCTCTTTTACCTTTTGTGTCATTTCATTTTGGTTGCAAGTCTGAGGACAGGGATTTTTCTCATCACTGACAACTGTTGAGATACTTCAGGAGAGTTTTTTGGGGGGGAAGGAGGGGGTCATGCAATATGAATGCCCCTATCACTCTAATATGTCAACGGAAAGGGAAGGATTGGGGCTCATTTGTTTTGTTCCCCATTCAGTTTAAAAATGAATGAACAGTGACCTCCGGAGGATGCTCTTTGCTTTACACCCGTACGGGAGAATCTCCACGAGGGCATTGCAACACTCCATTGGCGTTGCTTTATTTAAACCACTTACCTTCTTCCAAGATCTCTGCGTGGTGTTGCAATGGTATTGCCGCATCCGCAGCAACTGCTGCCTCCAGGTGACCTCCCACACACCTCTAATCAGAGGCGAGACAATTTTTTCTCAGAGTATCGTTCTTGCCCGCCCCGCCCGAAGATTCTCCATCATTTGTGTGCGTGACTCGAGGTTTGTGTCATTGCGGAGGATGTTTACCAGGCTGCAGCACAGACATAGGCACAGAGGGGTGGTGTGTGCCAGGGAGCCGTTGCCCCGGGCGCACAATATGGGTGGGGGGCGCAAACCAGGCACGCCCCTTGCAGAGATCCCTGCCTGGATGATCCTGCCACCGCAACGCGAGAGTCCAGGGCAGCGTCTCTATCTCGGCAACCCCCACCTTTTAGGGGGCGGGAGAGAAGAGCAAGAGGAGGGAGAACTCGAGAGGGCGCTTCCTCTGTTCACTTCACCGCGCGCAAAGACGCATCGAGCACCCCGGGCTGGAGCCTCTCCAACGGCGCATGGGTGGAGGGAACATCCTTCCCACCCCCGGGTGCTGATTCACTTGCACAAGGGGGAGATCCGTGGGAGGGAAACCCACAGGGGAAGTTGCTAGGCAGAGAGGGTAGGAGGAGGACCCTAACCGGCTGGGGAGTGTGTGTGTTTTTACTCGGAAGCAAGAACCGTTGTCCCGAGTTCGTGCGCGCAGAGGAGCGGGCTTCAAAGCTACGGTCCTTACTTGGAGGCAGCAGCGCTTGAGTGAGCGAGTGGTAGCAAACCTGAACCCCCTTTACTGAAAGGAAGCCCGGTGATTTTAGCGGAGGCATGGGATCATCAAACTAAAACCTAAGCTAGAAAAATCAAGACACCCACCCCATGCCTCCCTCCCTTGCTGTGCACAAGCCCCCTCACCAAACTCACTTTCTTCTCTTGCTGGTTACTGTGGTTTCAACAGGTAGACACCCCACTTTTGCACGCTTCCCCCTGCCTAAATTGCAGGGTGGAAGGCTGCACCTGTTGACTTTCTCATTGGCATAGGTGTTGGAGGCGTAAAGCTGCTATCATGCGGAAAGGGGGCTGCCACATCCTCTCGCTCAGCACCCTGGTTTCTTGTAACAATGGTATAACAAGCAGGAAAAATCAATTGGTCTTGATTTTTCCAATACAGTAATGGAATAGTTGCACCTGTTGGATATCTGCCTTATGCAGATTTAAAAGCCTTAGATCTTTTAACAGGGAAATGGTTGGAAACCTACCTCCAGTTTCTGCCATAAATAGCCCATCTTCCAAAGGACTGTGATTGCCTTGTTATGTAGGCTGTTCACCCTTATTGTGAACATTTTCTTTGAGATTTTGATCTGGCAATACTATTTCCCACTTATTCAGGCATGTTTGTTTGTTTAAATCTAGCTTAGAAGCAGGGTGGCTGTCATAACACATAACAGCATCAGACCCACTTGTTAAGCCTATTAAGTATTGGGTGGGAGGGGGAGATGTCCACATTTTAGTCCAAAAGGACCACACTTGTGGATGAAGAAGAAGAAGAAGAGTTTGGATTTGATATCCCACCTTTCACTCCCCTTCAGGAGTCTCAAAGCGGCTAACATTCTCCTTTCCCTTCCTCCCCCACAACAAACACTCTGTGAGGTGAGTGGGGCTGAGAGACTTCACAGAAGTGTGACTGGCCCAAGGTCACCCAGCAGCTGCATGTGGAGGAGCGGAGACACGAACCCGGTTTCCCAGACTACCGCTCTTAACCACTACACCACACTGGCTCTTTCGGCCTTCCCTTCCCACTTTTTTGCTTGCTGAGTTCACTTCAATCCATTTAAGTTAGAAGTTTGGAATCATAGAGTTGGAAAGGATCATGAGGATCACTTTTGCCCAACATGGGGCTGAAACTCAGGACCCTGAGATTAAGAGTCGCATGCTTTACTGACTGAACCATCATTTTAATGGTGACATTAAATCATACAGGCATGCATTGTTGCTGTGGGGTGTTGTTGTTTTTGCTGTCTTGTTGGAGTTACTCAGTCCAGGCAGCACTGGAAATCCATTGGCTCAGGGGCTTAATGCAGTCCTCTAAATCTCTTTCTGGCCCTCAAGATCTCTTCCTAGGCCATTTTCCCATTTCTCAGCCTCTCCTCCTTCACTGGTCATGCTCTGCACTCTTCTCAAGGGTTTTTGCATGGTTGGAATATGCATTTCATTGACCTGTGATGTAGTATGGGAAAGTGCCCAAGGGCAAAGGGGGCCTCCAGTGTGCAACTCATCCCCAGCTGCTCAGTCCACCAGGAGGCACAACCCCCTGGGCTACGACACTGAGCACAGCTGCTTTCAGCAAACAAAGGGCATTTGCCCTGGCACTCCCTCACCCCAGAGAAACCCAATCTTTATGTCTGAATTGGAATAGCATTCAGGTTTTCTGGGGGAAATAATAATAATAATAATAATAATAATAATAATAATAATAATAATAATAATTTATAATTTATAATTTATAATTTATAATTTATAATTTATAATTTATAATTTATAATTTATAATTTATAATTTATAATTTATAAATTATAATTTATAATTTATAATTTATAATTTATAATTTATAATTTATAATTTATAATTTATAATTTATAATTTATAATTTATTTATACCCCGCCCATCTGGCTGAGTTTCCCCAGCCACTCTGGGCGGCTCCCAATCAAGTGTTAAAAACAGTACAGCGTTACATATTAAAAACTTCCCTGAACAGGGCTGCCTTAAGATGTCTTCTGAATGTCAGGTAATTGTTTATCTCTTTGACACCTGATGGGAGGGCGTTCCACAGGGCGGGCGCCACTACTGAGAAGGCCCTCTGTCTGGTTCCCTGTAGCCTCACTTCTCGCAATGAGGGAACCGCCAGAAGGCCCTCGGCGCTGGATCTCACTGTCCGAGCTGAACGATGGGGGTGGAGACGCTCCTTCAGGTGTACAGGACCGAGGCCATTTAGGGCTTTAAAGGTCAGCACCAATACTTTGAATTGTGCTCGGAAACGTACTGGGAGCCAATGCAGATCTCTCAGAACCAGTGTTATGTGGTCCCGTTGGCCACTCCCAGTCATCAGTCTAGCTGCCGCATTCTGGATTAATTGCAGTTTCCGGGTCACCTTCAAAGGTAGCCCCACGTGGAGCACGTTGCAGTAGTCCAAGCGGGAGATAACTAGAGCATGCACCACTCTGGCGAGACAGTCTGTGGGCAGGTAGGGTCGTAGCCTGCGTACCAGGTGGAGCTGGTAGACAGCTGCCCTGGACACAGAGTTAACCTGTGCCTCCATGGACAGCTGTGAGTCCAAAATGACTCCTAGGCTGTGCACCTGGTCCTTCAGGGGCACAGTTACCCCATTCAGGACCAGGGAATCCCCCACACCCACCCGCCCCCTGTCCCCCCAAAACAGTACTTCTGTCTTGTCAGGATTCAACCTCAATCTTTTAGCCACCATCCATCCTCCAACCGCCTACAGGCACTCAGACAGGACCTTCACCGCCTTCACTGGTTCTGATTTAAAGGAGAGGTAGAGCTGGGTGTCATCTGCATACTGATGAACACCCAGTCCAAACTCCCTGATGATCTCTCCCAGCGGACTCATATACATATTAAAAAGCATGGGGGAGAGGACAGAACCCTGAGGCACCCCACAAGTGAGAGCCCAGGGGTCTGAACACTCATCCCCCCCACCACTTTCTGGACACGGCCCAGGAGAAAGGAGCGGAACCACCGTATAACAGTGCCCCCAGCTCTCAGCCCCTCTAGACGGTCCAGAAGGATGTTATGGTCGATGGTGTCAAAGGCCGCTGAGAGATACAGCAGAACTAGGAAACAGCTCTCACCTTTGTCCCTAGCCCACCGGAGATCATCAGCCAGTGCAACCAAGGCAGTTTCAGTCCCATGGTGAGGCCTGAATCCCGATTGGAAGGGATCCAAATGGTCCGCATCCTCCAGGCGTGCTTGGAGTTGTTCGGCAACCACCCACTCAATCACCTTGCCCAAGAATGGAAGATTTGAGACTGGACAATAGTTGGCCAAATTGGCCGGGTCTAAATATGTTTTTTTAAGAAGCCGTTTAATGACCGCCTCTTTCAGCGGGTCTGGGAAGGCTCCCTCATAGAGGGAAGCATTCACCACCCCGCAGAGCCCATCGCCCAGCCTTTCCCGGCTCGGTTTTATCAGCCAGGATGGGCAAGGATCAAGGAGACAGGTGGTCGGTTTCACTTGTCCAAGCAGCCTGTCCACATCCTCGGAGGTAACAGATTGGAATTGATCCCATGTAACAGGACCAGACAGAACTCTAGCACTCTCCCGCCCTGGCCCTGCTAACACGGTGGAGTCTACTTCCTTCTGAATCTGAGCGACTTTATCTGCAAAAAAATTTGCAAAAGCATTGCAGGAGATCTTGGGGTCCCTACCAGGCCCCAGTGGTACAGGTGGTTCCGATAGATTGCAAACCACCTGAAAAAGTCTCCTGCTGCTGTTTTCTGCAGATGCAATGGAGGCAGCGAAGAAGGCCCTCTTCGCCATTGCCATTGCCACTTGGTAGGCTTGACGTTGAGCTCTAGCCCGTGTCCGGTCTGATTCAGAATGAGTTTTCCGCCACCGGCGCTCTAGCCGTCTCAACAATTGTTTCATCACCCTCAGCTCCGGGGAAAACCACAGGGCTGTCCAGGCTCCATGCAATCGGAGAGGGCGCTTCGGAGCCAGACAGTCAATAGCCCTGGTTAACTCTGCATTCCAGCGTGCCACCAGGGAATCAGCTGAAAGTGGTGAGACAAAGGCAAAACGTTTGGATAGTGTGGGGAAAGTGGGAAACGACTGCTTTCTAGGCAATGGACAAGCAGAAAGGTGGATGAGCCCCAAGATAGAACTGCATGACTAGTGGCATAACGTGGGGTGAGGCCACAGGTGCGGTTGCCCTCGGTGCAAAATTTCAACACCCGGTGCTGCCTAAATACAGCTGCATACTTCTGTCACTGGGCTCTGTTGAAAATGGCTTCTCTGTGTGACTTTCCAGATAGCAGAGAGAATCTTCTTCTCTTGTTTCTGAGGCTGTGATCTCTTGGGTGATGCGGACACTGTTAGGCAGCTCCATAGTCCCCACCTCACCCCACACATGGCCCCAGATGCTCGCAACCCATGCTATACCACTGCGTGGGACAGTCTTTGCCAGCATGGTCCTGCTAGCTGGGGATGCTAGAAGTCATAGCACAAAGCATCCTCCAGAAGTCACATTGATGATCAACACTGTATTTGAACTGTGGAGGAGATAGATGTCTCTCCACAAACAAGCACTCACAAATAGAACTGGAAATTTTTGCACAGATCTCTAGTTATAATACATGAAGCCTTCAGGCTGGCTAGCTCAGTAGATAGAGAATGAGATTTTTAATCCTAGGGTCCTGGGTTCGAGTTCCACATTTGGTGAAAGATTCCTGCCTTGCAGAGTAGTGCTTGGGTTTGTGGTCCCTTCCAACTCTACAATTCCATGATTCTATGATGGGGTGGATGGGGTTGCACCTCCTAAAACATGTTGCCTGTTTGAACCTTTCCTGGCTGGCCAGCCCCCATGCAACTAAAAAATAGCAGAATCATAGAATTTGTAGAACTGGAAGGGACCACAAGGGCCATCTAGTCCAACCCCCTGCAGGAATATTTTGCCCAACGTGGGGCTCAAGCAGATAACCTTGAGATTAAGAGTCTCATGCTCTAGCGACTGAGCTGCCCCACAGAAACTCCAGGTTCAAAGTCCATCCAACTTACCATACGCAAGGATGAGTGTAGCATAATGGAAATTAGGAAGAGTTTGAAAGGTCCATCGATTCCTGGAGGGAGATCTGTTCTTCGGACATCACGATAAATGAGCACCACCAGGGAAAGCAGGAAGCAGATCACAAATGTCAGCATCACCGTGGAGAGATCCATCTTCCTTCCTGAGAAGCCTTGGAAGGACTGAATAACTGGCTGATTCCTGGCAACTATTTCCTCTGCTATCATGCAATTCCAACTTCTGCCGTCGCAATTCTGTAGCAATTGATCACACCCTTGTTTTTCCAGGAGTTTCTTATGCAATACTATTGTTTCTTCTGAATAAATAGATACCGGTAAATGCAATTGTGTGTTCAGTTATGTGTGTAAATGGTTTGTATTGAACTTTCAAACTGCATTGCATTGCTTTTGCATTGTGACACTAAATCCTCTGGATGATTGGGAAGATTCACCTCCCCCCCACCCCGTCTTGCATCTGCCCAATGCTAGGCTGATGATTTTTTTCCTCTTTTCCTTGTGGAAGAGTGGGGTGTGTGGATCCTCCTGGGTTGCCCCAATGTCAAGGTTGCAGGTTCAATCCCCATATGAGACAAGTGCATATTCCAGCATTGCAGCGGTTGAACTAGATGTTCCTCAAGGTCCCTTCCAAGTCTATCCTGGCCCTCGTGCATCCTTCCACACATGTAGGGTCATAGAAGGGCAGTGTAGGGAGCATCTGCTGGCAGAGGTAGTTATAGGGCAGCGTAACTGGTTCAGCTGCACTGGGAGTGCAAGAGGCAGGGGGCGCTGAATTTTACCATTGCACACTGTGCCGCTGAAATTTGAGAGTCCCAAATCTACCGCTGCTGCTAGCGCAAGACACCAGGCCTATTTCAAATGGCCTACTTAGGGATTTACACCATTCTGAGCACGATGTGCTGACCAAAAGCGGAGATCAAGCTTTTTTGGGGAAACATTGACCTTGGCCATATTTGTGTTTCTATGCAAATAAATTAGAAACTTTTGTCATCTTTCGAACCTAAGTTGTGCTGCCTTTCTTTTCTAGCTTCTGCTTGGAAAATCTGTGAGAATGTTATTTGCCTTCAAAATGGAAAGATGATGGAACCCCGACCAAAGAAAAATATATACAAAACCTATGGACTATGCAGGAATGGAAAAACTTACCCTAAGAATATGAAATCAGGATAGTAAACTTTTTATAAAGGAATGGAAATGGTATATTGAATATTTGCAAACAAATTGAAAACAGAAAAAAACATTGGCAGGACTACTGTGACAAGCTGGAGTTTGAAAAAAATACAGTGGTACTTCCAGTTGCGCACAGGATACGTTCCGGAGCTCCGGTCGGATCCCAAGAAAGTCACAACCGGAGGTGCTGTTTCTGCGTATGCTCGCAGTGCGGTAGAGCACTGTAGAGCACTTCTGCACATGTGCACGTGGTGAAGCCCAGAAAAATACTTCTGGATTTGCCGCGTTCACATCCTGAAGGATACACAACCAGAGGTGTGTGTATCCAGAGGTACCACTGTATAGATAAATGAAAATGACCGTTCCCGCATCAAATGGGGGCTCCTTTTGCGTGGTTGCACGCAGCCCCCTGGATCCCAGTGTGACTCCCGGTAGTTTAGGCTGGTTTCATACTCCCGAGACTGGATACCTGGAGGTCTCCTCCTACCTCAGCCAATCGGCCAATCCCACCTGGGGAGGCATTGCCAGGGGATTGGCCAGGTAAGGGGAGGGACCGTCCTGCCCACACAACAGAAGGTGAATCTTACCTGCAAAGCGGCAGTCAGCTCCAAAGCTTCTCCCACCTTCCCCTCCCTCAGTTAAGTCTTCTTTCACAGGTTAACCTCTTCTCCACAGGTACACAGGCGCTGCTACATCAGGGTCACTGTTGAAGCACTAGAAAGGAATTTTCCTGCCTTGGCAGGTTTTGCCTTCTCCGTAGCAAAACGCCACAACTTTGGTGGTTTCAGGCCTTGGGTGGAATCCTTTAGTCTATCTTCCTAAATGGGGGGGGGCATGAAGTTGTGACCCACAACCCCCTTGCAGTGGTGATACCAGGGTTCCCCGTTAAAGGGGTCTTGAGGGGGAGGCATTGGCCATATGCCGAGAGTTTGTCATTGCTCTCCCCTCCAAAGGCAGTGAAACGGGGGCGGGGGCTCTCTCTGCTTGAACATATGTTCTCCAGAGCCAACCCAATCCCCACATATTCTGGATAACCCTGAAGTCTCCCAGATCCCTGGCTGGGGACTGGGAAGTATAAACGCCCAATGCCTGAGCCAAGGTCTCCCTACATCTGAAACTTAATAAAGTTGTGGCCAATTTTAATCCCATAGCATGTTGTCTTGAGTCATTATTCTGCTCAGGGGTCGCCTCATGTTGGGGGGACTCTGCTTGTCCACGCAATAGATGAATAAAAGAATGATTTAATATAACTTAGAATATGCAGGGAATAGTGATTAAAAAAATGAACCGCAGAAAGAGGAGGAAGGAAGTCGAGATTTGAAATGTCTGAATTATTGTTAAATTACTATTGAAATGTACATAAATGAAAATCATTTTTAAAAAGAAAGATCTTAAACCAGGCATCCCCAATCTGCAGCCCTCCAGATGTTTTGGCCTACAACTCCCATGATCCCTAGCTAACAGGACCAGTGGTCAGGGATGATGGGAATTGTAGTCCAAAACATCTGCAGGGCCAAAGGTTGGGGATGCCTGTCCTAAACCATTCTGAATCTTAAAGTTTGCCTACACTGATTTCAAAGTAATGAGTGGAAAGAACTGGATTGTATGAGCAGGATGTTAGGATATTTCCGTTCCACCTTAAAAGGGAGCAGGATGTTTGTGTCACAGCCTGCGTTTTTCCTGTTTTAACAGGGTGTTCCTGTTGTGTCTTTGCTTTCGTTTTCTCTCTCTGTCTGGAGGCACTGTCGCAGGCAGTCATGTCTTTCTCTGTTCTGATCAACGCTGAATAAAGCTTGTAAATAATGCTCTCCTGAGTGCGACTTTTGGCTGTGCATTATCTGCTGATAAGAGTGTGCATGAGCTCTGGAATGTGGCAAGTTATTTTCTAGAAACTCATGTCACTAATCGATGATACTGCGTGCCTACGGGAGATCGATGGACGTCCGGCAGACGGCTTGGGGCCATGATGGACTTTATCTCCCTGGCAGTATCCCAACACAGAGACCTTGCCATTCTGGGTGCTTCTAGATATTCTGAAGGTTTCAGGGCTACAGTAGTTATACACAAGAGAGTCTTTTAAGATGCTGATAAATTGGTGGGTACGAACCAATCCGTTCCTGAATCTTCCAAGTGTTCCAAGAGTTGCGAGCCCGTAAGTGACACATTGTTTTCATAACAGTCTTGCAGGCAATGGAGTCCCACTTTGGAAAGAGTAGTAGATATTGAACCTAAAATTGTGATATATAAGGAAGCGGGACTAAGGGTGAGGGTATGGATGCTAGTTTCTTATCAACTGTGCCACACCTCTGTATGTGAAAGGGTTGGATAAAAACTTCTATATTGACCTCATTTGGGGCAATAAGAGGAAGGCTCTTAGTGGTAGGGAGGTGGAATCTTGTGCCTCCAACACAACCCTAGACGTTAGCAAGTCTGTAGAAATCATAGGAATGATTTCCTGCAGCTGGAAGGAGTCAACATACATTGGTATGTGATCGGACTCCCCAGCCTTCCAAACTGGTTTTATAATGCAACAGTGAGGAAGATAGCCTGGACTATCTGGATTGAAATATAGACCTATTAAGAAGGTGTTGCCAAGAGGTAAGGCTGTTACACCATCTTAACAAAACAATGAGGTAAAGATGGAACATATCCAATACATGTCATGAATCCAGAGGAAGAGTAATGTTTTTGGCATGACCTGTGAATATAAGTTGCATTCAATTCTGTGGGCCTGAAATGAACAGATCCAAATTAGTTGTTTAACTTGAATGGGTTTACACGGCACAGGAGCAATGCTGGTTGCAATTTTATGAGATAAGGATTTGGTAATGTAAGGTGTGTTCATTTGTAACAGGTAATTAGTGCTCTCCTTCTTGCTCTTGTCAGATAAGCTAAAGGTCTACCTCCCACTCACCTTACAAGAGGCAGAAGAAGCATAAGTTGCAATGAAAGGGAATGCGATTGCACAGCTTTCCAATGGTTTAGCCTCATAGGAACCCTGCAGGGTGCGTTAGGCAGATGGGGCTGTTAATCAAGCACATTAGATCTAGTTCTGAGACCCTTACAATGAAAAGGTTTAGCAAACCAATCGAACTGCGCATCTGTATAGAAGTAACACCAATTAACATACATAAATACCCCAATAAAGTAGATAAATGAATAAGCAAAACTTAAAACCCACAGCTTCTCTTGCAAGACAAAGCATTCTCCTTTTCAATAAACAGGGGAAAAAATCCCTACCATCAGTTACTGCTGATAAAAATATTGGAGTATTTGCATAGGTATCTTAAATTCCCTAGAATTATAAATTTGGATTGTTGTCCCAGAGTCTTTTGAACTGTCTATTTTTTTAAAAAATAAATCATTGTTAACATCTCCCAAACACAATCATTCATCTGTTGTAAGTAAACTTGATTTCTTCCAGTTATTTCATTGATTTGAAATTATTGAGGTCTGTGAACTTAAACTAACAGCTGAACTGGAGATAAAGAAAATAGGTAAAGGTAAAGGTACCCCTGCCCGTACGGGCCAGTCTTGACAGACTCTAGAGTTGTGCGCTCATCTCACTCTATAGGCCGGGAGCCAGCGCTGTCCGCAGACATGAAAACGCCGCTTACTTTCCCGCTAGTAAGTGGTCCCTATTTATCTACTTGCACCCGGGGGTGCTTTCAAACTGCTAGGTTGGCAGGTGCTGGGACTGAGCAATGGGAGCGCACCCTGCTGCAGGGATTCAAACCACCGACCATGCGATCGGCAAGTCCTAGGCGCTGAGGTTTTACCCACAGTGCCACCCGCGTCCCTGATAAAGAAAATAGAAAGTATCATACACCACAATGTGTCTGAAAGTTTCTTTATTTTTTAGATTACATTATTTGAAATACACCATATTTTAAAATGGCTATCTGCATTCCTATTCCATATTCAATTTCCCTATCCCTCCCTTTGCCTGAAATGTCTTCCCGTTCTTGCACAGGTTGGTTCAGCTTTTTTTTCTTTTTCTTTGTATTGGTTAGAGAAAATATATAAAATAAACAAGACGCTTGCAGCACAAGCAATACACATGTTTTTCAAGTAAAGAATGGGATAAATTATTGCTCTTATTTAACTTGCAGTTTTACTTGCCCAGAAGCCCATGCCACTATCCTGCAGATCACCCAGAAATCTAATACTGTATATCTTGATCTACTTTGTAGGTCTCCTTTCTATGTTCAGTCTTCTTCTGGTGTCAATCAAAACTGCAGAATAGAACTGCATGAAATCAATCAGCTTATTATGGTCATAGACCAGCAGTTTAAAACTGGCTGAAAATACAATAATTATAACAACAAGATATCATAATTAGTTAAACAACCCAGAATAAAAGCAGGGAGGCAAGAATCACTCACCAACTAGAGTTTTCGCTATTACTAAAACAATGCAAGTAAACCTTACTTATTCCTGGTTTTTCCAGTTATTCGTTTTAAACTAACTGGCTTTGAACCTGGCTACGTATTTTGTTTTCCACTCACCATTCCCTGAATGGGGGCAGATTCCAGGGATGGCAGTACTTCAGTTATGGGGTTTTTTTGGAGGAGACCACTGGGGAGCTTTTCTTCTGTGCTTCATCCCCCACTCAGATGTTTCCTTTCCTACACCATAACGTACGCTAAGAGATGCTCATCAAAGGGTTGTGGAACAACCAAGGGAGCTGCCTCTGGCAACCTTAGCACCTGACAGGGTCTGTATACAGACTTTAAGGTATAGGGTTCCTGAGTCATTTAGGGCTTTAAGCACTAACCTTAAGGCAGCCCTATCTTAAGGCAGCCCTGTTCAGGGAAGTTTTTAATATGTAACGCTGTACTGTTTTTAAACACTTGATTGGGTGCCACCCAGAGTGGTTGGGGGAAACTCAGCCAGATGGGCGGGGTATAAATAAATTATTATTATTATTATTATTATTATTATTATTATTATTATTATTATTATTATTATTATTATATCACCTGAGCCCCTGAATCGAGCCCAGAAATGAACTGGCTCTCAAAGCAGCTGTTTTAAAACTGGGGTTTTATGTAAGGAATATCAAGGAATATTGCCTTTTAAGGTAATGGAATGTGTTGCTTTTTCAGACCTTGCGAAAGCTGCAACTGCTGAAAGAATGCTGAGACTGATAGGTCACAAGATAACAGATAACACATATTTAGCCAAAATTCGTGGTTAAAAAGTTCAAGTCACATAGCCTGTGGTTGGGACACGAAGCCTGTTTGCACCTGTGATTAGAACAGCTGGTGGTCAAAATGTGGTTTGCCCTTTTAGCTTCATAAGATATAAAACTCAGTTATGCTTGCATTTGAAACAAATAGTGGTGTAACATGTGTAACTAGAACAACTTGTGGTTAGAATACTTATGTAAATAGACAAATGTTAAGGGACTTTTGACCATATTTGTACAATGATAATCATGGGGATTGGGCGCTGAGGGTCTGGAGAGGGTGAGATGTAAACAAAGGAGGAGAATTTAGTATTTTATTTAGGCGGTCATGATAGGTTGTGACTTTTGCAGGCCCCTGCCCAGTGGGCAGGCAGAGGAAAGAACTTTGCGCTCCGTGAAAGGATAAATGCCTGCGTTGTACTGACCTGAGGTGTGCCTCCTTTGGACACCCATTCTTGCAGCTATGTTTTTGTAATCAATAAACTTTTGCTGCTTCACCAATTTTACTCAGACTTTATTTCAAAGGCCCTTGGGACCGGTTTTTATATATCATGTTTTATGAGATCTAAATGGAACCCCAGCCAGTAATCTGCTGTTACCAGAAGAGCCAGAGGCTAGGTGAAGCAAGGGTCCTAAGAGCTCAGTCTTAGAGTTTGTGTGCAGCAGGTTCGAAATTCTGTCCCTGGCTAACCATTATTGGTTCCAACTAACAGGATTTAAGTTGTTCTGGGATCAGGGGCATATGAAGGGGGGGCGGTCTGCCCCAGGTACCACTCAGGGGGTGACATGATGGCCCGCTGCCTCCCCCCAGCTGTAGGGCGGCCGAGGGCAGTCCGTACGGGATGCTGCACATGCACAGTCCATACAGATGTCACATGTGTGCCGCTGGGCGGTTTGCCCCGCCCTTGGCGTCCCATCCCGGGTGCCAGAGAGGGTTCCTCCACCACTGTCTGGGATAAGGCCAAGTTAGTCAAACCACAGCATTGCAATGGTATACTTTGCACCCTTCCTTCCCCACTATTTGTCAATGATGAACTGGACTGCATTTCAAGGTGATTTCAAGGTCCTTGAAAGTTTGACCTGTAGTGGATCACAGGAGAATGGGATCAAACATTCCCTCGCTTGTTGACCTGATATGGAGAGAGTTGAAATACTAACTTGTGTTTGGTTAAAAGCCTCCCCATGGTGGGTGTAATGAAATGAGTTCAGTTTACTCAACAGGTCTTACTTATGTCACATGTGGAATCATTCTGCGCAAGTGCTCCTTCTTATTACTAAATGTTTCACCTCTTGCAGATGTGGTTGGAATTTTGTTTTGACAGTTTCTGGATTTCCCAAGAAGAGAGAGAGAGAATCTGACAATGTGTTCAATAAAGCCATACCTTGGAAGTCGAACGGAATCTGTTCCAGAAGTCTGTTCGACTTCCAAAACATTCGGAAACCAAGGAAGCTCTTGCAGCCAATCGAAAGCCACAGAAGCCGCGTTGGACATTCGGGTTCCAAAGAACGTTCGCAAACCGGGACACTAACTTCTGGGTTTGTGGCGTTCAGGAGCCAAAACATTCAACTCGCAAGGCATTTGGGATCAAAGGTATGTCTATATTCATTAGGCTATAAGTAAAGGTAAAGGTACCCCTTCCTGTACGGGCCAGTCGTGTCCGACTCTAGGGTTGTGCGCCCATCTCACTTAAGAGTCCGTGGGCCAGCGCTGTCCGGAGACACTTCCGGGTCACGTGGCCAGCGTGACGAAGCTGCTCTGGCGAGCCAGCACCAGCACAGCACACGGAAACGCCATTTACCTTCCCGCTATAAAGCGGTACCTATTTATCTACTTGCACTTAGGGGTGCTTTCAAACTGCTAGGTGGGCAAGAGCTGGGACCGAAAGATGGGAGCTCACCCCGCCATTGGGTTTCGAACCACCGACCATACGATCGGCAAGCCCTAGGCGCTGAGGTTTTACCCACAGCGCCACCCACATCCCCATTAGGCTATATCCAATGTTATATCACAGCCAGGGAAGACCCACTGACAAAAATGGATATGGGTAACTCAGGCCCATTAATTTCAAGGAGTCTACTCTGCTTAAAACTTAGCTAGCTGACTGGCCACTATTGCAGCCCGTGTTTTGTTAGCCCAAAAATGGAAAACGAGCGAGGCAACTTAAGCTGACGGAATATTGTGCAGCTTTCAAACTTAACATATAGAATAAAAGAACAAAAAGAACATCTGATTAGAGAAGATTGGAACATGTTTATTGAATATATGTGAAATACACTCAGAGTCGCAAAGTGACTTCATGCTCTTTATTCAGCTCATAGTGGTGAGGAGGAATGAATTAATGTCCCCTCACAGTATCTGCTTTATATACATTATTTACACAATGGGCTGCACATGATTGGCTAATTCTGGAATTCTACTGTAAGCCAATCAGGTTGTGGATTCACTTCTATCTGGAGCAGGACTGGGTGGTTCCTGCCAACCAATCATACTGCTACATTGTTCTAGGACCAATCAGACTGCTGCATTCTGAATCCTATTGTTCTAGGACCAATCAGACTGCTGCATTTTGGATCCTATCGTTCTACGACCAATCAGACTGCTGCAGTTTGGATCCTATTCAACTCAGTACATAACACCATGGGAGGGTTGTGTACACTTAGAAACATTGCCAGCATTAAGATGAATTCAACAGTGTAAATAAGTTTTGATGGATGTAATTATGGAATACTGAATGGTTTAGTTTATGTAAAAAATGCAGAGATTTATGATATGCAAAATGAACCTTGGAAAGTGAAGAAGGGGGAGTCATTGATATTTTAAGGATGTTTAAATGAGTATTCTAAATTGTAAATTTTATGTATATATATATGAATGAACTTAAATGCCTACATCCCACTAGATGGCCCACCAGGGGCCGTCAATGGGTCCAACAGCAGAGGAAGAAGTTTTCCTCTTCTCTCTCACTAACTCTAGAACTCAGGGGCATCCTGTGATGCTCTGTGTTGGGAGATTCAGGACAGACAAAAGAAAGTAGAAAGGAAAGAGCATTATTGATTAAAATAAAGCAGGCATAGCTTAAGTTGTCATCAAACCAGTTCGCAAAGACCCTCATGGTCAGATAGAATTCCTAAGCGTTTGTTGCTTACTGGTTTGAGAAGGAAATATGCAGTTAACTTGTGAAGCTGGCTACTGCAAGGGGTAGTGATGGTCAGGAACATGGATGTACTTAAAGGAGGATTAGACAAATTCATGAAAGAGAAGGCTAAGTTCTTCCTCTACAGTTAAAGGCAGCATGCTTCCAAATGTCAGCCGCTATGAGCTTTCTCAGGCACTGCTTGCGGGTGTCCCAAGAGGCATCTGTCAGGAATGAGCCAGCTCCCAGTGTAATTTTGCATCCGGCTGCTGAATACAGTCAGGAACAGAGAAGTTTGGAGTCGACGCCGGCTGAGCAGAGCACACAGCTGCCAGCATCAACTCCCTCTAACCTTGGATGGCCAGTTGCCAAGGGAACAACTGAGAGCGGGCTGGAAAACAGCCAAAGGTCTCAAAAAGGCTTGAACAGCCACACAGACAGTTTTTCGGAATAGGAAGAGGCTGTAGCTGACAAAAAAGTCCAAGGCAGAGGTGAACTGGGGGGCTGCTAGACAGGAAGCAAAATAAGAGACGTAAAGGTCGAAAGTTCAATATCTTCTGTCGACACCAGAAGAAGTCTTCAGAAGGGTCATCTTGAGTGATAATGCCGGTGGCTTGGCTAGAGCCATCCGGAGTTATCTGTTTGTATTTACAATAAATCCTCCTTTTTAATTACCTACGCTTACTGTGTTATCAAGCTGGGAACCTGGACTCTTAACAGCATCTACCTGGTCATTTTTGAGAACAGTATGCTAGACTAGGTGTGGCCATTGGCCTGAATCTGAAGGCTTTTCTTATGTCCAGCACATTGACTTTAATAAATTAGACTGTGCCAAACATTTGATCTGACTTTCAGTTTTTTTAATGTTATGATTGGGAGAGCAGGGCATGAAAAAGAATATGCCTGCACAGAAGGGGAAGACTACCAGCGCAGGACAAAATGGGCCATTTATTTCTATATACCTTTTAAGAAATCTGCTACGTGCTGCAAACATTTCCTTGCAGCTGGAAATTCAAATGGCCCCAGGCCAAAAGATACAGTTATTCCATGGAAACCATCCTGAAGATGATGCCATGTCACCGGCACACCATTGTCCTCTAGACGTTTCTTGTATAACAGTCCGTCGTCCCGGATAAGATCATACTCAAAGGTTAAAATGAAAGTCTCAGGGAGCTGGCAGATGATGTTATCCTCCGCTAAGAGGGGGGAAAACATTGTCTCAAAACCTCGTTTGCAGAGTTCATGAAGCTTTTCAGAAAATGGAGGAGGTACTGCCGGGACATAGCCCCTGCCCTTAAACTCTTCTGGGATGTTGTCAGCACTAATCCATTTCCGGTGCTTCAGCCATATATCTGCAGAGACATGGGCGCCCTTTATGATTCCATCTACATTGATCATCTTCCCTGTGAGATACCGGAAACCGTGTTTGACGGCCCGTTTCCTGAACAACAGAGGAATGGAACGGTTTAGCTGATAGGAAGGCAAATTGAAGTCCACTGCTTGGAGGAAAGGGTAGACCAGGAACTGAGCTCGCACTCTTGGGAGATCCTTCCTTGCCACTAGTTGTTGACAGACAGCTGCAGCAATCGTGCCCCCGCCACTGTCCCCTCCAATGGCAATTCGGTTGGGGTCCACTCCGTATTCCTTTGCATGCTTCAAAAAGTGGATTGCAGCAGTACGGCAGTCCAGTACTTGAGTTGGATACAGATGCTCAGGAGCTAACCGGAAACTTACATGAAAGAGAGAGATTTTATAAATTCAACAGTGTACATTGCATAGAAAATGAGCATGTTTCTTCATGGCATATTGAAGGTGTGTATGGGGTGTGTGTCTTTTTTTACCCCGTGGGGCAAATTCCTGTCTGTGCAACCTTCTGGGGACTACATGATGGGTGGAACCAGAGCCTAAGCAGACATAAAATGCAAAGTTTATCTTTGTACTCGTAGGCTACTTCCTATGAACACCACACATTCCTCCAATTTTGCAAACTATGCACATTCCAGCCAGGCAGATGAAGCATGTGTGTGTGCGCGCACAAAACAGGGACTATGGAGGTGGTCATCTGGGGTGAGTTCTGAGGGACAGAGTGCTCCATTCAGCCCGCATCCCTGAGGTTTCCAACCCTGGTCTATTGCTTTGAATTTTCAATCTATCTGGGTTTTGTTTTAATCTCCCAGTTTAGGGCCACTGTTTTTAATTCTCTCATCAAAATAAAGCACCCTCAGATTATACTAGTATACTGTGGAGCTAAATAAACGCCACAGCTCATCTCCAACTAAGAGTAAAACAGTGGAAATCTGGAAAGAAAAGTTGCTGATTTTCCTGGACATTTTGTCAATTTCCACCCCGACATTGCTGCCGATTGCAATATTTTGGATATGTCTGAGAAATTCCAGACATATGGCAAACCCTAGAACTCCAAAAAAATAAGGTAAAGCTGAAATATGAAAACAACAATAGGGTTAAGGGGTAAAGGTAAAGGACTCCTGACAGTTAAGTCCAGTTGCGAAGGACTCTGGGGTTGCAATGCTCATTTCACTTTACTGGCCAAGGGAGAGACGTTTGTCTGCAGACAGTTTTTCCATGTCATGTGTCTAGCATGACTAGGCCACTTCTGGTGAAACCAGAGCAGCACACGGAAACGCCGTTTACCTTCCCGCCAGAGCGGTACCTATTTATCTACTTGCACTTTGATGTGCTTTCGAACTGCTAGGTTGGCAGGAGCTGGGACCAAGCAACGGGAGCTCACCCCGTCGTGGGGATTCAAACCACTGACCTTCCAATCAGCAAGCCCTAGGCTTATTGGTTTAGACCATAGCACCACCCACTTCCCAAGAAGGGTTAAGGATTACCTATGTATATTCTGAGGTATTCTTGCAAATTGTGCTATGCCATTTTGATGTCTGTTTCTACTTCAATTAAAATGAAACAAAAATATCTATATGACACTGAGGAGAGAGAGAAATGATAGTTGTGGACTGAGATTCTATAAGATTTTACAGGAATTTTGCTCCTCTCTTTCTTTTCATGCTCCACCTTGGGTAGCATTGGAGAAGAAATTCCAGTTCAGTTCACCTCTGCAGATAAACACACCTAATTTGAAGTTTCCGTACACAGTGCACAAACAGAAACACAATCATCCTTTGAAACATACACAGTGCAGTTTTCCAGCCAAGGAATGTATAGAACTAAATGCTTTACTGGGGTAAAGTGGGCATAAAAATGCATATATATATTCTTGAAAATAACATACAAAAATAAGGGTGAATTCAAACAAGAATTCAAACAGTTTTTATGTGGACTCTTTTTTAAAGGCAAGCTTATGTGGAGAACTGAATTTAAGACTTAAGCAAAAGGAAGAAACTGAGAGAAAATGAAACTAGAGGCCAGGGGTCAGCAATTTTTTTCATCAGGGGGGGGGGCGGTCCACTGTCCCTCAGACCTTGTGTGGGGCCAGACTATATTTTGAAGGGGAAAAAACCGAATGAATTCCTATGCCCCACAAATAACCCAGAGATGCATGTTAAATTAAAGCACACATTCTACTCATGTAAAAACATGCTGATTCCCAGAACATCCACAGGCTGAATTGAGAAGGCGATTGCGCTGGATCTGGCCCCCGGGCCTTAGTTTGCCTACCCATGAACTAGCCCACCGGTCCACACTAGGGGTAGGAGAGGTTCAGAGGTTTCAGATCATTCCCTGAAAGTGGCTGCGCTACAGATGCTACAGATGATAAAAGCTACAGATGATGCAATATGCACTTGAATACGACTTTTTGAGAATCACAACTGGGGAGAGGGCTGTTGTACTTGGTTTCTGCTTGCTGGCTTCCCATGGGCAACTGGTTGCGAACAGGATGTTGGATTAAATGGGCCATTCACTGACCTGATCCAGCAGAACTCATCCTATGATTGGGGCCTAGAACATAAAAAATATCCAAATGCAAAACGGAATGTCCATTTGAGAGGTTGGCCAAATCGCTATGTAAATTTTAGCAGGCTTCCTCCAGGCTCAGGTCTTAGGAAGGATTAGAAGCTGAGGGGACTCTCACACACCCCTTTTTTACAAAGAGAATGTAAGCACTTACTTGACATTCACAACCACTGACTCACTTTGGTGGGCAATATAGCAGCATGTTCTTTCAAAGGCTCCTGGGGGGTGAAAACACACACACACACAGTCAACAGCTATAGGGGGCAGGGAGCGTCCATAACAAAATTTCCTGGTCATTCATATTGAAATCATTTTGAGTTACAGCCAGCGTTAGCCCTCCTCAAAGTAAATCCATTGAATAAATGAATGAACTTTATTACAGTCACAGACCAGGATAAAAAAAACAAAAACAACATATAAATAAAATAGCAGTTAGGATTTTTTTTTAAACTGATAATTGTTAGAGCAGATAAGGACAAAGAAACAAGCATAGGATAAAAACATCTGAATAAAATACAAGGATTATGGATGGATAAAAACTGATAATTAAAACAGATAAGAACTAAAAACAAATAAAAACATGCAGTTAAAACAACTGTAAGAGCATAAGAACTAAAAGATTTGCAGTTAAAACAACTATAAGAGGCTGCAGAGTAGAAGCCTCTGAAATAGAAGACACTCACAACATTAGAAACTTATGTGCAAATATGGTTTAAACAGACAATTAAAACAATGTACAACAATAAATTTAGAAACAATGTACAACAATAAACTATCCCAGGGAGTTGACTCACAGTCACCCATGGAACCGAGTTTGGGGATTTTCATGCCAGACTATTTTGAATTGGGCGATGGTCTGCGCCTACAAATATGTAGACAGAATCTGGCGACCATCCAAGTCATCTTCTGATCTTTGCCCAACAGCAAAAGGTCAAATTTTTGCTTTTGCGGGAGGTCGGCGAGCCTCACCAGTAGGGGATCAATGATCTTACTACGTGCCTCTTCATAAAAGGGACATCTAAAGAACAAGTGTTCTGGGCTTCCTATCACTCCCAAAGGACAGGTGCAAAGTCTCTGAGCATAGGGGGCTTTTCTAAAGGCTCCATCCAGGACCGGAGAGGGAAGAGCCGAGCTTCTGGCGAGTGTAAAGGCCCTTCTTGCATTTCTAGATACGAGAAAGAAGAGATATGCTGCCAGTGTGGCTATATCTCTCTCGATTTCTCCAATTTTATAGTCGGGGCACCTTGCGCAGTCCTGTTGTCTCTTGGTGTCTAATATTCTTTGCCCGACTGTGGCTTTTGCCTGGCCCAAGCCCAGACTTAGAAGGGCTTGAGGGGCAAAACCCAGTTTCTGGAGGGTGTTCAGGACTGCAGTCTGCCAGCCTGACTGGAATTGGCCGCAGAGGATCAGTGGGGCTATCCCTCGGGGGAGCAGACTCAATGTCAGCCATTTGTAGATTGATGTTAGGCCAGGGGTCTGCAACCTTTAAGACAAAAAGAGCCACTTGGACCTGTTTCCGAAGAAAAAAAACCTGGGAGCTGCAAAACCGGGAAGGTGATGTCGGGACGGTGCGTGACTAACGCACGCCCTGCCCCCATGCGACGTCAGAGCCAGTACAGCGCCCGCCACAGTGGGGAGTGTCGGGGCGCACAATGCACCTCCTCCCCTCGCTAGTATCCGCCCCAGAGCCGCGGCAAAGGTGTAAAAGAGCCACATGCGGCTCCGGAGCCGTGGGTTGCTGACCTCTGTGTTAGGCAGATGCTAGCCTCCACTCTCATCATCCCCATTTCCAATCTCACCCAGGCCTCACTATACCCTGCCTTTGTTGACCTGAAAGCAGCCTTTGATACACTCTCCAGAACCAGACTTTGGGACAGACTACAGGGTACCAATATAGATAGAAGGCTCTTGCTCTAAAAAAAAAAAGTAAATCCATTAAAATTAACAGATATGACTAATTTGGGTCTATTTATCTTATTTTACTTATTTATTGAATAAAATTTTTAAAAAAGCAAAACAAAACCCTGAAACCTAACGAACCTACTCTGGGAGAAACTTAGTTGGATTGAACCAAATAAATAGAAATAGAAACAGAAACAGAAACAGAAACAGAAACAGAAACAGAAACAGAAACAGAAACAGAAACAGAAATAATAGAAATAGAAATAGAAATATTATATAATATAAACAGAACCAAGGCTCAGTCCACATTTCTGCTTAGTTATTTCTGACCATTTCTGGAACCTCTTTTCAAATCATTTGGCGTACAAAGCAGAAACACGCTCTTTGGCATTTTAAGGATTTTTCATTGACCATTAAGGCTGGTGAGGATACAGAATTGGTCACCAGTGTGAATGGATTTCTCTGTCTCATTTTCTTGTAATAGAATCCCATCCTGCCATGGGAATTTAACTTGAGCTACATACAGGGGCAGTACAAACCACTCCCACCACCCTCCATGGCAAACATTTCAGGACTCTCAAATTATCCTAGAACAATATAGTTTTAAGATGCTTTCAAAGAACTTACGCATTGTTCCGAAGAGAGCAATACCTCCATGAAAATACATCACTCCTCTCCTGTTCTCAGCAGGTGATGTTTGGGGCCAGTGCACCCTGACTGGCACCCCATCAAAAACCAGGTCCTTTATTATCAACCCTTGGTAGTGTTTTGGTGATATCCAAAAATCTAAGATCCTCCAGATCATATACCTGTGGCAAATGCCAAGTTTTTCCAGGAGCAGCCCCTATTTGGACCAAAACATTTAGCATTTATGATCCGCTTCAGATCTTTTTGCATTCACAGTGAAAAGCCCAAAGCTCAACCTCCCACCATGGAGAGAACCAGAACTGAGAGGCAGAGAAATGCCAACGTCCACCTTAGGTAAAGGTAAAGGGACCCCTGACCATTAGGTCTAGTCGTGGCCGACTCTGGGGTTGCGGCGCTCATCTCACTTTATTGGCCAAGAGAGCCGGCGTACAGCTTCTGGGTCATGTGGCCAGCATGACTAAGCCGCTTCTGGCGAACCAGAGCAGTGCACGGAAACACCGTTTACCTTCCCACCGGAGTGGTACCTATTTATCTACTTACATTTTGACGAGCTTTCAAACTGCTAGGTTGGCAGGAGCAGGGACCGAGCAACGGGAGCTCACCCCGTCATGGGGATTCGAACCGCCGACCTTCCAATCGGCAAGCCCTAGGCTCTGTGGTTTAACCCACAGCGCCACCCGCGTCCTGACTTAGAATGGCACAAATCAATCACATCTTTCCCCCTTGCCAGCCCTGCCCCTAACAGTTGGGATCACTCTCATTTCCCGAATCTCTTCTGGCTTTACCCACTTTTTGTCACCTGTAGTGATAAATAGGGATGGGGGAAATTGAATTTGTTTGCCTTTTAACAACAACAACAACAACAACAACAACAACAACCCTACCTAAACGTCTTACCTAATGACGTATGAAAATGCATCACATTAAGGTCAATTGCTTGCAAATACGTTTATTAGTCACAACTGAGCACAAATAATAGGCGGGATATTAGATGCTTAGGAGCCAAATCCTAGGGGCCAAGATCCCTACCCTAAGATATTGGAAGGGGCCAAAACACCCCCCCATCAGGTTGATGGGCTTTCAAATATGTCACATCCCAATATTTTATTCAAGTTGGCACCCCTGAAGAAGTATGTACTAAAATGCTGGTGCATTTTCACAAGGATTAACATTTAATATTAAGAGGGGGTGGGGAGAAATGGAGAGAAACCAAACCTGAACACTTCTTTAAAAAGTTGGGCTGGGCAGGATGAGTAGCAGGATGGAGCACAGGATTCAGAATCAAAATGCAATGGAAAGAGAGGTGGGTTTTCCTCTTTAGTTAGGAATGTTCTAACACCACAGTAGGATACAGTCCTCTTTTTATGCTCCTCCTGATCACAGCCGTATTTACCCGGGGGTGCAAGGGGTGCGGGGCACCTGGGCGCTGAATTCTGGGAGGCGCCAGGTGCCTGCCGCTGAAGCCGCCTAAGCTCTTAACTATCTACCTGTTATGAAGTAATAAATAATTTTGATGAAGCTAGAAAAACAAAATACATACCGGATTTTTCGCTCTATAACACGCACCCAACCATAACACGCACGTAGTTTTGAGAGGAGGAAAATCCGCAGGCATGCCACCCGTAGGCATTCCCTCCATAACACGCACAGACATTTCCCCTTACTTTTTAGGAGGAAAAAAGTGAGTGTTATGGTGCAAAAAATACGGTATATACCTAGGTATTACCGAAATGTATACCTACTGTTTCACTAAAGGATTTTGTGCACTCGTTTACCAAAGACAGCGGCGTTTACCAGCGGCGCCGCTTGTCATTTACAACAGTGGCACTTGTCAGACTCAAAGGCAACGCTTGTCATTCACAATGGTGCTGTGCACGCAAAATTAACTCTTACATCAAAATATTATGGTATGTATTGCATTGAGCTGCTATGCGGCAGCGGCACCTTTGACACAACTGATGTGTCTCCTAAGCAGGTGCCTAAACAATACTTATGTTTAAGTGTGGTGGTGTTGTGTACTTAAGTATAAGTGTATTGTAAATAAATGAGCAAATAAAAAAGTTTGTTTCTTTTTTCTCCCTTCTTTCATAAACAAGAGATAAGGCATAAGCGTGGTGTCTGACATAAGCATAATAAAAGTTAATTTGGGGGCTCAACTAAATTTGGGGGTGCTGAGCGAATCTTTGCACCCCAGCAGCACATATGCTAAAGACGGCCCTGCTCCCGATGGAAACACGCCGATGGGGACAGATATAACCCTGCTTTAAGCCATTTACATACTGTCTTCTCTTGTATATTAGTTTCTACAAAACTCAATGACTAAGCTATTTAGGGACAAAACATCAGATTACTGGAACAACGTCTGAGCACTGAACCACTGATATATCACAAGTGGACTCTTTATTACTGCATTTGCAGAGGGAGAGACTTGTAACACTGTAAATATGACAGTTGGACGGAATTCGAGTAAGTGCTCTGAAAAGAAAAACACTACTCAGGCTGCATGCAAGAAAACCCCCCCAAAAAACCTCATTTGCTTGAAGTGTGGAAGGCATTGTCACAATGTGGTTGGGGGGTGGCGATATTAGAGAAGGGCAGAGTAATTCACAAGACACAAGTTGGAACTCAAAGATGCTCCCTCTTCCCTTGACAGACACAGGCAGTCTGTATCCCGTACAAGTTGCTCAGTTAGAGAAAATGATCATACACACACTTACCAGTCCGAAGAGATATCCCGAAGCCATACTTATAATTTGTAATTTTGCACCATGGGTGATTCCTGGAGGAATGTGGGTCCTGGTGAGATGGTAATAAACTCCCCATGCAAGCAGCAAAGAATGGATTAAAATGGCCACATATAATGTCAGCATCCACAGATTTTCACCAAATGCCATTCTCCTTAAGCGAAGAAGCACCGAAGAAGGGAATTTCCTTGTAGCCGACGCAGGTGACTTTGGCATGGAAGTACTTCATGCCTTGTGAAACATAGCATCCCTTGCCATCCCACACAGATCTCAGGTGATAGGGGGAAAACTAATCAGTTTAATAGTCAGGTCACACATTCCAGGCCATCCTTAATTCTATAATATCACAGCTATTCTTCAGACGGGAAGTATGGGTGTGTCAGGAAAGATGAGTGCTGTGTGGCTGGAATAATGGAGCCAATCCTGCCCAGTCAGTTGCTCTTGCCAAAGCCCAATTGCTGCTCATACAACTCCAACTGCTTTTAGAGTTGGTTAACTTTAGAATTTAATCCTTACGCTGAAGCACAAACCCCTCCTGCAAACACAGTGATAACAACACCGTGCGGCTTTTATTAAGTCACTTGGCTACAGTAATATGTTTAAAACCGACAGATTCTGAAGTGTAATAGATCCAGCGTGAGCATTGCACTACATGTTTCTTTCACAAAGATGTCAGAGCTGAATACAGCACTAGCCATCAATCCAGGAACAAATGCACTGGAATAGAAGAAATGCAACAAGATAGAATACAACAATTTAGAAAAAGAGTGAACATGAAAGGGGTTCCCACTAGCTCCCAAAAGCATGTGTACAGTTGGATCTAACTATACAGCTCTACATCAGTTTTCTAGAAACTTAACAAAAACACTGGCCAGTACAGTCTTTGGATATTTAGACAAAGGACATCCACCGGACAGTGCTGCTGCAAGGTTACCATCTCTTGGGATGGTGGCTCTCCTGTGAGCCATATCTGATGCCAGGAGAACTCTTTTGAACCAGGAGAAACACAAAGAGGCAGCAACCACACAAATATGCCTTCTCTGGGCTCATCAATGGCTTTGTATCCAGAGCACTCCAATGGACAAATGCTTCGGTTTCTATGTACAGCTGTTCCATGCATGGCACACTGAACTCCACAACGCTGTGGTTGGTGATCTCCTGGGCAGAGACCTGAGGGAACCATCCTTTCTCCCTGTCATATAGCTGCTACCTTAAGTACTAGCCTTCTTCCCTCGGCAGGAGCAAGATAACATTATCTTACCTTTCCCGCCCCGACCTGGCCACAGTGATCCATGCAACGGTCACCTCCAGGCTTGACTACTGTAATTCGCTCTACGCGGGGCTGCCCTTGAAGCTGTCCCAGAAACTCCAGCGGGTGCAGAATGCAGCAGCGAGGCTCCTCACAGGGTCTCTGCCATGGGAGCATATTCACCCAGTGCTTTTCCAGCTGCATTGGCTCCCGGTGGAGTACAGGGTAAGATTTAAGGTGCTGGTTTTGACCTTTAAAGCCCTTCACGGCCTAGGACCCTCATATCTATGGGACGCCTCTCCCGGTATGCCCCACGGAGAGCCTCAAGGTCCATAAATAGCAACACCCTAGTGGTCCCGGGCCCTAAGGAAGTTAGATTAGCTTCAACCAGAGCCAGGGCCTTTTCAACACTGGCTCCGACCTGGTGGAATGCTCTGCCTCATGAGACCAGGGCCCTGCAGGATCTGATTTCTTTCCACAGGGCCTGTAAGACAGAGTTGTTCCACCTGGCCTTTGACTTGGAGCCAATTTGATTCCCCCCCTCTTTCTTTTTCCTTTTCCTTTCTCCTCCTGTGATGAGGCTGCATTTTAATATTTTAATGTTTCAATATTTTAATTGTTGTATTTTAATCTTGTTTTTAAACTGCATTCATTCAACTTGTTTTTATCATTGCTTGTTAGCTGCCCTGAGCCCGGCCTTGGCTGGGGACAGCGGGGTATAAATAAAAATTATTATTATTATCAAGTGGAAGGGAATCTCATCTGTCTGCTTCACCAGGTGAACTTATGGAATTGCCCCCCACCTGAGCTCTCCACCCATGTCTTATTTGTGCATCAAAGTCATGATCCATCGGTGCAATCACTCGGGTATTCTGTGTCCACAGCAGTCTTCTGTTTGCCTTCACTGTCCTTGCTCATGATCACTCAGACACATGGTTTCTGTGCAAAGTACAACTTGAATCTGGCTCGGGAGCATCTGGGTTTTCAGCTTTCTCTACTGATAGCTAGCTGAGTGTGGCATAGCTGAGGGCTGGGCAACTCTCCTCGCTATTTTTCTTGGTGATAATCTGTAAGAGAAGCATAGCTAACATGAAGAGGTAGCAGTTTCCACATTTAGAGCCCTTCTGGACTGCCTCCCTTTTGCCATGCTCAAGGAGAGGTCCCCCCCCCCTGTTTTCAGCAGCCACAGGGAAGCAAAAATCAGTGGGGAATTCTTAATTTTTCTGAAATCCAGCTGCTTCTGCAGTGCATGTTCCAATAGTGGCCATTAGTAAAATAGGGACCTCTCCCCAATTACATGGTGTTCACCAGGAGCATGGAAAAAGACAAGAAATTTTCATGGGTGTACATGTGTACAAAGAACACCTAAATCATTAAAGACAAACATATCACATTTCCGTCACCACAAACGGATGTGGCCCAGACTAATTCATGCAGTTGTGGTGCAGGTATACATTTAATGCAGATTGTAATGCCAACACTAAATAAGTCAGAAGGATGGAGGAAATGGGTGGGATGGGAGGTTGTGTTATATTCTTGTGTAATCTTCTCCCACAGAAATTTAGGGAAAACCCAGCCTCTGCTCATCTGCTGAGCTATGTGTGGAGTTTTATAATTTGTGTCTATTCTGATAAACTGTGGAGATCAGGCAGGCTTGATAGGATGGAATGTCCTGCTTTGCCCTCCCGAAATGTTGGACGGTATGTGATTCTGTTTCCTTATGTAATTGTAATGATCTCAGGCAGGCAAACATGCTCTGGTAAGAATGAATCAGTCTCTGGCAGTTTTATGGTACGTTTATTTACAATTAACACCAAGCTAGGGGCTCCGAGCTTGCCACTCTTAGCTATGAGTTGGTCACTCTGAGTCTGCCCCTTTTGCAGCACAAAGGGAGTTAGGGGGAGGCAGGTGGATGCTATCTAGAGACTGTGAATCTGTTAACTCTCTCTCTCTTCTGGTGTTTCTTCTGCTAGCTGTTCTCTATCCAGTGTATCCCAGCTTCTGCCTTCAGAACTATGCCCCTCCGCAAACCACTGTTCCAAATCTATACTGTCCTCCTGCTCCTGAGAAGATTCAGGATCAGTGTGAGGGGTGGCTCCCACCATTCTTCCTTGGTGCAGCCCTCCTCAGAATGGTCCCTGAAAGTGCCAGGGCTCTATCAGGATGTTGGCGTCCTCCTGCCTCTTTCCAAGGAGACACCAGGGGAACATTTAGGGGACTAGCCTAGTCCCCTTAGTCCATTGACCACACACCACTGATGTCAATATTAAATAGCACCAGATATAAGAGAGTCCCAGGTGAGACAGAGACAATACAAATCAAAAGCATTTGCAGATGAGGCAGTGATTTCTGTAGAAGAACCAATAGTGTCAATTCTGAAAGCATTAGGAGAGATAAAAGTTTTTGGAGAAATAGCAGGTCTTAAGATTAACCAAGATAAAACCAAGCTCCTGGTAAAAAAACATGAATGACGAGAGTAAAAATGAATTGCAAATATATATGGATATAAAATTTACAGTATGTTACGGTTTAAGAGAAAATTATAATGTTATATAGATGGTACCGAACACCTAGTAAATGGGGCAAAAAATGTATAAATAAAAGTCAAATAGATGTTGGAAATGTAAAGAGAAAAAAAGCACCTTTTTCACATGTGGTGGTCTTGTAATAAGGTTAAAGCTTACTGGAAAATGCTATATAATGAATTGAAAAAGATAACATTCATTTAAAAAAACCAGAAAGAAACTTTTCTTTTTGAAATTATAAGATTAGAACTACCCAAACAGTATAGAAATTTATTTATGTATGCAACTACAGCTGCAAGAATATTATTTGCCCAAAAGTGGAAGGATGAAGAGGCCCCAACAAAAGAAGATTGGATACAAAAACTAATGGAGTATGCAGAAATGGTGAAACTTATCGGAAGAATAAGAAATCAAGACTACAACAGAAAACAGAATGAACAGAAAAACGTTTTTTGCTCCATCAGAGTCTGCAGAGCTGGTGCAGAAAACCTGAAGAGACAATACTGAAACAAACAAGGGAGGAACCTAGGAATAGGATAAACTCTTAATTCCTCATAATTCCAATGGCCTTCATCTGAAAAGACAGCATTGGGCAATTCCGACTGCTCCGTCTGGAAGATATTCCTGCCCTTAATTGAAGATTAGATGCTGTACAACCAGGTCAACATGCCATTATCCCTGAATTATGTGGGCATAAAGCAGCAGGGTTTAATGGACCAAAAGTTCACCTAGATGAAAATGTAAACATGTTTTTAAGGATTGCAGTTGTTGGAAATTAACGTAGATACATTGGGTCAGTCAACCTGGCCTAGGGGATCAAACTAGGCCAATTTGATTTGAGATCTGGGCTCTGTCTGGAATCCAGTGCACAGCCATATTTGTCATGGAAGGATCACCTCATGGCGAGGTATGGATTGGTTGTGACTGACTCTCCTCACAGGGGTGGTGAACTAGTAAAGGTAGTCCACCGGAAAAACCTCAGGGATTTCTGAAGGCTCTGAGGTATTTTCCAGGCAGCACAACTGGTGCTCCTTTTGAGACCCTAGTTTCAGTGTGGAATGTTGGGATGGAGTGGGTCGTTGACATTATTGCACCAAAGCATCTTGAGGACTCCAGGAAGCTCCTTAGATTTCTGAGCAGCCCTGGGCAATAAAGCGGGCATGATTGCGCCAAAGGGCAGGTGGCATAAGTCTCTGCAAGAATCCAAGAGAAAAGAAGAAGAGGAGGAGGAGGAGGAGTTTGGATATGATAACCCACTTTATCACTACCCAAAGGAGTCTCAAAGCGGCTAAGAATCTCCTTTTACCTTCCTCCCCCACAACAAACACTCTGTGAGGTGAGTGGGGCTGAGAGACTTCAGAGAAGTGTGACTAGCCCAAGGTCACCCAGCAGCTGCATGTAGAGGAGCGGGGACGCGAACCCGGTTCACCAGATTACGAGTCCACTGCTCTTAACCACCACACCACGCTGGCTGAGGTACGGTCACATAGCCTACCATACAGCAGTGATGAAAGCAAATATGTTGTGTCCTTCAGCCTCTAAAGCACCCTCAGTGATTACCCAGCAAAACTGTTTATAACACATATAACACAACACCAGCCTTAAAATACCTACATTGGCTCCCAGTATCTTTCTGAGCACAATTCAAAGTGTTGGTGCTGACCTTTAAAGTCGTAAATGGCTTCGGCCCTGTATACCTGAAAGAGCATCTTCACCCCCCCATCTTTCATCCCAGACATGGAGGTCCAGCTCCGAGGGCCTTCTGGTGGTTCCCTCACTGTGAGAAATTAGGTTACAGGAAACCAGGCAGAGGGCCTTTTCAGTAGTCATGCCCAACCTGCAGAACGCCCTCCTGTCAGATGTCAAGCAAACTATCAGACAAAGAAGACACCTGAAGGCAGCCCTCTATAGGGAAGTTTTTAATGTTCGATGTTTTATTGTGTTTGATGTGGTGGCTTCTTCTTCTTACTATTATTATTATTATTATTATTATTATTATTATTATTATTATTATCATCATCATCATCATCATCATTATTATCATTAGTATTAATAAATTATTATTTATTTAATAATTAATAATTAATAATTAATAATTAATAATTAATAATTAATAATTAATAATTAACAATTAATAATTAATAATTAATAATTAATAATTAATAATTAATAATTAATAATTAATAATTAATAATTAATAATTACTGATTACTGATTAATGATTAATGATTACTGATTAATAATTGATAGTTAATCTTAGCAACAACAACAACAACAACGGGTGCCGATTCTATTTTATTTATTAATCTGGTGCTGAAGTGACTTCAAAGCAATCCATTACAATCTATTGCAGCCCAAAGGATGTTCCCTCTGGAATTTGTTACACACACACACACACACACACACACACACACACAGTGCACACACATACACATGAATTTGCAAATCTTTTCTTGGCTACGCAGAGCTTAAATACGTGACCTTTCACACACCCTTTCAAAGACATGCATTGGAGAGGATCCCTAACTCGACAGAGAAAGAGAGAGGGAGGGGGACCTGAAATACAAGGCAAAACCATTATCAGTATTGGATATAGCATTTTACACTGGAATATGGGATATTCTTATTTTATACAGGACAGGTGGTAACCCTACTATGCTGTGCAGGATTTAAGTTGGATTTAGTTTTTATATATATATGTTTCATCAGGATTCATTCTTTGCACAGTGTTTCAGTGTTTTTATATAAAGGTAAAGGTACCCCTGCCCGTACGGGCCAGTCATGTCTGACTCTAGGGTTGCGTGCTCATCTCGCTCTAGAGGCCGTGAGCCGGCGCCGTCCGAAGATACTTCCAGGTCATGTGGCCAGCGTGACGAAGCTGCAGCTGGCGAGCCAGCACCAGCGCAGCACACGGAAACGCCGTTTACCATCCCGCTATAAAGCGGTCCCTATTTATCTACTTGCACTTAAGAGTGCTTTTGAACTGCTAGGTGGGCAGGAGCTGGGACTGAACGACGGGAGCTCACCCCGCCGTGGGGATTCGAACCGCTGACCATATGATTGGCAAGTCCTAGGCACTGAGGTTTTACCCACAGCACCACCCGCGTCCCATATATATATATATATATATATATATATATATATATATATATTTGCTTTCGTAGATTTTCACGGGTACAGGAATGCAGGTTTTGGTGTCTTCGGGTGTCTTCCCGTGTAAGAGTCGGGGTGTCTGTGCGACGTTTCGACGAGGTCTCACTCGTCATCTTCAGGCTGGTGCTTTCGGCTTCTTGTTACTGGAACAGAGCAGAGTCTGGTGTTTGAGTTCCTATAAATACTGTTGAGGGGTGTGGTGTATAGCCTCCAACGTTCTGGGCAGAGAGGAAGTTCCTAGATTAGTGTGCCTTTTCTTCTTTTGTTCCTTAATTACTTGAGGGATATCAAAAAGAAACACCCCCCAAAAACCAAGACACAGAAGAAAACAATGGCATGGCCCTCCTTCCTTATATCAAGGGCACTACAGACAAAATCAGCAAAATCCTCCATAAACACAATATCAAAACAGCCTTCTGCACCAACCAAAAAATAGCCAATATCCTCAGAAACCCAAAAGACAAAATCCAGCTGGAAAACCAAGGGGTCTATGAAATACCCTGCAAAGTCTGCCCAGCCACGTACATTGGACAAACAAACAGACGAATAAATGCACGTATCGCAGAACACAAAAATGCCGTCAAAAAAGAAGAAAAAACTTCCTCTCTTTTCCAACACATGAAAGAAACAGGACACGAAATTAATTTTGCAGATTCCAAATTGCTCTTTAACATGGAACATCACCACAAGAGAATAATCATGGAAGCCATCGAGATAGAGAAACACCCTCACAACATGAACAAGCGTGACGACACGTCCCGCCTGCCAGACATCTGGAAATTAGCCCTCCCCACAAAAACCGACACCAGAACCAGAGGCACACAGAACGCCGTCACCAATCAACCACACCAGACCCAAACCCAGACCCTCTCCACAGACATATTACAGACTCCATCCAGTAGCCAAACTATAGTGGCACCTCCGGATGCTGCACCCCCCTGCAATCCCTACACAGATCTGGCTGGCACAAGGCACAAAACCACAGCTCGCCCCTATACACGAAGCCAAGCCAGAGCACAACTAAATGCAGCACAGCCATCTTCTCAGAAAAACTCTTCACAAGCTCAAGAGGTCAAGACACGAAAGCTTTAGCAACTAATCTACACTTAATGACCCACCCAGTGGTATTCAGAATATCACTCATGAAATCACCCAAGATATCCCTCAAGTAATTAAGGAACAAAAGAAGAAAAGGCACACTAATCTAGGAACTTCCTCTCTGCCCAGAACGTTGGAGGCTATACACCACACCCCTCAACAGTATTTATAGGAACTCAAACACCAGACTCTGCTCTGTTCCAGTAACAAGAAGCCGAAAGCACCAGCCTGAAGATGACGAGTGAGACCTCGTCGAAACGTCGCACAGACACCCCGACTCTTACACGGGAAGACACCCGAAGACACCAAAACCTGCATATATATATATATATATATATATATATATATATATATATATGCAGGTTTTGGTGTCTTCGGGTGTCTTCCCGTGTAAGAGTCGGGGTGTCTGTGCGACGTTTCGACGAGATATATATATATCTGTGTGTGTGTGTGTGTGTGTGTGTGTGTGTGTGTGTGTGTGTGTATGCCCTTTTGCAGGTTGTGAAAACAACCATGCCACCAAAAAATGCATTGATGCACACTTGAATGAACTTTATTACGGTCACAGACCAGGATAAAAAACAAAACACACACACAGACACACACAGACACACACATACACTAAAAAAACCCATATAAATAAAATAGCAGTTAGGATTTTTTTAAAAAAACAGATAATTGTTAGAGCAAATGAGAACAAAGAAACAAGCATAGGATAAAACATCTGAATAAAATACAAGATTAAACACGGATAATGGATGGATAAAAACTGATAATTAAAACAGATAAGAACTAAAAACAAATAAAAACATGCAGTTAAAACAACTGTAAGAGCATAAGAACTAAAAGACTCACAGTTAAAACAACTATAAGAGGCTGCAGAGTAGAAGCCTCTGAAATAGAAGACACTCACAGCATTAGAAACTTATGTCCAAATATGGTTTAAACAGACAATTAAAACAATGTACAACAATAAATTTAGAAACAATGTACAACAATAAACTATCCCAGGGAGTTGACTCACAGTCACCCATGGAACCGAGTTTGGGGATTTTCATGCCGGACTATTTTGAATTGGGCGATGGTCTGCGCCTACAGATATGTAGACAGAATCTGGCGACCATCCAAGTCATCTTCTGATCTTTGCCTAACAGCAAAAGGTCAAATATTTGTTTTTGCGGGAGGTCAGCGAGCCTCACCAGTAGGAAATCAATCATCTTATTACGTGCCTCTTCATAAAAGGGACATCTAAAGAACAAGTGTTCTGGGCTTCCTATCACTCCCAAAGGACAGGTGCAAAGTCTCTGAGCATAGGGGGCTTTTCTAAAGGCTCCATCCAGGACCGGAGAGGGAAGAGCCGAGCTTCTGGCGAGTGTAAAGGCCCTTCTTGCATTTCTAGATACGAGAAAGAAGAGATATGCTGCCAGTGTGGCTATATCTCTCTTGATTTCTCCAATTTTATAGTCGGGGCACCTTGCGCAGTCCTGTTGTCTCTCGGTATATAATATTCTTTGCCCGACTGTGGCTTTTGCCTGGCCCAAGCCCAGACTTAGAAGGGCTTGAGGGGCAAAACCCAGTTTCTGGAGGGTGTTCAGGACTGCAGTCTGCCAGCCTGACTGGAATTGGTCGCAGAGGATCAATGGGGCTATCCCTCGGGGGAGCAGACTCAATGTCAGCCATTTGTAGATTGATGTTAGGCAGATGCTAGCCTCCACTCTCATCACCCCCATTTCCAATCTAACCCATGCGTTTGAGACACATCTGGGGACTTGTAGGAGAGCTCTAAGAAGTCTAGATTGAACTTTCTCAAGGGGGGAGAAAGCAGAGGAAGGCAGACCCAAAAAGGAACCATAAAGGAGTTGTGCCAAAGTTTTGGCCTTGTATAATTTTAGAGCTGCAGGGACAAAGAAGCCCCCTTGTGCTCTGAAGAATTTAAGGATACAATTTGTGGTTTTTCCCACTGAACTCCCGATGGAGTTTATGTGTAGTTTATTGGTTCCTGAGGCCTGTACCACCATTCCTAGATACTTGTAGTTTGTGACTTGTTCTAATTTATGGCCTTGGAGTTCCCAGCTTCTAAGCTTTGGTTTTCCCCCAAAAGCGAGTATCTTGGTCTTTTGATAGTTGATTTTGAGACATTCAGATTCACAGTATGCTGTGAGCTTTCTTAGTGCTCTTTTGAGTGCAGTGGGGGTTCTAGAGAGAATTACTGCATCATCAGCATATAGCAGGACTGAAATACTTCTGTCTTCCACTGCCTCCCGCAGTTTGGTCAAACTCATGCTGGTAGTTTCGAGAACACTATCCAACCATCTCGTCCTCTGTCTTCCCCTTCTCCTTGTGCCCCCCATCTTTCCCAGCATCAGGGTCTTTTCCAGGGAGTCTTCTCTTCTCATGAGGTGGCCAAAGTATTGGAGCCTCAGCTTCAGGATCTGTCCTTCCAGTGAGCACTCAGGGCTGATTTCCTTAAGAATGGAGAGGTTTGATCTTCTTGCAGTCCATGGGACTCTCAAGAGTCTCCTCCAGCACCATAATTTAAAAGCATCAATTCTTTGGCGACCAGCCTTCTTTATGGTCCAGCTCTCACTTCCATACATCACTACTGGGAAAACCATAGCTTTTACTATATGGACCTTTATTGGCAAGGTAAATAGTAGAGGGGCCAATAGGCATCCTTGCCTGACTCCTTTGAAGGTTTTAATAGGGTCCATTAGGTGTCCTAGGCGGCTACACCTGACTCTAAGAGCCGTGTTTGCATGCAGTGCCTGAATTAAGAGCAGGAGCCTTCTATCTATATTGGTACCCTGTAGTCTGTCCCAGCGTCTCATTCTGGAGACTGTATCAAAGGCTGCTTTTAGGTCAACAAAGGCTGCGTATAGTGAGGCATGCCCTCCTGATTTGTATTTGTCAATGAGATGTTATAACATTAGGCAGTGATCTGTCGTGGACCTTCCGGGTCTGAAACCTGGTTGTTCTATTGGCCAGGATATCTTCATTCTCTAGCCATTCTGTAAACTTACTAAGGTGGTGCTTTGAGTAGAGTTTACTAATCACACTTAATAGGCTAATCGGCCTATAATTCGCTGGGTCCCCTCTGTTGCCCGTTTTATAGATTGGAACTATTATGGCTGTTCCCCATTCCCTTGGGATGAGGCCAGTGTCATCTATGTAAGTGAAGAGGGTGGCTAAGAAAGGTGCCCACCAATCTGCCTTGATGCACACTTCCAGTGCAAACCTATCAAGGCAGAGCGTGGAAGGCCCGCCTGTAATTCTTACATTTGCTCACCAGGGGGTGCTCCCATAAAGGAGACAATTTGATGCCTCACCAGAAATGTAAGCGCTGGAGAGAAGAGCAATTTCATAAAAGTGCACCATTTTGATGGTGATTCCATTTTGTTTTGAGCCTATGACCTAGCTAAACTGAAAAGGCCTGTGCTTGCCTACCTTTTACAGTACAGGAGAAGTACTGTACATAGTGAATGTCCGTTAAGTTTGCCATGTTTCAAAAAGTGAAAATCCAGATACAAAAGTTGTTGAACTCTTTTTGGCAAAGTTGTTGAGCTGTTTTCGCAAAATCTCAGAATAATTATAATGATGATGATGATGATGATGAAGTTTTTGAGCTATTTTTAAGGTAATTCAGCAAAATCATGACTTCCGAAGGTTGCCATAGGTCCAGATTTTCACAGACATTTAAGTGATTTCCACCCAGACCCTTCTTTTGACTGCTCTATTCCAGCTTTGTCCAGGAAATTCTGGATGTATAATAATAATAATAATAATAATAATAATAATAATAATAATAATAATTTGTTATTTATACCCTGCCCATCTGGCTGGGTTTCCCCAGCCACTCTGGGCAGCTTCCAACAAAAGATTAAAAATACATTAAAACATCAGTCATTAAAAATATCCCTAAACAGGGCTGCCTTCAGATGGCAACCCTAATGTCCATTCCAGAGCACTGCAAAGAATAAATTCTAGGAATCATGGCCACTGTGTGCATGAAAAGAGAATAATCCAGGCATGACAATTGTGATTAACCCTGAATTGTTTTGTAGACAGATGAAAGAGGATACTAGGAGACATTTAATGAATAGGAAAATTAGTCAAAATCTTAATAAAGAAAGACTGTGAAATGGCAGGACATTATGATGAGGGCTGGTTCAGAATGTTGACATTGTGTTGCAACTATTAAGATTGTGACGTTGTGTTGCAACCATAAGATTGTGGTTAAGATTGTGACATTGTGTTGCAACTATTAAGATTGCTGAAATCCTTTGATGGGTGACTAGTAATCTGGAAGTGTATTTTAAAATATATTATTTTGGATGTGGCTCTCTGCAGCCACCTCCTGAATGTTGAGGCTGTCCCTACGCACATTTGTATTTCAGCAATCTTTTCACTCGGAGATTGCATCATTTTCTTTTGGGTTTCTGAGAGGGATACCTTCAGTCTAGGAACCCCTTTTTAAACTTCTCCAAAAGTTTGGGGTCAGGAGTGGGATGACTGGAACCCTGTGGAGTCTCAGGAACTGGACTGGATTGGGGAGACTGGGACTGGCAGATGTGCCTCAGGAACAACCAGAGTGGTAAGGGATCCAACGTTTTATAAAACCCTCACTCTTTGCCTGCCCTGCCCTCACCATCATTCAGCTCTAGCTTTTCAGAGGCTTGCATGAAGGTAAGAGCCTTAATTCCTATGTTATTTAATGCAGGCTTTAACTGCAAATTTACCGTATTTTTTGCTCTATAACACGCACCCGACCATAACACGCACGTAGTTTTTAGAGGAGGAAAATCCGTAGGCATGCCACCCGTAGGCATTCCCTCCATAACACGCACAGACATTTCCCCTGACTTTTTAGGAGGAAAAAAGTCAGTGTTATGGTGCAAAAAATACGGTATTTCATTTTGTTTGAAAAGGTATTTTCCAGCTGGTTTGTTGGTTTTGTTGAAGTAACGTTCCGGTTCCGGTCGCGGACGGAGAGGGAGCGCGGAGAGCTACGCGAAAAGCTCTTCGAGTAACTCGGGGATTCGGGGGTGTCGCAAGGGCACTGCGCCCCCCAGAAAAGTGGAAGCCCAGGGGGGGGTACCCCTGGGGGAAGGTTTCCCGGCAGCGCGGGAGCGGCGCTCCACTTCTGTGGCTTCCTGCATGGTGAGGAAGCACAGGGAGGGGCCGCGAGCGCAACTAGGGAGAACTCCGTCTCCGAGTCACGATGCCCCGAGCTCCCACCGAGAAAAGCGACGAACCTCCACAAGTCTAAAACGGAACCCCCATCGTGGATGGTCTTAAAACAACGCCAAAAGACAAGAAGCACAGATGGGTGAGTCCGGGTGGCAACAGATTTTTTATGTATGGACCCCACCCGAAGGAGAGCGAAAATGGCGCAGACTTTGAAATCGCCGGCAGTCAGGAAGGGAGGTAACTCATAACAGCCGAGCTGTATGCGCACAAAACGAAGAGAGATATTTCCGGCCAAACGAAGTGAAGTTTTTACATATAGACAGATTTAAAATTATTTTTATACACAGAATGGTTTAGAACGGTTGAGAACTGTTTGCCTGAGTTGCCTGAGTTGGATACTTACCTGTTTGGACTCTGGGGAGGACACAAGTTTGGACGTTCGTTTGGTTTACTACCTGAGACCACTATTTATTTTTTGGGGGCTCCCAGCAGTACTTTATCAAACACACGCAGTAATAAACGCCGCTGGGGAGACATTCTGGGAAGATAAGGAGAAAAGGGGAATATAAAGGAGGCAGAGATAAGAAACTATTACGGTTGCCTTTGTGGATACCTACCTCCGAGAGCAGATAAAGGTCTTCCCCCTATTAAGGACTTATGAGTTTCCTATGCGGTCAATCTTATTTTTGAGCGGTTCAGGCGGTTTATATTGATGACTGTGCATTGCTTATTTTGTATTGATTACCCCCTCTCTTTCTGCCCCCCCCACATTATCTGACCTTTGTTTTTCTTTATAGCTTTTAATAGCTATTGTCACGCCTTCCTCTCTGCCTCTCTTACCCAACCTGTAAACTTTATATTGTCAAGCCCCCCGTCTCCCCTTCCCCCCCCCTTATTAACAACAAGAGTTCACTGAACGTCTGAATAGCCCAATAAGTAGACTGATAATTATTATGATATTTGGATACTTTGTTATTTGTTATTGGACACTTTATTAAGCTCCCAATTGTAGAGAGAGAAAAGGATAGGATTGCGAATCACGATAGAGACTCCCCTGATGGACTGAGAGAGACTGGAGAGATTGGAAAGCTCCAACGTAGCCGGAGAGAGATTTTCAACGTAGTTGGAATCATCAATCAGGACAATCACTTTAAACTGTGGATCTGAACTGTTCTCCTCATTTAGATAAGACTCTGGAACATTACACCCACCTCAACCTCCCTTTAAGGTCACTCTAATCAAGGGCACCTGTGGTTTAACTGTAAAGGTGGATATATATGACATCTTAGATAGGCAAGAAGGGGAAGAGGACTGTGGGAGAGTGGCACCCCAGGACTACGTATTTGGCGTAGCCAGTGAAATTGCCCAGAAAGGTCGCACGGACCCACAGAGCGGGAGTAAGCAGATTGTGAGCCCTTAAGGGGAGAGAACTAGCTCTAAAAGATTACAGCGGATAACTAAACAGCACTACACTATTAAAAGAGCTTTCCTTAGTTCCCAAAAACTTATCAAGAATAAAACAGTCTTCGCTTGCTGGCAGGACAAGTAGGGAGCCCAGTGCAAAATCCCCTAGACCTATTTGTTTGGAATTTAGTGAATATTTTTCATCCCCCAATGAGCCTGCAAATTTCATCTAGAAGCAGTTATAACCATTTTAAAAAAATAATAAAAGTTGCCATAACAATGAGGAAGCATAAAACTTCTGTTAACTCCATTGGGATTCAGATTTATTCCTGAGCTAAATCAGACAGCTCCCTAATCAAATCAGTCCAAGACAAATCAGGTTGTTTTCCAGAGCACCAAACGGGTGTCGGAAATGAATATTGTCATCAGCACACCCTACCACTGACTATCATGTTCACTTCAAAACTCATCAGTTTGCTCCATCCAGTGCCAGTCCTACTCAGGGTTGACCCACTAAAGTTAACAGGCACAGCTAACTTGAGTCTGTTCATTCCAGTGGGTCTGCTCTGAGTAGGGCTTAGTTGGCTACAACCCAATATGTTTGGGAAGCACCTGCATAGGTAAAAATGGATATGTTATCATCCCAAGTTAAGGGTGTTAGAGTGTTGAGTTTGTGTATGAGGAAAGGTTGCAGCCTGAATAGCTCAGTTGGTTAGAGCGTGGTGCTGATAATGCCAAGGTTGCAAGTTCAGTCCCCCTATGTGGAAACTGTATATTGCTACATTGTAGGACATTGAACTAGAATTACTAGATTATTCTCCGGGTCCCTTCCAACTCTACAATTCTATGATTTGAGAGTGGCCATGTAGTTTGTTTCACAGAAGACAGCCCTCAGTTTGAAGGGCTATTAGAGGACAGGCTTCTATCTGAAGGGTTGATTTGTCCAAGTCTGTTTTAAACATACAGAACTTTAAGAAGGGAGAGGAGGGAGGCCTTGAAATTGTCCGTCAACAGGTGCGGTGCCAAAACTATGGGCGTTTAGCCAGGAATTTTGTGCAGGGCGAGGCCTCCAGAGGGCGCCAGTTAGAATTGTTTCACCAACTCTCCCAGTATCTTTGCTGAGCTTTACCTCTAAACCTTCTATTTTCATCACAGGGGAGGCAAATGTCAGTGACCCCTTCCCTGCCACAGGCCACACACCCACCCCGGCCAAACCACCATTCGTTTGGGTGCCGTTCCCCCTTGGCTTCGGCTTGCAGAGACAATCCTGCAGCTTGGCCTTCTAAAGATTAAAATTAAGGATAGGAAAGGAATGTGGGAAGGAGGAATAATCTTGCAGAGGAAATAGTATTTTCTCCCCCCACCCCCAGTCCTTTCCATGGCCTTGCATCACCTTTGACCTCAACAATTCCTTTCCTGCCAGGTTCCTGGCCAGAGCGAAGTGGCTTCTGTCACTCCTGAACACTGCATGAGCTACTGGGCCCAATCACTGTGCCTTTGGGTGAAGGGGAGTCCCAGGGCTGCAGGGATCTGCAAGGCAGGAAAGTGAGGAGGGGGATAGAGACGAGGGTGGGTGGTAGTGTTGGAAAATTCCATTCCACCTTAAGTTGCAGACGTTTGAAATTGTTACATGCACTACAGACTCAGGATCACTAGTCAGAAGTCTAGGGGTCTTGAGATGTTTGCAGATGCAAGTTTTGGAAGTGACACTACAGATGGCACAAGCACTTCCAGGGTGTGCTACATGTACAACCAGTGTCTGTTTGACTGGTTGTGCAAGAAGCAGACAATAGTGAGCCTGAGTTCTTGTGAAACTGAACTCAATGCACTGTCATATTCACTTATGGATTGTGAATGGTTGTTGCAACTGTTTCAGGACGTCAGGGTTAATGTGACATGTCCTATACAGGTTTATAAAGGCAACAGGTCCTGTTTGGCTTTGCTAGCTTCAGAGAGTTGCAAGCAAAGAACCAAGTACTTGCAGATAGTTACATCGTGCAAAGGAGTCTATTCAGACAGGACTCATTCAGGTGTCCTACATGCCAGGAAACGAAATTCCTGTTGTCTAAAGTTGTTAACAGGGAACAGGTATATGTACAACAGTTGAAGTTAGGTTGAAATACTGCATCACAGGTTACATGGAAAGGGGGAGGATGTTGGAAAATTCAATTCCACCACAACTTGCAGACGTGTGAGATTGTTACATGTCACATGTCTGTTTACATTCCAGCACAGTTTGCTGGAAACTTCCATTGTGTGTAGCTTTTGCTTTTGACTCTCTCTGAGGAGACAAGAGATGACATGTTTCCTTTGTCCTGATTTATACTCATAGAATCATAGAATCATAGAGTTGGAAGAGACCACAAGGGCCATCGAGTCCAACCCCCTGCCAAGCAGGAAACACCATCAGAGCACTCCTGACATATGGTTGTCAAGCCTCTGCTTAAAGACCTCCAAAGTAGGAGACTCCACCACACTCCTTGGCAGCAAATTCCACTGTCGAACAGCTCTTACTGTCAGGAAGTTCTTCCTAATGTTTAGGTGGAATCTTCTTTCTTGTAGTTTGGATCCATTGCTCCGTGTCTGCTTCTCTGGAGCAGCAGAAAACAACCTTTCTCCCTCCTCTATGTGACATCCTTTTATATATTTGAACATGGCTATCATATCACCCCTTAACCTCCTCTTCTCCAGGCTAAACATGCCCAGCTCCCTTAGCCTCATAAGGCATCGTTTCCAGGCCTTTGACCATTTTGGTTGCCCTCCTCTGGACACGTTCCAGTTTGTCAGTGTCCTTCTTGAACTGTGGTGCCCAGAACTGGACACAGTACTCCAGGTGAGGTCTGACCAGAGCAGAATACAGTGGCACTATTACTTCCCTTGATCTAGATGCTATACTCCTATTGATGCAGCCCAGAATTGCATTGGCTTTTTTAGCTGCCGCGTCACACTGTTGGCTCATGTCAAGTTTGTGGTCAACCAAGACTCCTAGATCCTTTTCACATGTGCTGCTCTCAAGCCGGGTGTCACCCATCTTGTATTTGTGCCTCTCATTTTTTTTTTTGCCCAAGTGCAAGTGTTTCTCCCTTCTAAAATTCATCTTGTTTGTTTTTGCCCAGTTCTCTAATCTGTCAAGGTCGTTTTGAAGTGTGATCCTGTCCTCTGGGGTGTTAGCCACCCCTCCCAGTTTGGTGTCATCTGCAAATTTGATCAGGATGCCCTGATCAATAAATCCGTAGCTTGTTAATATGTTTCCACAAGCCTCACACCACTTCTGTTTGCGCAGTATGCTCTGCTGATATAGTGTGCTCAGGCTTTGAAGTCTGAGTCGCTGATTTACGTCGCACCAGAGGTTGGGGGATTGTCACGGCTGGAAGGGCATGATCCAGCTGGGGGCTAGCCAGCTAGCATCTTGTCCCCCGAAGGATGCCGACAGGTAGATGCCTGGATTTTGACACCAGGCAGTGAATGAAGGAATAAATGGGGGACTAACTGATTGGGAGAGCTAATCAGGTGAGACCCTCCCCCAGTGCATCTCATAGGATGGGGACCTCCCACCACAACACCCACATCAGAGCTTCTACCTTTCCTCTGCCTGTGCTGTTTCCAGATGTAACAAGGAAATGTTACTTGGTTTAACTGTAAATATATATTTTTAAATGTCTAGAGGACACACACATGAAACCTAGGTTTTCTGCATATGTGGATAATGTTATGCTTCTCTGGTTATTCTCAGATCCCAGAAGATGGAAGCCTCTCGCCAGTGCAGGCAGGGTCATAGCCCAAATGCAGCAGAACCCCAGAACCAAACAAGGTCAAGCACAGAGAATCAGACTAGATCCAACCAGGATCCAGAAGCAACGTGCGAAAAGCATCAAGGGTGGGCCCCCTTAGCACTGTGGATTGAACTGGATGAATCTCAGGGTCCCCAGTGTGGGGAGAGCCAGTGTGGTGTAGTGGTTAGGAGCGGTGGACTCGTAATCTGGTGAACTGGGTTCGCTTCCCTGCTCCTCCACATGCAGCTGCTGGGTGACCTTGGGCTAGTCACACTTCTTTGAAGTCTCTCAGCCTCACTCACCTCACAGAGTATTTGTTGTGGGGGAGGAAGGGAAAAGGAGAATGTTAGCCACTTTTGAGACTCCTTTGGGTAGTGATAAAGCAGGATATCAAATCCAAACTCTTCTTCTTCTTCTTCTTCCCCTCCAACTCCACAATTCTACAATTCTTTGGCCTTGCCTGATCATCTGGGTCCTTGACCTGGGGAGATGACAGATGTCGGATCATCTCAGATTTCTTCAGTTGAGTGCCAGCTTTAACTCGGACCCATCTCTAGGTGGTTTAGTGGGAGTGGGGATGAAGAGAATATAAGGAAGAAATGATGATAGAGAAAAGTCCTAGCTTGGGGCTCTGGGTGCAGAGAGGAGGGAAGCTCAGTATGAGGCCTTGAAACTTCTTGTTATAGGTTATGTTGGATATATTGTTGTGTAATACAATGGTACCTCAGGTTACAGATGCTTCAGGTTACAGACTCCGCTAACCCAGAAATAGTATCTCGAGTTAAGAACTTTGCTTCAGGATGAGAACAGAAATTGTGTGGTGGCGGCATGGCGGCAGCAGGAGGCCCCATTAACTAAAGTGGTACTAAAGTGGTACCTCAGGTTAAGAACAGTTTCAGGTTAAGAACAGACCTCCAGAATGAATTAAGTTCTTAACCCGAGGTACCACTGTATATTTTTTTTAATAAAAAAATTCCTTCCAGTAGCACCTTAAAGACCAACTAAGTTAGTTCTTGGTATGAGCTTTCGTGTGCATGCACACTTCTTCAGATACACACAGATATTTTTAAAAAAACTTTGTATTCAAATAAAATACCTTTTATGCCCTCTATGAATAAATGTGTGTGTGTGTGTGTGTGTGTGTGTGTGTGCATGAGTCTTTGACCCAGGTGAAAAAAAAAAGCCTAGTTTCATCACTGGATAGTTCGCACCTGGAAAGGGGACTGAATAGGCCCATAACTCCCTTGGCAGACCGGAAGTCCAGTGCTGCGTTACGTTTTTGAATGATTAGATTTTCCCAGATGGGGAGAAAAAGTTTCAGAGGTGTGCTGAAAAAGTTGCGACCTACCCTTAAGGTCCAACTCTTTCTTTCTCTCCACTGGAGGTTTTTAAACAGAGGTTGAATGGCCATCTGTCAGGGATTCTTTAGCTGTGATCCCAGCTTTGCAGGGGGTTGAATTAAGTGATCCCTGGGATCCCTTCCCGCTCCATGATTCTATGATTCATTCACATCCTGCATATTTTGCTTGTCTGCCCTGCTTTTGTAGGAGCCTACAGCAGTACGAAGCTAAGATCTTTGTCCATTGCCACACCTAATTTGTTTGTTTGTTTTGCACCAGGCCCTCCCTGCCACCCTTGGCCTGTGCCCTCCTGAAAAGTTTCCTAATGGGGAATCTATGACCTGGGCTGAGAAAAAAGGATCCCCTACCCCTCGCGGGTGGCGCTGTGGTCTAAACCATAGAGCCCAGGGCTTGCCGATTAGAAGGTCGGCGGTTCAAATCCCCGTGTTGGGTGAGCTCCTGTTGTTCAGTCCCTGCCAGAAGTGGCTTAGTCATGCTGGCCACATGGCCCGGAAGCTGTACGCCAACTCCCTTGGCCATTAAAGCAAGATGAGCGCCGCAACCTCAGAGTCATCCAAGATGGTGGATCCACCTAATGGTTTGGGGTCCCTTTACCTTTGCCTCTTGCTTTAAGACATCAACTGGCCATCTCTCTGCAAACAGTTTAAGGGGCTATGGTTGGCTTGATCAGTCTTGTATGCACTGCAGCTGTCTCACATTTAGATGGCTATGAGAGATTATTGCGGCATATTGCCAAGGAATGTGGAGTGGTGGTTGTAGCTGTTAGGTAAGTGCCATTTCCATCTTGCCATTGCTCCCTGATTACGCTCTTAAAACCCAAGGCATTTCAACACCCGCTGCTGCACCTGCGTTGGGAATGCAATCTCCTAAAGGAGTCTCCCCTGCTCTCCTCAACAACAGGGGAAGTGTTCCAGAGAGATCTTTTGCCAGTCCCCCTAGAGACAAGGGAGACCAGAAACGCTCTTTTAATCAAACCTCTAAATTTGAAAAAGAGCTGTTAGAAAATAAGATTACGTTGGTTTCTAAAATGCATAAATTAATGCATACAAAAGATAAACAGGTTACATCAGCTATGATACACTGGGTGAGGGACTTCGGAAATAATATACAACTTACAGCATGGCAGAAGTTATGGAACTGAGACTTGAGGTTTACAGCATGTTATACTTTGAAAGAAAATTGTATGAAAATGATGTATTGTTGGTACTTAACTCTTAGTAAATTAGCTAAAATGTATAAAACAAGGTCACATACATGCTGGAAATGTAAGGAAAAAGAAGGTAACTTTTATCACATGTGGTGGACTTGTAAAGTAGTAAAAGAATTTTGGGAGATGACATATAATGAACTGGAAAAAATGTTTAAAATAACATTTCCTTTAAAAACCCCTAAACTTTCCTTCTAGGAATTCTGGGTGCCGAAATACCAATGGGTCAGAAAAGACCATTTATGTACACGACCACTGTGGCTCGGATGTTACTAGCGCAGAGATGGAAAGAAGACATACCAGAGAAGAATAGCAAATTAAACTGATGGCATATGCCAAAATGACAAAAATGACCAGAAGAATTAGAAAGCAGGAAGACCAAAATTTTAATAAGGAATAGGGAAAATATATTATTTACCTTAAAAATCACTGTAAACAATTGAAATTATTATTAGGATGGGAATGATGCTTTCAGTTTAATGTTGAACTTTGCTTGTAATGGAGATTTAACAGATTTGGATTAATAGAGAAGAAGCAGGAGGAAAAATGTTAACATAAGGACCCACAAAGGGGAGGAAGGAAGTTCAGGGGTATCTATGGAATTCTCCTTTTATTGGTTGTTTGATCATTGTTTGTAAATTTCAAAATTAATAAATCTTATCTAAAAAAAGAGATTCATTTCTAAATCAGCATATGCAAATGTTATAAGAATCACTGTCCTCTTTTCTCCTTTCCTCCCACCCATGGTGTTTATGGTGATCCCTGTTTGGCCCCTGAGCTGTCTATTCAGATGTCATTTTTTCAGATGCATTCAGATGTAATTCTCAACTGATTTCCCCCCTCCAGATTGATGCTGGAGTACCAGATCACATCCACGTCTTTTTGAAGTGATGGTGATGCATTAGAATTTCTTCGTTGTTCTCCCCATCCCACTCACTTTTCATCCCACTGTTGCTCAGTTTTGTTGTTGTTGTGGTTGCTAACTTTTGGATTCTGCAGCATGGAAGGCCACTTTCCCAACACACCATCTTTGTTGCATCCACAACAACTGCATTCTATAACATGTATTGCTGAACACATGACGTATAGATATACAATGACCATGATACAAGCCAGAGTTTATTAAAGGTTTCATTTCAATTAAGCTCTCTTTACTGATTCGTATCGGTGTGGAGGTTGAGAGAAGCAGCAATTATGTACACTTGAGAAATTCGCTTCCTATATGACACATTTGGGGAAAGTCTAAACAATTCAAAAGACAGGTACATCCATACCTCTTGTTATGTCCGGTTCAGGTTACGTCTTTTCAGGTTGCGTCCCGCGGAAGTACCGGAAAGGGTTACTTCTGGGTTTCGCCACTCCCGCATGCGCAGACACACAAAATGACACCATACGCATGCACAGAAGCATCAGATTGTGACCCACGCACGCACAGACACGGGTTGTGTTCCTTTCAGGTTGTGAATGGGGCTCCGGAATGGATCCTGTTCACAACCAGAGGGACCACTGTATTTGAATTCTGGACAATGATTTGTTAAGAAACAACCAAAATACTCCAATATTCCATTCCAGCTTCACTGCAGATTTGTTTACTAAATCTTTGGGACAATCAACTGAAAGGTTTCAGTTCTCAGGAATTCTTGATGTGGGTGCTGATGAGTGCCAGAACTTCAATTGACCCCAAATGGAAAACTTACAGGAATTGCAACTTTCGCTCTTGGTTAAAAATATGTGGCGTTTCGCACTAGTTGAAAAATAACACATAAACTACATGTTGACCAAGGCTTGGAAAATCTCAAAAAATTCTAGGCTGCTTGGTCAGATTTTATCACACACACAACAAATGCAGACACACTGGACTCCTTCTCAACATGAATCTTGGCTTTCCTGGTGGTCTTAAGTTCTCTACCTGCCTGATTTAAGTCTTTTCCAGATATTGAAACACAAAACCTCATTCTCTTCTCTATCTACTCAATGAAAGCAGAATATTGCTGAAATTTTTGCACGGCAAAAAAATTGTTTGTAAATTTATAACCTTTAATAAGTTTACAAATGTACTGAGTTAATGAAGACATACACAAACAGCATTCATTGGGGAATCATAGCTACGTCATAGCGTTATCCTGTATACAAACTCAGAACAGTTTCTTCCGAGCTCATTTGGATGCAAACTTAACAATTAAAATCATTAAGCCACATGTTATCATTTTCAGTGCAGAGAGTGCTTATATAAGACAACCATTGGGGACATTGTTGACTGTAGATCATTCTTTATCCTTTTTTGTCTAGACAACAATCTTTTGCCAGTACAGCTTGTAACCATTAAACACAGGAACAATCTGAACATTGTTTCCACATTTGCAAATTTTCTCCTGGAATATTATTTGATACATATCTTGTGGGGCTGAAATTTTATTTTTCAGGTTGAGCTTGCTTGGTGTACAAGTGGAACTGCAAGAGTTCATCAGCCAGAACAAGGTCAACACCATTTGAATACTCTTGCATCAACATCTCGATGCCATTGTGAACCTGTTCCTTGGTTGTTGCAGGTTTATCAAAAATAAAAAAACTGTCAGCCGCACTCCTTTACACTGTTGCTCTTCTGTCTAGGTTGGCTTCCAGAACTACCATGACAGGGATAAATGAATTTATCCTAAAATTGTCTCTTGCAGAAAATTTGTCTAAGGCTTCAGGTGCTGTCCAATGATTGGTGGGTGTTGTGTGTTGTTGTTGTTTTGTACTCCCTTCCTTCTTTTGATAATCTTCTTTTGTACTCTGCATCTGATAAGAGTTTGCATCTGATAAGATAGTCTTCTTTTGTACTCTGCATCTGATAAGAGTAAATTTTGCTTGCTGTTCAATTTCATCTCAAATCCTGTTCTCAAAATGGAACTGCCTTTTGGTCTTGCAAATATTTCATGATGTCTTCTTTCTAACTATATCATTTTTTTTATGCTCATGAGAGAGGCATTGTATGTGGTTCATGGCGGCTTACTCTGCCAGATCGGAGCCCCATTTTCCATAAAACACTGAACAGTTGACTTTGCTTGAAATGCATTGAAAGTGACACGTTTCCTTTATAAAATGATAAGAATAAGTATAATTCTATTATTTATTCCCCAATATGCTTTGTTTGACCTCACCAAGACAAACACCCCAGGTATCTGTGCTTTGGGTTGTCCCTTTTAAAAATAAAATTAAATGGGGGGGTTATTGGGTTGTTTTTGTTTTGATCCTGGATTTTTTGTTTTTATATTTGTGATACAAAGCTCATTGTTGCGTAGAAGCAGCTGTATAGTGGCATGCCACTCGTGGCTTTGTGTCGGAGGCTGTGGACAACTTAGGGTTGTCTGCCAAAAGTGGGAGTTCCTGCACCTCTTTTTCTAGAAAAAGAGCTCTGGCAATTAGTAATTACCAAGCAAACAAATGATGATGAGGATGATGATTGTCAAGGGATGGTTAGCTGCTTGTGCTTAAAATTGTGCCCCTTCAGAGTTTGTGCGACCCCACAAACCTCTGTGTGTGACAGAGCTCCTCAGACATGTCTGCTCTAGTCACTAGTAGAGTCTGACAGTGGCTGTCTGCGGAAGCGCTTCCAGCAAAGAAGTTCCTTAACGGAAACACGTCTCCTGGACTCACGACGTGGCAGCTTCCGGCGCAGCATGGGTCTCCCTGCAGTTGCTTCTGACACCTCCCCGCTATTTTCGCTCGAAGTGTCTCTCACCCCTTTCTCTCCCCTGCTGCTTCCTGCCTGGGCTGCTGCGTCTCTCTCAGCATTACTGAGATCCTCCTCCAGAGACCCCGCGCTCCCCCTGCTGGTCCCTGCTTTGGCTGTTGACTCTCTCCCAGTCTCTGGGAGCCTTACCACTTCCCTTTCCTCCGATGTCAGTTCCCTGACATCCACCTCCCCTCCAGGGCCCCCCTCTCCCCCGCCCCTACTTTCTCCTCTGGGCGGTGAGGAGCTGAAACCCCTAAAAGAATCCTCTTCATCTTCAGACGTCTCGAACAATTCCCTCCATCGGTCTTCGTTCCGACTCGCTGAATCCTCCTCCACCTCGGAATCAGCGAACCCCTCCAACTCTTCTTCGTCGTCGGTGGTGGCGAAGTATTCCCTCCGGAACCTCGCCACTGGCTGGGGTTTTCTAGGGAATCTCTGATGAAAAGTTTCAATCAAAACCTCGTCATCTACCTCCTCTGCCCTGACCCAGGTGTTTTCCGACTCCGGCTCCCCTTCCCACATTACCAAATACTCTACTTGCTCTCCCCTCCACCTGGAATCGAGAATCTCCGCTACATGGTAGCTGTGTTCTTTTTCTTCCATAGCTGGTCCCCTATTGACCCTCCCCTCTCTGTCCCCTATATACGGTGACAGCAATGATCTGTGGAACACTGGGTGCAACTTCATGTGGTTCGGTAACCGGAGTCTGAAAGCCACTGGGTTGACCTGTTGCGTGACTTCAAATGGGCCCAGTCTTTTGGGTCTTAACTTCTTACAACCTCCTTTAAATGGTAACCCTTGGGTGGACAGCCACACCTGGTCCCCCACCCTAATGCTTTCCCCTTCCCTTCTGGTTTTGTCTGCCTGCCTCTTATATTCCTCCTTCGCCCTGTTTAAATTAAGTTGGAGCTGGCGATGGATCGCTTCCATTTCTTCAACGAACTGTTCTGCGGCAGGAACGCTCCAGTTCTCTCCCTCCCCCCCTGGGAAGGCTCGGGGATGACACCCGTGATTGGCCAAAAAAGGGCTCATCCCCGTGGACACGTTCTCTGCATTGTTATAGGCAAATTCTGCCAACGCCAGCTTCTCCACCCAATCATTCTCTCTGTCATTCACATAACACCTCAAATATTGCTGGAGGACACCATTAGTTCTTTCCGCCTGCCCATTGGTTTCTGGATGACGGGCAGTGGAAAAATTTACCTCTACATGCAATAAGCTCATGAGCTTCCTCCAGAACCTGGAAGTAAATTGTTTCCCTCGGTCCGAAACCACCCTCAAGGGGGCACCATGCAACCTAAACACATTTTCCACAAACAATTTAGCGGTTTCTTCTGCTGTGACCGCATGTGAGCAGGCTATAAAGTGGGCCATCTTGGTTAACAGGTCTACCACAACCATAATGGCTGTCTTCCCTTTGGACCTAGGCAGATCAGTCATGAAATCTATTGCCACTGCCTCCCATGGTCTTTCCGGCGTGGGTAGTGGTTCTAATAAACCTGCCGGTGCCCGCCTCTCCCCCTTGGCTCGTTGACATCGGTCACACCCTCTCACATATTCACGCACATCTTCCCTGACCTTGGGCCACCAGAATTCCCTGGTAACCAGCCACATGGTTTTGTGTTGCCCAAAATGCCCTGCTGTGGGGCTATCGTGCAGTTGCTTGAGTACCTTTTCCCTCAATTCCCCTTCAGGTATGTATAACGCTCCCTTGTAGTACAACGCCCCGTTTCTCTCCTCAAAACCCCCGGGTTTGTCTCCCTCCCTCCTGAGACCCCTGAGTTTGTCCTGGGCATATTCATCCTGCACCGTTCCCTCTACCAGTTCCCTTTGCCCCACCAAAGCCGCCCCACACACCCAGCGGTCCTCGGGAATAACATGGGTCTCTTCGGGTGCACCCTCTCCCTCCAAATATTCAGGTTTGCGTGAGAGAGCGTCCGCCCTAACGTTCTCCGGGCCTGGTACGTAACAAATCTCAAAGTTAAATTTGGAGAACTCCTGGGCCCATCTCAACTGCCTTTGGTTGAGCACTCGCGCAGTTCTCCAATACTCTAGATTCTTATGGTCCGTGCACACTTGCACCTTCTGTTGTGCACCAATTAGTAGATGCCTCCATCTCCGGAAGGCCTCATAAATCGCAAGAAGTTCCCGGTCGTGCACCGTGTAGTTTCTCTCAGATTTGTTCAGCTTTCGCGAAAAGAAGGCACACGGTCGCCACTCTGACCCCTCCTTCCCCGGCTGCAGAAGAAGCACCGCCCCTATGGCTCTGTCCGAAGCGTCTGTTTCGACCCTCAGCTTTTTTTGTAAATCCACATGTAGAAGTTGTTCGTCAGAGGCGAAGGCCCTTTTCAGTTCCTCAAACGCTCGCTCCGCCTCCCCCGTCCAAACAAACTTCTTTTTGCTGCTGAGACAGTCCGTGATGGGCGCCGTCAGGTGGGCGAAGTTTCGGATGAACTTACGATAAAAGTTTCCAAACCCTAGGAACCTCTGCACATCCTTCTTGGTCTTGGGTGTTTTCCATTCCAGCACCGCTTGAACCTTGCCGGGGTCCATGGCCAACCCCTTGTCTGACAAGCGGTACCCCAGGAATTCCACCTCCTTGGTATGAAACTGACACTTTTCCAGTTTCACCCACAGTCTGTTGGCTTGCAGCCTGCTCAACACTTCTCTGACGTCTCTCACATGTTGCTCCTCATTCTCCGAATACACCAACACGTCATCTAAGAAGGCCACGCAATTCTTGTAGAGCAAAGGCCCCAGTACATGGTTCATAAAGGCTTGAAAACACGCGGAGCCTGTTTGTAATCCAAAAGGCATAACGAGGTATTCAAATGCCCCCAAAGGGGTGAACATGGTGGTCTTCCATTCATCCCCTTTCCTTATACGTATCAGGTTGTACGCCCCCCTTAGGTCCAGCTTTGTAAAAATCTTTCCTTTTCGCACCCTGGTCAAAATATCATCAATCCTGGGCATAGGAAAAGCCGCCGGCTCTGTCACTGCATTTAGGGCCCGAAAGTCACATACCAGCCTCGGCTTGTCCGTGTTTTTTTTATCCACAAAAAACACTGGGCTACCCCCCGCTGCCTTGGACTCTCTGATGAAGCCTCTCTTCAGGTTCTTGTCAATGAACGCTCGCAACTCCTGCATCTCCCTGTCTGACATGGCATACAACTTGCCTACAGGAAGCTGTGCTCCAGGGAGTAAATTGATCTGGCAATCAAAGGGCCTATGCGGGGGTAGTTGGTCCGCTTCCTTCTCGCTGAACACGTCGCTGAGATCAGCATACTGTGGTGGCACCTTCCCCTTCTCCATCACTTCCGTCCCTGCTAGGGTGGCTTGGGCCCCTGCTGACCCCTTTTCCGCCCTGCAGTGTTCTAAGCAGTGTGCGGAACCGAAGGAAACCACTCTTTGATGCCAGCCCACCAGCGGATCATGTAGGGCTAGCCAGCTCATTCCCAAAATAAGGGGAGCGCCTCCCAAGGTGGCCACATTAAACGCTATCAGTTCTGTGTGCCTTGCCACCCTCATTATCATTGGGACGGTCTGCAAGCTGACGCCTCCTCCCAACAGTTCCCTGCCATCAATCGTGGTCACCTGCAGGGGGTTGCTTAAAGGGATAGTCTGTATCTGGTGTTCAGCAGCAAACTCCTTGCTCATGAAATTGCAGGAGCTGCCTGAGTCCAACAGCGCCTTTATTTTTAGGGGGTGTCCATTTTGCAGCTCTAGCGACACTTCAATCACTAGAGCAGGTCGAGGAGCTTCTGGCACTGGCACTTGGGGAAGGGGCACTTTCACTGCTCTTTGGCCTGGCTGCAGTGCCCTGCTGGCAACCAGGCGTTGGCTTTTACCTGCTCCGTTTCTCCCTGCTCTTCCCCCTCAACAGCTCCCACCATCCCTTGCCATTCCTTCCTCTGGGGGCAGACTCTGGCAAAGTGGCCTGGCTGTTGGCAGAGATAGCATTTCCGGGCTCCCTTTCCCTCCTTCTTCGCCCCCTCACTGGGCTTTGAAACTGCGCGCGTGCGGGCTGTTCCGATTTCCATCGGCTCTGCCGGCGGGAAAGCTGGCTCAGGAATGTCTGGAATGCGTAACTCCTTCCAACGTTCCCCTCTCCCTTCCCGCCTCTCCAAGGCTCTTGCCTCCTGGCGCGCTCCAATGGTCAGCGCAGATTTGGTCAGCTGATCCATAGACCCCGCCCTGGGGCTCCTGGCCAGCTCGTCTTTCACAGCTGAAGAAAGACCTTCTTCAAATAGCATCTGAATGGGTGCCGCCGATAAATCCCACCCCAATCTGTGAATCAGCATGGTAAATTCAGTCCAGTACTCACGGACAGATCTGCTTCCCTGCTTGCAAGCCATTAGCTGTCTGCGTACCAACCCTTCCTCAATATCGCTGGAAAACATGATATCCATTGCACGAAAGAATTTCATAGTGTCCTTTAGGATATCGTTGTGCGTTGCCATCAGGGGTCGAACCCAGTCCCGCGCCCCCTTCTCAAGATGCCCAATTACGAACGCAACTCGCGATTCCTCATCAGGGAACTCATCAAACTGCACATTCAGAGCATATTGCATCTCAGTCCTAAAGGCATGGTAATCCTTGGGGTCCCCCCCAAACTTCTGCACCAATCCTGGTACCTTTCTGGGGAACTGAGTGGTTCTCCCCTTTTTGTCAGCATCCTGAGCCCTTCTCTCCTCGAGCCTCGCCGTCTGCAGCGCAAGTTGGACCTCCAGAGCTTGATACCTTTCTTCCAAGCTTGGACCAGCTCCAACCCCTGCGTCTCCGGTTCCGACTGGGTTGCTCATGATGCTTTCTCCTGCACAGGCAGCGTACAGAGACTGTCAGACTGCTGTCAAGGGATGGTTAGCTGCTTGTGCTTAAAATTGTGCCCCTTCAGAGTTTGTGCGACCCCACAAACCTCTGTGTGTGACAGAGCTCCTCAGACATGTCTGCTCTAGTCACTAGTAGAGTCTGACAGTGGCTGTCTGCGGAAGCGCTTCCAGCAAAGAAGTTCCTTAACGGAAACACGTCTCCTGGACTCACGACGTGGCAGCTTCCGGCGCAGCATGGGTCTCCCTGCAGTTGCTTCTGACACCTCCCCGCTATTTTCGCTCGAAGTGTCTCTCACCCCTTTCTCTCCCCTGCTGCTTCCTGCCTGGGCTGCTGCGTCTCTCTCAGCATTACTGAGATCCTCCTCCAGAGACCCCGCGCTCCCCCTGCTGGTCCCTGCTTTGGCTGTTGACTCTCTCCCAGTCTCTGGGAGCCTTACCACTTCCCTTTCCTCCGATGTCAGTTCCCTGACAATGATGAAGATAATGATGATAATTGATTTGTACCTCGTGGCAATTAGTAATTACCAAGCAAACCAATGATGATGATGATGAAGATGATGATGATAATTGATTTGTACCTCACCCATCTATGGGGTGGCCCCAGCCACTCTGGGCAGCTTCCAGCAAATATAAAAGCATTATAAACACCGAACATTAAAAAATACCTGAAGGGCTGCCTTTCGATGTCTTTGTTTGACATCTGATGGGAGGGCATTCCACAGGGCGGGCACCACTACCGAGAAGGCCCTCTGCCTAGTTCCCTGTAATCTCACAGTGAGGGAACCGCTAGAAGGCCCTCGGAGCTGGACCTCAGTGTCCGGACTAAATAACAAGGGTAGAGCCACTCCTTCAGGTATACAGGCCTGAGGCCGTTTAGGCCTTTAAAGGTCAGCACATCTATGAGCTGAGGGAGTGAGTTCCATGGTTTAACTTCTCATGGAATTCTACTCACTATTGATCCAGAGTAGATTCCAATGTATAGTTAGCAGTTGTTGTTGTTGTTGTTTAGTTGTTTACTCATGTCCGACTCTTCGTGACCCCATGGACCAGAGCACACCAGGCACTTGTGTCTTCCACTGCCGCCCGCAGTTTGGTCAAACTCATGCTGGTAGTTTCGAGAACACTATCCAACCATCTCGTCCTCTGTCGTCCCCTTCTCCTTGTGCCCTCCATCTTTCCCAGCATCAGGGTCTTTTCCAGGGAGTCTTCTCTTCTCATGAGGTGGCCAAAGTATTGGAGCCTCAGCTTCAGGATCTGTCCTTCCAGTGAGCACTCAGGGCTGATTTCCTTAAGAATGGATAGGTTTGTTCTTCTTGCAGTCCATGGGACTCTCAAGAGTCTCCTCCAGCACCATAATTAAAAAGCATCAATTCTTCAGCGATCAGCCTTCTTTATGGTCCAGCTCTCACTTCCATACATCACTACTGGGAAAATCATAGCTTTTACTATACGGACCTTTGTTGGCAAGGTGATGTCTCTACTTTTTAAGATGCTGTCTAGGTTTGTCATTGCTTTTCTCCCAAAAAGCAGGCGTCTTTTAATTTCGTGGCTGCTGTCACCATATGCAGTGTTCATGGAGCCCAAGAAAGTAAATTCTCTCACTGCCTCCATTTCTTCCCCTTCTATTTGTCAGGAGGTGATGGGACCAGTGGCCATGATCTTCGTTTTTTTGATGTTGAGCTTCAGACCATATTTTGCGCTCTCCTCTTTCACCCTCATTAAAAGGTTCTTTAATTCCTCCTCACTTTCTGCCATCAAGGTTGTGTCATCTGCATATCTGAGGTTGTTGATATTTCTTCTGGCAATCTTAATTCTGGCATGGGATTCATCCAGCCCAGCCTTTCGCATGATGAATTCTGCATATAAGTTAAATAAGCAGGGAAACAATATACAGCCTTGTCGTACTCCTTTCCCAATTTTGAACCAATCAGTTGTTCCGTATCCAGTTCTAACTGTAGCTTCTTGTCCCACATAGAGATTTCTCAGGAGACAGATGAGGTGATCAGGCACTCCCATTTCTTAAAGAACTTGCCATAGTTTGCTGTGGTTGACACAGTCAAAGGCTTTTGCATAGTCAATGAAGCAGAAGTAGATGTCTTTCTGGAACTCTCTAGCTTTCTCCATAATCCAGTGCATGCTTGCAATTTGGTCTCTGGTTCCTCTGCCTCTTCTAAATCCAGCTTGCACTTCTGGGAGTTCTCGGTCCACATACTGATGAGCCTTCCTTGTAGAATTTTAAGCATAACCTGGTTAGCGTGTGAAATGAGTGCAATTGTGCAGTAGTTGGAGCATTCTTTGGCATTGCCCTTCTTTGGGATTGGGATGTAAACTGGCCTTCTCCAATCCTCTGGCCACTGCTGAGTTTTCCAAACTTGCTGGCATATTGAGTGTAGCACCTTAACAGCATCATCTTTTAAAATTTTAAATAGTTCAGCTGGAATACCATCACTTCCACTGGCCTTGTTATTTGCAGTGCTTTCTAAGGCAGAGTAACAACCTAAACATGTTGCAGGATTCCCAAACTATAGACCAGAGGCAATTGTGTTTCATCCAGCAGAGCTTTACTGCCACTGAAGGCAAATGAGCATAATGGTCACAAATCCAATACATTCAGGTTTGGCACTGTCCATAAGAAATCCAGTTGCAGCAGACTTTACGTAAACTGTGAGCTCCTAGCTATAACAACCACAAATTAATTGCAGAGCTATCTTGAGTGCCAAGATGGTGTAAGCACAGCTTCCGGAACAGTTCACTTTTGGTGCAGCACACATTTCAACCGCCCGGCCTTCAACCACGAAGAGTTGAAATCACAGATGTTAAACGTGTGTAAGTTGCGCACTACCTGTACTTTATCAACGTTGTCCACCATTGCTACTGAAGGCCACCTTCTGGATTGAACTCCATGAAGGTAGAGTGCCAACGACAGAGGTGAAAGATCTCATGGGGTTTAGAGAGGAGGGGACCGGGGACTAAGGAAAAGCAAAGTGGTGCAATGGGTCAGTGCGTCTGATGGTTAACCAGAAGTTTGGTGGTTTGAGCCCAACCAGGGACAGCTGTGGACAGTATTCCTGCATTGCAGGGGGTTGACCCTTGAGGTTCCTTCCAACTCTATGTCTATGATTCTATGAAAATATCAGCAAAGTGCTCTACAATGAATGACCCGATGCCCGCATACACTCCTGCTATTTTTCTAACTTGACCATAAGGTGTTGGGGAGGAGATATGGGAGAAAGGGGACAGGAACGGGTTGCATTCTTATCCCCTTATGTTCTCTAGGGTAATTGTTGATCACCCTAATACGCTGCTGATGGATAACAACAGAGTGCCTGAACAATGCCTTTCAGAACATTGTAATTGGAGTGCTGTTTTGTATCATGCAGACTGATGAAGCGTGTAGCGAAACCTGTAATATATCCGGAGAACAGGTCTCCTTTTGCCCACTTGGCTTATTCTCACCAGGGTGGTGGCTTTGATTTGCCTTCCCGTGATTGATCCATGCACACGGCTTTGTGTTTCCAACTCAAGACCCATTGAAGAACATCTCATCCAGTTCAATCTTTGAAAAACAGCTTTGAAAAACTTTTTCATATTCTCCAGTGTGCTACCCTTGCTGTTGTGGCTGCACGTGGTTGCCGTTTTGTGACTGGACTTACGCTACTTGTTGAACGGTTCATTTATCCAGTCTGTATAACGTTTACTGCACATGTAACTTGTTAAGATAGAGTTGTACATTTATCCACTCCATGTTTACAGTATCTCCAGGCTTTGTCTTGCACATGGCACCTTAGGATGTTTGTTGTTTGAATGGTTATAAGTCTATCTCTAGTCTAGCTATTATTCTAGTAAATTTGGTTTTATACTTATAAGCCAGTTTGTGGTGGTGGTGTTTTGTTGTATTTCAGAACGATCTGCCTTTGAGAAGGGTACAAAATTTTGATCGCTACTAACCGCTGAGGTCATCAGGGTCAACTAGGAGTATCTGTTCTGTATTATACTGATTATGTCTTGTACGTGTCAGGTCAAAGCATAAGAGTGCTGGTGGAAGAATGAATGAGATTCAGATCTGGGATTGGGAGGTTCTGGATAGATGCTCTGATAGTGAAGATTCCTTATGCCTAGGTCACACTTGCTAGTTTACAACAGTGGAGGAAGTATTATTCTCCTTTGCCCAGGGCTAATATCCCAACTCTGCAACCAAGCCACAATGATGCCCAGGGAAATTTCTATAATGACCACATGTTAGTCATGCCCATTAATTTTTATAAACACCTTAGACAGGCCAGCTAAACTAGGTGACAGGCCAGCTAAACCAAACCCTCGGTGAATTAGGGACTTCACCTGCATGAGAAGACAGGCTCCAGCGGATTGAGTAAACAATACCAATAGTGGGCCCAATGGTCAAGGAGCTGGTTTCTGCATGTGCTGTTGAAGGAAGTGAGAGGCAGGTGGGGCACATCAATCTAGGACGCTAACCCATCTAGTAGAAGGAAAACTCTGGGACTAAACCTAAGCTGCCTTTCAGGAAATCTTTGGGAGAAGAAAAGACTAAGGAGTAAACCCTACACAAATTCTGAGTGGAGTCCCTAAGATGGTCATATGTCACCTTTTACACCTCCTTCCAGCAACTTAGAATCAGCTTGTTAAAATCAAGGTATCATTCATTATCAGAGTTTACAGCCAAGAGATTATTTATGGGAGGGAAAGCAGCGCCAGGAAGTTCCTGAGTGCAATGATATCAGGAAGTTCTATTTACCAGAAGCCTCACGTGTGCAAACTCTGTGTAATTCAACTGGGTTTTGCAAGAGTTGCTCCTTATGGCTATCAACTTGTGATTAAAGTATCAGATGTGACCATGGTCATTAAGCATAGGTAAGGAAACAGTAATTAACTATGAAACATATACGTGGGGAAGCTGTGATGACACATCTTGTTTTATTGATTTATAACCTACCGTATTTTTCGCTCTATTAGACGCACCGGACCATAAGACACACCTAGTTTTTAGGGGAGGATAACAAGAAATAAGAAAGCAACGCAAAGCCTCATGAGTGAAGAGAGAGCGCTCCTCCCTCTCCGCTCAGGAGGCTTTGCGGTGCTATCCCTGAAGCCAGGAGAGCAAGCGGGATCGGTTCACACCCATCCCTCTTGCCCTCCTGGCTTCAGCGAAAGCAAGCCTCCTGACTCCCCCCCCCACCTCCCACAAGAGCCGCATGCTCTGTCCCTTCCCCCACCTCCCGCAAAAGCCAGTGATAGCCGCACAAAGCCTCTGCGGGGTAGCGGGATGAAGGCTCCCCGCTGCCCTGTGGAGGCTTCACGCCGCTAAGGCAGAAGTTAGAACAACTAGAGGGAGCACTGCGCAGCACTCCCTCTAGCTGTTCTGGCTTCTGGGGTAGCCCACAAAGCCTCCGCAGGGCAGTGGGGAGCTTTCATCCCACTGCCCTGCAGAGGCTTTGCGGGCTACCCCAGAGCTGCTCAGGAGTGCAGGGCATCTGCGCACAGCCTGACCGCTGCTCCCAGGGCTCGAGGGGGAAGCCCGGGTTTCCCCCGCCAGCCCCAAAGAGCAGCTCAGGAGCATGCCGCACTCTGGCAATTTAGCTCCAGGGACCACACATTCGCTCCATAAGATGCACAGACATTTCCCCTTAGTTTTTGAGTGCGTCTTATAGAGCGAAAAATACGGTACTTTTCTTCCAAGGTTCTTACCCTTCCCATTTTCATTCTCACAACAGTACTGTGAGGTATGAAAAGTTGGAAGGGACCCTAAAGGACCATCTAGTCCATCCCCCTGGCAATGCTGGGATCTCAACTAATGCATCCCTGACAGGAGGCCATCCAACCTCTGCTTAAGAAAACCTCCAAGGAAGGAGATCCCATCACCTTCCGAGGGAATCTGTTAAAAGCTCTTACCTTGGAGGATGGATGGCGGCTAACAGATTGAGGTTGAATCCTGACAAGACAGAAGTACTGTTTTGGGGGGACAGGAGGCGGGCAGGTGTGGAGGATTCCCTGGTCCTGAATGGGGTAACTGTGCCCCTGAAGGACCAGGTGCGCAGCCTGGGAGTCATTTTGGACTCACAGCTGTCCATGGAGGCACAGGTCAAATCTGTGTCCAGGGCAGCTGTTTACCAGCTCCATCTGGTACGTAGGCTGAGACCCTATCTGCCTGCGGACTGTCTCGCCAGAGTGGTGCATGCTCTGGTTATCTCCCGCTTGGACTACTGCAATGCACTCTACGTGGGGCTACCTTTGAAGGTGACTCGGAAACTACAACTAATCCAGAATGCGGCAGCTAGACTGGTGACAGGGAGCGGCCGCCGAGACCATATAACACCGGTCTTGAAAGACCTGCATTGGCTCCCAGTACGTTTCCGAGCACAATTCAAAGTGTTGGTGCTGACCTTTAAAGCCCTAAACGGCCTCGGTCCAGTATACCTGAAGGAGCGTCTCCACCCCCATCAGTCTGCCCGGACGCTGAGGTCCAGCGCCGAGGGCCTTCTGGCGGTTCCCTCATTGCGAGAAGCAAAGCTACAGGGAACCAGGCAGAGGGCCTTCTCGGTAGTGGCGCCCGCCCTGTGGAACGCCCTTCCAGCAGATGTCAAAGCGATAAACAACTACCTGACATTCAGGAGACATCTTAAGGCAGCCCTGTTCAGGGAAGTTTTTAACGTGTGATATTTTACTGTATTTTTGGTTTTTATGGAAGCCACCCAGAGTGGCTGGGGAGGACCAGCCAGATGGGCGGGGTATAAATAATATATTATTATTATTATTATTATTATTATTATTATTATTATTATTGTTATTGTTATTATTATTATTACCATCAGAAAGTTCTTCCTAATATTAGACAGAATCTCCTGTTTTGTCCTTTGAGTCCATTGTTTCAGGTCCTAAGCTGTGCAGCAGCAGAAAACAAGCCTTCTCCATCTTCCATGTGGCAGCCCTTCAGATATTTGAAGAAAACCTCTGTCTTCCCTTCTCCAGACTAAACATACCCAACTCCCTCAATCATTCTTCACAAGGCTTGGTTGCCAGACTTTGTTTTGTTTTTTAAAGCATAACTTTGGCTAAAACTGAAATGATCTTGGAAAGGCACCAGAACAAATACTCATTAAAGGGTGTGTCCTACTCAGTGTAGACCCATTGAAATCATTAATTTCAAGGGGGCTACTCTGAGTAGATGAACCCTAAGAATGCAATGTGTCTAAACAGCAATAGGCAGCCTGTAGCCTTCTAAATGTGGTTGGATTCCAACTCTCATCATCCCTACTCATTGACCATGCTGGCTTGGGATGATGGGACTTGCAAGTCAGACATCTGACAGAGCGGCTGACAGAGTGGTGCAGAGCTAACAACTTGCTCATAAATACAAGGAAGACAAAGGAGCTTGTGGTGGACTTCAGGAGACAGAAGAGCAACGTCCAGCCACTTTTGATTGATGGGGTCTGTGTGGAGAGGGTAACAACGTTCAGATTTTTGGGCATTGAATTACAAGAGGATCTGTCCTGGAGTGTCAACACAAGGGGGCTTGTGAAGAAGGCGCAGCAGAGACTGTACTTTTTGAGAATACTAAGGAAAAACCATCTTCCGCAGAAACTGCTGCTTGCCTTCTATCACTGTGCCATTGAGAGCGTGCTCACCTATGGCTTATGTGTGTGGTACGGAAGCTGTACTACCCAGGACAGGATGGGGTTGTGCAGGGTTGTTAAGGCAGCAGAGAGCATTGTTGCCTGCCCACTCTCCACCTTAGAGCAGATTTATGCCACAAGGTGCCATAGGAAGGCACTGGACATAGTAAAAGATCCATCGCATCCTGGTCACTGTCTCTTCGAGCTCCTGCCGTCGGGACAGAGATACAGGACGATGAAGACAAGAACGAGCCATCTTAAGAACAGCTTCTTCTCTAGAGCGATCTTGGCCCTGAATGGGAAGCCCGGACTTTGAAAGTCATCTAATCTCCCTTGCTGTATTATACTGTATTGTTTAATTAGTGTTTTTATGGAGCAGTCAAGTAATTTCGTTGTCCCCGAAGGGGGCAATGACAATAAAGATATTATTATTATTATTATTATTATTATTATTATTATTATTATTATTATTATTATCTGGAGAGCCACAGGTTTCTGACCCCTGACTTAAAGACACTCACTGGTTTGTAGAACACGCTTGAACTCATTGTGGCTTTTGAGAGAGGACATGTTCATAGGACTGTAGTTCATCCTTGGCTTGGTTTACGCATGGCCTCATTAATTAAGAACTGATAGGCACATATGCAAATACAACACCTTTATAAGACTGTTTGGCCTGATAATGACATGGCTTGGTGTGTTTTGCAATCTAGGACTTCTTGTCATCTAATGGGAGCATGATATTAGTCTTCACATGTACCGTTCAGGAGGAGGGCAGTAGTACAGTTGCAGAACATCTGCTTTGTATATAGAAGGCCCCAGGTTCGATCCCCAGCATCTTCAGGTACACCACAGTTTCCCAGACTTGGGTCTTCAGCTGTTGTTGGACTACAACTCCCACCCTCCCTAGCTAGCAGCACCAGTGGTCAAGGATGATGGAAATTGTAGTCCAAAAACAGTCTCCCTTCTTGTGGCTTCCAGCAGCTAGCATTCAGGGTCTCAACTATGCATCCCTGACAGGAGGCCATCCAACCTCTGCTTAAGAAAACCTCCAAGGAAGGAGATCCCATCACCTTCCGAGGGAATCTGTTAAAAGCTCTTACCATCAGAAAGTTCTTCCTAATATTAGACAGAATCTCCTGTTTTGTCCTTTGAGTCCATTGTTTCAGGTCCTAAGCTGTGCAGCAGCAGAAAACAAGCCTTCTCCATCTTCCATGTGGCAGCCCTTCAGATATTTGAAGAAAGCCTCTGTCTTCCCTTCTCCAGACTAAACATACCCAACTCCCTCAATCATTCTTCACAAGGCTTGGTTGCCAGACTTTGTTTTGTTTTTTAAAGAACAACTTTGGCTGAAACTGAAATGATCTTGGAAAGGCACCAGAACAAATACTCATTAAAAGGGTGTGCCCTACTCAGTGTAGACCCATTGAAATCATTAATTTCAAGGGGGCTACTCTGAGTAGATGAACCCTAAGAATGCAATGTGTCTAAGCAGCAATAGGCAGCCTGTAGCCTTCTAAATGTGGTTGGATTCCAACTCTCATCGTCCCTACTCATTGACCATGCTGGCTGGGGATGATGGGACTTGCATGTCACAGGTTTCTGACCCCTGACTTAAAGACACTCACTGGTTTGTAGAACGCGCTTGAACTCCTTGTGGCTTTTGAGAGAGGACATGTTCATAGGACTGTAATTCATCCTTGGCTTGGTTTATACATGGCCTCATTAATTAAGAACTGATAGGCACATATGCAAATACAACACCTTTCTAAGACTGTTTGGCCTGATAATGACATGGCTTGGTGTGTTTTGCAATCTAGGACTTCTTGTCATCTAATGGGAGCATGATATTAGTCTTCACACGTACCGTTCAGGGGGAGGGCAGTAGTACAGTTGCAGAACATCTGCTTTGTATATAGAAGGTCCCAGGTTCGATCCCCAGCATCTTCAGGTAGGAGATACACCACAGTTTCCCAGACTTGGGTCTCCAGCTGTTGTTGGACTACAACTCCCACCCTCCCTAGCTAGCAGCACCAGTGGTCAAGGATGATGGAAATTGTAGTCCAAAAGCAGTCTCCCTTCTTGTGGCTTCCAGCAGCTAGCATTCAGGCCATTGCTGACGCCAGCTATGGAGGCAAAGCACAGCCAATGTGTCTAGTAGCAGTTGTTAGTCTTCTCCTCCATGGATTTGCCTAATTCTCTTTTACAGCTATCCTTGCCTCCTGAGGGAGCGAGTTCCATGATTTAACCTCTTGTGGAATTCTACTCAATATTGATCCAGAGTAGATTCCAATGTATAGTTAGCAGAGCCTAACCATGTTAATGGATTCCCAAACTATAGACCAGAGGCAATTGCATTTCATCCAGGAGAGCTTTACTCCCACTGAAGGCAAATGAGCATAATGGTCACAAATCCAATACATTCAGGATTGGCACTGTCCATAAGAAATCCAGTTGCAGCAGACTTTACTTAAACTTACAATAACTTATAATAAGTCTAAACCCTAACACTAAGCGTACTATGTACAGAACGCCACACCAGAAGGAAAAGAGATAGAATGAGAAAGTGAGACCCAGGCTCCTTCTGGCCTTCCTTTTACAGTCAGCATGACCTTGACAGAAAGAGATAAGGGAACCAGTTTAAGCCAGCTGTACTCAGCTTCTCTGAAGGAATAACCCAAACATCACGAACCTTCTGCCTGCTTCTTTCACACAGAGAAGCTTCCAGAAGCTTCTAGAACCCTCTTGAATTAATTAGAATAGGAAAGATCTCTACACATCAGATCAATACTTTCTGTACTAAGACATGCAAACTGACATAACTAAGCACAGCATGAAGAAGGAAATGTTTTATCCAGACAGTATTTTCCAACATCCAGTTTTCTTGGATGTTTCTGAATGTTTACAGCCAGCTCTATCAAACGTTATGCTGTAGCTATATCAGGTGGGCTCCATTCCTGGCACTGTTGAGCCAAGGAACATGCCACCAACAGAGCCTGCTCTTTGTCATGGCAATTATGTGGTGGGTGGACAGGACTCATCACCTGGTCATTCCACATCCAGAGGCAGGTTGTAGTTAGGAGAAATAAGCCAACTGCTCTAATACTACAGAAATGCTCCTTTGATCTGACTTGTCCTACATTCTATGGAGAATCCATTAGCTCACTAGCACAGGTCTACTATTATTACTTTCTTTTGTAAACAACAAACACTGCCACACAGGCAGTATTTATTTATCATTTGTTTCAGAAAATGCTTATATTGTTGTGTTTTAAACACACACACCAACCTCAAAGCAGTTTGCAAAAAGATAAAAGAAGAAAATCAAGGCGTGGAGGGGGGTACCTAATATTTCATCATCATCATCATCAATTTCTTTATTCGACCAATAGTCAGAGTTAAAACATTGCACAATAATTAAAAACTATAACATCATAGGGGGTACATAAGTAAGGTAGGGCCACAGTACTAGACCTCTCACAGATAACCCACGTCAAAGCATTCAGTTATACGTTTCCGACACTTGAGTGCCTGGAAAAGAAATTTAGCCACTGACAAGGTTGTTTTCCCAGAAGACTTATTTAGCAGATTTCTGCTTTCCTCTTTGTCGGGAACTGACCTGGGGTAAGTATGGAGTTATAAGATACTGTCTTAAATCGTTGTAGAAGGGACAGCTCAATAAAATGTGCTCTGTGGATTCTACCTCACCCAATGCACAGTGGCATAATCTCTGGTCATACGGGACTCCTCCATATCTTCCCTTCAGGACCGCCGAGTCAAGAACATTCAGCCTAGCCGCAGTAAATAGTCTGCGGTATTCCACGTAGTGGATATCCGCCAGGTAGCGAGCTGGAGCAGCCCGATACAACTGCTCCCCCAGAAACAACCCAGGTTTCACACGGGCTATGTCCTCCTGTCTGGCAATATCCCTTAATCTTTGCGCGATCACCGCCTTTGCGTGGCTATACGTCATGGACTCTATATAAAGGGAGGACAACCCGCACTTCTGCACTTCCTCCACTATCTCCCCTTCCCATGGAGATTTAAAGTTATCCCTCAGAATCAAGGGGGCCAAACCCACCGGTCTGAAACAGAGCTTGAGCCATAGCCATAACTTCGCTTTCAGGGCCACATACCTAAAGGCTTGGCAACCGGTTTCCAGTCTCATGATCGCACCTGCCACGGAGGGGGGGATCCTGAGTATGGCCCTGAGGAATTGGGTTTGGATAGATTCCAATTTTTCAAAGTCCCTACGTGAGCCCAAGGCAATGCCCACCAGCAGAAGAGGGAGGACTTTCATTTTAAAGAGTCGTAAGGCAACATTGACAGTTTGTGCCTGTTTCTTGGAGTACAGGGTTCTAATCACCAGGGCTGCTTTGGATGCGTTCGAGGCTATGTATTCTCTGTGCGCCAGGAAGGACCTATTTGATCTTACAACCTGACCCAGGTACTTGAAGCAACTTACCTGCTCTAAAGGAATACCATTGATTGACCATAAATTAGGTTTCGGTCGAGCAGCAAAGACCATTATTTTGGTCTTGGCATAATTTAATTGGAGCTCGTGTTGGGTCTCATATTCAGGAAGAGCTCGAAGCATCCTCCTTAATCCGATGGAGGAGGTAGCTAATAGGGCGGCATCGTCCGCATACAGTAGGACATTTAAGGCTCGTCCTGCCAGTTTTGGTGGATGGAAATCAGCATTTGCCATATGCACCACTAGCGAATTAATATAGAAATTAAACAGAGCAGGGGCAAGCAAACAGCCCTGTCTTACCCCCCTAGTGGTGGCAACCAGATTGGAGACTAGCCCCTTACTATCTATCCTAATCCTCAAGAGGGTATTTGTATGCAAATTAATAATCAGCAAGAGAAGGCGGCGGTCGATAGATGTCGCTGCCAATTTTGTCCATAGCTGGTTCCTGGGAATTAGATCAAAGGCCTGCTTAAAGTCTATAAAGGCGACGTGGAGGGCTTTTAGGCCATTGCCAGCGTACTTGGTGGCCAAGTGATTTAGGATTAAGATTTGGTCTGTTGTTGATCTTCCAGGGCGGAAACCCGCCTGTTCCTCTGCGATGATATTGTTGCTTTCCATCCAGGTCGTTAATTTGTTAAGTAGAAATCTTGAATAGATCTTCCCGATAACATTTAGCAGGCTAATTGGTCTAAAATTGGCCGGGTCTGTGAATTAACACAATCAGTGCAGAGTTCCAGCTTGGAGGAAATTGTGCTGTTTTGTTTATATAAGTAAAAAGAGCTGCTAGGGGTGGACACCACCAATCCTTATTGGCTTTAATAACATCTATGGAAATAAGATCGTCTCCGGGTGCCTTGCCCGCCTCAAATTGGCCTATAAGTGTTTCCACTTCAGAGCAGGTGACAGGATCCCACTCTGGCAAGGGGGCCAAATCTAACCTTCCTCCGCTGGGTGCGTGAGCTGCATATAAATCGGAGAAGAAGCTTTCCCAGGTGTCAGCTGAAATTTGGGGTTCTATCCTTGACAACGGTCTACCCAGGTATTTGGAAATTTGGTGCCAAAAGGAGGAGGGATTTCTATTTTCTGCAGCTTTTAGAAGGTTCTTCCAATCATTTCTTTCTGCCGCAAGCTTCTGTTCCTTTAATAGTGCTTTATACCTTCTCTTGAGGTTCATAAGGTGACTGCTAGGTGCGGGGTCATTTGATGCCCTATATGCCAAGAATTCGTTATATAGGTTGTTCTTGAAGTGCCTACATTCCTCGTCAAACCACTTTTTATGAGAGAAATGGTTACTATTCATTGCCGGGGTCTTAGCCAACGAAGGTTTTAGCAGTTCTACTAAATTATCATATATTGGCAGTGGCTCAACTGCCTGGATAAGGGAGTCCCTTGTCTCTTGCAATTGGTCAGACCAAAGGAGTTCATTTATCCGTTGAGCCATATTGTCGGTCCATTTTAAGGCAGTGGGCCTCATCTGAAGCTGGTTATTTGTAATAGGCACACAGGAATAGGTAGCCAATTCTCCATCCAGGATCAGAGAAAGTTCTAATGGAAAATGGTCACTTTCCAGCCTCGTTACTACCCTAAAGTTGGAAATTTTGGGAATTAGGTCTACTGATGTCCAAATAAAGTCTCTGGTAGAGGCTCGGGAGCCTGACCAGAAAGTAAATTCGGCAGGGTAATCAGAACTGAGAGCTCCGTTTAGAAGGTGAAAATTAAGAGCCATCAAAGTTTGTCTACATTAAAAACCTGCGTATGTAGCAACACTGTCTTTAAAATTCCTGGGTAAAAGGTCTGAGGTTAAAATGGGTAGTGAGGGATATTTATTATATTTAGCAAATAATGATTTATCAGAGTGAGACAATCGGCCATTGAAATCTCCTGCAACTAGGAAGGTGGCTTCAGGATATTTCTCTAGGAGAGTTTCAAGAGTCTGTTGAATTCCCCTCCATCTTTGGTCCACCAGGTTTTTCTTATAGATTGGGTGCAAATAAACATTAATCACCATGAACACTTCCTCCGCTGTTTGTAGCTTTACACCCAGCATGGATGACGACTGGATGTCGATTTGTTCCACCTGCAGGTTTAAGGCCAAAGAAACTAGGGTAGCCAACCCACCTTGTGGTCTGCCAGGTGATAGTAAATTCTGTTGTGCATTCAGGTAGAAGCCCTTATACCCTGATAGGGAGAAGCCCTCACAAGCCCAGGTCTCTTGCAGCAAAAGAATACGACTGCCTTTTATGTAGGTGACAAAGGATGGATCCATCAGCTTAGGTTTAATGCCAGCTACATTCCAGGATAAGAAAGTAAGTGATCTCCTGGTCACCCCTTTGAGTCATGCTGGGCCTTGCGGAACCAGCACAGCAGAATCCACCTGGGAATGCATGCAGCGAGGGGGGGGCAATAGGCTGGAAGAAGGAAGTAATTGTAGCTTGCTTACCAGGCAATTTCCGAGCACCACTTACCGCAGCAGCAGCCATGGATTGAGGCTTAATTATTGGTAGCTGCAGGGATGGATTCTGGTGCACGGGAGTATCACTTAACAACAGGTCCATAGACTCTACATTTAAAGTATGCTCTAAGATTGAGGGGGGTGGACCTTTTGGATCTGCGGATGCTGTAGGGAACATGCAGTGTAAGGCAGGTGGAAGGCATTCTTTTCGGTTTGCCTCCAAAAGAGCATCCAGTCTTGCCACAGCTTCTGAGTTTGACCAGAGGGTTGTCGAATCTTCCACTGTATCCTGCCCGGGCTTGACCTCCCGAGGCCGTGTACAGCCAGGTTGCAGATCAAAGGTCGTTAAAGCAGGTACCACTTGGGCTTTTGTAGACTGATCTACAATTGGTGAGGAATTCATCTTATTTACATGAGCATGATCCTCTGAGTTACGGAGACAGAGTAGCAACTCGTCCAATCTGTCCGTTATCTCTGTTCGCTCCAGTTTTGGCAATTGGGAGAAGGATAGAAGTAACTCACGCTCTGTAGAATTCTCCAGATGTATAGCCTTTGTCAGTGGAGGCAGGGGGGCGTCAATCCAGTTGATTAGATCTGCGGCCTGGGGAGTTGGGGTCGTGACAATTGGCGGACCCTCAGACTTGTCTGCTTTCTTTTTGAACAAGCAGTTTGGTAAGAGGAGGCAGATCTTGGTATTGGTAAAGACTCTTGTAGCAAGGATTCCATAGTTAATTAGAAGGCTTCTTGAGGACATAATAAGTGCAGGGAGCTTTTTGGTTTTAAAGGAGAGCAGCACTCTCTGCCTCTGAGGTCTGCTGCTAATATGATCAGTACGCTTCAAGTCAATAGAGCTAGGGGTTACCCTCAGAAGCTCCGCTAGGTGTCTCCTTATATCACTCTTATAATGCCAGTTTATCACCTTGCCTCTAAAGGGGCAAACCGTTAGGCAGATTTTGGTAGCTTGCAGCAGCAGTTTGTGAGGAGGTGCAGAGTGTTGTTCCTTCTTATTTTGCTCACCTTGCTCACTTTTCTGATTGCCAGCAGCCTGAGGAATTATACAGGAGGTATGAGGTAAAACGGGTGCTCTGGGCATTTGTAAGGGCTTCATCTCAGGTGGTACATCAGGGGAACTGTCTTTACCTGTTAGGGATACAAGCGAGATAATCTTCTCCAAGGATCCTCGGATGTCTTTTATGTATTTAAAGATATAGTCCACTGTTCTAGCAACCAGGTCTAAAGTAGTCGAGTGTTCAAAAAGTATCTCGTCAATGCAGCTTTCATGGGCTCTAGTGCAGACATTCGAGTGGATGCCAGTATTATTATTGCTTGAAGGTTTAGTAGGCAGGTTATCAAAAGGTTCTTTCACACTGGTTTCCTCGTCATTCATCTCTGCTAGCAATGTGAAAGAGTTTGAAACCGGAATATTAAAAATATCCTTTGTACTTTCAGATTCACTAATTTTTGTTTATTTAGCAAGAGGCAGGCATCTCAGTTCCTCTGTGTCGTCTATATCTCTGGAATCTCTGGTACGTTTCCCAGTTCCTCTCCCACAAGCAGGGCTGTATAGTTGCTTAGTCATTTCTCTCTTCATGCAACCGCCCCAGTTTCAAGGTCAATGGTTGTCTCCCCGATAGAAAAAGGCGTCCTCCTACTTACTAATTTAAAACTAATTTAAAACTGAAACTAAAAACTAAAGTTAAAAGTTAAAAGGTTTCTATACTCATTAAAATAATCTTAAAAGATAGATCAGGGAGCTCACACTCACGCTGACTAAGTGCCGTTCGCCATCTTGGAATCCCGAAATATTTTAAAACAATGCCGTGGTTAAAATACAATAGTTAATATACTAAAGCAGATTAAAATTACCTCAACTTCCTAAGCATCTAGGCAGGCTTGTCTAAAGAAGAAATAGTACAGTGAAGGCACCTATAATCTCAATAGACAAGGAGTTCCAAAGTGTAGGTGCTGCGACACTCAACAATTGCAGACTGGGTATTATGTCACCCCCAAAGTGGTGTGGGGTTGCCATACGTCCAGATTTTCCCAGAGACGTCCTCTTTCTCAGGCCTAAAAGGTCTATGGGACTGTGCTTTGGGGGACTGAACTCCAGGTTCCCTGATCCTGAATTGGCTGCAGAGGCAGGTACCTGGCCTGACGTGGCTGGCTGTATTGAACCTGGACCTGTTAGACTGCTGGACCACTCACTAGCATGTGCTCTTGGGACTGTGTACATCAGTGAGACTGGTTGCCAGGTACGCTGGGGTTCAGGGCATGCAGGAGCTTATCCGGTCCTTATGTAACCAGTGTGTGAACTCCTGTGGCAAGGCTTTACAGGTCCAGGAATGGCTGAAGCTGTCAAACCATCCACACTTGGTCAAAGGCACTTCTAGCCACGGAGACTACCTGAGCTTCCAGTGACAGAGCTGGATGCAGAAGCACCCCAAACTGCGAACCTGCTCCTTCAGGGTGGGTGCATCCTGCGTAGGCAAGATACCATGGTCGATGATATTGAATGCTGATGAGAGAGTAAGAAGCAGGAGCAAGGTTGCACTCCAGAAGTCCCGCTCTCTGCATCAGGGTGACCAAGGCCAATTCAGTTCTATGGCCAGGCTGGATTGGAATGGATCTAAACAGCACGACAGTGCCCATTTTAGGTTAGTAAAGGTAAAGGTACCCCTGCCCGTACGGGCCAGTCTTGACAGACTCTGGGGTTGTGCGCCCATCTCACTCAAGAGGCCGGGGGCCAGCGCTGTCCGGAGACACTTCCGGGTCACGTGGCCAGCGAGCCAGAGCCACACACAGAAACGCCGTTTACCTTCCCGCTAGTAAGCGGTCCCTATTTATCTACTTGCACCCGAGGGTGCTTTCGAACTGCTAGGTTGGCAGGCGCTGGGACCGAACAACGGGAGCGCACCCCGCCGCGGGGATTCGAACCGCTGACCTTTCGATCGGCAAGCCCTAGGCGCTGAGGCTTTTACCCACAGTGCCACCCGCGTCCCTTTTAGGTTAGGATCCTACTAATTCCTCCTTAGATCTCACTTGACTTCACTAGGTCTACTCTGAATAGGACTAATATTATGCTGAAATGACCTCATGAGAAGGATCTGTTCTCTTGTCTTCTATAAAGCAACCTGCACACTAATGGTGATGTCCGTGTATAAATACAGAGAGACACACACTTTCTAGACCTGTGTTTCCCAAACCTGGGTCTCCAGCTGTTTTTGGACTACAACTTCCATCATCCCTAGCTAGCAAGACCAGTGACCAAGGATGATGGGAATTGTATCCCAAAAACAGCTGGAGACCCAAGTCTGGGAAACACTCTTCTAGACTAAGCAGGGATGAGCAATATCTGTGTCCCTGCAGATGATTTTGGACTTCAGCTCCCATGAGCCCCAGCCAGCATGGCCAAAAGCGATGGGAGTTGTAGTCCAGCAACATCTGGAGGGCCACAGGTTCCCCATCCCTGCCCTCTTCATAACTCTGTCTATTTCTCTATATAAACATATAAGTGCAAATTTAATAAATAATAAAGTTTGGAATATTAATTTTCTTAGAAAGGAAGTCCATTTTTCCTATCTAACTTGCTCCCCATTGCAACCTCCTTTGATTTATTGATGAGTAGCTCTTTGTTGTCATATGGGTGTTTTGCATCATGGGCAGAGGTGGAGCCAGGCTGATACTGTCTATTATAATTTGTCCACCAGACCTTTTGCCCTATGACAAATATGTGTCGAAGCTCTTTCATCGCCTACATAAAGAAACAACTGGTTGACACGGCAGGAGGAGCTGCCATAACCACAGCATTTGCTTTGTCCACAGCAAAGTGGAAGGATGTCCTTTGGCAGGTTTGTAGCATCTGCTCTTGTTACAGTTTGCATCTATCCAGCCTTGTTTCTGGTCTCCACTGTCATCCACTTTGCCCAAGCTGTCTTGCCTCCTGGAATTGACCAGCCATTAAAGCTCCGTCTTTGTCATATTATATTCATCTCCTTGTTCCCTCTGGTAAGTGTTCCTTAATTCTGAGTACTCAGAAGCTCTTAATCTCAGAGTTATAGGTTCAAGCCCCATGTTAGGCAAAAGATTCCTGCACTCCTAAGCCTATTGCGGAATGGTATTATAGCCTCCAGGGTCAGGGAAAGTCTAGCAGTGCCTATTAACTATTTGAGAACATTAGCAGGGTAGGGTTGAACTAGATGTACTCTTGGTCTGAACTGGAATGGGAGGAACTGTCAATTTTGTGTTCTTACCTTTCCAATCTTAACTTCACTCTACTTTTGCCTCAGTTTCTGGTGCATGTTTGCTTGTTCTTTTTAGAAATGTTTTCAAAAAACTTCATGCATATTTTTGAGCTCATTTGCTCATTCTTAGTGTCAGTGAAGTTAATCCTCTTTATTCAAAGAAGCAAAATAGCTCAGGAGGCCAAGTGAGCACAGCAACTCTTCCCCAAAGAGGGGGAGTTCTTGCCCCAATGAAGCTGTTGTGAGGACTGAAGATCCCTGCCTTCCCACAGATCCCTAAGTCTCTTCCCCCACCCAGGTCCTTCTCAAGCAATCTGAGACTCCATTGCCTTATCTGTCTCTGCTCTGCTCCCTTCATACCTCTTCTGGTCCTGGGAAACCAGGGGAGAAGGAAACTGATTGCAGCAGGAGGAGAAGACTCGCTGTCTTCTTCAGCAGCCTGCTTCGCCTCCCTCTCTTGTAGCTGTTGCTTCTACCTCTGCTTCTGGACTCTTCCTGCTCACCAAACCCTGTTACCTCTCCAGCTCCCAACCTCTTCTGCTCCCTCTTCTCCCTCTGACCACGTATTGTGGTCCCACTACAACTCTCCAGTACAAGATAGAGGACCGGATGAACCAGCAAGCTAGTCTTCTTGTGTCCTTACCTGTCACCTTACCTGTTTAGTACAACCCCTATCATCTGCAACCTTCAGCCATGCTGGCTGCAACTGATCTGAGTTGAAATCCTGCCACTGGCTCCCCAAATTTGATTTGTATAATGGAAATGAAAGGGAGGGCAAGTTGATGGCAAAACACAAACAGGATTCTGCTTGTTTCAGTTTTCCATTTATTGCAACTCTTTTTTATGCTTTATTGGTTGAAAACTTTATAATGGAAATATGCAATAGATGTTACAAGCAAAATGAGAAGTACAAATAAACAATTATTCATTCTTTAACTGATATTTGCTTTTGTAGATTTGACAAGACCTCCGGTCTTCCCCTTGCGTTCCCAAATTAAGTTCCTTAAATACGCACTTAAACTTTACTTTCTCTATGTTATTTGACTTACTATAAAATTTATTTTATAAAATTAACCTAGTTACACCCCAAAGCTCAAACAAGACCTACCAATTGATTTTTTGACAGTGTTCTTTTACATATACTCTGTATGTATCCCACTAAATCATAGAAGGGTAAAGGTAAAGGGACCCCTGACCATTAGGTCCAGTCGTGGCTGACTCTGCAGTTGCGGCGCTCATCTCGCTTTATTGGCCGAGGGAGCCGGCATACAGCTTCCGGGTCATGTGGCCAGAATGACTAAGCCACTTCTGGTGAACCAGAGCAGCGCACGGAAACACCATTTACCTTCCTGCCTATTTATGTACTTGCACTTTGACGTGCTTTTGAACTGCTAGGTTGGCAGGAGCAGGGACTGAGCAACGGGAGCTCACCCTGTCGCAGGGATTCGAACCGCCAACTTTCTGATCGGCAAGTCCTAGGCTCTGTGGTTTAACCCACAGCGCCACCTGCATGTTAAATCATAACATGCTGTAATTTTGATGTCTTCCTTCCAGAGTCTCTCCCAACTTTCCATGTAGATGTTGCAGCAGCGGCGGTTCCATTTATTGCAACTCTATAGTCATCTGACCTTCTCAAACAAATAGTTCACATCTTTTTTTTTCTTTTTCTTTTTGAAAACAGGGAGCAATTGGGAAGAAACTGGGACTGTTCTCTGTTTTGGATCTTTGGAGACTTATAGCAAATGGAATCCCACTCTCCCCGGATGCATCCCTTCTAATTCAGAACCAGCAGTTTGACGAGGTGCCGGTCAGGGTTTATCAGCCTAAGAAAACAACTACTGGGAAAAGGAAAGCTTTTGTTTATATTCATGGAGGGTCTGGTGTCTTTGGAAGTCCTGGTAAGAAAAAAAGGCTTCTTTAGGTGCCGACTGAGCAAACAAAATTACAGAGTGTTCTTTTTAGGTCAAAACGAAAATGAAACCCCATCAGTGCTGTGCGACATTTTTGGGTGATTTAGTTTTTTCAGTTGGGGGGGGGCTGCAGAGGTGTGCTGAAAAAGTTGCGACCTACCCTTAAGGTCCAACTCTTTCTTTCTCTCCACTGGAGGTTTTTAAACAGAGGTTAGATGGCCGTCTGTCAGGGATTCTTTAGCTGTGATTCCAGCTTTTCAGGGGGTTGAACTAGTTGATCCCTGGGATCCCTTCCCGCTCCATGATTCTATGATTCATTCACACCCTGCATATTCTGCTTGTCTGCCCTGCTTCTGTAGAAGCATATTACTTATTGACTGCCTATCCCTAACCCACACCCCTTCTCCTTAGGCCACATCTTTCCCTTGCTCTGCTCCATGCTCTCCTCAAATATACGGGGATAGCTCACTCAGTAGAGCATGAGACTCTTAAGCTCAAGATCACGGGTTCACGTCCCATGTTGGGCAAAAGATTCCTGCAGTGGGTTGGACTAGATGACACTCATGGTCCCTTCCAACTGCACAGTTCCATGATCCTAAGTGTCCTGAACTGTGATGAAGCTTTCTGCTTGACTATCTGCACGGACCTCTAGGTCTGTAGGCTACATTCCAGCCAGAGTTAGCCTACAGCAGTACAAATGTAAGATCTTTGTCCATTGCTCCATCTAATTTGTTTGTTTGTCTGGTTGTTGGATGTTTGCATCAGGCCCTCCCCACCACCCTTAGCCTGTGCCCTCTAATGATGGCACTCTGGGCAGCTTCCAACAAAGATTAAACATACATTAAAACATGAGTCATTAAAAAGTTCCCTAAACAGGGCTGCCTCCTAGAAAGTTTCCTAAGAGGGAATCTAGGACCTGGGCTGAGAATAGAAGATCCCCCTACCCCTCACTTTAGGAGATCACCTGGGCATCTCTCTGAAAACTCTTTAAGGGGCTATAGTTGGTTTGATTGACCTTGTATGTATTGCAACTGTCTCACTTTTAGAGGGCTACGAGAGATTATTGCGGCATATTGCCAAGGAATGTGGAGTGGTGGTTGTAGCTGTTAGGTAAGTGCCATTTCCATCTTGCCATTGCTCCCTGATTACGCTCTTAAAGCCCAATGCATTGCAGCACCTGTGGTGAAACATCCATTGCTGCACCTGCGATGGGAATGCAAGCTGCTAAAGGAGTCTCGCCTGCTCTTCTCAGCAATAGGGGAAGCATTCCAGAGAGATCTGTTGCTATTCCCCCTGGAGACAAGGAAGACCAGCGGCAAAGCTGCATGCAGGAATGGCTTTGCTGCCCCTTCAGGGTTGCCGCCTGAGGCAGCCATCTCACCCAGCCTCATGTGTAGGTTGACTCTGGTGAGGTGGCCGATCAGATGTCTGTGGGAACCAGCAAGAAGGATTTGAGGATATAAAAGCACTCTGGCCTTCTATGGGTCTTCCAGCAAGTCCTATTCAGAAGCATTGCTACGTCCAACTATGAAAGCAGAGCGGAGACATCTTGCAGCGTAGCCCTCAATAGCCCCCTCCTCTATTAATTTGTGCAATCTTCTTTTAAAGCCATCCAAGATGGTGGCCATCACTGCCTCCATAGATTAACTATGCACTGCGTGAAAAGCCCTTCCAACATTCAGCTTCATTGAATGTCTACAAGTTCTAGCATCACAAGAGAGGGAGAAAAACCTTTCTCCATGTTTTACCTCTTACCTTGTAAGAGCCAGCTGTGACCATCAAACTCGCTCTCTAGCCTTCTGCATCTCCCTCCTCACACCAAGGTTTGCTATTTCATAGCTTAAAAATGGAACATGTGTGCCTTCGCCAGACCTTACTAGGGATGCGGGTGGTGCTGTGGTCCAAACCACTAAGCCTCTTGGGCTTGCTGATTAGAAGGTCAGCAGTTTGAATCCCCTTGACAGAGTGAGCTCCTGTTGCTCTATCCCAGTTCCTGCCAACGTAGCAGTTTGAAAGCATACCAGTGAAAGTAAATAAATAAGTACCACTGTGGCGGGAAGGTAAAGGGCGTTTCCGTGCCTTCTGGTTTCCGTCATAGTGTTCCATTGCACCAGAAGCAGTTTAGTCATGTGGGACACATTACCCCAAAGGCTGTCTGTGGACAAACGCCAGCTCCCTCGGCCTGAAAACAGAGATGAGTGCCACACCCCACAGTTGCCTTTGATTGGACTTAACCATTAAGGGGTACTTTACCTCCCCCCCCCTTTTACTGGGTTCATGGTATGTTTTCTGAACCAGGATGTTTATTTAAAAGAGAGACCAAATGTTTCTGAGTACTCAAGATCACCTCCATGTCCATGGCTGCACTGCTCTTGGAGGATCAGCCCCTAGTTTTAATTTCAGTACCTCTACCACCAATTGAAAGGCATGCAGGTGGCGCTGTGGGGTAAACCACTGAGCCTAGGACTTGCCGATCAGAAGGTTGGCTGTTTGAATCCCTGCAATGGGGTGAGCTCCCATTGCTCGGTCCCTGCTCCTGTCAACCTAGCAGTTCAAAAGGACGTCAAAGTGCAAGTAGATAAATAGGTACCACTCCAGCGGGAAGGTAAACGGCATTTCCGTGCTCTGGTTCACCAGAAGTGGCTTAGACATGCTGGCCACATGACCCGGAAGCTGTACGCCAGCTCCCTCGGCCAATAAAGCGAGATGAGCACCGCAACCCCAGAGTCGGCCATGACTGGACCTAATGGTCGGGGGTCCCTTTAACTTTACCACCAATTGAAAACAGTATAATAATTCTTCTGCACATATGATAAGAAGCAATGACACCCCTTTTTCTTCTCTCCAGGTATGGGCTTAGTCCAGAGAACCCTTACCCAAACCAGTATATTGAATGTCTCAGGGCCCTCGTCTACTTCATGAGGAATGTTGCTGATTATCATGTGGACTCCTCCCGTATTATTGTTGGGGGGGACAGCTGTGGGGCCAGTTTTGCCGCCTGGCTTTGCCAGTTGCTGGTGGACAGAAAAGATCTCCCCAAGGTTCATGCCCAGATGTTGATTTATCCAGCACTGCAGGGAATGGACTTCAACCTGCCTTCCTATCAGCAGAACAGCCAGGTGCCTATCTTGTTCAGGCAGCTGATAGGCCATTATATATGCCTTTACCTGAATAAGAATACTTCCCTTGCGAATGATGTCCTGGAAGGCTGCCATGTTCCTGAGCATATCAGACTGAAGTACCAGAAATGGGTAAATGGAGACCTCATTCCTGAAGAATTCAAAGTCAGGGGCTACAAACCGCAAGACCCCAAAATATGTAAATTTAAACCTAAGGTGTATGAAGAAATGAAACAACTATTGGAGTTGACGCTTTCACCACTTTTTGCTGAAGATGCTGTCATCTGCAAGCTTCCACAGACATACATTTTGACCTGTGAGTTTGATGTGCTTAGGGATGACGGGCTTCTGTACAAGAAGCGGTTAGAGGACAATGGTGTGTCTGTAAAATGGGTCCATCTTGCAAATGGCTTTCATGCGGTGGCCGTTTGTTTTGGCTATGGGAATCTGTCATTTCCGGCGGCAGTTCAGATTGCGGAAAGTGTAGTGGAATTTGTCAAATCTTTATAAGGCAAAGGAACAAGGAAACAAATTGTCTTGTCCCACCCTCTCCTGAAATGTTGAGCCCACATTACATCTCTAAAGAAATGGTGTTGGCTAAAGCCCCCTGCCACTCACCAAAAAAACCCCTAAACAAATGGTGTAGTACAAATGGTTGTATCCCATTAAATCCAACACAAAGTAGACCTATTGAGATGAATGTACCTAAGTTAGTCATGCTCACCAATTTCAGTGTGTCTACTCTGAGTAGGGCTATCATAATAGAAACCAAATTGTTGGCATACATCTGTCTCGGGAGACAATGGAAGAGTGTGCCTTTGATTGTGAGGTCAAACTGTTGGAAGGTCACAGTGCCTGCTGTGGCTGTAGGGACCAATGCAGGAGAGACATGTTTTGTTGCATCTGGAGCAGATGGAGGCATCCGGTTGTGCTGCTGTAGATACACCATGGTGTTTCTTCTCTCTGAGCTCCTCCCAGGGAACATTGATCGTCTGGTCACTGCTATGGACATAACCTGACTGTCTGTCTCCAGGCACTGTCTGTCTCCAGGCACTGTGGTTGTCTGCAAGGGATTATCACACGGCTGGGTTGATGTTGCCAACCTTCACAACTTTGTTTGGGACTCTGTCCTGCCATGTGATACCCCAAATCCTCCTGAGACAGTGCATGTGGAAGGTGTTGTGGCATTGCTTGACTCACTTCCATAAAGCAGCATGCTCAACACACAAGCGGTCCTGTATACCTGAAGGAGCGTCTCCATGCCCATCATTCAGCCCGGACACTGAGATCCAGCACCGAGGGACTTCTGGCAGTTCCCTCATTGTTAGAAGTGAGGTTACAGGGAACCAGACACAGGGCCTTCTCGGTAGTGGTGCCTGCCCTGTGGAACACCCTCCCATCAGATGTCAAGGAAATAAGCAACTATCCTATTTTTAAAAGACATCTGAAGGCAGCCCTGTTTAGGGAACTTTTTAATATTTAATGCTTTATTGTTTTTAACACTTGATTGGGAGCCACCCAGAGTGGCTGGGGAAACTCAGCCAGATGGGCGGGGTATAAATAAATAATAATAATAATTATTATTATTATTATTATTAGCTTGGTAGACCTTCATCTTGGTATTGGATGTTAGTATCATATTCTCCCATACCCTTTTGGAGAGGTGAGCCATTGCCATAATTGCCTTGCTAATATGCTTGTCCAGCTAAGCATCGATGGAGAGGTTGCTGGTTATGGTGGAACCTGGCTAGACAAATTTGTCTGCCATCTTGCCTACTCTGAGCTAACATAATATAAACCAAACAATGCATTATTTATTCAGGGACAAAACAAGGATTTCTTTCACCCAGGTCAAAGACTCAGATCAGCACCATCCCATGTGTGATTGCATGCACATGTACACACACACACACACACACACACACACAGGTCAAAGACTCAGATCAGCACCATCCCATGTGTGATTGCATGCACATGTACACACACACACACACAGCTCAACAAGTTTGTTCTTGAAGGGCATAAAAAGTAGGTAATATGGTATTTGAATACACACAAACACACACAATTTTTATTGGTTTCCAACATAATTTAAGCAACAAAATATCCAACAGGATATTTGGGGGTGAATAGGAGTTGCAGGGGAGGGTGCCTGGGAAGGGAGGACAGGGCAGAAGAGAAGCCCAGACAGTAAAATAGGTGGGAGGCTGAGAGCAGCTATGGTGCCTTCTGAAGGCTTCACTCCGGACAAAGTTCCTGGCTAAAATGCCCTTAGTTATGCCACCGATTTATTTCTTTAACATATTCCTATCCGCCTTTCTCCCAAACTGGGATTCAAGGAAGCTTCCAACATATGAGAAACATTATAAAATACAAAGCAATAAAAACAAGCTAGTTATAAGCAATAATTAAAATAATGTACATAAAGAACACATTTAGAACCAGCAATCAAATTATAACTTGCCCTGACAGCAGCCTGGCAGTTAGCATTGTCTGCTCCTTAGTTTCCAAAGGCTTCTTGGAACAAGAAGGTCTAAGCCTGCCAGCAGAAGAATAACAATGAGCAAACCAGTCTAAGAGCATTTCGGGGAGGGGATTCTGCAACACAGGAGCGGCCTCAGAAAAAGCTTTCCTTTGTGTCACCACCCACTGTGCCTCTGATGTTGACTGGACTAAAAAAAGGTGATCACCTGGGCAGGTTCATAGAGGGAATCTTTCAGGTAGCATGGGATAAGCCATTCATTTGTACTCCCTTCCTTCTTTTGATTTGTACTCTGCATCTGATAAGAGTAAATTTTGCTTGCTGTTCAATTTCATCTCAAATCCTGTTCTCAAAATGGAACTGCCTTTTGGTCTTGCAAATATTTCATGATGTCTTCTTTCTAACTATATCATTGTTTTTTGTGCTCATGAGAGAGGCATTGTATGTGGTTCATGGCGGATTACTCTGCCAGATCGGAGCCCCATTTTCCATAAAACACTGAACAGTTGACTTTGCTTGAAATGCATTGAAAGTGACACGTTTCCTTTATAAAATGATAAGAATAAGTATAATTCTATTATTTATTCCCCAATATGCTTTGTTTGACCTCACCAAGACAAACACCCCAGGTATCTGTGCTTTGGGTTGTCCCTTTTAAAAATAAAATTAAATGGGGGGTGGGTTATTGGGTTGTTTTTGTTTTGATCCTGGATTTTTTGTTTTTATATTCGTGATACAAAGCTCATTGTTGCGTAGAAGCAGCTGTATAGTGGCATGCCATTCGTGGCTTTGTGTTGGAGGCTGTGGACAACTTAGGGTTGTCTGCCAAAAGTGGGAGTTCCTGCACCTCTTTTTCTAGAAAAAGAGCTCTGGCAATTAGTAATTACCAAGCAAACAAATGATGATGAGGATGATGATGAAGATAATGATGATAATTGATTTGTACCTCGTGGCAATCAGTAATTACCAAGCAAACCAATGATGATGATGATGAAGAGGATGATGATAATTGATTTGTACCTCACCCATCTATGGGGTGGCCCCAGCCACTCTGGGCAGCTTCCAGCAAATATAAAAGCATTATAAACACCGAACATTAAAAAATACCTGAAGGGCTGCCTTTCGATGTCTTTGTTTGACATCTGATAGGAGGGCATTCCACAGGGCGGGCACCACTACCGAGAAGGCCCTCTGCCTAGTTCCCTGTAATCTCACAGTAAGGGAACCGCTAGAAGGCCCTCGGAGCTGGACCTCAGTGTCCGGACTAAATAACAAGGGTAGAGCCACTCCTTCAGGTATACAGGGCTGAGGCCGTTTAGGCCTTTAAAGGTCAGCACATCTATGAGCTGACGGAGTGAGTTCCATGGTTTAACTTCTCATGGAATTCTACTCACTATTGATCCAGAGTAGATTCCAATGTATAGTTAGCAGTTGTTGTTGTTGTTGTTTAGTCATGTCAGACTCTTCGTGATCCCATGGACCAGAGCACACCAGGCACTTCTGTCTTCCACTGCCTCCCGAAGTTTGGTCAAACTCATGCTGGTAGTTTCGAGAACACTATCCAACCATCTCGTCCTCTGTCGTCCCCTTCTCCTTGTGCCCTCCATCTTTCCCAGCATCAGGGTCTTTTCCAGGGAGTCTTCTCTTCTCATGAGGTGGCCAAAGTATTGGAGCCTCAGCTTCAGGATCTGTCCTTCCAGTGAGCACTCAGGGCTGATTTCCTTAAGAATGGATAGGTTTGTTCTTCTTGCAGTCCATGGGACTCTCAAGAGTCTCCTCCAGCACCATAATTAAAAAGCATCAATTCTTCAGTGATCAGCCTTCTTTATGGTCCAGCTCTCACTTCCATACATCACTACTGGGAAAATCATAGCTTTTACTATACGGACCTTTGTTGGCAAGGTGTTGTCTCTACTTTTTAAGATGCTGTCTAGGTTTGTCACTGCTTTTCTCCGAAGAAGCAGGCGTCTTTTAATTTCGTGGCTGATGTCACCATATGCAGTGATCATGAAGCCCAAGAAAGTAAATTCTCTCACTGCCTCCATTTCTTCCCCTTCTATTTGCCAGGAGGTGATGGGACCAGTGGCCATGATCTTCGTTTTTTTGATGTTGAGCTTCAGACCATATTTTGCGCTCTCCTCTTTCACCCTCATTAAAAGGTTCTTTAATTCCTCCTCACTTTCTGCCATCAAGGTTGTGTCATCTGCATATCTGAGGTTGTTTATATTTCTTCTGGCAATCTTAATTCCGGCATGGGATTCATCCAGCCCAGCCTTTCGCATGATGAATTCTGCATATAAGTTAAATAAGCAGGGAGACAATATACAGCCTTGTCGTACTCCTTTCCCAATTTTGAACCAATCAGTTGTTCCGTATCCAGTTCTAACTGTAGCTTCTTGTCCCACATAGAGATTTCTCAGGAGACAGATGAGGTGATCAGGCACTCCCATTTCTTAAAGAACTTGCCATAGTTTGCTGTGGTTGACACAGTCAAAGGCTTTTGCATAGTCAATGAAGCAAAAGTAGATGTCTTTCTGGAACTCTCTAGCTTTCTCCATAATCCAGTGCATGCTTGCAATTTGGTCTCTGGTTCCTCTGCCTCTTCTAAATCTAGCTTGCACTTCTGGGAGTTCTCGGTCCACATACTGATGAGCCTTCCTTGTAGAATTTTAAGCATAACCTGGTTAGCGTGTGAAATGAGTGCAATTGTGCAGTAGTTGGAGCATTGTTTGACACTGCCCTTCTTTGGGATTGGGATGTAAACTGGTCTTCTCCAATCCTCTGGCTACTGCTGAGTTTTCCAAACTTGCTGGCATATTGAGTGTAGCACCTTTTAAAATTTTAAATAGTTCAGCTGGAATAGCATCACTTCCACTGGCCTTGTTATTTGCAGTGCTTTCTAAGGCAGAGTAACAACCTAAACATGTTGCAGGATTCCCAAACTATAGACCAGAGGCAATTGTGTTTCATCCAGCAGAGCTTTACTGCCACTGAAGGCAAATGAGCATAATGGTCACAAATCCAATACATTCAGGTTTGGCACTGTCCATAAGAAATCCAGTTGCAGCAGACTTTACTTAAACTGTGAGCTCCTAGCTATAGCAACCACAAATTAATTGCAGAGCTATCTTGAGTGCCAAGATGGTGTAAGCACAGCTTCCGGAACAGTTCACTTTCGGTGCAGCACACATTTCAACAGCCCGGCCTTCAACCATGAAGAGTTGAAATCACAGATGTTAAACGTGTGTAAGTTGCGCACTACCTGTACTTTATCAACATTGTCCACCATTGCTACTGAAGGCCACCTTCTGGACTGAACTCCATGAAGGTAGAGTGCCAATGACAGAGGTGAAATGTCGGAGCCCGCCGTTACAAATGGTGCTTTTTAAGCATAAAATAAAGACACAGAAGCCAGCGATATTTCCATAGACGGAGGACAGCTCATTTCAGACTTCTCCTCTCCCTCCAGTCCTTTTATTACTCTTTGTTCCTCTCCAGCCGCATGGCTGCATTCCAATGTCTCGCGTTGCCTACATCCGGTCAAGGCTTTAACCCACCCACAAACGATATAGGGTTACACTGCCCAGAGGGGGGGGGCATAACTCCTTATAAGGTCAATGCATTCCAATACATTGTAAAGCTCAGAGTGCTGGTCAGCCGAGGTCAGGGGACACCCTGCAATATTACAAGCCTTTACCGTGGCTATGACTCCCACATGCCCTCTTTCTTTATTTAATTAATCAGTACCAATACGGTTATATCGAGAGCGATAGGCGACTCTTGTGAGACCAGAAGCAGGCCGCGGACTGGAGAACCATGCAGTACATACAGAAATTAAAGAAGGAATACATTGTATACAGCAACACAAAATAATGCAAATAACTACTATAATGATCACTAAAATCAATAATGTTGAAGCCAACTTCCATCCGGAAGCCAAGAATATAAGAATTCTGATTCCAAGCTACATGGTAGGCTTCCTTTCTAGTTTATTAGCCATGCACTGGTGTCACTTCTATAGCACTGAGATTGGTCATTGTATGTTCCTGTAAGAGAACAAGAGCTATTAAAAGTGAATTTCAATGTATATTGACAGTTTGGATATATGCCCCATGATTCTTTCCCCTCCTTAATTTGAAAATAAATGGGGGCAGGCTCATTGAGGGTCAAGTGTACTGGAGGCCAAAAAGATTGCTTAGGGGATATAATATTAGTAAATTGAAAAGATCCATTGACAGACACACCATGAAGCATTATGCCTGAATGACTCGCAAAAGGGGGCATGTGCATACATAACCAACATTTAGAAGCATGCAATAAACTGGTAAACTTAATCATATCTTGTACAAAAATATTATTCCTCCATATCTTATGATAATTTTCTACCCTAAAAGTCTTATTCAACAATGCTGTTCTTATAGTTCGAAAGTGGCTGAGCCATGGATGCTGCCAGCCAGAGTAGGAAGCTGACAACTGCTTGCCAGCTGATGAGGTGAAATATGGTGGTTTCAACTGTATTGGGTCGTCTGCTTCTCCTTGTATAACGGTGCAGCAAAGGATGGCAAGGCAATTGGTTAGGAAGACGCATCCGCGGTTAAAGAGGCTCGCCATGGCCACACGCATCGAGCTGGAACCCACAAAGGCTTGTCCTCGACGTCCACTGCTGCGTACCCTCGTCCCCACGTGAACAGCAGGACTGGTCCATGCCACGAGGGATCAGGCAAACGTCGGTACACCACCAAGGGGCGGGGGAGTGCCTCCTCCTTCCTAAAATGCAATTCAGCGGGGGTATGGGTCCTAAGATGTGGATATAAAGGGATGGTTAAGTACAAAAAGAACTTGGTGAACAGCCGAAGGGATATCTGCTGTTGGTATGCTTCGGCCGCCAAGCTGTTTAAGCAATAGTGTTTTGAACGTCAGGTGTGCTCTTTCCACTATAGCTTGACCTGTGGAGTTAAAGGGTATGCCATGAGTTAATTTCACATTCCACAACATACAAAATTCTGAAAATGTTTTAGAAATATATGCTGGACCATTATCAGTTTTGATACACGCAGGTTTACCCATGACTGAGAAACAGCAGATAGTGTGCTGAATGACATGCCGAGCTGTTTCCTCCCTCATGGGCGTAGCCCATATGAATCCAGAGTGGGTGTCCACCGTGAGGTGAACCTTGGAGAGTGGAGCCAACACAGGTGTGTGTGTGACATCCATCTGCCAACACGCCAATGCAGACGTGCCCCTAGGATTGACAGCATCAAAAGGAATGGCCAGCTGAGATTTAGAAAAAGAAGCACATTGGGAAACTGTATCCCTTGCTTGGGCCAAAGGAATAGAAAAATGCTTTGCCAATGCTTTCGCAGGAAGGTGAAAGGTGTTATGACCTAGTATAGGATCAGAAAAGAGAGAAAAAGCAGAAATGTCCCTCAAAGCCGCATCTGCTCTTGCATTGCCCTCTGCTAAATACCCTGGGTGCGATGTGTGGGAGCGAAGATGTGCAACATAATAAGGGAACTCTCTGTGCTGAAGTAAGGTCTGCAGGGTAAGAAACAAGGAAAACAAGTCAGAATCCAAGGAAGGAGTTATATAAGATATTGGTAAAATAGCAAAAAGGCGATATACATACTGAGTATCCACAATAAGATTGAAAGGTTGAGTAGGAAAGGATTGAAAGGCAAGAATCACAGCTGCTAGCTCAGCTCACTGAGCAGAAGACTGTGGAGGGGTAAATAAACATTTCCATTTTCCTCCCTCCTCCCACGTCACTACTCCCCTACTTCTTGTTCCATCCGTGAAAAGGGTCAGTGCAGAGGGGAGAGGTGTGAGAGACAAGGGGGTAGCCAAAACATAGGTGACTTGTGTCAGAAATGTCAAACGGTCATCCTTTGGAGGGTTAAAAATGATGACACCTATAAAATCAGCTAAAGCAATTTGCACGGCAGCATTTGTGATCAATAAATGCTGCTGTTCAGTCTGTGAGAAAGGAAGATATATTGATGCAACATCATAACCGCTTAAAGCTATTGCTCGTGAACGTCCTTTGATAACAATGTCTGATGTGGATTCAATTATGGAATAAATGTTCTTTGATGGGGTGTGCGGTAGATGTAGCCATTCTATAATGCAGATAGTCTTCTTCTTGTTCCGCCTGAGCATATAAAATTCCTGTTGGCAACAACTGTGTAGCAAATACGGCCAGGTGCAGCTCGTGTGCAGCACCTCTAGGTGGCGCATGCGGAAAGGTTTCAATGCTTCACTCACAAAATGTTGACAAAGTGTAGGGAAGTTCCGCATGCCTTGAGGACAATCCACTGATATCGCTGCGAATTATGATATACTGGCAATGTAAAGCAAACTGTTCCCTGTCTGCTGGAGCCAGTGGGATGAAGATGGTTCAATGTGGCTGAAAGTCAATTGTTCAGAAATAAGCTGTTCAGAAACAAGATGGTGCCATTACTGCGGATTTTTCTTTTGGTGGAGGCCACCGTTCTACCCACACTGAGGTATCAGGTGATCCTAGTTTGCCACGCTGGAAACGTTGTATCGGTGGCTACAGGCTGGTTTTCATTGAGCGCTGCTGCCAGCAAATGGGCCTTGTGGGTGGCTGTGTTGGCTTTTTGCAGTATGGTAACGCTGCAGAGAGCTTGCTGGGGAGATCATGCATTAAAAAGAAAGGACTCAAAAAGTACTTAAAGGTTTTAATAAGAAAAACAAAAACTCCATTTACACTAAATACATTAACAAACAAACATGACCCAACCACCAACCCATCCCCCAGGGTAATGGGAGAGCTAGGTGCTGCTCCTTATATACTACACCCAGATGCTGACACACCTTAATCAAATACAACTCAGCAGCACCTGCTATGTTTCACAGCTGTAAAGCTGGGTCTCGTTAGTTTGCTCCGGCCCCTTAAAGACATACACATGGAGTGAACAATGATGAACCTTTACATTTAAAGAAACCATTCAACATATCCCCTGCGGTTCATCATTGTGGAACAAAAACATAAAGCATACTTTGTACATGTTTTTCATGTGTAACCTTTGGAAGTGCTTTAGTAAAAATGTCCGCAATTTGATTGTCACCTGGAACATATTTAAATACAACCATTTCATCAGCAATTAGTTTCTTTACAAATTCTAAACGTAATCTTAAGACTCTGGTGCGCTGCGTATTGGTCTCTGAACACAGGATAGCAAGTCCACTCTGGGAATCAAGGTAAACTTTTACTGGTAGTGTTACTTGCATCTGTAGGTCTGCAAATACTTGCAGATACCATTCTACATCACGAGTGGCTTGAACGCATGCACATAATTCACTCTCTGTTGTGGAGAGACAAATAATGGTTTGTGTCTGGGACTTCCATTCAAATGGACAACCGTTATAACAAAACACCATACCAGACACACCCCTGCAATTATTTTGTTCTACTGCATGAGATGCATTGCAGAAAATTTCAAAACCTTTGTCAATACTTGATGTAAACTGCAACCTATAATGTTTGGTATGTTTAAAATACATCACCACTCTCTTAAGAGCAGAGAAACATTGTGTAGTGGGCTTTTCCACAAATTTTGCCAGAAAGTGAAAAGCATAAGTTATATCTGGTCTTGAGATTCTTTGAATGAAATTTAGCTTGCCTATAGCAGAACGATACAAAGTTGTGTTAGGAAATGGCTTATCTTCACCTGTAAAGGTGAAACCACACACCATAGGCGTTTCCTTCCCATTTGCATTTTCTAAACATAGCATTTCAACAAGATCATCAATTTTTGCAGTTTGATGAACTAGAAAAGATCCATTATTGCCTTTCTCAATTTGCATGGACAAGTAATTTTTAGCTATGCCTAATTCCACCACATCAAATTTCTTCTGTAACTGTGAAACTACCTGTTCATATTCCTGTTTGGTTTTTGTAGAAATTAACACGTCGTCTACATACACACATATTTTTGTTACAGAGTTTGCCCTTTCCTTTATAAACACACAATTGTCTGCCTTTCCTTGTGAAAAACCAATATCTAGCAATTCTTTTGCTAAAGTTTGGTGCCAGTTCCTTCCACTTTGGTGCAGACCATAAAGGGATTTATTTAATTTGCATACCAAACCTTCAGCAGCGTCTATGCCTTCAGGGACACGCATAAAAATTTGTTCTTTTAAATCTGCAAACAAATATGCAATTTTTATGTCTAGGTGATAAACAGAGTGTCCACGTTGTGATGCATCTTTTAACAAAAGCTTAACTGTTTCATATTTTACACTTGGTGAATAGCACAAATCATAATCTTCGCCTGGAATTTGTTGAAAACCCTTAGCAACTAATCTTGCCTTGTACCTTACAACCTCATTTTTGTCATTCATTTTAACTCTATAAACCCATTTTGAATCAATAAGTCTCATATCTGGGGTTTGTGGTACAAGAGACCAAGTGTTATGCTCTTTTAAAGAAGCTATTTCAGAGTTCATAGCTTTATACCAATTTACAGCTTGGTGCTTAGGTAAATTCTGAACATCATTGTAGCTTTTTGGCTCAAAAACCACCTTATTGGCATACACAGTATTAAAATGTTCATCTGCAAAACGTTGTGGCTTCTGCCTCTTTCTATCTGAACGTCTCAGTCCGGAAGGAAAGTCAGACTCCTCAGACTTAATGGGACTAAGTGAACTACTAGTTTCAGGTTGTAAATCATCATTGTCAGACTGAAGAGGTGCCTGTAGGCTAAGCTCACGGTCAGAAAACTCAAGAGAATCTAACCTCCCCTCGGGTGCCTGTGACTTTAAATCAAACAAATTATCAGATTCAACAGGCTTTTTGTCTTTCCCCATTAATTCAGAATCACCATTTTCTCCTGCTGCTGCTGCTGCTGCTGCTGCTGCTGCTGCTGCTGCTTCCTCTTCTTCCTCAGTATTATTTATACCATCAGTATCTTGGAAAACAGCAACTCCATTCCAATTTACAGTTTGTATCATGCTTCTGGTAATATGAAATTTGCCAGTTGCTGGTATGTAAATTCTGTACGCCCCCTGCTGGTAGCCCATTAATTTTCCCTGAACACTACGTTCACCCAATTTCTGGTTAGCAGGATAATGCATAATTACATCTGAACCCCAAATGCGTAGGTATTTCAGATTAGGGCGTTTTTTAAACAGCTTCTCATAGGGGGTGACATCTAAACCAGAATGATAACTGCGATTTCTAACATAACAAAAGGCATTGAGTGCTTCAGCCCAAAATGCTTTGGGCAGATTAGCATCGTGCAGATAAGTTTTAACCCCTGCCTGCAGGTCACGCTGCACAACTTCAACAATCCCATTTTGCCAGGGACTTCGGGGGCAAGATAACTCATGAGTAGTCCCCTGCGCTTCCAGGAATTTCTCAAAATCCTCAGAAACAAATTCCCCGCCCCGGTCAGAAAACAGGTTCTTAATAGGTTTGTTAAAGTGCGTTTTTACCCAGTTGCAAAAAACCTTGTACTTCTCAAATGCTTGGGACTTCTCAGCTATTGCATAAGTCCAACAATATCTACTATATTGGTCTATGAAGGTAAGTCAGTACTTAGAACCTCCTAATGATGGTGGGAGTGGCCCAACTAAATCACAATGTACACGCTCAAATGGCTCAGTTACTTTCCTATCTGAGCACCTACCCTTGCGTGCAACCTTAATCTTATTCTTGCAACAGGATAGACATTGCATAAAGAATTTGCATGGTTTTAAGGTGAGGCCATTGACAATATTCTGTGTCTTAATTACATCAGCAAAATTCAGGTGTCCCAGAATTCTGTGCGCCATGTGGACACACCCAGAATGTGGCCTTACATTCCTCAACCCCTGGCTTGACTGTGCTGCTCTGCAATTTATAGGCGATTGTGAGTAGGTGTGAAAATACAGTCTATATAAACCATCAGATTCCCGGGCATACAATAGACGCTTGTTCCCATCGAAAAACTCACACATTGACTTTAAGAAACACACAGTTATGCCTTGACGAGCAAAGCACCTTACTGATAATAAATTGTCCACTGACGGGCAGTAAATGCAGTTCGCTATTGTAATGTTTAAAGAGTCAAGTTTAACAGTACCCCTGCCAAGCGACTGCAGGACTTGTGAATTGGCTAAATGTACATTACCAATTTCCTCTTCGAAAGAAATAAACAAGCTTCGATCATTGCAAACGTGCTGCGATGCTCCTGAGTCGATAACAAAAGACTTCCACTTGGCATCTTTAATTCTTTTACGATCTTTAGTCCGAGCGTGAAAAGCTCGCGGCTCGTTTCTGTCTTTACGGTACAATGCCGGCTGCTGGGCTGACGACCGTGACTGACGAACAGAAACAGGCTTGGGAGTACTTTGCTTTCTTTTGGCTCTGAAGTCCTTTGCAAAATGTCCTTGCTTATTGTAGAACCAACAACGCTTTGCAGCTTTAAATGCAGTTGTATCACCACAGGTTTGCATATGGCGTTCCTCATTCTTTCTGGAAACAGGAGTGCTTATGGCACAAGCCTCCCTTCTATCCAACTCGCCCATTAATCTTGCCGTTACCCCTTCCACAGTTAATTGTGCTGGTGGAACGGCAGATATCTGGCTAGCTATACCATCAAAGTCCTCATTAAGGGAACAAAGGATGATAAAAACATACTGAATATCAGGTACCTCCATGTCCCTTCGAATTAATTCGCCACGTATTGCCTCCAGACGTCTCAAGTGTGCTGCCAAATCACCACCAGGCTGCAACTTCGTCTGGTACAACTGCTTGAAAACCGTCAATGCAGACGCTGACTCTTTTCTAACATGCACAGCTGCAAGACTGTCCCACATTTCTTTGGCAGTTTTCTTATTTCTTATATAGACTACTTGCTGGTCGCTGACTGCCAAATTAATTATTGCCCTGGCTTTTGCATCTCCTTTCGACCAAGCATTAGTTACAGGGTTAGGAGGGTCATCAGTTACATAGGTCCATACTTCTCTAGAGGTCAAAAGCGCCTCCACCCGAAAAGACCATAAACTGTAGTTCTCATCTGTTAGCTGTGGGAAGACCAGAGCCTTCTCAGCTTCAGGAACCCGGTCAACCATTCTGAAACTCTTCCAGACCCACAAAAACAACGCTAACAGGAGAAGGAGTTTTCAAACCTTTCTCAGAGTCCAAAAATATGCAGTCATCCACTCAGCAGCTGGGCCCATAACCAAAGATGTTGGCTTTTTGCAGTATGGTAACGCTGCAGAGAGCTTGCTGGGGAGATCATGCATTAAAAAGAAAGGACTCAAAAAGTACTTAAAGGTTTTAATAAGAAAAACAAAAACTCCATTTACACTAAATACATTAACAAACAAACATGACCCAACCACCAACCCATCCCCCAGGGTAATGGGAGAGCTAGGTGCTGCTCCTTATATACTACACCCAGATGCTGACACACCTTAATCAAATACAACTCAGCAGCACCTGCTATGTTTCACAGCTGTAAAGCTGGGTCTCGTTAGTTTGCTCCGGCCCCTTAAAGACATACACATGGAGTGAACAATGATGAACCTTTACATTTAAAGAAACCATTCAACAGGCTGTACCAACAGACTGAAAAATGCGAAGCATGGCTGCTGTGTCTGTGGCAGGATTGTGTGTTATCGGTTGTAACACAGCCTTAGAATCCTCTTTGGCATTTTCAAAGGCCAATTGTTTGATAATTTTTTGTTTGGCTTCAGGATTTTCAATTTGGCGACTCACTGCTGTAAGCAGCCTGTCCATAAGGGAAGAATATGATTCTCTTGCCTCTTGCCTGATTGAACCCCACCTTGACTGAATACTGGTGGGTTCTGGGATTTTTCTCATTGCTTGTTGAGCAGCAAGAGCAGTATCCCTCAATAAGATCTGCAGCAGTGTGGCTTGTACTGAAGCCTGAGCGATAGGGCCACGCCCCATCATGGCATCCATGATGTCTGCGAGGGTAATATTTGGATTATTTCCTCTGATTTGTTGTAACAAGGCTGGAGCATAAGCACTGCAGGCAGTTTCCCATTCGTGGGCAAACAAAACACCAGCTGATGGGGGTAAAACTGTACGTGCCAAAAGCTTGATGTCATCTGGAACCAAAGGCTGGGCTAATGTGGCTTCCAAAAGAGCCTGTGTAAATACCGTGGCTATGACTCCCACAGTGAAAGATCTCATGGGGTTTAGAGAGGAGGAGACCGGGGACTAAGGAAAAGCAAACAGGTGCAATGGGTCAGTGCGTCTGATGGTTAGCCAGAGGTTTGGTGCTTTGAGCCCACCCAGGGACAGCTGTGGACAGTATTCCTGCATTGCAAGGGGTTGACCCTTGAGGTTCCTTCCAACTCTATGTCTATGATTCTATGAAAATATCAGCAAAGTGCTCTACAATGAATGACCCGATGCCCGCATACACTCCTGCTATTTTTCTAACTTGACCATAAGGTGTTGGGGAGGAGATATGGGAGAAAGGGGAAAGGAAAGGGTTGCATTCTTATCCCCTTATGTTCTCTAGGGTAATTGTTGATCACCCTAATACGCTGCTGATGGATAACAACAGAGTGCCTTAACAATGCCTTTCAGAACATTGTAATTGGAGTGCTATTTTGTATCATGCAGACTGATGAAGCGTGTAGCGAAACCTGTAATATACCCGGAGAACAGGTCTCCTTTTGCCCACTTGGGCTATTCTCACCAGGGTGGTGGCTTTGATTTGCCTTCCCGTGATTGATCCATGCACACGGCTTTGTGTTTCCAACTCAAGACCCATTGAAAAACATCTCATCCAGTTCAATCTTTGAAAAACAGCTTTGAAAAACTTTTTCATATTCTCCAGTGTGCTACCCTTGCCGTTGTGGCGGCACGGAGTTGCCGTTCTGTGACTGGACTTACGCTACTTGTTGAACGGTTCATTTATCCAGTCTGTATAACGTTTACTGCACATGTAACTTGTTAAGATAGAGTTGTACATTTATCCACTCCATGTTTACAGTATCTCCAGGCTTTGTCTTGCACATGGCACCTTAGGATGTTTGTTGTTTGAATGGTTATAAGTCTATCTCTAGTCTAGCTATTATTCTAGTAAATTTGGTTTTATACTTATAAGCCAGTTTGTGGTGGTGGTGTTTTGTTGTATTTCAGAACGATCTGCCTTTGAGAAGGGTACAAAATTTTGATCGCTACTAACCACTGAGGTCATCAGGGTCAACTAGGATTATCTGTTCTGTATTATACTGATTATGTCTTGTACGTGTCAGGTCAAAGCATAAGAGTGCTGGTGGAAGAATGAATGAGATTCAGATCTGGGATTGGGAGGTTCTGGATAGATGCTCTGATAGTGAAGATTCCTTATGCCTAGGTCACACTTGCTAGTTTACAACAGTGGAGGAAGTATTATTCTCCTTTGCCCAGGGCTAATATCCCAACTCTGCAACCAAGCCACAATGATGCCCAGGGAAATTTCTATAATGACCACATGTTAGTCATGCCCATTAATTTTTATAAACACCTTAGACAGGCCAGCTAAACTAGGTGACAGGCCAGCTAAACCAAACCCTCGGTGAATTAGGGACTTCACCTGCATGAGAAGACAGGCTCCAGCGGATTGAGTAAACAATACCAATAGTGGGCCCAATGGTCAAGGAGCTGGTTTCTGCATGTGCTGTTGAAGGAAGTGAGAGGCAGGTGGGGCACATCAATCTAGGACGCTAACCCATCTAGTAGAAGGAAAACTCTGGGACTAAACCTAAGCTGCCTTTCAGGAAATCTTTGGGAGAAGAAAAGACTAAGGAGTAAACCCTACACAAATTCTGAGTGGAGTCCCTAAGATGGTCATATGTCACCTTTTACACCTCCTTCCAGCAACTTAGAATCAGCTTGTTAAAATCAAGGTATCATTCATTATCAGAGTTTACAGCCAAGAGATTATTTATGGGAGGGAAAGCAGCGCCAGGAAGTTCCTGAGTGCAATGATATCAGGAAGTTCTATTTACCAGAAGCCTCACGTGTGCAAACTCTGTGTAATTCAACTGGGTTTTGCAAGAGTTGCTCCTTATGGCTCTCAACTTGTGATTAAAGTATCAGATGTGACCATGGTCATTAAGCATAGGTAAGGAAACAGTAATTAACTATGAAACATATACGTGGGGAAGCTGTGATGACACATCTTGTTTTATTGATTTATAACCTACCGTATTTTTCGCTCTATTAGACGCACCGGACCATAAGACACACCTAGTTTTTAGGGGAGGATAACAAGAAATAAGAAAGCAACGCAAAGCCTCATGAGTGAAGAGAGAGCGCTCCTCCCTCTCCGCTCAGGAGGCTTTGCGGTGCTATCCCTGAAGCCAGGAGAGCAAGCGGGATCGGTTCACACCCATCCCTCTTGCCCTCCTGGCTTCAGCGAAAGCAAGCCTCCTGACTTCCCCCCCCCCACCTCCCACAAGAGCCGCATGCTCTGTCCCTTCCCCCACCTCCCGCAAAAGCCAGTGATAGCCGCACAAAGCCTCTGCGGGGTAGCGGGATGAAGGCTCCCCGCTGCCCTGTGGAGGCTTCACGCCGCTAAGGCAGAAGTTAGAACAACTAGAGGGAGCACTGCGCAGCACTCCCTCTAGCTGTTCTGGCTTCTGGGGTAGCCCACAAAGCCTCCGCAGGGCAGTGGGGAGCTTTCATCCCACTGCCCTGCAGAGGCTTTGCGGGCTACCCCAGAGCTGCTCAGGAGTGCAGGGCATCTGCGCACAGCCTGACCGCTGCTCCCAGGGCTCGAGGGGGAAGCCCGGGTTTCCCCCGCCAGCCCCAAAGAGCAGCTCAGGAGCATGCCGCACTCTGGCAATTTAGCTCCAGGGACCACACATTCGCTCCATAAGATGCACAGACATTTCCCCTTAGTTTTTGAGTGCGTCTTATAGAGCGAAAAATACGGTACTTTTCTTCCAAGGTTCTTACCCTTCCCATTTTCATTCTCACAACAGTACTGTGAGGTATGAAAAGTTGGAAGGGACCCTAAAGGACCATCTAGTCCATCCCCCTGGCAATGCTGGGATCTCAACTAATGCATCCCTGACAGGAGGCCATCCAACCTCTGCTTAAGAAAACCTCCAAGGAAGGAGATCCCATCACCTTCCGAGGGAATCTGTTAAAAGCTCTTACCTTGGAGGATGGATGGCGGCTAACAGATTGAGGTTGAATCCTGACAAGACAGAAGTACTGTTTTGGGGGGACAGGAGGCGGGCAGGTGTGGAGGATTCCCTGGTCCTGAATGGGGTAACTGTGCCCCTGAAGGACCAGGTGCGCAGCCTGGGAGTCATTTTGGACTCACAGCTGTCCATGGAGGCACAGGTCAAATCTGTGTCCAGGGCAGCTGTTTACCAGCTCCATCTGGTACGTAGGCTGAGACCCTATCTGCCTGCGGACTGTCTCGCCAGAGTGGTGCATGCTCTGGTTATCTCCCGCTTGGACTACTGCAATGCACTCTACGTGGGGCTACCTTTGAAGGTGACTCGGAAACTACAACTAATCCAGAATGCGGCAGCTAGACTGGTGACAGGGAGCGGCCGCCGAGACCATATAACACCGGTCTTGAAAGACCTGCATTGGCTCCCAGTACGTTTCCGAGCACAATTCAAAGTGTTGGTGCTGACCTTTAAAGCCCTAAACGGCCTCGGTCCAGTATACCTGAAGGAGCGTCTCCACCCCCATCAGTCTGCCCGGACGCTGAGGTCCAGCGCCGAGGGCCTTCTGGCGGTTCCCTCATTGCGAGAAGCAAAGCTACAGGGAACCAGGCAGAGGGCCTTCTCGGTAGTGGCGCCCGCCCTGTGGAACGCCCTTCCAGCAGATGTCAAAGCGATAAACAACTACCTGACATTCAGGAGACATCTTAAGGCAGCCCTGTTCAGGGAAGTTTTTAACGTGTGATATTTTACTGTATTTTTGGTTTTTATGGAAGCCGCCCAGAGTGGCTGGGTAGGCCCAGCCAGATGGGCGGGGTATAAATAATATATTATTATTATTATTATTATTATTATTATTATTATTACCATCAGAAAGTTCTTCCTAATATTAGACAGAATCTCCTGTTTTGTCCTTTGAGTCCATTGTTTCAGGTCCTAAGCTGTGCAGCAGCAGAAAACAAGCCTTCTCCATCTTCCATGTGGCAGCCCTTCAGATATTTGAAGAAAACCTCTGTCTTCCCTTCTCCAGACTAAACATACCCAACTCCCTCAATCATTCTTCACAAGGCTTGGTTGCCAGACTTTGTTTTGTTTTTTAAAGCATAACTTTGGCTAAAACTGAAATGATCTTGGAAAGGCACCAGAACAAATACTCATTAAAGGGTGTGTCCTACTCAGTGTAGACCCATTGAAATCATTAATTTCAAGGGGGCTACTCTGAGTAGATGAACCCTAAGAATGCAATGTGTCTAAACAGCAATAGGCAGCCTGTAGCCTTCTAAATGTGGTTGGATTCCAACTCTCATCATCCCTACTCATTGACCATGCTGGCTTGGGATGATGGGACTTGCAAGTCAGACATCTGACAGAGCGGCTGACAGAGTGGTGCAGAGCTAACAACTTGCTCATAAATACAAGGAAGACAAAGGAGCTTGTGGTGGACTTCAGGAGACAGAAGAGCAACGTCCAGCCACTTTTGATTGATGGGGTCTGTGTGGAGAGGGTAACAACGTTCAGATTTTTGAGCATTGAATTACAAGAGGATCTGTCCTGGAGTGTCAACACAAGGGGGCTTGTGAAGAAGGCGCAGCAGAGACTGTACTTTTTGAGAATACTAAGGAAAAACCATCTTCCGCAGAAACTGCTGCTTGCCTTCTATCACTGTGCCATTGAGAGCGTGCTCACCTATGGCTTATGTGTGTGGTACGGAAGCTGTACTACCCAGGACAGGATGGGGTTGTGCAGGGTTGTTAAGGCAGCAGAGAGCATTGTTGCCTGCCCACTCTCCACCTTAGAGCAGATTTATGCCACAAGGTGCCATAGGAAGGCACTGGACATAGTAAAAGATCCATCGCATCCTGGTCACTGTCTCTTCGAGCTCCTGCCGTCGGGACGGAGATACAGGACGATGAAGACAAGAACGAGCCATCTTAAGAACAGCTTCTTCTCTAGAGCGATCTTGGCCCTGAATGGGAAGCCCGGACTTTGAAAGTCATCTAATCTCCCTTGCTGTATTATACTGTATTGTTTAATTAGTGTTTTTATGGAGCAGTCAAGTAATTTCGTTGTCCCCGAAGGGGGCAATGACAATAAAGATATTATTATTATTATTATTATTATTATTATTATTATTATTATTATCTGGAGAGCCACAGGTTTCTGACCCCTGACTTAAAGACACTCACTGGTTTGTAGAACACGCTTGAACTCCTTGTGGCTTTTGAGAGAGGACATGTTCATAGGACTGTAATTCATCCTTGGCTTGGTTTATACATGGCCTCATTAATTAAGAACTGATAGGCACATATGCAAATACAACACCTTTATAAGACTGTTTGGCCTGATAATGACATGGCTTGGTGTGTTTTGCAATCTAGGACTTCTTGTCATCTAATGGGAGCATGATATTAGTCTTCACATGTACCGTTCAGGAGGAGGGCAGTAGTACAGTTGCAGAACATCTGCTTTGTATATAGAAGGCCCCAGGTTCGATCCCCAGCATCTTCAGGTACACCACAGTTTCCCAGACTTGGGTCTTCAGCTGTTGTTGGACTACAACTCCCACCCTCCCTAGCTAGCAGCACCAGTGGTCAAGGATGATGGAAATTGTAGTCCAAAAACAGTCTCCCTTCTTGTGGCTTCCAGCAGCTAGCATTCAGGCCATTGCTGACGCCAGCTATGGAGGCAAAGCACAGCCAATGTGGCTAGTAGCGGTTGTTAGTCTTCTCCTCCATGGATTTGCCTAATTCTCTTTTACAGCTATCCCTGCCTCCTGAGGGAGCGAGTTCCATGATTTAACTTCTTGTGGAATTCTACTCAATATTGATCCAGAGTAGATTCCAATGTATAGTTAGCAGAGTAACAACCTAACCATGTTAATGGATTCCCAAACTATAGACCAGAGGCAATTGCATTTCATCCAGGAGAGCTTTACTCCCACTGAAGGCAAATGAGCATAATGGTCACAAATCCAATACATTCAGGATTGGCACTGTCCATAAGAAATCCAGTTGCAGCAGACTTTACTTAAACTTACAATAACTTATAATAAGTCTAAACCCTAACACTAAGCGTACTATGTACAGAACGCCACACCAGAAGGAAAAGAGATAGAATGAGAAAGTGAGACCCAGGCTCCTTCTGGCCTTCCTTTTATAGTCAGCATGACCTTGACAGAAAGAGATAAGGGAACCAGTTTAAGCCAGCTGTACTCAGCTTCTCTGAAGGAATAACCCAAACATCACGAACCTTCTGCCTGCTTCTTTCACACAGAGAAGCTTCCAGAGGCTTCTAGAACCCTCTTGAATTAATTAGAATAGGAAAGATCTCTACACATCAGATCAATACTTTCTGTACTAAGACATGCAAACTGACATAACTAAGCACAGCATGAAGAAGGAAATATTTTAATCCAGACAGTATTTTCCAACATCCAGTTTTCTTGGATGTTTCTGAATGTTTACAGCCAGCTCTATCAAACATTATGCTGTAGCTATATCAGATGGGCTCCATTCCTGGCACTGTTGAGCCAAGGAACATTCCACCAACAGAGCCTGCTCTTTGTCATGGTAATTATGTGGTGGGTGGACAGGACTCATCACCTGGTCATTCCACATCCAGAGGCAGGTTGTAGTTAGGAGAAATAAGCCAACTGCTCTAATACTACAGAAATGCTCCTTTGATCTGACTTGTCCTACATTCTATGGAGAATCCATTAGCTCACTAGCACAGGTCTACTATTATTACTTTCTTTTGTAAACAACGAACACTGCCACAGAAAATGCTTGTATTGTTGTGTTTTAAACACACACACCAACCTCAAAGCAGTTTGCAAAAAGATAAAAGAAGAAAATCAAGGTGTGGAGGGGGGGTACCTAATATTTTAGAACAATGCCGTGGTTAAAATACAATAGTTAATATACTAAAGCAGATTAAAATTACCTCAACTTCCTAAGCATCTAGGCAGGCTTGTCTAAAGAAGAAGGCAACTGAAATAGTACAGTGAAGGCACCTATAATCTCAATAGACAAGGAGTTCCAAAGTGTAGGTGCTGCGACACTCAACAATTGCAGACTGGGTATTATGTCACCCCCAAAGTGGTGTGGGGTTGCCATACGTCCAGATTTTCCCAGAGACGTCCTCTTTCTCAGGCCTAAAAAGTCTATGGGACTGTGCTTTGGGGGACTGAACTCCAGGTTCCCTGATCCTGGATTGGCTGCAGAGGCAGGTACCTGGCCTGACGTGGCTGGCTGTATTGAACCTGGACCTGTTAGACTGCTGGACCACTCACTAGCATGTGCTCTTGGGACTGTGTACATCAGTGGGACTGGTTGCCAGGTACGCTGGGGTTCAGGGCATGCAGGAGCTTATCCGGTCCTTATGTAACCAGTGTGTGAACTCCTGTGGCAAGGCTTTACAGGTCCAGGAATGGCTGAAGCTGTCAAACCATCCACACTTGGTCAAAGGCACTTCTAGCCACGGAGACTACCTGAGCTTCCAGTGACAGAGCTGGATGCAGAAGCACCCCAAACTGCGAACCTGCTCCTTCAGGGTGGGTGCATCCTGCGTAGGCAAGATACCATGGTCGATGATATTGAATGCTGATGAGAGAGTAAGAAGCAGGAGCAAGGTTGCACTCCAGAAGTCCCGCTCTCTGCATCAGGGTGACCAAGGCCAATTCAGTTCTATGGCCAGGCTGGATTGGAATGGATCTAAACAGCACGACAGTGCCCATTTTAGGTTAGGATCCTACTAATTCCTCCTTAGATCTCACTTGACTTCACTAGGTCTACTCTGAATAGGACTAATGTTGGCTGCAACCTATTATGCTGAAATGACCTCATGAGAAGGATCTGTTCTCTTGTCTTCTATAAAGCAACCTGCACACTAATGGTGATGTCCGTGTATAAATACAGAGAAACACACACTTTCTAGACCTGTGTTTCCCAAACCTGGGTCTCCAGCTGTTTTTGGACTACAACTTCCATCATCCCTAGCTAGCAAGACCAGTGACCAAGGATGATGGGAATTGTATCCCAAAAACAGCTGGAGACCCAAGTCTGGGAAACACTCTTCTAGACTAAGCAGGGATGAGCAATATCTGTGTCCCTGCAGATGATTTTGGACTTCAGCTCCCATGAGCCCCAGCCAGCATGGCCAAGAGCGATGGGAGTTGTAGTCCAGCAACATCTGGAGGGCCACAGGTTCCCCATCCATGCCCTCTTCATATCTCTGTCTATTTCTCTATATAAATATATGAGTGCAAATTTAATAAATAATAAAGTTTGGAATATTAATTTCCTTAGAAAGGAAGTCCATTTTTCCTATCTAACTTGCTCCCCATTGCAACCTCCTTTGATTTATTGATGAGTAACTCTTTGTTGTCATATGGGTGTTTTGCATCATGGGCAGAGGTGGAGCCAGGCTGATACTGTCTATTCTAATTTGTCCACCAGACCTTTTGCCCTATGACAAATATGTGTCGAAGCTCTTTCATCGCCTACATAAAGAAACAACTGGTTGACACGGCAGGAGGAGCTGCCATAACCACAGCATTTGCTTTGTCCACAGCAAAGTGGAAGGATGTCCTTTGGCAGGTTCGTAGCATCTGCTCTTGTTACAGTTTGCATCTATCCAGCCTTGTTTCTGGTCTCCACTGTCATCCACTTTGCCCAAGCTGTCTTGCCTCCTGGAATTGACCAGCCATTAAAGCTCCGTCTTTGTCATATTATATTCATCTCCTTGTTCCCTCTGGTAAGTGTTCCTTAATTCTGAGTACTCAGAAGCTCTTAATCTCAGAGTTATAGGTTCAAGCCCCATGTTGGGCAAAAGATTCCTGCACTCCTAAGCCTATTGCGGAATGGTATTATAGCCTCCAGGGTCAGGGAAAGTCTAGCAGTGCCTATTAACTATTTGAGAACATTAGCAGGGTAGGGTTGAACTAGATGTACTCTTGGTCTGAACTGGAATGGGAGGAACTGTCAATTTTGTTTTCTCACCTTTCCAATCTTAACTTCACTCTACTTTTGCCTCAGTTTCTGGTGCATGTTTGCTTGTTCTTTTTAGAAATGTTTTCAAAAAACTTCATGCATATTTTTGAGCTCATTTGCTCATTCTTAGTGTCAGTGAAGTTAATCCTCTTTATTCAAAGAAGCTCAGGAGGCCAAGTGAGCACAGCAACTCTTCCCCAAAGAGGGGAAGTTCTTGCCCCAATGAAGCTGTTGTGAGGACTGAAGGTCCCTGCCTTCCCACAGATCCCTAAGTCTCTTCCCCCACCCAGGTCCTTCTCAAGCAATCTGAGACTCCATTGCCTTATCTGTCTCTGCTCTGCTCCCTTCATACCTCTTCTGGTCCTGGGAAACCAGGGGAGAAGGAAGCTGATTGCAGCAGGAGGAGAAGACTCGCTGTCTTCTTCAGCAGCCTGCTTGGCCTCCCTCCCTTGTAGCCGTTGCTTCTACCTCTACTTCTGGACTCTTCCTGCTCACCAAACCCTGTTACCTCTCCAGCTCCCAACCTCTTCTGCTCCCTCTTCTCCCTCTGACCACATATTGTGGTCCCACTACAACTCTCCAGTACAAGATAGAGGACCGGATGAACCAGCAAGCTAGTCTTCTTGTGTCCTTACCTGTCACCTTACCTGTTTAGTACAACCCCTATCATCTGCAACCTTCAGCTATGCTGGCTGCAACTGATCTGAGTTGAAATCCTGCCACTGGCTCCCCAAATTTGATTTGTATAATGGAAATGAAAGGGAGGGCAAGTTGATGGCAAAACACAAACAGGATTCTGCTTGTTTCAGTTTTCCATTTATTGCAACTCTTTTTTATGCTTTATTGGTTGAAAACTTTATAATGGACATATAATGGAAAGATGTTACAGGCAAAATGAGAAATACAAATAAACAATTATTCATTCTTTAACTGATATTTGCTTTTGTAGATTTGACAAGACCTCCAGTCTTCCCCTTGCGTTCCCAAATTAAGTTCCTTAAATACGCACTTAAACTTTACTTTCTCTATGTTATTTGACTTACTATAAAATTTATTTTATAAAATTAACCTAGTTACACCCCAAAGCTCAAACAAGACCTGCCAATTGATTTTTTGACAGTGTTCTTTTACATATACTCTGTATGTATCCCACTCTCGGATACATTTTTCATCTGTAACATCTCTTAACCTTTCTGATCTCACCAGCTCAGTGTACTCTCTTATTTTGTTTTGGCATTCTAATTTAGATGGAATCTCTCCCTTCCAGCCTTTTGCAATTAGCATACTAGCAGCAACTATAACATACATAAAGACTCTCCTGAACTTTTGGGGGATTTCATTACGCATAATTTCTAGCAGGAAGGCTTCAGGTTTTTTAGGGAAGGAGCAATTGAACATTTTCTTGAGCTCATTATAAATCATTTCCCAAAATTGTCTGATCTTTTTACAGTTCCATCACATGTGGATACATGTGCCCTCAGCCTCCCTGCATTTCCAGCAAGCATTTGTCTTAGATCTGAACATTTTGGCAAGCTTAACAGGCATTAGATGCCACCTGGAAAGCATTTTCATGCGATTTTCTTTTAAATCTCAGAAGGCTAAAGGTAAAGGAACCCCTGACCATTAGGTCCAGTCGTGGCTGACTCTGGGGTTGCGGCGCTCATCTTGCTTTATTGGCCGAGGAAGCCGGCATACAGCTTCCAGGTCATGTGGCCAGAATGACTAAGCCGCTTCTGGTGAACCAGAGCAGCGCACGGAAACACCATTTACCTTCCTGCCAGAGCAGTACCTATTTATCTACTTGCACTTTGACGTGCTTTCGAACTGCTAGGTTGGCAATAGCAGGGATTGAGCAACGGGAGCTCACTTCTGATCGGCAAGTCCTAGGCTCTGTGGTTTAACCCACAGTGCCACCTGCATGTTAAATCATAACATGCTGTAATTTTGATGTCTTCCTTCCAGAGTCTCTCCCAACTTTCCATGTAGATGTTGCAGCAGCGGCGGTTCCATTTATTGCAACTCTATAGTCATCTGACCTTCTCAAACAAATAGTTCACATCTTTTTCTTTCTTTTTCTTTTTGCAAACAGGGAGCAATTGGGAAGAAACTGGGACTGTTCTCTGTTTTGGATCTTTGGAGACTTATAGCAAATGGAACCTCGCTCTCCCCAGATGCATCCCTTCTAATTCAGAACCAGCAGTTTGATGAGGTGCCGGTCAGGGTTTATCAGCCTAAGAAAACAACTACTGGGAAAAGGAAAGCTTTTGTTTATATTCATGGAGGGTCTGGTGTCTTTGGAAGTCCTGGTAAGAAAAAAAGGCTTCTTTATATGCCGACTGAGCAAACAAAATTACAGAGTGTTCTTTTTAGGTCAAAACGAAAATGAAACCCCATCAGTGCTGTGCTACATTTTTGGGTGATTTAGTTTTTTCAGTTGGGGAGGGGGGCTGCAGAGGTGTGCTGAAAAAGTTGCGACCTACCCTTAAGGTCCAACTCTTTCTTTCTCTCCATTGGAGGTTTTTAAACAGAGGTTAGATGGCCATCTGTCAGGGATTCTTTAGCTGTGATTCCAGCTTTTCAGGGGGTTGAACTAGTTGATCCCTGGGATCCCTTCCCGCTCCATGATTCTATGATTCATTCACACCCTGCATATTCTGCTTGTCTGCCCTGCTTTTGTAGAAGCATATTACTTATCGACTGCCTATCCCTAACCCACACCCCTTCTCCTTAGGCCACATCTTTCCCTTGCTCTGCTCCATGCTCTCCTCAAATATACGGGGATAGCTCACTCAGTAGAGCATGAGACTCTTAAGCTCAAGGTCACGGGTTCACGTCCCATGTTGGGCAAAAGATTCCTGCAGTGGGTTGGACTAGATGACACTCATGGTCCCTTCCAACTGCACAGTTCCATGGTCCCAAGTGTCCTGAACTGTGATGAAGCTTTCTGCTTGACTATCTGCACGGACCTCTAGGTCTGTAGGCTACATTCCAGCCAGAGTTAGCCTACAGCAGTAAAAATGTAAGATCTTTGTCCATTGCTCCATCTAATTTGTTTGTTTGTCTGGTTGTTGGATGTTTGCATCAGGCCCTCCCCACCACCCTTAGCCTGTGCCCTCTAATGATAATTACCCAGCCACTCTGGGCAGCTTCCAACAAAGATTAAACATACATTAAAACATGAGTCATTAAAAAGTTCCCTAAACAGGGCTGCCTCCTAGAAAGTTTCCTAAGAGGGAATCTAGGACCTGGGCTGAGAATAGAAGATCCCCCTACCCCTCACTTTAGGAGATCACCTGGGCATCTCTCTGAAAACTCTTTAAGGGGCTATAGTTGGTTTGATTGACCTTGTATGTATTGCAACTGTCTCACTTTTAGAGGGCTACGAGAGATTATTGCGGCATATTGCCAAGGAATGTGGAGTGGTGGTTGTAGCTGTTAGGTAAGTGCCATTTCCATCTTGCCATTGCTCCCTGATTACGCTCTTAAAGCCCAATGCATTGCAGCACCTGTGGTGAAACATCCATTGCTGCACCTGCGATGGGAATGCAAGCTGCTAAAGGAGTCTCGCCTGCTCTTCTCAGCAATAGGGGAAGCATTCCAGAGAGATCTGTTGCTATTCCCCCTGGAGACAAGGAAGACCAGCGGCAAAGCTGCATGCAGGAATGGCTTTGCTGCCCCTTCAGGGTTGCCGCCTGAGGCAGCCATCTCACCCAGCCTCATGTGTAGGTTGACTCTGGTGAGGTGGCCGATCAGATGTCTGTGGGAACCAGCAAGAAGGATTTGAGGATATAAAAGCACTCTGGCCTTCTATGGGTCTTCCAGCAAGTCCTATTCAGAAGCATTGCTACGTCCAACTATGGAAGCAAAGCGGAGACATCTTGGAGCGTAGCCCTCAATAGCCCCCTCCTCCATTAATTTGTGCAATCTTCTTTTAAAGCCATCCAAGATGGTGGCCATCACTGCCTCCGTAGATTAACTATGCACTGCGTGAAAAGCCCTTCCAACATTCAGCTTCATTGAATGTCTACGAGTTCTAGCGTCACAAGAGAGGGAGAAAAACCTTTCTCCATGTTTTACCTCTTACCTTGTAAGAGCCAGCTGTGACCATCAAACTCGCTCTCTAGCCTTCTGCATCTCCCTCCTCACACCAAGGTTTGCTATTTCATAGCTTAAAAATGGAACATGTGTGCCTTCGCCAGACCTTACTAGGGATGCGGGTGGTGCTGTGGTCCAAACCACTGAGCCTCTTGGGCTTGCCGATTGGAAGGTCAGCAGTTTGAATCCCCTTGACAGAGTGAGCTCCTGTTGCTCTATCCCAGTTCCTGCCAACCTAGCAGTTTGAAAGCACACCAGTGAAAGTAAATAAATAAGTACCACTGTGGCGGGAAGGTAAAGGGCGTTTCCGTGCCCTCTGGTTTCCGTCATAGTGTTCCGTTGCACCAGAAGCAGTTTAGTCATGCGGGACACATTACCCCAAAGGCTGTCTGTGGACAAACGCCAGCTCCCTCGGCCTGAAAACAGAGATGAGCGCCGCACCCCACAGTTGCCTTTGATTGGACTTAATCATTCAGGGGTACTTTACCTCCCCCCCCCCTTTGTGGTTCATGGTATGTTTTCTGAACCAGGATGTTTATTTAAAAGAGAGACCAAATGTTTCTGAGTACTCAAGATCACCTCCATGCCCATGGCTGCACTGCTCTTGGAGGATCAGCCCCTAGTTCTAATTTCAGTACCTCTACCACCAATTGAAAGGCATGCAGGTGGCGCTGTGGGTTAAACCACAGAGCCTAGGACTTTCCGATCAGAAGGTCGGTGGATCAAATCCCCACAACGGGGTGAGCTCCCGTTGCTCGGTCCCTGCTCCTGCCAACCTAGCAGTTCAAAAGCACATCAAAGTGCAAGTAGATAAATAGGTACCACTCCGGTGGGAAGGTAAACGGTGTTTCCGTGCTCTGGTTCGCCAGAAGTGGCTTAGTCATGCTGGCCACATGACCCGGAAGCTGTACGCCGGCTCCCTCGGCCAATAAAGCGAGATGAGCACCACAACCCCAGAGTCGGCCATGACTGGACCTAATGGTCAGGGGTCCCTTTAACTTTACCACCAATTGAAACAGGATAATAATTCTTCTGCACATATGATAAGAAGCAATGACACCCCTTTTTCTTCTCTCCAGGTATGGGCTTGGTCCAGAGAACCCTTACCCAAACCAGTATGTCGAATGTCTCAGGGCCCTTGTCTACTTCATGAGGAATGTTGCTGATTATCATGTGGACTCCTCCCGTATTATTGTTGGGGGGGACAGCTGTGGGGCCAATTTTGCCGCCTGGCTTTGCCAGTTGCTGGTGGACAGAAAAGATCTCCCCAAGGTTCATGCCCAGATGTTGATTTATCCAGCACTGCAGGGAATGGACTTCAACCTGCCTTCCTATCAGCAGAACAGCCAGGTGCCTATCTTGTTCAGGCAGATGGTAGGCCATTTTGTATGCCTTTACCTGAATAAGAATACTTCCCTTGCTAATGACATCGTGGAAGGCTGCCATGTTCCTGAGCATATCAGACTGAAGTACCAGAAATGGGTAAATGGAGACCTCATTCCTGAAGAATTCAAAGTCAGAGGCTACAAACCGCAAGACCCCAAAATATCTAAATTTAAACCTAAGGTGTATGAAGAAATGAAACAACTATTGGAGTTGACGCTTTCACCACTTTTTGCTGAAGATGCTGTCATCTGCAAGCTTCCACAGACATACATTTTGACCTGTGAGTTTGATGTGCTTAGGGATGACGGGCTTCTGTACAAGAAGCGGTTAGAGGACAATGGTGTGTCTGTAAAATGGGTCCATCTTGCAAATGGCTTTCATGCGGTGGTCACTTGTTTCGGCTATGGGAATCTGTCATTTCCGACGGGAGATCAGATTGCGGAAAGTGTAGTGGAATTTGTCAAATCTTTATAAGGCAAAGGGACAAGGAAACAAATTGTCTTGTCCCACCCTCTCCTGAAATGTTGAGCCCACATTACATCTCTAAAGAAATGGTGTTGGCTAAGGCCCCCTGCCACTCACCAAACCCCCCCCCCTAAACAAATGGTGTAGTACAAATGGTTGTATCCCATTAAATCCAACACAGAGTAGACCTATTGAGATGAATGTACCTAAGTTAGTCATGCTCACCAATTTCAGTGTGTCTACTCCGAGTAGGGCTATCATAATAGAAACCAAATTGTTGGCATACATCTGTCTCGGGAGACAATGGAAGAGTGTGCCTTTGATTGTGAGGTCAAACTGTTGGAAGGCCGCAGTGCCTGCTGTGGCTGTAGGGACCGATGCAGGAGAGACATGTTTTGTTGCATCTGGGGCAGATGGAGGCATCCAGTTGTGCTGCTGTAGATACACCATGGTGTTTCTTCTCTCTGAGCTCCTCCCAGTGAACATTCATCCTCTGGTCACTGCTATGGACACAACCTGACTGTCTGTCTCCAGGCACTGTGGTTGTCTGCAAGGGATTATCACATGGCTGGGTTGATGTTGCCAACCTTCACAACTTTGTTTGGGACTGTCCTGCCATGTGATACCCCAAATCCTCCTGAGACAGTGCATGTGGAAGGTGTTGTGGCATTGCTTGACTCACTTCCATAAAGCAGCATGCTCAACACACAAGCGGTCTTGTATACCTGAAGGAGCGTCTCCACTCCCATCATTCAGCCTGGACACTGAGATCCAGCACCGAGGGACTTCTGGCAGTTCCCTCATCGTGAGAAGTGAGGTTACAGGGAACCAGGCAGAGGGCCTTCTCGGTAGTGGCACCCACCCTGTGGAACGCCCTCCCATCAGATGTGAAGGAAATAAGCAGCTATCCTGTTTTTAAAAGACATCTGAAGGCAGCCCTGTTTAGGGAAGTTTTTAATATTTAATGCTTTAATGTTTTTAACACTCAGTTGGGAGCTGCTCAGAGAGGCTGGGGAAACTCAGCCATATGGGTGGGTTAATAAATTATTATTATTATTATTATTATTATTATTATTATTATTATTATTATTATTAGCTTGGTAGACCTTCATCTTGATATTGGATGTTAGTATCATATTCCCCCATATCCTTTTGGAGAGGTGCCATAATTGCCTTGCCAATATGCTTGTCCAGCTAAGCATCGATGGAGAGGTTGCTGGTTATGGTGGAACCCGGCTAGACAAATTTGTCTGCCATCTTGCCTACTCTGAGCTAACATAATATAAACCAAACAATGCATTATTTATTCAGGGACAAAACAAGGATTTCTTTCACCCAGGTCAAAGACTCAGATCAGCACCATCCCATGTGTGATTGCATGCACATGTACACACACACACACACACACACACACACACACAGGTCAAAGACTCAGATCAGCACCATCCCATGTGTGATTGCATGCACATGTACACACACACACACACACACAGCTCAACAAGTTTGTTCTTGAAGGGCATAAAAAGTAGGTAATATGGTATTTGAATACACACAAACACACACAATTTTTATTGGTTTCCAACATAATTTAAGCAACAAAATATCCAACAGGATATTTGGGGGTGAATAGGAGTCGCAAGGGAGGGTGCCTGGGAAGGGAGGACAGGGCAGAAGAGAAGCCCAGACAGTAAGATAGTTGGGAGGCTGAAAGCAGCTATGGCGCCTTCTGAAGGCTTCACTCCGGGCAAAATTCCTGGCTAAAATGCCCTTAGTTATGCCACCGATTTATTTCTTTAACATATTCCTATCTGCCTTTCTTCCAAACTGGGATTCAATAAAAACAAGCAATAATTAAAATAATGTACATAAAGAACACATTTAGAACCAGCAATCAAATTATAACTTCCCTGACAGCAGCCTGGCAGTTAGCATTGTCTGCTCCTTAGTTTCCAAAGGCTTCTTGGAACAAGGAGGTCTAAGCCTGCCAGCAGAAGAATAACAATGAGCAAACCAGTCTAAGAGCATTTCGGGGAGGGGATTCTGCAACACAGGAGTGGCCTCAGAAAAAGCTTTCCTTTGTGTCACCACCCACTGTGCCTCTGATGTTGACTGGACTAAAAAAAGGTGATCACCTGGGCAGGTTCATACAGGGAATCTTTCAGGTAGCATGGGATAAGCTATTCATCCATCAGTCCTAAGCCTGCCTTGAGCATCAGAGCCTACCTGCAAACGCTAATGTATAATCCAGTGGTTCTCAAAGTGTGTGGTATACCACACTGGTGTGGGAAGAGAGGATGGCAAGTGTGGCAGGAATAATAATAACAACAATAATTTATTATTTATACCCCGCCCATCTGGCTGGGTTTCCCCAGCCACTCTGGGCGGCTTCCAACAAAATATTTAAATACAATAGTCTGTTAAACATTAAAAGCTTCCCTAAACAGGACTGCCTTCAGATGTCTTCTAAAAGTCTGGTAGTTGTTTTTCTCTTTGACATCTTGTGGGAAAGCGTTCCACAGGGTGGGTGCCACTACCGAGAAGGCCCCCTGCCTGGTTCCCTGTAACTTGGCTTCTCACAGCGAGGGAACCGCCAGAAGGCCCTCGGTGCTGGACCTCAGTGTCTGGGCAGAATGGTGGGGGTGAAGAATGATCAAAGAAACATTTAAAGATTTCAGTGTAGTACAGTGTAGTATCAAAATAATTTAGTTTAGCTGAAGAATATGGAGAGATGCTGTATCTTTTCGAAATCAAATATTGCTAGGAGATTTTTCTTTTTGTTTCCAGGATATTTCTTACCAATTAAAAAATTGGTTTTGCATGAGCAAATTCTTATTCTGAAAGTGCGACCCAGAGAAAAATGTCTGAGGACCAGTGATGCAATCCTTTCATTCCTGCATTACAGGGACTTGGACTAGATGACTCTCAGGGTCTGCAATTCTGTGAACCTTTCTGCTTTCAGACAACAGTGTGAAGAAACAAACGCCTGCCTTTGTTTGCAAATGAAATTAAATTAGTTGCACCATTGTTTGGGAAACATATGTGGGACTAGCATTGGGAAATGCAATTTAAACCAGTGATTAATAGGATGAGTAAGATTGCTACTTTGTGGGAACTGTGGTTTCTTAACTGCTGCAACAAATGCAGCAAATGAATGGACTAATTTGCTTGTATATCCATAAACACTTCATAATTCTTTAAATTGACCTTTTATCTTGCTTGATTTTATTTATTTATTTATTTGTTTGTTTGTTTGTTTCCCGCTTTTCGTCTGGGATAGCTCAGTCAGTAGGGCATGAGACTTCATGTCAGGGTCACGGAATTGAGCCCCACGCTGGGCAGAAGATTCCTGCACTACAGGAGGTTGGACTAGATGACCCTGGTGGTCCCTTCCGACTCCATGATTGTAAAATAATCCCAAAGTGGGTTACAATAAAGCAAAATGGGCCATTTCCAACTCAGTCCCACTCAAACTAGACCCATCACAATTACTCAAATGGGTTAAGCCGGCATGCATTTTCAAATGTTATTTTCTTCTTTGGATAATGTATATGTTTAACTACTGGTTTTCTTTCTCTTTTTTAAAATGTTTTTATTAACAATTTCAACATAACAAATGATCAAAACATATCATATTCATTATTTCTCCCCTTTCCCCCCTTCAAACCCTCCCCCCCCAGAGACTTCCCTCAGCTCCTCTCTCTGATTTCTCAACACATATTATTCTCTGCATGTTACAAAATTATACATATCCTTACCATTATCAACCAATAAATTTGTGTGTGTTTATTCAAAATCTGCTAAGGAGTCCAATTCATTTTGTTGTCTTTTTAGATAAATTGCTCCCTGTGCGGAGCTTCCTGTATACAGTGGTACCTCGGGTTAAGTACTTACTGTAATTCGTTCCAGAGGTCTGTACTTAACCTGAAACTGTTCTTAACCTGAAGCACCACTTTAGCTAATGGGGCCTCCTGCTGCTGTCGTGCCGCTGGAGCACGATTTCTGTTCTCATCCTGAAGCAAAGTTCTTAACCTGAAGCACTATTTCTGGGTTAGCGGAGTGTGTAACCTGAAGCGTATGTAACCTGAGGTACCACTGTATGTGAAAGTCTGGAGACACAGAAATATTTGCCACTAGGTGCCGCCAAAGAACTAACAAAAGTTAAGCATGCTCCTTATATTCCGCCTACAAGCAAGCACGTGTGGGAACTACATTCTCATATTCAGGAAATGCAGAAATACAACCCATGAATTGTTGTTGGGGCCTGGGGTCTACTCCCTCTCCTTTTCCACTGCCCTCCAAAAGTTGGAGAACAACTGTAATGATAGTGTTTGTAACTTATTGACACTCCCTTAGTGTTAAGGACGTGGAGATTTGGGGACTTCCCTTGCATCAACATGACCTGGCCAGTTCCTTAGGCAGTTAGCTTCCATTCTTGCAGAAGGTCTTTGAGGCTCCTCTGAATAAAGCTCTCTTTATGAACCTATTCCTTGTTCTTGGTGCCTGTTATTGGACCCATGAACATCACATGGTGTCAGAAGGTGGAGAATAAGGGTTGCATTAACCGGCAGCCAGTTTCTGGTTGCAGGGCTACAAATAGAAGATAAGAAGCTGCAGCAGCCACGCCCAGTGGCAGTAATAAAGCATTCATAGATACTGTCAGGTCTTTGCAAACATGGGAATGTTGTAGCCTTGCTCCAGCCTACAAGTGTCAAGGGCTATTGGACATAACTGGAAGAAGTCTGGACAAAGGTTTGAACTGCACCTGGCAGCAAAATGGTTAAGATCATATCCTTCATGTGGTGGGAGAGCACGCTCTAAACCAGTGTTTCCCAACCGGTGTTCTGCGGCACACTAGTGTGCCGCGGGACGTTGCCTGGTGTGCCGTGGGAGGGAGGCGGGCAAGTCGGGCGGCGAGAGGCGGGGCGGCGGCGGCGAGGATCCGCGTCGAGCCGGGGGCGGCTCCGCGGTGGTGGTGCCGAGGTTTCTCTCTCCATTCTCCCCTCACACACACACACAGGAAATAACACAGGATCAGCTGACAGGACCCGGCCAATGGGGCGGCGGCGGGGCAGCGCGCACAAAAGGGAGGAGAGCGAGACAGCGGACGAGGAGGAGGCCGGCATGTCCGGGCAGCAGCAGCAACAACAGCAGCAGCAACTCCCGGCTCCTCAAGCCCCGGGCAACCCTATTCCCTCACTGGCCTCGGCCGCCCTCCTGCTCCACCCGCCGCCGCCTCCCCCGCCGCCGCCTCCCCCGCCGCCGCCGGCCACCTCGGCCCCGCCGCCGCCCCCTCCTCTGCCCGCTATCGCCGCCACCACCACAACAGCCGCCGCCGCCTCAGCTGGGCCCATGCCTGCCGGGAGCGGCGGCGGCAGCAGCAGCAGCAGCGCCCCGGCGCCCTTCCCTCACGGCGGCGACCCGGCCCTGAACGAGCAGGAGAAGGAGCTCAAGTGGCGCCTCAAGCGGCTCTACCCGGCCGTGGATGAGCAGGAGACGCCGCTGTCGCGCTCCTGGAGCCCGAAGGACAAATTCAGCTACATCGGCCTCTCGCAGAACAACCTGCGCGTCCACTACAAAGGTAGAGGGATGGAGGGAGGGCGAGGCCAAGGCCACCGCCATCCCCAGGCCCCCTCCGCCTCTTCCTCCGAAAGGCAGGCTGAGAAACTCCCAGGGAAGCTCTGAACGTCTCCCCCGAAACCGTCGGGAGGCTTCGGTTGTTGCCTTTCTCCGCCGAGGTCGGTGGACCCCGAGCCTAGGCTTCCTTCCCGCACCCCGCTTTCTGAAGACCACACACCAGTTGGGCCAGTACATATTCCCCTCCCGTGACTGGAGCGGAATAGCCCTTTCTCTTCTTCCCCAACCCTTGTCGTTGGAGGAGTCCCTCAGTCCCTCGCTTTGCTGCCTCCTCCCCACCCCCAAAGCTTGGAGGTTCCCTGGCAAGGGGGAGGGGAAAAATTGAAACTTACACTTTCGTGTGTCCCTCCCGGCGTGACGCTGCGCGCTGACGTCACGGGGCTGTAATGGTGGTGTGCCTCGAGATTTTTTTCATCAAACAAGTGTGCCTTTGCCCAAAAAAGGTTGGGAAACACTGCTCTAAACAGCTGTCAAAAGGTCTATTAAAACTGAGACCAGCAAATATCAAAGTTACTAGTTATTGTGCAACACATATTCCAATACTGGCGAGATCCATTGCAAGTACACAAATGCCACATACAACTTGTTCCTTATTGTACTGAAGAAAGTGATACCCATCCAAGGTCTAGCAGCCTGTGGAAACATATATTTGCATTACAGGACCATACTGAACAGGAGTATGAGATTCTTATAGCTGAATGCCAGGACTTGTGTGTTGGTTAGGCTGCTTGCCAGGTGAGCACTCCACCCAGATTAATAAGGCATTGCCCTCCAGTTGCTCAGCCATACAGGAAAGTGCTATTTGCTCTTCAAGACAAAACTACAAACTGAGATTGTTGTTGTTGTTAAAATTTGTATACCGCCCTTCATCCATAGAGCTCAGGGCAGTTCACAGGGTAAGAGGACTTGGAAGTAATTAAGAAAATAAATGAACCAACTGGCTGTTTGAGACTTGTGGGAAAAGCATAATGGCCAAGTGGGTATATGCTTAGATTCAAGAGATCTCAACAAGGCAATTGTAAGAGAACTCTTTGAACTGCCAACTTGAGGGGAGATAATGATGCAGTTTGCAAATGCACTTTTAAAAAAATGCAAACTGGGTGCCATTTCAGGATCCTGGCAACTGAAGTTAACAGCTCATAATTATGGGCAGTATAGACTTTTATTATTGCCATTTGCATTTGCACCCAAAGTCTATCATAAAACCATACACATTCTCTATGAGCACATCACTGGGGTGGCTATCTTTGTGGAGGCCATTATCATTTGGAGTGCAGCTAAGGAAGAGCATGATCAACAGCTCTAGGTAAAGGTAAGGGGACCCCTGACCATTAGGTCCAGTTGTGACCGAATCTGGGGTTGCGGCGCTCATCTCGCTTTATTGGCCGAGGAGCCGGTGTACAGCTTCCGGGTTATGTGGCCAGCATGACTAAGCTGCTTCTGGCGAACCAGAGCAGCGCATGGAAATGCCATTTACCTTCCCGCCGGAGTGGTACCTATTTAGCTACTTGCACTTTGATGTGCTTTCGAACTGCTGGGTTGGCAGGAGCAGGGACCGAGCAATGGGAGCTCACCCCATCGCAGGGATTCGAACAGCCAACCTTCTGATTGGCAAGTCCTAGGCTCAGTGGTTTAACCCACAGCGCCACCTGCGTGCAACTAAGTGCAACTAAGGAAGAGCATGATCAACAGCTCTAGCAAGTCCTCAATACTGTGAGAGCCTGAACCCTCAAGCTGAACAGGGATAAACGTATTTTTGGTGTTAGAAAATATGATATTTATAGGAGCCGTTTTTTTCTGATGAAGTTGTGAAACAAGCACAAATAAAATAATGGTTATAAACATGGTGCATGTGTCTAGAGGACATTTGCCATTACTTACTACAATGTTCACTATATGCAGACCCAGGAAATCAATTCATAAAACCCATTTTCACGAAGGAAGCAAATCTAACCAGGGTGGGGTGGTTCAAATGGCTCTGTGACTTATAAGGTGGCTATCTATGCCCTGGCAGCTAGGAAGATTAGGAAGGAAGAACTGGATGGGCTAGCAGTCAATTGCAAAGGGGACTCTGAGATCTAATCTGGACAGTTTATTTGTGTAATGAGAACTTTTGGTGGATTTGACCATGGTTTTTTTTGCATATGTAGTGACTACTGTTTCTCTCCCCCCCCCCCTTCATTTTGGCTAGTGCAATAAAATATCTGAAAATTATATATATATGCCATGCTCAACATTCAAAGAAGTATGTTCAAAGATTTGAGGGGGCAGAGATTACCTTGGGGGGGGGGTACCCCTAATTTATCCACGGCAACGAAACTTCTTTGGCAGCTTCTGGAAGTGAAAAATGAATGATGCTGGGATGCAGAACAGAAGGCTTCCAGGAATGTTTTGAAGCAACACCATAGAAGACAGCTGGTGTTAAAGTTTACTGACCAACTAGACCTATCCAGATTTCAGCAGCTGTCTCACGGTCTAGTTTGGGTGCTGGGCTCTTACAAAAATATTGGCATATGATGTTTGGCAACCAGTAGCATATGCTTCAAGGTCCCTCGCTGATGCTGAAACTCAGTATGCACAGATTGAGAAAGAGCTACTTAGTATATTGTTTTCCTGTGAAAGATTTACTGGATATATATTAATGTCCAGCGACTGTGGAAACAGATCACAATTCTCTCGCAGCTTTTTTCCACAATCCCTTGAATACTGTCCACTATGGATCCAACAAATGATGCTCAAGGTGCAGAAGTATCACTTAGAGGTGACTTGCACAACAATGAAAAAAATTGCTCACTGCAGGCACACTTCCAAGAGCTGTGCCTTCCTCTGAACTAGTAGAAAACAAGAGGCAGGAATGGGAGCTCATGTAGATATGTTTATTGCTTCCCTTCCTGTGGCAAATGAAAAATTATAACAACTCAATCAGGAAACCGATAAAGACCCATCACTGTAGATCCGGAAACATGTGTGATTTGAGATTCTTCAAATTGCGGGCATGAACTCACAGTGATAGATGACATTGTCTTCAATCGAAACTAGTAGCCTCTGTAAAGAAATGTTACAACTAATCCATGAGAGTCATTGTGGCATTAGGAGGTGCTGTATTAGCCTAGGTGATGTATTAGCCTAGGATTAAGAAGGAAATAGCAGCCATTGTAGGAAGTTGTTCCACCTTCTTAAAGTGCAACTCACAGCAACAAGCAGAGCAAGATGATGAATTGGGGCCTACTAGAAGATAGGAACTGACTTATTCTCATGGCATTCCAAGGACTACCTGATAGTCACAGATCTCTCCAGAAATATGCACACTGCAAAGTACCAGCACTTAATCAGTGATTGCCAGCCAACCAGATGCATGCCCTCCGACATTTCTCCGAAGAAAAGAGGAATGTCCTGTTCCATAATAATTCCACTCTGGGTGACTTCCAACATATATAAAAACATAATAAAACATTAAACATTTTTTAAAAAAACTTCCCTACACAGGGCTGCTTTCAGATGTCTTCTAAATGTTGTATAGTTACTTATCTCCTTGACTTGGGGGTCACATAACTCCATACCCTCCAGTGAAAATAGGGACGTCCTACCATACCATCCAACATTTCTCTGATGAAAATAGGGATGTCCTAAGACAAAAGACCCTGATGTTGGGAAAGAATGAGGGCACAAGGAGAAGGGGACGACAGAGGACAAGATGGTTGGACAGTGTTCTCGAAGCTGCCAGCATGAGTTTGACCAAACTGCGGGAGGCAGTGGAAGACAGAAATGCCTGGCATGCTCTGGTCCATTGGGTCACGAAGAGTCGGACATGACTAAATGACTAAACAACAACAAGGCAAAGAGGAACATTCCAATATCAAATAAGAAACCAGGACAGCTTTTGTATATTCAAGAGTGACCCTGGAAAATAGGGACACTTGGAGGGTCTGCAGTTGCTTTCTTGACAGCATGAAAGCAAGACATCAGCTCTATACGCAATATCAGCTCTATGCTTCTGTAGTGGGGAAGGAGAACAGAAAAAACACACATCTGACAACCAATGCACCCCTTTGGTTTCAAATAGTACATGGGTAGAAACGTATACTTGATTCTGACCAAACTAGACCCCCTAGAGCACAATATATAGCAGGAGGCTTAGTCTGGTCAGAACTGAGTACAGTGGTTCCTTTGTTGTCGAACGGCTTGGCTCCCAAACAAACTTGCTACCGAACGTCGCAAACCCGGAAGTGAGTGTTCTGGTTTGTGAACGTTTTTTGGAAGCCGAACATCCGACGCAGATTCCATGGCTTCCAATTGAGTGTAGGAAGCTCCTGCAGCCAATCAGAAGCTGTGCCTTGGTTTTCGAATGGTTCTGGGAGTCGAACGGATTAAGTTTGACAACCAAGGTTCCACTGTATACACTTTTAGAGTTAACGCTAAATACATTACTTCTGGTAAATGAACCACCATAGCTGCTAGAGGGCTGTGGAAATTTGTGTCCTGGGCTTCTTAGACTCGACTACCCATGTACCATTTGAAACCAAAGGAGCACATTGGTTGCCAGATGTGAAATATGCAGTATACTGCCTCCGATAGTAAAAGTAGTACCCTTGTCCAGTAAGTGGCAGTCATTGTTGCTACTAGCCACTCATTCTTTTGAAAGAAAATCTGTGCATCCTTATTGTTAACAGGCTGTTGAAGGATGATTGCTCAAACTATGCAGTGATAGAAGGAAAGGTTTGATAAGAGAATATACGGATACTCAAGACTGGAGGAGGATCCCAGAGGATCAACTGTAGGGGGAGCTCTTTGTGCTGCACCAAGGTCCAACTTGGACCCTGAAGTCCAAGGCTCAGATGGTGTGGGCCTCCCAGATGCATCAGGTAGGACACTGTGGGAAGCAGGATGCCTATGTAGTTTGGTCTTTGATGTTATTAAGCAGGGTAGCTCTTGGACTCATATGTCATCTGCACTAAGCCTTTGAGGAAATGCCCTTAGGAGGCTCCTTGAACAGTTGCATAATTGGAAGCTAAACCTGCTGGGTCTCGTTTGGAGGTGAGGGTGGATGTGCATTGTATTCTTCCAGTCACTCCCAACATCCCTGCAATGTCACTGAAATGCAAGTATATTCCGGCATCACAAAGATTATAAACACTAATATTAATTATTACAATTTTATGAATGCAGGAATCATGTTTCAGATAAGTCCCGAGGCAACCTGCAAGCATGCAATAAAAACAGCTTAAATAAGTTTAAGAATAGTACGAACAAAATCTAAGATTGGCTTTAAAAAAATAACACAAAGAAACACTCAAGGCAGAGACCTAATCACACCCACACCCCACACTGATGGAAAAGATAAATGATCTACATTTGTTTCCAGAAAGATCAGATAGTGGATCTCAAGAAGGATGCTGTTCCATTAGGGTAGTCAGGTCATGATCATCCTGAGAATTCAAGGCCTAAACCTGAAACCTGGGAGTTGCTGTGGGCAACAGAGGCAGCAGAACCTAACTCTTGCTGCCGCTCTTCACATATTCTGCTCACTTCTGCCACCCTGCACTAGATGCACAGTCAGACTCATAACCCCATCCTCCCTTTGAGCCTAGCTCAGTTCTTTTCCTTTCTCTGCACTCCCTCTGAGCCCTGGAGTCAGAGGTTAATTGGGAAAAGGGAGGAGGGCAGACTCCCTGGAGTATCTATGCAATAATTTGCAGAGGTGGAGGTTAATTAGAAAAGAGAGTCTATGCAGTAATCTGCAGTTGACGCCTGCCAGGCTGAAGCTACATGCACAGTCTACTTTTTTTTTTTAAATGGCATTAAGATCCACTTGGAGAGTCAAGCCCTCCACCTGCGACCTGGAAAGGGACAGGCTAATTTTGAGACTTCAGCTCAGTCCTGGAGGTCTGGCAACCCTTGTTGAATGGTTTCTTTAAATGTAAAGGTTCATCATTGTTCCACTCCATGTGTATGTCTTTAAGGGGCCAGAGCAAGGGCCAGAGCAAGATAACGAGACCCAGCTTTACAGCTGTGAAACATAGCAGGTGCTGCTGAGTTGTATTTGATTAAGGCGTGTCAGCATTTGGGTAGAGTATATAAGGAGCAGCACCTAGCTCTCCCATTACCCTGGGGGATGGGTTGGTGGTTGGGTCTGGTTTGTTGATGTATTTAGTGTAAATGGAGTTTTTGTTTTTCTTATTAAAACCTTCTTTAAGTTATTTTTGAGTCCTTTCTTTTTAATGCATGGTCTCCCCAGCAAGCTCTCTGCAGCGTTACTATACTGCAAAAAGCCAACAACCCTATGTTCCATAACACAGAGGAATGGGAGTGGTTGTTGCGTGGACTTTTTCTACTTAAGGGACTGTGTTACAAGCATATGCTTTTGGGGACCACAGTCCACTTTCTCAGATGCATGGGATGCCATCCTAAATTGGCAAGTATATGAATGTGGCCCTCTTGGCTTCTCTGTGTGGCCCTTCGAACTCTCTCCAGATCACACATCTCACCAGCTCTGTTCCAGGTCCTCCATGAGTGACTAAGCTATGTCTCTGTACTGTGGAAATTCCTCTTCCATTTGTTTGTTTTCTGTCCTTTGCCCTAATATTAGAGGGCGGTTTACAGCATAAAATGTAATATTATCTTCTCAAACAAGGTTGCAAGTCCTTGCCTTTCCCCATAATCTAAATTACCCCTGGAGCTGGTTCTAGCTCGGTTCATGCCAAAAAGGCAGGCATAAACTGCTGTTAGCTCCAAGAGGGTGGAGAGATTGCAGCAGGGCAGCTCAAACTCTAATTTGGACCCAAATCATGAAAACAAAGAGGGGCATGCTCTGCTGGGTGCTATAAAACTTGAGGGATCTAAAGGAGCCTTCCTCAGAGGCAACCTTAGACACAGATCCCCTACCCACATAAATCCAGGTGGTGGTTGTCTTGCTAGTTACAGAAATTAGGAGAGGGTTCTGCCCCTTTGCACCACTTGCTCCACCCCTCCGCATCCATTTTTGCAATCGCTCTTGGCATTGCGATGCCTTTGAAGTGAGTAACCTGGGGACATGCTTCTGTTTAGCAAGGTGTTCCTGAACCACTTCCATTGGCAAAGAGGCACTGGAATTTGCTCTTTCCCAAAAGAAAGCAACAGCACATGGATCACAGGACACGTGAGCTGGGATCAAAACAGTCATGTTTTCCTAACCTTCCTTAGTTGCCCGATTCTTCGACAGGGCTTGCACAACCTTAAAAGAACTCCAGCGGCTTGTTGGCCAACTTCTATTTTCAGACGCTCTTGGGCTTCCTGTGTGTTTGCTGCAACCGGAGCCTAAAAAAAGCCCAGCCACCCTCAGATACTACTACAGTGTTCCAAACAGTATGCAGCTTATAACATTGGGAAACTGCAGATACCGGAGATAACAAGCATCTGGAACCAAGAGATAACAAACAACTGGAAGCACCTGACCAACATTGGAGAACATGCTGCTAATCTTCAAGTATTTCATGATTCTCCTGCAAATACTGATCATTTCCTTTGCCCTGCTGATCACTTGGACCATTTACTGTGATCTTTCCAAGTCTGAGATTCCTCCTGGCATTGACCAGCCTATGAAGCTTCGCATTGTTAACTGTCTCTTGATCCTTGCATCATCCCTGGTAAGTTTTTCGTGTGTTTTTTAACGATGGAACCTTTTTTGTTTTTAAATTGCCTCTGTGATTAGGAATATAGCAAGCTGCCTTAGAATCACAGAATTGTAGAGCTGGAAGGGACCCCAAGGGCCATCTAGTCCACCCCCTGCAATGCAGGAATAGTGAGTCAGACCATTGGACTATTTTGCTCGGTATGCTCCACATTGACTGGAAGGGTCTCTTCCAGGTTTCAGGCAGGAATCTTTCTCAGCCCTACCTGGAAGCGCCAGGGATTGAACTTGGGACTTGCACACAAGAGTGATGCTTTAACACTAAGCTATAGTCTGACTCAAGCTCGCATCCATTAGGATATCAGGGTTGCATGTTATATGGAACAGGAATGGACCTTTAAAGCCCTAAAAGGCCTTGGTCCAGTATATCTGAAGAAGCGTCTCCACCCCATCGTTCTACATCGTTCTATAGAATACCCATAGCCCAGTAGCTCAACAACTGCTTTGCATGCAGAAGGTCCCCAAATTCAATCCCAACCATCTCCAGGTCAGGTTGGACTGGGCTTGGGAATGTCCTCTGCCTGGAAAGCCACCACCAATCAGTGTAGATACTGATGAGCCAGATAGACCAGTGGTCCGACTTAGTATAACAGAGCTTCCTGTTTTCAGATGGAATTAAATACGATAGGAAGGGGAAGTATGTAGGCTGAATGAAAGAACTATGTAAATACAGTTGTGCATGCGATCTTCCCTGGCATAATCTTGAAACTCATCGTAGAGTATTTGTGCTGCACGAAGAAGGTCCCAGATTCATACCCCAGCTTCTCCCACGGCAGGTGCAGGCAATAGTGAACTAGGTGGACTCCACAAAATCAGCATTCCATGTGTCAATAGGAGGTCATAAAAATTGCGTGACTAGAACTCATGGACCTCCAAGAAAGCTGAATGTTAGGAGATTCTGGACAGATAAAGGAAAGCACTTCTTCACGCAGTGTATAGTTAAGCTATGATACTGCCTCCCACAGGAGGCAGTGATGGCTACCAACTTGGATGGCTTTAGAATAAGATTAGACAGATTCATGGAGGATAAGGCTGTTACTGGCTACTAGCCACAGTGTCTATGTTCTGCCTCCATGGCCAGAGGCAGTAATGCTTCCGAGTACCAGTTTCTGGAAACCACAGGAGGGGAGGATGCTCTTGAATGCACCTGCGTGTTCAAGTTTCCTTCAGGTCCACCATGGTGAGGCCAAGGTGCCGGACTAGATGGGCTCTTCTTATGTATGCCTGTTGACCATGTGGCTTTCTGGGCTCCATCAAGGGGGAAAAGTGTGACGTATGAGTTCAAAGAATCCATCCTTCCTGATTATACCCCAGCACAAAGGACCATGGCAGGGACTGCGGAGCAGATGGAAGGTTTGGTTCAGAAAGAAGCTACGGAGGAAACGGCAGCCCTAGCAAGGACTGCAGTGGGCAGTCTTGCTTTCCTAGGTTTATGGTTCCCTTGAGCCAGAAGGAGAACTACTGATGAAAGAGGTAGTGGTGGCACGAAGAGAGCATGGCTGGAGAGCTGGAAGGTTGGAGAGGCTACGGCCGAAGGGGTGCTACAAAGGCCAGCCCTGTTCCATATATAGTGGTACCTTGGGTTACAGACGCTTCAGGTTACAGACTCCGCTAACCCGGAAGTAGTACCTCAGGTTAAGAACTTTGCTGCAGGATGAGAACAGAAATCGTGCAGCGGCAGCGGGAGGCCCCATTAGCTAAAGTGGTACCTCAGGTTAAGAAGAGTTTCAGGTTAAGAACGGACCTTCAGAATGAATTAAGTTCTTAACCAGAGGTACCACTGTAGAGAAGCCAACTAGACTCAACAGCCTCGGTACTGTATACCTGAAGGAGCATCTCCACCCCCATCGTTCAGCCCGGACACTGATATCCAGCACTGAGGGCCTTCTGGCGGTTCCCTCATTGCGAGAAGTGAGGTTACAGGGAACCAGACAGAGGGCCTTTTCAGTAGTGGCGCCACCCTGTGGAACGCCCTCCCTTCAGATGTGAAGGAAATAAGCAGCTATCTTATCTTTAAAAGATATCTGAAGGCAGCCCTGTTTAGGGAAGTTTTTAATATTTCATAGAATCATAGAATCATAGAGTTGGAAGAGACCACAAGCACCATTGAGTCCAACCCCCTGCCAAGCAGGAAACACCATCAGAGCACTCCTGACATATGGTTGTCAAGCCTCTGCTTAAAGGCCTCCAAAGTAGGAGACTCCACCACACTCCTTGGCAGCAAATTCCACTGTCGAACAGCTCTGACTGTCAGGAAGTTCTTCCTAATGTTTAGGTGGAATCTTCTTTCTTGTAGTTTGGATCCATTGCTCTGTGTCCGCTTCTCTGGAGCAGCAGAAAACAACCTTTCTCCCTCCTCTATATGACATCCTTTTATATATTTGAACATGGCTATCATATCACCCCTTAACCTCCTCTTCTCCAGGCTAAACATGCCCAGCTCCCTTAGCCGTTCCTCATAAGGCATCGTTTCCAGGCCTTTGACCATTTTGGTTGCCCTCCTCTGGACATGTTCCAGATTGTCAGTGTCCTTCTTGAACTGTGGTGCCCAGAACTGGACACAGTACTCCAGGTGAGGTCTGACCAGAGCAGAATACAGTGGCACTATTACTTCCCTTGATCTAGATGCTATACTCCTATTGATGCAGCCCAGAATTGCATTGGCTTTTTTAGCTGCCGCGTCACACTGTTGGCTCATGTCAAGTTTGTGGTCAACCATATTTAATGCTGTATTGTTTTTAACACTCAATTGGTAGCCGCCCAGAGTGGCTTGGGAAACTCAGCCAGATGGGCTTGGTATAAATAATAAATTATTATTATTATTATTATTATTATTATTATTATTATTATTACTATTATTATTACTATTATTATTACTATTATTATTACTATTATTATTATTCTATAACAGGGACAACGTGGCAGTGTCCTCCATGGGACTTGGGGGCCACCCCCAAACACAGCACTCTTTGGAGCAATAGTAGATTATGGTTCACATTGTGTTTTTGCGTCTTCCCTGCTTCTTCAGTCGTCTTCTTGTGGGTGCTTTCAGGAACTACAGCCCCAGGAGATATAAGACTTTCACCAAAGTACTGACCAGCACAAACAGAGCTTCCAGTGCAGCACAGTCTAAACAAACCCAGTTTAAACATAGGGGGGCAGTGTGTGTCCACACACCAGACGTAAGGGAAAGGTCAATATCACAGGGTGCCCCGCAAGGTATAACACACCAGAGCAGAGTAACTAGACTTGGGCAATAAGACAGAGATCCGTGTTGCTTCCAGAACCAGGAAGGCATTATATACCCTGGCCTCCTGACAGGAGGAACACAAGAAGAGCCTGCTGGAACAGGCCAATGGTCTAGCATACTGTAAACCCAGATGCCTGTGGGAAACCAGCAAGTGGCATTTGAGCACAAGAGCCTTTGCCCTTCTTTCGCTTCCCAGCAATTGGTATTCAGAAGCTTTGCTGCCTCCAACTGTGGCGGCAGAGCATAGCCGTTGACAGATTTATCCTCCATGAATTTGTCTAATCCTCTTTGAGAGCCACCCACGGCTGCTGGCAGTGAAGGAGTATCAGGTAGGCCTGAGGCCTGGGCGATGTACTGATGTATGAAGGGCAGGCCGTGAAGGCTGCTTCACCAGGCGGTATATTCCAGGTGAAACCGCCTCCGCTTCTGGGTCCCTCTGCTACCAGTGTCACTTTCAACACCAGGCCACTGGTAGCAGAGGGACTCAGGAGCAGTGGCTGCTTCACTTGAAAGTTACGGCCGGGTGAAGCCGCCATCATTCTGCCCCTCACACCGCAGAGGGAGGAGCAAGCTGTATCGCCAGGCTGATACAGCTTGTTCCTCCCTCCGCTGTTCTAAACTGCTCTCACCTGCCAGCTAAGCAAGCCCTGTGTGGTGTAGTGGTTAAGAGCGGCGGACTCGTAATCTGGTGAACCGGGTTCACGACTCCGCTCCTCCACATGCAGCTGCTGGGTGACCTCGGGCTAGTCATACTTCTCTGAAGTCTCTCAGCCCCACTCACTTCACAGAGTGTTTGTTGTGGGGGAGGAAGGGAAAGGAGAATGTTAGCCGCTTTGAGACTCCTTCGGGTAGTGATAATGTTGGCTATCAAAGCCAAACTCTTCTTCTTCTGATGCCTTGCATGCAAGCTGGAGAGGCATGGGGCATGCTCAGTTGGGGGGCGAAACCAGTTTCATGCTCAGCTGGGGGGCAGGAGCCTTCCCTTCCCCTAGCTGAGCCTCAGAAAGAAGTTCCTGCGGGGGACTCGCTTAGCTGGGAGGAGGGAGCCCTCCCACTCCCCAGCTGAACCTCGCAAACAAGTTGCATTGTCCCGGCCCACGAGGCACTGTGGTGAAAAGTGCCTCAGCTCCCATAGTGAGAGCTGTGGCAGTTTCACCTAGCACCTCTTGGGCTGGGGCCATTGCAGCTTGTAGTTTCAGCCTCGCAGTGTATCGCCAGACCACAATGCTTGGCTGACGATACATCATGATGTTGAAAACCTGACATCTCCCAGCCCTAGTGTCAGGGATTGCTTACTTACGAAGAGACACCTCACTCACAAGTAGACTCAGTGTTGGCCTCAGGGGGCCCTGTCTGCTCCTCAGTATCCTCAGACTGTGAGGTGTCTTGTTCATCCGCTAAGAACTCAGAATCTGGCACTCTGCTAGGGCTATACATGACAATGACAGAAATAGGGAATATAATCATCATCATCATAAATTTTATTTGTATCCCGCCCTCCCCAGCCAAAGCCAGGCTCAGAGCAGCTAGCATCATATAAAGAAGAAGAAGAAGAGTTTGGATTTGATATCCCGCCTTTCACTCCCTTTAAGGAGTCTCAAAGCGGCTAACATTCTCCTTTCCCTTCCTCCCCCACAACAAACACTCTGTGAGGTGAGTGGGGCTGAGAGACTTCAAAGAAGCGTGAGTGGCCCAAGGTCACCCAGCAGCTGCAAGTGGAGGAGCGAAGACGCGAACAAGACAAGACAATATGCATAATACAATATGCAATATGCAAATAAAACGACATTTATTAAAATAATATAGAATAACATTAAATATTAGCATTTCAAGATTTAACAGAAATCCACTCCTAACAGTTACAATAAGTAACTGCAGTGGGGCAGAGTGGGAGAATGATAGCAGTTGCTGGAAACCACAGGAGGGAAGAGGGCTCTTGTGGTCAGTTACCTCTTGAGGGCTTCCCAGAAGAGACATCTGGTTGGCCACTATGAGGACGGGATGCTGTGCTAGATGGTGCCATTGGACTCTTCTTATGAGAATGGAAACATCCAGCACAGGAGAGAACACGCTCTTTGGAATTCATATCACCTCCTCTCCTCTCACTGTATTTTTCTTCCAAACAGGGGAAGATTCTGGAGAATCTCCACCTGTGCACTGAGATTCACTTCTACCGCTGCATCCAAGAAGTAAGGAGAATGGGGGAGGACCCCAAGCTTGACATTAGGGACCTGGTGTTTGAGGACATCCCAGTAAGGGTTTACCAGCCACGGGGCCCAAGAGAAAGAAGAGGAGTCATCTACTTCCATGGAGGATCTTGGATGTTCGGCAGCATCAGTAAGGCATCCTGAAAAGTCAGCCACTTCCACTTGAGGAAGGCATGGAGCAGAGGTGTTGATGGGTGTGGCCTGGGGAAGAGGGTATCTCACCTGAGATGGCCAAGGGTCAAATAGAAAGGACTTGAGGGCTTCATTTTGTCCATGGACCTGAGGATCCATAACTCTATCTCCCTGAAATGCAACATTATAATAGTTCTCATCCTTATTAGACAGTCTTCATTTATTTCTATTTAGGATGATAGATGATGATGGTAATAATAACTAATTATTTATTTTTATTCATAATTATATTGTAACGGGGACAATTTTCAAGGCCAGGGAGGAAATGGTTAAACTTCTCTTTCCCCACATGCTGTGGGACAGCATTTTTTAATATTACTTAAAAAGAAGCTAGTCATGGTTACTAATAATGAAATAAATGTAATACCTAGATCGTCACCAAGATAAATACTGTCTGTAGCATTGAGAAACAACTGAATTTGTCTTGGATCAAATCTGCTTTTCCTATTTGATTTGTTATTCAGGTCAAAATCAGATCTCTGAAATCTGATGGACTGCCCCCTGCCCCATCAGAAATCTAAAAAAAAAAAGCTATATTTTTTTCCTGCAGAAGTGAATGAAAGTTGCAGGCAAATTTGCCCTTATAGACTGAAACTGGATAAACTGCAAGCAAATCCATCCAGGTTTTTTATTTTTATTATTTTAGCAGTTTTTCTACAAGGAAAGATTTGACCATTTTGGTGTGGGCAGTCAGTCAAAAAAACCGGAGACATGAAGCCAAAGAACAAGGGAGATGGTCCTCCGATAGATGAGAAAAGGAGCAGGTGGAAATAATTTTCAACAGGGGAAATGGCCCAACAGGAAAGAAGTTACTCCACTGTGTTGGTTGTTGACGTCAAAAAGTAACCTTAGCCAGGGAATCAGTAGTACGTACAGTTGGTTCCACATGTCAACAACATCATTGTTTATCAGTACCAGTTTGAACTGCTTGTTTTTTAGCAAATAAGATAGAACCACCTACACAACCGCCGACCTAACAGTTCAAAAGCACGTCAAAGTTCAAGTAGATAAATAGGTACCGCTCCAGCGGGAAGGTAAACCGTGTTTCTGTGCACAGCTCTGGTTTGCCAGGAGCGGCTTAGTCATGCTGGCCACATGACCCAGAAGCTGTATGCCGGCTCCCTCGGCCAGTAAAGCGAGATGAACGCCGCAACCCCAGAGTCGTCTGCGACTGGACCAAACGGTCAGGGGTCCCTTTACCTTTACCTACACAGAACTTTAAAAAACAACAACACAACCTCACATTTGACCTTAGGCTTTGAGCTGCAACCTTAAGGGACAAAAATCAAGTCGGGGGCTCTACCTCTGGGACCAACCTCTGATTTGTCTGTGGCAATTTCCTCTGCAGCACTTGAGGGAGGATAGAGCAGTTGGGCTGGATGAAATGAGAAAGATTTTTGTAGCAATTGAGGGATGAATGCTGTTCTGGTTGTTGATTTCTGTCCATCTAACTCAGTGTTGGTACCTGTGATGGTTGGTGCCTACTGGGACTGGTACGGTGGAAAGCAGGGAGGCCAACAGTAGCCAAAGCCAATGACAGGCAGACTCAACTAATTCTAGTTTTGTCTCCATCCTCCTCCTCCTCTTCCTCCTTGCAAGGGAAACAATGAGACCAAGAAGGAGAAAGGTGATAGTCAGTGCCACTGGCTGAGATCAGACTGAGGATGAGTTTCTGATGCTACACACACACACAGAGAGAGAGAGAGAGAGAGAGAGAGAGAGAGAGAGAGAGAGAGAGAGAGAGAGAGATGTCCTTATGGATGATTAGAGAGGGAAAAGTCTTCATGCCTTCAGATCCCAGAAGAGCTACAAGTGTTGTTTGTTTGTCTGCTTGTCTGTTTCCCCTTCTTCTTCTTTTTAGCTTTATTTTTCAGTTTCTAAAAATACATATAACAGATCATCTCCATATACCCCTTTGCAACAAGTAACATTAAAGGTGTATATGATGTAAATAATGCAGCCAAACATTCAGCTTGCAAATAGTTTAGAACAGATTACATCAGTTGGGTATCTTCCTACTCTCCATCTTAACAGATTGCCCCAGAGTGAGCCGGGAATAGCTGGCGGTGAGGAGCTCACCTTGTCCTTTCAAGTGTACTGAAAAATGCATAACATACAGTTTGGGGTGGGGGTGGGGAGCATGGAATGGTCCTTGTGTCTCTGAGCATTCTAAGATGCTTCGTTGGTTTCCTCATGAAGGACTATAAATGAATAATCTTGAAGTGTTCAGGTGCACAAAGACCAAAGGTGAATCATATTTAGCTCATTTGGCAGATCATTAAATTCTTAACCTTAGAGTTGTGAGCAGGGCCGTCTTAAGTATATCTATGGGCAAGACGCCACTGGTTGAACAAAATGTTGAAGAAAAGATTCCTGCATTGCAGGGCTTGGACTAGACAAGCCTCGTGGTCCTTTCTAACTCTACCATTCTATGATTCTACTATTTTGAAACTGTATGGAACATGTTTGTTGCTTTGGTTGTTCTAATTGGAATCATTTGCCTTCATAACACCTGTATTAACCCCAACTTTCTGCTAGGATGAGACGGCCTCCAGAACTCTTCTAACATGGCCCACACATCTTGTCTTTCCAGATTCCTATGACCCCCTTTGCCGCTACATTGCCAAAGAAAGTGATTCGGTGGTGCTTTCTGTTGGGTAAGTAAACAGACCCTGGGAACTGACTAATAGCGTTATACTGCTGAATTTGCTAAACGCTGCAGGGATTCCACCACTGGCACCTGCCTGGTCACACATTCAGTGGACAGAATGTGGAGTTCCCAACTGGCATCACTTAATGGTGGACCCCAGCAGAAGGCTATCTCTTCCCAACTGAAACACATGCAGCCCAATGCAAAGTAAATTCAAATTGCAGTGCCTGATGGGAAAATGGCTATGAGTTTGGGGTTGGATCCTATTCAGAGTAGGCCCATTAATGTTAATGACCATGAGTAACTTAGGCTTATTAATTGTAATAGGTCTACTCAGAGCGGAACCTAGCTGGTTACAACCTTTCATTATGAGCAGGCATAGGCAAACTCAGCCCTCCAGGGGTTTTGGGACTACAATTCCCATCATCCCTGACCACATGATAGCTAGGGATCATGGGAGTTGCAGTCCCAAAACATCTGGAGGGCCGAGTTTGCCTATGCCTGATTATGAGCCACGTATGGTTGAAATCATGTGAGTTAAATGTGTATAAGAAGTGATCCGATCGTGCTGTTATTTTGGTTTGGTTATTCTGGCCAGATTTGTCTTATATACAAATAAATCATATCCTAGGTATCATTTGGCCCCTGAGGAGAAATATCCATCCCAGTATAAGGACTGCCTAACTGCCAGCATACATTTTATGAAAACCGCCAAAGATTATGGAGTCGACCCAGCCTGCATCGTCATCAGCGGAGACAGCGCTGGAGGGAATATTGCCGCCTCTGTCTGCCAGGCATTAGTGACCAGATCTGGTATCCCAAGGCCACTTGCTCAGATTCTGATCTATCCTGGCCTCCAATCGATAGATTTCAACCTGCCTTCGTACCAGCAAAACCGAGCCGTCCCCATCTTGTACCGGGAGAACGTCATTGGCGCAGCCTTGCGGTATCTCAATAAGGACTTGTCAGTGTTAGAAAGCGTTATGCAGGGCTGCCATGTTCCCAGAGACATAAGAATGCGATTTGGGAAGTGGATCAGCTCAGAAAACATCCCCAGTGAGTTTAAGGTCAGAGGCTACAAGCCACCTACGGCCGCTTCCTATGAGGACAACATCTACGAAGTGGTGAAGCAAGCTCTAGAGCCAACTTTCTCTCCGCTCATGGTAGATGACGTTGTGGTCAGCCAACTTCCAAAAACATGCATCGTAACTTGTGAGTATGATGTGCTACGGGACGATGGCATCCTCTACAAGAAAAGACTGGAGGACAATAGGGTACCGGTCACCTGGTACCACATTGAAAATGGATTTCATGGGGTGATAAGTCTATTTGATGGATTTCTATCATTTCCTTCTGGGAAAAAGGGGCTAAACAACATTATAACATTTCTAAAAGACTTATGAGCATTAAAAAAAAAAAGTCATGATTTGTATCTCTGACTTCTTATGATCAACAGCAACTATCTTATTTATCTTCGAATAGAGATGAAAGGATCTGCTCATTTTGGCTTCTCCCATATTTTTAACTGCACTTCACACCATTTCTGCTTCAGGTGGTGGTTTTAAACAATGGCAGAAGTTATGAGGAAGGCAGAGGTGCAGGGGTACTTTTCTTATTGTAAAACATGCTCTACAGATATTTAAAAATAAGACAGCTCCTGCTTGCAGGCTTGCAACCTTAAAAATCTGATATAAAAGGATAAAGGAATGAGGAGGGAAGAGGGAAGAGGAAAGCAAGCATTGGGAGCAGCTGTCCCTTCACTGCCCAGTGGATGCAAGAAGGGTTGGTTTCTACTTTGCCCTGGTGTTTTTCTGGGAAGAAGAGGCTCAGCTGCTCACCTCCAGCCTGAAGAACCTTTTGGACAGCCTTGCTGCCATGGGCATTATGTGAACTTGCCTTTTAATGAACCAAATGAAAGATCTTGAATCATGGGGATGGGGAGCGTGTGTGAATGAATTTGGCAGCACTTGGTTGTTATTTTGTTAATGCAGTTGGCGTTGTTTCATAGATGATGAATGCCATAGTACTTTGTGAATCCTATAATTTGACTTTTTACAATTGCGCTGTTTAGCTTATTTTTTTAGTTGTTTCGTCGATGGTGTTCTATGGGAGTCAATTGCTTTACTCATGCCGTTAATTGTGCTGTATTTGTGTTGTCGTTGTTATTTATTGTTTGTAAGCTGCTTTGTGATTCATTGGAATGAGAAGCATATAACAAACAAATAAATAAAAGAAATCAGTGCCACTGGGTCACCAGGCTGTTGGTAGCAGGGCCCAGAATATGTCTCCCTGAATTTCAGCAGCCCTGGGGAACTCTTATGCTATGATAAGACTTTTTGAGAGAACTTATGGAGTGGTTTACTAAACACACATATAGGGGGCTGTGCCCACTAGTCTCCCCCTCCTTCAACACACATTTGTGCCAGTGGCAGACTTTGTTCTTTAACATTTCAGCAGCACCTTGTGCAAAGCTAAAATTCAGCACCCAGGTGCCTCTCGTCTTCTGTTCCGCTCCATTCACTGCATTATAGTTGTGAAGCCCTGCAGCGCCCTCTAGTGTTGGCTCCCAGCGCAGCAGAGCCAGTCGCACCAAAACCTGCTTCTGTTTGTGCATAAAAGGTAAAGGTAAAGGTACCCCTGCCCGAACGGGCCAGTCTTGACAGACTCTGGGGTTTGTGCGCCCATCTCACATCTATTGGCCAGGGGCCAGCGCTGTCCGGAGACACTTCCGGGTCACGTGGCCAGCGTGACAAAGCTGCTCTGGCAAGCCAGAGCCGCACACGGAACGCCGTTTACCTTCCCGCTGGTAAGCGGTCCCTATTTATCTACTTGCACCCGGGGGTGCTTTCGAACTGCTAGGTTGGCAGGCGCTGGGACCGAGCAGCGGGAGCGCACCCCGCCGCGGGGATTCGAACCGCCGACCTTTCGATCGGCAAGCCCTAGGCGCTGAGGCTTTAGCATACCTTCTTTAAAAAAAACCCTACACACATTCTGAAAGTACTGAGGTCTTCCTACACACACACACACACACACACACAGAGAGAGAGAGAGAGAGAGAGAGAGAGAGAGAGAGAGAGAGTTTAGTTTCAAAAAATGATTGTGTAGCATCTACATGGTTCTTGGTTCAAAACCCACCCACAACTCCAAATTTGTTGCATGTGTTTTTGTACATTTCAAGCATTCCAAAAAGTTGATGAGATGAACTTTGGAGAAGCTGTACCAGTTATTCTACTGGTATCCTTTATGACAGGAGTGGGCAACCTGGACTCCAACTCCCATCGGCCCCAGCAAGCGGGGCAAAGCTAGGCTTTATTTAGCAGGGGTCAAAGACCCAGTTTGGCACCCCACCCCATGCGCATTTACACGCTTGCACACACACAAACACAGGTTGGGAGCGTCAATGGCGCCCCTCTGGAGCCTTCATCCGGGACAAAAAATCTGGGTAACCCTTCCCCCGCCCCCCTCGCCCCGGCCCACCCCGCAGGTACGGCTCCGCCAGCGAGTATGGCCAACCGTCAGGGATGGTGGGAGTTGTGGTCCAATTGCACTTGGAGAGCCACAGGTTTTCCACCTCCGCTGGAGCTGTGTGGAGACTCCTAGATTTAATCATTCTCTCCACCCAATGAGGTGCAACAGAGACGAAATACTTGGCCCGGCCAGCTCACTTCGCCGTGCCTTCTGCAGCGCTTCTTGTTCGGGTGCCTCAATAGTCTGTTAACCTGTTCAGCAACCTTGAGGACGCGAAAACCTTTCGCTGGTTCTTTCTTTGCATGCGCAACAACACTTGCCTCTGCTCGGCTTGCATGGGAAAGGGGAGGGGGCGTTTGAATTTCTGGGGGTGGCAATCGAATCCTGCGAGGCTTCGGTCGGTCTCTCTGCTGCTCTGAAGGAACCCGGGCTCGCCTTTCGTTCCCTCCCGCGCGTGGGAGGGGATTAGGGACGCTCCTTGCAGCTGCCTGCAACCTGAGTATCGCAGCCACGGGAGAAAGCAGGAAATAAACGACAGCCCAAGCCAAGTTCGGTGAGGAGGAAAATCCAAGGGCGAAAGCAGGCGCTCTTCCGAGCCGCAGCGACATGGGCTTCCTGCACGCGTTTCTGGTGCTCCTGGTGGCTTCCCTCTTGGCAGCGTTCCTCCTGCTGGTTCTGGGAAGCATTTATTTCGATTACGCCAACTCGGAGATCCCTCCTGGAGTCGAGCACCCGGCCAGGTTGCGAATCATTCACGCCACGCTGATTGGGGCGTCTGTCCTGGTGAGTGGATCGCAGCGCCCCATCCAAAGGCGAGGTTGTAATTTGCGGGAAACCCACGAACTTAACCGCCTCCCCATTCGCCACGCGCCATTGCGCTCTCCTCCTGATTTTAACCTGTTTCTATCCGACATCGCGAATGGTAAAGTAGGCGCCCCCCTGTCGGAGAGGGAGAGATCTAACGAGAGACGAATTATCGGGCAGGAGGAGGGAAAAGGAAAGGAACGAGCTTGGCAGTGTTTAAAAACGCAACCCAGAAAAGTTTGGCTCTGGTGCTGAACGACTGGGCAGGATTAATCCTCCAGGTTCAGAGTAGCTGCTTGGCGCTAGCATTTCGCTGAACTTTCTGCAGTAACTTGAGTGAGACTCTGGTCACATCCACGCTGCACGTGACTTTCCCCCAAAGTATCCTGAGAAGTAGGGACGCGGGTGGCGCTGTGGGCTATACCACAGAGCGTAGGACTTGCCGATCAGAAGGTCGGCGGTTCGAATCCCCACGACGGGGTGAGCTCCCGTTGCTCGGTCCCTGCTCCTGCCAACCTAGCAGTTGGAAAGCACCTCAAAGTGCAAGTAGATGAATAGGTACCACTCTGGTGGGAAGGTAAACGGCGTTTCTGTGCGCTGCTCTGGTTCGCCAGAAGCGGCTTAGTCATGCTGGCCACATGACCCAGAAGCTGTACGCCGGCTCCCTCGACCAATAAAGCAAGATGAGCGCCGCAACCCCAGAGTCGGCCACGACTGGACCTAATGGTCAGGGGTCCCTTTACCTTTATCCTGAGAAGTGCAGTTTGCTGGGACTTGTAGCTCTGTCAGGAGCAAACTACTCTTCCCAGGATTTCTTGGGCTTTAAACAGGCTTTAAACAGTCTGGATGTGACAGCTATCTCTCTCTATGTGTGTGTGTGTGTGTGTGTGTGTGTGTGTGAGAGAGAGAGAGAGAGAGAGAGAGAGAGAGAAAGTTTTAAAAATTATTAATGGTGTTTGACAGAACCTCTGGAACATTTTCATCCAAAGGCCAATTACTGCCTGCTGTGGGAGCAGTAATGTTTGTAGCAGGCTCACAGGCAGACTTCGAATGAGTAAATGAAAGAATGAGAAAGAAGAAACTTTGTGAGAAAGAAGGTCAACACAGATATTTTTTTAAAAAAATGCAATTACACAAGACCTTTATATCGTGCCCGTCTTTCATTTTGGAGCCCAGGGAACCTAAACATTAACAGATGAAACAGCTGCGCTGAAGTAAAACGGAAGTTAAACTCTCAAAGTCGGCATGGCCAGAACTGCTGCAATAGTATTACTAAAATTGCACTCCAAGGAAATGGTCTATCTCATGGGAGTCCAAAACTCTGGCCTGATAAAATGGTTTAAAGTCACCTCGTAAAACATATCTGAGATGAGCACAGACTGAAGGGAGCTCCATTGGCAAGGTGCCGCCACAGAGAATGGTATGCAGTGAGGTGAAGGAGGCATGTTCAATCTTTTCCCGCTCACTCTCTTTCCTGCTGATGCATACCCACCCACACCTGGGCTGCTGTTTGCCCTTGAAAGTGTTGTTTACTACATATTGCCCTTTCAGGAGCAGATAACAGTTAATAGGCGGGCGGATTTCCTCCAGGCAATTAGTGTAGGCCCCGAGCCAGATTTGGAGAGGGATTCTGCAGCTCTGTGGTAGCTGCTACCCAGTGTTAAGGTGGAAATCAGAAAGGTGGCACCAGAGCTATTGAGAGGATATTTAAGAAGGATATTGACAAACTGGAATGTGTGCAGAGGAGGGCAAGCAAGTCTGGAAACCAAGCCCTCGATGAGGAACAGTTGAGGGAGTTGGGGTTGTTTAGCCTGGTAAAGTAAAGAGGAGACTGAGAGGTGATAGGAGAGCTGTCCTCAAATTATCTGAAGAGCTGTGGCATGGAAGATGGAGCAAGCTGGCCTCCTAGTGGCGCAGCAATAAAACTGCTAGCACATTTGCAAAGTTAAGCAGGGTCCAGTATGGTTTCAAATTGGACGGGGGACTGAGGGTTGAGATGCCGGCATTGCGGAAGAGTGTGTGTCTGTGTGTTGGACTAGATGACCACCAAGATCCCAGCAGGTTGGTAGGACCCAAACCAGTGGATTCAAATTATAATGAAACCATTCTGATGATAAGAGCTGTTTGACAGTGGAACTGACTCCCTTGGAGAATTGTGGACTCTCTCTTTCATTGGAGGTTGGATCCCCTATAGGGGATTTTGTTGAATTTTTTGCATTGCAGGGTGGGACTGGATGGCACCACAATTCAAGAAGGACACTGACAAACTGGAACGTGTCCAGAGGAGGGCAACCAAAATGGTCAAAGGCCTGGAAACGATGCCTTATGAGGAACGGCTAAGGGAGCTGGGCATGTTTAGCCTGGAGAAGAGGAGGTTAAGAGGTGATATGATAGCCATGTTCAAATATATAAAAGGATGTCACATAGAGGAGGGAGAAAGGTTGTTTTCTGCTGCTCCAGAGAAGCGGACACGGAGCAATGGATCCAAACTACAAGAAAGAAGATTCCACCTAAACATTAGGAAGAACTTCCTGACAGTAAGAGCTGTTCGACAGTGGAATTTGCTGCCAAGGAGTGTGGTGGAGTCTCCTTCTTTGGACGTCTTTAAGCAGAGGCTTGACAACCATATGTCAGGAGTGCTCTGATGGTGTTTCCTGCTTGGCGGGGGGTTGGACTCGATGGCCCTTGTGGTCTCTTCCAACTCTATGATTCTATGATTCTATGACCCTGGATGGGGGGGAGATCCCTTCCAGCTCCACAGTTCTACAATTGTACAGTTCTATGGAGCCAATGAATTCAACTTTTGCTGAGTTCAACAAGGACAACACTGAGATTAGGGTGGTGGTAGAGGAAGTTGATAAACAGGCACGACAGGCAGGCAGGCGGGGACTCGCTGAGGCTGGTGGAGCAGGGCCTCATTCCCGCCAGTGGATCAGCCTTCACTGCCACAGCTGCTTTTTCTTCAAAGCAATCAGCTGAAGCATGCCTTCCAAAAAGCTAGTTTGTTCATCTAGCCCAGCAGTTCCCCAAAGGGGCAGTGGGATTACCAGGGGGGGTGTGCTAAGAAGCAAGAGGGATGTAGTGTAGGTGCCAATGAGTATCAGACTTTCAAAAGCTCGATTGAGTTCATCAGTGTTGTTGAATTAAATAGTTTTAATTTGATATTGGATAAATGTGCAATTAGCTGTTACTGTTTTGAATTTTGTTGCGTTGTCACCTTCCTTAGGAGATTGCACAAACTGCTGTTTATGAATAAAGCTTGTTATAGAGTAGGGTACCGGTTGGGAACCAGTGGTCAAGTTCATTAGGTCTATATACCATACACATCATAACTAAAACTCCCAATATCAGCCCTAGCACAAATGGCTTCTAAATCCAGCCTGTGGACAGTCCAGGAATCAGTGTGTTTTTATATAAGTAGAATGTGTCCTTTTATTTATAATGCATCTCTGGGTTATTTGTGGAGCATAGGAACTCATTCATTTCCCCCAAAAAAATATAGTCCGGCCCCCCACAAGATCTGAGGGACAGTGGACCAGCCCCCTGCTGAAAAAGTTTGCTGGCCCCTGGTTTACTGCTTAGCCTGTTCTTCTTCCAAATATATCCCAAGGCAGCAGAGATTTCCTTCTCCTAGTTGGGCTAGGTTTTTCTTCTTCTTAATATTCTTTATTGAAAAATAGAAAAAAATATTATATATATATATATAGAGAGAGAGAGAGAATAACAATTGTTAATACACACCCATGTAAATAGATAAATAAGACAAAAGAAAAGAAAAAAGCATTTACAAGGTTGTTATTGTACTTATCCTAAACGTAACCTAATGTCAGGATAAATTATTTAAATATCTTGAGCTGGCAAAAATGACAGAGACAATTAGGAGACAGCCAAACCAAAAATTTAAAAAAGACCGGGAAACTTATAAAGAATATTTTTTAAAAAACAACAACAACAGTGTCCTCAAGTCAGAAGCTGGACATGCTTTGATTAAGTTTTCACACATTACAAGAAATATTGTAAGTATAACATTCAAATAATAAAAGAAATGGGGAAATGATCAAAGAAGCAGTTTAACAAAAAGATAAGACAGACTCGCTTTGAGGAAGGCGGAAGTCTATTGGGAAGGATAATTGGGAATTAAGAATATGGTGGTGTAAGGGTTTTTTTGTGGGGGTTGTAAGAACTTAGGGATTTATGGATGTAGGTATGTTTTTTCCTTTTGTTATTTTATTTTGTTTATTTTTGTGTGTGTTTGTTATTTAAGAAAACTAATAAAAAGCATATTAAAAAAGGAATCTTCTCTTATATCATCACCCTTCATGTCCACCACGCAGGGCCAAATTTAGGTTTGATGAGGCCCTAAGCTACTGAAGGTAATGGGGCCCTTTATATGTCCAGCTGTCCTTTGCCAACAACAAATTGTCACTTTTTTGTGTGTTGAATATTTTAGGGAGAAGGCTAGCAGGCAGGGCCCATTACTTACATCATAGGAGCCTACACAACTCAAAACATTGTTGCTGTATGTAGGTTTTATTTTATTTGTTTTTTATCTTATATTTTGGAAATGTACAAACAGGGGTTTTTTCCCTTTATATTTTTGGGGCCCCCCAAAAGTGTGGGGCCCTCAGCTATAGCTTCTTTAGCTTATATCTAAATCTGGCATGTCCACCACATAACCCATAATGTTATAATTCTGAAATAATTCCCCCAGCTTGTTTCATCCAAGCTGGGTAGCACTATGATCCTTAGATTTTGAACATCTAAATAGTTGTTTGGATGAACTTCCCACGAGTTAATTCCTAAATGACTTTTGTTTCTTCTTCCTGTCCCACTCTCAATAGGGAAGGATCTTGGAAAACCTACATATCTGCACACAAATCCAGTTTGTGCGGATTGTGCGAAACAGCCGGAAACTGGGGAAAGAATACGCGCTCTTCATTAAAGACGCAAAGTTTAAGCATGTGCCTGTCCGGATTTACCAACCAAAGACTCCCTCTGCTGGTGGAAGGAGGGGGATCGTGTTCTTTCATGGAGGCGGCTGGGTGTTCGGAAGCATCCGTGAGTTATGTCCAAACTTAATCTGCGTCAACATCTGAATGTAGTGGGGTAACGCATACACAGAGAGCATTTGCAGAGGGATCTCCTCTGAATTAAGACCCAGTTCATAATAAGGTTTCTCCTCAAAATCATCAGCCATCTAACCACACCAAAGCATCCACAAAAATATCTCAAGCCAAAGGGGGCTTTCTGGAGTCAGGATGTGCCTTAACAATCCTACATGCTGCAGCCATCATTTATTGACAAGTTTCAAAGTACCATATTTTTCGCTCTATAAGATGCACCAGACCAGAAGATGCACCTAGCTTTTGGAGGAGGATAACAAGAAAAAAAATATTCTGAATCTCCGAAGCCAGAACAGCAAGAGGGATCGCTGCGCAGTGAAAGCAGCGATCCCTCTTGCTATTCTGGCTTCTGGGATAGCTGCGCAGCCTGCATTCGCTCCATAAGACGCACACACATTTCCCCTGACTTTTTAGGAGGGGAAAAGTGAGTCTTATAGAGCAAAAAATACGGTAGTTGTTGATTCCTGTACATCGTTGTTGCTGCTGCTGTTTTGTTTTTTGTGGTTTGTGTTTGTGGTTTGTGTTTTGGTTTGGTTTGGTTTGTTTTGTTTTGTTTTGTTTTGTTTTGTTTTGTTTTGTTACCCTGCCATCCCTCCAACAAGCTCAAGTTGACCTGCACAGTTCTCCCTGCAATTATATCTTCCCAATAACCTTGTGAGATAGGTTAGACCAGTGTTTCTCAAACTTGGGACTCTAGCTATTGTTGGATGCTGGGAGTTGTAGTCCAACAACAGCTGCAGACCCAAGTTTGAGAAACACTGCTTTAGAGCATGGGGTGGGAAACCTTTAACTCTCTTGATGTTGCTGAACTCTAAGTCCCGTCAGTCCCAGCTTCTATTATCAAAGGTGATGAGGGATGATTGGGTCCAGCAACATCTGGAGGCCTTCTAGTCCTCATGGGCTCTAGAGGAAAAACTTTGAAATCTTTTTGAAGAGACTTAAAAATCAGAAGGGGGTGGTCAAGGCTTTCCAGTATAAGGCTGGAGCTTTGCATCTTGGACCACTTTTCAGTGGGGTTATATTTATTTATTTGTTCTGCTTGTAATTAACCTGCTAATTTAGCCCACCTTAACTCTCTGTTCTTCCTTCAGTCACTGGAAAGTAATGGACAAAAATCTTTTGGGAGGCGGGGCAGTGATCTGCATTTTGGAACTAGAAGAAACTGTAGGTTTGGGATTTATATATTTTTATGGTTTACAATAATGCAAGTCTACAGTTTTACTGTTCTCTCATCCACTCCCTGTTGGCCAAAGGAGATGGAGTCTGACTGGGGCAGGCCCTGATGGGATCTGTGCCTCCTCCCCTCCCTCTCTTCCTTATCATGGGGGGAAACATATTTATTTTCCCTATTTTGTCAAATGAATATAGTGCAATAACATCCCCAGGGAGTTTGTTCTCTGTTAATTTTGTTGGCATATATTTTTGGTGGTGATGAGGTTCTTCTCATTAACTGTTGCACCTGGGAGGTACATAATCAAATCATCACATCTTACTAATGAATAAATGGATAACTCTGGGAATATTTTTGTTTCAGAAACCCATGAAAATATCTGCCGCTATTTGGCCCGAGAGAGTGAATCCGTGGTTGTGTCTGTGGAGTAAGTCAATGTTTTCCGCCCCACCCCCAGCCCCCCGTGGTTGTGATGGACTCAACCACAGCATGGCAAAATGTTAAGAGCAGCTCACTTGCCAGCTGGAGAAGGAAGCCTAATTGTGTGGTTGCCCCGTGAGCCGCAACTTACCCTGGCTCTCTGACCACTGAGCAAGTCGGGTAACCCACTGTACATACATGAGAGGCTACTTTATACCATGCCAGACTTTTGTCTATCTAGCTCAGCATTGCTCACCTCAGGGAAAGAACGCCCTTTGCAGCCCAAGGGGAACATTCCCTTTGTGGACCACCTTCCAGGTCTGCCTGACCATGGAGCAGTGGCGTAGCGTGGGTTGCCAGCACCCAGGGCCATGTGGAACAATGGAGTGGGAAGGACGGAAACAGACGGAGCATGCATGAGCATTCAACTGCCTAATAGCATCTGTGTCAATGCCCCTGTGGCTCCCTCCCATGCTATGCCACTGCCATGGAGGGTAAAGCCATGTGCCTAAATGGCATATAGGGGGAAATGGGGCCCTGCACCACCAACCTTGGTCTTGATTCCTCCAAGCCCTGCTGCCTTATTATTTACAATCCAGTACCATCTTATCAGGAGGTCCATTCCACACAATGTAGGGAGCAGGTTATTGATATTGTGGCATCTACCTCCTCTTGTTAAATATTACAGGTGCTGTGAAGATATTCCTCCTGCAACAAGCCTTTTGAGAGCCTGCATCTGTATTGCAGCTGCTCTTACAATGTTTTAATTGCTTTTTTCATTTGTGTGCTGGCTGCCCTTAGCTTCTTTGGGAGGTAGGGTAGAATATATTTTTATAGATGATAGATAGATAGATAGATAGATATAGATAGATAGATAGATAGATAGATAGATAGATATAGATAAATAGATAGATAGAGGTAAAGGGACCCCTGACCATTAGGTCCAGTCATGACCGACTCTGGGGTTGCGGCACTCATCTCGCTTTATTGGCCGAGGGAGCCAGCGTACAGCTTCCGGGTCACGTGGCCAGCATGACTAAGCCACTTCTGGCGAACCAGAGAAGCGCATGGAAATGCCGTTTACCTTCCCGTCTGAGCGTTACCTATTTATCTACTTGCACTGGCGTGCTTTCAAACTGCTAGGTGGGCAGGAGCTGGGACCGAACAACGGGAGCTCACCCCGTCGCGGGGATTCGAACCACCAACCTTCTGATCTGCAAGGCCTAGGCTCTGTGGTTTAACCCACAGGGCCACCCGCGTCCCTTTTTAGATAGATAGATAGATAGATAGATAGATGATAGATAGATAGATAGATAGATGATAGATAGATGATAGATAGATAGATAGATAGATAGATAGATAGATAGATGATAGATAGATAGATAGATAGATAGATAGATAGATAGATAGATAGATAGATATAGATGATAGATATAGATTGATAGATGATAGATAGATAGATAGATAGATAGATAGATAGATAGATAGTAGGTATGGTTTGTCTGCTTCCTCCTTAATCTCAGCATTGCTCCTGAAGAACTCAGCAGAGAGGAGATAAAGGGAAAGAGTAGAATTAGTTGCCTGTCATTGGCTCTGGCTCCACCTGCTGGTGGGCTTCCTGCCTTTCACCCTATGGGGACTGGCCATTATTTGATCATTCAAAAGCAGCAGCATCATACACAATCTCAGATGGAAATGATTTACTGTGGATTGATTTTGCCTTAGGTACCGCCTGGCTCCTGAGCACAAGTATCCAGCCCCGCTCAACGACTGTCTTGCTGCCACCACCCACTTTCTGGAGATGGCAGAAGACTATGGTGTGGACAACACCCGTGTCATCATTGCTGGCGACAGCGCGGGTGGCTGCATGGCTGCCTGTATCTCCCAGAGTTTAGTGAATAGACCAGGCCTTGCAAAAGTGCGGGCACAGATCCTCATTTACCCGGGCCTCCAGGCTGTAGACTTCAACTTGCCTTCATACCAGCAAAACCACGCCGTGCCCATTTTATTCAGGGAACGGGCTGCTTTTTACATATTGCAACACGTGAATGGGGAAGCTTCACTCCTCGAAGATATTTTGGAAGGCTCTCATGTTCCGGTGGACCTGAGATTGAAGTACAAGAAATGGCTGAGTGCAGAAAACATCCCAAGCGAATTTAAAACCAGAGGCTACAAGCCCGTGGCGACAGTTCCCTGTGATGATGAAGTCTACAACAAAGTGAAGGTCCTAAGTTCTTCAGAGTGTTCGCCCCTTCTTGTCGACGATGCCATTGTCCGCCTGCTTCCTGAGACCTGCATTGTGACCTGTGAATATGACGTCCTAAGGGATGATGGATTACTCTACAAGAAAAGATTGGAGGACAATGGCATAGCAGTGACTTGGTACCACATTGAAAGTGGGTTCCATGGGATTCTAACCTTCTTTGACAGAGACTGGTTGAATTTCCCTTCTGGTAAAAGAGGGCTGGACAAGATAGTCAATTTTATAAAGAGCTTATAAAACCAAAAAGCATCTTTCTAAATCGGGGATCTCCGACCATTTTGGACCGGCGGGAACATCCTGAACTTTGAGAGAGTGCTGGGGCACCAGTCATAAAATAGCTACCATGGTGGGGCTATGAAATGGCACTAAATGGCTGCTAGGGGGTATGGCATAATGAAAAATGGCTGCTGTGGGAAGCATGGCATAACACACAGAGAGAAACACACCCAACCTTATGCCTTATGGGAATTGAGCTATGTTCTGCTGGAAATCTCTCTCTCTCACACACACACACACACACACTGACGCCATCATGGTCTAATAACCACAGGGAGTTTTTCTCAGTATTGAGAACAATATACATATTGAGAATGATATACGCTGGCTAAGCTACAAGATCTTGGAGAAGGAGTCTGGTAGGGCAAGAGTTAACATCCCCCTGCCTTAAAGAGAGCTCATATGTACATGTTAAGCAGTTTAATAAATTGTTCTGTGCACACATATGTTCATGTGGCAACCCTAATACAGTGGTACCTCGGGTTACATACGCTTCAGGTTACATACGCTTCAGGTTACAGACTCCGCTAACCTGGAAATACCCAGGTTAAGAACTTTGCTTCAGGATGACCCGGGTTAAGAACTTTGCTTCAGGATGAGAACAGAAACTGTGCTCCAGCGGCACGGCAGCAGCGGGAGGCCCCATTAGCTAAAGTGGTGCTTCAGGTTAAGAACAGTTTCAGGTTAAGAACGGACCTCCAGAACGAATTAAGTACTTAACCCGAGGTACCACTGTAGTGCCTATGCTCCAAGGTTGTTGAACCCTTTAAAAAAAAATCTTCATATGGATGATATTCAGGAAAAGAAGCAACCTCAATAAATGTTTGAATGTTGCCAATTTAAGGACAAGGTAATTGGGAAACAGCTTTGTGTCTTTTGGCTTTTTGTGCCAACCTTTTTTCCTGTAGGGGAGCAGTCATGTGACCATTCTTGGCAAACCATTCCTACAAGCCCTCAAATGTTTAGATGCTTTTTTAGAGGAGCAAGACTGGAGTCTGTACCCAGTATCCCTGGGGAGCAACTAGAGCCCCAAATCCCTGGGAGGGTTCCCTACCCCGCCCCCACAATTTAACAAAATTAGAGCGGTGGTCAGAATGTTGGACTAGCATCAGACAGCAAAGAGAGAGAAAACAAAGGACAATAGTCCCACTTCACGGAACACAGTAACACAAACATCCTGTCTCCGTCACTTCCCACTCTGTGGAGTCAAAACATACACGTCACGTGAAAGACAACAATCCCATGACTGCAATCACAGAGCAGGAATTCTAACAGGTGTTGGTGTGCCTGCATTCTGACCACCTGGTCCAAAACAATAGCCAGGTAGACACATCAGATTGTATCCGATGTTAGCTCCATTCACAGCAGACCCACAGGAGTTAGCAGATTTGACATACCATAGATCTTTTAATTTCAATGGGTAAACTCTGAGCAGGACTTAGTTGGATACAACCCATTTTGTACCAACCAAAGCTTCTGAGACATCTTCAAAGATAGCCCCACACTAAATGCATTGCCTTGGCAAGTAACAAATGCAAGGTAATTGCCATTGCCTTGGCAAGTAACAAATGCATGAGTAAAGGAGGCCAAATCAGAGTTGCAGTTGGACTACTAGCCTAAGTTGGGTAGGGGGTGGGGAGAGTGAGCTCCTAGCCACCACTGCAGCTGCCTGGGCTTCCCTAGAGGGCAATATAGGTTTGCTTTGGTGCATTGTGCTATTTGTGGTAGTGCTGTCTGCCACTAGGTAGAGCATGCTAATGGAAAATGAGGGAATCTGGCTCCCTAAATAAAGCTCAACAACACTGTCAGTTCTTTAATACTGTGAGTAGATCGCAGTCTCTTGGGAGTTGGACGTGCCTGCTGTACACATTTAGCTAAGTGTAAGTTCCAGGTTAACCCAATGGGAGTAGTTTCTGAGTAGGCATGCATAGGATGGTGCCCTTTTCTGTCCAAACCCACACATCTTCACAGTGGTCAGATTGCAATCCAGTTGTGGGTAATCTTCATGTTGCTGGATTCCAGTTCCACCAGCCCCAGCCTGTCATGCCTCTGGATTTGGATTCCTCATATTTGGAAGGTAAGCAGCAAGCATTATCCCCTTATTCTGCATCCATTCACAAACACGTGTTTTGTTGCCTTCAGTGGAATAGTAGAATTGATTTCACCACGGTAGAATCCCTTGTTGCCTGGAGTGTTACCATGGGGATGGTCAACAATAGGCAACCCGAGACCAAGGAACATCAGAGGTTAAATGTCCTGCTCTGCACATACAGAGATGGAAGTCTAGGACCTTTCGAGTTCACTGTTTGGCAAAGCATGTGAACGGGACCATGTTTACTCAGTGTAGAAATGCACAGGAATGGTACACTCCCGGCTGGAAGGTAGAACCCAAATATTCTACTAAAGTACTTATTGGAAACTGGCTGGAAGAAAGAAAAAAGGTAAGTTTGGGAAGGAAAGAAAGAAAGAAAGGGAACTAAATCCCAGGTGGTTGCAGTAGAGAGGGGAGGGAGAAGATTATAATGAAGCATCACCCCACCCCCAACAGCTATAACATGGGATAAAATTGATGGGACACATTAATTTCCTGGTCCATTTCTAGGCACAGATCAAAGGGCTTGCATTCCTATAAAGTATACCTGAAGTATACCTGAAGGAGTGTCTCCACCCCCATTGTTCTGCCCGGACATTGAGGTCCAGCACCGAGGGCCTTCTGGCAGTTCCCTCACTGTGAGAAGCCTAGTTACAGGGAGCCAGGCACAGGGCCTTCTTGGTAGTGGCACCCGCCCTGTGGAACGCCCTCCCATCAGATGTCAAAGGAATAAACTACTACCAGACTTTTAGAAGACATCTGAAGGCAGCCCTGTTTAGGGAAGCCTTTAATGTTTAATAGACTATTGTATTTTAATATTCTGTTGGAAGCCGCCTAGAGTGGCTGGGGAAACCCAGCCAGATGGGCAGTGTATAAATAATTTTATTATTATTATTATTATTATTGTTGTTGTTGTTGTTGTTGTTGTTAAGCTCTGTGTGGTTTAGGAACCAACTACTGCAGCTCAACACAGGCAGAAAGTCCCAGGTTCAACCACTGGTCTCTCCAGGTAGGGCTTAGGAGATAACTTTCTCTGAAACCCTGGAAAGCCGCAGCTGGTCAGTGTAGACAATACTGCGGTAGATGGACCCATGGTCTGACTCAGGATGAGCTGGTAGAACAGATGTTTGTCATGAAGGAGGAGTCCCTAGCATCTCCAGGCAAAACTCTCCCCCATCTGAAACCACAGAGAGCTGCTTCCAGTCAGTGTGGTGGTGATAATAATAATAAATTTATTTTTTGTACTCTGCCTATCTGACTGGATTGCCCCAGCCCACTCTGGGTGGCTTCCAAGAGAATATACAAAAACACAGCGGAGCAACATGGATTAAAAGCATCCCAATAAAGGGCTGCCTTCAGATGTCTACAGAAGGTCGTATGATTATGTACACAATTCTGAGCTGCATGGACCAATGGAGTGAATTAGTCCAAAACAACTTCCTGCATGACTGTATAAATTTCTCGGGGACCATTATGTTAGAGGTGAGGTGGGTGTGACTACTGGCAGGGTCTTCTCAGTGGAGACCCCTGGGTCTGACAGTTCTCTTCCCAGAGTGGCAACCAGGGCTTGTTGGCACCACATGAAAACCCTTTTGAAAACGCCAGTCATTTGGGATCTCTGGTAATTTTGAAAGCCAGGTTTTATCTGATTGTGTTATTTTGTTTTTGTGAGAATTTGTGTCTATCTTTACTAGGACTACCTTGGACTTTCTGTTGGGAGTTGGGCTTTCCAGCTTATATCGTGGGGTGGTAACATGATAGAGGTGTATAAACATTTGCACGGTGTTTATGCATCGGATTATGCACAATACCAGAACTTGGAGACACCCAGCGAATGTGAATGTCGGAGATCCAGGACAATAGGAAGCACTTCTTCAGAGCTAAACAATGGAATTCACTCGCAGAAGATGGGTGGCTATAAGAAAGGATTAGACCAGGGTTTCCCAACCTTGGGTCTCCAGCTGTTTTTGGACTACAACTCCCATGTTCCTTGCTAGCAGGACCAGTGATCAGGGATGATGGGAGTTGTAGTCCAAAACAGCTGGAGACCCGAGATTGGGGAGCACAAGATTAGACAGACTCCAGAAGTTGATGAACTACAACTTCCAGTACGCTGGCTGGGGTTTATGGGAGCTGGCGTCTTATTACATCTAGAGAGTCACATGCTAGCCACTACTGGAGTCCAAGAAGATATGAAGGCCCATTTGTTCCTTACCCCTGCTGTGGAATCTGAGAGGCTCAGAATTTTGCTCCAGGACTCTCAAGGTGCGTGAATAAACTATGCTTGCTTCCCAAAGAGTGACTGCCACTTGTCTGCATTTTCATAGTTCATACGTGACCATGAGGGAACCGGCAAAAGCACCTACGACCGAGATTACGTTCGTTACCCAGCTCAGACTCCAGACCGAACAGTGATGAAAAGAATTATGAAGCAGCTGGATGTAAGTAATAGGGAGGGTGGGAAGACAGATCCAGGTCTGGGGCTGCATGTCTCCAAAGGCAGAATGGATTCTTATGCTAAAGCTTGGCATGTGTTATACTTTAGGGCCTGCCAAAGAAGTACATATTGACCCACCGTGAAGAACCGAGACACCATCACTTAGTATCGCAATATGATGATCAATATAATAGGCACGGCTACAACCCTTCGCTGCCTCCGCTTCGCAAATGGAATAGACACAAAATGGCTTGGATCCCAGAGAAGACAGACTACCCGCTTGTTGGTATGTGGTAGCATCTCAAGAAAAGGAAAAAGAGACAAGGCAACCTTGAAGGTTGACAACAGGGGAGGTTGCTCTCATCATGCATACCAATCCATCATTTATTATATGGTCCTGTTAACCTATTAACATCCCACTGACCCATTAACATCCCAAGTATCTATTCCATGGGGATCCTGTGTGAATACTGTAGGAACAGTATCCAGATGTTGATGGCCTCCAAGTCTGATCATGGTCAATAGTCTGAGATGAAGGGAGCTGTAGTTCAGCAACATCTGAACTATGTTCACACAGCTTCCCCATCCCTGAATTAAAAGAATATTGTAACTAGCAAACCTGTGGCCCTCCAGATGTTATTGGACGACAGTCCCAGTCAGCATGACCAATGGGCAGGGATGTTGGCAGCTGTAGTCTAGCAACGTTCACAGGTCCCCCATCTCTTCTACATACTGTTCGGATTGTCCATCCCTTCCTCTCATTAAGGGCTTTGGTTTATTGCCGGGTTTATTCCACATCATAATGCCAAGAAAGTCATCCAAAACCACAGATTTTAATTTTTATTTTTGCCCTATGCATCACAGTGGGTCACAGGTGGTGCTGTGGGTTAAACCACAGAGCCTAGGACTTGCCTAGGTTAGCGGTTCGAATCCCCGCGATGGGGTGAGCTCCCGTTGCTCGGTCCCAGCTCCTGCCAACCTAGCAGTTCAAAAGCACGTCAAAGTGCAAGTAGATGAATAGGGACCGCTCCGGCGGGAAGGTAAACGGTGTTTCTTTGCACTGCTTTGGTTCGCCAGAAGTGGCTTAGTCATGCTGGCCACATGAGCCGAAAGCTGTATGCCGGCTTCCTCGGCCAATAAAGTGAGATGAGCGCCGCAACCCCAGAGTCGGCCACAACTGGACCTAATGGTCAGGGGTCCCTTTACCTATGCATCACAGTGCTTGTAATATTCTCCTCACTTGTGTTTCTGCCCGGATAATTCATTAGTTAGATACTTTGTTTGGAAAAATTTATATGCTGCTTAAGCAAAGCAAACCAAAGCATGAAGCAGTTTACATTAGTGGGGTAGGAGAGCTGAAAATAATGTCAATATATTTCAAAAATATATAGAGCAAGGGCAGAGAAACTCAGATCCAAGGTCCTCTCTACCTGGTCCTCTCTACCTGGCCTTCATGACTCTCTCCAGGTCACACCTCCTCCTTAGTCACCCCGCTTTCCCCGGACCACACCCTCTCACCTGCCTTGCTTTGCATCCTCCTTGAGCATTTTTGCCGGCCGTAATGTGGTCCTTGAATTCTGATGATGATTTGCCTGTGCAGAGGATCCAGAGGAATGGATGACTGTGTGTAGAAACTAGTACAGTTTCTCTGCCCACTTTTGCCTTTGTCCTCATTTCAGAACCACCAACCAACTATGGGCTTTTCGAACACATTGTGAAAAAATGGGGCCAGAACGTGCCTGGAGTGATGAACAGCGTCTACATGGTCTCCTACGTCAAGCCACCTAGTACAGCCTATAGCGCTCGCCGGCGGCCTGTCGCATTTCACACCCTTGAGGCGAGTGTTCCTCAGTGGCTACCACGAAGTTCTGTTTAGTCTCTCTGAAAGGGTGCAGACCATCCATGTTTCGGCGCAGAGGTGAATTAAATGTTGTATCTTTACCCAACCAGCTGCAACAATGAGTGCTTTGTGTCAAGTTGTAAGGGTTTGGATAGAATCATAAAACTGCAAAGTTGGGTCAACTAGTCCAACTTCCTGCAATGCAGGAATCTCAGCTAAGGCATTTGTGACAGGTGGTCGTCCAAACTCTGCTTAAAAACCTCCAAGGAATACCAAGTCATCTGCAAAGGCTTTCACTTTATATTCCTTCCAACCGACTGAAATTCCTTTTATTTTTTTCATTTTTCCTTATAGTCCTTAGAAAGACTTCCAGTACCGAAATGAATAATAATGGTGTTAGTGGACAGCCTTGTCTTGTAGCTTTCGTAATTTCAATATTTTCTGTTATTATATTATTTACTATCAATTTTGCTTTTTGATCAGAATATACCGCTTTTATTCCTTTTATAAATGATTGTCCAGTGTCCATTAATTCCAATTTTTTTAATCATAAATTCCCAAGATATATTATCAAAGGCCTTTTCTTCATCCACAAAAACTAATATCACTTGCTTTTCATTCCTGGTCGTCAAATATTCAATTATATTCACGACATTCCTTATATTATCTTTCATCTGTTGGCCAGGAAGAAAGCCTGCTTGGTCCTTGTACTGTCAGAACATTCTTCCTGATATTTAGTCAGAATCTCCTTTCCTGTCACTTGATTCCATTGGTTCAGGTCCTAGCCTCCAGAGCAGGAGAAAACAATGTTGGTGGCAGTCATTTAGATATTTGAAAGATGGATATTGTATCTACTCTTAGTCTCCTCTTTTCCAGGCTAAACATGCCTGTTATTTGCAACAGGCCCCAGATCTTCTGCTGCTTTCCCTGCTCCCCCCCCCTTTCATTTGCATTTGCAGATTGTATGCAAATTTGCATCATGAGCCTGGGCCACTGAGCCCTTGAGGTAACTATCAGTTCCCTGGTGGACATGCTTATGACAGCTTCATTGCCAAAGCAAGGATCAAGGAGTTAGAGCACACCCACCCCCCCACCACATGTATGTCCATGGCCAAGTAAGCCCTACTCAGAGTAGACCCACTGGCCCAAAGAGAGGTGCCTCCTAGAGGCACCATTCACCTGGGGAGCTTGTAGCCAGGGCTGCTGCAACAAACAGCTGTGTAAACCTTTGGGAGGCAGAGACATGAGAGGCCATCAGAGGAGGCGGGGAAGGAAAGAGGGACAGAGGCCAGTGTTGTCCATGGCACCCCTGACCATCATTCAAGGTACCCCAGGGTGTCATGGCACACTGGTTGAAAACCACTGCTCGAGGCAGAGTGTGCCGATGCAGTTAAGCTAGCACTTGCAACTTGACTGATCTCAAGGTCTCCCAGGATGCAGTAACCATGACACCTCCCTGGCTCTTAGGTTTATTCAGCAAGCCCTAAACTACCTGGGCCCAATGTACCTTAATTATTTGCTATTCTACATGCTACACTTTGATCACTGAAATCTTCTGGCGGGGCACTTTCATTGGTCATCCCATGGCCCTGAGATTTGGCCAGGCTCCACCAGGAACCAAGCCTTTGGAGTGCCAAGCTCCCCCTGCAGAACATCCCACCAATAGAAGTCCTGCCAGAATCAGTCATGCTTTCTTTGAGATATCTTTACAAACCTGTAACTGTTCAGATAGGCCCTTTGGGAGGCTTTTGTTGTTGTTACACAAACCATTCTTAACTGATGATTTGGTAGTATTACATCTTTATGTTTTGCACCGCCTTGGTTTTGCATATTCTTTATTTAAATGAATACAAAAATAACTCTTTAGGCTGGACTCAAACCAGACGACCTTCTTCAAACAGAGAGACGGTCCTCTCTAAAGGCAAAACACAGAGCCACCCTAATGCAAATATGGTATGCATTCAAGGTGAACGAAAGTCACCGCATTCCTGCCAATTCTCTGGCTCTCAGTGCAACTTGCAAACAAACCTTTCTGTGCCCTTGGCTTCAGTAGACCTTTATACACCCTTGGCTTTGAAGGTGTGTACATCGCCCGGCGCTCTGGGAAGCACATTACGTACACAAAAGCAGTTGGAGATGCACTGAGCCAGCAGGTTTTGCCTTTGCTTTGTAGAAAATGAGGACACAACCTTCAAGTTAAGGCTGCCAGCCACCTGGTGGTGTGTGTGTTTGTGCGTGTGATAGAAATTACCTGGCCTTTACCTTTAAGTGCTGGTGGAGCTGCAAAAACCTACAGTTGAAGTGTTTCATGGGATGCAGATAAAGCTTGCCGTTTGCTAATATTTGTAGGTCAAGCCACGGTTGAAAAGCACAAAGGCCGGCCACCAAGTTCTCTAAGGAAACCTTGCTCTTTTGTTCATTTGCAACAAAGGAAGCTGCCTTATACAGAATCAGCTCCACCTAGTTCAGTATTTGTCTCCGCTGGCTGGCAGGGGTGTCTCCTGGCCCTGCCTGGGGATGCCAAGATTGAACATGGGAACTTCTGCTTGAAAAGCGGGTGTTGTGCCCTGATATGCTAGAACAACAGTCATGGCACAGCACATCCCCTGGCAGGGGTCCTGAACCTCTTACCATGCCAAAGTCTTACAGGTACAGTTCCACTCCTCCAATGGGGAAGAAAGTTAGTCTTTCTTTTTCTTTTCTTTTTTTTTGCTCCTTGTCCAGAAGTTAAGTCACAAGATAGTCCTGCCCAGGGTGGGAGCAGGGGAGACAGAATAAAGCAGCTGACAACACTGAATATTCCTACTTAAATTATAAATCAACATAGGTGAACTTTGTGCAATTCTCTGGTTCTCTTTGTTGGTGAAGTGTCAGTGTCCACTCTAAACAGAATCCCCAGCCCCAGATGTGCTACTCATAGTCCTGTTAACTTAGGAAAGTCAGGATCTGCCTTATACCAAGTCAGACCATTGCTCAGACCAACTCAGTATTTTCTACACTGATTGGCAGCAACCAGCGTGGTGTAGTGGTTAAGAGCGGTAGACTCGTAATCTGGTGAACCGGGTTCGCGTCTCTGCTCCTCCACATGCAGCTGCTGGGTGACCTTGGGCTAGTCACACTTCTCTGAAGTCTCTCAGCCTCACTCACCTTGCAGAGTGTTTGTTGTGGGGGAGGAAAGGAAAGGAGAATGTTAGCCGCTTTGAGACTCCTTCAGGTAGTGATAAAGCGGGATATCAAATCCAACCCTATATGATTTCAGAGTAGCATCTGTCCCAGCCCTTCCGGGAGATGCTGGAATTGAACCTATGTGCAAAGGCATATGTTTCATATGGAATTGAAACTATTCAATTCAATTCAATTGGAATTCAATTCAATTGGAATTCAATTCAATTGGAATTCAATTCAATTCAATTGGAATTCAATTCAATTCAAATTCAATTCATATGGAATTGAAACTATGTGCAAAGGTAGCTGCCTACATTTCTAAGGACTAAGCAATTGATTAAATAACTGATTTTCCTACTCCCAAAGTGCAGCTTTCCCCAGCACTGACATCGAGTTAACAGGGAGCTGCACCATTTGAACTTTGGCCTGCAACCAGCTGTCAACAGGAAGCACAGCTAAGAGATGGAGCAGCCGTGTCCTTAATGAAGCATGGTGTACCTTTTACACTAATTAGCAAGCTTCTTTTTCTGGGATCTGGATACTTCGCACAGGCTGGCTCGACAGTTTTTATTTATAGGAGAAGTGTCACCAAGCCACCTCTCCCAAACAGTATGTGTGCACCTCCTATCGTCTCGTTGCTGAGGCAGCATGATGCTCCACTTAGAACCCAACAAGATGGTGCTTTGATGATGCTCTTTGTTATATTTCCCCTCACCTGACTCTGTCACAGCTGCTAAGAAGCCCGAACTGTGTTTCCCACCAAAGCTGTTATCGCCTGGAAGGTGTTAAAAAAGAAAGACTAAGATTAAAACAAACACTGAAATAGCTCACCAGCTACATGGGAAGATGTCTTTTCTTCTTCTTTTTTTAAAAAGAGGACTAGACAATTCCATGGAGGGTAGTGCTGGTTGTGGCTACTAGCCACAGAGTATTGTGGACTGGCTGGACGATGAGGAATGGTGGGAGGCTGCAGCCAGAAAAAACCTTCAGGAAAGTCTCAGACGAGGAAGACTCAGAGCCAGGGGAGTGGTGGTGGGACAAGGAAGACAGGCCAGAGGATGAAGTGAGGGCAGAATGGATGGGTGCTGAAAAAGCAACAGGCTAGAGTGAGAGAGAGGAAGAAGAGACAGAGAGCACTGCAGACACAGGACAGGCAGCTGAAGAGGAGGTGGGGGACTGAGATTCACAGGAGCCTGCCAGTCCTACTGTATTCAGCTCCCCTCCTCCCTTGTCTCCAAGGGCACAGAGAGCTTTGCAGAGCAAAGAGCACAGGGCCCCCCTCCCTGATGGAGTTCAAGACTGCTGGGAAAGCAGCCGGACACGAAGGAGACTTAGAGGGAAGAGGGAGGCACAGATTGTCAGTTCTGGCTGTAGGTTTCTCTGTAGTCAAATTTATTGCTCATCTCTGAGTTGCTATGCTGACCAGCAGCTGAACCAGTCCTGACCCAGACAGGGGCTGTGTTCTACCTCCACTTTCTGAGGCAGCACAAGCCCCTGAATATCAGCTGGTGGGCATCACAAACAGAGAGAGGAGTAGTCCAGATATTGGGGAGGAGTGCATTATCCCCATTGACTGTTTTTAAGCAGTGGTTCTTGCTTTTAATCAATCAGCATATACGTTTTAGGGGGGAGGATTGCCATGGTCAGACCACTTCCTGGTGAAACTTGGACTTTGGGGAGTCCTGATCCCTGAGGTCATTGTCTTGAACTCCACAGGAGATGTGTGTCGTGGACCCATTTCTGGCTGAGATCAGACAGGCCCCGTCCCTGTTGAACTTCTGGTGTGTGGTGAAGACTTTATTTATTTCAGCATGCATTTTAAGAAAGCTTTTCTAACTTTATTATTAACTTCAACTGAATTATCTCATTCATATATACATACCCTCCAACATTTCTTCAATGAAAATAGGGATGTCCTAAGGGATGCAGGTGGCGCTGTGGGTTAAACCACAGAGCCTAGGACTTGCCGATCAGAAGGTTGGCAGTTCGAATCCCCGCAACGGGGTGAGCTCCCGTTGCTCGGTCCCTGCTCCTGCCAACCTAGCAGTTTGAAAGCACATCAAAGTGCAAGTAGATAAATAGGAACCACTCTGGTGGGAAGGTAAACGGCATTTCCGTGCACTGCTCTGGTTCAACAGAAGTGGCTTAGTCATGCTGGCCACATAACTTGAAAACTGTACGCCAGCTCCCTCGGCCAATAAAGCGAGATGAGCGCAACAACCACAGAGTCGGTCACAACTGGACCTAATGGTCAGGGGTCCCCTTTACCTTTACCTAAGGGAAAGCAGGATATTCTGGGGTCTAATCAGAAACAGGGGTGGCTTCTGTAAATCTAGGACTGTCCCTGGAAAAAGGGCAATTTGGAGGATATCTCTCTATAATCGTGTGCCACTTAGAAACTGTAGCGTTAACCAGTATGAAATTTGTTGAAATGATATAACTTAAGGGTTGTGTCCAATGTTAGTCCTACTCAGAGCAGGGCCATTACAAATAATTTCAGGGGGTCTTCTGTAGGTAAGACTTAGTTGGACACAACCAGAGAGAGAGAGAGAGTTCCTTTTTTAGAAAAAGAAAGATATGCTTCTTTTTGTAGATGGATGGGGCAGATGTTAAATCCATGCAGGTGCCTGGTCATGTTCGGTTGCATTACAAATCCTGCACTAACCTGATCTAATGTGCAGCTGTTTCTCCGTGTCTGCCCGATTAACCTATTAAGAATGGAATTTAACCACAGGCATCATTTCTGCATAGCTGCTGGTTAATTTATTGACAAATTAGAAACACACAGTCCTTTCTCTCCAACCAGCCCACAGCAGGGTGTGTGCTCGTGTTACAGCAACAATCGCCTTGAAATGTAACTCCAGGACTTTCTGCAGAAATGATTCATATATGAGCTCACCACCGAGGTGTCCCTCAGAGTGACATGGGATGGTTGTAACAGAGAAGGTTGTCATGGAGATGCCTTCAAGCCTGTCTTTGAATTCCCCAGCAACTGAAAGCCTGGCCAGTTCTGATACACACTTCAGGCAAGCAGTGAAGAAGCCCCGTGGCCCTCCAGATGTTGTTGGAAGTATTCAATGCATGAACCAGTAATAGCTCAGTCGGTAGAGCATCAGACTCTTAATCTCAAGGTTATGGGTTCGAGCCCCACGTTGGGCAAAAAAGTTTCATGTATTGCAGGTGGTTGGACCAGACCACCCCTGTTGCCCCTTCCAACTCTACAATTCTATGATTCTGCAAGACCAATTGCAGCTGGTAGAAGGCATATCTGGCCACTGAGTCTCCAGTGACATGGTTGGATCCCAAAGTACTCCCAAAGAAGTCAGCCTGCTGCTTCATATGACATTTTAATGTATTTTTAATCTTTGTTGGAAGCCGCCCTGAGTGGCTGAGGAAGCTCAGCCAGATGGGCGGGGTACAAATAAAAAAATATTATCATCATCATCCACAGTAGGCAATGGACCAATTTCTTAGACACGGGAACTACTCACCCACAGTGTTTCTATCATTCCAGGATTCAAGCTGAGTTTGGTTTTCCTCCTCCATCTCACCACTGCATCCCTGGTTTAGGACTTTAACGGCTAAAGCAGTATTTCCCAAACTTGGTTCGCCAGCTGCTTTTGGACTACAACTCCCACCATCCCTAGCTAGCAAGACCAGTGGTCAGGGATGATGGGAATTGTAGTCCCCAAACAGCTGGAGGGCTGAGTTTGGGAAACACTGGGCTGAAGCCAGCACCTTGAATTGCACCCAGACACAAACAAAATTTTGATAAATTTGCCAAGTTGAACTGGAGGGGCAGGGGAGATTGAATCAGAAGAACATAAGAATCCACCTTAAACAAAAGCAGATTGGCTCATTACTGAATGCGATGGCTGGCAGTGGCTCTCTGGGGTTTTTGCCAGGAGTCTCTCCCAACCCTACCTGGAAATGCCAGGGACTGAACCTTGGACCTTCTGCATGCAAAACAGATGCTCTGCCACTGAGCTGTGAACGAGGAATTCAGTGGGGGAATTCCAATATCCCTGTGAGGCATTCTGTCTTTTATACAGCAGCCACAGTGTGTATTCAGAGGCAGGAAATGCAGTCTCTCCTCGCTCTGCACATAGGCAGGTTGCCACCCTGAAAGCCTCAACCCTGCTTCCGTTTGAAGCTTCTTCATTTATATATATATATAATACGCATTTGGGAGTCTGATGCAGCAGGGGGAAGGAACAAATTGAATCAGCTCACTAAAGCTGCTCATCAAGGAGATTACATGGAGCAAAACAATTACTTTCGGTCTTTAATTTTAATCCAAGGATCAGTAGCCTGGGGAGGGAAGTCACTCTCCCCCCCCTCGCCTGCTCCACAGTCTATTCCATGAGTCATAGAGTTGGACAATCCTTTTGTCTGACCCATCCTCTGCAGAGATTAAGAATATGATCTGGGAGGCTCAAATGCATGGTACCACCCGATATCATCTGCCTCCACTAAGGATGGAGAGAAATTCAACTCGCCTTCGCATTTAGATGCTCACTCGACTAATTCACTTTCCAAAACTGAGACTCAACAATTTTTTTACTTCTCAGAATTTTGCAGGGCAGTTCTCCAGCGTGTACAAAATTGCATTTCGTGGGATGATATGTCCCCCACCCCCAAAAAAATGCACATACGAGTGAAACTAAAGTATAAACATCATTTGGGGGCAAATTGCTTTGCAAGAATGTATCTATTGGGCAAGAATGCATACACAAATTTTGCACCAAAGTGCTGGCGAATTTTCATAACGACTTGGAACACTCTGGTCTGAAGCAAATGGAGCATTCTGGTCTGGAACAAACGAGGCTCAAAGCTGCTTACATACTGAGATCCACATGGAGACTGGGATAACAAAAGCCTTGGTGCCCCTCATGGGCCAAATGAGAAGGCCTGAAGGACCATAGGATTGGCTGGAGGTCCCCACTCCCCCGAATTTAGGAGGTTTGGAGGAACAAGAAGACCCTGTTGGGGCTGGGGAAAACTACAGGTGGATCCTGCTCCAATTTTTTAAATTGAATTTTAATAACAGATAGCAAGTCACAGAAAGAAAGGAACGAAAGAAAAAATAGCTTTTCAAAAAAGGACAAGTTGTTGCAATTGCTAGTATAGAAGTATAGGATACAGCTATGTGATTTACTGAGTCAATAATAAAAACACCAAGAGGAAAAGGATGTGTGGCCTATCATTACAAAGAGTCATGTGGTCAGAATTAAAGCAATTGTATTTTTTTTGAATTCAAAAAAGAATATTAAAAAATAACCATGGACTGTATTGAATCCAGGCACTTACATAGAGCTGTAGCAACTGACACACCTGAGGCACCGTATCGGTGTATAAATTAGACAAAACGGCAAAGAAGCAATTTACCCCTCGGACACTTTTAGCTTATGTGAGATTTTTAATTTTTTAAAAACAGTGATTTGCCAGTCTTGGATTGCCAAGTCACAGGTGTTTGAGGGAGAAAGCGTTTGGACCCATCTGTGCTCTGAATGACATCATCAAGAGCATGGCGTAATCTGAAAAATCTGAGCTATTCTCTGATATATTTTTTTAAAAAAAGGAAAATGCAATGGAGGAAACAATTCTCATTCCTTGCGAGAGCCCTGCACAACAGCTGCAGAATTCTTTCACACATAGCTGATACCAGCACTGAGCAAAGCCAGGCCACTTCCTGCTGTTTAGAGATGGATGCAAGGCTCTATGAAAGGAAGAAAGGGCAATGAACAAATACAGCAGACCAGGCTCCTAAGAGATCAGGGAGCATTGCAGACTCGACCACTGAGTTTCCCCTCTCTGTGTGTTGGAATCAGTGCTGATTTCCTGAACAAATCTCTGCACGAGCACCCCTTTCTAGTCTAGTTCTGATATGTGGAGGTCAAAGGGGTTAGTCAAGGAGACGGAGACATAGCCCTGGGCCTTTTCACAGCTATATTTTAGCTCTGCACTCACAAAACTGTATCTAGGTCATGCTCATTGTTTTGTGTCCCCCCACCCTCCTTGCAGCAGGTACAACATTTGCTCATTTCAGGGAGACAGCTTGAGAGAAGTGAAAACGCTTGCTCAGTACCCCAAAGAATTTGCAGGTGCCTACATTGGCCTTGGACGTGGGTGGCACTGTGGGTTAAACCGCAGAGCCTAGGACTTGCCGATCAGAAGGTCGGCAGTTCGAATCCCCGTGACGAGGTGAGCTCCCATTGCTTGGTCCTTGCTCCTGCCAACCTAGCAATTCTAAAGCACATCAAAGTGCAAGTAGATAAATAGGTACAGCTCCAGAGGGAAGGAAAACGGTGCTTCCATGCACTGCTCTGGTTCGCCAAAGCGGCTTAGACATGCTGGCCACTTGACCCAGAAGCTGTATGCCGGCTCCCTCGGCCAATAAAGCGAGATGAGCGCCGCAACCCCAGAGTCGGCCACGACTGGACCTAATGATCAGGGGTCCCTTTGCCCTTTACATTGGCCTTACTTTGCTCAGATTCATTGTGAGATGTCTGGACATGTGCTTGGGGATGCGTTTGTGCAGGGCTATCTTAAGCATATGCAGTGCCGAGGTGCAAAGATCCGCCCAGCCCCCCCCCCAATTGCCCAGTCCCAGGCACACAGAAGGGCAGAGCTGGCCAGCTGACTCAGTGTCTCACTGGCTTGCTCGCCCCGAACTTGTGGTACAGAGCCGCCCGCAGCAGAAGAGCCCGCCGCGGCACTCCAACTAACGGGCGGGCTCTTCCCCGGACTTAACTCTCCAGCCCCTGACTCTCAGCCTGGTCCCATGAGAGCCTGGCGCCCAGGTGCCCCGCACCCCTAGCTCCTATGGGTAAGACAGCCCTGGATCTGTGGCTCATCGATAAAGCACCCACTTTGCATGAAGAAGGTCTCTGGTCCGATCATTGTTTTGTCTGGGAGGTCAAACCTAGAGTTGCTGCCGCCAGATGGAGGGAGAGTGGCTGTTGAAGCTTTTCTCCCTCCCCGATAATTCGGGAACTCAGTTATGTTTCCTATTTAGAAACTGCATGCCATTGAATATCAGGTGATGAGGAGCAGGAGCAATGAATGGTTGTTGCCTCCATATCCTGGTTTAGAGCTTCCCAGATGTAGCTGGTTGACACACAGGATCCTGGACTAGATAGATCTGTTGTCTGATCCAGCAGGGCTCTTCTTTAGGATTAGGGCTAGGATCAGAGAGACTGAGATGGTGTTTAGTAACTACAGTGGTACCTCAGGTTACATACGCTTCAGGTTAAATACGCTTCAGGTTACACACTCCGCTAACCCAGAAATAGTGCTTCAGGTTAAGAACAGAAATCGGGCTCCAGCGGCACAGCAGCAGCAGGAGGCCCCATTAGCTAAAGTGGTGCTTCAGGTTAAGAACAGTTTCAGGTTAAGTACGGACCTCCGGAACAAATTAAGTACTTAAGCTGAGGTACCACTGTAGTGTGCTGGCAAAGATTTCTGTGGTTGTTACTGGGCAGGAGAGGTTAGTGTACCTGTGTGTTGTAAGTAGCTTAGGGACCTATGGGCATCAAGCAGCTATCAAATCTAATAAATAATAAGAATGTTGAAACTTTCAATTTGCACACACAGCATAGTCTTCTTAGTAATAATAATATGTATTAAAGCTGCTTTTACTTACCCTCTACCTGTAGGGCCAGGTAATCCTGGAGATCTGGCAACCTTACGTGGGAATGCCTCAAAATCTTTTTTAGCGGGTGAGGTACTTAAGGAATTTGGGTTGATCACAAACAAAAGAGATTCCCCCTCCTCACAAGTGATGTTACTGAGCCTATTTGGGGAAGAGGGCAAAAATTTGCTCCATAAAAAATGGGTCATTCGCTTTCCCCCCAAAGATTCCCAAATGAATGACCTTGAATAGTGGTATCACAAGGTGTGGTTCATTACCTCGTTAGAGAAACTTATGCACAGAAAGTGAACATTTCCAGGGGACAAAGGACACAGGATACGTTTGCAGCTGTGTGACATTGCTTTATTTTTTTATTAACAACTTTTTATTGGGTTTTATAAATAAGGATCATAGGAATAATAAATCATACAAATAAATAGACTGAGTCTTCTCATGTCACAAAAATAGCATAATAAATTTGTAGTAATATCTACAATATATGGTGCATTATTAGTACTCAGTGTATAGGTTCTTGGTTTGTGAATTGGTTTAACGAGAAACAAAGGAGCAACAGGATAGAACAGAATTATCAGATAACATTCAACATCGCATAGCTAAATGCCCAGTCAAGAGCCCTTTTGGTTGTGCTTAAATTAAGTATCAGTAATATTCATTTTTCCTCCTATGCTACCAGTGAAACAGTATAAAATGTTGGTATATTGATGAACAAGGGAGGGAGGGGTTCAGAGTGAAGGTAATATTTATGTTTAAATTTGGATTTAGATCAACCAGATTTAACCAAATGCTGATGGGAGGGATTGTTCATTTTCTGGCTGTGTACGTTATGTAATTAAACCAAGCTGGGATAAGACTGTCTTTCTTGATCTGTCCTCTTATCAACTGTAGTTTATTTGCTAATCTCTCAAGGAGGGCTGCTTCCCAAACTGTTTTGTACCAATTGTCTATCTCTGTGCCATAAAGGTATTTCCAGTGTCCTGTGGTTATTTTGTGTCTCACTACTTGTAATAAATTGTAAATCCAGACTGTTGTCTTGAAATATATGCAATAATAAAGAGAATTTTAGTTTGGCTTCCAATTGTTATTTCATTGTTTCATTAATTCCTTGGAATATAAAATTCCAGCAAGGCTGGATTTTTGCACATTCCCATGACATGTGGCGATATGTACCCTGTGTGGGGCAGCCAATTCAGCAACATAGTGAAGTGCCAAGATGGAGCATTTCCAACTTCATAGGGGTTAGGTGGGGACGCGGGTGGTGCTGTGGGTTAAACCACAGAGCCTAGGACTTGCCGATCAGAAGGTCGGCAGTTCGAATCCCCGTGATGGAGTGAGCTCCCATTGCTCAGTCCCTGCTCCTGCCAACCTAGCAGTTCGAAAGCACGTCAAAGTGCAAGTAGATAAATAGGTACCGCTCTGGCGGAAAGGTAAATGGTGTTTTCGTGTGCTGCTCTGGTTTGCCAGAAGCGGCTTAGTCATGCTGGCCACATGACCCAGAAGCTGTACGCCGGCTCCCTCGGCCAATAAAGCGAGATGAGCGCCGCAACCCCAGAGTCGGCCACAACTGGACCTAATGGTCAGGGGTCCCTTTACTTTTAGGGGTTAGGTATCACCTACATATGAGTTTAAAGGTTAATTCTCTATTGCTCAGTGAGAAGAAAAACTTAAAAGCTCCCCCCAAGTCTATTCCATTTCCCCTGGGTCAAGTTCATAGCTGAAATCGCCTTCCCATTGATGTTTAATAGGGTCAAGTGAACTCACCTATGCGCTGAGTAGAATTTTATAGACTGTGAGTGTTATACATAGGCCTTGTCCTTCTGTGGATATTACAAGTCTTTCAAATGTCCTCTCTGCATCTACAGCATATACTCGCTTGTGATTCCAGCAATGGCTTTTGGTTTGGAAGGGAGGAAACTTTTAATCTTCAAGGAACATGCTTCTTAATTCGTAACGCTCAACCATCTATTTTGTCTGCTCAGTTCTTCCAGTTGATTACATCAACAATAGATCATTCAGCTGTAACCATCCTTGACCCCGAAATTTGTTTCGCACAGAGTGAAGTGGTTTGCTTTCATTTACCCCCACCCCACCTGCAGAATTGATAAAAGTTATTATTGTATTTATTTTTTTAAAAAAAATCAAGAACAACATGGCTTGGGAAAGCTCTGAGAGAGATGAGACCTTCAAAGCTGTCAGAGCCCTTGACTGAGATTTGTACTGATGTCCCTACAAGGCACGCACAGAGAGCATATCATCTGGTTCAAGAGAGCCATGAATGAATCAACAGCTCCCAATCCCTAGTCCAGGGGTTTCTGACCCCCAGTTTAAAGGACTGATCTATCCCACCCCCCCATGAAATAAAAAACAACCCACCCATCCAAGACTCCACTGGTTTGGGTGGCTGCAAAATAAATGAATCAGAAGGAACGTTGCAGTGCTGGAGTAGGCTGAGCCCAGTGACCTGTTGGGGATGTAAATCAACCCTACCCGGCCATCTGATCAATCACTAGGTGAACAGAGAGTGGGTGACAAACCTCCTCTTCAGCTGATGTGCATGGAATAGCTGAGGAGAGTGGACTGTCCCTCTGTGTGTCCTGGGTCCAACTGTCCATGCAAATGTCCATGCAGCAAGAATGTAGGGTGGATGCCATCTCTCTTGGTCATGGCCACCACTGGCATGTGAGCAATGGAGAGTTGGCCAAGGATGAATGAAGATATATGGCCTAGTCCTGCCCACCGACTTACCCCATCACACTGGCTTAATGACAAAACAATTATATTACACTCATGCATGCATATTCATGCGCACCTAGACCATGCCTGGAGGTGCCCGCCAACATTTCTCCGGTGAAAATAGCGACATCCTTAGGGTTGCCATATTTTGAAGAGAAAAAAGGAGGACACATTTACCGGCACCTGGGGAGGGTGGTGGTGGTACGGGAGCAAGCGCATTCTGCAATGTCCTTTCAAAATATGCAAAAACATATCCTGCATTGTGCAAAACTCACAGAGTATGTTTAAGTTTTGTACTTGGTTTCCTAGTACTGCGTATGCAACATAAAAAGTAGTCTGCTCCAGCACCCCTAGACATTTTGGCAAATTCAAAAAATCCGCCTGGACAGATATTTTACCCCTGAAAAAGAGGACATGTCCTGGAAAAAGAGGACGTATGGCAACCCTGTAATTCAACAATAATAACAACAACAATAACAACTTTATTATTTATACCCCGTCCATCTGACTGGGTTGCCCCGGCCACTCTGTGCAGTTTCCAACATATATAAAGCCATAACAAAACATTACATATTTTAAAACTTCTCTATACCAGGCTGCCTGCAGATGTCTTCTAAAGTTTGTATAGTTACCTATCTCCTTGGTTCAGGGGTTGCATAACTCACCAACCCACCAACATTTCTCTGATGGAAATAGGGATGTTCTAAGGAAAAGTGGGACATTCTGGGATCAAATCAGAAACTGGGATGGCTTCTGTAAATCTGGGACTGCCCCTGGAAAATAGGGGCACTTGGAGGGTCTGCCTGGATAATGAGAACACCCTAAAACAGGGGTGAGGAGCTTTTCTTAGCTCAAGGGCCAGATGAACATCTGGGCAACCTTCTGGGAGCCAAGTGAGAGTTAAGGGGCGAGGCCAGAGGCTAAGGTGGGCAGAGCATCAAATGTTAATTCCACCTTTGTATAGTTAGGCTAGGGACGCGGGTGGCGCTGTGGGCTAAAGCCTCAACGCCTAGGGCTTGCCGATCGAAAGGTCGGCGGTTCGAATCCCCGCGGCGGGGTGCGCTCCCGCTGCTCGGTCCCAGCGCCTGCCCACCTAGCAGTTCGAAAGCACCCCCGGGGGCAAGTAGATAAATAGGTACCGCTTACCAGCGGGAAGGTAAACGGCGTTCCGTGTGCGGCTCTGGCTCGCCACAGCAGCGATGTCACGCTGGCCACGTGACCCGGAAGTGTCCCCGGACAGCGCTGGCCCCCAGCCAATAGATGTGAGATGGGCGCACAAACCCCACAGTCTGTCAAGACTGGCCCGTTCGGGCAGGGGTACCTTTACCTTTATAGTTAGGCTAGTTTCTAACCTCACTCATATGCCCCTCTCTAACCAGACAAGCAAGAGGCATTTATCAAGGATACATTCCCACCAGGCAAAATCACTCAAGGATTGTTGAAGCTGCAGTGTATAGAGGATCCTAAGAGCCAGATGAAGAAGCTTGAGGGCCACATTAGGCCTATTCTCTCCACTGCTCTAAAATGATAACAGTTTTTCTGTGTGATGATGGTGTGGAGAATGGACTTAACAATAAATGCACACTGGGGAGTTAGCTGCACAATCTTTTGCAGCTTTACTCATAAGTAAGCCCTGCAAAGTTCAATGGGGCAAATTCCTAGTCAGTGTGGAAGGGGCTGCTGGCCAATTTGCTACATCCAGGTTTGCATTTTCAGTGCTAGTCCTCTCATCTACAATACGAGAACAAATAACACTGAAAGACAGTAGAACTGAGCATATAGAAAGTGCTCATCATAGTTTGGAAGGCAAGGCTTCCAGTCCACATGAAGTGGCTTCCATTTACAAAGAAGCCTTCAGCCCCCAAACAAAATTAAACGTCAAGAAATAAGAGATGTATCATGTTGATAGCAGATGGCCAAATTTTATCATGATCACAATCATAACACACCAGAGAGTCCAGAAATAAAGCAAAAATAGTAAAGCAAAAATTAAAAAGAGAGAGATTTGGCTTTCCAACTCTTCTCTGATTGTCCTAAAGTTATAACCCACCCACCCTGTTTTGCAAGATATTCTTTTAAGCTACAGATATATAGTATTTTCTAAATTACTAAAATAATTTCTCCTTAAAAAAAGTGACCTTGCTGCAGTATTTTTTTTAAAAAAAAAACACAAGCAAGCAATTACAACTTAATGAAACATAACTTGTAATAAAATCTGTTTCAAAGTATTTCTTCTGTGAACAGAGACATAGATCTCCTGCATGGATGACACACAGTCGAAATTTGTCTCTCTGTATGTGTACCGAGTTTTACTTTATTTATTTTCTGTCGTCATCATCATAGTTTCATTTCTACCTCACTTTTCCTCCAAAGAGCTCAAGGTGACATACACAATTTTCCTCCCCCCGGTGTAATCCTCAGAACAACCCTTTGCAATTAGACTGAGAGGCAGTGAAACCGCCCAGTGGGCTTGATGGTCAAATAAGGAATTGAACCCTGGTCTCCCTGGTCCTGGGGCAACACTCTAACCACTGCATCTTGAGACCTGCTCTCTTTCGTTGGGTGGTTAGTTTGGGATGCTGGATGACTTCTGCATTTCCTGACAGTGTGACCACTTCGCAATGCCTTCTCAGCCAAGAAAACTCACTGGGTTAAGCTCAGGCCAGTTCCCGTCCCTCGGCCTAACCGATCTCTCAGGGTTGTTGTGATGATAAAGTGGGTCAGGGGAGAATGATGCGCCCCATCTTGAGCTCCTGGGAGGAAAGGTGGGGGCATGAATGCAATCAATCAACAATGTTACAGCAAAGAGCAGGATGGAAACGTTCTAAATAAATATAATAAATTTTCATTTTGAACTGTTGGAGTATCTCATGGAGTTAAGAATTCCTCAGCTTGATTTGCCCTCCTTTCCTCCCCTCCCGAACTCTCATTTAGCTAGGAGTATTCCCTGTTTATGAAACTGAACCATGCACAGTTCTCTTCAGCTTTATACATTACTTATTCACAATGCTATCCAGGGTTGTAAAGACTGCAGAGAGAATAATTGGGTGCACTCTTCCCACCTCAGATCAAATCTATGCTGCCAGGTGCCATAAGAAAGCAGCAGAGATAGCGCAGGATAATACGCACCCCGGAAATGATCTCTTTCAGCTCCTGCCTTCTGGAAGAAGGTATAGGGTTATAAAGGCCAGGACTAGCCGTCTGAGAAACAGTTTCTACACAAATGCAATTCTGGTTCTAAATGCAGCATAAGGGGTCTCTATAGTATAGTGCATTTAAAAATGGGGTTTCAAAGTTTTTAGGGGTTTTTGAATGTTTTATGTAGTTTTTCAATTTCATTGTTCTGCATGGGACAATGACAATAAAGATATCGTATCGTGTGCATTGACTGTATTTTTTTTTTTTAATACTAGTCCTTCCCCCCACAAGAAACCATGTTGATGTGACCGTGACGCTTCTTGTGTGGCATTTTATTGAGGCAGACATGCAAACAGATCTCATTGTGCTGAATGTACAGTCATATCAGGGATGCTTTTTCTTTGCTGTGTTTTATCATTAATGATACGCAGGGTATGAAGGATCAGAATACTACAGCAAATGGTGCCTGCACAGTGCTATGACTATGATTCAGAAAGAGGGTGTTTTTTGAAAAAGCAGAGTGACAGAGGCTGTCGGTGTATTCGGGCCACATTCATGTTAAGCTATCATAACTCCCTCCAAAGAATTCTGGGAGCTGTAGTTCATTAACTGTGCTGAGGGTCATTAGGAGAACCCTATTCTCCTCCCAGAGCTACAATTTCTAGAGTTCACTGTGAAGAGGGATTGATTTAGTGGGCTTATTCCACACTTCCTCTTGTCCCACTGCTTCCCCTTGGGGGGGGACAACTCTTTAGTGCTCAATCGGAGCAAACAGCAATTCAGGTTTTCTCTGGGTTGACATTTGCTCCGATTGAGCAGTAAAGAGCAGGCTTTCCCTTAGAAAGGAATGGGGCAAGAGGAAAACCACTCAGACCCATGCCTAGAAAGTGTGGTTCAAGCAGAAAACTACTCAGACCCGTGTTTTCTGGGTACAGGACAAGCAGAAGTGCGGACGAGCCCCAGGCCCAGCAAGACTTTCTGTTGTTTGTCCAAATGCATCCCAAATGTGATCTTGCTGCAAGCAAGAGGTCGGGTGCCCCAAAACCAAGAAAACATGCTTTTCCTTTCTGTGATTCTGCAGGGTCAGCAGAGCTTAATGTTTCCTCAGACACCAAGGGATGAAACACTTTGATACACATGTAAATTTTGAAACAGGTGGAGGAAATAAACTTCATGAGAACAATGATGCAGGTATCCATAAGAAGGCTTCCTTCCATACCAGGAACACACTGTGATTTACAGTGCAGCTGGGCTAATAATGTTTTACTTCTCTTCCTTGCTGCTCATCTGCTAATCGAAATAACTCTGCTATCTGAAATTGCATCTCACATAATCATAGAATGATAGAAACTCAGAGCTAGAGGATCTTTTGAAGGTCATCAGGGCTAACTGTTTGATGCAGGAAATCCAGAACTGGAACATCTCCAACAGATGGCTGTCTTTATTCCTTTAAAAACATTGTGAAAAAATTCTAAAATAAAGACTATTAAAAAATAAAACCCAGAGAGAGAGAGAGGCCAGAACGAAATCCTAGCCTTCTCCAATATTGGCGATCTCTGATCTTCTTTATTTTCTTCCCTCCTAGTATATCTATTTTAAGATTAATTTTAAACTCTGGATTGGATCAAGAGACCTAACCAGGAAAGGTTCCATAAAACTTAAAGCATTTCCCAGGGATATATAAATGGGGAAATACCATTGAGACTTTGATAGGAGTACTGAGCCCTTAGACATTTGTTTAGTTGTGATGCCCTTTTAAATGGTTCTTGTCTCTTCCTACCCTGGTCTTTGGACTTATTCCGTGACACGCCAAGAGAAGGGGGTTCAGTCATCATCATCTTCATCTTCATCATCATCCTTACTGGGTGCACATCTTTGGAAGCAGTTCACAATCAGCGCCAAAACGAAGCTTGACACGATAGCAGCGATGGAGACGGCGACGCCAGAGAAGATTATGATTATAAGGTCTGTGAGTGACAAACTAAATTTGCAGTCCCTGAAACTGGCCTCTGATAATTCACTGAGAAAGATGGTGATTTCTTCCACAGGGACAGTACACTGGATTTCATCGAGACCTGCATGGAGAGAGAGAGAGGGGGAAGAAGGAGAATTTTTTTCCAAAAAAAGTAGCAATGTTATTATTTATCCAGTTATAAATGTGACTCTTCCATGCAAAATGAAGCATGGCAGCTCATTCAAGGAAGGCAAAGATTTTTGATGGTAAGATGAAATCATCCATATAGCAATACAGAAATATAACTTTTGTAAGCATATCCAATCCATTTAGCATGTTTGTAAATTGGGCTTTATTTTATTTTGTTTTTTTGGTTTTGGTTTTTTTAGTTCAGTGTGAAGGCCAAATAACGAGGCAAATCAAGTTGATCTGGGAGACTTCTGTACCCCCGCCCCTTGAGATGAAGTGCCATGACAATACCCCTGCAATTGGATCAGTCCCCACCCAAACCTCTAGAATCATAGAGTTGGAAGGGACCTTGACGATCATCTAGTCCACCCCACTGCAGTGCAGGAATAGGCAGCTTTCCCATACAGGGATCAAACCTGCAACCTCGGCATAATCGGTGCATCACTCTAGCCAACTGAGCTATGCAACCTCTAAACCTCCTGCCACTCTTCCACTCTCATTTTTCTCTCTGTAAAGAACAACTCTACAATTTCCTCTATATATCTATGTTTCTCTAGGACAGTCGTGTCCAAACTTTTTTCAAAGAGGGCCAGATTTGATGAAGTGAAGGGCCGTGGGGGCCAACCAAAGTTGTTGAGCTTCTTTTAAGATTTTACCCCAGGAAATAAACTGCCACAGAGGCTGGATTAAACCAGGCGACAGGCCGGATTAGGTCTCCAAAACGGACTTTGGATATGCCTGCTCTAGGAGCTCATACACGCTTCTGCTTCTCCCATTACTTCCCCCTGAGAAGATCTGTTGTTTACCACTGAATTGAAACAAACGCCAATCCATTTTTTAGTTTCCAGGCATAGAAGTGGAAGTGTGGACGATCACTTAATCCATGGGCCTTGCAAGAAGTGAGGCTGTCCAAAGTGTTGCCTGTGGAGCACTGAACAACTCTGGGTTTTTTTTATTTTTAAGGAACAGCAGCAGTAGAGGATTGTGTTGTTGTTGTTAAAACCGGCAGAGCCCATAGAATATGTTGGATCTCTGATCTTCTTCCCTGCCACCACAAGCTACATATGTCCCAAGGTTTTATTTCTTTTGAGAAGAAGCTGCGTGCTTTAAATACATTTTCAATTTATGGTTTTGGAAGTGACATTAGGGCTCATCTAGACTTCCACATGTCCTGCTCCTTTCTCCTGGGAAAACCTGATCTTTGCTACTGAATCGGAGCAAAAGTCAATAGAGTTTTACATGGATTGGTGCCGTTAAAGTGTGCGACAAGCAGAAAACTGCTCAGACTCATGCTTTCTAGGCACAGGAGAAACGGGAGAGTGGGTGAGCCCAAGTAAGTGTGCCTAGGATCACAGGCTAAAGCAACCCTTGTGTTTAAAAAGACTAGGAGGCGCACACACACACACACACACACACACACACAGAGAGAGAGAGAGAGAGAGAGAGAGAGAGAGAGAGAGATATGAGCATTTAATTAGAGATTTAACCAGAAGTGAATCACTGCAGCATATTGCAGATTAAAATGAACAGGAAGACCGGAGTTACAGCAGAGAGGAGACGGATCACTCTGAGATTAATCGTAGAACAGGAGACAGGAGGCCTGGAAAAAATCCAGTTCCCTGAGGAGAGGGCAGAAATTCACCCAGATCAGGGAGCGGCATGCAATCCCCAGGGTCAATGCTCAATCCATGTGCAAGCCTCTCCCCTTGCGAGTGAAGAGACAGATTGGGGGCAAGAGCTACTTTGCAATATGAAGTTGCCCAGCTGGTGATGCTCAGCCTTATCCCAAACCCAGTGCTATCCTTCCCCTCTCTGGGTTCTTCTTCAGCTTCCATTCCAACCAAAGCCAGAGAAGGACTCATTGGACCCATCCTGCCCACTTTTCTGGCAGAGGTAGGGTGGTCGTGTGTCATCTACTCTATATTTTGGGAGATGGTTTGTATGTTCTCTCTATGTTTGTCTGCCTCTAGAGATATCACCACCCAACTTGGCATGAGGATTCCCAAGGTGGGACAGTGGTCTTTGTTGGTGTTTGGACTCTGGGCACTATTTTCAAACAAGATGGTTGGTACTGGGTCTGTCTGCCATTTTCAATGCCCATAATGGGCAATGAATCACAACAGAATAGCAGTTAGACTCCCAAATTGCAGTTGTGCTCCCCTGACAATGAAGGAGAGAAACCACTTGATGAGAACACTTTGCTTAGGGACCATTCAAACCCTGATGGTGATGATGATGATGATGATGATAATTACTACTATTATTATTATGGAGAGCCACTGTGGTATAGAGGTTAGAGTGTTTTGCTAGGACCTTGGAGACCAGATGTCCAAATCTCCTCTCAGCCATGAAGCTTGGGGTCCAGTCACTGCCTCTCAGCCTAAACAACCTCACAGATGGGGAGAAGCATGGGTACAACCTTGAGTTAATTGGAGGAAAAGGTGGATAGAACGAAATGCATGAAATAGTTATTCCACTTAATGACTAAGTAGGATGGTGAGCAGTTTAGAAAGTATAAAAAAACAGTTACTCAAACATTAAAATATAAGCACTCACAACTGAAAGAAAATGAAAACAACATAGAGGTGTAAACAAGAGAGTCAGGATGGATCCTAATCATAGAATTGTAAAGTTGGGATGGACTATATGGCTTTGGCTGAGATGACTCGCAGAATCCGAGATCAGGGGAAAGAGACAGCAGAAGAAGATTGGAAGAAATTTAAAATTTATCTTAAGAAATATTGTAAAATTAATGAGTACTAAAATGTTATGGTTATAAAAAGTAAGTGGATTACAGCTGTAAAGATTAAGTAGAAGAAAAGAAAAGGAAACAATCAGACAATTAGATAAAATTAAGGGGGAGGATTTGCTGAAATAAATTTGGGAATTGGAATGCAGAAAGGGGAGGTATGGGGAGGTCGGTGAAATAGGTTTTAAGAAAAAAAGGATATGAAATTATACATGTTTGTTTTCGTGTTTGTATGTTTGTATTGCGTATTGTCTGTGTTTATATAAATTGTGAAAAACCAAAAGAATTGTAAAGTTGGAAGGGACCCTGGGGGTCATTTAGTCCAAACCCCAGCATTGTAGGAATTATGACTGACAGATGACCATCCAACCTCTCTCTGATTGAAAACCTCCAATGAAGGAGAGTCTTACCACCTTCTGAGCGAGCCGCTCCACTGTTGAATAGCTCTTACTGTCATAAAGTTCTTCCTAATGTTTGGTCCTTTCTTGTGTGTGATCGGGGGGATGCCTCTGTAAACAGGTGTGTCTTCAGAAGCTGGTGGAATTCCAATACTAATGGGGCCTCTTGTATCTGAGAAGGGAGTACACTCCATTGCATTGGTGCTACCAGGGGAAAAGCCTGCCTCTGTGTAACCACAAGCTGATGATCATCATTTCATGACAAGACCAACCAGGTTCCCTTTGTTGATCCCAGAGTCCTTACCAAGCAACAGAGGGGAGGTCTGCCTTTGTTTAAGGCTTCATGTGTAAGTAACAAGACCTTGATACAGGCTCAGTGTCTTATCAGTCAACCAGTGCAAGTCTCTCAACGTTGCTGTGATATGTGACTGGTACAGACCCTCCAAGGGACAGTTCGAGATTTGCAGAAGCCATCCCAGTTTCTGATTTGATCCCAGAATGTCCCTCTTTTCCTTAGGATGTCCCTATTTTCATCGGAGAAATGCTGGAGGGTATGAAGTTATCCAACCCCCCAAGCCATCAGAGACATCACCTTGCCAACAAAGGTCCGTATAGTTAAAGCTATGGTTTCCCAGTAGTGATGTATGGAAGTGAGAGCTGGACCATAAAGAAGGCTGATTGCCGAAGAACTGATGCTTTTGAATTATGGTGCTGGAGGAGACTATTGAGAGTCCCATGAACTGCAAGAAGGTCAAACCTATCCATTCTTAAAGAAATCAGCCCTGAGTGCTCACTGGAAGGACAGATCCTGAAGCTGAGGCTCCAGTACTTTGGCCACCTCATGAGAAGAGAAAACTCCCTGGAAAAGACCCTGATGTTGGGAAAGATTGAGGGCACAAGGAGAAGGGGGTGACAGAGGACGAGATGGTTGGACAGTGTTCGAAGCTACCAGCATGAGTTTGACCAAACTGCGGGAGGAAGTGGAAGACAGGAGTACCTGGCGTGCTCTGGTCCATGGGGTCATGGAGAGTCGGACACGACTAAATGACTAAACAACAACAAAGCCATCTGAAGGCAGCCTTGTATAGCGAAGTTTTTAAATATTGAATGTTTTTATATATGTTGGAAGCTGCCCAGAGTGGCTAGGGTAACCTAGTCAGATAGGCAGGGTATAAATAATAAAATTGTTGTTGTTGAAGAAGAAGAAGAATAAAGGTAAAGGTAAAGGGACCCCTGATCATTAGGTCCAGTTGTGACTGACTCTGGGGTTGCGGTGCTCATCTCGCTTTATTGGCTGAGGGAGCCGGCGTACAGCTCCCGGGTCATGTGGCATGACTAAGCCGCTTCTGGCGAACCAGAGCAACGCACAGAAACACCATTTACCTTCCCGCTGGAGCGGTACCTTTTTATCTACTTGCACTTTGACATGCTTTCGAACTGCTAGGATGGCAGGAGCAGGGACCGAGAAATGGGGGCTCACCCCGTCGCGGGGATTCAAACCGCCAGCCTTCTGATCGGCAAGTCCTTGGCTCTGTGGTTTAACCCACAGCGCCACCCGCATCCCCCTGCCATCCATCCCTATTTTCATCAGAGAAATGTTGGAGTAATATTAGCTGGTAATATTAGCTAGCAAAACCAAGGATTGAATGAAAGATCTTCTGCCTATAGAGCATCTCCTCTGCCACTGATCGCCTTTCCTGATTGCGCAGAGCATCCTATGGTAGCAGGAGTGGTGTCAGACCTCATGCTCTTGCCCAATCCCAAGGACAACCAGAGGGATCAGAAGAACATAAGGCAGATGCTGCCTCAGCTTAGCCGCCTGCTTTGCTGACAGATGCTGCTGGAGTTTATTGGGGTTTCAGCTTCACTCTTCCTATCTGCAGAAATAATCAAATTGGCACATTGCCTCCGGAGGCCCATTGCCCCTGCCATTGACGGGAAGCTATGGAAAGAGCTTCCTATTGGGTGCATTCCCAGCAGAGGAGCCGACTTGCCCCCGCTATAGAGGGGGCCCAAGTCATGTGACTTGCTGACGTGGCACACATGACATTACCACTCAATATTGAGGGGGTCCAGCGCTCTTCTTATGATGGGGGGTGGGGCAAATTGTCTCAGCCCTCCTAGCTGGCACGCCTGCTTCCTGACACACCTTGGGAGTAATAGAATGTGAAGTAATCTGGCCTCCATTCCAAGTAGTGATGGGTGGGAGAGCCAAACTTACGTAATTCACACTTTCTGAAACAATACAGGAACCAAACCACAGCCATCCTTTGAAATTAACACTTCTCCAAATTTTGCAATGTGGTTCTCCAGTCAAATAATGAATACACAAGGGCAGAGGCGGAGCTAGCTGCTCTGGCACCCAGAGCGGCGCACATGATGTGCACCTAGGGGTGAGGCCATGGGGCGGGGCAAGCATCCCAGGGGGGTGGCACCCACAGCAAGCATCCCAGGGGACGAGACGCCCATTTGGGGTGGAGCGAGCAGCCCATGGCAGGCTGCTTCCTGGGTGGGGTGGGATGAGCCACACCACTTTGCCAGCAGCCTTCCTCCCTTCCCTCTTCTTTTTGACAGCTCTGGGGAGGCTTCCCCCCTCCACAGGAAGCAGCCTGGAAGCAGGGGCCAATGGTGTGCCACCCACCTGCGACTCCCAAGCCCCCCCCCCGAGCTGTCAAAGTGAAGGGGGAAGGCTGCCGGTAAGGTGGCACAGCTCCGCCCCTTCCCCCGATGGCTCGAGGTAGGCTTGGGAGTCGTAGGTGGGCAGTGCGCCGAATGTCACCCCCCTCAGTGAGGGCAGCCAGGGCGGACTGCCCCCACCGTCCCCCCTTCCTCCACCCCTGCACTAGGGTAAAGCATGCATAGAAATGCACATGTTTGTGAAAATATGGAAGTCCTCTCCTCCCCCACAAAAAAAACCCCTATGGCTTTAGAGTGGCCCTGACGCAACCCATATCTAGGCCCCAAACCAATTCGGGAGCCTTGCACAGTGTTTAATTAGAGCTTAATACCCATTTAGAGGGACACGGGTGGCGCTTTGGGTTAAACCACAGAGCCTAGGACTTGCCGATCAGAAGGTTGGTGGTTCTAATCCCTGCGATGGGGTGAGCTCCCGTTGCTCTGTCCCTGCTCCTGCCCACCTAGCAGTTTGAAAGCACGTCAAAGTGCAAGGAAGGTAAACGGCGTTTCCGTGCACTACTCTGGTTCGCCAGAAGCGGCTTAGTCATGCTGGCCACATGACCCAGAAGCTGTACACCGGCTCCCTTGGCCAATAAAGCGAGATGAGTGCCACAACCCCAGAGTTGGTCACGACTGGACCTAATGGTCAGGGGTCCCTTTACCCTTTTAAAGATATTAAAGGTATTTTAAGCCCCTTCAACACACATTTAAAGCATGTGATTTATCCTAATGAGTACTGGGATCAGTAGCTTCCCCCTCACAGAATTACAATTCCCAGCACCCTTAACAGACTACAGATTACAGGATTCTATGGGGTAAGTCATGTGCTTTAAATATGCATCAAATGGGTTTTAATTGCATTAATAACCCTCTCTAGTTAAACATGTGGTTTGGAAGGAGCCTGTATCTCTCCCCTCCTGCCCTCTTGCCTTGCCATCAGACACCCATTCATGGGTGTGTGTGTGTGTGTAAAATGAATACTTTTTCAGTGCATTGGTTCAACTTAAGAAAGAAGCCCAGTTACTCCCAAATCCAGCGAGTGATTCAGCCGAGCATTTCAGAACCGTTCCTGGTGGTAGAGGTCACATACTTCTTTCAATTTTTTTCCAATTAGCTGCATGCATTTGGGTCTCCTACCTCCCGGAATTTTGGCATCACCCCCAGTCCCAGCCTCAAATTTCAAACAGTTGCAGTTTGTATTGCAACTCTAGCAAAGGTCCTGAAAATCTAATTACAAGGAATTTTGGTGCTGGCTAAGTAAAGCATCTGGGACATGACGTTTCAGCCACTGCAGAGACACCGGGATTTGGGAGACCCTTTGAAGCGAAGCCACACTATCCTGGAGTTAATAATGACATTTCCTGGGCGGACAGATTCGTGAAACGTTACATGGGACAGAAAGTCGCCCGCTTTCCAAATTGATGGGGGCCAGTTCTCCAAGGGCAGAAGAAAAGACTTCCTCTTTCCTTTAGAGCCAACACAAGGGCATAAAGCTAAGGATGGAAACCGCAAGAGGGGAAAGTTTGCCAGGCATCTGATTGGCCACTGTGAGAACAGGAAGCTGGACCAGATGGGCCTGATCCGGCAGGCTCATCTTACATTCTTAAGGATGCTTCATTTTCCTCCTCTAAATTGCTATCCGGATTTTAGAGTTGCAAACTCACCAGGATGATTTCTGAAGTGATTACATTGTTCTGCTTTTCTTTTCTTTTCATTTCATTGCTTTTTATTTACTTCTCCAGAGACCCCCAAAATGCATTACGGAAACCTGTATTTCCCATAGATGCACCACAAGTTAGCATAAAACTTTGGAACCGGTCTTAAGAATTTGTAAACAAAATGAAGTGCCAGCAGAAACAAAGTCCAGTCTGGAGAGATTCACAAATCAATCCCTTTACTAAAGTACAGTGGTACCTCGGGTTACATACGCATCAGGTTACATACGCTTCAGGTTACAGATGCCGCTAACCCAGAAATAGTGCTTCAGGTTAAGAACTTTGCTTCAGGATGAGAACAGAAATCATGCTCCAGCGGCTCGGCAGCAGCAGGAGGCCCCATTAGCTAAAGTGGTGCTTCAGGTTAAGAACAGTTTCAGGTTAAGTACAGACCTCCGGAACAAATTAAGTACTTAGCCCAAGGTACCACTGTATTACCTTTAAAAAGGGGGGGGGAGCAGTACAGCGAAAGTTGCAGTCAACTAAGTCCTACTCAAAGTAAACTCATTGAATTAATAAACCATATGTCAGGGCTTCTTTAGTGGTGATTCCTGTATAGCAGGGAATTTGATGAACTGCATAATTCTATGATTCTGTCTTTGTGCTTTGTGGGAGAAAGAGGAGGCACAGAGCTGCCCTCTTTCCTCACTCCCTGACCACATGCTCAGCCATGCTTAAAACCAGATTAAACATATGGTACTGGGGTGGACAGGTCTCACCTCTTTCTCCCTTTCCCCAACAACATGAGCATGCGAACAATCAGTTACACTGTTTCCTGCTGCTTGGGGGGGCAGCAGACCCAAACAAATGGATTCAAATTACGAGAAAGAAGATTGCGAATAATTTTCTGATAGTTAAGAGCTGTTGGATAGTGGAACAGACTACAGTGGTACCTTGGTTCGCAAACTTAATCCGTTCCGGAAGTCTGTTCCAAAACCAAGGCGTGCTTTCCCATAGGAAGTAATGCAAAACAGATTGATCTGTTCCAGACTTTTAAAAGCAATCACTAAAACAGCAATTTAACATGAATTTTACTCTCTAACGAGACCATTGATCCATAAAATGAAAGCAATAATCAATGTACTGTACTATAAAATAAATAAGACAGTATTGTAGATTATAAAAATTAAAATTATTTTTTTTTCTTACTTGCACTGATGTTAGTCATTGTTTGGATGGGGGGCTTTTATCCATTTCCGCAGTCACACAATCAATCAATCAGTAGCTGAACTGGGTTCCATCCAGACACAAAAACAAATTAACCGAAAAAGCCTCAAAAACAAATAGCAAAACAAATAGCAAAAACGAAAGTGCCAAATACAGTGGTACCTTGGTTCTCAAACGTAATCCATTCCAGAAGTCTGTTTGACTTCCAAAATGTTCAGAAACCAAGGCGCAGCTTCTGATTGGTGCAGGGATCCTGGAAACAATAGCCGCAAGCTGCATCAGACGTTTGGGTTCCGAAAAACTTTCGAAAACCGGGACACCTACTTCCAGGTTTTCGGCGTTTGAGAACCAAGGTACTACTGTACCTCAGAAGGTGATGGACTCTCTATCAATGGTTTTCAAACAGCAGATGGATTGCCACCTGCCAGGGATTCTCTAGCTGCAATTCTTGCATTGCATGGGGTTGGACTAGACGACCGTTGGCGGCCCCTTCCCACTCTACAATTCCGTGATTCTATCAATTCAGTGCTCTTATCTAGGTCAGCCCCAGAGTTTGAGGGCCACTCTAGATTGGGGGTACCCATGAACAATCCTACCAATGGCCCCAACTGCAGGGAGCCCTGGGGGCCCGGGCACCCACAATCTTTGGTCGCTCCAATTCGCCACTGCTGCCATGTATTCCCACCACCCCTGCCACATGCCATCCCACTGCTACCCTGCTGCTGATACCCCCCCCCCCACTTTCCACCTCACCATGAAATAGCATCTGCCTTGGGGCCTCTGAGACCCTGCGGTGGAAGCACAGGTCCCAGAAGCACAGGCCCAGACCAGTTTTTTTAAAAATGGCACTTGCACGCCCACACGCAGCACAATGTCATGGCATCCTGTCACCCACAGTCAAGAGTCCAAGTTGGTCCCCTGAGTGCTACAGCAACCCCTTGTTTTGCCTCAAGCACACTTTTAACTGGCCCATCCAAAATGGCTCCACAAACCAAATGGAGAGGCCTAGTGGATCTCATTAGGTCTCCTGTGCCACTGAACACTTTGCAAACAAAATAAATACTGGGGGTGGGGATTTTTGTGTTTTGACTATGTTATATAACTTTGTGGTCTTGTATTGTGGTTCTCGGATGAAGAGCAGTATAGAAATTTAATCTAAAAATACGCGCATAAATAAAAACAAACAGCTTGCAGGTCTGTCAGCTCGCTTGCACCCACAAACTTCGCATCACACATTGTGCACATTGGTGAAAACAAGTGCAGGAAAAGCAACCTTCATTTATTTCTCTCTCTTTTTTTTTAAAAAAAAGTGAGGGATATATAATCCGCTTTTTGAGGAAGCCCTCTACAAAGAGGCTTTGCGACACATGTTACAAATCCCAGTCCAGCTCACTTAGAAATGCAGCCAACGGTAATGATAAAATCCAAAGCATACAAGAGCGATCGTACAGTATTTCACTGCAATAAGCCTCACAAGCAGGGAAACTTTCTTTAGCTCAAGGGCCCATTCCTTTTTGGAAACACCTCCAAGGGCCACATGCCAGTGGTGGGGTTAGGCCAAAGTGGGTGGAGTGATGCCAACTCACAGCCTCTTCTCTACCCTCTGTTCAGGCAAGGAAGAAGCCTGTTGAGAGTTCAAGGACACATTCCACCCACGTAAAAATACTCAAGAAGGATGTAAAGCAGGGCCAGTGAGGAGGCGGAGCCTGGGAAGAGAGGGCGGGGCTCCAGAGAGGGTGGTGCCTGGGGACAATCCCAATGGCCAGAGAGTGAGGCCTGGAGAACAGCATTTGACACTGGAAAGTGCTGAAATCTCCTTCATTGGAGGTTTTTAAACAGAAGTTGCATCACCTTCAACATTTCTCTGGTGAAAATAGGGACATCCTAATACTATCCCCCTTCCATGAAAGTAGGGACGTCCTTCTCTACCCACTCCAACATTTCTCAGGTGAAAAATAAGGTAAAGGGTAAAGGGACCCCTGACCATTAGATCCAGTCGTGACCGATTCTGGGGTTGCGGCCTCATCTCGCTTTATTGGCTGAGGAAGCCGGCGTACAACTTCCGGGTCATGTGGTCAGCATGACTATGCCGCTTCTGGCGAACCAGAGCAGCGCACGGAAACGCCGTTTACCTCCCCACCGGAGCGGTGCCTATTTATCTACTTGCACTTTGACGTGCTTTCGAACTGCTAGGTTGCCAGAAGCAAGGACCAAGCAATGGGAGCTCACCCCATCGCGGGGATTCAAACTGCCAACCTTCTGATCGACAAGTCCTAGGCTCTGTGGTTTAACCCACAGCGCCACCCGCGTCCCAGGTGAAAAATAGGGATGTCCTATTACCATCCCCTCCATTTCTCAGGTAAAAATAAGACATCCTGTTCCATCCCCTCCAATGAAAATAGGGACATCTTATTCTATCCCCTCCAACATTTCTCCAGCAAAAAGAAGGATGTCCTATTCCATATCCTCCAATATTTCTTTAGTAGAAATAGGGGCACCAAAAACCGGAGCTTCTGGAATCAAATCAGAAACCAAGATGGCTTCTGTGATTCTGGGACTGTCCCTAGGAATCGGAACACTTGGGGGGGGGTCTGAAGTTGGATGGCCACCTGTCAGGGATTCTTCAGCTGGGATTCCTGCATCCAACTCTACAGTTCTATGATTCTATGCCATTAGGAGAATGCACAAATAACACTTCTAAATAGGGCTGGAACAGCTGACTATATGGACCGTGATAGCAGGGTCATGTGTGGCCTCACAGAAATGGAAACACATGACCACCATCTTGTCCCAGGGCCTCAACAAAGCTTCTACTAGCTCTGCACGCCACAGAATCACGGTCTTCCAAAAGGGAGTTTTGGAAGCTATGGACAGCCCCGCCAACACTGGGTGGGCAACACAGTGTTCAGTGTCCTTCAAACAAGGCCACACAAAAAAAGTGAGGGGAGGAGATTTGCACAGCACAAGCATGTGACTGTGCCCTCTGGGCTGAAATCATTAGATAATGTGCAACCCAGGACCAAAATAACAGAAGTGACCTATCTGTAATGCTCTCGCCACTTGTGTGTTCGTTTACAGGAGGGTTTTCTGCACCAAAAAGGCAGCGCCTCGGAAAACCTGGAGGGCAACGACTCAGCTTGAACTTTAATTGGCAACAGCTAAGATTGGAAGTGCAAATTCCTGTCCTATAAAGAACGGGATTTCTTTAGAAGAAGGAGAAGGGAGAAGGGGCATGGGCATGGGCATGGGCAAAGTGCACTTTCTTCACATTCCTGAATTGCCTTTCTAGTGAAACTGAAATTTGTGAGGAATGGAAAGCAGAGCAAAACAAGTGAAAGGAAAGATAAGCATGGAACTGGAGGTGGTGGGAAAGACCATTCATCTCTACTTCTGTGTAAGGGGCAGGAATTGTGTGTGATCTGCTCGCTGAATCTGGCTGAGCCTTCCACAAACTGCTGCCTCCACGAAAACCCCACATTGACGCCTCCAGCATTTCTGCTGAAGGCATTGGAGCCCAGGGAACTGAGAAACATGGGGATTTCAGAAGCAGCCTTATAGAGTGTTACCTCAGGTTACATACGCTTCAGGTTACAGACTCCGTTAACCCAGAAATAGTGCTTCAGGTTAAGAACTTTGCTTCAGGATGAGAACAGAAATCAGGCTCCGGCGGCAGCAGGAGGCCCCATTAGCTAAAGTGGTGCTTCAGGTTAAGAACAGTTTCAGGTTAAGTACGGACCTCCGGAACGAATTAAGTACTTAACCCGAGGTACCACTGTACTGAGTCAGACCTTTGCTCCATCTAGCTGGCAGCAGCTTTCTGGGGTTTCAAAAAGGGGGCTCTCTCAGCTCTACTTGGAGATGTCGAGTATGAAACCTGGGACCTTCTGAATTCAAATTGGATGCTCTGCTCAGAGCCGTGGTGTTTCCCCTTAAAAATAAAGCAAGATTTCACTCTTCATTGTTCTGAGGAGCTTTTTAAAAAGGAGCTAAAGAACACGCCTTTTACTGAGTCACCACGCTAGTCTATCTATCTCAGTAATCAACTGAAGATCTCCAGGATCTTCAGGCTAAGGTCCCTTACCTAGCATGTAGCCACTGGCAACCCTCGCCTCCATGACACTTGCCTAATCCTCTTTCAAGCCATCTGCGTTGATGGCCATTGCTGCCTTCTGTGGAAGAGAGTTCTGTAGATTTATATGCTGCATGTTTTAGTATTTTAACTTCTGCATGTTTTAAAGTACAGTGGTACCTCAGGTTAAGTACTTAATTCGTTCTGGAGGTCCGTTCTTAACCTGAAACTGTTCTTAACCTGAAGCACCACTTTAGCTAATGCGGCCTCCTGCTGCTGCTGCGCCGCCGGAGCACGATTTCTGTTCTCATCCTGAAGCAAATTTCTTAACCCAAGGTATTATTTCTGAGTTAGCAGAGTCTGTAACCTGAAGCGTATGTAACCCCAGGTACCACTGTACTGTTGTAAATAATAATAATAATAATAATAATAATAATAATAATAATAATAATAAAAATCTTGGTTTTCTCATTTTATCTTTTTGAAAAATCACTTTGGGGTGTGTTTTTTAAATCAAGTGGTGTGTTTTCATTATGAAATAAAGAACAAATTAACCACTATCCTGACTCTTCCAACATTCAGCTTCCTTGGATGAGAGAGAGATAGTTCAGTCGGTTCAGCATGCATCTCTTCATCTCAGGGTTGTGGGTTTGAGCCCCATGCTGGGCAAAAGATTCCTGCTTTGCAGGGAGTTGAGGTAGATGACCCTCGTGGTCCCTTCCAACTCCACAATTCTATGATACTATGATTCTATTCTAGAATGTCCATGTCCTATTCTAGAATGTCCATGAGCTCTAGTGCTATAAGAAAGGGAGAAGAATATTTCTCTAGCCCCTCTCTCCTTGCATGCATAATTTTATAAACTTCTATCATGTTGCCTCTTAAGGGCTTGTCCGCACTATTGCATGCCCCATGTCTGAGCCAGTTCCCCCTTGCACCTCTCCTTTCTCAAAGAAAACCTGCTCTTGAGTGATAAATCAAGCAAATGCCAATTCGGAAAAATCCCAAATTGCCGTCTGTCCCGATTAAGTCCATGAGGAAGTGTGGACAAGCCCTTACTAAAAAATCCCAAATGCTTCAACCTTTCTTTCTTCAACCTTGCTCCATCCATTTGATCTGTAGCCATTTATGGACAAACCCGGGCACCCCTGCTAGCAGTTTACAAACAAAATGCATCCTGCTTAGTGCTTTCATGGCTGTCGTTTTGCCTGCAGTGACCATCTCCTTCCTCCAGCCCCACCATCTGGGATATATTTGGCTATGTAGCAATAAAGACCTGAATTCTTGAGCAGGAGAGGAAGCGGCTCTCAAATCCTGCCTGCAGCTACCTGAACAAGGAAACATGGAAAGCACACATCAAAACTAAGTGCCTAACAGAAGACAACCCAGGAACCTGTGCTTTGACAGCTAAATGGAGCAGATGAATGTCTTGGGGGGAGGTGGATGACCATGATTTTCTCGTCTTTAGTGGGCGTGTTTGAGGTTTGTGCATTTTCAGAATGCAGCATGAGAGAGTGTGTGTTTATTGAAGGCTGGATTTGGGGGGCTCCCAAATGCCTGAAGGGTTGTCAAGAAGGCACCTTCTGGGACCAGTGTGACCACCAACACTTCCTATGGCACCTGGAAAAGGTCTTGGTATATATGTCCACTCAAAAACCCACAAAGTTCAAACCTTTGATCATATTCCTACTGCTCAAAGTCCATCCAGCTATAACTGAGGACTGGAAGGATTCCTCGACCTTTACACTGACCGTGTGGTATAAAAAAACTCTGTATATTGTTTCCTTGGAGAAGCTAACTAATGAGCTGAAAGTCACCAAGGGCTTTGCTGCACCGCAAGATTAAGTGGCCATATCTGGCGCGGTGGGGTGGAGATCTTTATTTACGTACAGGAGGTACTCTGAAAGACCACTTAATCATTTCCCCCCGCCTGTTTTCTGCAAATCGTGTCCTCCATCATGGAGGGCACATGTTGCAGTGAGATCACTGTAAACTGCCTCCCTGCTGTGGGGCGGGAGAGCTTGGATGGCCACAACTCCCCATTGGTTGCCCCTCTGTTGCTGGGGCAGAAATATGGCTGGTTGGGATGGCTATTGGCTGCTGAGGGGCTATTTAAGCTGCTGCACGTCTCTGGAGAGTTTCTCTTTCTTGCGAAGTGAAGCGGATCACCCGCCCTCCTCTCCCTTTATTTAGGGGTGTTCTTTTGGCCTTGCTATGCCTGTCTAAGGGTCATCTGTTTTGGAGCAGGGGCCCGGTAGGAATCTTGCCATTTGGCTGATTGGCTTGTGCCACTTGGTTTTTGACTAAAGGTAGAGTAAAGGGACCCCGACTATTAGGTCCAGTCGTGGCCGACTCTGGGGTTGCAGCGCTCATCTCGCTTTATTGGCCGAGGGAGAGATACTACATTTGATCTTAGCCAAAAGGCTGAGAAGCGATGCACAAAATGGTAGTAAGGAAGAGGATCGCCCAGGGGAGTATACCCATTTTTCAAAGATGGGAGGAAGTGTGATAGACTATATTCTGATATCAAGATTCGCCTATAACTCTGTGTCAAAGTTTCAAGTGGGACATAACACCGAAAGCGACCATCTCCCACTAATTTTAGTGCTCAATGGCCCATCGTTTAACAAACCCACGGCTAACCTTTACTACACCCCCATCGTTAATCTGGGATCACTGGCCCCCAGAAGAATTAAATGGACCCCCATGCTCAATACAGAGCTAACTCATCTCCTCCATTCGGAAGACGTGAAGACCATCTACACAGCCATTGTATCAGCTAATACCAGGGAAAAGACCATGGACTCGTTCAACGAGTTATTAGCAAGACTAAAGACCTTCTTAACAACTGAGATACTTAATTCTGTTACAAAGCGGGCAAAGGATCAAGAGAGATGGTTTGATTTGGAGTGTAGACAAGCAAGGAAACGTTTGAGATCAACCTATCGGAATTACAGAAACACCGGAGCACCCTCGCTATTTATGGCTTACATCTATTTAAGACGAAACTACAAACAGCTATTAAAGGTAAAAAAAAAAAAAAAGCTGAGAGATTGGCCTGGTGTAATTTAGTGAAGGCCTGGAATGAGAAAGACTCAACCTCCTTCTGGCATACCATTATGGGCCTCCTGGGCCAGGAGCAAATTGGTCCCACATGTACTGTAGAACCCCAGGAGTGGATGAAATATTTTCAAACCCTCTTCTATGACGACAAAGCTCAGCACAATGATCCAAGTGCTTACTCCGAGAATTTACCATATTGGCCTCCTGTCTCCATAGAGGAGGTGGGGAAACTAATTGCCCAACTGAAAAACAACAAAGCCCCGGGCATAGACCACATTCCAGCAGAGCTCATGAAGAACAATATCAGTTGGTGGGCTCCTATAATGGCGTCAATATTTACATACATCGATTCAACAGGCATAATCCCTGGTTGCTGGACAGAGGCAGTAATCATTCCAATCTATAAAAAGGGTCCTATGGCAGATCCAGTGAGCTATAGACCCATTAGCCTCCTTACTATCCCCAGCAAATTGTATGCCAAACACCTCCACATCAAACTAATTGACTGGATGGAAACTGAGGCAGTTCTGGCAGAGGAGCAAGCCGGCTTCAGACAGGGCAGAACAACAATAGACCATTGCTTCGTATTAGCACACCTCATTGACAAATATGTCAATAAAACACGTGGGATTCTATACGCAGCATTTATTGACCTGAAGGCGGCCTTTGACTTGATCTCACGAGTCAAACTTTGGGCTAAACTCAATGCTACCAACATTGACAAAAGATTACTATTCTTGATAAAAAGCCTATATAAAGACTCCAAGTTATATGTAAGAACCTCAGTAAATGGGCAACTAACTGGCCCTGTACCAGCCACCAAAGGAGTCAAGCAGGGCTGTATTTTAGCCCTGGCCTTATTCAACTTATATATAAATGACATGGTCAAATACCTAACATTCCCGGAGTTTCATGCCCCCAAACTGGCCGAAAAATCAATTTCAGCGCTCCTCTATGCAGACGACGCGGTTCTTTTATCACGAACTAAAGTAGGCCTCAAAAGGCTACTAAGAGAATTCTCAGCCTACTGCAGGAGAGATCAACTGGTGGTTAATCACCAAAAGACCAAAGTCATGGTCTTCGCTAGGAGACACAGACATCACAGATGGGAGATGGACAATCAGCCAATAGAACAGGTCAAAATTTTCAAATACCTTGGAGTAGTTTTCCAGTCAACAGGGGTCTGGGAGGCCCATCATAAATATGCTAGGGGAAAAGCATCTCAAAGCACCAAAATACTGTCTCTGTTTTACTTTACGAAGGGGGGCAGACATATCCCAGCAGCTCTGGAGGTCTTTCAAGCAAAACCCTTGGCGCAATTACTCTACGGGGCCCAAATCTGGACGGGAAATCACTGCCGCACACTTGAAATGGTCCAGTCTAAATTCTTAAGACAGATTCTAGCCATGTGCACCAAATGCGGCCCTACGGCTGGAGACTGGCCTCCTCTCCATCGAAACCCGAACCTGGTTAAGAACATTCAACTATTGGCTTCACTTAAATTTAAACCCATCCGGACTACTACCTCTAGTAGCACGAGATGCTCATAGAAGTTGGTGGTCCAAAGTAGTGCATCAAAAACTACTTATATGTGGCCTCCAAGCACAGCATCTCCTGAAAATGGGTCTCCCCAAGGCAAAAAACATTATTGACCAGCACATGAAGGATATTGAGCAGCAAAATAATCTGGCCTATATTAAGAAATATAGTGCTTGGTACGCTTATCTGCCCCCCTCCCACTTTGATTTTCGGGCACCTTATTTGTCTACCTTAACCATTCCAAAACTCAGGCGGGCCTTCACACTGGCCAGACTAAATATGTTACCCTCAGCTGTACTTGAAGGTAGATATCAAAAAATTTCATTTGAGAACCGGCTCTGCCCCTGTGGAGCTGGCTACGTAGAGACTGTGTCACACGTTCTCCTGTCTTGCTCCCTATATAAAGATCACAGGGACGAGACCATCACGCTGCTCCTATCTGCCATCCCGGGCCGCTCTTGTGAAGCCAAATTGTTCTCACTCCTAGCCGACCAGAACAGCTCGACAACAGAGAAGGTTGCCAAATTTATCGAGAGAGCAATGAGACTGAGAGCTGCTATCTGAATGACATCAGTGTCATCACCCGGATTCCTCGCCTGGGATCTTATTATTATTATCATTATGTTTTACTATTATTATTTTATTACCTCTGCCAAGTTTTAAGTATTGAGATTATTAATTTATCTGCATCTGGTTATTATTATCTTTCTCCCTGTCCTGACCATCCCTCCAAGGTTATATTTATATTTATAATCTTGCAATCTGGCTGGTCTATTTACTTAACCGACCTGGAACAATCTATCAGAGAAAAGGCCGCCGCCCATGGGACAGAGGATCATTGATGAATGATAATCCAGCTTTTACCTAGCGTTTTAATAGGTCATAAGATTTTATGGTATCTATATTTGTAATGTATTTTTGTCGGTGTTTGTCCTTTGATGCTATGGCCTGTCGGCTATGCAAATAAAGTCTATTGATTGATTGATTGATTGATTGGCCGAGGGAGCAGGCGTACAGCTTCCGGGTTATGTGGCCAGCATGACTAAGCCACTTCTGGCGAACCAGAGCAGCACACGGAAATGCTGTTTACCTTCCCGCTGGAGTGGTACCTATTTATCTACTTGCATATAAATGACATGCTTGACGTGCTTTCGAACTGCTAGGTTGGCAGGAGCAGGGAACGAGCAACAGGAGCTCACCCCATTGCGGGGATTCGAACCGCTGACCTTCTGATCGGCAAGTCCTAGGCTCTGTGGTTTAACCCACAGCGCCACCCGCATCCCTTTAAAAAATATTTTTGCCTACCGTGTAGCAAATCGTCACAACTTTGTAAGGTTGGTGGTTAGGAATTTTGTTCAATGTTTTGAGGAGGGAATGTGGTTGGTTGTGCCTGCCCCTCCATCGCTGCTGCTAGGGAATTCCATTAAAGGAATCCAGGGGCTTGCCTTGCTTTTGTCCGAACCCTGTCAAGGGGCTAGGGCCATGCCAGAGCCTCCGGGAGCATCTGGGGTGAGCTGTGAGATTGAATCCAGTTTCTTGCTCACCCAGGATGCTTTCCCTTACTGACATATGGTGGTGCCCAGTTTCAGTCCTGTTCCTGTCACTGTGCAGGTTCCGGTAGTCTGGAACCAATGCCTAAGCAACCACTCACATGCTGTAATCAATAAAGTTGTGGCCAAAATTAATGCCAAAAACCTTAAACTAAAATCTGTGTCTATTGTGTCTTTACAGTTACAGACGCTTCAGGTTACAGATGCTTCAGGTTACAAACTCCGCTAACCCAGAAATAGTACCTCAGGTTAAGAACTTTGCTTCAGGATGAGAACAAAAATCATGCTTTGGCGGCGCAGTGGCAGCGGGAGGCCCCATTAGCCAAAGTGGTACCTCAGGTTAAGAACAGTTTCAGGTTAAGAACGGACCTCCAGAACGAATTAACTTCTTAACCATTGCATTTTGTGGGTGGTTTTGGGGGGGTCTTCACACGCAATAGCAATTTCACAGAATTTGAATTTTAAAACAATTTGTATTGCAATTTGAAGTTACGAGATTGCAGTTAAAGTCAATATCGATACTCAGCGAGACAGGTGCCCCAGCCTCCCATCTTCAGCCACAGACACACAGGCATGCCAGGTCTGTTCTTGTACCCAAGAAATTGCTTTGGCGAGATGCAGATAAATTACCAAGGGCAAGCCCAGCACTTCAGCCCAGCCATATTTATTTAAGTGGTTTGTAGAGGTGACCATTTAAAGCCTTTTATGGGAATGTCTTGAGTCGCTGCAAGAGTGACCTTGTTTACTAATGGCTGATGCATTTTTAACATTACTTTTAATTAGAGTTTAAGTAGTCCTCGAAGTGTGACAGCGGTGTCTCCTTTCCCTCATCCTTGACCTTCTTTCGCTTATCTCTCCCCACCACCACCGTCACCACCATCTCTGCTGCCTTACAGTGCCTTGGGAGACATTTTCTTTCCAGGTAAGGAGAAAAGAAAAGAAAAGACTCTCTCGTAGCACCACAGCTGAGTCCATCAAATGAAGGCTCTCCTCAGAGACTTTGCCAATGAAGTACTTGTTTGGATACCATGCTAATGGTTCCTCTGAGCCAAAGCCCTCGCTCCACAACACACGAAACACACACAGTGGAGACTAAGGATGGGCAAATCTGTACAGTCTGATTTCACACAGTTCCTCATTTTCCCCATAATCCTCTTCAGTTTCCCGTGTTCACACATCAGTTAGTTTGCGAATTATTATTATCCTTGTGAAAATTCATCGGCATTTTGGTGCGAATTTCTCCCGATATACATTCTTGTATATGGTGCATATTTGTCTAATATACACAGTTGTGCAAAGCAATTGCCTGTAACATAATGCAATTGTGTATGTTGTTTTCCCCAGTACAGTAGTACCTTGGTTTTCGAACAGCTTAGTTCTCGAACGTACTGACTCCCAAACACCGCAAACCCGGAAGTGACTGTTCCGGTTTGTGAACTATTTTTGGAAGCCGAACGTCCAACAGGGCTTCTGCAGTTTCTGATTGGCTGCAGGAGCTTTCTTCAGCCAATCAGAAGCTTCACTTTGGTTTCCGAATGTTTTGGAAGACTTCCAAGGTACAACTGTACAGTGGTACCTCTGGATGCGAAAGGGATCTGTTCCGGAGCCCCGTTCGGATCCTGAAGCAAACGCAACCCACATCTGCACGTCTGCACATGCACGGGTTGTGATTTGCTGCTTCCGTGCATGTGCATGACGTCATTTTGAGCATCTGCGCATGTGCAAGCGGCGAAACCCGGAAGTAACGCGCTCCGTTACTTCCTGGTCGCTGCGGAGTGCAACCCGAAAATGCTTAACCCGAAGCGTATTCATCCCAAAATACTGTATCTGTATTTTGGAGGGCACATTTACCCTAGTAAATAAATGCAGCTTGTAGAGGATAATGGGTGTATCTACATTCAAACGTTAAACGTTCTTTTTACATTTAAAAGTAAGAGGCTAGGGCACCATCACCAAAAGGAAACATCAAATATTATTTTGAGTGGGGGCGAATAATAATAATAATACTAATAATTAATTATTTATACCCCACCCATCTGGTTGAGTTCTCGCAGCCACTCTGGGCGGTTCCCAATCGAGTATTGAAAACAGTACAGCATTAAATATTAAAAACTTCCCAAAACAGGGCTGCCTTCAGATGTCTTTTAAAAATAGGATAGTTGCTTATTTCCTTTACATCTGATGGGAGGGCGTTCTCATATATATATATGGGCGTTCTCTCATATATATGAGAGATCCATTATTTTTATAACACTGCCAATGGTCTGGAAAGGCATTTGGGTTGAAATCTTATTCATTATCATTATCCTCTGAAGCGGTTAACACATATTTATGGTTCTGAACCTGGCTGGATAAATCCCACTCACAGCTGAATCCTGGTTGGGAATTCGGACTAAACCAAAACATGATTCCCTGGTTCTGGTTCTGTGTTGGGCTGGGGAGTCAATGCATCCCTGCAGGGGGCGGGGAGCCACCTAGTGTGAACTTCTGTGCAAGGATAACAGCATTTTCCTCTACAGAGCATTGCTTCCCAGCAAACACACAGTTACGACTCCCTGGTTCCGTATGAAGACTATTGGAAGGCACCCCAGCTCCGGGGCTGGGGGGGGGCAGGAAATCCCATATTAAAACACAATCGAACTAGACCAGATTGCTGGCATTTTTAGTCCTGCCAGACATCCTGCCATCAGCTGCTGTTCTTCTTTGGGGAACTGAGCACACAGAGGAGCAAATGGTTTCACACTGGAATGGATCTGCAACCCCATTCAAAACATATTCCAAGAAGTCTTTAAAAAAAAAAAAAGTGTTAGCATCCAGCCAAGGAACCATAATAATCTTATCCCCAAGTGGAATTAAGCTTAGGTATATGTAACTACATTTGCTGTGTCCTTGAAATACCCTCAAACTCGTCCTTTTTTATTCTCAAAATTCAGATTGGGAGATCCTCATGGCAGAGTATCAAGGGAATACTTATTCCAGAGAGAATCCAATGTTCTTTCTGAGAGGAGAAAGGCAATTGGGGTTCCTTCTTTCTGGTGGCATAAGAAAAGACCTGCTGCAGGATCAGGCCAGAGGCCTGTCTAGTCCAATATCCTGTTCTCACAGTGGCCAAACTAGATGCACCATTGGAAAGCCCACAGGTCACCACACAAACTTCCTAAGAGCTATTTCCTTGATAAAGAGGAGCTGTGAACATTTAGAAAACGGAACAACACCTTGGTGTGTTGGTGTGTGTCTGCCGTTTTCAAATACAAGAAGGAACAAAACGTAACCGGGATGTGAATGGTTCTGGGAGTTGTTGTTATGGTGGTGGTGGTTCTGTCTGTCAAGGGTAAGAATGAGAGGAGACAGTCTGATATCTGAGGAGAGAAAATCTAGAACGAATCGAATCAAAGACAGTGCTCCAAAATATAATATTCGTTGGGCAGCAGGGCTCATTACCAATTGAGACTGCGTCATTACCAGTTGAGACTGCGTTGCTGGAATCATTTAAGCTTGGTCAGATAAACATCGTAAGGTTAGATAGATGGTTTAGGTAACACAGGGCTGGATAAAGGGGAAAGAGACGGAGTCCAACAGCACTAGATCCCATCTGGTTTGCTCTGTGGACCAAACATGCAGATTCCCAGTGGCTGGTTTTTAGGTGCATAATGCCTCTTGACAACGGAAGGCAGAGCATAGCCATCCTGGTTAGTAGTCATTCATAGCCCCGTGATCTGCGATTTACTCTGCCCTAAGCCTTCCAAGTTTAGAAAGTTGAATTGCTTCATTCAGAAGTGTCCATGTGTCTTTCTAAAAATCATTTTTGAAATGTAGACATGAGTGATGGTGCTTATGTAGCCAAATTGGTGGGTGTGGTCAGGGGGAAAAAGTGGACACAGCAGTGGCCGTAACTTATATTTTTCTAGGGTAGGCTATACATTTCAACCATATGCAAGTTGGGGGATTCCCTTCTCATACACCTCTCTTCATCCTCCATTGATAAAGAGACATTATTCCAGTACTGGGAGAGAATTCAGGCAGGCAGAAGCACTTGGGAAGGGTGTGGATGAGAGAAGTGACCTGGAATATAAATTTCATCAGCATATTTTCCTTCCTTTAAAAGGCCCCATACAGATGTCAGCCCCAGGAGATCCAGTAATTTTCTAATTTGCAAGAACCAATGAGACACTAGTGAATGCGGAAAGGCATTTCCATCATTTTCCCAGTTTCACTGAAGTCTGGAGATGAGGAGGAGGAAGTGTATCACCAAAAATACAATGATGAAAGATTGCATCTTCTGCATCAGTGGCTGCATCAGTTTCTCACTTTTCCAATTTCAATTTCATTTCTCCACATTTTCACATCAGTTTGTAATTATTATTACTTTTTAAAAAGAAGTTCTCACGAAAATTCACCAGCATTTCTGTGCAAATTTCTCCCAATATAAATCTTTTTTTTGTATGCAATTTTGTACACATTTTTGCAAAACAATTTTCCTCCGTATATTTCCACTAATATATGCATTTTATACATACACACTTTTTAATGTATTTATCTTGGAGAACTGCATTTCAAAATGCGGAGAAGTGCAAATTCCAAAAGGCAGCTGTGCTTTGGCTTCAATCTTGCTTTAAGAAGTGTGGTAAGTTCACCTTTAAATGTGAACTGAATTGAATTTTTCCTTGATCCCTAACCAGAAACCTCTCACAAGCCACTGTCATTCAACATCTGGGGCAGGCAGGTGACAGTGTGCCTTCCATCACATCAGTTTGGGTGGATCTACTGCAGGGAGAAGGGACGCAGGTGGCGCTGTGGGTTAAACCACAGAGCCTAGCACTTGCCGATCAGAAGGTCGGTGGTTCGAATCCCTGCAACGGGGTGAGCTCCCATTGCTCAGTCCCTGCTCCTGCCAACCTAGCAGTTCGAAAGCGTGTCAAAGTGCAATTAGATAAATAGGTACCACTCCGGCGGGAAGGTAAATGGTGTTTCCGTGCACTGCTCTGGTTCACCAGAAGCAGCTTAGTCATGCTGGCCACATGACCTGGAAGCTGTACACCGGCTCCCTCGGCCAATAAAGCGAGATGAGCGCCGCAACCCCAGAGTCAGCCACTACTGGACCTAATGGTCAGGGGTCCATTTACCTTTACTGCAGGGAGTACCAAATATTTTGGACCAGTGGCCAAAATTAGATTTTTGAGAAAGTGCTGCAGGTGGCAGTAGTGGTAGCATTACCCAAAATCGCTACCATTTGGGGGTGGTATGTTACATAGAACACATTGATTGCCACTTCTAAACAGGCAGAAAAGGAGACAGAGCCACAAAATAGTGTGGGCATGGTCATTGGTCAGTGAGGAAAAGGCATCTACATCAGCTGAACCCAGGCACACTCCTAGAGAGAAGCTCTTTGGAGCTTTCATAGGGTTGGCGTCATATCCTGGTATCCAAGAAAAAGTGGACATGGAACCCATGCATGTCCAGTGTAGGAGTCAGTCGGAACAGGAATGGGGCAAGAAGAACAAACAATCACTTGTGCATTGTAGATTTTTGAGATCTTTTGAGGAGACCTTTTGCAGGCACCATAGGAGGTGCAGTTGGCCACAGTGGGCACCATGTCAGTGACATTTAGGCTGCAATCTTATACTCACTGACTTTGAAGTGAACCCCTTCCTTGTGCCTTGTGGTCCTGATCCTGATGATCACCCAACAATGATGCAATTTAAATTTTAAAAATGAAGCCCATTTCTTGCATTCACATAATTAATGTGCCCTGTTTAGGGAAGTTTTTCATGACTGGTGCTTTAATGTATTTTTAAACTTCTGTTGGGAGCTGCCCAGAGTGGCTGGGGAAACCCAGCCAGATGGGTGGGGTAGAAATATATTATTATTATTATTATTATTATTATTATTATTATTAATGGGATTTACTTCTCAGTAGACCCGCATAGGATTGTACTGCTAAACAGGAGAAGTGTGATCTGTGAGCTTTGGTGAGTAGCATGAATTTAACAGGAGACAGGTCCCTGAGTGATTATTATACTGTTAGAAAATCTGTGGAATGCTCTCCCCAGGGAAGTCCGCCTGGTGCCTTCACTATACACCTTTAGGCGCCAGGCAAAAACATTTACAACCAGACCTTTGCCTGACTTGATCTATGTCCTATACCCTGTTTAAAGATGCTGGCTCTTTGGGTTTTTTTTTAATTGGGTTGCCAGTTTTGTTTTGATTTTATGTATTTTATATTTTATGTGAACCGTCCTGAGACCTTCGGGTATAGGGTGGAATAATAATGATAATAATAGTAATAGAAAATGAACATGGAAGTCACAGCCTGCATCATCTTCCCCAACGTGGTGCCCTCCAGATAACTCTTCTGAATGATGTTGATTGGAGTCATACCCTAACATATCTGAAAGGCACAAGGTTCAGGAAGGCTGGTCTACAATTAGCCATTGTGTGTGAGAGAGAGACAGTGTGTTTGTGTGTGTGTGTGTGTGTGTGTGTGTGTGTACGCACGCACGCACACACATACAATAGGGGCTGCACCCCTGCTTGCTCCACTCACCAACCCCTTGCCATCCCTCCACCCTTTACTCTCAGGAGCTTCCCTTTCACACCCCATGCAATTACTAAGTTTTCCTTTGCCTCTTGAGTTTATAAATCCAGCATTGTGAAAAGGCACTACAAATCCTCCAATGGGGCTGTGATGACAGACTTCACATTTTCAATGTATACAGAAATATATGCAAAGAGGGTCATTGTTTTTTCAGCGTTGAATTTTAAAAGACATCCATGAAATCCAAAGGAAAAAAATGGGGACATGGGATTCTCCTAGGGAAAAGTAGCAGGAATCAGAAACTTTCCCTACTAGAAAAAAGAATATCCCGTAGAATACTATAGAAATACTACAGTATACTATAGAAACAATTGGAGCTTATGACTTTGGGGGATTCTACCTAAAATGGAAACAGAAGCAGAAATTGCCAGCTTTCATTTAATTGTCCCTTGGAAACCAATAATGAACCCAACACCTAGTCACTTTTGTTGCTTCAAGTGTGCAGGTGATATACTATTATGTTCCCCCATTACCACTGTATTTGCATTGCATTTCCTTTGCACTGAAATGTATGGGATGGAATAACATGATGGTATAATTTACATAAGTAATTATGTAAATTACATCACAGCCGATGTTGAAATGAATGGTGCTTTTTGCGGTAAACGAACTGCAGCAGAATGGAAACAGTGCTGCATGGATGAATGCAGGGAAGAATGGAAAATGTTGCCTCCTTACATCTCTAAGGGAACCCAGCACCCATGGACCATTACAGGGGGGAATGGAGTCCATAGCCTAATTGCAGCTCTTAACATACTGAAGCGAGGAGAGTGTCTATATAGGAGCAGGTGCTTCAGGAAGGGGGGGGAGAGAGATGCAATGCTAGATGCTTTGGCAGTGCTTTGTTAAAAGCTCTCTGATGACCTCGGGGAGAGGCCGGCTTGCTGTGTCATAAGGCTTTGTCCTCCATCAGCTGATCCAAAGTGGCAGAAAGATCTGGTGTAGTTCTAGAGATGTGGAAACTGCTGAACTACACACACACGCACACACCAATTCTTACAGTTCTTTCACTGGAGCAGCAAACCTGCCTCTGATATCACTTCAGGCAAAAATGCAGTGACAAATCAAGTTATTGTTTTTCAAACTATCCACACCACTCCAATCCACTTGGAACTTCTAGTTGTCAGGAAATTGTGGTACTTGACCCAGCCTAGCAATTCAGTAGTGCACCCCCTGTTTCTATCAATTCATGGAACCCATCCCCCCACTTACACTTGTCTTGGAGAATTAATGTGCCCTTCCCTGACAAACGGGATGCAGAATTGCATATTATTATTATTATTATTATTATTATTATTATTATTATTTATTATTATTATTATTATTATTAAAAACACAGAAACTATTGAAGTGCCTCTAGACAACTTCACACGATTTGCAAAATCCATGTTATCTACAAAAGCTGGAGTTTGGGGAAGGGGGGGTCACAACGAATATGTCGCTTTTTAAACAAATAACCTAAAAGAATCTCCCCTGCTGTTCCATGCGTGAACTGAAGTAGCACAAATAAAGTGGATATTCCCAGCACATTGTCACAAACCATTCAGTATTCAGAGGGCTTATTGCATGTGGCGGCAGCGCTCCCTATTTATGTATACAACCTCCAAGAGTCTCTATTCTGCGTTATCCTATTTGACAAGGCCCCCTGTTTCCCTATGTAGTTAAAGAGCATAAGAAGCTCTCATTATTAGGAGTTCTTAATTGCATGCAGGAGGAGTCCCCCCCTCCCTCCTGCTAGTGGAGAAACTCACCATCAACCTGCCTTAGACGGCATAGATTTTGCTCTCACGGAATCAACAGACCCAAGAAAGAGACCATCTGTCCGCGAAGAACAGCCTGTACACAGACAGGAAGACAGACAAAACAAGACAAAGCTGGGTGGCAGGCAGCATGCCCCGGGAAGCTTTGGAAAAGATTTACCTTTCTGGAGCTTGGGCGCATTAGCCTCCAGCCAGCTGAAGAGGCTGGCAAAGTCACAATCGCAAAGCCAAGGGTTGCCCTCCAAGCGGATGGTCCGGAGGTTGGGCAACGCGTCAAAGGTGGCCACATTCAACGTCTGCAAGTTGTTGTCGTTCAGCTCCAGGACCTGGAGCTGCTTCAGGCTCTCAAAAGCGGCCTCGTCCACCTCGGCCAGGTTATTGTTCCCCAGGCTCAGCTTGATCAACTTCTCCGCCGACTTGAAGATGCCGGCATCCAGCTGCGTCAAGTTGTTGTAGCTCAGATCCAAGTAGACCAGTTTGCTGGAGCTGCTGAAGGTGCCGTCCTGCAGGGTGGCGATGGAGTTGTTCCTGAAGTCCAGGTAGACCAGGTCGCTGTAGAAGATGAAGAAGTCTCCTGGGATCTCCTGGATGTTGTTGTCGGCGATGAGAAGTTTCCGCACGTCCAGCGGGAACGGGCTGGGGACTCGGGGAAGCCCTTGGTCCCGGCAGTCGATGGTGTGGTAGTCCATGCAGCTACAGACGGAGGGGCAGAGGTGCCCCGAGGGTAAGAGGAGCAGGAAGAGAAAGAGCAAAGGAGGTAGGCAGCAGAGCGGGGGACATGGCCACATCGTCAGGCACAAGCCAAGTGGGGGGAAGCTCCTGCTGCTAGGAGAACGGCATTTTTCGCCGCCGCCGCTGTTCAGTAGCAGTACCCGTGCGTTGAAGAGATGGAGCGTGCGTGCGTGGCTTGGAAGTGTGTTGTTTTATCCGAGAGATCACATATCGTAGATCAGATAGCAGCAGGCTAAAGAGGAGGCGGGGAAGAGAGAGAAAGAGAGAGAGAGAGGGAGACTAGTGGAGAGGGGGGGAGATGAACGAGAGGATTTATGCAGGCAGGGGAATGAGAGTACCATCGAACGGAGGGGGGAATGAAAGGCGGCCGAGCAAACGGATGAGCCTCTTAAGGGTTCAGCACTAAAGGAAATGAGGGTTTTGCTGCCAAAAAAAGGCCTTGTCAGCAGCAACAGGGTTTCCAATAAGGGAGCGGATAATAAAAACGAGGCTGGCTGTGTCTGTCATTGAATGTATTTTTGAACACATTGGCTGACGCTGCAAAGGCAGAAGGAGGCAGAGGGCAGGGCTGGACGTGGCGTTATTGCTCCTCAGTGCTTCTTTCTCCATCTCTGTGTGTTCCACATTGAATGTAGGCTCTTGCAGGGGAGTTTTGTTAAGGGCTCCCCTTTGGAAAGGGAAAGCTGCCCCTCCCCACAAAAGCTGATCTCTCTCCCCCCATCAAGAAGGAGATGATGTAGGGCTTAACTTGTGCCTCCGTAAACGCCATGCTAGTTCACAGCAAGGCCGCTTTTATGGGGCTGTCCTTGGAGACCCTTCAGAAACCAGTGCAGGAAGTTGTGGTGATGCACCCAGTGAGAGAAGGTCACTGGGAACCACAGTGTCTGCCTATGAGTTGCTGGCAATCACAGTGGGGAGAGCTGCTATCGCTCCCAGGTCCTCTTTGTGGGCTCTGCCTTGAGACATCCAACTGACCTAATGGAGGAAGAGGGTGCTGGATCAGATAGGCCCACTTTGGCCTGATCCAGCCCCAACACTCTTCCTGTGCTCATTCATTTTTTCCCTCTTGAGGTCAGCCAAGCTTCCACTTCCATTCAGTTTCGACAGCAGATGGGGAGGGAATGTTTGTTTCACTGGCCCCAAGGGAGGTGGAAGGCTATCAGAGTGAATGGAGCAGTTGATAAAATAATGTGCAGTCAGCTGGTTTCTACCCACACTGACACACCCCTCTTCGCCCGCCATCTAGTGAAGAAAGAGGCATTATCAGAGTTCAAGGACACATTCCACCCAGGCAAAAATACCCAAGGAGTGTATGAAAGAAGAGTAGTGAGGGGCATTGCCTGGGGTGAGTCCCAGGGGCCTGATCGGGGGGTGGTGTGTCCTGTTTCACAGCTTGAAGCAAAGCGGGAAGTGCTGTCTCGCTCTGCCCCACAGACCTCCCTGCCACCGTGCCTCCAGTGTGGTGTAGTGGTTAAGAGCGGTAGTCATGTAATCTGGGGAACCGGGTTCGCGTCTCCGCTCCTCCACATGCAGCTGCTGGGTGACCTTGGGCCAGTCACACTTCTTTGAAGTCTCTCAGCCCCACTCACCTCACAGAGTGTTTGTTGTGGGGGAGGAGGGGAAAGGAGAATGTTAGCCGCTTTGAGACTCCTTAAAGGGAGTGAAAGGCGGGATATCAAATCCAAACTCTTCTTCTTCTTCTTCCTGCCACCACCCCACCTCCATGCCTCATCTCGCAAGATCTTGCCAGATATCAGTGCCAATGCCAGTGGCAGAGGCGATGGGCTGGGTGGGGCACTCATAGGGGCATGGCCTCAGGACCTATTGCTGTTTGAGGAAACTGCTTCACCCCGGCTCATGGGTGAGCTGGCTCTTGGCCAGATAGAGAGGCCTAGAAGGCCACATTTAGCCCTGGGACTGAGATTCTCTACTCTTACCTTGAAGGCCCATTCAGTTTCAGCGGCAAATTGAAACATGCATGATTCACTAGGCCTATGTGGGTGATGGGAGAATATCCTTCCTACTTTATTCTCAGATGCGAGAAGTCATTTTGTACTGGGTTTTTTATCCACTAGGTTGTGTACTTGGTATTCTCTGTTGCAGAGTATATTGTGCTGAAACCCACCCTGCAAACTTTGGGTGAAGGGCAGGATATAAATACTGCAGACAAACCCAGAGGACATTTGCAAAGCATGAGTTGACTCTCAACTCCTCTCTCGCTATTTACATACAGTATTGTTATCTACGTTTCCAAATTGCTCCTCATCTGAACTTTGCCGTGGATTTTGGAGTTCTGAATCACCTGGGGAATGGTCATAGGCCAGTGGCAGAGAATCTGCTTTGCATGCAAAAGTTTCCCAATTTCAATCCCTGGCGGCCCCAGGTAGGGCTGGGAGAGAACCCCACCTGGAACCCTGGAAAGCCACTGAATAGAAGTGTGGACAATGCTGAACTGGATGGATCCATGATCTAACTCAGCATAAGACGGCTTCCTACATTTCTGTGTTAACAGTTGCTCTCCTACTGTTCCCCATGGGAGACAAAGGTCACTCACTCTGGGCCAGCTCAGGACTTCATGGCTGCCCTGTTGATGACCATGGAGCTCCCCCAACATATCATCAACCTAACCCATGTGGCATGCCATTCTCTGGGTCTGGTTATCTCAACCAGGCCAGAAGAGGGTGATCTGAGAGTGGGGGGGATATTAACATCAGCTGCTTTTTTTCATGGTCAGATCACCTCTTGATGAGATTTAGACTTCCAGTGGCTTTTCCCTTCTGCAGAGTTTGGGAAACCTATTAGGGTGGTTCACCTATGGAGGCTAATGAGTCCAGGTGGCTTTGGGGCATATTCCAGCTAATACAACTCGTGCTCCTGTTGAAGCTCTGTTCTAACAGTAGAATACTTGGATGGACTGGGTTGTTGATACAATGACCCCTGAGCGCCCTCTCCCAATTGATAGGGACTGGCTGGCTCCTTGGTGTGCACCAGAGCTAAGGGGGATGAAAGAAGCTTGGAGATGGCTTGAAAGCAAATAGACAAACACTCCAGGTTCCCCTTTCCTGATGCAACAACCTTGCAGAGTGTAAAAGAGAAAAGGAAGCTTGTTTTCCGTCATACATGGACCAAAGGTGCCCATTCTACTTTCCCACCTGGCAAAGGTGTTGGATACAAAAAGATGAGATGTAATTAGTTTCCTGTTGGCTGTTGACATATGGTAGCAGGTAACTTCAGATGCTGGCTAAGTGCGGAGCTAAAGTTTCAAAGGGAATTAAGGTAATGGATCGTCATGGAGGGGGTGCAGCCTGGTTGCTCCACGGAAAAGTAAAACCCAAGATCCACTGATTGCAATACTTTTGCCAGGACAGTAGGTAGCTCTTCACCATTCCCTCCTGAGCAATTTTCTAGGGACCACGTGCCACTGGTGAGTGAGACCAGAGGGAAAGATGGGTGGAGCAAGGACTGAATGTAAATTTCACCTTTACAGATGCTGTGCCACTAAGTTAGCACTGAGATTCAAGACCTAGACCAGCAAATTAGGACACCCTGTTGTAAAAAGCAGGCACAATCAATTTTGCCTCCCCCCTAGTGAAGAATTACAAATGTGACAATGAATTGACTGACTACTCCACCTGTAGTTCCAGCTACTCTTTCAGAAATAATCGTTTCAGAGTGCCGTTTCCCTCCAGAGCAATTACCTTTTTTCAGGTAGTCTGCAATATTACTTTGGTCCATTATTTCAATTGTCATTGAGTTTCAGACTCAAAATGTTCTGGCCATTAATAAATTGCTTCAAGTATGCTTTTGAGGTCTACACTTGCCTTGGTTCTGAAAAACAGCTGAGATGAACTTCAAAATGTGGACAGCTGTTCATGAGAACAGATTCCTTGAAATATGCATTTTACTCACACGTTTTTTGAATGCTAAGATTCATGGCAGCAGTCATCCTTCTTTTTCTCACCCGCCACTCTGAATGTAAAGATGGGGGAGAACTTTGATTTGGGTCACATTTTGGTGCAAACTTACATATTTCACAACTTCCTGAAATGATGTACCAACAGAAACATAGCTATCCTTTGAAATTCTCAACTCTCCAGTCCAGAAAAGTGTAAAGAAATAATGTATATCAGGGGTAAACGTGCATAGAAATACACAAACTAATGAACATGACGTACAAAAAAATATATATTTTATTGGGGAAGTTTCTTGCAAAAATGTGCACATTGCAGGAAATGGGCCATAAAATGATGGCAAATATTCGTGAGGACTTCTCTTTTTTTTAAGGTAAAGTGTTGTGGAAATGTGGAGAACTGAACTAGTTTGGTTTTTTGATATTCTGCTGCACACTTCACTTGAGGTCCTGTTAGTTTGAGAATCAAGGTCAGGAGGAAGAAAAGGTAGAGTATATAAAAGGATCCCACTGTGCTCAAAGGAAGCTGCTGGGTACCAAAGCTCACTTTCAAACCTCACATTTTAAAGAATGGTATCTGGACAATTCAAGCTCCCCAGATGTCAATAACTTGGTGGACCGGGTTTAAGTTTTAACAGGAAGGAGACAAACAGACACTTGAATTTACAAGTTCTCTCGGCTCTCCTTCAGGATTCCTTGTTAATGGATGGCAAGACTTGTTATTCTATATGCTTGATTATCTTTAATGAAGCTTTCCACCAATTACCCAGAGTGGATGTGAAGCTCACTGGCCTGTAATATTCTGGATTCTCTCGCCCCCACCACCTCCATTCCCATATAACTTTAAAAAATTCATGTTATGTTAGCCACGTCAGAAACGAGTAGCATGTTTTTGCTCTGAGAGCATGCAGTCCTAACAACATAGAGCCAAAGGCCAGGGCCAGCCCAATAAATTTTGTCAACTGAGGCAAACCACAAAATTGTGTCTCTTTCTCCCCACCAGGAAAGAAGGTGTGAGTGAAGATCTATATCAGGAGCAAGGGGGAAATAAAGCAAGGAGCATGGAACTTGCCACCTGAGGCAATCACCTTACCTTGCTTCATGCGTGGGCCAGCCTTGCCGAAGGCCCATCTGGTCTAACATCCTGTTTTCACAGTGGCCAGGCAGATGAAGACATAGGAAGATTCACAGAGGACCAGGCTATCAACAGCCACTAGCCACTGCAGCTTTGTTCTACCTCCACTGCCAGAGTCATTATGCCTCTGAATACCAGTTGCTGGAAACTGAAGGTGGGCAATGTGCTGTTGTGCTTTGGTCCAACTTGTTGGCTTCCTAGAGGCATCTGGTTAGCCACAGTGAGAACAGGATTGTGGACCTGATGGGTCATTGGCCTGATCCAGCAGGCTCACCTTACCTTCTTGGGCTTGTAGCCAACTAGGTCCAACTAGTGAGTAGACCCACTGAATTTAATGGACCTATGCTAAGCACGTTCAATGGGTCTATTCCGAGTAGGACTAGCATGTGACACAACCATATATAAATCATAGGAGTCCACATGCAGCCCCTAGGAGGAAAGAGCCCCGATGGAAAGAGAAGGTCAAATCATCTCAGGAATGCCCTCTTGAATCCATGAATCCAGGAACATGGAAATCTTGGAATGCAAGGTCCGGGAGTGACCAGAGCTTGGCTGGGGGATATGCTGGGCACATCTAGTGGGGATTCTGTAGAGGGCTAGGAAGGGAATCAGCCAGAACATGCAATAAAGGTGGAGAGTGCATTAACATAACTAGAATCTAGAAATTGTAGCCGACTTAGACCTACTCAAAGTAGACCCATTTAAATTAAGGGACCTAAGTTAGTTATGCCCATTAACTTCAATGGATCTTGGACTGGCATGGGATAAAACCCCAGCTGTTCACCAAGTGAACCATTGAATCATAGGATTTTAGGGTTGGAAGGGACAAAATGGATCATCTAGTCTAACCTCCTGCAATGCAGAAATAAAGATGCCAGCTGTCTTGAAAATATGTAAGTCCTAGCTAGGCCAGAAGCAGAAGAATGCCTGCCTGCCTGCCTGCCTGGTGGGGGCAGGAGCTATTTTCTGGAACCAGGGATAATAACAGACCTGCTTCAACCTTAATTCTGCAGCCTTGGCCTGTCTTCTCCAACAAAGCTCCAGAGCCCCTGGTCCTAGCCCTCGTGAAGCCAATTCCTATCAGAAGTGCTTTTCTTAAATGTAAACCGTGACATTCATTTGTCCATAGGATGCCGGCTAAAGAGGAAACTGCTGGAAGGACTGACATTGCGGAAGCTCAAAGGACATTTTTGATGCTCTCCAACAAGCTGCTAACTTTGCAAGAAAGACGACTGTCAGTTCATATGAATCTGCACACAGCATCTCAAAAGGGCACCAGAGGCTTCAAGTCCAGGAAGTGGGTCTAACAGGTAGATCAGGGCGGGCACAGTATCCACTTCTCCGGCAGATATTGCTGACAGAGATATTGTCTTTTCCAGATTGCCAGCCCATAGCGCTGTGGCGCTCCTATGAGCGTTCTGGGCTTTTCGGCTTAGGGAAATGACACGTAAGAGGTGACACGAGAGAAGCTTATAAAATTATGCTAGGCAGGGAGAGAGTGGATGGAGAAAGGTTTTCCTCCCTCACTCATAACACTAGAATTTGTGGGCATCCAAGGAAGCTGAATTTTGGAAGTTTCAGAAGGGAGAAAAATAATAGACGTAGTTAAACTATGGAACTTGCTCCTACAGGAAGCAGTGATGGCCACCAACTTAAAGGTAAAGGTACCCCTAACCATTAGGTCCAGTCGCGGATGACTCTGGGGTTGCGGCGCTTATCTCGCTTTACTGGCCAAGGGAGCCGGCATTTGTCCACAGACTGCTTCCGGGCCATGTGGCCAGCATGACTAAGCCACTTTTGGCGAACCAGAGCAGCACACGGAAACACCATTTACCTTCCCGCTGGAGCGGTACCTATTTATCTACTTGCACTTTGATGTGCTTTTGAACTGCTAGGTGGGCAGGAGCAGGGACCGAACAATGGGAGCTCACTCCATCGCGGGGATTCAAACCACCGACCTTCTGATTGGCAAGCCCTAGACTCTGTGGTTCAGACCACAGTGCCACCCGCGCACCTGGCCACCAACTTAGATGCCTTTAAAAGAGGATTGGACAAATTCGAGGAGAGGGCTGCCAACGGCTGCTAGACATGACGGCTGGGCTCTGCCTCCACAATCAGAGGCAGTGATGCTCCTGAATGCCAGCTGCTAGAAACAACAGCTCTTGCACTCTGGTCCTGCTTGTTGGTTTCCCACAGACCTCTGGTTTGCCACTGTGAGAACAGGATGCTAGGCTAGATGGGCCATTGGCCTCATCCAGAAGAGGGCTCTTCTGGTGTCTTTATAACAGCCAGGATCCCCCTACATTCCAACTCACCGCCATCACTTAGATCCAGACGCAGATTGCCATGCTGCTATCTTACCTGGCTGGTGGGTCATTGATACTTCCCAGGAGGGAAGGAAAGGTGACAGAGATGCAAATGCACCAGGAGGAACATTGGGCAGGTTCTGCCACCACACTTGCACCACACCGCCCTCACTGCTAATTTGCCCCTCCCAATAAGCGACAACAACTCATCTTGTTGGGAAGCTTGCGGAGAGACTCCCTTCCACTCAGTGAGTCGCTTCTGCTCAGATCCGTGGGTGGATGGTGCCCAGGGCCGGATTTAGGTTTGATGAGGCCCTAAGCTACTGAAGGTAATGGGGCCCTTTATATGTCCAGCTGTCCTTTGTCAACAACAAATTGTCACTTTTTTGTGTTGAATATATGCTATATGGTAATTTATGGACCTAATAGGTATCTACAGGACGTGAGTGGCGCTGTGGTCTAAACCACTGAGCTTAGGACTTGCCGATCAGAAGGTCGGCGGTTTGAATCCCTGTGACGGGGTGAGCTCCCGTTGCTCGGTCCCTGCTCCTGACAACCTAGCAGTTCGAAAGCACCTCAAAGTGCAAGTAGATAAATAGGTACCGCTCTGGCGGGAAGGCAAACTGCGTTTCCTTTCGCTGCTCTAGTTTCACCAGAAGTGGCTTAGTCATGGTGGCCACATGACCCGGAAAAACTGTCTGTGGACAAACATTGGCTCCCTCAGCGAGTAAAGTGAGATGAGTGCCACAACCCGAGAGTCGTTCATGACTGGACTTAACTGCCAGGGGTCCTTGACCTTTATCTAAGGCCATTTTTACATGACAAAATATGCATTTTATCAAAGTAATTTTTGAACTTATATTTTGGAAATGTACATCCAGGTTTTTTTCCTTTAAATTTTTGGGGGGCCCTAAGCTACAGCTTGTTTAGCTTATACGTAAATCCAGCACTGATGGTGCCACAGGCCCCTGCATTAAAAGCATGTTGCCACTTGAGCACATTCCTTTAGTGGTATTCCATCAGCTCTCTTGAATTCTCTTTTGTTAAGACGTGAGGCAAGCCCCAGCGTCATTCCATTTTCCACATTCGTCGAAGCCTTTCCTTTTCTTCCAAGCATTCCTAAGCTGGGTTGCAATCCAAACCTTACTTACCTGGGAGTAAGGGTGGGGGAAGAAATTGTTAGCATTTTAAGGAGAAGCTACCTAATTTGCACTTCTCAAAGCAATACATGGGCTGAACATAGCCATCCTACAACATTCACACTCCTCCGAACTTTGCAATGCAGTTCTCCAACCAAAATAATGTGCACAAAAAATACATATATTAAGAGAAAGTGTGCACAATGATGAATTAACCAGTGAAAAAGCATTAGAAGATGCACTATATTAAGGAAAAATATTTGCAAAAAAATGTATGTATTAGTCAATGATTCATGCACAAATGGTTTTATTGGGAGAAATTTGCACTAAATGTTGGTGAGCTTTCATGAGGATTAAAAAACAAATAAACAGAAAATAGCTGCAGAAATGTAGAGAACGGATTTTAAGCTGGCAAACTGAGGAACTGAGAAAAGCAAAAATTGACAGATATGCCCATCCCTATCTGAGAATAAGGCCTATTGCATTCAATGAGACTTACTTCCGAGAATATGGGTTGTATTACAGCTTTAGTCCGTTTTATTTTTGCAGATTTCAATTCCTGATGGATTTTTAATGTTTTAATACCGTTCTGAGGATCAGTATTAGAGCGGTTTATAAATCCTTATGTAAAAATAAGCAAATTTGTGACATAACACTGCATCAAACCACCCAAAAAGGGTAGCTGGGCACTCTGGATTGGATTAAATTATCAGCACTAGAATCTTTGAATAGTCTGTCTGAACTGGTGTGATGACCCATTTACTTTCCCAGCTCTATTGTAAAACAGAGCTCTGTCGTAAACAGAGATAGATGCAAAGGGAGAGAATGCTTGAAGCTGAGAGTCGTGTTGCCTAATTAGGTGAATGGTGCACTAATTGTTGGGGTTGTGAGTTGCTGTTGGGTGTGAGCAAGCACACACATTCTGCCCAGGTGATTACACTTCAGCTAAAACCCAGGGGAAGATGTGATGAGGTAACTCCTCCGAAGGAGCTTCTGTTGGCAGAGTAGCAGAATTGCAGCTAGGAAGCCACATCATGTGCAATACTTCCCCTTTCCTTGAAATTAAAACAATGTCCAAACATTTGTTAAAATATTCAAAAGCTTGCAGAACATATAGCTAAAGAAAAATATATGCAGAGTTTTTGCATTTGCATGCTTCTCCAAGCATGGCCTTGGTTTTTCTTAGTTGAAGATTACAGCTTCTTCCTTAAACATTCAAACAAACTGCATCTTTCTCTCTTTCCGGTACTTGCATCCAGCCTTCTCCACATGCAGCCAGGCCATGAAGTTCCTTCTTGAAGGTTTCTACTTGCTCCTTCCAGCAGACTACTGCTTGTTGCTTCTTTGGGAGAACATCAAATTCTGTGCCTCTTTCTGTCACATACACTCACGCAGAAACATTAGAACTCCTCTTCTCTATTGTATTGAGAGTGAGAGAGTTATCTAACATTGTCTCTTCAGTTTTCATGGAGATGCAGCCATTAAAAGTCCCTCACACAGAAAACAAAATGGAGGATGCAATAAGATGCCTCCCATGTGACCAGAGTTGACCTATCACACGAGAGTTCCTGGGGAACATTCCAGAATCAAACACACAGTAATATATTCAAGCAACCCCAATTTCAGCAAATGAAATTATGGCTTCTTCCCACCCTTCAAAGTTCAGGAAGTGCAGGCAACTGAAGAGGCTGCACAGAGTCGGAGGAGTATTTAACAAAAAAAGAGAAAAGGACAGAGTGCCAAGTCTAGCATCATTCTAGAGAAATTCTAAAGCACCCTGAAAAGGAGGCTTTAAAAAAAATTAAATTTGGACATTTCTTTTGCAGGAAGAGAAAACCTATGGGAAATGGGAGGACAGATTTCAGCACTGCACAAGTCCTTATCCAGTCAACACTAGATGTCAAATTGATGTTTCTTTGTGGAAATGGACCACTTGCTTCCGCCCTCCCCTCTCCCTTCTGCTGTCCCTGAAGAAATTATTTGTGGGTTAGTTTGCTTGTTTTTGACAGAGAGGCCCATACAAATCGATTCATTAATTCAGTTACAGCTCTCTGGGTTAGCCTGAAATTGATACACTGCCCTGGACTTAGCATGCTGTGCTAATCGATCAAGCAAGTTCAACATGAGGCAACTGTTACTGCTCAGAATGGGTTTCTCTGGCGTGTCAACGTGTAGCATCCTATCCCCACCCCAAATACCCCCCAGGACAAGAATGCAGCCTATTTATGACTTGATGTTTTTTGACATTTCACTTGCCTTGCTAATAAGATGGGTGAGATGTCAGGACAGATTAAATCAGTGTGCACAGCAAATCCCCAAAGGCCAATACTGGGAGAATTGAATGTGGTTTATCTCTCTCTCTCGTGTGTGTGTGTGTTTAAAAATAAAACAGAATTCGCTACCCAAATCTAACAGCTTGCAATCACAGCGTTTTGAAAGGCTTGGAGAAATCATGCAGTCTGGAAAGAGGCTCTGCTTTTGTACAAAACAAAAACCCCGTGTCTCAGTAGAAATCCATTTGGATCTTTGCTTCGGAGAAAGAAAAGCCACTCAGGTGCCAGAGGAAAGAGAGGGAGTGGCCAATCGTCAGCCTCCTCAAGCTCCTGACGCGATCGAAAGGCTGTAGCTCAGTGGCAGAGGACCTGCTTTTTATGCCAAAGGTCCACAGGTTCGATCCCCACCGTCTCCAGGTAGGGAGGGGAAAGTCTCCTGTATGGAAACCCCTGAGAGCTACTGCCAACCTGTGCAGATGACAGGTGGGGAACCTCAGGCCTGGGGTCTGAATGTGGCCCTCATGTTTCTATGTCTGGCCCTTGGGCCACATGAACACTGGCTTTGCCTCGCACCACCTTGAGGTGTGTTGGCTGCAATGTGTCCTTGAACATTAGGCCAATATTCTGTCATCATTGTCCAACTCTGCCTAAATGTACTAAGTATATGAGCGCCTTCTTTCACTCTTAAGTAACTTTTACACAGTTGCCATTTTCTTACATTTTCACTTCCTATTCTGAAATGAGTGAGATATTATTATTATTACTATTACAGTGGTACCTCGGGTTACATATGCTTCAGGTTAAATACGCTTCAGGTTACAGATTCCGCTAACCCAGAAATAGTACCTTGGGTTAAGAACTTTGCTTCAGCATGAGAACAGAAATTGTGCTCTGGCGGCGTGGCAGCAGTGGGAGGCCCCATTAGCTAAAGTGGTGCTTCAGGTTAAGAACAGTTTCAGGTTAAGAACGGACCTCCAGAACGAATTAAGTACTTAACCCGAGGTACCATTGTATTTTTATGCCTTTTCCCAATATCTAGCCTCATTGTGCTGATGGAAATTGTAATCCAACAACATTTTGATGCCACCCGGCTGTGGAAGTGTGATCTTGTGTTATATAAACTTGCTGCAACAGCGGTTTGTTAACTCTACTTTTGCAGGTCCTTTTTCTTTGTGAATTGTTTAATAATGGAAATTAGTCACAAGCTAGATCTAAGTGTACTTCTTATTATTACATTTAATAATCACCTTCTAAACCACCATCTCAAGGCAATTTACACATAAGATCATTAAAACAGTTAAAACCACAAAAACAACAAACACCTATGAAACAAGGCTAAAAGCCTAAAAACATTCCTTCTTTGCAACCAAAATCATTTTGCTTTGTTACGGAGCCACCATAAATGGACAAAGCTTCCAGTCACTGTTCCACATTTTCCAGCACTGACTTGGTCAAAATTCCAGGAGCAGAGGAGGGATAAAAAGGCATTGACTCATCACCACCATTCTTGCAGTACCAAACCCCTCAGAGTCTGGGGCAGCTGCTCCTTGCTTCCTTAGTCTCAGACTGCAGTTTGTCTTCTTGACAGACCAGACCTCAGCACAGCAGGAAGAAGATAAACCCCACCCCACCACGTCCTTTAACCTATCTTGTGGTGCTCCAAGTTTTGCTAGACCACATCTGCCAACATCTTTGACCTCTGGCCATGTTGGCTGGGTCTGAAGGGAATAGCAATCCAATAGAAGGGGAATGGGCACCAGGTTCCTTATCCTTGTTTTTGACTTCCTTCAAGAGGCATCCTTAGGTTTCTCCTCCTCTCTCTTCCCTGGGATTCCCTTCAAAGCTTGTTATAAGCCTTGAGGAAGTGTCTAGAGTAAGGTTACCAGACATCCCCATTTCCTGGGGACAGTTCCCGGATTTACAAATCAGTCCCCTGACAAAATCCATCTACAGTGGTACCTCGGGTTACAGACACTTCAGGTTACAGCCTCCGCAAACCCAGAAATAGTACCTCGGGTTAAGAACTTTGCTTCAGGATGAGAACAGAAATTGTGCGGCAGCGGTGCGGCGGCAGCGGGAGGCCCCATTAGCTAAAGTGGTGCCTCAGGTTAAGAACAGTTTCAGGTTAAGAACGGACCTTCAGAACGAATTAAGTTCTTAACCCGAGGTACCACTGTATTTAGTAGGAAGTTGAAAAGTGTTCCCGGATTCATTGAAAAAATATGGTAACCTTAGTCTAGAGGCCTGATGCCAACTTTCAATCCTACTCATACCCACCTGAGCTAATCACTACTCAGGCGACTCATGAGCAGCGGCGGAGCAAGCTGATTGGGTGCCTGTGGTGGCACGCGTGCCCTGCGCCCAGGGGCGGAGCCAGCTGTCCATGGGAGTGGGGCGAGCCACTCGTGGGGTGGGGCAAGCCAGGGCAGGATACTCCACAGGGCCTCCAAGGAGTCTGCCTGCCTCCTCCCACTCAGCCACCCTACAGCTGAAGGGGAGGCGACGGGCAGACCATTTGGTGCAATGCAGAGCCTGTGGTCCCACGGTGAGTGCCGCCCGGCATTTTGTCACCCCGCTCAGTGGTGACACCCGGGGCGGACCACCCCACCGCACCCCCCTTCCTCCGCCCCTGCTCATGAGCAATCAGGTAGCCTAGCAGATTCTTCCCCACATTTATTCCCCATCAAAGAAGATCCTGACAGATTTCAGTTCAACTGATCAGGAACTTTATTAAAAGAATATAGCCTCAGCCATGCCAAAGAAAAAGGACTTAATCTGTTTCTGTTAATCTAAGGTTGCCAGACGTCCCCGTTTCCCAGGAACGGTCCCCGGATTTACAAATCAGTCCCCATACAAAATCCATTGAAGTTGAAAAGTGTCCCCGGAATCATTAAAAAAAAATCTGGTAACCTTATGTTAATCTGGAATCAATTCTGAGGAAATCAAGTAGCAGTATATGTAGGTCATTACATACTCTCCAACATTTCTCTGATGAAAATAGGGACATCTAGCTTCAATTGTTATTGTTTCGTTATTGTTATTTTACTATTTATACCCCGCCCATCTGACTGGGTTGCCCCAGCCACTCTGGGCAGTTTCCAACATATATGAAAAAATAAACAGACTTTAAACATTTTTAAGAACCTTCCCTATACAGAGCTTCAGATGGTACAGTGGTTGGATAATTCCATACCATCCAACATTGATCAAATGAAAATAGGGACCTCCTAAGGAAAAGTGGGACATTCTGGGATCAAATCAGAAACTGGGATGGCTTTTGTAAATCTGGGACTGTCCCTGGAAAACAGGGACACCTGGAGCGTCTATCTTTATTATTGTTGTTGTTTGTTAACTGTGTGGATTTTGAGTTAAGCTGTGTGATTTGCAAAATTGTGGCTCCCTCTAGTGTCAATTTTGGAAGCTTACTTTCAAGCTCATGTCAACCTTTTCCGGTGCCTAGAAAACTAGATGTGTTTATAATTGCTACATTTGGCAATGGAAAATAGTTGCTTTTCAAAGGACCTTTGCTTTGAATCTGTATTGCACTGATGTCAAGGATTTAATATATGAGGAGTGCACAAGATATACTGCATCTGTTTTTCCTAGAAGAAGGTCTCCAAGGAAATTACTAAAATTCTTAAGGAAAAGATCTGTTTCTAAAGTCTCTTTGAAGGGTCCAGCTGAATTACAAAATATAGGGAACTGTTCATTTCTGCCATCTGCACAATTATATACCCAATTCAAGTTGCGCCCCACTGCTTCAAATTGGGCCGCACTGGCTAGCCCTAAGTCGAATAGTTGCTGGACCTGAGTTGCCCTGCCCTTGCATGAAGTCTTGGGTTTACAATTTTGGGAGAGGGGCATAGGCGCCGACTCCATGGGGCCTGAGGGGGCTCGAGCCCCCTCAAAAAAAATTTGGGGGGGGCTCAGCCCCCCAATAATCTCGGGCGCCCTTCCAGCAGAGCTCCACCGCCGTCCCCCGCCTCCTCCCCACCTGCTCCCTCGCCAGCCAGCCAGCCAGCCACGCGCCCTAGTCGGAGAGCCCCGGCCGTCCCCCGCAAGATTAGGGAATCCCCGGGGGCGGGGGATCCTGCCTCGCTGCTTCGCAGCACCACCGCCACTGCCAAGGCACTGCCGGGGGGAATTTCCTTCCTCCTGGCGGTTTCAGCGGTTTAGGGCCGGAGCGGAGGGGGCTCGCCCTCTCTTCTCCAGCTAGCCCCGCGTTTCCCGCATATCAGCTGTTCCGGAGCTGATTAATAGGCGCAGCACGCTCTCCCCTATTCGCTCACGAGGAGGCGGCGCCACTTTATTTGCATATTCATGAGCCTATTTATTATTCATGAGCTTTCCCGGGCCCCCCCAATATTTTTTATAAGTCCGCGTCCCTGGAGAGGGGAGACTGCGGCACTGGGGGGCAGACAGGCTGGCAAGGCCCCCTAGATTTAGAGGCCCAAATTGTCCTGTCCTCACAGGAAGTCTTGGGTTTGCAATTTGGGGAGAGGGGAGACTGCCCACTGGGGAGCGGGAGTGCTGGCGAGGCCCCCTACATTTAGAGGCCCTAGGCTTCAGACTACATAACCTACACATAAATCCTGCACTGCCCTTTGAAATTCCTACCCTGCATCAGGCAGTCCCCAGACAGGTTACAACAATCTAAAATTCAGCCTTGAAAACAGTTAGAACAAATCATAGCCACAGGGTAGTCAAAAACATGCATCTCACGTGTCAAAGACTAGGGCAAAGAGATTCACATAGCAAAGCTGTGAGATGAACCTCTGTGGAGAAGGGATTCCACATCCTAAGAGCTACCATGAAAATGTTCTCTCCCAAGCTACCACCATCCCAGATGTCTGAGGGTAGTAGAACTACCTTTGTGAACAACAGCACCAGAGAGGGTCTATAGGGAAGTGGGCAGTCTTTCAGATATTTGGGGCCTACGACATTTAGGGCTTTAAATGCTAACCTTGAATTTGGCCTGGAAGCAAACTGGCAACCAATGCAGCTTTTTTAAAGCAGCTGTTCATTTGAGTTCTAAAGGCAACCCCTGCCAGCAATCTGGTGGGTGCATTTTGGAGCAGTTTCTGAGTTGTCTTCAAGGGTAACCCCATGTAGAGTTCATTGCAAGAATCCATTCTGGAAGTTACTAGAACACAGAGTACTGTTTCCCCATATATATTTCCCTTAATTTGATTCCCCTAATATGACTCATTTGATATTCCCCCTAATATGATTCATTTTCACATGCTATTCAATTGTGCAGTTTTATGTCTACATTACCCTAGTTTGTGTATTTCTGCACACACTTCTTGGCTGAAGAACCACATTGAAAATTTCGGAGAAGCTTGGATTTTGCAGGATGCCGGTTTTCAGTTTGTGTCCTCCTCCCCCCCCCCCCCGAAAGTGCAAATTAGGAAGGTCCATCTTTAAATGGGAACCAAATCCAGTTACTCCCTCTTTCTCTAGTTCCATTACATAAAATTTGTCCCATTGGCTATAAAGGTCTCTTACCAATTGCTCAACTGCACCTCTTCCTAGTCCACCCATTGAAATCTTCAGCCCTGATTAATATTGTCATCACAGTTGTCCGGTCAGTAGTTTAGCAGAGGATGCTCTCCGTGGATCAGCTGCAGCTGGCAACAGAGGCTCAAAAGGCAATTGCCGCTGTCCGCTGTACGTGGCAACAGACATGCACATCACCAATTGAGCCCATGGCAATTCAGCCAAACCCAAATCCACAGCTGTCAGAGGCTGAAAGGAAACGTTTGTGTCTACAGCTGACCCTGAGTTGGTACCGTGTTGTCTTTCAAATTGGCCTCATGAAGGGCTCTGTGGAAGGCCAGCAACTAGAAATAAGGAAAACTGGATGAAGAAATGAATGGTTTATCGCCCTTTCGCCAACCAGGCCTAATGCATACACATACTAATGCACACATCACGAGGCAAAGGTAAGCATCAAAATAAGCATATGTCAAAAAAGTGCCTTTAAATACCTCCTAAAGACCCATCTTTTCAGTCATTCCCAGGTTCAAAAGTTCATCATACTGTTGAGTTTTATTATTCATTTAATGGAATGGCTTCTCTGATTTTACAGGTTTATTCCTTTGAATTTTTCATTTAAATGGTGCATATACATTCTTCTTTCTCTTTGCACAAAACACAGTAAGATAATTTTTAAAAAACTTCTTAGGGAGTTGGCATTTTAGCTGACTTCCTATTAGTGCCAGCTGAGTCTTTCCTTACTGTGAAACTGCAGCTTCCAAGAGGCATTTTTGCGGGGATTGTGCAGTGCAGCCTAGTGGATAGAGTATCACGCTAGGACCTGGGAGATGAGGGTTCAAGTCTCCATTCAGCCATGAAGCTCACTGGGTGATCTTGGGACAGTCCCCATCTGCCAACTTTACCTACCTCACAGGCTTGTTGTGAGCATAAAATGGGGAAGGGGAGAACCACGTATGCCCCTCCAGCAGAGGAAATGTGGGCTATAAATTAAATTAATTCTATTTGCTCTGTTTTTTAGTGGCGCAGGTATGTCATTCTGCACATAGGCAAAAAACACAGCAAGAAAAGTCATCATGGTGTAAGAGTATGATCAGTTATATTAGGGTGGGGTTTGCATCCTGTAGCACATCAGAAAAACCACTATCCCTTGCTTTATAAGAAATCTTGATGAATTTGCACATGGAATTGATTGAAGCGCAGATTGTTTGCTTTTTGGCAATGTTTGCTGAATACAGGCAAGAGCATCATTAACGTATTAAGGGGCAGGAGGAGCTGCAAAGGAAATGAAGAATTTTTTTTTAAATCCTGCAAACTGCACACACACACACGCAGAGAGAGAGAGAGAGAGAGAGAGAGAGAGAGAGAGAGAGAGAGTGTGTTTCCATAATCATGGAATAATAGAAATGTAAAGCTGGAAGGGACCCCAAGCGTCATCTAGCCCAACCACCTGCTAGTGAAATTCTGCTAGTGAAAACCAGAGTTCTGTTTTTGGTTTATAGCCTCAATCCCCAACCCCATGTGGCTGACAGGAAGATAGGGAGGAGACAATACCTGAGAAGACATCACCCTCCCTTTTCAGGATCTTCCAGGGTTCACCTAAATTCTTACACAGGTTCAAATAATAATAATTATTATTATTATTATTATTATTATTATTATTATTATTATTATTTATATATACTCCGCCCAGCCAATCTGGGCGGCTTTCAACAGAATATTAAAATACAATAATCTATTAAACATTAAACAGGGCTGCCTTCAGATGTCCCTAAACAGGGCTGCCTTCAGATGTCTTCTAAAAGTTTGGTAGTTGTTGTTCTCTTTGGCATCTGGTGGGAAGGAGTTCCACAGGGCGGGTGCCACTACCAAGAAGGCCCTCTGCCTGGTTCCCTGTAACCTGGCTTCTCGCAGTGAGGAAACCACCAGAAGGCCCTCGGCACTGGACCTCAGTGGAGATGCTCCTTCAGGTATACTGGACCGAGGCCGTTTAGCGCTTTAAAGGTCAGCACCAACACTCTGAATTGTGCGTGAATTCTCACTATACCGATGCAGTCACCACCACTCCTGTAATGTAGACTTAGTCTGCCAGATCAGGCAATGGCCTTTTAAGAAGGATGGCTCCTCAGAGAGGGCAAGGTTGACAGAGAGGGTCCAGGTCAACCAACCTTCAGAAGGCCTGACCCTCCTTCTGAGACAACAGCTCTCCTTTGGGGGCGTACCAGCCAGCACCTGTCACAGTGATCTGTCCAGGGTGCTGACAATGCTTTGCCTTGCCTGACTGTCATCCTGTCCTACTGGGTTTTACTTTGCCTTTCTTGGGAACTGGCCTCCATTGAGGCTCAGGCTGACCACTGAAAGAAGAGTAGAGCTCTGATATCTTTTCAGGGACAACAGGGACACCAAATAAGAGAGGGGAGGGGGCTGCCCCCCTCCCCAAAAAATTCAGCAATTTCCATGTGCTGATGTAACACAGCCCGGGGCCACTCAATCACAGGGGGTGCATGAGTGACACTGACTGATTGAGTGAGTGAGTGAGTGAGTGAGTGAGTGAGTGATTATTTTAAATGTGTATACTGCCCTTCATCCACAGGGGGCAGTTCACAACATAAAAATACAAAATGAGACCACAAAATACACAATAAAACAAAAACAAACCAATAACCGCCCTCTCCCACAAACACATTTAAAAGGCCATAGAAAGTTAACCAGCCAACATTGTGGTTATAGAGAAATGTTTTGGCTTTGCACCTAAAGATATGCAATGAAGATATAAATATGTGCAGGAGCGGCAGTTGTGTCTCAGTTGTAAGCTTCACCTTCCCTGAAATGTGTTTCTTAAGTTAAACCCACTCCAGAACACCTCCACTCCCATGAGGTGAAGGAAACTCTGGTTGGACTGGGTCTCCTGCAATGGAGACTCCTGAGTTGGAGGGTAGCAGAGTGACATGAACTGGCTGAAGGGGCTCTGGCACAACAACCTTGTGGGCTTGCTTCTGCATGCAGTCTCCTTTCTGATTCAAAGATGCTGACCTCATCCCCTGAAGAGAGGGGATGTGGCCTGGATAGAGATGACTTTGCACATCTCGATGGGACCCTGCCCTTCCGGTAAGTGTGATTGCTGCAACCCAGTCTGCCCTTGAATCTTAAGTCAAGGGAGAGCAGGGCAAATCCAGAAGGACACAGCAGGGTGAAGCAACAGAGCAATAAAGGAGCGGAAAGGAGGGAGTCCTCCCATCCCTTGACAACACTAGCAATTGCCAAGTGCAAAGCCAAAAGTCTGTTTCCCTGGCATGGCTCTTCTTCACGAGGTCTGTGTGTAATTATTTTAAGGGAGGAGGTGGAAAAGGTCATTGAGTACAAGCCACTCGTTTGTTTTGCTTTCATAATTTATTTTCTCTTCTGAAATGAATTGCCAAGTCTTTCAGCCTCCTAAGAGGCTGGGCAAACTGTGTATTGTGAGAGCAAGTTGTTTGTTTGTGTGTGTGTGTGTGTGTGTGTGTGTGTGTGTGTGTGTGAGAGAGAGAGAGAGAGAGAGAGAGAGAGAGAGAGAGAGAGAGAGCTCTGATACTTACAAAACATGTAGCCAAGCACATCTCAGAGACCAGACATTTTAGGGTGTGGTGAGTTTGAATGTTATTATTGGAAGGCACTGGTTTATAGTATGACTGAGCATCAACATTCAGACCTCCGTGAATGTAATAAAAGATACCCAAGTTCTTTAATTATCACGCAAACAGTTCTAATAATTTGTTTGCTTGTTTAAAGATCTCTTAAAAGGATCCTGCATGAAGAAAGCCTTGGAATTGAAATCCAAGAATAACTTCACAGGTACAAGCCGAACAAGAACTGAAATAATAATAATAATAATAATAATAATAATAATAATAATAATAAATAGATCCAAAGATCCCACAACAGAAAAATACAGATATACAAACTACATAAAAGCAGAAAAACAGAAAAGAACAAAAATACAAATACATAAAAAGCCATAGTTTCTAGGGAAGAGGAGGAAATTCATCTGGTTGGCATTTCAATCAGAGTTGCACTTCCCAAACCAATATGTACACCAAAACGCAGGTATCTTTTGAAATTTGCACTTTTCTGAATTTTGCAAGTTCACTCTTCCAATTAAAATGATGCGTACAATAAATATATATATTAGGGGGGACAATTTGCACAAAAGTACTTTAAAAAGGAGCGGGATGGTACAAAAATGAATTGTGCCGCAGAAAACTCATAGAATCACAGAATTGCACACACAAATGAATATGTTAGCCAAAATCAAAGGCAAAAGTGCATACCTTGAAAATGCACACAAATTTGCACACATGATCTCCATCTGATGTGGATAAATAGTGTGAACTGAACTGAAGATTGGGGTGGAGGGAGATGAAATATCTGAAACGGGCAGCTTCATCCATCAGCACATTAGTTGGGATTTGGTATCTATATGGACGTGTGCTTAGAGACAGGTTGTCTCTACCCTCATCCCAGTGCGTAGAAAGGATTATGTTAGACCAGTTGTTACTTTTAGTGCAGCTAAGATTCTTCCAAGATTCTCCTCACCCACTTTCTCCCTGATGATTTCAGTTTCCCAAACTCTCTGGTGCAAATCATGCTTTGGGAATTCTCCCACCCCCTTTTTGATTTTTCAATTCCCAACCCACCCATTAACCCTAGAAAATTGTACAGGAGTTTTGTACCAAGAAAAAATTCAGTTGTGTTTTTTTTTACATATAACCAATATTCTCCTGTCACCACCACTCTTGCCACTCCACCCCTCTACCCTCCTGTCCAATTAAACAACAGCAAAATAATTATTTTAAAAAAATGTGTTAGCAATAATGGAAAATACAGCATGCCCTTGTATGCTCCTCGAACGTAAAGGAGGGTGTTCTGTCTTCACCTCTCTCTCTTTAATCTTTCTTGTGCACATCACTATATATAACTGTCTCTGTAACTTTAAACCTGAGATCTCTTTTTTTTTATGAGTGACCAAACAGATTGCAGAGGGAGGGCCTTCCTTTCAGGACCACTTTGAATGCCTGCTCAGCCTTCCGTTAAAGTAAAAAACACTGATTCTTTTCTCAGTTACTTTCCCGTTGCTCTTGTCAATGCTTCAGAGAAAGCAAAACTTTCAACTTCTTTGGCAGGCGGAGGAGAACTTGAAAACCCAAGCAAACTTTTTTTGCAAAACAAGAAGGCGCTTGATATAACTGGATTGCTCAAGACCAGACTTTTGTTTTAAAGAGTTTATCGAAGATGTTTATCAAGATGCAGCTCCTTCTTTTCCTGATAGGGAGCTTATCATTCCATGTTCTTGCTGAGGAAGGTAAGGAAAGTTTTCTTAAATATGCAGATGTCCAGAAAGGGATATATTCATACTTTCCTTTTTCTCTTATTGGTGGCTGGCTGTGTTGTGTGTTATCAATGCAAAGTTTTGCTTAGGTTGCGATCTTAATCCCACTTCTCTGGGAGTAAGCCTCATTGAAGTCCATAGGTTTTACTTCTTAGTAACCATTTTTAGGATTGCACTTAGTTCCCATCCTATCTTGAGATTCTATTGCTGCAGAATTCAGTATGACCGAGGCTGGTAAATTAAAAGTTTTTGGCTTTCGACTGGTTTTCGAAAGTGCACTAAAGAAATTCCACCTACCTATACAGTGGTACCTCGGGTTAAGTACTTAATTCGTTCCAGAGGTCCGTTCTTAACTTGAAACTGTTAGCTAATGGGGCCTCCCACTGCCGTTGCACCGCTGCTGCACGATTTCTGTTCTCATCCTGAAGCAAAGTTCTTAATGCGAGGTACTATTTCTGGGTTAGCGGAGTCTGTAACCTGAAGCGTATGTAACCTGAAGCGTATGTAACCCGAGGTACCACTGTAGCAGAGAGCAAAAGAAAAATAATGAATTAGTTTGCAGTAAATATATACATTATGGACCGTGGGTTCTTTCAGGAAACAAAAATACAGCAGTGCAACCATCCCTGCCTTTTTTCAGGCATTTCTTTAAAAAACTATGCTTTTTATACCATATGAATTTTATTTTTTAACCAACCGGTATCTATTGATGTTTTGTTGATGCTTTGGATTATACTTTTTTTAAAGGTAAAGGTAAAGGTAAAGGTACCCCTGCCCGAGCGGGCCAGTCTTGACAGACTCTGGGGTTTGTGCGCCCATCTCACATCTATAGGCCGGGGGCCAGCGCTGTCCGGAGACACTTCCGGGTCACGTGGCCAGCGTGACAAAGCTGCATCTGGCGAGCCAGCGCAGCACATGGAACGCCGTTTACCTTCCCGCTGGTAAGCGGTACCTATTTATCTACTTGCACCCGGGGGTGCTTTCGAACTGCTAGGTTGGCAGGCGCTGGGACCGAGCAGCGGGAGCGCACCCCGCCGCGGGGATTCGAACCGCCGACCTTTCGATCGGCAAGCCCTAGGCGCTGAGGCTTTAACCCACAGCGCCACCCGCGTCCCACACATACTTTTTTTAGGAAGTAATTTAATTATTGTTTGATTTTATACCAATGTTATATATTTGATGTTAGCTGCCCTGAGCCCGGTTTCGGCCGGGGAGAGCGGGATACAAATAAATTTATTTATTTTATTATTATTATTATTATTATTATTATTATTATTATTATTTGCAGATACTGATTGATTTTGTTGTATTTTATGTTGTAAGCCTCCTTGATGTTTTATTAAAGTGCACATCATAAATAAAGATAATACATGCCTACTCCAAAGTAAACCTCACAATTTCATTGGGAATGTATCTCCCCCAAGGTAACGTAGCATAGGACTGCAGCCAAAATCTCCTCTATTTAGTAATAACATTTTACTATTGGGAAATATGTCATATGGGAAACTTTCCAGTCAGACTGCAAATGATGGGGGGCGGTTATTGGCCCCTGGTTTTCCTAGGTTGCAGACTCAATTCCCAGAATAGCTAGTTCAAGTGATTTCAGGTATCAGAAGCAGCAGAGATCCAGAAGAGCAGTTGGCAGTGGAGTTGGACTCAGTAGAAGACAGATTTCATGTATATGAGGAACACCACCACCCATAGCTCAGTTGTGGACAACATGCTTGGATGCCAAAGGTCCCATCTCTTGTCAAAGGATGTCAGATATCAAGCATAGGAAAGACCCCTCTCTTCTCAAGAGCCAGGAGAGATTTCTTCAGCCAGAGCAGATAGTACTGGTCTACCTGGTAAAGAAGCCATGCTGATACTTCCTCCTCCTCCTTTTAATTTATTCTTTTTAAAACAAACACACACAAACCCTTAACAACAACAAAAACCCCAAAGCATACAGTGAAAGTCAGTGTTAGAACACAGTGCAATCTAAAGCATAGAATATTATTTAAATCAGAGTAATCAAAAAAGTCTGGATGTCTGCAAAAGTTCAGGGTTCTTCTTCTTCATTAAAAGAATAATTCAGTACCGGTCAGTTGTAAATGAGTCTTTGTGTCTCTGTCCTTTAGCTAGTCATATATATACTTTTAGTTAATTTGGGCCAATGGCCAAATTCTGTTAAGCCAATTCAATAAGGATGTCCCTTGCAAGTCTTTCCAAAACCGGGTTATATAACAAGTCTAGTGGCTAATAACAGATAATCAGCAATTCTTCCTTCTGTATGGGCTCCCACCCCTTTCTGTTTGGTCTGGTCTAAAACATGAAATAGCACATGCTACAATTGTCCCAATTTGCTAAGAGTAGTTCCAGGTTTTTGGTCTTGTCCCTGGTAGGACATAGTTTCTAGTTTTGCCTTTTGATGGTTCCATTTTTAAAATATTGTTGCTTATCAGGATAAAGCTATCAATAGCCACAAGTCATGATGGCTATGTATTTCCTCATTGGAAACAATATACCTCCGTATCCTAGGCACTGACAATTATGTGTGCTGAAAGTGCTGTTCTGTTCCTGTCCTGCTTATAGGCTTCCGATCGGGCCATCTGGGTGGCAACTGTGGAAACAAGATAGTGGACTACATGGGCCTTTGGCCCGATCTAGCAAAACTCATTTTATATTCTGATGTTCAGGGATCAGCTCTCTTTGCAGGGTCTCTAAGCCAAGAGTGGGGAACCTGCGACACCCCAATTGTTGGTAGACTTCAATGGCCACCATCCCAATAGGCACTGGAGTCCAGCAACACCCCAAGGGCCACATGTTAGCCACCCCTGCTCTGGACAGTAGGCTGTACCCAAGAGCAGACCCATTGAAATAAATGGACATGTCTAGCTTAAGTCCATTCATGGAGGATCAAGCTATTGGTGGCTACTCATGCTGATGGCTGTGTTCTTTCCTCCACTGTTGGAGGCAGTAGGCTTCTGAATACCAGATGCTGGAAATCACAAGGGGAGAGATCCATTATTTTAATTGGTCTACTCTGTGGAGGCCTTAGTTGGATGCAGCCCAGTGACTCTTGGAATGAGAAAGCACATTGGCCATAGCGCACAGGCAATGTAAAGACAGCAGAGGAGGCAAATGAGAAACCCATAACAGGAAGGCATATTATTCATTTCAAATGGTTGGTGGACTAAACTCATTCTTGCAAACGTAAAGTAATTGGGGGGGGGGGTTGGTTTGCAAAAGCAAGCCATAGACTGGTGGTTGTTTTTCACTTATCATCCTGTAGGCTTCGTGCCAGCTGCATGTTGGCATAGCACAGGCCCCAGAGGGTGCCAGGCCCAGGTGTCAAGAGGCTCAACACCCACAAAGAGGATAGACAACATGTTGCTGGGTCTGTTGGCGTTGAGTTGGGCTGCCTCCATCGGCAGGCTGAATCAGTGTTGCCCAGAATCAAGGCGTTCTCAGCTGGCTGCCTCACAGATTCCTCCTGTTTCCATTTCTTGGCAAGGGGAAAGGAGGAGGAGGCAGAGACAAGGAAGCCAACATGGAAGGATGCAGATCAATACTGAGGATTGTTGTTTATTTCCAGGATGAGTCCTGGCATGTCTAGCCAAAGATGTCCGTCTCATGACGGACCTGCAGAAATACTTTGTGGCTCTAAGAATGTAAGGAAAGCCTGGTAGACCGGGCCAATGACCCATCTAGTCCAGCATCCTGTTCTTGCAGTGAACAACTAGATGCGCCCACAGTCAGGATTGACTGTAGTTCAGTGGCAGAGCATCTGCTTTGCATGCAGAAGGTACCAAGTTCAATCCCTGGCACCCCCAGGTTGGGCTTGTAAAGACGACTGCCTGAAACCCTGGAAAGTGGCTGCCATTCCATGTAGGCAATGATGAGGTCTATGACTTTGTGTAGATCCACTTCCTAGGTTTTCTTTTCCTGCACACTGTATCAAAAGGAATGTATCTTGCTATGGATGAATTCTTCTCTTCAGAGGTATTTGTGGGTGTAACCTACAACCCACCTGAAAGAAAACATCCAAGATCAAAATTCAGAGTTGCATTCCAGAGAGACTGGAATTCCTTGGTGCATTCTTGGAGCTTGCAATTTCATCTTCCCGGAACAATCTCACATACTTAGGTCTGAGGCAGCCTCCCGCAACCCGGTGCTCTCCAACTATTTGGGACCATCAGTCTTTACTGCTGGCCATGCTGACTGGGGCTGATGAGAGATGTGAACCAAAATATCAGAAGGGAGCCAAGATACAGAAACATTTGCTTAAAAGTGAAGCAACATGCACTCCAACTGCCCCTAATTACTGATGGTAGCTCCCATTTTCTGGTCATACCCCTAGTAAGACATAGTCTCTAGCACAGCCTTTCTCAACCTGTGGGTCCCCAGATGTTGTTGAACCACACCTCCCATCACCCCTAGCTAGCAAGGCCAGAGCTCAGGGATGATGGGAGTTGTAGTCCAACAACATCTGGGGACCCACAGGTTGAGAAAGGCTGCTCTAGAGTATAAGAAGAGGCTGCTGGATCAGGCAGAGTCCAACATCCTGTGCTCAAAGTAGCTGACCGGACGCTTGTGAGAAACCAGCAAGCAGTATTCAAGCACAAGAGCACTCTCACTGTCGGACCAACAGGATGTTGGACTAGATGAGCCATTGACCTAATCCAGTAGGCTCATCTTATGTTCTTCAGTTATATGTTGATTGGATCACAGATATCAGTCAGATTAAAAGGTAAAGGTAAAGGGACCCCTGACCATTAGGTCCAGTCGTGGCCGACTCTGGGATTGCGGCGCTCATCTCGCTTTATTGGCCGAGGGAGCCGGCGTACAGCTTCCGGGTCATGTGGCCAGCATGACTAAGTCGCTTCTGGTGAACCAGAGCAGCGCACGGAAATGCCGTTTACCTTCCCGCTGGAGTGGTACCTATTTATCTACTTGCACTTTGACGTGCTTTCGAACTGCTAGGTTGGCAGGAGTAGGGACCGAGCAACGGGAGCTCAGCCCGTTGCGGGGATTCGAACCGCCGACATTCTGATCGGCAAGTCCTAGGCTCTGTGGTTTAACCCACAGCGCCACCCGTGTCCCACAATCAGTCAGATTGCTCCTCTCCAAATATTGTGATGTAGTTCCAGTTGTTGTTGTTGTTGTTGTTTTAAAGTGTATAGAAGTGAACATTTTGTGGGGTTGTTGTTGGCATTCGCCTTTTTTGAGAGACAGTGGAATACACCTCTGTGGGTGAAGTTAAACAGAAGCACTGAAATGACCTGGGCAAGCCTGGGCAAGTATGGAGGCCCTGGGCTGCCCAGATGACAAGACCCCCCCCTCTCGGTTTCACTGATGTGGTCCATAGGAAAACAGAGCAATATGTTTGGCATCAGCTTGGCTGCAGGAATTGCTAGGAGGCGTACAAGGCACCATCCAACTGCCTTAGGGACTCCACTGCAGATTTGTGTAGGGTTTACTCCTTAGCTTTTTCTTCTCCCAAAGAGTTCCCACAAGGCAGCAGAGATTTAGGACCTTCTCCTAGATGGGCTACCTTCCCAGGTTGATGAGCCCCATCGTCCCCTAACTTCCCTCTACAGCACGTGCAGAAATAGATTTCTTGACCGTTGGACTCACTAATGGTCTGGAGTCTGTCTTTGCATGCAGGGGAAGTCCCTAACTCACTGAGGGTTTGAGACCCATCAGCTACCCTCACCTGGCTTAGCCGGCCAATCTAAGCCATTCCCAGGATTGTGGCTGCTGTCGCATGGTGACAGCTTCTAAGAGCCACAGGTGAGAGCTGAGTGCAGGGTGGAGACTAAAGGTGGACAAACTGCCCCAGAAGAAGCATGATGTGTCCCACACCAGAGGTACTATTCTACAAGAAAAGACATTGAAAAACAATATGTATTTTAGGAAGTGAAGAGAGTGCAGAAAATGCCATTTACATGCTTTTGGGGGCTATGTGTTTCTTAATCCTCAAATTCAAAGAAAATTCAAACTCAAAGAAAAAGGTGGTGAAGGAATGGATCTATGATTGAGCAAGTGGAGGTCTGACACACAACAGAAATAGAATGATCCCTTCCTCTATGAGACATCAGAAACATCAGAGACGCAGAACTGGAATGTGCTATATCAGATTTTTGGCACTGCGAAGTGCATTGAGTAATTCACATCTGCACAAGCCTGCATCTGGAAAAACAAGAGAAATTTGGGAAGTGAGGTCATCACAAAGCCCTCAAGAGAAGAACACTGTATCCGCTGCTAATCCTACTTATCAAGTTGACCCATCTAAATCAATGGATACGACTGATTAGGCCCATTCATTTCAGTGGTTCTGCTCTGACTAGGATTTAACTGGATGCAACCCAATGTTACCTCAAGTCTATTTGGACAGTATAGAAGTACCAGCCTCTATAAATTAAAAAAGGGCAGAATCTTTTTTAAAAAAATAAATAATTTATTTTGTTTTTCAGATTACAATTCTGCAATCACATATCCAACATACAACATAAAAACTAGATTCCAAAACTTCCCTCCTCCCCTTTGTGGGTCTTATTGTTAATCATTCCCTCCTGCATCTTTTATGCTAATCCAAATCTTTTACCTCTCCATTGTGTCCAAAATTCACCATTAAACTACAAGTGTTATTCCAATCCTACTAATGATTTTAACTGTTTACAATGGTTTTTAAGACAAATTACAATTTTCCCCATTCCTTATTAAAATTTTGGTCTTCCTGATTTCTGATTCTTCCGGTCATTTTTGCCATTTTGGCATAATCCATCAACTTGATCTGCCATTCTCCTCTGGTAGAGACCTTATCTTCTTTCCATCTCTGGGCCAATAACATCTGCGCAGCCGTGGTTGCATACAGAAATAGAATCTAAATCAGTGTAGTCTAAATTAGCAGTGCCCATTAATTGCAATGGGTCTACTCTGAGTACGGCCAACAATTTCCAGGCAAAAGATCCTAGGTTCATAAGAACAGAACATGGGCTTTTTAGATCAGGTCAATGGCCCATATGGTCCACCATCCAACTCTCACTGTGGTTGACCAGATGTGGGAAGCCTGCAAGTCAGACATGAGAACAGCAGCACTTTGTCTACTTGCAATTCTCAACAACTGGTACTCAGAGGCATTGCTGCCTCAGATGATGGAGGCAGAACATGGCCATTGTGACTAGTAGCTGTTGATAGCTTTCTCCTCCATGAAATAATAATAATACTGTCAGAGCTGCTACCAGGTCCCAGCTCACATAGGACCACGCCACACAGCGTCCACTTTAAAAGAGTCTTTATTGAGTTACAGGTTTCATTTCCGAACTGCAGCGTGCAGCTCTACACCTTCTGCCCTAGGTCGGCGAAGACCCATCTGAGTCCCCGCCTCTTGCACACCAGCTTAATACCCTAGCCTTGCTCCACCTCCTTCGCCTCTCCCTACGTCTCTGGGTCCTTCTGCCCCCCTGGGACTCCTCCCTTCTACTCTCCTCTGACGCTGACCCCCCTGATCCTTCCGCTTCCTTTCGGCGGGCTTTGGGACCTGGCTCACTCTCCGGGCTGCTTACTGCTCCAGCTTCCGCTGCATTTGAACTTGGCGCGCGCGCCCAACTCTCTACTTTCCTCTTGACCGTTGCCTCGCTCTCTGAGGAGGGCGTGACCACCCCTGACTCGTGCCCTCCCTCCTGCTGACGGCCTCCGGAACCCGATGCCTGGCTGCCTTCCTCCCTGCTGCTCTCAGTCTTGAGCGTGGGTCCCGACTTCCAGCTGCTGCTCTCTGAATCTCCTCTGTTCCCTTCCTCCTGGGGTGTCCCCCCGGATCCCCCCCTTGCTCTGCTCACTGGGGCTCCCTTTTGGGAGTCCTCTGACTCACTGCTTAGGCTTGGAGATCTCGGGTCGTCATCATCACTCATTCTCCCTTCGGCTTCCTCCCCCTCGCTCTCTGTTTCCACCCTTCTCTGCGTCTCTGCTTCTGAACCCCTGACATCCATCCCCCCCTCGAAGCCCCCCCTTCCCCCCTCCCCGCTGTCAGGTGTGGGTGCTGGGTGCTCCATCATCATGGGAGGGAATGCTGGATACAGGTCGCTCCCCGTGGGTGGCCGCCAACTGAAGACCTCCGAGTCTTCCCCCTCGCGGTCGTCGACGTTGACTTGTTGCTCTTCCATCTCTGTACCGCCGTGCTCGAACCCGAGGTCCTCCCCGAACACGTCCATGTCAGTCTCTGCGTCGGTCGCTCGACCTGGCATCTCCAGCCACTTCCTGCGCCATTGCTCCTCTGGTCGATCGTCCCACCAATACGAGTTGCCTGATGCCGAACCTGCCGGTGAACCTTCTGGGGAACGGGTGCTCCGTGCGGGTTCCCCTTCTGAGTCGAATCCATGGAACGTGCTGGAAGAAAGTGTGGGTGTGAACAACCAGTCGTCGAAGAAGCTCGCTGGCATGGGTTTGTGTGGGAAGAGGGCATGAAACTCGTCCTTGAGCAGGGGTTCCTCCAAAGCGTAGTCTGGTACCCAGCTATTGGCGCTGGCCCGGGTGCCCTCTCTGGCTAAGAGGTATTCGACTCCCCCTTCCCCCCATCTGGAGTCCAAAATCTCCGTGACCTCGTTGATGTGGTCCTGGTGCTTCACCCCCCGCGTCTCCGTCCGTTCCCGGAGCGGACTTGGCGCCGTCCCTGGCTCCTGGAACCTGTGAGGTGCCTTGTAGGGAGTGAGCACCGACCTGTGGAACACCGGATGCATTCTGGAACCCTCCGGCAGCGCCAGTCGGAAGGCTACCGGGTTGATCTGCGCTTCGACTTGGTACGGACCGATCTGCTTGTGCCCCAACTTCTTCTTGGCAAGTGACCTGGTCGGCACTGCGTGGGCTGCCAACCAGACCCAGTCTCCCACTTGGATCACTTCGCCAACCCGCCTGTGCTTGTCAGCTTGCACCTTGTAGGCGTGCTTAGCTAGCTCCAGCTGCCGTCTGAGTTGATCGTGGACCGCCTGCAGCTCTGACGCGAACGCGTCCGCCGTCTGTGGTTCTCCTTCCCCCACTCTCTCCAGTCCCGGGAAGGTTCTGGGATGCCTCCCATTGTTGGCAAAGAACGGCGTCACTCCTGTGGACACGTGCTTCGTGTTGTTGTAAGCGAACTCGGCTAGCGGCAGGTAATCCACCCACGTCGCAGGCTGTTGATTGGCATAGCATCTCAGGTACTGCTGCATGATGGCATTGACCCTCTCTGCTTGCCCGTTGGTCTGCGGGTGTCTTGCTGATGCCAGATTGACCTTGACATTTAGAAAACCCATCAGCTTCTGCCAGAAAGACGAGATGAACTGGCGTCCGCGGTCGGACAGGATAGACCGTGGCAGGCCATGCACTTTGAACACGTGATCTATGAACAGTTTGGCGGTTTGTTCCGCCGTGGCCACCTTCGCACACGGAATGAAATGTGCCATCTTGGTGAACAAGTCCACCACCACCAGCACAGCTGTCTTGCCTCTCGAGCTGGGTAAATCCGTCACAAAGTCCAGGGCCACCCTCTCCCACGGTTCAAACGGCGTTTGCAGCGGTTCTAACAGTCCCGCCGGTGGTCTGTGTACCGGCTTGGCCCTCTGGCAGGTGTCGCACCTCGCGACGTAGTCCGCGACCTCCCCTCTCAGCCTGGGCCACCAGAAGTCTCTCGCGACTAATTCCATCGTTTTCTCTGTGCCAAAGTGACCGGCCGTGGGTGCGTCGTGCAACTGTTGCAGTACCTTGGCGCGAAGGTCGTCTCCTGGTACATAGACAGCTCCTTTGCGTAGGAGCAAGCCGTCCCGCACCTGGAACTCGTCCGTGGTAGCCGTGCCTCTGAGCAGTTCCGCCATCTTGTCTTGCGCGAATGAGTCGTCCCGCAATGCACGTCGCACCGCATCCAGGTCTACTGTAGCTGAGGCACACGCCCACGCCGTCGGTGCGAAGATGTGCATGGCCGCCGCTGGCGTCACCTCTTCTAGGTATTGCGGTTTTCGGGACAGTGCATCCGCCATGATGTTGGTGTCTCCTGGGACGTACTCTATTCGGAAATTGAAATCAGCAAAGAACTCCGCCCAACGTATCTGCCTCTGGTTCAGGAACTGAGCCGTGCGCCAGTGCTCCAGATTCTTGTGGTCCGTGCAGACCTGCACCGTGTGCTTGGCGCCGATTAGGAAGTGCCTCCACGCCTTGAAAGCTGCATGAATGGCCAGCAACTCCCTGTCCCAGATGGTGTAGTTCTGCTCCGACTTGCTGAGCTTTCTGGAGTAGAACGCTCCCGGCCGCCACACCCCCTGCGGGTCTCGCTGCAGCAGGACAGCTCCCACGGCTCTGTCTGACGCGTCTGTCTCTACCCTCAACGGTTTACTGGGGTCGATATGCAGCAGTTGCTTCTCCGATGCGAAGAGATGCTTGAGCGCTTGAAAGGACTGTTCCGCCTGCTCCGTCCAGATGAATTTCTTTTTTTTGGAGCTGAGCGTGTCCGTAATTGCTGCCGTCTGCATCGCGAACCCCTTGATAAACTTGCGATAGAAGTTGGCGAAGCCGACAAACCGCTGGACCTCCTTCCGGTTGCGCGGGCTCTTCCAATCCAATACCGCACGAACCTTGGTGCTGTCCATGGCTATCCCCTTGTCCGACAACTTGTATCCCAGGAAATCCACCTCCGTCGTGTCGAACTGGCACTTCTCCAGCTTGGCGTACAGTCTATGTTGTTGCAACCTGCTGAGCACCTCCCTCACGTCTCGGTCGTGAGCTTGCTGCGAGTCAGAGAAAATCAGGATGTCATCCAGGAAGCAGACGCATGTCTTGTAGAGAAGTCCCTCCAACACGTGATGCATAAAAGCTTGAAAACAGTGAGAGCCATTTTGTAATCCAAAGGGCATAACTCTGTATTCGTAGGTGCCCAGCGGTGTGAACATGGCCGTCTTCCACTCATCGCCCTCCCGCATGCGGATGAGATTGTACGCCCCTCGCAGGTCCAACTTGGTGAACACGCGTCCCTTGCGCACCGTCGCGAGGAGGTCGTCAATCCTGGGCATGGGGTAATCAGACGGTTTGGTCATCTGGTTCAAAAGGTGGTAGTCCACAACGAGTCTTTTTTGGGGCGTGTCTTTCTTTTTCACGAAGAAAACGGGACTGCCCCCCACTGCCTTGGACTCTCTGATGAAGCCACGCTCCAGATTATGCTCGATGAACTGTTTGAGTTCCTGCATTTCATCTTCAGACATGGAGTATAGCCGCCCCTTCGGCAGCGTCGCCCCCGGTAGGAGGTCAATCTTGCAGTCATATGGCCGGTGAGGGGGTAGCTTGTCCGCCTCCTTCTCGCAGAAGACCTCCAAAAAGCTCGCGTATTTGTGGGGGACCGCTTGCAACGTTCCCAACTGCAGTTGAGATTCCTCCTCCTCTCCCTCCCGACGGGGCAGGATGCAGTGTTCTGCGCAATAAGAGGAGCCGAAGATCAGTTGTCTCTGGTACCAAGCCAGTGTCGGACTGTGCCTGTCCAGCCAACTCATGCCCAACACAATGGGCGTGTCCGACAGTTGGGTGACATTAAAACTGATGACTTCCCTGTGGTTGCCAAGGCGCATCACCATCGGTGGCGTCTGCTTCACCACCTGCCCCCCTAGCAACTCTCTGCCATCCACTGTGACGACTTGCAGGGGCAGAGTGGCAGGCAATAGCTGTATAGCGTGCTGCTCCACAAAGCTCTGCGCTATAAAGTCTGCGTTGCTTCCAGAATCCACAGAAAGCGGCACTTCGATAGTGACGCCGTCGGGTAGTTGGAGAGACGCTGTGAGCTGCACTACTGGTTTGGGTGGGAGGGGATCCGTGGGTTGCAATATCGCTGGGGACTGCTTCACAGATGCGTCTGGCTGGGCCCCAGTGCCTCCGTCTCCAGCCAGACATCGTCGTTTCCCTGCTGTGGTTCTCCTTGCTGCGTTGCTGCAGTCACCATTGCTGAGGCTGCAGTGTGCTTGTGGAGCCTCCGGGGACACTCCTTCGCCAAATGGCCTGGATCCTCGCAGATGTAACACTTCCTGTTCCCTCTAGGAGGCTTCGCTTTCACTGCTGCCGGTGCTAGGGCTCTGGCTGCTGACTGAGCCCTTGCACCTCCAACCTCCATCGGTTCCCCTCCCCCTCCTGGCGGAGGTGTGGATTGCGCACGCGCTGCTTCCCTCGGAACGAAAGAGAAACTTCTCGCTGCTTCGCGCCCTCCACGTCCTTCATCTCTGCACCATGGACGTTCTTCCAGCCTCACCCCCACAGTCAGCGCCCTTTGGACCACCTCCTGCGTGCTTCGGGGCCTCTCCCCCCTTGCAATTTCATCCTTAACCGCAGAACTTAGACCCTCCCAGAAGAGGTCTCTGACAGGGGGCGAATCCCGATCCCATTCTAAAGCACTGACCAGCGCAAAAAATCGGGCGTGATACTGCCGGACGCTCGCCCTCCCTTGTTTTAGTCCATGAATCTCCCGTCTGGCAAGATCCACATCAATAGTAGACAAAAAACACGCATCCATCGCTTTGATAAAGGCATCTGCATTCTGAAGCGCCGGATCTTTATCCCTCCACAAATTGCGTAGCCAGGCTTTGGCATCCCCATGCAAATGGGACAATATGAACCCCACCTTCTCTTCCTCATCTCTAAAGTCTTTTGCCAGCAGTTGCAGTGCGCACATTACGTCTGCTCTAAAATTAGGGTACTGTTGCAAAGCCCCATCGAAGTGAGCCACAAGCCCTCCTGCTCTCCGTGCCAATCCCACGCCCTCCGGTCTGGGTCCCGGTTGCCCTTGCTTAACAAGCATTTCAAACCTGGCGTGTAGGTCTCTGTAGGCGGCTGTAGTCTCCTCCTCCCGTTTCTTGGAAGCCAATACCTCTGAGGACAACTGGGTCACTGCCTCTTGCAGCGCGGAGATCCTCTGTTCTTCCGTCATCTTGCTAACCTTTGTGAGCTTGCTTACAGACACCCCTCTTCCTCCCCTAGCGGCTTCTGCTCCCGCTGCGAGGTTTCAGGTTTCTGAAGCTTTTTCTGAGATGGGTCTTACTGTCAGAGCTGCTACCAGGTCCCAGCTCACATAGGACCACGCCACACAGCGTCCACTTTAAAAGAGTCTTTATTGAGTTACAGGTTTCATTTCCGAACTGCAGCGTGCAGCTCTACACCTTCTGCCCTAGGTCGGCGAAGACCCATCTGAGTCCCCGCCTCTTGCACACCAGCTTAATACCCTAGCCTTGCTCCACCTCCTTCGCCTCTCCCTACGTCTCTGGGTCCTTCTGCCCCCCTGGGACTCCTCCCTTCTACTCTCCTCTGACGCTGACCCCCCTGATCCTTCCGCTTCCTTTCGGCGGGCTTTGGGACCTGGCTCACTCTCCGGGCTGCTTACTGCTCCAGCTTCCGCTGCATTTGAACTTGGCGCGCGCGCCCAACTCTCTACTTTCCTCTTGACCGTTGCCTCGCTCTCTGAGGAGGGCGTGACCACCCCTGACTCGTGCCCTCCCTCCTGCTGACGGCCTCCGGAACCCGATGCCTGGCTGCCTTCCTCCCTGCTGCTCTCAGTCTTGAGCGTGGGTCCCGACTTCCAGCTGCTGCTCTCTGAATCTCCTCTGTTCCCTTCCTCCTGGGGTGTCCCCCCGGATCCCCCCCTTGCTCTGCTCACTGGGGCTCCCTTTTGGGAGTCCTCTGACTCACTGCTTAGGCTTGGAGATCTCGGGTCGTCATCATCACTCATTCTCCCTTCGGCTTCCTCCCCCTCGCTCTCTGTTTCCACCCTTCTCTGCGTCTCTGCTTCTGAACCCCTGACAAATAATAATAATAATAATAATAATAATAATAATAATAATTATTATTATTATTATTATTATTATTATTATTATTATTATTATTTTATTTATACCCCGCCCTCCCCAGCCAAGACTGGGCTCAGGGCGGCTAACACCAAGTATAAAAGCAATTGATTAAAATACAACTTAAAAACAAGATTAAAGTACAACATTAAAATGCAGCCTCATTTCAGTAGAAACTCAAAAACTTTTTGGGGATGAAAACGTCAAATCTTCACCAAGGCCAACTATCCAGACTGGTCCTAGGTAGGCCAGAAAAAAGCCAGGGAAACCCCCAAATAGGAGTTCCGTCACAGAAGGAGAAAGGAAGGAGGGGGAGGGGATCAAGTTGATTCCAAGCCAAAAGCCAGGTGGAACAACTCTGTCTTACAGGCCCTGTGGAAAGAAATCAGATCCTGCAGGGCCCTGGTCTCATGAGACAGAGCGTTCCACTAGGCCGGAGCCAGTGTTGAAAAGGCTCTGGCTCTGGTTGAGGCTAATCTGACTTCCTTAGGGCCCAGGACCTCTAGGGTGTTGCTATTTATGGACCTTAAGGTCCTCTGCGGGGCATTGTATAATCCTTTTAAAGCCTTCCAAGTTGGCAGCCATCACTGCCTCCTGTGGTAGAGAAGTTCTATAGTTTAATTATGTGCTGTGTGGAGAAATAATCAATCCCTGGCATCTCCTAGCTAGGGCTAGGAATGTCCCCTGCCTTAAAATCAGTAACAATATATTATGCTAAAGATATTGGCTATAATATACAGTTAGAAGAATGGGAGAGGTTATGGAATGAAGGTGTTAATTTCACTGCTTGCAGTTCGCTTAAAGAAATTGTAATGAAAATTATGTATAGGTGGTATTCAACACTAGTGAAATAGGCTAAAATGTATAGAACAAAAAATGAATGTTGGAAATGTAAGGAAAAGGAGGGTGCTTTTTACCATATGTGGTGGTCATGTAAAGAGTTAAAAGCTTTCTGGGAAATGATATACAGTGGTACCCCGCAAGACGAATGCCTCGCTAAACGAAAAACCCGCAAGACGAAAGGGTTTTCCGATTTTTAGAGGCTTCGCAAGACGAATTTCCCTATGGGCTTGCTTCGCAAGACGAAAGCCCATAGGGAAATCTCCTGGGACAGCGGGGAAGTGCAGCGCACCTTCTCCTCTGTTCCCAGACCTGTCCTGAAGGCTTGTGGTGGGAGGTCCGGGAACAGAGGAGAAGGCGCGCAGCGCTTCGCCTCTGTTCCCGGGACTTGGTGGGAGGAGGGTTTTTCCTCCCCACCGCCAACATTCAGAACAGCATTCTGAATGTTGGCGGTGGGGAGGAAAGCCCTCCTCCCACCGCAAGCCTTCAGGACAGGTCCGGGAACAGAGGGGAAGGCGCGCAGAGGGCTGCCTAGGCTGCGGATAGCAGCATGCTGCCCCGCGCAAGGGGCGCTCTTAAGCAGAGCGCCCCTCGCGCGGGGCAGACATTCGCAGCTTGGGGAGCCCTGCAGGACTTCCCCGCAGGGCTCTCCAAGCTGCAGATAGCAGCCTGCTACCCCTATCCGCAGCTTGCAGAGCCCTGCGGGGAAGTCCTGCAGGGCTCCCCAAGCTGTGAATGTCTGCCCCGCGCCAGGGGCGCTCTGCTTAAGAGCGCCCCTCGTGCGGGGCAGCAGGCTGCTATCCGCAGCTTGGAGAGCCCTGCGGGGAAGTCCTGCAGGGCACCCCAAGCTGCAGATGTCTGCCTCGCACCGGGCAGCAGGCTGCTATCCGCAGCCTAGGCAGCCCTCCGGGAACTCTTCTGAAGGCTGGCGGCGGGAGAAGGGCTTTTCTTCCCACCGCCAGCCTTCAGAAGGCTGTTCTGAAGGCTGGCGGTGGGGAGAAAAGTCCTTCTCCCCCCGCCAGCCTTCAGAAGAGGTCTGGGGACAGACTGTCCCTGGACCTGGTCTGAAGGCGGTCTCCATAGGAACGCATTAATTGATTTTCAATGCATTCCTATGGGAAACCGTGCTTCGCAAGACGAAAAACTCGCAAGAAGAAAAAACTTGCGGAACGAATTAATTTCGTCTTGCGAGGCACCACTGTATAATGAGTTAAAGAAAATGTTTAAAATGCTTTTGTTAAAAAACCAGAAGCTTTCTTATTGGGTATAGTGGGTAAAGAGATACCAAGACAAGATAAAAAAATTGTTCTTGCATGCAACAACTGCGGCAAGAATTTTGCTAGCCCAAAAATGGAAACAACATGAAATACTAACAAAAGAACAGTGGCAAATGAAATTGATGGACTTTGCAGAACTGGCAAAACTGACGGGAAGAATCTGGAACCAGCGAGACCAAGCATTCCAAAAAGACTGGAATAAATTTATACTATATTTGAAAGACAGCTATAAGCAACTAACATCACTAGCAGGGTTATCTGAAGATTTGTAAGATAACATTGCTACCTGTTCAGGTTGAGTAATGGAACTTTTTAGGTAATGACATAATAAAAATAGGAAAGGAAGTGAAATTTAAAGAAGCAAAGCCTAAGTTTGTAAACCATTAGGCGGGAGGGAGGGAAGTCGTTAGGCTCAGTTGAGCCAAAAAGGTTAAGTAAGAAGATGTGATTATATGTAAAACTAATTTAAAAAAATATTTTAAAAAAGGAATGTCCCCTGCCAGACACCTTCAAAGGCCATTGATAATTCCACACAGAAAATACTGGGCTAGGTAGACCAACGGTCTGATCTGGTAGGTAGCAACTTCCTAGGTTTCTATGTTCCCATATCCTCTCGTCAAAAAAACAAGGAACCAGCAATAAAAGCTGTTGGCCACGGAGACAAGAGTTTTAATGCATTTCCCTGCTTCAGTATCTAGATTTCCTGTTCAGTGAGTGGATTTCCCCCACCTTTAAATATTTGATGCTCAATGCTCAAGGCAAGACTTTTATTAAATATTTGATGTTGAAGTACCACTGCAGGGAGAAGCTGGACTGTACATCATTAGATGTTTTTTCTCCCTCCTTAAAACTTTTGCCAAAAAAACTTTTTTTAATGGAAGAGAGAGAGAGAGAGAGAGAGAGAGAGAGAGAGAGAGAGAACATAATATTCAAACCTCATAAAAGCCCTTTAGATCTTTGGATGTAGAAACACATGTTTGTGTGCTTTTGCTTTACTGCAAAGAGAAGCCCAGTATAAAAGATGCAAGCAGTCTGGATCTTAATTTATATTTTTGTGCTAGGGACGCTGGTGGAATTTGATTAAATTCTGCCCTGAACTGAGCAGACTGATAGCTCCCCAAGTAATGTCCAGGTTGAAACAAAGGCAACAGTATTTGCCAAGTCCCGTTAGGGTTTACTTCTGAGTAAACACACACAAAATGGCAGCTAGTTAACTGGTGGTTTAGCACTTCCTAAATGTTCCAGCCCATTTCTCTGCTCAAAAAGAGAGCAAAATGTGTTTAAAATTGTGTATTTTGCATAGTGTGTAGGAAACTGTCTTATATTAAGTCAGATCATTGTTCCATCTAGCTCAGTATTGCCTGCACTGACTGGCAGCGATTCTCCAGAGTTGCAGAAAGAGAGACTTTCCCCCCTGCCTGGAGATGCCAAGGATTGAACCTGAGCCCTTCTGCATGCAAGACAGATGCTCTAACCACTGAGCTTTGGCACTTATATTTTGATTTTTAAAAACACACTTAGAAATTTGTATTTTTAATATTTAAGTGCATATTCAAAAGCGCATTTAGATGCATGTTTAAACAGGTATTTAAATATGTGGGGAGGAAGTGAGAGCTGGACCATAAAGAAGGCTGATCGCTGAAAAATTGATGCTTTTGAATTATGGTGCTGGAGGAGACTCTTGAGAGTCCCATGGACTGCAAGAAGATCAAACCTCTCCATTCTGAAGGAAATCAGCCCTGAGTGCTCACTGGAAGGACAGATCCTGAAGCTGAGGCTCCAATACTTTGGCCACCTCATGAGAAGAGAAGACTCCCTGGAAAAGACCCTGATGTTGGGAAAGATGGAGGGCACAAGGAGAAGAGGACAACAGAGGACGAGATGGTTGGATGGTGTTCTCGAAGCTACCAGCATGAGTTTGACCAAACTGCTGGAGGCAGTGGAGGACAGGAGTGCCTGGTGTGCTCTGGTTCATGGGGTCACGAAGAGTCGGACACGACTAAACGACTAAACAACAACAAAATATGTGGGGAAGGGTGGCAGCTCAGTGGTAGAGCCTCTGCTATGCATGTAGAAGGTCTCAGGTTCAGTCCTCGGCACCACTATGTAGGCCTAGGAATGTCCCTTATCCAGAACTCTGGAGAGCTGCTGCCAGCTATTGTAGGCAATATTCAAAACTTTATTGCAGTCCAAAGACTCACAAAACAATTTCAACACTATATACAGTTAAAACGACCAGACAGACAGATGGAAGAAACCAAGGCAGTCATTTTGTTTTATCTAGGACATAATGATCTTTGGTTCTTATAACCTCCAAAAGAAACTTTGCCATGGCCAGTGTAACATCATTTGACCTGTCTTCCAAAAGATATTTAATATGGGAGGCTTCGGATTTTCCCAGCAAATTTGTCAGTAAGGGTTTGATCAGTTGATCCCTTGCTTGCTCATATTGCCCACAATGCATACTTCATGTAATCGACGTCCTGAGAACATAAACAAAGCCTATTCTGATAGGGGATGCCTCTCAGTCTGCCATTTAGAACTTCTGAGGGAAATACATTTAGTCTGGCTTTGGTAAATAAATGCCGATAGGTAGGTACAGATAAATTCCTAAGGTATGAGGATATCTGAAAGTTGTACCCATTTTGGATTCCAGCTGCGACTGGGCTACAAATTACATAAGACTGGGATTGCAGGTCACTATATGAGATGTCCCAAAGCCTTTGCCTCAGGGATTCAAGGGCAGTGTCATAACCCAGATGATATAAGAGGGATGATGGCAGTGTGTAGGCAATATTGAGGTAGATGGGCCAATGGTCTGACTCAGTACAGTGGTGCCTCGCAAGACGAAATTAATTCGTTCCGCAAGTTTTTTCTTCTTGCGAGTTTTTCGTCTTGCGAAGCACGGTTTCCCATAGGAATGCATTGAAAATCAATCAATGTGTTCCTATGGAGACCGTCCGGGGACAGAGGGGAAGCGCCACGCGCTTCCCCGCTATCCCCGGAGCTTGCGGGGCTGTTTTAAAGCAAGGGAAGGGGCAGCGGGGAGAATCGCTTCTCCCCTTTGCCACCCCTTGGTTCAAAAGGGGTCCGGGGAGAGAGGGGAAGGCGCGCGCGCCTTCTCCTGTCCCCAGAGATTGCGGGGCTGGCAACGGGGAGAAGCGATCTTCTCCCCGCCGCCCCTTGCTTCAAAAGAGATCCAGGGAAAGCGGGGAAGACGCGCTGCGCTTCCCCGCTATCCCCGGAGCTTGCGGGGCAAGCTTCGTTTTGCGAAGCAAGCCCATAGGGAAATGCGTCTTGCGAAGTGGCTAAGAAAACGGAAAACTCCTTCGTCTAGCGAGTTTTTCGTCTTCCGAGGCATTCGTCTTGCGGGGCACCACTGTATATGACAGAGCCCAATGTTTCTATAGCTCATATATTCAAATACAAAATTTCTGTTTATGAATCACTTCCCATGAACTGTCCCAAAGACAGGTAACAAGTGAAACAAGAAAAAATGTGAAATATACGGTATATACGGTAACCATTTCAAGTCCAATACAGGAAAAGACTGTGATAAAAACAACATCATCAAAAGGCTTGTTGCAAAAGGAAGGTCCTTAGCAGGTGCCCAAAAGGAGCACCTTTCTGGTACATAATGGGAGAGCGTTCCAGAGGGAAGGCAACACCATACAGTGACCTGATTCCTACCCTGAAAGAACCAGACCTCCTTTCCTGCAGAGCACAGTGGTGGGATGAGCATATAAGGGGTGAGATGATCTCTTGAGTGTCCTAGAAGCAACAGGCAAGAAAGTCAATTCAGTTTGTGCTTAAAGAAGAAAGAGGTTTTCTCACTTTCCAAAACCACGTGTGAATCAAATCCTGCGGAATTTGCACTTCTCTAAATTTCGCAGTGCTGTTCTCCAGCCAAGTCACACACAAAAAGAATGCACTCACTGGTGCTAAATGTGCATATATTACAATGTGCAAAAAAATGCAAGTATTTCTGAAAGTGGTTTACCTGAATGGTAAGGAGAATCGCTTGCAAGAATATTAGCAGGGGAAATGGTGTGAAGAATCTGTATGTTTTAGGAGAAATTCACACTAAAATGTGGATGGATGCCTTTTTATGAGGGCTCTTTGCAGGTTCCATTTGAGTCCAAACCACCACTGCAAGTGGACAATGGAAGGGGCTTCACACAAGTACCGATCAGTTGATTGGTGCCGATAACAGGCCCCTTTGAACTTAGATGGGTTGCGGGGAACCACAACTGGGGAGGGTGCAGTTGCACTCAGGTCCTGCTTGGAGACTTCCCATCAGGGCATCTAGTTGGCCACTGAGAACAGGATGCTGGACCAGATGAGTCATTGACCTCATCCATCAGGGCTCTTCCTACGTTCTTAGAAGAGTGCTATTTTTGACTGCAGCTCTGTGATGAGTGCAATGCATACTTACACGCCTAGCTCCACACCACATGGGCCTTAAATCTGAGGTATGACTTTCCTCTCTCATCGCACCCTCTTTTAAGTGGGATAACTTCTAATAGTCTGGGAATTCTATTTGCAGCCAGTTATCTGTTGACATATAATAGAAGCTTAGCATCATTTCCTCCTCGACTTTTCTCTTGTATTTTTGAACCAAAGGTTAACAGACAGAAGTGTCCCATTGCACACCTTTCCTGTCCTGAAGGGATGCACAGGGTGATGAGTGATGCATGAATAGTGCTGCATGGTACACTCTTTAAGCCAGGAAACCCAACCGTTCATCGCTCACCATTTACAACAGAGCAAGCACATCCCAACAGCCCATTGCATTGCATTATTTAAAGGGAAGAAACGACTTAAGAGGAGGATGGTTTTAATATTAAACAGCAAATCTGCCCAAGTTAAACCTTGTTTTTTAATGGGTTGACAAAACCTCACTAATTTATTACATGCGGATGCTATGTTCCTGAGGTATGCATGGTGGACCACAATGACTCAGAGTGGAGAAGGCAATCCTCTTGTCTCAGAAGGTTTGATCATTTTGCTCTGTTTGTAATTTAGGTCCTTGAATTTCACTGGGTCAGCTCCCGGTTGGATATAACCCAACTAAGTTGGCCAACAGAATCTTGATCATAGCTCAGTGGCAATACGTAGCCAGTAATCTCAAATCTCAGCCACTTCTCATCTGTTTCATTTAGCAAGTACAGTCTCACTGGAAGATGAAGCACCAACTACTGACAGCAGAGACAGTGACGTTTCTGAATTTCCAACGGTGAGTATCATTTGTAGGGGGATAAGTCTGTTTCATTCCTGAAGGTTATTGTATGTATGTATGAATGAATAAATGAAAATTGCAAAGCGCCCTTCATGAAAAGATCACAGAACAGTTCACAACATAAAAATACAAAATGAGAACACAAAATACGTAATAAAACAAAAACAAACGAATAACGCCCCCCCAAAAAAAAACATTTATTATGATCTCAGGCTGTCCATCCAGCTCTAGAGGCCTTCATTTATTATGGCAGACCATGAAGACCAGACCAAAAAGTATCTAGGTTCATTTCAGTGAGGAGTCCAGTGGCCTCATATTGACAAGCTGAAACGTGCGCAGAGGTTCCTCTGGGAACCAAGCCTTATGAGGAACGGTTCAGGTTGTTGGGTGCGTTTAGCTTGAAGAATAGAAGACTGAGAGGTGACATGCATCTTCAAATAGCTGAAGGGCTGTCATGTGGAAGATGGAGGAAGCTCGTTTTCTGCTGCTGCTCCGGAGGGTAAGAGCTGAACCAACAGTTTCAAGTGAAGAGAGACTCCACCTAAACATCAGGAAGAACTTTCTGGTGGCAAAAGCTGTTCAACAGTGGAACGGACTCCCTTGGAAGTTGCCAAACTCTCCTTCATTGGAGGCTTTTAAGCAGAGGTTGGATGGCCATTTCTCATGGATTCTCTACCTGTGATTCCTGCTTTACAGTGGGGTTGGACAAATTGCCCCATTAGGTCCCTTCCAACTCTACAATTCTATGATTCTAACAACTTTGCGTTAGAATCCACTTCATCAGACAAAGCTAGGTTTGGCTAAGGATTTTTTTTTGCTGGGGATGGGGAGGAAAACTTCAGGGATGGAGGCTGAATGGGCCTTAATTATTCCCCAGGCCACACCTTCTTCCCACACCCTGCTTGAGTGATTTAGCCTGTCTGAAATGTATCCTTTTGAATTGTGATAATGCTACCTGTTTGCCTGCTGAATGAAGGACCAAGTGTGAGTATGCAGAAATCTCCGGCTTTTGCATGGCTGGAATGTAACTGACTGTGCAAAGGTGAGAGCCCCATCCAGTGTGCCAGACATTTTGGCCATTTGCTTACTCAGAAGGTAAAACAGCAGCAAAGTACATACAAAATGCACTAAAATATGTGACACTAAAATATGATGGGACAAGGAGATGTGCCTTCTCAAGGACTCTGCTCACCAACGTGGCTCAGCTGGTTGGAACCGTGATGCTGATAATGCCACAGTTGCAGGTTTTATCCCCATAAGGGACAGCTGCATATTCCTGCTTTGCAGGGGGCTGGACTAGATGACCCTCGGGGTCCCTTCCAGCTCTATGGTTCTTTTATTCTATTAAACCAACTGCCACTCCTCTCACATTATCGTTATTGTTATTGATTAAATTTCTAGGCTGCTCTTCGCCTGAGGATCACGGGGCATTTTAGAATACAAAAACACAAAAATGGACAACATGGTAGCAAACAAAAACAATATCCCTCCCCAACACACACACAGAGAGAGAGTTTAAAAAGCCATAGGTTGTTTAATTAGCCAAAGGCTTGGCAAAAGAGGAGTGTTTTCACCTGGTGCCCGAAGGTGCCAAGCAAGCGTCCCTGGGGAGTGCATTCCACAAATAGGGAGCCACCGCCAAAAAGACCCATTCTTGTGTTGCCACCCTCCGGACCTCTCGTGGAGGAGGCACACAGAGAAGGGTTTCATACGACGGCTGCAGGATCTAGGTCAGTTTAGAGCTTCCTCTTCACAACCCAGTCGGCTACTAAGCTTCATTTTCCCTGATCCCAGTTTGCTTCATTTATTTATTACATTTATATAGAATCACAGAATCATGCTGCTTTTATTTTCCAAGGATTTCAAGGTGATGCACATGGTTCTCCCCCCAATAGTTGTCAACGTTTTCCTTTTTTTTTAAAGGGAAATTCCCTTGTTCTGAATAGGATTCCTCGCAATAAAAGGGAAAAGTTGACAGCTATGCCCCCCAATTTCATTCTCACAACAGCCCTGCTAGGTAGGCTAAGAGATGGTGAGTGGCCCAAGGTCACCCAGTAAGCTTCCTGGATGAGTGGGGATTCGAAACCTGCTCTCCCAGGTCCTAGTCCAACACTCTAGCCATTACTCCATGCTGGCTCTCAAATGTCCTATTCTCTCTTAGGCTGTAATCCTACACATGCATACCTGGGAGCAAGTCCCATTGAAATCAGCAGAACTTCCTTCTGCAAAGACTTCCATAGGATTATTTTGTTACTGTTTCAAAACAAACAAATAACTACTGGCATTTGTAGCAGAGTTGTATCAAGGTGGGTCAACATTATGCATGTTTTGAGAAGAGAGACATAGAAATGAATTATGCTTGCCTTTGTTTCCCTCTCTTTAAAACACATATATCCCTAAAACTAATGAACATAGTTCCCGGTGACAACAGAAAGCTCTTCCTTGGACGATCCAGTGACCACAGACAGTCCCCTCTCAACCAGTGATGATGCTGAAAACTCAACTGACCCAAGTTTACCAGAATCTGATGGTATGTGGTGTGCATGTTTCTAAAATATTTCCTATGCAACTTAGGGTCATTTGCAATGGAAGATTTTCCAATGCCCTGGAGAGCTACCTAAATTTAGTGCTTAATAAACAAAACCAAAAACTTTGAAACTCTCAAGCTTGCCTAAGATTGCATTTGCAAATGGTATCTAGTCCTCTCTTTTTGTTTGCTTGTTTGCTAATGTACTTAGGAAATGGATTTTTTTCCATGTAAACAAAGTACTGGGGAAAATCTGAAACATTTAAAAATGTCCACCTCTTTCACATACACACATATATGTGAAAGATTATGATTCTTATTATTTATTCAATTAATAAGACTCATGCTGCTTGCAAATTTTAAAAGCAATGAAGCATAACGTAAAATCAGAAAAAGAACAGTGTGCTACAGCAATAGCTATTCAATACCAGCAAAACGCAAGGAAAACATGTTGCAGAATAGTTTTTTACCTGGCTAGATGGAAGACAGGCAAGGCTATCAACTGCAAACTGGATCCTTAGAGCCATCAATCATTACTGGTTACAACAAAAGTGAACAGGAAAGGTTTTCCCGATACTCACTGCAGTGAAAATGTCGCTATACTCGCTACAGAGAAGCTATACTGTATTCACAACCCACATAGTTTTCTGCTCCTGGATACATTTAACACCTGAGTGTCTTTTTCTTCTCAATGTAATAGGTCTTAATGAAAGGGTGTTGCTTGTTCTAGCAAAACATACCATCCATAGGCAGCAAAAAATCATAGAATTGTACAGTTGGAATGGCCCAAAGGGTTCATCTAGCCTTGCAATGCATCATAGAGACAGAGGTTCTGCAGGTGACACCCAGTTTGCATGGGGGTTTCCTCCCCCCCCCATGCACATTGGTGGAGTGTGCCCTGCAGCATGGAGAATAGACAGGGATGATGGGAGTTGTCGTATGTGGGTGTGATGGCCAGGAACTCCCTATTCTCGATACAGACGCTATCATTTTGGCTTCTTTTTTTTAAACAAATTACAAAGCGGTTTTAAATAATTTTAAAAAATAAATACATCCCTGCCAGTTTCCACAAAACAAGCTAGTTAGTCTAGCCAGCCATTGGAAGAGTGCTCCTCAGGCTGAGATTTCGGTTTCAAGCCAAAAGTGAATTAATAGTTACATAAAGATGTATTGGGTAGCATCCCAAATTAGCTATCTGGTCCAAAAGTGTACTGTCATCTCCTTGGCCCATGCCTGGTTCCAGTCCAGGCGGACGACTCAAGCCAAACTTAATCCAAAGAACAGCACTGAGTGATTAGGTTCCTTTCTTAAATTACCTTAATCCGTCTTTGAACCTACAGGCATGCTAATGAGCCTCAGCCCTCTCATGTAATGAATCCGGCAACAGGCCCTCTTTCCTGATGAAGTAGAAACCCTTTTCATGTTCACTGGAAGGCAGCCAGATTCTGATTATTCCAGAGAAATCATTGCTGGCTACTTAGCACCACTGTGACACCGCAATCCCTTGTGCACTGCGGACTGCAGCACAGGAAAGAAGCCTCCGGGACATTAAAACATGAGCATAAAGATTTGCCAATCTGCTTGCACAAAGCTTACGTAGAGGTTCAGTTATATTGGTTATTCATTCTGATTTGTTTGATGGGAGATTATATGACAATCAGCATTTACCCTAACCAGCATGTACTTTTCAATGCATTTCCCATCACTTTCCTAACTGCAAAAATGTCTGTTCCTTTTTTCTAAAGGGAATCCTATGATTCTAAGTTTAAAACTTTCTTTCTTTTTTCTTTTTCCTTTCTCCTCCTGTGATGAGGCTGCATTTTAATATTTTAATGTTTCAATATTTTAATGTTGTATTTTAATCTTGTTTTTAAGTTGTATGCATTCAACTTGTTTTTATTATTGCTTGTTAGCTGCCCTGAGCCCGGCCTTGGCTGGGGAGGGGAGGGTATAACTAAAAATTATTATTATTATTATTAAGTGAATTCCACTGCAGGGGGCTGGACTAGAGGACCCTTGGTAATCCCTTCCAATTCCACAGCTCTATGATTCCATAGCTGAACCATGTGCTGTGTGTCCACGAATTCCATTTGCTATGAGAGAGGGAGAGTAGGGTTGCCATATTTCAAACAGCGAAAAATCCAGACAGCTTTTTTCTTTTTGGCCAAAAATGTTGAGCTTTTATTTAGTTTTGCCCAAAGTTGAGCTCTTTTGGCAAAATTACAAAAATGGCACTACCAATTTCCGCCCGGATACTGCTGCTGAATGCAGCATTCTGTATATGTCCAGGAAATTCCTGCAACCCTAGGAGAGAAACTTTTCTTTAATCACCATTAATCATCCAATTATTTTTTGTTCTTGTTTTAATTTACCGTATATGCTGCTCACAGTATATATTGTACCTGGCTCTAACCAAGTGCCTTTGCAGCTCCTACCAGCTTTAGATGCGAAAAGAGATTTTAGATGCAAAAAGAGAAGGAAATACTGTAGGGGGCAAACAGCTTCACACTGCCCTCTGCCCCTAGTCCAGACCCCCCACTCCCTGGTAGCTAAAAACAGACATCAGGCAATCTGACCATGGATCTCACCAGCCTAGTTTAGCTCGAAAGGCTCTTCTTCCCCACCTCTGCCACAAGCAAGCACTAATAACAAATGTAGTGTGAAATGTTCGCATCACATTTCCAAATTAGATGCTGTGCCCTGGTTTCACATTCCATCACAAGGTCTGACTTCAGAAGGCTGCGCAGCTCATGGTGACACTTTATTTCAAAGTCAGCCCCCGAAAAGCTGACGGCTGCGTCTGTGATGATGCGTGGAGTTGTCCTCCTGTGGGTTTTGTACAAAATTTGGAGCGACTCCTGCATTTTCTTTCGGAGGTCTGGGTTTGTTTATCAGCTGGATATAGAACTGCATGTTCTTAATTCTCCGTGTGGCACATGCTTCCACCAGCCACATTCCTCCCACATTCCTCAGGAATGACCTGACCTCGATAAGGTAACAACGCATCAACCAGGAAAGGACTGATCATATCCCGGGCACATACCTATAGAATGACATTTCCAACCTAGCGGTTTCGTTTTGCTTTTTGTAACTGTGAATTGTTCCCTCACTTCTCCTACAAAATAAAAAAATAAAAATCTGAGAAACGACTCTATAAATGTGCATCCTGAGGCTGAAATCAAGGTTGAGTTGTATGTAAGCTACTCCCCAAATACAAACAAGCTTCTGAGACCTGTCCCCAGGGTGAGTGTGAGACGAGAAAACCTTACAGTAAAACCCAAGCTGGAGAATAATCCGTAGGTTGCCATCCTTGACAAAATGCAACACTGGAGAGGCTGAGTTAGTGACCCACATCCTCCTGTTTTGCTCCTGTTACCAAGATCTGAACAGAATCATCATTAAACCCCTCTCACCAAATCTGTCAGGATGATCAGACACATTTTATGCCTTTCTACTCCTGACAGATCAACATGCACCTACCACTCTCAGGGTTGCCAAGCAAAATCCACCAGGAACTGACCCTAGGGATGTAGAAATTTTCTTCTTTGGAGTTTGTGGCATGACTGTAACTTTCAAGGTGTCAATGCTGATTTGATGTTGAACTAACTTGGCCATTTGAATTCCCCTCCCTGCAGATGGCCTGGAAACAGCTACACTGGTTGGCATCATCTTTGGAGTCATTGCTGCTATCGCAGTCGCCACAGGGATTATCCTTTTGATTGTGAAGAAAATGGGGAGGTACTCGTAAGTATCGCACAAAGCAGACACTGTGGCAGGGCTTTCCAAACTTTTCACGTTGGTGACACACTTTTTAGACATGCATCATTTTGTGACACAGTAATTCAGTTTTGGGACGCAGGTGGTGCTGTGGGTTAAACCACAGAGCCTAGGACTTGCCGATCAGAAGGCCGGCGGTTCAAATCCCCGCGACGGGGTGAGCTCCCATTGCTCGGTCCCTGCTCCTGCCAACCTAGCAGTTTGAAAGCATGTCAAAGTGCAAGTAGATAAATAGGTACTGCTCTGGCGGGAAGGTAAATGGTGTTTCCGTGCGCTGCTCTGGTTCGCCAGAAGCAGCTTAGTCATGCTGGCCACATGACCCAGAAGCTGTATGCCGGCTGCCTCGGCCAATAAAGCGAGATGAGCGCCACAACCCCAGAGTCGGCCACAACTGGACCTAATGGTCAGGGGTACCTTTACCTTTACCTAAGTCAGTTTTACTAGCAAACCGGGGGTTAAACTAACCCCTTTCCGGCCCCTGGAGGAGCGCAGGGAATGTTCACATGAAAAAACCTACACACTGCAGCCGACACATTAATGTGTCACGACCCAGTTTCAAAAGCTCTGTACGATGGTGCAGAGATGAGGAGAGACTCAGTTCACTTAGACTTCTAATATAAACCTACCTAATTCACACTTCCCAGAGCACACATTGTACAATGACATTTCGCCTAATGCTGCTAAGGCAAGCATAAAAACTATATTCTGGCAAAATAACTGCCCTCTCCATCCTTGCTTTTCTTCTTCTTTTTAACAGTCCCTGAAACTCACTGAAGAGAGAAAGAGGAAATACATCAGAAGATTTCTTCCTTTTTTGAGTGAGTCTCCTCCCATGCTAACCATGGAAGATGATCACGGACAAATAGCAATTTGAGGACTTATAAGCCCATGGAGGAGATCTCACAAAATTTCCTGGAGCAAGCTTTTTAAAATACAAATATGCCTTAAAAAATTGAGTATTTCTTCACCTAAAAGAGGGGTGAGGTGGGGAAGATTTTGAAAAGAACAATGCACAAAGCTGTCTCCTAACAGTGCTGTTTACAGGCAATATATAAAAAAGTATGTTGCTAGTAGGAATTCCTGAAAGAAGATGGTTTCCTATAGGGCTGGCAAAATGGTAGGGTTGCCATATTTCAAAAAGTAAAAACCAAGACACCTCAAAAGTTGTTGAGATTTTTTAATAAAAACCCCCAAATTGTATTTTTAGGGAAAACCGTCAGCCCTAGAAATGGTAACCTGAGGGCCCTCCAGATGTGTTTGGACTCCAAATCCCATCAGACCCAGCAAACAGGGCCAATGATGATTGGGCGTTGTAGTCTAGCAATGTCTGGTGGGCCAGAGGCTTGCCAATCCTGCTATAAGGTTGACTTTGGGCTGCAACCCTAAACCCGAGGAGTAAACCTCATTAAATTAAGTGAGTCATACTTCTGAGCAGTGATTTTTTGGATTGCACTGTTTGCTGTTTTTGATTTGTTTTTCAAGAGACAGATCTCTTTCAAAGTCATTTTTAAATAATAATAATTTATTATTATTCTGCTCTCTTTGGGGAGGGAGAGTAAAATAGGGTTGTAATAGATTCTGCACTGGGAAATTTTGAATTTTAGAAACTCAGATTTTACAAACTGCACTGGGAGATTCTGAATGTTTACAATCAGAATAAATTGTGCCAGAAAATGCTTGTTTTATCCTGCTTTTGCGTTTAAAGTCTCCCCAACTGCCTTCAAATAAATTGAAGGGGTCTAGATTCGCTTCCACGACTGCCTTCATCCAGTGCTGGATTTAGGGCCATGTGGACATTTTCCCTGCAGAAGGCACCAAGCTCAGGGGGCGCAAATTGAGAAGATCCATTTGGGGGCACAAAATATTGGCCATGCATAGGGTACAACATATTACAAAATACTGAAGTCTGCACCTGCCCCTTCTGACCCAGGTGAATTTATTTTATTTTTACTGAATCAAACTTATTTACCACTTGATTGCAGTCAGACTTCTAAGCAGTTTCAAGAAATATTAGAAATTTAAAAAACAGTTAAAAACAATTAAGAACATTTAAAATTAACAGAAAAAGACTTTTTAAAAACACACACAGAGAGAGATGTGGAAATGTGGAGAACAAAATTGAAGACTAGAAAAATGAGAGATCAGACAGATTTCCCCATCCCAGACTGTGAGTGCCACCAATTTCAGAACTAATTTTAGGCTATGAGCAGGAGCGGAAGAGAGGGCAAAGCAAAGCCAATCGAGAAATGATATGGGGGAAGCCTCTTTCATTTCTGGATGAGTGGCTCTTTGCAAAGTCGTTGCCTTGCATCATGGCAGCGGGTGGGATGAGCTGATCTTCTGGGTGCCATCCAGCTCTGACATTTGCCACAGCCTACAATATGTCAAGCGCATGGCTTGCTTCCTCTTCCACTCCTGAGCAACTTCAAGAGATGATGGGGAAGTGGGGGTGGTAGCCTCTGTGGAATTTCAACAACAGAGGGCAAGTGCCCGCTATCCCGTTTGTCATGGGCTAAGCCAGACATGACACAAAATTAGCCACGGAGTCGGCAAGTTTGCACCAAGGGAATATTTTATTTTCCAGTGCAAAGAGCAATCGCAGAGACCCGACTCACAGTGGGAGGGAAAAGGTTAAATCCTTGCTACACACACACGCACACACACAAGGGTCCCAGTTGGGACCCTACACACACACAGACACACACACACAGACACACACACACTCTTGCTTATTTACTTTTAAGTGCATGAATCAGTGGAAGGTGACTTTTCCCAGCCCGGGGGCGACATTCCTTTCAGAAAAGCCTTCCAGGGGCTGTATGCAGTGGATGCAACTCTTACCTTTGCTCAGTAGCCTACAGTTCCAGCCACACAATTCCATCTACACACAAGCACTCCATTTTGACATTATCACATTTCCAGGGCACAATCCACCCAGGCAAAAGCCTTCCCAGCAGGACCAATAAGAGGTGTGGTTTGGAGAGAGGGGTGTGGCCTGGAAGAGTCCTGAGAGTCCCATAGTGAGACCTAGAGCCCCCCCCCCACCCCAAGGGCACTGGCTGTCCTCTCCTCACCGCATATTTATTGGGAATGGGCTGGGCCCCCTCAATGTTGAGGGGACAGAGGCGGACGAGCATGGAGCCCAGCACAGCGCAACAGTGGCCAGAAGAGGAGCCACCGGCCATTGCAGCCATGCTGGCCTGTGCTGGGCTCTGCACTCTGCATCCTCCCAGTAATGCATGCCACACACGTCGTGTGCATGTTGTTACAGGCACAAGCTGTGCATCAGGCCCCTGGTTCCTCTGCCTGAGCCAGAGTTTTCCTGCCCCTGGCACACATGGTGTCTCATTTGGACCTCAAAATGATTGCCTTTATCTCAGATTGTCCCCTGAGGCATCGCACGCCTCTTCAGTCATGCACAGCTGGAGTTTGTGAGCTAACTTCAAACTGCACCAATTTGACTCACATGGGCCTTGACCATCATGTTCAGCAAAGCCAGGGCCAGATTTAGGTTTGAGGAGGCCCTAAGCTCCTGGGGCCCTTTATATGTCCAGCTGTCCTCTGTCAACAACAAATTGTTGTTTTGTGTTGAATATATGCCATGCAACCAGTCCATGCAGAATGTAGGCACCCTATATATAGAAATGAGCAAACCAGTGATATTTTAGGGAGCAGCCTAGCAGGCGGGGCCCATTACTTACATCATAGGAGCTTACACAACACAAAACACTGTTGCTGTATGTAGGTTTTATTTTATTTGTTTTTTTAATCTTATATTTTGGAAATGTACATCCAGTTGTTTTTTCCCTTTAGTTTTTTTTTTGGGGGGGGCAAGAGAGTGGGGCCCTAAGCTATAGCTTGTTTAGCTCATACGTAAATCCGGCACTGAGAAAAGCTCAAGGAAGTTTCCGAAGTTTGTTCTCCAAACATGCAAGCCAAAGACAACTCAGCCTTTCCAACATTTTGCTTGGGACACTCCTATTTTTATATAGAGCATCAGTGCCCTTTCCCACACCTTACACCTTGGTGAAGGCTCTTTTTATTCCTGCTGTACATCATATTCACTGACTCCCATAATAGTCTGCTCTCTTCTGATTCCCAAGCTGAAGGGCTGTTTGTTCTTTGGGTTAGGGTTAAACGGGGATGCGGACTCCCCAGTCCTGGGGCCCAAATTCAGCCCACCAAGCAAAATCTTCTTTTAAAACCATCCAGATTGGTGGCCATCACACCTTCTGTTGGAGTGAGTTCCCTAGTTTAAATCTGCACTGTGTGAAGCTGTGCTTTCTTTCATCTATCCTGAATCGTCCAACATCCAGCTTCCTTGGATATGTTCTAGCAGTGGCGTGTGGTGAATTTGTTTGTATTACTGTAACAGATAATGGCGTGCTGTCAAGGCAACCTGAAATTTGGAAATTCCAGCATATGCACGATTGTGTTGGGAAGTTGTCCTGCACACACAGACACACAGCCCTGAAGAAGCACAAGATCAGATTGTGCTCACATATTTTGGCAGGTAGCATGGATCAAATGAGGGCAACTCCATGGGTGGAAATTGATGCCCTGCGTTGATGCTGTGGCAGGCTACCTTGGAACTACAGCCCTGCTTCTGAGGTAATTTTAGGACAAAACTAAGCTTCTCTTCGACCTGCAGGCACAGCGGTGTGAACTAGAATAAATATTTGATTGGGCCCAAACAGACCAAAATAGCACTGGTTCAGCCAACAACTTAAACTGTGTTTCCTTGTTTTATAAAAGAGTAAATACAACTGTCTGAATATTTAGGATCTGTTTGCCCAGGGAGAATCCTGAAGGAAAGGAGGGGAAAATGATGGCATTTAAGGAGAGCCGTTCTGAATCAAGACAAAAGTCCATGTAATCCAACATGGTGCTGTTACAGTGGCCAACCAGATGCTCCAGAGAAGGGGTGTCCAATGTGTGGCCCAAGGGCCCTGTGTGGCCCTCGGTGCCTTTTTTGACACCCCACCCCACCGCGCTCTTGCTGCCTTCCCAAAGCTGGGTAAGAAAGGCACCATCAACCCCAGGTAGCAGGGTCAGGGATGTTGGGAATTGTAGTCTAACATCATATGGACGGTTTGCCCTGACGGTTCATCCACTCGTCAGGATACAATGGTGTGACATGTCCAAACTTCTTGTTTGGACATTATAAGAACATGATGAGTCCTTCTGGATCAGGCCCATCTAATCCAGCATCCTGCTCTTGCAGTGGCCAACCAGATGCCCTAAGTGGGAAGCCTGAAAGCTGGACTCCCTCCCCCCCGTTGAATAAAAAATGCTGTAAAATGGCTACATACAAATTCAATAAAACAGAGAATACAGCACAAAGCAATACATAGTATAACAACAGCGGTTCCAAAGCAGCTCAAAAAGCCAGCCACAATGTGTTGATTAAAACCTGAGAAAATAAAAGTTTTTTTTAACCATCTGCCCATATTGGTTCTCCCTTCTTTTCATGCGTAAGGGAAGAAGAAAGTAAAGCTCTCCAACCAGCCTCACAAACCTGTCTGTGGGAGAACCTATATGGATTGCAAGCAGAACTTGAATGCAACAGCTCTCTATCCACCTGTGACTTACCAGCAACTGATATTCAGAGGCATACTGCCTCCCACAGTGGAGGGAGGACATAGCCATCGCTAACACAGTTGTCCCTGAAGTGGGAAGGTATCTATTCCTCCAGAATTCCTGATTATTGGCAACAATAATCTGGGCCTCAGGACTACTGCAGAGCAGGACATCTCTGGAGATTCCAAATCCAGGACGTTGAAATGGTCTTCTTGAGGAGCAGAGGGAGATGAAGCCACTACGCTGAAAAAAGTTAGCTGCCCTAGCATTATAGCAAACCAGTGATGGGGAAACTTGTGGTTCTTCAGATGTTGGCCTCCAAAGCTCATCAGCCCCAAGCACCAGGGCCAAATGGTCAGGGATGATGATGGGAGATGGAGTTCCACAAAGTGTGGAGAGCTACAGGATCCCTAAGCCCACAGGAAACCCACACCAGTGTCACAGCAGCCAAGAGAGGCCAGATGGTTGCTGTCTGATGTGGGCCAGAAGAGAGCAGCAGTGCAGGGCAGTGAAAGGTCAAGTTGCATAAGCAGCCGCCAATTATCCAAAGTGATGGAGGAAGGCAGGGTGTAATCGAAGGCAAGCAGGAGGTAAGTTCCCAAAGTAGCAGCTGACATTCAAGAAGGTCAAGTAGAGGCGGCCAAGGAGGGGCAAGGAACAAGCACTCAGTTGCTCAGCCAGGCAACGTCCCTTCCAGCGAGACAAGAAGTTAGCATAAGAGCATAAGAAGTGCCTGCTGGATCAAGCCAAAAGCCCATTGAGTCCCGCACTCTGTTCTCGCAGTGGCCAATCAGATGCCCATGGGAAGCCAGTGAGCAGGACCTGAGCGCAACAGAACTACTTGTAAGCATAAATAGTAAAAGCAGCATGAGAACAGTTCGTGTGCACATGGTATTCCATGGTCTGATAGACTGGACTACTGCAATGCACTCTACATTGGGCTGCCCTTGAAGGTAAGAACTTAAGAGGCCAATGGAACAGGTCAAAGGCCCATTTGTTCCTGGAGTAAAACTCCTACCATCCCCGACCATTGGCCATGCTAGCTTGGTGGTGACAGGTATTAAGAACATAAAAACATATGAGCCTTTGGATCAGGCTAAAGAGCACAAAGAATCTTCCGGAGGTTTCCTTACTGCGAGAAGTTACAGGGAACCAGGCAGAGGACCTTCTCAGTAGTCGCACCCATCTTCTGGAATGCCCTCCCATCAGATGTCTGTGAAATAAATAACTATTTGACTTTTAGAAGACATCTGAAGGCAGCCCTGTTTAGGGAAGTTTTTAATGTTTGATGTTTTATCGTGTTTTTAGTATTCTGTTGAGAGCCACCCAGAGTGGCTGGGGCAACCCAGTCAGATGAGTGGCATACAAATAATATTTATTATTATTAAATTATTATAAAGGCACATTAAGTCTATCGTCCTGCTCTCACAGTGGCCAACCAGAGGCCCATAGGAAGCCTCCAAGCAGGACCTGAGCAAAGGAAAACTCTCCCTTCCAGTGGTTTCCAGCAACTGGTAAGGTCACACCTCGTGTTGTGTTCTGCTCATTACGGACTTTCAGCTTGCGAACACGGCAAACCCAAAGTGTTTACTTCTGGGTTCGCCACCCGCGCATGGGCAAAAGCGATCTGCAAGCTTCATGCATGTGATCTGCACGCTTCGTGCATGTCCAGAAGTGATCTGCGTGCTTCATGCCCACGCAGAAGTGCTTGAATACGCCACGCACATGCGCAGAAGAGGTGCTCTAGTTGCGGACTTTTTGGGGTGCGAATGGCACCCCAAAACGGATTAAGTCCACAACTAGAGGTACCACTGTATTCAGAAGCATTGCTGCCTCTAACTGTCAAGGCAGTGCAAAGCCATCTCCTCCATGAATCTGTCTAATCCTAAACCATCTAAATTGGTGGCCATCTTTGCCTTGTGTGGTAAGGAGCTGTGGTTGAACAATATCCGGAGAGCATCAGGTTGCACAAGGTTGTCCTTGAAGCACATGGAACTAACCAGGTTAAGTCACTGAAACATGTGCTGGTGAAACAAACTGGTGATGTCGGAAGCAACAGAACCTTCCCTGATTTAGACGCCAGAGCCCTGCGGAATACCATATGCCAAAGCATCCCCACATTTCCCGTATTTGATTACAGGAAGCCATTTCCTCCAGTGTGTGATTTATCTGTAACTTGGTGTGTCTGCAGTTTGTGTTCCTCTGCAGTGGAGAAAGGGCTTGGGGGCAGGGGGCAGGCTCAAGCAATCTGCTCCGTAAGCAACCCTTTTGCAATGCACCTGTTCTTTTGCACCTGCGGCTTGGGTTCCGCAGCTTGGCTGCAGGGCAAGATAGGGGTGCAGGGGTAAGATGTGCCACGCGCTAACATGCGAAACCCAAAAATAAGCGCAGATGGATTAGACAGCTGTCAATGGAAACATTTCAACAGGAGGTGAGCAAGGACCGCACCAGAGCTCAGCAACACTGATCCTGTTCTGGATTAGGGTTCCAAGGACTGAAAAGCCTCCTTGCCTCTTTTGGAATAGTGACATCATCCCCTTTCTCAACCACTAATGTCATGCTTTCCAAGTAGCAGAGGCAATATTAGCATCATGCTTCTCTGAACTTTGCATTGTGATTCAGGAAACACTAGAATGGAAAACCTTTAGCTGTCTCGGCAGCTACCCTCATGTGGTGAGCTAATAGAACTACAACTTGGAACATCAAGCAGGAAAATAAAGCTTTTTCAGATTCTGGACTGCCATTCTCTCCAGACTGACATTTGGGCTTTCCAGGACATGAAAGGCTATCAGAGGCTTCCTGTTTCACTTAACCTGAAGAGGAGGTCTTTTTGCCTTCGGTGCAGTCACTGCCACTTACTTAAAGCTCAGCCCTGACATACAGACCTGTATAAAGGAGGCTGCGGAAGAGACTTATCACAATTATCCTGCCTGTCATTAAACTTTTGGTGCTGTCAACCCCCTCAGGAGAAAAGATGTGGGAGCCAGCTGCATAACACCCGCCCCTCCTCTCCCAACTGTATTTAAGCCAGGCTCCTTGGAGTAAAGCAAGACCAGTATCAGAAACTTTGTTGGTTAACTATGGTTTTGCTTTGAATTGATGTACTTCAGTCTAGAATAGATTGTTTTTGTTTTGCGATATTGAATTTATTCTGTGTTTTCTAAACTGGTGTTTTTTGTCATTTTTGAATTTACTGCCATGCTCTGCATTTTGTATATTTGTATTTCCAATGCCCTGTGTTTTGATGTTTTGAATGTTTGCTGTAAGCCGCCTGGCGCAGAGCTCAGTGTGGAAGTACACTCAATCAGGGGACACGGGTGGCACTGTGGGTTAAACCACAGAGCCTAGGGCTTGCCGATCAGAAGGTTGGCGGTTCGAATCCCCGCAACGGGGTGAGCTCCCATTGCTCGGTCCCTGCTCCTGCCAACCTAGCAGTTCAAAAGCGCGTCAAAGTGCAAGTAGATAAATAGGTACCGCTTCGGTGGGAAGGTAAACGGCGTTTCCGTGCGCTTCTCTGGTTCGCCAGAAGCGGCTTAGTCATGCTGGCCACATGACCCAGAAGCTGTACGCCGGCTCCCTCGGCCAATAAAGCGAGATGAGCGTCGCAACCCCAGAATCGGTCACGACTGGACCCAATGGTGAGGGGTCCCTTTACCTTTTTACACTCAATCAACCAAACTCAATTATTTGCTATTTGGGGAAATGGCCATGGAAGGCTGAGAGCAGGGCTCTGGTGTCTATGTGGATGCACCTACAAGCATGTACATAAGGCTCAGTTTGCACCAGGACAAACGTTTGAAGATCTCAGGCTGAAAAGGTTCACAATGTGCATGTGCACACTCTAGCAGAATGTTTCCAAAGGCACCACCAGGAAAGGCAAATAAACAGTGGCAATGGGTAGCATCCAACTACTCAGAGTAGACCCACTGAAATGAAATTGAAATTAACAGACATAAGTTAAGGGGGCAGGCTGTAGCTTGGTGGCAGAGCATCTGCTTTGCATCCAGAAGGTACCTGCTTCGATCCACAGAATATCCTAGGACTAGAACAGACCCTTGTCTAAAACTCTAAGAGTAGGGGCAGCGCAGACAATACTGAGATGGGCCAATGAGTCATGCCCATTAATTTCAGTAGGTTTACTTGGAGTAAGACCAACGTTGGATACAACTCAGTACTTTGAACAGGTGTCAGAAAGCAGGAGTGGCTGAAACAATTGCAAATATGAAAACACAAAACAGCCTCTTCTGTCTTCTCCCTGAAGGGCTTCATGCTTCACTCGCATTAGGAAAACAGGACTGTTTCCTGTTATCTTCCACCACGTTCCTCCAGCAGCACTGGGGCATTTGAAATGCTTGGCATGTTCTTCACATTCCAACTAACAAAGCATTCTTCGGCAACGTTGGAAAGAGGGAAGGCTGCAGTCGCATCAGGTTCCACCCATGGGATGGAGCTGTCAGCGACTGCGGCGAGAGAATTTATCCAGTTCCATTCCTGTATCACTCCTTTTGTTTGTTCCCCATCTGATGTCCCACTCTTCCTGGATTCTAGTTTGACTAGAGCAGTTTCTAAAATGGATTCTCAAATTCAAGCATGCACCCTTTGCTGCAGTTTCATCATTCCCTTTCATCTGCATCTGTCTTGAGTCCAGAGCAGACATCCTGGAGGGGCTGGTTGGGAGTTGCAAGTGCTCAGGTCCAGCCCTCCAATTCTAGTTTGCTTGCCCACTCCGCTACTATATAATGGGGCACAAGGGGGCATGTCACTTGCTGGATCAATGTCTTAGCTTGCTTAGCCATGCACAGCACCTATGGTGCCTTTGAACCTTATTTTACCTATGCACCATACCGATTTGAGCATTAAAGATTTTGGAAGAAAATGAGTTTGAATTCCTTTTCCTCCAGTGAGAGCTAATACAGCACCACTGCAACCTTCCTGATTTTTCAGTGTACATGTGCACATCAGTAAACACATGAGAACTGATAAAACACTGTAGAGAGGGGGCGAAAAATCTTGCTGTGATTGTATGATGACTGCAACATTATTTGTGTGTGTGTGTTACTGGCCCACAAATATGGTCCTGTGTTGGCTGAAAAATATCTCCCCCTGAAAAACCTGGTACAATACGTGATATGCAAAAAAGGACAGGCGGGAGTCCCAAATTTGAACAAATAAATAAAAGAAATATTAACAATATAATCCTAGGCAATTATCCTAGGCACCCCTAGAAGTGGGGAATGGGGGTGTTTCTAACTAACGTTTTTCAGGGTGGCAGGACAGAGGGCAGCTAATAACAATGGATGACATATTCCAGGAGTGAGGACCTGAGGGCTGCATTCAAATCTGGGCAAATGTCTGGGGGGGGTCACATGACAGTGGTGGGCAGGGCCAGATGCAGAAATGGGTGGACCAATGTACAGTATTTTCCCGTGTATAAGACTAGGTTTTTTCCCTAAAAGATAATGTCAAAAATTAAGGGGTGTCTTATACACAGATACATCTCCTCCCATTTTCTTAAATCTAAGACCCCAAAATAGCGGGCATCTTATACATGGGGCATCTTATAGACGGAAAAATATGGTAACTTTGTTCAGTAGGCTAGTTTCCACACATGCTCATCCTGCTCCCTGTCTGCCCTCCATACAGACAAGCAAGGCATGTTCAAAGTTCATGGACACATTGCAGCCAGGCAAAAGCACTCAAGGAGGGTGCAAAATTGTTGAGTCTTCGGGACCAGAGAGACTCCTAGCTAGCACATTTGCAAAGATAAGCAGTGTCTGGTATGGTTTCAAATTGGATAGAGGATTGTTGAGATTCCTGCATTGCAGGGGGTTGGACCAGATAAGCCTTGGGATCCCCTCCAACTCTACGATTCTATGACTCCTGGAGGGCTGCATTCAGTTCCTGCGCCTGAGGTTCCCCTACCGTTGTAATATTTGGAAAACTCCCTGCTCCATGAGACATCACAGAACAAGTGAGCAACAGGAATTCCGTGGCAGGGCCTCACTATCTCTACCTGCACCCCATCCACTGTATTAACTGATGACTAATGATAAGATTTTCTTTATAGAGCAGGATGCTTTATAAATGGCTTTCTAGCACCAGCTAGTGGCAACATTAAGTGAAGACCAGTAAAATAATGATAATATTAATGAAGCAGCAGCAGCAGCAATGTCCTGGCTCCCACTCAATGAAGAACTCAAACTCAGGTTGCAGTTTCTACCCAACAAAAACAAACCAGAGGAACTAAAATTAGAACCGTTTAAAACATTTTAGCCAGTTGCCCCAACCCTAGAGTGCATGCATGAGAAAGTAATGTGGGGGATTTCTAGATCTGAATAACGAATGACCTGACAAATGACTTCTTCCTAAGGTTTAGTTGTTATCTCCTTTCCTAGTTTGATCCCACTGGTTTGGGTCCTACCCTCTGGAGCAGCAGAAAACAAGCTTGCTCTCTCTTCCATGTGGCAGCCCTTTGGAAATTTGATTTTGGCTCTCATACCACCTTCTCAGTCTTCTCTTCTCCCTGTGATGTGATCCCTAACCCTTGGGTGCAGGGTCAGTTTGGTGCCACTGCCAGTGGAGCAATGGCTGCAGCTTAGGGTGTGTTGCCTAGGGCAAGAGCAGTCAACCCGTGGCTCTGCATATGTTCCTGGACTCCAGATCCCATCATCCCTGATGACTGGCCACATTGGCTGGCGCTAACGGGAGTTTTTCCTTTTTCAAAGTTACATTGCTATCCTGCCTTTCTTCCGAAGAGATTAAAGTGCTGTCCATGGTTCTTTCCCCTCCCCATTTAGCCTCACAACAACCCTGTGAGGTTAAGAGGCAGTGGCTGGCCAAAGGTCACCTAGCAAGCTTCATGGATGAGTGGAGGATTTGAACCCTGGCCTCCCAGCATAACCGGTATTGTAAGCACCACAGCAACAACCTGAGGGCTTCTCTCATCCTCAGTGAGGGTGAACTTCTTCTGCAGTCACTAGAAACCCACGTAGTCTCTAGTCCTCATTGAGGACAGGCTGCTTGCTCCCCACATCCCTGGAAGTCGCATAGTGGGTGCTGTGCTCCACGTAGTCTCTAGTCCTCATTGAGGACAGGCTGCTTGCTCCCCACATCCCTGGAAGTTGCATAGTGGGTGCTGTGCTCCACGTAGTCTCTAGTCCTCATTGAGGACAGGCTGCTTGCTCCCCACATCCCCGCCAAGTTGTCAATAAGGGGGAGATGCCTATCCACTCACAGAAGACCACAAGCCCCACATAGAGAGTGCTGTGCTTTGTCCCTATAACCCCACAGCCGCCTAGTTCTCAATGACGACGAACTGCCTGTCTCCCACATCCCTCTAGTCCTCAGCGAGGGCGAGCTTCAGGTCCGCTCAGTGAGGACTGCAAGTCGCATTGCGGGTGCTGTGCTTCACGTTGCCTCTAGTCCTCATTGAGGACGAGCTGCTTGCTCCCCACATCCCCGTCAAGTTGTCAATAAGGGGGAGATCTGCCTATCCACTCACTCAGGGCCGGATTTAGGTTTGAGGAGGCCCTTGCTGAAGGTAATGGGACCTTTTATAGGTCCACCTGTCCTTTGTCAACAACAAACTGACACTGGTTTTTGTGTTGAATATATGCTATATGGTAATTTATGGACCTAATAGGTTTCTAAAGCCATTTGCACATAACGAAATATGTATTTTATCAAAGTAATTGTTGAACTGAAATACAATTAAGAAGTATATTAATAGTGTAACTTTGGAGGGGCCCCCAAGAGAGTGGGGCCCTAAGCTATAGCTTGTTTAGCTTATAAGTAAATCCGGCACTGCGTGACTAACTGAAGACTACGAGCCCCGCATAGAGCGGATGCTGCTGTATTTTGTCCCTATAACCCCACAGGACCCCTAGTCCTCCATGTTGGCAACCTTCCTGTCTCCCACACACCCCTCTAGTCCTCAGCGAGGGCCGCGGGTTGCATGCGCTACAACCCCATGGGGCCGCTAGTCCTCAGTGAGGACGGGCTGCTTGTCGGAGCCCCCTCGGAGCGAGGGCGCCTGGGCCCCACACATCGCCTTAGCCGCCGGGCTGCCTGCTGCGCTCCCACCCTAGAAGCCCATTCGCCATCCCTCTAGACCTCAGTGAGGACGAGCTTCTCACCCGAGAGCCAGGAAGGCCGTTCCCCGCGCGAGCTCTTATTCCCTCAGGCGCCGCCGGCCATTGAGTGGTCGCCTCGCGCGCCCTCCTCCCTGCCTCGCACAAGGCCCCCTCCCCTCCCCTCCCCTCCCTCTCCCCCTCCCCTCCCGGCCTCTCCGCCGCCGCCGTCACTTCCGAGGCCGGAGACAAAATGGCGTCCGGAGGGGGCCGAGGGGCCCTGTGGGGCCTTTCGAGCTGAGCCGGGGGTCGGCTCTCGAGGAAGGAGGAGGAGGAGGAGGCCGCGGCCACGGCGGCGGGCAGCGCAGGTAAAGGCCGGCTCGGGGCGAGGGGGGCGAGGGCAGGGTGAAGGCGGTAGCCACTTGCCCGCCGCCTCTTCCCTTCTCAGCGAAGGGGGCTCGGCGGGGTGGGGAAGGGGATTTCGCCCCAAGGGTTGTTGGGTTTTTTTTGGGGGGGGGCGACACACACACACACACCCTCTACTTCTAGCCAGCCGCACCCTCTTCCCTCAAAGGAAGCGGAGTGGACATAGGATGGGGATGGGGTGGGATGCGGTGTAGGGGTGAGAGGTGTGAATTGGGGTGAGGTTATCCTAATTGGGGGAGGCACCCCCGCACATGACCCAAAGTGGACTGGGGGAGGCAGGCGTGGATTTGGGGGCGGCGGCGGGAGGTGAGACGTGCATTGATGGGGAGGGGTGTGGGGGAGGGGGTGGGGTGTCTCGTTGCAGGGGTTGCCCCCTTGGGAGTAACACTGAGAGGGGGACACACGAACACACCGCTTCTGGGAAACCTCCCACCCCGCTTTAGCAAAAGTGGAGGGGTGCAAGGGATTTGGGGTGGGGGTAGAGTAAGGATGAGGTGTTGATTCAGGGGTTTTGTTTTTTCATATTGCAGGGTTTTTGTGGGGGGGGGACCCCCAAGCCCTCAAAGGGATGGGGCTTTTTCTTGAACAGTGTTAGGCGTGCATTGATGGGTTGGTGAAATAGGGCTAAAGTTTGTGTGTTGTATTTTATCTCAGTTGAGGAAGTAGGTCTGTAAGGGGGACCCCAGACCCCACCCCACACGTGTTGTAGTGTATAGGTAGAGTTCCATGTTTATGTGCATGTGTTGTGTTTCACATAGGAGATAGGCGTGGGCCAGGAAAAGGGGGTCTTCTCCCTCCCTGCCTCCATGTCCAAATCGTGGTGGAATGATGGGATATGTACATGAATGAGTGTGTTGGTGAATATTTAGCTCCCAGTTAGAGGATGGGTGGGAGGACGCCTCCGGAAAAGATTCCTGCCCCCTGCTAAAAGTGGAGGTGCAAAAATGGATAGTAAAGCTCTAATGGGAAGGAGCAGGGTTCTGGAAGTGGGACTCTGTCCCATGCTCACAACTAAGTTTGAAGTATGGAGTTGAGTGGTTCTGAAAAGGACCCCCCAACACACACACCCAAAGCTTGGTTGTAGGAGGTTGCATAAAAGTGTGTGCATCTAATTGCCCTTTAGACAGGAGTTTGACTGAAGGAGGGATCCCCCGTCCTCACAGAAGTTAGGTTCTGGATTGGGGAGTGAGACTTTAGCATGAATGGGAGTTGTGCTGAAAGCTAGGATGAAAAGATGTATCAATCCTTCCCATTGCATCCCAAAGTCAGAATGAGTGCCTGGAAATAAAGCCACAAGGAATCTAGGGGTCCTGCTGTTGTACTCTGAATTTTGAGTCACTTGTAAAGTGTCCGTAGAAGGAGAAGAGCCAGGAGAGGTAATTGTAACAGTAATGATGATAAGTATACAAGGAAAAAGGATGAAAATGAATATCTTTGAGGCATATATTTTCCTTCAGGCAGAGTTTCCTCATTCTTCCTTATCTCCACCCTGCTTCCACCCCCCACCCCCAAAGCTGGCTGCTCCCGCTCACACAACATGCTACCTCCATAGATCTAAAGGGAAATGTGTCTGAATTCTGTTGGCTTCCAAAATTTGAAGCCAATGCCCCTTAATTGGAACTAAGGGAAAGGACTAACTGGGGAAGTTGTTGTGGTTTTATGTTAGAAGAGGAGGGTCTGTGGTGAGTGATGGGGTAGCTGGAGTACAGGGCATGTTTAGCCAGAATATTTGCATTTTTTACACATGATGCTGATGGTGCTTGTAAAGTGCTCTTTCACTTAATTTTAGAGCATCAGTGAATCAAATGTGCATTTTAGCCAATGAGAGCGTTGAAACTGATACATTATTCCCCCCCTTCAAATGAGATTTGCAAATACACTAAACAAAGCAACAGACTAAAATAGATAGTAAAAACAGTCATAAAGGCAAGGAGAATAAAAATACTAGATAAAAAAGCTATAAGAAAAAATGAATAGTAGTGCCTAATAACACAACTCCACTTCTTAACACGAGAGAAATGCATTCAGGGATATGTGTGTGTTGTAATAGCCTTTTCATTTCAGCGCTCCCATCCTCTGAAACAAAGCAGAAGTTGGCCTGCTGTTATCACCTTATCTGCTTTGTGTACACACCCAAAGTTAGCTAATGTGAGATAGTCCTTTCAACCATTCTCTGGTATTCAGAATCAAGATGCATAAAAATTCATCCAACCTGTTTGGTGCATCTCTGATACTCCTTGAGTTTGTGAAGTCAAGGGGTGGTAATTATTACTTAACACAGAATATAGGAGTAAGATCTTGTTTTATTGTATCAGTATTATACTGCAAATGCTAGGCCATACTATGCACTAGCCTCCTGTGGAGCATTAGTCTCTTGTGGGGAAACCACCTCCCTTCAATAGCACATTGTGGTACTGGACAACCATAGTGGTTGATGGGAAAGAATGTGGCATTCTTGAGATGTCACCCCTAAAGGTGATACCTGCAGGATAAAGGACTAAACATGCAGAAGACAGAATCAGGATTCAATGTAGCCTTATCAGATTTGATAACTGGGTCAAAACTAATAAAATGAATTTCAGTAGGGACAAATGTCAGGTTTTGCACTTAGACAGGAAGAACCAGATGCACAGATATAAGATGGAGTACACTTGCATTGCCAGTAGTACATATGAAAAGGAACATGGGGTCTTAGTAGACCACAAGCTTAACATGAGCCAACAGTGTGATGCTGTAGCGGTGGGGAAAAGCCATTGCTATTCTAGGCCGCATCAGCAGAACTATAGTATCCAGGTCAAGGGAAGTCATAGTCCCGCTCTATTCTGCCTTGGTCAGACCATACCCTTAGTACTGTGTCCAGTTCTGGGCACCACAAGTTAAGAAGGATATTGACAAGCTGGAACGTGTGCAGAGGAGGGCGACAAAGATGATCAAGGATCTGAAACCCAAGCCTTAGGAGGAATGGTTGAGGGAGTTGTGTGTGTTTAGCCTGGAAAAGAGGAGACTGAGAGGAGATATGATAGCTATATTCAGTTATCTCAAGGGCTGTCACATGGTGACCAGAAAGAAGATTCCAACTAAACACCACGAAGACCTTTCTGACAGTGAAAGCTGTTTGGCAGTGGAATGGACTCCCTTGGGAGGTTGTGGACTCTCCTTCCTTAGAGTTTTTTAACAGAGGATGCTTTAGTGCTTTAGTTGAGATTCCTTCACTGCAGGAGGTTGGACTAGATAATCCTTGGAGTCCCTTCCAACTGTACCATTCTATGATTCTATACCATGCAGGTGGTTGGCACCTACAGAGAGAAGTCTTGTTATACATCTGGTAGAAGTTGTAGGATGGCTGCATACTTTATTATTGGGATTTGTGTGTTAAGACAGGAAAATGATATACATGGTAGTGTTTATGTAGTGTTCCATTTTTCTTTTCCCTATGAATGTCAATCTTTTCTTCCCTGCCTGTTCAGTATAGCTAGCAGATTGGAATGCTTTCAGATGTGGGCTTCTTTCACTCGAAAGTACACAGAGAAATGTGTGAAATGCTCAACCCTGACATTCAAAACAGAGCAATCTAGAGTAGGGATGGGGAACCTATAGCTGTCCAGACATTGTGGGACTTTATCAGCCCCAGACAGTGAGGCCAATGATTAGGGATGATTGTAATTGTGGTCCAACAACATCCAGAGGGCTGCAGTTTCCCAATCTCTTATCTTGTGGTATAGCACGTAATGTAAATCAGACAATCCTAACTTTGTATTGTCCAGGTGTTTCGGACTACATCCACCATATAGCTGTACTGGCTGGGAATGATTGGAGTTGTAGTCCAAAATATCTGGAGAACACTAGATTGGGGAAGGATGAGTTGCTGCCTTGCATTTGAAAGTGTATTTTAAGTGTAATGAAGCATCCTTGGTCATTTTACAGCAGTTCACCACATTGTTGTGGTGATTTGTATGCTCAGTCAGTTTCTGTTTGTTCCCACTTATTACTTTTTCTGCAGGGCGTATGCAAAATTCAGCTATGGTATATCTGATTACAGCAGGGAAGTGATTGGAGATGTTAGCATTGAAATGTTGGCTTAATGCGGCTTATTTCATTCTGTGCACATTTAAAAACTATTACCTCAATGTCAGCGAGACCACTTGTACTCTTTGTGCATCTATAAGTTAGAACATCTTGTTCAAATGTGAGTGATTAAAAGTTAAGCCACGCCTTCAAATTCTTGACAGCATTTGGGAGAAACTAGCATCTTATTTCAATTTTTAATGGCTTGATTTGTGGAGTATTTTATGGAGCTACAAAATCAAGAGTGAATGGGTCCTTAATGTATCAAACTGGAATGTACACTGTGTCAAGGTCAGAATATTTGTCCATCTAGGCTACTTAGTCGGGTCGACTGGCAGCAGCTCTTTAGTCTCAGATAGAGGAGAGGCTTCCAGGCCACATGCCCCCTGATTCTTTTAGCTATAGAGATGCTGGAGGTTGAACCTCACCTTCTCTTTCTTTTTTGTTAAACGCACAGTATGGTAAGACACCACTTGTTAAATTCTTATCTGTATTCATTCTGCCTTAATTTCTCAGAATGTGAGTCTGCTTTCAACTATGGACTGTTCTGTCCCTTCACCCCCCCCCCCTGCCCCACCAAATCACAGGATGCATGTGTTTGAGTAGAATGCCTGTGCTCTAGGAGCAATAATTCCTGTGACTATTTTGCAGCAATAGTGAAACACACTTTTGAGGGTAGAGGCACACCATGTTCTGCAGGTTCAAGGGTGGTATCCACACTTCCCCATAAGCTGAATAGGAGTAGCTGACTTATCATCATTTTTGAATACTGTAATGTCATTTAAATAGGGTGGACACCCCATGTTAAAGATGGTGAGTTGTCTCTAATGTGCTTACTTTGAATTCATTGCCTTCAAATATGAGAAGGCAAGACTCCTTGAGGGGACTTGCAATGTAGCTTTTGCATACGCGAATATTTTAAAATAATAATATGAAAATTCCTTTAAAAGATCAGCTTGGTTTTCTTATTTCTTATAGAGCAGGGCTGAAGAATTTCTAGCCCTCTAGATGTTCCTAGACTACAATTCCCATCATCCCTGACCTTGCTGGCTGGGGATGATGGGAAGTGGAGCCCAATAACATTTGGCGAGCCACAGGCTTCCATCTCTACTGTAGGTTCTCCTTAGGTGAAGTAGGGAATCCACCAAATCTCAGCTTCAGTTCCCCATGCCCCTCCCCAGTCTGCAGACCAACTTTTATCAGGTTGTTGTGATGCAAGGATGCAAGCAAAGTGCTTAGAGCACTTGAAAGTGCTACCTAAATGCTAATTATTACTATAACATTTTGAAACATAGCTAGGAAGTTATGCAGCTTAGGTGCCTTTACAGTTATTTCTTTTCTTTTAAAAAAAATGTTGGGTGAAAAATTGTAGTTTTCTAGTTTGTTGCTATCCTCCTAACTTGATGAGGATCAGCTTCAAATCAGTTATAAACCTGAAGGTAGGCACATATGACAACTGTCTGTTTTTCTTTTTAGGGTTCATGTAATCACAGGAGTTACTTTGTTGTATGTATCTTTTCAGAAGGCAACAGGATTTCAGAATGAATCAGGTGAGTTTAAATGCAAGACTTTCTCAAAAATATAATTGCTCAGTTGTTAGCATACATATCTACACTTACTTTCTTCTGGTAAAAATAGTAATCCCAACTGAAATCCAAAATGTAAGTCTTCATTATTGCAATGCCAAACGTCCTGCTCTCTCCTTCTCTCTCCCTCTTTTTGGTTAAGTTGTGAAGTTCCATTATGTGAAAATTGATTTGTGTTCAGTTAACCAGATTGTAGAATAATTTCACTGGCCCCTTCTTCAAGAGCACTCTTCTCTAAGAAAGTTTTAGTTATTTTGCATGAACAATACTTATATTTAGGCCATTTTTAAAAATCAGAAACTTGAATTCACTCTTTCTCCCTCCTTCCTTCAATCTTAGCTCCATAATTAATATAATTTACCCCCCAAAAGAGAGAGATATTAAGCAAAGATCTTTGCATGCCTTCAACATGAAACCCTGGAACTGATTAAATGGTCCTCTAGCTACGTATTTTTGCATGTTTGAGAGTGTGGTCTTTTATGCTAGCCTTCTTCAGTCTGGTGCTCTCTTGTGTTGTTAGGTTCACAGGAAGACCCACACCTAAATATCTAAAATGCCCACTTTCTTTTGAGATGAGCTTATTAGTAAAAAGAGAGGGTGTCCTCGTATCACAACCAGTCCCTTTTACCCAGCCCCCAGGTCATTGGTCCTTCATAGTCTGGCCCATCTCCCCTCCAGGTTGCACTTTGGAGAAAGGGAAAATTCCAGTTGTGTCTGCACCCAAACTACAATCTTAATACCTATGGAGAATTTGGTGGTACTTTCCCTTAGAGAGAATTTTTGTCGCTGTTTTTATTTGCGTTGTATTTGTGCTAGTGTCATGTTGAATCTATGTGATGTTCCTATCCTTCTCACTGCCAATGGCATTTTGTGAACTTAAATTAATAAGAGTATCGTTAGCATCAGCATCATTATTAAATAAAATCATTGGAGGCTATATGTTGCACCATTTCCCTCCTGTGCCAGAGCATGCATCTACTTAAAAGCAAAGCCAGGGTGACGTGGGCTCTGAAAAGCTATTACCTTCCCACTTCCTGTCCCATTCCGTTGCATACAGATACTGCTGCTGTATTGTTGTTGAAAAGGAACAAGCCTGGGTGATAGGGCACAGCTAAAATGTTGTCACAGGATACTCAGTGTGGTAGGATTGCCACACTGGAATCCTCCTAGTAGCCATTCTGCTGCGATTTGGACTCTCTTCTCATAAGTTGTCCCCACCCCAGCCCTGTTATGTACTCCACTAGTGGTGGTACTGGTGCAACAAAAGTTGGCAGAAGGACATTGGCAGACTTCACATGTGGATATTGACATTGGCCTACAGTCGGTTCAGTCTTTATATACCTGTGTGACCTTGATTAAACATGTTTCCTTCTCCCCCATTGAATTGAAATGGGGGGTTGACTATGATAGTGGACAGATGATGTGGATGTATTTATTTATGTGGATATTACTGGTGTATGTTTATAACCTTTCTCTCCTGCCCTTCCTCCAATGAGGAAACAGCAACCCACTGCACGTTTTATCCTCATAGCACCTCTGCTTTGGAGCCAGTACTGGCAGCTCCCACAAGGCAGAACTGATTTACAGGGAAGGCCATAGCTTTGCAGGTGAAAGGTCCCTGGTTCAATTCCCAGCATCTCCTAAGTAGGCATGAAAAGAACCTCTGCCTGACATGGGGAACTGCTGCCAGTCAGTGTAGTGCCAGTGTAGTGATAAAGGGAACTGCTGATTTTGTCAACCTGGTGCCCTCCAGATGTTTTGGACTATAATAAGTTCCAGCCAGCATGGCTGCTGATCTGGTCCAAAACAATGATATCCAACAGTAGTCATGGCAAAGGCTCTATTGGATTTGAAATTGTTTTTATATGTGCAGTTGTTTTAACTGTTTTTAATAATGTAAGTTGTTACTGTATTTTGAAATTGCTTTGAGATGCTTCATAGGAAGAGATTCATAAATGAAATCATCACCAGCATCTGGGGTGCCCTGAATTTTTGAAGTCAATAATGAGCTAAACTGACCAATGGTGAGACTTCCAATGAAACTTTTTTTTGAAGAAAAAGGGAGGTGGCATCTGCCAGTAAGAGCTAGCACAAGCTGTAGAGGAGAACAATTAATAGAATTTTGGGGCTCTAATTACCAATGTGAAGAGACACTGGTGGTGCTGTGGTCTAAACCACTGAGCAAAGGGCTTGCTGATCCAAAGGTTGGCAGTTCGAATCCCAAGGACGGGGTGAGCTCCCATTGCTCAGTTCCAGCTCCTGCCCACCTAGCAGTTCAAAAGCATGTCAAAGTGCAAGTAGATAAATAGGTACCGCTCCGGTGGGAAGGTAAATGGCGTTTCCATGTGCTGCTTTGGTTTCGCCAGAAGCGGCTTAGTCATGCTGGCCACATGACCCAGAAAAACTGTCTGCGGACAAACGTCGGCTCCCTCGGTCAGTAAAGCAAGATGAGCGCCACAACCCCAGAGTCATTTGCGACTGGACTTAACTGTCAGGGGTCCTTTACCTTTTTTTTAATTATCAACATGATGCATGAGTTGACATCTCTGATTGAAGGTAAAATGTCAGCTGATTACTGGGGAAAGCATGTTAAGATGACATCTAATGACCTCACCATGTTAAAGTTTATTCCCCATATAGGGTGGTTCTTTTTAGTTGAAAAAGTCTCCTTCGTGGTCACCAATTGCTATATGGAAAGCTAAGAGTTTGAATTTGAAGTTAACATGTTGTAAAGCAGTTGGAAGGGTGCAATGCCTCTCAAATGACTGGCCATAAATCTCACCTGATAGGTCCTAGTCTGGTTATTTCAAATAAGCATGCAGCTCCTCACCTATGCAACTGTTGCATTTGTGTATAATATATACATACAACAGCCCTTCTGTCAGCAAGCACAAAATCAAGGGGAGAGTTTTAAACGTTGCAAAATACCAAACAATAAAAGCACTCACAAATTTCTCAAAATAAAAACCAACTAGGTCATGGCCTTACCTAAGGTGGGTCACAAGAGCAATGCTACATCATAGAAACATATGTTAACAATTGATAAATGGGTCCTGGAATGTTTGTTTGGGTTAAAGGTGGGTGCTGAGTCTGAAAAAGAAGACTGCTGAGCTCAGTGATTGTGCTGAAGTCCCCCAAGGTTGTTGTCTGGCTGTCAAAAGGACATCAGATTTGATATCAGGCAAACTTTCCTGGGGAGGGTGTTCCACTTGCATCAACAACTGAGAAGACTGTTCTTGAATTCAGAAGATGGGGTGTACTGAACAAAGGTCTTTGGATAACACATGTACCAACAGGGCAGGCTCATACGGTGGAATTAGGATTTCAAAGGTTAGAACTAGCACTTAAAATTACGCTCAGGACCAGCAGCCCACATACTTGTTGAAGAAATGCCAAGATAGCTGATCTCTGCTAGGCTGCTAACTAGTTTTCCTGAGCAGTCTTCAAAGGCAGGCCCACCTACTACATGTTTCAGCTGCACAATCTGGAGGTTTACCATGGCCAGGCTATCCTTGTCCAGGAGGTGTCACTGTTGGTGTGCCATTCTTAGCTGGAGGAAGCCACTTTCTTTCTCAGTGTAGTTAATGGTCGGGGTGATGGGGGTTGCAGTTCATTGATACCTAGAGAGCCAATGGTTACCGTTCCGGGCTCTAAGTAAATAAATATCTGCTTGCTGCAAATTTGAATAGCGGGTCTTTAGGCACAGATTTATGTAGATATACCTACTTGTAGTAAAGGGCATCTTGTTTCATACCCCTAGTATTCAGAGGATAGTTGTGTGTTTCATATGCTCCTCTCTCCCGCATGCCAGCATTACATAGATCTTTTTCAGGTGAGATAAATGATTAGAAAGAACTGTTGAAATTAAATAGGTCGGGTCTTGAGCACTGCTTGGGTGAGTGATCACTTGGAGTTGTAATTCAGCTTCTCTGAACTCTTGAGCAAAAGCCACAGGTGTAACATCCATTTCCACTTAGCTATTCTTTCTGTCAGTAAACCCTTTAGTTCTCTTCTAAGAAGGAATCAACATTTTAAAATAGTATGTTTTGTGCAGATTTTTGATTTGTGACTTGTGAACTCCATTAAAAATACCTGCTTTTGCATACATCTCTGTGTGTAGGATAAGGAATGTGTTTGCCAGCCAGATGTTCTTAGACTCTGACCTCCATGAGCGGGGTTCGAAATTAGCAGGGCACCAGGCGCATTTTGCACCTAAAGATTCTCCATTTGCGAGCACCTCAACGAGTCTGGGTGCCATTTTTTGCACCTGGATGACACTCAAGGATTACTGAAATGTATGTGCTTTGAAGCCTCAAAGTATATGTTTAGGATAGGCAATATATCAAGGAGTTCAACAATTAAGAGTAGAGTGTTTTGAAAACTGACGTTGGTACCAATATTTTGATTGTAAACACCATATTAAACATGCATCAACAATTTCTGCTAAAAATGTGCTTTTAACAATGTGTCACTTATGTGGATTGCATATTTATTCATGCTTATCAAAATAATAAAAAGTGTTGCCGACCCCCCCAGCCCAGGTGGCAACAAGACATTCTGTTTTGGTGCCCTCAACCCAGGTCCCAGAAGCCATTTGGCTCCTAGCTTTTCTACCCCAGTTTCTAACACTGCCCATGAGCCTTATCTAGCCAGGGATGGCCAGGGATGATGAAAGTTTTAGTCCAAGCACATCTGGAGAGCCCCAGATTGCCTACCTCTGCTCTTTGGCTCCACTGAACCCACATTTTGTAAACTGAATGTAGGCTGTTGCTGAGAACGATTCTGGCAGATTTTTTTTTTTAAAAAAAAAATCTTCATGCTTATCCAAATGAGCAGGGTCCCACAAATACTGGATTACTAGCCAGCCTGTCTTTGTGCTTTGTGGAGGAAACATTTCAAGGTGTGATGAAAAAGATCCAAACTTTGCTGCTTAGAACAGTCTTAAGATGGAGAGCAGGAGGGGTCAATGCACACTTATAGTACAATCCTTGTATATTTGCTCAGATGGCTTCCTCTGTGTACCATAAGGGCTTATACCTTGATGAATGTACAAAGGATTGAAATCCAGTCATGTTAGACTGAGCCAGATGCAAGCACGTTTCAAGCAGTACTATGGGTTACTAGGACAAGAGAAAGGTGGATGTCTTTGCCTTGAAAACTAAACACCAGTGGTAACTTGCATCTGCCTCTACCACTGCTCAGAACACATGGGACTCTTTGCAGGGTAGAGGGTGGGGTGAGGAACAATTATTTTGCTTTACTTTGCTTCATAAGAAATTTCCAGAATGAAGAATGTTGATGCGCTGAAGGCATTGGGACACTGATAGAATTGCTGGAGCCCTGGTATGACTCCTGATGACCCCTTCCAGTAACAGCTGCATCGGTCTGTTCTATACAGTCATACCTCGGGTTACAGATGCTTCAGGTTGCGCGTTTTTGGGTTACAGACATGCCAAAAACCGAAAGTACCGGAACGGGTTACTTCCGGGTTTCAGCACTCGTGCATGTGCAGAAGCGCCGAATCGCGACCCGCACGTGTGCAGACGCGGCGCTGCAGGTTGCGAACGCTGCAAGTTGCGAACGTGCCTTCTGCACGGATCACGTTCGCAACCCGAGCATCCACTGTATTAGCTACTGCCACAGAAGAGTCATCAAGGCCTCTTGTAGGCATAACAGTAATGTTGCCACAATGCCAAGAGCTGTCATTCTCCTCTCGGAGAGGGAGAATACCTTCGTGGCAGAGCATGTGTTTTGCATGCAGAAGGTCCCCGGGTTCAATGTCTGTCATCATCAGTCTAAAGGATCAGGTAGCAGGTGATGGGGAAGACTTTCTACCTGAGACCCTGGAGAGATACAGCCAGTCACAGTGGAAAGCACTGCACTGGGTATAAGGCAGTATCTGAAGTATTAGTTGTTAAACTTATGGCATACTTGGTCTTTCTTTCTTTCTTTCTTTCTTTCTTTCTTTCTTTCTTTCTTTCTTTCTTTCATCTCTGTATTTTATAGCTATTTCTTGCTTACTGAAGTGAATTTCAGCACTTGCTTCTACATAGGATGCAAATGCACCCCCCACCCTCAAGTGTAGTAGTCCTTGTGGGATTTCTAACATACACCATGCTTGGAAGTGGTATTAAGAGACAAACTGATATTTACAGCTTAATCCTTTCCAAGCAACACCGAAGCAAATGGGTTTTGCATATATGGTCCTCCACAGTAAAGTTTGATCTGTTATTTATAAGGATTAATGTGATTTTATTAACCACAGTAAGGCTTGTTTTACTTAAACTATGAAGCCCCGGGTTCATGCATTCCACCCCCCTTCTCCGTCACTTCTCTGAGTTAGATAATTTCACTTCTGGACTAGATGAACCACAGCTGCTTATGTGCAAGCCCCAGAAACTGCTTAATCTTATTTGTGGTTTGTCTGAAACAAGTCTGCTTCAAACAGTTTTATTTAATCAAACCATAGTTAGTATTAAGTGCAGTTTAGGGTTCAGATGTTACGCTCTTCTGTGTTTAAATGGAATGAATGCTCATTTCTCACAACTGTATTGGAAGACTTTGAGGAGAGTACATAACCCTCGGACTTACTGAAACTAGCTTTCATCACACTAAACTATTGTTTAGTGCAGGGTTCACCAGGCTTTTGGGGCCAGTGGGCACATCAGGAATATTGAGAATGTTGTGGGCAAAACGGCTGTCAAGGGGACATGGCCTATCACAAAGTAGCTGCCATGGGGACATGTCTTAACACAAAATAGATATTTGCTGAGATATTTAATGGATGCGCATACTGTGATGTTCACACACAGCCTATATCTTTGCTTTATTTTACTATACCTTGGTCTGTTGCTTCTGTAATAACTAGAGTAGAAGCTAAGTGAAGCATATATCTTTGACTGAAAGGAGGGTAGCTATATTTGCTATTAAAATAAGTGCTCCAAAAGTAATTTCCTTCACATACCTGTGCCTAGCCTTGTAATCCCTTTTGAATAGCAGTGCTTCAGAGGAATAAGAAAAAGAATTATTCATTGGCAGTGACGCTGAGCTTTAGATATACATGCTGGGTGCACGGATAATATCTGCTTAATTTGGTGGGGCATATCAGTACACAATTGGCTCCCAAAGTCAAGAGCCATCCCACAATACTTGGGGGCAATGGGGGAAGAATATATTCAAATACAGGTAGAGATGCTTAGGCCAGGTGTCTGTAGTAGGTGCGGATGTAGACCATCGTAATCTGCTTTGCAGACTCCCTATAAGGAATGGCAATAAGAGCTATACAACAAGCAGAACCATATTGGAGACATCCCACCCTTCTTGTTTGTTCTTGCATATTGTGTGTCTGAAAATGAAAGCTGCATTTCTGTTTAGTATGTCTAGTAGCTAGCGATAGCCCTACCCTCTCTAAGTTTAAAAAGTCACGTATCCTGCTGGCCGTCACAGCATCTGGTGGATTACTGAGTAGATTATGCATTGGATGAAGGATTTGCAGTGTTTCTCTTGATATCATCATTTTCAAATGTGCTTGGTAAACTGGTGTTTATGTGAAGTTGAAATGCCAGCTATTGCAACACAGCTTTGTTTATGGATTCTTGTGTTGTGCTGCCAATTGTAACGCAGGTGGGTTGTCAGATTCTGCCATGTGTTTACCGTTGGGCTGTCCCCTTCCTATTTTTGTTTTGTTTTGTTTTCTTCATAGAACTCAACAGAGCCTTCAGTATCAGTTGAGACTTTGGCCGACGTACCTGAGCACGTGCTTAAAGGACTTCCTGAGGAAGTGAGACTTCTCCCATCTGCTGTTGACAAGACACGGCTTGGTAAGTAAATCTATAAACAAACTGCGGGCAGAGAGGCTGCTTGAACTGAAGAATGTTTAACCTGGGCAGTGTGGGGTGGAATCCTTCTCATGATTTGCTACGACAGGGTGACTACATGATGCACCCTCAGCCCATGGTTTGAAATGTGGTATCCAATTTAGTGTCATATGTTGTCTCCTGCACTCTAAAGTCAACAGCACTACCTGGTTTGAGGTGAACTTAGATCAGCAGCACTACTGGCAAATGGCAGCCCAAAGCCGAATGTTTTGTTTTGAGGTTTGGACAAAGACTTTCCAAGTTATTAAGCCCAGTTGGTGTACGGACATTACTTACACCTCTAAAACCCTGATACTTATCCTTGGCAACCAAACAGTTTGCTGTCCTTGGGGTGGTGAGTTGAGGTGTAGAAGAGGCGTCCCTGAATGAGTAGACTTTACACATATTGCTATGGTTGAATTGCCCCCATGGAGACATTAGCAAGCTGCCCACAAAGAGATACATTTGGGTCCCATGAGAGCAGGTTTTGTCTCTTAAGGTCATCCAGGAAACGTGGGTGTATTCAGGAATGTTTCCCAGGGATGGAGGAGATGTAAAGTAGAAGACCGAAAGGTGGGGCGGGCTGGTTTCTTCCCCTCACCCCCAAAAAGAAGAAGCGTGCCTGTCCATTTTGCCTTATATCTCAGGTTCTACCAACCTTTCATTTAAAAGTGAATGCTGAAGATGACCCCTTCAGAACCTTGATCCAGGTCGCTTCTCCCAGCAGATTGTACCTATTTTTACTGCCCTGCTCCCAGTTCCCAATCCTAGAATATGTAGCCATCAGCATCCTGGCATTTTACTGCTTTTTCTGTTTCATGTGTTTTGCTGTTAGTTGCATGCCATTTTGTGATATGCTTGCTTCCCCTCCCCTCTTTTTAGCTTCTCTGCTGTTCCCCCCTTTATTTAGCCAGGCAAAGTTACAGTGTACTTATGGAATTGCTTTGTTGTTGTTACATGGTGTTGCAAGGTTTTGAAGTATGCAATACCACCAAAGAGTCTGATTGTGGTTCCTCATTTGATCTTCAGGTGTCTGGGCAACAAAGCCAATTTTCAGAGGCAGAAAGTTTGGTCCGTTTGCTGGTGACAAGAAGAAACGATCTCAGGTTAAAAGCAATGTGTACATGTGGGAGGTAAGCAGTGACGGATGAGCAATTCCTTTTTTATATCTAATGATTTGAAAGTTCTATAATCCCTTTTTTAAAAAAGTAGCTCATGGTGGCTAATGGCATCACTATCAAACAATAAAGTATATAAAATAAGATATCAAACAATAAGCATATAAACTGTAGATAGTTTTTCTCTTGGTTTTAAGGATCACCAAAGACAAATCAGAAATGTAATTAAAATTAAAATGTAGCTTAACTCTCTTGCTATGGTAGCTGGCATTGTTAGAGCAAGCCATGGTTTGCATGCTTTTTAGTTTCTGAGAAGTAGGGGTAAGAGACTACTAAGAGGGATGCAATAAATGCTTATAAAATCATGACAGATGTATAGAGCAAGTGTCAGAAATCTCAATCCTGCCTGGGGGCCAAGTGTAACCCTTGGGCTTCCCTGTTTGCCCCTGGAAGACTCCTCAGGCCATTCCTTGCTGGTCCTGCTGAAATGTGCCCTTGAGCTGTAATAATGCCTCTTGTTTGCAGGCAAGGAAGGCAAAGATTCTCTTGTAAATTTTCAATAAATATTGTGCAGAACTGTGTCTGCAAAAGTTGTCCTTATTGCTTATTCAGCTTCACTATGCATCCAGCCGTAATCTAATGCAGATGCAGTAAAGATAGATTCCAAAGTAAATGATCTTGTTGCTGCACATCCCTTTCTCCTCCACCACCAGTGAGTAGCAAAAAATAGGTCTAAACCCCAGACTTCCCACTCCAGAGAGCAACTTCCTGTCAGCACAGCCATGTGAGTAGGTAGTCTTCAGTCTTCCAGGGTGCTCCATATAGACCCAGTCATATAAAACACCCACATTTTGAAACTGAGACAATGGGTGCATGCTCTCGTGATTAATGAGTACTTTTGTTTCTTTCATCTTCTCTGTCTCCATGCACACATATGTTCAACCTCACAAGGTCTATTACCCAAACTTGGGATGGATGTGTGTTGATGCCACAGATCCAGAGAAGGGGAATTGGCTGCGCTATGTGAACTGGGCTCGCTCAGGAAAGGAGCAGAACCTATTTCCTTTGGAGATCAACAGAACCATCTACTACAAAACCTTAAAGGTAGCAGTGCCTCTGCTTATATCAGTTGCCTTTGTACAAATTTCAATACCCTGCCTTCCCATTGCTGCTGTGCAAAAGTGCAACCTGCTACTACAGGAGATGCAACATAGCTTTGTGGTGGAGTACCTGATTGGTAGCCAGAAGCTCTCAAGTTCAGTTCATGGCATCTTCCACTTTAAAAGTTCTCTGGTAAAAAGCATAGCCTTAGCTCTTTGGGGTGGGGAGCTGTGCTAGGCTAGATGGGCCAGAAGTATGACTTTAAAAAAGCTGTTCATCTCTTTCTCAGGGACTTTGGGGGTCTTCTATACATCTCTTTGCAAGAGACTGTAGTTCAGTGGTAAGATTGCTTGTTTTGCATATATGTTTTTTTAAAGTTGTGGTCCATCCTTATTGTTTCAGATGCATTTGAAAGGGTGGGGTATAGGTTTTCCAAATAAACTGAATAAGGGCCATGTTAGAAATAGATTGGTGGCTACAGTTAAATGTTCCATTTGAGGGATATGTGCAATTGTGATGTTTTATGACATAGGGTTGTATCCAGTGGTTAGTCCTACTCAGATTAAACCCATTAAAATTAATGGGCACAAGTAACTTAAGTCTATTGGTTTCAGTGGGTCTGTTCTTAGTGGGATACAGCTCATAAATCCCTAGTTGGCTGCTTGACCCATCGTTTTGCTTCCTGACATGCAGTCCTTGAGCCTTCTGGGGGGATCCCTAACAGTCCTCCTTTCTACTGCCAGGATCTCCATTCTTCTGTATGTAAGGGGGGAAAGACCCTGTGGCCTTTTCTGACACTGCTCTGACATGCTAGCCATCTTGAAGGCATGCTTTCCCCCCTTTAATGAAGTGTTGCTCCAATAAAATAGCTGTGTATTCTTGTTTCCTCTTCCACTCCTCTTTCCTTTAGGTGCCCTATCTTTTCTTCTGGTTTGTAAGTCATAAGCCAAGAATTGTCTCTTTTTAAAAAATAAATGGTATAAAGGTAAAGGACCCCTGACAGTTAAGACCAGTCGCGAACGACTCGGGGTTGCGGTGCTCATCTCACTTTATTGGCCGAGGGAGCTAATGTTCGCAGTTTTTCTGGGTCGTGTGGCCAGCATGACTAAGCCGCTTCTGGTGAAACCAGAGCACCGTACGGAAACGCCATTTACCTTCCCGTCGGAGTGGTACCCATTTATCTACTTGCACTTTGACGTGATTTTGAACTGCTAGGTTGGCAGGAGCAGGGACCGAGCAACGGGAGCTCACCCCGTTGCGGGGATTCGAACCGCCAACCTTATGATCGGCAAGCCCTAGGCTCAGTGGTTTAGACCACAGCGCCACCCGCATCCCTTTAAAAAAAATATGGTATAGTTCCTAGTAAACAGTAAAGGACTCCTGGACGGTTAAATCCAGTCAAACTTGACTATGGGGTGCGGCGCTCACTTCAGGCCAAGGGATCTGGCATTTGTCCACAGACAGTTTTCCGGGTCATGCGGCTAGCATGACTAAACCTCTTCTGGCTCAACGGGACACCCTGACAGTGCCTTGGTTATGTTCCGTTGGTCACAGGTCATTTGCCAGAAAACCTTTTCTCCATTGTTTCCAATAAACCTTACTGTATGTTTGACACTTGGCCATGAAACATTTGCTCTTTATGTATATTGCTGTTGATGCAGGGTGGGGGTGGAATTGGTGCATGCTTTTCGAGACAACACTTATCCAAGTTACAGATAAATTCTTGAGGTTGCAAAACTGTTACACCGATCATAGCTTTTCAAGGTGCATTAACAAGAAAACATTGTTACAAGAAAACAAGAAAACTACCAGTGACATCCTTCTTGGTTATTTTTGTAATCACGTTCAGAAACAAACAGTTTAATGTTAATAATATTAGCCAAAACACCAGATATTATGAGAAGAAGGTTACAAATGTTGCATTGGTGACTACAGAATTACCTGATACTGTTTCTGCTTCTGTGTTGTTTTATTTGGCTCATTTTGCTGTTGATATGTGATGGTGGTGTTTAATGTTGCTGTTTATCATAGTTGACTTTTAAAAATATTATAAGGTACCTTGGATATTTTTAATTCTATGTCACTGCACACTTGTGTAGATAATAGCATTACTTGTAGAGTGAATTTTCCTTTCTCCGTCAGTTCTAAATTTATACTAACCTTCTGCTATAGTCAAAATCTGAACAAAACTTACCTATGTGTGTCAAATGGTAGACTTCTGTGATCTAATCAAATTGTTAATCAAGGATAATTAGCCAAACCCATTTTAATGCTAATATGTTTTCCCCAGTAGAGTTGTGTATCTTCAGCCTTTTATGTTTTGCTATCTTGCCTATGTAATTAGAATGAGGTTTTTATTAATCCTTGAATATGTAACCTCATCACATTTTCAGAGCACCTAGATCCAGGAATTATTAGGAAGCTGTAACAAAATTAAATTATTTCCACTACCTGTTTATTCTTGGAGGGGAGGAGACTTATGGCACTCAGCCTTTTGAGTGTCAGCTGTCAGTTTTTTCAACAGCATGTGATTTGAGATTCTTTATATAGGTGGAAAGCCACCGCTAACTTTCCAAGGAAGCAGTGCCAGGAACAACGTGATACCAGCTGCTGAATACCATTGAGAGCACCTGGTAGCATGGCTCTGTTAATTGTGCTAAAAATCTGATTTTTTAAAAAAATATATTGGGTGAACCTCTTTGAGAATCATAACGGTTGAAAAGTGTTCTGAAAATATGGTAAATTTGTTGTTGTTTTTTAGAATTGTGTTTTGATCCAATAAAAGGATTAGTTTTGATCCAATATAAGACGAGCCCTGCTGGATTAGACCAAAGATCCGTGTAGTCCAGCCTCCTGTTCTCACTGTGGCCCACCAGATGCCTGTGGGAAACCCACAAGCAGGACACAAGCACAAGAGTTTTCTCCCTTCCTGTGATTTCCAGCAACTGGTATCCTTCTCCCTCTTTTTCTCCCTGCATATCCTAGAATTCCTCCTGGATCGCTTTTACAAAACTGGTTCTTGGTATGAGCTTTCGTGTGCATGCACACTTCTTCAGATACACACGTGTATCTGAAGAAGTGTGCATGCACACGAAAGCTCATACCAACAACTAACTTAGTTGGTCTTTAAGGTGCTACTGGAAGGAATTTTTTTATTTTGACTACGGCAGACCAACACGGCTACCTATCTGTAAACAAAACTGGTGTTAGGTTGGCTACATTCCAGTCCACAGGTATGGATATTGATCTAAGGGAAAAGTTGCATATTTTTCCCAGAAGTTCAGCAACTTTACATTTGAGTGTTTTGAAAACTCTCTGGTGGATGCTGCCTTGGGCCCAGTGATTCATCTTGCACTTAGGCTGAAATCCTATGTGTTCGTTCCCAGGATTAAGACCCATTGAAGACAATGTGATTTACGTCTTAGTAAACATGCTTAGCATTGCACTGTTTAAAATATTTTAGCTACCTTTTTACAGCTATATTGTTGCAAAACGACATAGAGACAAAGGTATAGTGGGGAAAATAATCGCATCCGAACAACTGTGTGCAAATTCATATGAGAAGCTCCTCTGGACTAGCTATTCATGCTATCGGTTAAAAGCAGCCTTGACTTCTATTACAGTATCTATGGAAGATGGGTAGCATCATAATATGTCAGCATGACCCAGAATGTTTGTGTACGTGCCTGGTCATGAACTTACTCAGGAGACTTTGGGCAATGTTGTTAACTTTCAATAAAGAACAGTATGATAGTGAATGTAAAACAGTTGATACTCTTATCAGGTCAGAGTGTTTTCTGTCCTGCAGTTCTCTTACATAAGCTAAAACTGGTGGGGAGAGTATCGTTTCATTCTTGTACTGCTTGCGGTTTTCTGATGGGCATCTTGTTGGTCACTGAGAACAGGAAGCTGGAGTAAATGGGCACCCTTCAGTCTGAACCAGCAGAACTCTTACTATGCTTGTAAAAGTATGTATTCCTTGTTCCATAGTCTCCTGCACCTGGTTTCAGAGTGGGGGCTGCAGAAATCAAAAGTTCAGTGCTCAAGTTTTTTATATATATTTTAAAAGTCACAGAGCTTTCAGTTTTTATATATGATGGGTTGTGCCAACTAGGTTTTCCTCAGAGTAGATGCATTGAAATCAGTAGCCAGTACCATTCATTTCAGTGAATCTATTCTGAGTAGTACTAACATCCAATACAACCCAATATATACAATTTCCATACAGTGGTACCTCGGGTTACAGACACTTCAGGTTACAGATGCTTCAGGTTACAGACTCCGCTAACCCAGAAATAGTAGCTCGGGTTAAGAACTTTGCTTCAGAATGAGAACAGAAATTGTGTGGCGGCAACGGAAGGCCCCATTAGCTAAAGTGGTGCTTCAGGTTAAGAACAGTTTCAGGTTAAGAACAGACCTCCAGAACGAATTAAGTTCTTAACCCGAGATACCACTGTACAGGGTAAGGAATCAGAGGTAAATGTACTTGGGTATTACATCACATCATAACTGGCTGGAAAAGGTTCATGTATCTGTAGGAGGGAAATTACAACATGTTAACTTATATGTTAAGAGGCGCTTTAGTAGGAGCTTTCCTACACTTTCATGAGGTTGGGCTGAGTGATCTTTTGTGATCCCTTGCATTCTTTGATTCTGCAATCTACTTTTATATCCCCACCTGAATGTTTATTAAAAGGCTGGCGGATATGAATAAAATGCATGTTATTATCAGTGTATAATAATATTATCAGTACAGTCAGTTAACAGGTCTCAAAAGCGAAGACAGACAAGGTAGTCAGTAAAACTGATACGGCAGTCTTAATTTGCTTGACTACAGGGAACTGTAGTCTCAAAGTTTTGGAGGACACCAAGTTGTTAAAGGCTGATTTAGGTCTGGTAAGCTAGATACACAAATGTTCTGACAGCTACCTCCAATTGCAGGCGGGGGGGGGGGAATCTTGGGCTTCAAGGCCTACTTGCTGGGTGACCTTGGCCCTGTTACTATGTCTCAGCCTAATTTACTGCAAATAATTGTTGTGAGGCTAATCCAAGCAGGGGGAAGAAGCCAAATAAAGGCCTTGCAAAACAGCTTTTATACCCCTCTGTAAAAGCTGGTCTTTGCGATCTGTGAGTGGGTGTGTGTCTATTTTCTGCCCTGCCAGTAGCATGAGAGAGAGAGCCTCGTTCCTTTGCATTCTTTGGCGTTTGGCCTGCTGGGTTGATCTATTTTACTGAACTGACCCTGTGTTTAATTGGGTACTTTTATCTGCTGGGCTTTTTCCTGCACTGTATATTTTGATCTTCTTATGTTGCTGTGGCAGGGAGGGTGCTGTTGTAGAAGGGAAATAAATATCTCTAATACATGAATGAAGTCTTAAGAGGTTGGGGGGGGTGAACTTGATGTGTAAAGAGATGCCAAGGTCATAGATAATTGTTGGGACTCTTGTTTATGAATCCACCTGAAATTTAAGATCAAAGTCAGAGGGAGGGAGGGACATTTTAGTGGTGGTGTCCCATTAGAGGAACGTCCTTTCCCCAATAGATGAGGGGAGTTATTCTGTTTCTTAAGAGAAGACCATTCTGTTGCTGAAGTTTTTAGAATTGTCATCATATTTGTTTTAAATCCCTTCTATGTGTGTTGATCATTACACTTGAGCTGCTTGCTTGTAACAGTAGAAAATATGGGAGGTCACTTGCGAACATCCTAGAGATGCTTAAAATGTAATGTGAAAGATTCTGTTTCCTTTCAAATGCATTGTTCATTTTTCCTCCTCACCTTTTTGAGAAGAACATGTTGAAATGAGCCGATGCCATTTGGAGAGGTGTGGATTTTCTTGTGCTTTTTTTTTTGCTTGCTTCTCTCCCAGTCTGCCATAAAGCAAGCTGGAGTTTCAGTGCAATGTGCAAGTCATGCTAATGCGCTGGATAAATGCAATCCTCCTTCCAGCAGAGGGGTGTGGTGCAACTGGCTCACTCTCTTTCTTTCTCCCTCTCTCTCCTCTCTTCTGTTCCTTCCCTTGTGACGCTGTGCTTGCACAAGCCACCAAGGGTTAAAGAGTCCTTCCTGTTTGGCCAGGCAGGCAGTTAGGAAATCTGTTCTTAGTGCAGAGTACAGCTGTTTGTGATCCGCACAGCAAGCAAGCTCCACGCCCTCTGGCCCTGAGCCTGCTTCTCTCTCTGTCTGTCTCTCTCTCTCCCCCCCCTTCTTTTTTTTTTTATTAACAACCTTCCTCTTGATTGGTGTCCTGCTTGTCTCTTCTTATTCCTCCAGCCAATTGAGGCAGGCGAGGAGCTCCTGGTGTGGTACAATGGGGAAGACAACCCAGAGATAGCAGCTGCTATCGAAGAGGAGAGAGCCAGCAATCGCAGCAAGAGGAACTCTCCGAAAACCAAGAAAGGTAAGAAGTTTTGCCTCCCTCTCTCTCCCATCTCTCCCGTTCTCTCCATGAAGGAAAAATCCAAGGTGGGGTGCGTGGCATGGAGTGGCATGAAAAAAGGCAAACTTTTTTCTTCTTCTCTTCCTTCCTTACCCCCCCTCCCCCAGTTCCTGCTTGTAGGATTAAGAAACGCTCCTAATACTTTCTCACTGAAGGGAGTGTCATACCAGCAAGTATTTCTGTGTGACCTTCCCCCCCCCCACCCCAAGCTCTGGTGCTTGCCTCCTCTATTTAAACAGCTTCCAGTTAAAGTTGTGTGTGTGTGTGTGTGTGTGTGTGTGTGTGTATTCTCTGCCCTCTACCCCCCTTTCATTCGATCAAAGAGTAGAATGGTCACATCAATTTCCTTTGGGGGGGGGGATTTGACAGTTCTTTTTCCGCTGTGTCGGTCCTTTTCAAACCAGACGTTAGTTAAAACTTGAAGGAGAAAAATAACCTGCTGGCAAGTTGAGTTTTTAAGGTTTTCATGTTTTTGCTTTATCAGGCGTGTTGGGAGAACAATGTGGTTCTCTTTTTTTAACACTGTGGAAGTCTTTTTAGTTGCCTTTGTTGTTTATTGCACTTTGTGTCAGCAGATGGATGCCGCAAATGATTTAAAAAGATTTAAAAAGCACTGCATTTTTTAAAAAAAAAATTAAGTCTGCAAACATTTTATAGTGTTAACTGTCATGAGTTTAGGTAGCAAATGACATTTTGGTGCATGGAGAATTTCAAGTATTGAAATCAGACAGGTTGCATTTAGGGTTTTATTTCAGAGTAGTGTTGAAATTTGGGCGATGACTCATCAAGACATGGCATTTGCATTTATTCCTTCATTATGGCTTTACTGTTTGCAGCACTGCACTAAAGAAAACTAGGCCTGTAGTTTGTGCTTTTTAATTTTAAATTTCTTATTGCGGGTGGGGCTGCTTTTGAAATTAATGGGAAGGAAAAGATCAGTCTATATTCAGAGAGGGAAACGAAAAACAAGGCCTCCATGTGTACATATTAAGGGCATGTTTCAATTTGTAATGAATCAAACAAGTTATTATGATAGAAATAATAACAAGACAGGTGAGAAGGAAGAAACTCATTTGTTTGTGGGATTGTAAACAAATAAAATATTTCAGCATCATTGTGAATGAAAAATACATTGTTGGTGTTTTTTTTAAAAAAATAAATAAATGTGGTTTTAGATAGTGGCTAAAATATAGGTTTTCCTATTGTATCGCCAAACTTCTGTGATAAGATGTAGGTGCCTTTGAGTTATAACTTCTGCACATATCTGACAATGATGGAAGAAACAGAATATTTCTTAATATACTGTCCAGAGTAATTGGGGTTGTATCAAATTAAGTTTTACGTAGAGTAGACCTATTGAAATTAATGAACCTAAGATAGTCATGTCCATTAGCTTAAGAGGGTATGACTCTGAGAAGGACTAACATAATGTTTAATTTATTTATTTTTACCCCAGAAAATGTGCTTCTAGGCTTTATATATGTATCCAGTCCTAACAAGAAAGCTGCTGCTGCTTTTAATATTAATAGTAATTAGTATTAGTAGTATTAGTAGTAGATCTACATTCCAGGAGTGGTAATGTTACAGAGTGAGTTGGTGCCTTTATCTACTTCACACTAGTTTGGGGGGAAGGGCAGGGTGAAGCCAGCCCACTTGGCCACGGATTCATAGAAGGATCAAGGATCAGATGTTCATAGAAAGATCAAGGAGTCCAGATGTTCTGGACTCCAGCTCCCATTATCCCTTGTCATTAGCCATGTTGTCCAGGTCTGATAGGAGTTGGAGTCTACAATATCCTCAGTCTAAGAACAAAAACTGAGGCTGTCATCTCACGTTCACTAACTTTGAAACAATCCCATTGGTCAGGTGAGCAAATCCCATGCTGGGAATGGCACCAGCCTTATTAGTTGTGAAGTTGCTGGAGCTAATCCAAAGGAAACAACATAAGAAAAGCCCTGCTTGGATCAGGCAAGAGGTCCAGCATCCTGTTTTCCCAGTAGCCAGTCAGGTGCCTAAATGGGAAACCCGCAAGCAGGGCCTGAGTTCAACAGCCCACTCTACACTTGATAGTCGCAACAGCCGGTATTGAGAGGCATAATGCCTCCAACAGGGAAGGTAGAATATAGTCGTCGTGGCTAGTAGCCATTGATAGCCTCGTTCTCCAAAGCTTACATAGCTACTGCATAAGACTGTTCCAGGAGATGGGAAGTGCCAAATGGTCAGGTTCTCTCAACTGATAAAGGAGGGCCTTGCTGTTTGCACTTTGCCCTCTGCCCATGCAACCCAGTGGAAGGGGTCATTTTGTGGGGAAGGAGGTGCCAAATGGCAATTAGTCCCAGCTGAGTTGATTCAGCCAGCTTGAATGTCAAAAACTTGAGGGCTGCAATGCTTGGGATCAGAAGTTCAAAACAGTCCCCACTGAGTCCCCTGCTACTGCAGTGCTACAGCTTATGCTTCCAGTACTTGTTCTACTCAGAGTAGACCCATTGAAATAACTAGATGTGACTATGGAGGCAGAGTGTAGCCGTCATGACTGGCAGCCATCTATAGCCTTGCTCTCCATAAATTTGTCTAATCTTTCAAAGCCATCGTAAGTTGATAGCCATCACAAGTTCCATAGTTTGCTATGCATGAAGAATTGCTTCTTTTCTGCCCCAAATCTTCCAATGTTCAGCTTCAATGGATGGCCATAGGTTATGAGAGCGGGAGCAAAACATTTTGCTATCCACTTTCTTATGCAATCCATAATTTTATAATCATCTGTTATGTCACCTCTTACTCTCATTTTCTCTAAATTAAAAAGTCCCAGACACTGCAAACTTTCTTAGAAGTGTGTGTTGGGGGAAGAATCTGGGAATAATTATTCATTATGGGGGGGTCCCTTTTGCCACCCCCAACCCTTGCAGACACATCAACATACTGGGGAAGAGTCGGGTAACTTTCCTCTCTACTTTTATTTTGTCTTTACAAAACTGCCGTGTTTTGTCATTTGTTGTTGTTCTGGTTTTTTAAAAAATAATGCTTTTGAAAACTAGGAATGGCTGCATGTGCAGAATCAATTTGGTTGCTGTTTTGAAGCCTGGGTCTCCAACTGGAATTGAACTGTATTGGGAGCAAAGGAATGACCATATCTGAGTGAATCCACTTAACCTTGGAAAATACATCTGCAGTTTGTTTCCCCATTCTTTCCCAGAGTAACTAAATTAGAAGCAACTCCCTCAGAAGCTGCTCTGTGTCTCTCTGTCCTGTGTATAATTTCTGTTGCTGATGCAGCTATTAGGAAGTTGGGAAGCTGCCTTGTGCCGAGTCAGACCATCGGTCTATGTGGTTCAGTATTAACTACACCGGCTTGCAGCGGCTCTTTGGGATTTCACACAGCAGCTCTTTGAGATTTCTTTTCCAGCTCTATCTAGAGATGCCTGGGATTTGACCTGGGACCTCCTGACTGGAAATTAGATGCTCTACCACACAGCTATGGTTCTTCTCCTAAAAGCAAAGCAAGACTGGTATTGTCTACACTGACTGGCAGCAGCTCTCCAGGGTTTCAGGCAGGGCATGTAACCTGGGAGCTTCAGCATGCAAAGCAAGAGGAATGGTCCTTTCCCAAATTTGCAAGCTGTTTCTCTTTTTAAATTCAAGGTCGACACTTAAGCATACCTGGGCTCCTTTGGGAGGAAGGGCAGGATATGAAATAAAATAAAATCCCCGTGAGAAGAGCCCTGCTGGATCAGGCATCCTGCTCTCACACTTTCTAACCGGTTGGCCATGGGAAGCCTGTAAGTAGGTCCTAAATGCAGCAGCGGTCCCTCCATTTGTGATTCCCAGCAACTGGTATTTAGAGACATAGCACTTCCAACAGAGGAGGGAGAAAATAGTCAGTCTAATGAGACAGATAAAATTGACACGTATTTTAATCTGTGATTTTAGTTTATAATGTATATTTGTAACTGTTGGCTTTGTTCATTTATTTATTTTTAAAACTGGTATAGTGATATATAGATATAACCTTTTGTAAACATTAAAAGTTCTATTTACAACTACAAATTTTGTTAAATAAATAAAATATTGCCTAGTAGTCATTCTACTTCTACAGAGGCAGTGATAGCCACCAACTGGGATGGATTTAAAAGAAGATTGGATGAATTTGTGGAGGAGTTACCAGTGGCTACTAGCTATGATGGCTCTGCTCTGCCTTCCCAGTTGGAGGATGTATCACTTCTGAATACGAGTTATTGAAACGCCAGGAGTGGGAGGGTTGCTCTCGTGCTTGAGTTGTGCTTGCAGGCTTCCCATAGGGCTTTGGATGGCCACTGTGAGAATAGGACGCCAGCTTGGATGGGCCATTGGCCTGATCCAGCAGGCCTGTCTTACTTTCTTACACTGAATGTAATACAGAGTACAGGGGCACCTTCTGGTGAAAATTTCCATGCCCTTGAATGTATACATAGCAATAAACTTCTGCCCATTGCTACAGATAATAATAATACATGTGCATAAAAATCCTAAGTAGTTGCCTCATGTGTGAAGCATGGTGCAAGTGTTATCTCAGACATCCAATACACACACAGCAGCAGATGCTTGTTTTTACATACAGTGAGCATCTCTGTTTATTATATAATGGTGATGGTGATGGTGATGATGGTGTATTATTTATACCCCGCCCATCCGGCTGTGTTACCCTAGCTCAGGGGTAGGCAACCTAAGTTCCGCGGGCCAAATGTGGCCCAATTGCTGACCCCTGCCCTAGCCACTCTGGGCTGCTCCCAACAGGATATTAAAAACACAATAAAACATCAAACGTTAAAATCTTCCCTAAACAGGGCTGCCTTCAGATGTCTTCTAAAAGTCAGATAGTTGTTTATTTCCTTGACATCTGATGGGAGGGCGCCACTACCAAGAAGGCCCTCTGCAATTGTATGCAGTGGTCTTGTGTGTTAATGTTAGAAACCTTTGGGCCATACACACTTTCCCAAGTTTACATAGGGCAGGCATGCCTGGCTGGATGTTAAAAAGAAAAGTTTTCAGAAATGAATTAGGTTCCTACCATTTCAGCACTTCACACAATATGCAGGATTTGTGATGACAGCCTCTAGTTCAGCTAGCTTTAAAATGCGATTAGACTAGTTCAGCGAAGTGAAGAGGTCTATCAACAAGCTGTTGGTTCATGATGGCTGTTGTAGATCCTCCACATTCCTGGGCAGTGTACCATTGAATCACAAGTGGGAGGGCTTTTACCTTCGGGCTCGGCTGCTGGCAATCCAGGAAGCATCTGGTTAGCTAATGCGGCAAACAGGGCGCTGGACTAGATGGGCCTTTGGTTTTTCTGTAGCCCAGACACAGTAAGACAAGAAGGCAGCATGCTGCCTCTGAGCACCAGTTCACACGCAGCACAGATGGGGAGAGGCTGTTGCATGAGCTCCTGCTTGTGGGTTTCTCATGGGCATCTGTCTGGCTGGCCACTGTGAGAAAGCTGGGGCAGGTAGATCTTTGGCATGATCCAGCAGCATTCTTTTTATGTTCTTAGTCTTATGTTTGTCTTACATTCCTAGTCAAGAGTGAAACCTGGGTAAGAGAGCTTCCCTCTCTTCTGGCCTGTTGTGGTGTGGGGAGATCAATATCGGGACCATAACTTGAATGATAAAGAACATGCAATTTCTTTTGAGGCATTTCCAACAGAATCCTAATATAAATCTTCCAGTTTCTGCTTGGATTCTCCCAGAACAGCTTGCCATGCTTCTGCATGGGGTATTTTCATGGGTCAAGACAGACAAAGTGATCTACAAGTCTGGGGGTAGTTTGGTAACAAGCTATCCAAGCATACCGCTCTTCCCAGCTGGAACAACTGCTCCATTGTATTCTGGGGTTTTTGAGGAGGGGGGCATGACTTCAAGGAGAGCCTGGAAAATGACAATTATTCTGCTTTTTTGCTAATAGGCATACTAACAGGTGCTGAGGTAAATGTGTCAGACTCTGAATATACTGTAGCTGGGCTCAAAAGATGTTGAAGGGCTTATGTAATCCTCCTGGAATAGTTCCATAAACTTCCCTCCGGGGCCTTGAAAACTTGTACGGCTATTCATACCAGCTTCCACAGTTCACTTTACAAAGTGTGACCAGGATCTGAAAAGCTGGTTAGTATCCTGTGCCAAAGTGGGTTGTGGACTTGTTTCAAGTCTGTATAAAAAAAATTGTTTTTTTCCTCTCCAACCAAAGGCGATTTAAAAGTAGTTTGTGATGTGGGGAAGGGTCTGGAATCCCAGCAGTGCATGCAGACTGTCTAAAATTGCTCTCTAGCTAGGAACAAATGAGACGGTCTTATTCCAAGGCAGTGTATGGGTCGGTCTAGCACAATATTTTATACTCAGTAGATTCTACAGTGACTCTCCAGGGTTTCAGACAAATGCTCTTTCCCAGTCATAGCTGGAGATGTTGGCAGAATTGAATCTGAGTCCTCCTACATGCAGAACAGCTGCTCTGCCATGGATCTGCAGTCTATATTGAATTCAGTATCTTCCAGAACTGAATTTGTTCCTGAAAGTTAACTGGTTTTGGAAGATTGTGTAACCGTCCTAATACAATCTACTAGTGCTGTACATTTAGTTGAACGCATAATAAATTTTTAGCACTATGAAATGAGTTTACTTTCATTTTTATTTATAAAAGTATGCATGTACTGACAAGTCATGTAAAATATTGAGGTGGTGTGCAAGATATTCAGTAAAATGCAAGATCATTAAAGTGTGGCTCGTCAAGAAAGTTTATTACAGTGGTACCTCGGGTTACAAATGCTTCAGGTTACAGACTCTGCTAACCCAGAAGTAGTACCTCGGGTTAAGAACTTTACTTCAGGATGAGAACAGAAATCACGCGGCGGCAGCGGGAGGCCCCATTAGCTAAAGTGGTACCTCAGGTTAAGAACAGTTTCAGGTTAAGAACAGACCTCCGGAACGAATTAAGTTCTTAACCAGAGGTACCACTGTATTAAAATTTGAGTCAATGTGTGTGCTAAAGGAACTGCCAAGACCGCTGCGAATTTCCAAGTTTTCACAGGGAAAGAGAAGGGAGAACTGCTATATTAGATGTCTACCCTGCCCTTGTGTTGCAGTAAACCACAAACTGAAAACAATCACGCAAAATGAATAAAATATCGTATTAATAATTTTGAAAAACCTTTAAAAAGAGAAAGGAACCACATGAACTTTACAAACACCACTAGACTTGCATGACTTAAAACCAGCTTCTCCGCTTCTGCCATCTTGGTTCCTTTACGTAGGAACATGTGTGTTTGTGCATTTCGAAACATTCTCTGTTTCACTTGATGCGGATGAAGAAGGACTCTAAGGCACGTGAGAAGCAAAAGGAGCCCGAGGTTGTGCTGTTCAGGTGCCCTCAGCAGCATATTGTGGGAGCAGTGTGCCCAACAGGCCCCTAAACTGCACCGGATGCCTGAGGATATTCTGTATTCTGCAGCCCCAATGGTGATGATCATTGAATAATCCATTCAAACACACTAGGAATGCTCTCATTACCACCTTTGCATTTTGGCTGTACAAGATTTGCCGAAGCGTGAATTGACTGTAGCAGTATGGTTGAATGTTTCATAAGAGGTTTCCCCCCGCAATCCATTTTTACCATTTCAAGCTGTGATTCCTCGTTTTTTCTTCCTATTCTCTCCCCCCCCCCCAATCATTCATCTTGCCTTAATACTTTCCCACCAAATACCCCAATCTGATTGGCCATCAAAATGTATGGCAACAATTCAACTCTGAGAATAGGAGTTATAGTGTAGCAACTTCATTTTTTTTCCCCTTTTGGGAAAACTAGCAATAACATCTCTCTTATTTTATTGTCCATTAAAAAACAAAACAAAAAGGATTAGTTTCAGTCATGCCTCTTTTTTTATCTTCTGACGGTTCCTTCATTTGTCAGCATCTTTTTTTTCCACTTGCAGTATCCACAAATTAATATGGTCCAGGTGGGTTTGCATTAGTTACGTCCCTGAATCAGGGATGGACTATATAGCTTATGCTATGGGTGTCATAGCGCTCCCCAACCCAAATGCAGTGATCTCTTGTAGATGCCCCTGTGCCTTGGATTCCCACTGTTGTAATACCTAATTTGTTTACTTTGCTAAATTTGCATACACCTTTTCACCTCTTTAAACAAATGGAGTGGGGTTCAAAGCAGCTTGCAGCCAAATAAGAACAAAACAAAGCTATCCTTTAAAAGCAACCCAACGCCCCCTGCCCCACCCCTCCTTGCAGTGAAACATAAGAACCTGAAGCATGCCCAAACAAAACTGTCCTATCCTGCTTCTAGAAATGCCAGCAGGGACGGAACTGAACAGGCAGCCTGTTGGAGGATGTGTCACAGCTCTCTGAGCAGCAACTGAGCAGGTTCCTGCTTCTCAAAAGCCAGCCTGGCCTCTGAATGCAGTGTAACTTGAAACAAAGCCTCTTAAACTGTGCAGAAAGTACTTGCAGGGAGGTTGTGGGAAATGCAGGGAGTGCTCAGCTTGAGTGCTTTGGCTCCTTTGCTTAACCTGTTGCATCTGAAGGCAGCTGTAAGAAAACAACTTCTGGAGGAAGGCTAGGAAAGAGCCCCTGCTCCTTGACATCTTGTTTCCCCTCTTCTAAGAGCATTTTTAAAATATTTCATGCATTACCCACTTGCTGTCCACGAGCCGTTTTGCCACCTCCTGGATTGTTATTGTGAACGAGGCTTCAGACTGTGCATCAAAACCCAATCTGCAACCTCCAAAATTCCACAGAGGTGCATTTGACTGTAACCTCATTCTGACATCCCTGCTCTGGCTGAGTTGTGTCAGCTGCTTACATCCCAGTCACATGCAGTCATCGTGGTTGTAGGATGCTGCAAGTAGGACCAAATGAAGTATGTTCCACCTCTTCACTTACTTTTAAATACCCCTCTGCTGCTTTCCCACTTTTAAAAAAATAATAAGGTGCACTCCAAACGTTTCTCGCATAAACAGCCCACAAACTAAAGCAAGATAAAACTTACACTACTTTTTTTATTTGAAAAAATGGCAACATGTAGCACACACAGTCGATAAAACAAATGGATAAACAGCAATCAGTAAAACAAACAAATCAATGAGGGTAAAGTTAAGTTAAATGTCATTGAAGATGCTCTTCGCCACCCATCTAATATTTTGACACAGGGTCACCTGGAGAATAACTGGGGGCGGGATAGTATTAGAGACCACTCATTGTGTGCAAACTGCTGTTTCTACATCATTAAGCCTTTCAGCAGAAGGAGACCACTATTAATCCTATTTTACAGAGGAGGCAGTTGAAACTATGGGAGCATGCCTTGCTCCAGATTCCATCCAGAGAGACCTGGCTAAGTTTCTATTGCACCCTAGGTCCAGTGGACTGCATCAACTCCAGACAACATAGGAAGTCGCCTTATACTTGGTCACAACACTGGTCCATCTACCTTAGCCTTGTTGACACTGTATGGTGGCAACTCTCCAAACTCTCTTTCAGGCAGGGTTTTCCCCACCTCCACCCCCTCCCTGCCTTACCTGGAGATTGAACCTGGTATGCTCTACATCAGGCTTCCTCAACCTTGGCCCTCCAGATGTTTTTGGCCTACAACTCCCATGATCCCTAGCTAGCAGGACCAGTGGTCAGGGATGATGGGAATTGTAGTCTCAAAACATCTGGAGGGCCAAGGTTGAGGAAGCCTGCTCTACATGGAAAGCTACATCCTTTCCCCATCCTTGTACCCACAGGCTATATTTAAAAAGAGAGAAAGAGCGAAGGCTGTGCACCAGGTCCGGCCAAATCACAGATCACAGACAGCTTTGGGAAGACCTGGGATTTGACCAGATTGGGTTGAGGCAGCCGTGGGTTGGCTCAGGTCCACCCAGAGGGATCTGGGGCTGTTAAAAGAGGGGGCGGTCTGGCAGCAAGGTGGGATGGGGAGCACAAGAGCACAAGGATTTTTATTTAGGGGCTACTCCGAAACATGGGCCCCAAAACGGATCTGCGCAGCTTTAGAGGAAGCCCTCCACCTTTTCTTGTCTCATCCTTTTAACCTCTTGGCTATTTTCTGTTCCTTTCATGTGGTCTTGTTCTTCTCTGTTTCGACAGAGCATAAACCTGTTTGGTTCTACTTTTTTCTGTTTTCATTTTTTTTCTTTCTTTCACTGTTCTCATTCCACTTCCCCTGTGGTTTCATTCCTATATCTTTCTTGTTTAGACCAACTGGAGGATCCAGCCGGCGGTAGCGCAGGCATGTAGGACCCTTCGGTAAACCTGATGGTAAGTGCACTCACTCGTGTGCTTCTATCAGGCTCCTAACAGGCTTTGGGGCGTAGCAGCCACAAAACATCTGGCAGTTGGGAATTGCTATTCCGTGCACAGGAGGCAACAGCATTGCCTTCTGCAGCTACAACACAGAAGTTTTCAGCCATGTCGTAGTAACTGGTGTAGAATGCCAAGGATTCAAAGTTTCATTAGTCATGAGTCCCCTCTTCAAAGAGGGAGGGAAACTGAAAAACTTGAGTGACTTGTTTGGACATAACTTGCTTGTGACTCTCCGTGTTAAGCTGAAAAAAATATTGCCTCTTTCTAGCTCCTCTGGTAAATACACAAAGGGGGTTCTCCGCCCCAACTTTCCTATCTGGTGTCAAGATTGCCAAACTAAGGATGTTGATTTGTCTGCCTGTTGTGTCATTTAAATCTTCATTCCCCACCTTTTCTGTCTTCGCCTGTGACATGTGAGAGACAATTTGGTGCGGTTGTTAGAATGTCTGAACGAAACTGGATAGACCAAGGTACAAATAAATCCACACTCAGCCCTGAAGCTCACTGGGCAAGATTGGGCCAGTCACACTTTCAGCCTAGTCTACTTTGCAGGGCAGTTGCGAGGATAAAATTGGGAGTGGGGGAAGCCATGCCTGCCACCTCGAGCTCCTTGGAGGAAAAATGGGATATAAAAGTAGTAATAAATGAAAACTGCACTTGGAAGTTTGCTGATAAGTCAGGAGTTAAAATGGAATGCCAATAAGTAATTAAAATAAATGCTGCACAGCAAGTAAAAATGGCAGCCACATAGATATGAATGCTACCTGCTCCTAAAACATGCTGGAATAGCAGTTTTTACCTGGTGTTCTGAATGCCAGTGGAGAGGGGGCAAACAAACTTCCAATATAAAGGGAGATTGCCTGGTTGAGAAGACTGTCTTTTTCTTGTTGTTTTACTCAGCTGTAGTTATAACGGGTAGGAAATAAAGTAGGGCCTCTATTGAAAATCTGGCGGGAAACCAGGTAATATTGCCCAGGATGAGATAGTCCTTTAGAGTTTTACTGATTTATTTGTCAGTATTTATACCACCTGTCAATGAGTTCCTCTGGGTGGTTTACAGACTCATTACAAATAGAAAATACAATAAGTAGTGTGAACTCAGTAACCCAACTACATAAACCAGCACACACAAGCTAGGCCAGCATAAATGCAAGCTGCATTAAAATCAATAAAAAACCAATGTCAAACCAACAAGTGAGCTGGGGGGAGTGCAAGAATTTTACAAAGAACCAAGGTAATATAACTAGTATGAACTAAAAGGTCTGGGAGAATAAAGTTAACATAGTTTTTGCCAAAGAGGAGGGTGATAAACATGTAGAAAATACTGCGTGGTTTGGAGAAAGGGTTTTTTCCTCATAATCCTAGGAACCTGAGGTCATCCGATGAAGCAGCTCTTCTGCATGCTGTGATTTTATTAATTACTAGGAGAGGTCTAAATGCAGCTGCTGGAAACTTGCAGTTAGGAGACTCTCAGCATAGCTCACGGTCCATTTTCCACAGTTCTTGGCCCTGTCACACTATTCCAGAAGTTTGTAAACTCCAGCCGCCTTCCTCCAGACTCTCTAAAGGTTGAAGTAGAAATAATCCAAATTCTGTTAAGTGTAAGTTGCCAAAGTGGAGTGCAGAATGTTCTGACTTGTGCAGCTTATTTCTTTTCTTAAAAAAAAAAATACAATATATATTTCAAAAAAATACACTTTCCAAATTAAAATCAAATAACTTTGGACTCCCTCCCCGGTGGTTTCATCAATTTTCCAATTAATGCTGCATAGTGTAATTATTCTATGCCTTAGTTTCTCCACACTGTTTTCAGATATAAATTTTACTGCTGTTCTTATTCTAAAGCTACCTGCCTTTTAACATGTTCACATTTTTTTTAACAATCTGCAAACAATTTCCAATCCTCCTTAAAAAAATTCCCTCATCTTGATCTCCTAATTTTGCTAGTTAAACTTGCCATTTTGGCAAATTCCATCAATCTGACTTGTGCAGTTTCAACGTTTTTATAGTATTGTTGCTTTCAGATCAGATACTTTGGAGAACCTTTTGAGTGCAGTATTTCAGGCTATCAGGGTCCGAAGGGGCATAATCCTAGAGAAATTGGGGGATTTTTTGGCTGGGAGAAAAAGATTTGGCAGGTCTCACATTACTTCTCTGCGAAACACAGAAAAAGCCTGTGCAAACCAGTTTGAAAAGTGATGGAAGTTGCTGAAGCAGTGGACACTGAAAAGCTTTGGACGTTTCCGTTTGCTCCTAGGACTCTGATCCAGTGGATCTAAAATTACATTTGCTCTCAAGTTGTCATCCTGGCTGTTTTTAGTAAGCGGGAGCAGCTGCACGCTGAATCGCCTCTTCCAGGGTAATTCCGTGTTAAGGTCATTCAGGTCTAATTCCAGAGCGAGTGTTTGCAGCTAGGAGTCTCATTAGGAGACTTTTAGGTGAGCCACTTATCTCTGGTATTGTTTCATTTCCAAGCCTATTCATTACTAGAATTTTTACCCAACTGCTCCTCAAAGGAACTCCCAAGTTGCATGTGCCATTTCCCTTCCCACCCTATTATAGCCTTACAACTGTCCTGCGAGATAGGTCTAGCCCAGGGGATGTGGAGAACCAGACATTGTTGGACTCCAGCTCCCATCAGCCTCAGCCAACATGGCCAGTGGGCAGTGTTGATGGATCCAATAACATGAACTCAGCTCCACTTCACATTAGATTTCACTGCAGTGATTTGTTCGTGAGGCTGTTACAGGCAAATCAAATATAGAAAGTTGGGAATGCAGACCAGCAGCAAAGTACGGAGTGCAGAATGAACGGTGATGAAGGAAAGAAAGCAGCTCAGTGATCAGTATTATAAGGCAACTTAAGCATATGAGAGAGCATCTTGGAGGAAGTTCAAGATGGGTTTGTGAGAGTTGCTGAGAAGAGAATCAGACTTCCCATCAGTAAACCGGGAGCAGAGTAGCAATTACGTGGAGTTAGTTGCATGCCCAGTATTAGCCCACATTTGACCTATGAGAAGTATACAGTCAGAAGGGATAGAGATTTTCAAACCTGCTTTTGGTGGCCGAGTCTCCAATTTGTTTGTTTTTTTGTTGGTCATGGGTAGCTAAATAAAATTGTGCCGTGATCCACCAACCCTGCTTTTACCAGGCATGGGGAAAAGGTGAGCTAAGTTCCTTATTTTTCCCTGGACTTGTGTTTCCACATGCCTCCAAAACTCACCACAGCATCTAGGACACAGCCCCCTTTCTTCAGGCCCTGAAGAAGGGCAGAGGCTCACCTGCATGTGACACTGGGCGCATATATATATTTATATGTATATGTGTGTGTGTGTGTGAACACACACACACACACACACACACCAAAGTATTCCATAAATGGGATGTGGGTGGCGACAGAGCCTAGGACTTGCCGATCAGAAGGTTGGCGGTTCGAATCCCCGCGACAGGGTGAGCTCCCATTGCTCAATCCCTGCTCCTGCCAACCTAGCAGTTTGAAAGCACCCCAAAGTGCAAGTAGATAAATAGGTACCGCTCTGACAGGAAGGTAAACGGTGTTTCCATGCACTGCTCTGGTTCACCAGAAGCGGCTTCGTCATGCTGACCACACGACCCGGAAGCAGTACGCCGGCTCCCTCGGCCAATAAAGCAAGATGAGCGCCGCAACACCAGAATTGGCCACAACTGGACCTAATGGTCAGGGGTCCCTTTAACTTTATTCCATAAAAGCAAAAACTGGGGTGATGATTTACCAAGGAAAGGGACCAAAAATAAGTGTCTGTCCCTTACAAACAGAAAGTGTGTATGTTGGTGAAATTTACATCGAGTTCATGCCATTAGCTGTGTTGCATCCTAAATTAGCCTTGAAAAATATGCGGTCTTTTTTTTTTTTTTAAAAAAAAAAAGGTAGGTCAGAATTATAAATGGGCTTATGTCTGCTGCTGATCTTGTTTCAGTTGAACGTGAAAAGATCTATAATAGGAAGGAGCTGAAATTGTAAGGGGGAAATCCCAATATTTTGCATTTCACTTGTGCGCAAAATTGTAAATCCTTACAATAGTTCTGTAAGGTGGGTGATGGTTATTTCCCCCTGTTTTTCCCCATGTTAGACACTACAAACGTCTGTGCATGCTGGGATTCATGAGTAGCCTGCTGTTGTGCTCCACTTATACTATGCTTTTACAGTGTGTTTTTTTCTTTTACGCAGTGTTTTATTGGAGTGAGTGTGTGTGTGTGTGTGTGTGTGTGTGTTAAGCAATATCTCCAGAAATTTGGAAACCAATTTGGTCACCCTAAACATATAATTTATATGGGGTACTTAGCACCATATTTCCTTAAAATTTATAGTAGTAATAGTGCTAGGTGTTGGAGGTGCAACCATCATGGCTGACTTTTTAAACAAGTATTGATGGTACCCACAGACCAAAGATTTTGGGGGACATTTGTTAAGTTAACCTATTGATTCTTAATTTCATCTCATGCTGTGCCCTAGTTATTTTGTTAAGTGATAATAATAGAGAAAGATAACCCAAGTAGTAGCAAAGCAGTGTGCAGCTCATTAACTGTACTGTAGTTGCAATTGACTGTGAAGAATGTGGGTCTTCAGAGCTCTGAGTAAAATACAGTAAGAGGTGACAAAATTTTGGAAACTGGCAGAAAAGTCAAGGAGGTACCTCGGGTTACATACGCTTCAGGTTACATACACTTCAGCTTACAGACTCCACTAACCCAGAAATAGTACCTCAGGTTAAGAACTTTGCCTCAGGATAAGAACAGAAATCGTGCTCCGGCAGCGTGGCAGCAGCAGGAGGCCCCATTAGCTAAAGTGGTGCTTCAGGTTAAGAACAGTTTCAGGTTAAGAACGGACCTCTGGAACGAATTAAGTACTTAACCCGAGGTACCACTGTATATGTGTTTAAGAGAAGGTGACTAGATAACAATTAGTTAAATTATATAAACTCACTGGCTTTCTTTTATAGTTGTGAAGAAAAGATTTAATTTAGAGAGATTTGGGGAGGTTTCTGTGCTGAGAAGAAGTGCATTATTGGAATAAGATAGTATTCTTAAATGTGGTACTAGTGGAACAATTTCTCTTGCTGCAGCAAAAACAATAAATAATGTTTTGGCACCTTAGATAATAACAAATCTATTAAAAACAGAGCTTTTTGTGACGGTACTCATTGGTACAGAGTAACAACACCTCTTTCTTATCCCCATTAGCAGCCATTTTGTGCTGGCACAGTCAGTGCTTTTATTGAGATGAGTATCAGCACCACATTTTTACCCCCAAAAAAGAAGAACCACAAACTGAATGCAGCATAATAAATTTTGTGGACAGCAGGCCACTTCATCAGGTGCATGATCAAGCATCTGCTGACATGTATGACACGAAAGCTTATGCCGTAATAGATGTGTTAGTCTTTAAGACTCCCTCTTGTGATTCTGGTAGAATCACTTTCTTGTTCATTTCTGTATGCATGGATACAGTATTTCTAACGTACTTGATATTGATTTCAGAATTAAAAGTAACCAATATTGAAATTAAAAGAATGTTTAAAAAGAGAGGAACATGCAATGGTCTGAAGATCGAAATGCTTTTACTACATTTGAATGTACTTTCTGTAAACACCAACTTCATTGGGATACCTGTTTGGATGGCATACATAACCAAGATGGATGTATTTATTGTATTTTAAGTTTTAAATGCTTTACAGTATTATTCATTTTCCATATATGTACAACACATAATTTTATTCATTTCAGTCAGTCCAATAAGAATGCCTATGTTCACAAAAAATGCATAAAAATTCAATTATGTGTTTTCTACACAAACCTATGATTTCCCATCCTCTCCATATTTCTTTTATAATAAGCCTCTTACTTTAATTTATCATTATTATGTTGTAAAAATTCTCTTTTCTATTTTGATTTCATTTTCTTTCATATACATGATCTACAGAAATCATTCAAAGGCAACTACTGTGCTTAGATTACAACTACTTTTCAAATAAATTATTCCATTCTAAAATGAACTCTTATCCGGGCTTGTCTCTGATTTATTTATTTTTTTGAAAGAGAGGCTAATTCCACGTATTCTGTCAGTTTGAGTAACCATTCAGCTCTGGAAGGAAGTTTGTCATTTTTCCAATATGGAAAGATGGATGTATTTATTGTATTGTGAATTTGAGCTGATGGTTTTGTGCTGTGGTGGTTTTGGTTTGCCCCCCCCCCTTCTTCTCCTGTGCTTTTGTTTTTCTTTATGAAATGTGCAGTGAAAAGAGAGAGAGAGAGATAAACACTGCCTCTCAATTGTTTTTGGAGATGTTGCCTTTAAAAGAAGTCAAAGCAATGAAAACAAATTATCACGTCTTTTTTTCTTTTCTTCTCCACCCTCCTTTTTTTTTTTAAGGGAAGAAAAAATCCCAAGAGGCTAAAAACAAAGGAAAGAAAGCAGCCGATAAAAAGCAGAAAACTGTTTTGGATTTAACTTCTGCCGACATGAAGGAGCCTAAGGAAGGTAAGAGTGTGTCTGTATGTGTGCACATAAAAATGAGAGAGGGTGCTTCCAGATTATCTGTTTATTGAGCATTCATTCCAATTTGCTTGTAGGGAGGTTAGATAACTGTTGCATCAAAGCCACGTATTATTCCACACTTTCCAGGTCATTTTTCCTCAAAAAGTCCAACGTTTAGGGGAAGTGGGGTTTGTTGCACAAGAGTTCCAAAGCAACTTTAATGATGCAGCCTGAATTTGCTGGTATTGAATCCCACCGAAAAATACCGAAAGCCTGGAAGTGCCCAGAGTTAATTTCAGTCCCTCCTTCTAATAGCAATCCTCTTGTGATTGCCGCTAAGATTGTAGCCAAGTGGGGCCATTTAGAATCAGTAAAGGTAAAGGACCCCTGGACAGTTAAGTCCAGTCAAAGGCGATTATGGGGTTGTGGCGCTCATCTCGCTTTCAGCCATGGGAGCCAGCGTTTGTCCACAGACAGCTTTCTGGCTATTGTGGTCAGCATGACTAAACCGCTTTTGGTGCAACGGAAAACTGTGATGGAAACCAGAGCGCATGGAAACGGCGTATACCTTCCCGCCACAGCGGTACCTATTTACTATATTTACTTGCACTGGTGTGCTTTCGAACTGCTAGGTTGGCAGGAGCTGGGACAGAGCAACAGGAGCTCACCCCATCGCACGGATTCGAACTGCCAACCTTCTGATCAGCAAGCCCAAGCGCCACAGAAAACAAAAATCTCTGAAATTCTAAAGGGGCAGGAGCAAAACAGCTCAATAAGGACTGAGCCTACTCGGTAAACACTTCATGGCTGATAAAATCTAGCAGTAGCAGATTGGCTGGATTGATCCAGGGAGTCATTAGTGCCTTGTTACAGGAGGGAGTTATGCCTGTTTCCCTGAAAGAGATGGTGGTAAGCCCCTCCCCCAAGGACACATTAAACAGAAAGAACCTAAAGGAGCAACTTCCCCAGTATCAACCATCTTTGGGCCTACAATCAGCAGGGGAGACCCTTTTGATTGTTCCACCTCTGGCTGCTGCCCATGGCGGGGCCTTCTCATTGGGGTTCCCCATTGGTGGAGTGCCCTCCCTGTTGAGGTGTGTCTGTCTCCCTTGTTACTGACTTTCAGGGGAAATCTGAAAACACATTGGGTGCATAATTCTTTTAAAAAAATTATTATTGATATTATTATTATTATTTTATTTATTTATTTAGTGTTGTTTTAAAGTTTGATGTTTGCCGCACTCAGCTCCGTTGGGAGAAGGGGACATGATAGAAACGTGATAAATAATAGTAATAGTAATAGTAATAGAAGTGAGTGTGGCACCTGGGCTGAAAAAAAATTCCCTGCCCGTTTTATAGGATGGAACCTATTTTAAAGCCAGACTTGAAAGTCAAAGGAGAAAATAAATGGAAAATGCATTTGGAAAGGTTCTATACATTTTAATTCCTCCTCCCCAATTTTTTTTTCTTTTCTAGGCCATAAACAGGAGGATGAAACTCCCTCTGTTTCAGCAGTGCTGTCCCTGGAGCAGACAGCTGTGATCCAGGAGATGGTAAATCAAGACACACTTCCAAACTTGGTTATCCCCAGTCCGGTCAGTGGACCCCATCCAGTGCCTGAAGACAAACCGGAAGCAGTAACATGTGGCTCGAATGTTTTAGAGGAGGAGCCAGAAGAGGATGGGGAGGACCCTGAGGAGGATACAGGGGAGGAGGAAGAAGAGGAGGAGGACGAAGAGGATGAACCTGAGGAGGAAGAGGAAGATGTCAGCTTCCCTAAAGGAAGTCCTGACATGGAACCCATGCCCATATGTGAAGACAAGCTGGAATCTGTGGAAGAGCAGAGCAGCATATCTGAAGACTCGCCAGAAAGCTCCCCCAAGAAAAAGGCTGTGGCAAAATTCCCCAAAGCGAGAGATGAATCTAATGGGAATATCCACGGTACGTTCATGTTTCCATGTCAGCATTGTGAAAGGAAATTTACCACAAAGCAGGGTCTCGAACGCCACATGCATATCCACATCTCGGCAATCAGTCACGCTTTCAAATGCCGCTATTGCGGCAAAGCTTTTGGCACCCAGATTAACCGGCGGAGGCACGAGCGGCGCCATGAGGCCGGACCGAAAAGGAAGCCCTTCCCAGTGCTGGCTTCAGCCCAGCTGCCGGAAGGCAGCGCCAAGAACCAAACAATTCCTGAAGATGGTATTAAAGACGAAACGAACAGCAGGCAGGACTTAGTAGCTGCGGAGACTGAGAAAGTTTCTCTCGAAATGCCAAATCCTGTTCTCTTTGAAGAGAGCAAGGGACCCAAAGAACTGCACCCATGCAAATATTGCAGGAAGGTTTTTGGCACCCACACCAATATGCGAAGGCACCAGCGAAGGGTCCATGAGCGCCATCTCATCCCCAAAGGTGTCAGGAGAAAACCTGAGGAGCCCCAGTTTCCAGCAGAGAAAACCCAGCAGTCCTCAAATGTGTACATAGCAAGCACAGACCTCGAAGAGGAGGGAGAAGCAGATGATGTGTACATTATGGATGTTTCCAGCAATATATCTGAAAATCTCAATTATTACATTGATGGTAAGATTCAGTCCAACAGTAGCACAAGCAATTGTGAAGTGATAGAGGTGGAATCCAGCTCGACAGAACTGTATGGAATAAACTGTTTACTTAGTCCAGTGACGGTGGAAATATCCCCAAGTGTAAAGGCTACATCTGTGCACCTAACTGACGTACCGAAAGAGTCAGCAGTCAGTGGAAGCACCGAACCCAAAAAGAGGAGGACCACAAGTCCTCCTCTTCTGCCTAAGATAAAAACCGAAATGGATCCAGAACCAATCACATCATTGTGTTCCTTGACTATTCCTCTTACTATATCAGCAGCCGATAACTTGCCTTTCCCCAAAGAGAAAAATATTTATTTATCATCAAAGCTGAAACAGCTTCTCCAGACACAGGATGGGAGTAAGGTAGCACCGTCTCCCCCATCATCATCATCGTCGTCGTCCTCAACCGAAATCCCCAAACTGGGACTCACAGCTACATCTTCGCCTCTTCTGCCCGCCGCCTCCAGCAGGTTCAAACGAAGGACCAGTTCCCCTCCCAGTTCACCGCAACACAGCCCAGCTCTACGAGACTTTGGCAAAGCAGGGGAGGCGAAACCTGTTTGGAATGACGCGACTCTGGGCTCAAAGATTGCCAAGCTAGAGAGTCATAGCAATTCTCCTGTATGGAGTTTGTCTGGGAGAGAAGAAAAAGAGACAATGAGCCCTCGTTGCTTGGAAGAGTATAAAGTATCAAAGGACTGGACGCCAAGTCCTCCATTTGGCAATGTGTGCAACCAGCAACCTTTGGACTTATCCAGTAGCATGAAGCAAAGGTCCAACTGCAAGAACAGGACTCAGGCTCCCTGGGAATCAGTGTTAGATCTCAGTGTCCATAAAAAGGCATGCAGTGACTCTGAAGCCAAGGAGAGTAACTCGGCGCCACCAGCATGTAGTGGTGTCAAGAAGAAGCCAACCACATCCATGCTGCAGAAAGTGCTTCTGAATGAATATAACGGGACTGATTCGTCGTCTGAAAACCCTGCAGCTGAAACGAACCCAAGCCTGGGTGCCTGCAAAACAGAAGAGCATCCAGAGCCAGAGTCCAGGGCTAGCCTCCCTGTTCCAGTGGTCGAGTCAGGTTCCCTGTGCCCTTCTGCTGAGACACCTTTACTGCCATCATCTACTGCATCTTCAAGTCAGGTGCCGCCTCTCCTGACTCCAACAAACTCTCCTTCCCCTCCACCTTGCCCTCCTATGTTAAAGGTTCCCACTCCACCACCACCTCTCCTGCCTACTGTTCCCTCTCCACTACCAGAGGAGCCCACAAGCATCACTCCAAGTTCATGTCCTTCTCCCTTATCAAATACCACTGCTCAGTCCCCTCTTCCAATCCTTTCCCCTACGGTCTCAACGTCTCCTGTTCCTTCAGTAGGACCTCTTAGTTGTCCTTCCCCTGGACCTCCCAACCTCTCTTCCTCCTCGTCGTCCTTTTCTTCCTCCTCTTCTTCGCCACTGTCATCCTCATCTCCTTCTCCACCTCCACTCTCCGTAGTCTCTTCTGTCCTTTCCCCTGGCGATAACCTAGAAAACTCAGTCCCTATTATCTCTTTTAAGCAAGAAGAGGTGGAGAGTGAGTGTCAAAAGCCAAGGGAAGACCCACACAGTTCCAGCGAAGCTAATACCATCCAGGAGACGTTTAATAAGAGCTTTGTGTGCAATGTTTGTGAGTCCCCCTTTCTTTCCATTAAAGATCTCACCAAACATTCATCGGTTCATGCTGAAGAATGGCCCTTCAAATGTGAGTTCTGTGTCCAACTCTTCCGGGAGAAAACGGATTTGTCAGAACACCGCTTCTTGCTCCATGGCGTTGAGAACATCTTTGTGTGCTCCGTCTGCAAGAAAGAATTTGCTTTTCTATGCAATTTGCAGCAGCACCAGCGGGACCTCCACCCGGACAAAGAGTGCACACACCACGAGTTTGAAAGCGGGACTCTCCGGCCGCAGAATTTCACAGATCCCAGTAAGGCTAAGACTGAACACATACAGCTCCTGCCTGAAGACTCCACCGAACCTTCTAAGGAGGAAGAAGAAGAGGAAGACCTGAATGACTCCTCTGAAGAGCTTTATACAACTATCAAAATAATGGCTTCTGGAGTCAAGTCAAAAGATCCAGATGTCCGCATGGGCCTCAATCAGCACTACCCAAGTTTTAAGCCCCCTCCATTCCAGTATCACCACCGCAATCCTAACGGGATTGGAGCCACTGCCACAAATTTCACAACCCACAATATCCCACAGACCTTCACCACTGCCATTCGCTGCACAAAGTGTGGGAAGAGTGTAGACAACATGCCTGAATTGCACAAGCACATCTTGGCTTGTGCTTCCGCCAGCGACAAAAAACGGTATACACCGAAGAAGAACCCCGTGCCGTTAAAACAGACCGTTCGCCCTAAAAATGGTGTCATCCTCCCCAGCCCCACAAACAACGCATTCAGGCGCGTGGGCCAGCCTAAGAGGCTCAACTTTAGCGTCGAGGTGGGCCGGATGTCCTCTAACAAGCTCAAAATCAGTGCATTAAAGAAGAAAAACCAGCTTGTCCAGAAAGCCATTTTGCAAAAGAAGAAATCTCAGCAGAAGGCAGAGTTGAGGAACAGCACAGCGGAGCCCAGCACTCACATCTGCCCTTATTGCAACCGGGAATTCACCTACATTGGGAGTCTGAACAAGCATGCTTCCTACAGCTGTCCCAAAAAGCCTATTTCCCCTTCCTCTAAGAAGAACTCTAAAAAGAAAAGTGGGGCATCCTCTTCCAGTGGTGATAAAGCTAGCAATCGGCGGCGGACAGCAGACGCCGAGATCAAAATGCAAAGCACGCAGGCTCACCTAGGCAAGACGCGAGCCCGGAGCTCTGGGCCCCTGCCCTTGCAGCTGCCATCTGCGTCCTTCAAACTGAAACAAAACATCAAATTTGTGCCACCCGTTAAATCCAAAAAGCCGAGCAGCTTGTCAGCAGGAAGGAACGCCAGCCCCGTAAGGATGTCCAAGATGATTCCAGGAGAGGGCAAGAAAGTGAAAGGGGTGGCCAAGAGCAGCTCCCCCGGGCTCTCGAGCAAAGCGTCCCGCAAGTTGCATGTCAGGATACAGAGGAGCAAAGTGGCCTTGGCCAGCAAGTCAGCTGTGGCAAACAAGAAAAAAGCGGACAGATTCAGCATGAAGTCGAGAGAGAGGGTTGGCGGCCCTGTCACCCGGAGCGTGCAGCAGGCAAGCAGCTCCGATGCCCCAGAGAGCAGCAAGAGGGAAGAAACCAGCACACGGCAAGAGCTGAAAGATTTCAGGTGAGTTTCTCTGCTGTGGCGGATCTTGCTGTTGTCAAGCACACTTGAGATGGCATAAACCCTGCTGAATCCAGTGGTGCTTTAATAAATGCTCTAGATTGCACTATGAAGCAGTCCCTTCGGGCTTTAAAACAGCGTTGGAGACCTCTAGCCCTCTGGCTGTTGTTGGGTTCCAGTTCCCATCAGCTCCAGCCAGCGGGGCCAGGGATTATGGGAGTTGTAGTCTCTAGCAACAGATGAGCTTGGTAGTACTGCAACGTGCTTCACATGGAGCTGGTGCTTTGAAATGCTTTTGGGGAAACTGGCTTGTTATGGGACAAAGAATCATAGAATTGTAGAGTTGGAAAGGGACCCTGAGGATCATCTAGTTTAACCCCCTGCAAACTATGCTGCTGTCCCAAACAAGGATCAAACTTGTAACCTTGGTGTTATCAGCACTACCAGCTGGTTAGAGCGTGGTGTTCTAACTAACACTAACCCCAAACTCTGCCCCGCCACAGAATTCAGCCAAGAGATTACCCAAGATCTTTATCCAGCAGACTGAGAAATAAGAACACACTTTCAACAAGTTAACCACACAAATCTGCTTTCCTACATGACTTTTTAAAGTAGTTTCCAGTGATCCTATTTCTCTCCTTCCATCGCTACCACCTATGTGGGTTTTCTTAACTGTCACATTTCAGATCTAGCTAGTTAAAATATATCTATATATATATCCTTCCTCTCCTGTTCCATTTTGTTAATCTTCCTTTCTCCCCACTGTTTCTTGCCACATAGGAACCTCCTGTGACACAATGAAACAGACAACCACAAAGAATCTCTGAATTGTAAATGAAATTTCCTTACCGAAGAGCTTGAGCGGTTGCATGCTCATCTTAAGAGAGGGACGACTGTGGAGGCCCCAATTCTCCAAGCTTGAAAGGTCCAACCTGAGACAACTTTGACCCCCAAAGGGTAGACGATTGGCTTGCCCGCGTGCTCACACCGGGGTTGAGAATCGGTATGCGCCAACCAGGCTCAAGGAATTATCAGCTGCGAGGAAAGCAGTAGGGTGCATGGTTCTTCCTTGTCCCCCCAGCTTCGGTTTCATTTCAAAAAAGGACATGGATCAAACTGAACTGGAGTCAGTCCTGCCGCAGAGTCCATAGCTCATGCTTCTACTTCGCTTTTTATCCGATGGAAAAGCATGGAAAAATAAAGGTCGATAATAAGAGATGGTGCCACCAAAACTTATGCAAAGCCAGGTCCTCACCAGAAGCTCCCCATATATTCAGGGATGACAAAACGTTAACTGCACTCGAAATCCTTTTTGCTTGCACGTCGAGTATCTCAAAGCCTTTGTTTTATATCAGCCAGGATGAAAAAACTTAACGGGGAGAAGGGAGACGCCTTTCCCCTCTTTCTTGGCACCTTCACTCACTTCCCAAGACTTTTCTTTTGTTTCTTAATGGGTGGGCACAGGTTTGGACGTTGATGTTGCTTTCACCAGTCTTCTTTATACATGGGAAGAGGAAAGGAGAGGTATCTCTAGAAGGGGCGGAAGGAAGGTTTTGCCTGTCAAGCCCTACTGGCATCCATACCTGAAATCTCGTCCAATGTGGAAGTCACCCAGTTTTATCGTGAATGACTTGTTCGCCATACAAAACTGTATAGCACAACTAAATACACAATTGGCTGACTTATCTGTATCTAATAACAAGAGCTACAAATTTTTCCTAGTTGTAAATCAAGATTATTATTATTAATTTCCTGGAAATATAGTTTTGTTTTTGTTTTTTTCACAACTGGGGGGAGGGGAGCAGTTAGCTTTGTTTGTGCACCCCGTTTGTTTGTTTTTTTTAAAAAAAAATCTTACTTGTTCTTGACTTCAAAAGTAATCTACCTCTTAAAATTTGTAGTTTTAATATTGTTTGGTGAAGTTGTGCCACTTTAACGCTTTCTCTTTCACTATCATTCCCTTTTTCTGTTGTTACATTTTTTTTCCATTTTATGGGGACTTCTGCATCAAACTATTGTATAAAGAATTTGTAGCAAGTTTGGGAAAAAATAAAATATTTAAAATTATTTAAATTCTTTTTTGGACACTTCAGCTGTATTTTATGTGATTTATATTTTACATTAATTTTGTTGCAGAGGGAGGAAAGGGTGTTGTTAATCTGGAGACTGTCCCTGTATTAAAGTTTGCTGTTCTGTAGGGTTTTTTCCCACTTTTTTTTTTTGCTTTTTTTTTTTTTTTTTTTGAAGAGAGATATAAAGGCTATTCTAATGAAAACATTAAAATTTCCAATTTGCCATACAAGAAAAGGGAGGTTGTCATTGCTTTTAAACATGGCATCTTTGGAGATATTTAAATTACAGAAGATAGGTAAAGTGTGTGTGTTGAGAGAGAGAGAACTTTCCAAATGAAATTGAAATCTGTTGCTGTAGCTCTTCCATATGTTGGTGGAGTATGCTTTCTTACTAATCCTTCACCATAAGGTCCCGGGATGGGTTGCAATGATATAATTTGTATTAATTTGCAAACAATTTAATTCCAGCGTACCTTAGGGACTGCCTCAACCCTTCTATCCCGAGTTGATGAGTGAAATCATCTGCAGAAGTGCTTCTGCCTGTTCCCCGAGTTGTTGAGGCTGATTTGACAACAAGAAACCAAGCTTTTAGTATCATTAGCCCAGTATTGTGGAATACTCTGCTGTGGCAGCAGAGATTCATCGAACGCTTTCTATTTCAACTTTCAGACGTCTGCTGAAAACTCATCTATTCCATTAGGCTTGTATACAGGCAATTAAGAATACACATCTTTCCACAACGGTTAGCTGATTTTAACTTTTTCACATGGTTTATACTTTTTGGTTTTATTGTTGTAAAATGCTCTGATTTTTTTTTATGAATAACGGCATATAAATATTTTTCTACAAATAAAAGAAATGGAAATAACCGTGTAGTAATAAAAAAAATTGAATGAAATGGTGACAATTCTAAAAACAAGTGAGACCGTTATGAATAATGGAGGTCGCCGAAAGAGGTGGGTCCCGCAAAGCAAAATATCTTCAGCATTGAAAGCCCGGATAAAGGTGTGTACTTTCAGCATACAGCAGAAGACACACAATGAAAAGGTCTCAATGTGGGGAGGGCTCCAAAGGGAAGGAGCTGCCACAGATAAAGCCCTCTTCCAAGCCAAAGGTCCCAGCCATGGCCATTTTGGAACTGTTTGCATCCGTTTGTCTCAAAAGAATGGAATACAACTCGGGGAGGGGGGTGAAGTCAAATTGCTGTGTTAGCAGCACCAAAGTGACCTCCCCAGGGTGCAAGTATTGGAGGTTACCGCCCACACACTTCCAATGCGCTTTTCTGCTTGTGTGGTGGCACCTCGGTAAAACCGCTTCTTAATGTTTGTAGCAGAGTTTTCCCCGGAAGCAGAGGATAAGAACAGGAGTCATACTCAAATTCACAATCAAGATCTTCTTTGTTGCTTGACTGGTTGCACAAGCATTTCTGTTACTATTATATACAAGCTGTTTACATTCCTGTTTTATCTCTCCAGCTCAGTATAATCTCAGTCCAGTAGTTCTCAATCCTGACACAGCAAAACTCACATGTTCAGCAGCACACATTGTCTTACTTCCAACCTTGTCAGTGTGTATGTGCTTTCCTCGTGTGGAAATTACAATCTGCAACTTCCTTTATCTGCACCTCCAGCTGACACCAATCAAACCTAGAGTGCCACTTCTACACACTAAAGAAAATTCTGAAACCCTCTTTAAAGCTTCCAGGAACTTTTATCTGTTTCTTAAAGAATGTTTTCCTAACAGCAAGCCTGGGCAGTGCTGTGGAGATCCTGGGCTGCCCAGATGACAAGACTCCAACTGCCTTAGCAACTCCATTCCGGCTTTGTGGTTTGCTCCTTAGCCTTTTCCAGGAAGACACCCCACAAGGCAGCAGATGTTTTGGATCGGAGTTGTCCTCTATGAAGGATTACCTTCTCAGGTTGGTGAGCGCCATCTACCCCTCACTTATGGAGGGCACCGTCTTGACTACTCCTGCGTGTGCATTTTGTTAGAATCCTTTTTGCAAGCATTTGATTACATGCCAGGGATCCCTTGACGATACCTGAATCCTCTAGCATTCTGCAGGAGGTTGTGTGCAAGGCTGGATTAGAGGGAGAGCAGGAAGATGATGGGAAAGCATAGCTCTGTTATGAAACGAAGATGCAGGCAGCTTCCTTCTGCCAAGTCATTATTGGTTCATCTAGCTCAGTATTGGCTGGCAGCAGCTCTCCAGGGCTTCAAGGAGCGTTCCTTCCCATGCCTATCAGAAGATGCCAGGAATTGACCATCAGATCTGCTTCCAAAGCAGGTTTTCTATCTTGGGGCTCCAGGCCTTCGTCCAATACTGCTTCCTTCGCAAGCAGGAAGTGGGGTGGAGTTCCTGCTGAGCCTGTAGCCAGCCTACCACTTCCAAGGGTGGCCAGCCCCAGAGTTTTCCAATAGCCTGGGGAGGAAGGAGGACTACGAGCAACGTGAACATGTTCCCCTCTTGTGGCTGATGACAGAAAGGGGAGTACGCCATGGGAATGCCAAGTTAGCTACTCTCCAAATGACCTAGCTTTGCAACTGCAGAAAGCATTTTCTCTTACCGCCTTTTGCAACAATATTTCCTTAAGCCGTTAAAAAAAAACACAACTCATTTTCTGCCCCAAAGAAAATTCAGATCTCTGCATGTGGTTCAATAATTAAGGGAGCATCTGGCTTCAGCTTGGAAAACAAATGGATAAAAACCTTCCAAAGTTTTACAGTCTCACTTTCCACCATGCTAGATTTGTAAGACGGCACTTTTCATACATGCAGCAGGCTTATGTTTATTATTTGCAATGTAGATTTAAGAAAGCAAGTGGTTTTCTTGGTAAACTAGATGGATCCCTGCTACTTCCTCTGATCCAGCAGAGCAGCTGGGATGGCTGTGACTGCCTCTCAGCTGAGAGGAGCCAAGCAACAGCACCACCTTGTGGGAAATGTATAACACTCCCTTTTTTGTAGCAAACAAAACTAAATTGATGGAAAAACATGTATGTGCATGGTGAATTTTTAGAATTGAAATGGGGGAAGGCACACCTATTTCCACCCCAGAGTTAGACTGATGAGAGGTATGTAGTCCTGTAACGGAAATGACCCTGCTGGGATGGGGTGGCAGGAGAGGGGGTTGGAATAATAATCTGCAGGTGCCGTGGTCTAAATGGAAAATTTCAGACCTGAATACTCAGTGCAGACCTCGGGCCAGCAGGACTGTCCTAAGACCAAGCCCTTTTCAAGGAAAAACTCTCTTCTTCTGCACTCTGCACCCTGGCTGGGTACTTTTGCCTGGCTGGAATGTGTCCTTGAACTGGGGAGATGCTTCTTGTTTGCCTGGAGGGAGAGGGATGGTTTGTGTGTGGCTGGAATGATAAGAGTTCCGCCCGTTGCTTTGTCCACTATTGCTTGCTGCCTGCATGTAGCAACTGGAAAGTATCCCTCAAGGGAATGCTCCCCTCTGGCTGAAAAGCACACACACACATGCACATGGTCTAAGCTGATCCATACGTGTGGACGCAAAGTGTGTAGGGAGAAAGAGTGCGCCACCCCCAAATGTTTTTTGAAACTTCAAATACCTAGGCTCCCAGGCCTTTGGGCCTAACGTCTGTTTGGGGGAATACAGTGGTACCTCGGGTTAAGCACTTAATTTGTTCTGGAGGTCCGTTCTTAACCTGAAACTGTACTTAACCTGAAGCACCACTTTACCTAATGGGGCCTCCTGCTGCTGCACCACCACTGCACGATTTCTGTTCTCATCCTGAAGCGAAGTTCTTAACCCGAGGTAATATTTCTGGGTTAGCGGCGTCTGTAACCTGAAGCGTATGTAACCCAAGGTGCCACTGTACTGATGCAGGCCAACCCAGTGTGTGTCCCGGCCCCTGACTTTTCTGTATAAAACAAAAGCCTGAAGAGGGGGATCAGGCCTTCCTGATCAATGTGATGTGGGAGAATGGGAAAACCTATACGGCATGGAATTTTATTGTATAAGATGTTTCACTGTAAGAAAACTTGGGAAGTAAGTTTTATCATTGGCAGAAGTGCGTGCAGGAGCATAGGAAACTTGCCTTATACAGAGTCATTTTAAGCAAAGGTTGGGTGGCCATCTGACATCTATGATCTAGTTGAGATTCACACATTTCAGGGGGTTGGACTAGATGACCCTTGGGGTCCCTTCCAACTCTACCATTGTACAATTCCATGATTTGTCCCATCTAGTGCAGTACTGTCAATGCTGATGCACAGTGCCTCTCTGGAATGTTATTGTATTGTAGGAAAAGGCCACAGCTTAGGAGTAGAAAACTCACTTCTGACACAGCATTCTACACATTAATTTTGGATTGCATGAAGAGCCGCTTCTCTTATACAATGGTCTCTGCCTGCGTGGAGCTTACACTGTAAAAATCAGCACGGGGGGGGGGGACAACAGAGGGAGGGAGATGGACAGGGTCTAGAATATGCAGTAACATCCATTAGGTGCATAATTTTGTCTGGCTTGTAGAGGCTGGAGATTCCTGCATTGCAGTGGGTTGAACTAGATGACCCTCAGAGGTCCCTTCCAATTCTACAATTCTGTGCTCCCCCAATTCTTTAAAAAGCAGGGCTCTATCATGTCCTTAAGGGTTATATTCTAGGGGAGACACATCCTCTGGTCCTCTTCATCATCATTTCATCCTTGCTGAACACAGAGGTGGGGGGAGGCAGGTGCTTGAAATGGGTCCTTTTCTCTTGAGCTTGCTGTTTCCATCTTTTTCCAGAAGAGCTTTCTCTTTTTTTCATTGCCGTGTTGGAGTTGGATGTAAGTGGGGGGGGTGGAGGAGGAGAAAAGACTGCAGCAGATGCAAAGGCAACACTCGGAAGCTCCTCCTGCTTCTCTGTTTCAGATTGGGAGGGAGGGAGAGGAGATTTTGAGTGGAGGCACGAACCACAAACCGATGCCAGGCAGCAGACTGGACTGTGCCGTCAGTGGATGCTTGCGAGCTGTCAAGTGGCACAACTGCAGCCGAGGAGGGGGGTGGCAGAGAAGAAGATGAGTTAGTGGAAGCAAAGAGGCAAGCAGCGGTGGTAGCAGTGGCAGTCAGAGAGGTGTGTGTCCAGCAGCTTTGGATCGGGGCCTGCCTCAAATCGCCGGCCACCTTACCGAAATATTTTTGCCTCGTCAACAATTCCTGGAGCATTGGGAACCTGACAGAGTGATAGATGATCCTGGTTCCTTGCGAGAGCCGGGAAGAGCATCTCCCTCTTCAGAAACCAAAAACCAGAGACTTTAAACAACAGGGGAAAGAGTTGAGATTTGCAAGCTTGGAAGGCTTGGTGCCTAAATGTTTGCTAACATCTTCCCGAGCACATGTATGAAGGGGTGTGCGATGGTGCATTTCGGGAAACGTTTGGAATCCTCTACAAGGAAGCACTTGATTTGACAGGCTTCAAAAGAGGACTTTCTGGAACGGGTTGCGCCAGAGAAGAGAGCACTTTACCAATTGCAGAAAGTGTCTTTCGAAAAGGAGCCTAGTTCCCTTGCAGCAGCCTCAGAGCCAGATTCTCAGTGAGCGGCCTGCTCCCGTCTCGTTGCGTTCTTCACTTAACGGGGTGTGATAAAGGAGGAGAGAGAGACTTCCAAGGTTGAAGTCTCTTCCTGCATATGACTAATCCAGGAGACCCTGTCAAAGTTATGGAGACCTCAGCTATGACGTCCGGCCCTGTGGTTTGCCCAGTCACCTTTTCACAAGTTTTTGGGCATCAATGCCAACTTCTGGAGGCAGGTAAGAAGGAGGGCCAAAGCATCTGAAATGGTCGTCTTGGGGTGTGGCAATGTTTTCAGAGCACTGGTGACGTCACTGAGAAATGGCATCCCTAGCAGGACACATCATGTTAGGTGGCCGCTTGGAGAGGTGGGTGGAAGGGGGTGGTTTTGAAATCCTGGTGAAGAATGTGAAACCTAATTTTCCCTTCTTCTTCTTCTTCTTCTTCTTCTTCTTCTTCTTCTTCTTCTTCTTCTTCTTCATGTTGTAGAACGTTGTAGACACCTGTCAGGGATTTGATAGGAAATGCTTCTTTTGCTCATGGCAAATTGCAAAAAGGTGCCGTGACTATACCAGGGCACCTGTAACACTCCAGATATTGCTGGACTTCTGCATCTGCTTTGCATGCAGGAGGTCCCAGGTCCAATCCCTGCTTTCTCCAGGTAGGGTTGTGTAGCCCCATTCCTAAAACATTGGAAAGCCTGGGGCAGCCAATACTGAGCTAAAAACGGACCAAGGGTTTGAATCAGTGCAAGGCAACTTCCTGTGTTGCAAACCCATCCCAGGTTCTCACTCCCATGAGCGCCATCCAGTATGGACAATGATCAGTGACTGTGAGAGTTGTCCTCCAACAATGTATGGAGGCCTCACCCCGAACTGCATGGATGTTATCTCATTGCTCTATCATGAGACAACATTAAGCAGACATGCTGGTCTCTGTTGTGGTGGTTGGGTGGGAATGTCAGTCTGGTTTGGGCTGAGTTGTGCTCCAAAACAAGGAAAAGGCTAACATGTAAGGACTGAGGGACTTGTTTCAGAGGAGAGTGGGATGTGGGGTGGTAGGTCTGCTGACAAAGGCTTCAGAAATGTTAGTGAGGATGGGAAGTTTGGGGAGGGAATATTTAGGCTCTGTGGCTGCTTACCAACTCATTAAGGGATATTAGTAGGTCTGGGGCAGATGATGAAGCACTTTTTGCAAAGCAAAATAAATTTAAGCTGCAGGAGCAAAGAGGGAAAAAGCTCATAGATGCTGCTCTGCCCTAGCTGTGATAAGGACAAATGCCAGAAGACAGCTTATAGTGTGGGTGATGGTGGCTGCAGCAGCCTTCGTTTCAGGACCATGGATAGCTCCGATGGTATCTTACTCAACAGAGGCCTTTTCTCCCTTTTGTGTCAGGCCGCCCTTGGCAGGCTCCGCCCCTTCCTGAAGCGTGGTGAGCCTTAAAGAGGCAGTCCCCTAGCCTGGCTCCTACTCTCATTGGTCACCCCCACCCTCCCACCCTCACATTTCCCATTGTTTGTGCTACACTATTCAAGCAGAGACTGGGGGAGTGTGAGGCCCTAGGCATAAAGTGGAATAATTCCTTGGGTAGGTGAGGATCTGACTTGGAGGATGCTCAACAGGTTACTGGCTGGCAGGGTCACCCTGGGTGTTATCAGTGCCTAAGCCCAGAACCTCTGGGCCTTGTGTTGCTGGTTTCCCTGACCCAACCAACTCCTGGCTGCTGCCTGGGACACTCCCCTTGGGCAGTGGGGCTGCTGTCACCAGGGTTATCACCAAAGGAAGTCAACTCTTTGAACTCTCCAGATACGGCTGGGAGATCCCTAGAGAGCTACTGACAGTCCGTATAGAGATAGATGGACCCCATGCTGTGACTCTGCATAAGGTTGCTTCATATGTTCCTTATGCTGTAATGCAGGAGTAGGTAACCTCGGGCTCTTCCCAAACACAGACCCTCCTAGACCAGGCCCCTTTCCCATAAGTCACACCCCTTAACAGCCATGCTCCTTGCTGTCCTTGAATGCCTGGATGGAGTGTGCTCTTAAACTGCAGTAATAATTTCTCTGGCTTGCTTGGGGAGATCTGTGAAATTTCTGCTTTGGGTGGAATCCCTGCAATACATGAAATGCTTCTGTAAGAGACACATACATTGCTCTATCCACTTCTGCCTCTGCTCCCACCCACCTCAAGTTTAGTTTCCCATGAGGCAATGCAGCCCTCAAGCTGAATTTCCCCACCCCATTGCAATGTGATTCCTAAGGCAAGTCCCCCCCGGCACCATTGAAGCCTCATTCTGTCCCAGCCAGTATTTCTGTACATTGCTCAAAAGCAGAATGCATTGTGATGATCCAGCCTAGAAGTAACCAAGGCTTATTATTATTATTATTATTATTATTATTATTATTATTATTATTATTATTTATTGTTCATACCCTGCCCATCTGGCTGTGTTTCCTCAGCCACTCTGGGCAGCACCCAACAGAATATTAATTATAATAATAATAAAGTGATCAAACATTAAAAATTCCCCTAAACAGGGCTACATCAGATGTCTTCAGAAGTCCAATAGTTGTTCATTTCCTTGAGATCTGATGGGAGGGCATTCCACAGAGCGGGCGCCACTACCGAGAAGGCTCTCTGCCTGGTTTCCTGTAGCTTCACTTCTTGAAGTGAGGATACCACCAGAAGGCCCTTGGCTCTGGACGCTCCTGTATACTGGACCGAGGCTGTTAGAAGCTCTGGTCAGCTCAGGAACATATGCAGTTGGCATACGGGCTTCTCCTGGGAAAGGTTTTCCTGGTTACCACTGCCACCTGTGCACCCCGATATAAAGCTAAATCCACAAGCTATGAACTTGGTGCTACAGGACCGTCCAAAAGAGGTTGAATTTCTATCCCGGAGTTTGTTCTCTCTCTTGACCTCCAACATTTCTGGATTAAATATATTAACTCTCATGCAACCCTTTCCTGCCTCCAAATCATAGCTGTCAACATTTCCTTTTTTTAAGGGAGATTCCCTTATTCCGAATAGGATTCCTCGCAAGAAAAGGGAAACGTTGACAGCTATGTTCCAAATGCCAGTTGAGAATCTCAACAACTTCTCTAATGGTAGATTATTAGTTTTGTCCTCCTCCAAATATTCATCTATTCAGCTGTAGGCTATGCAGAAACCGGAACCTGGAAGTCTATAAGGATGAGACTAACACCCAGAATAGGGTCTAATTAAATGCACTTCAAGACATAATATGGAATATTGAGACCTCAAGGCTTTAATTTTCAAATCAGTATGTTTCTAGTCATCAGGATTGAAGAGGAAAGGAAATGCAAATGGGTTTTACAGGATTTAGAAAACTGATAGGATCTGGTGCATGTAGTTTGAATGCAGGCTTTTTATGCATCCCCCCACCCAAGAAATCCACACACAAGGAGAAGGGTACAGACCTATGATTGAGTACCAGCAAGACTAAAGTGGGACAAAATTATATGTTCAGCGCATCTCTAGGACAGAGCATGTAGACTTCATGGCTGTTTGTTCATTTATATCATTGTTATATCACCTTATATAATATTAAATCTCTAAATGTTTTACATTAAAAATAAAAGTACAAACAATAGCATTCAATCAAGTTTCCAAAAAACTACGTAAACGCAGGACAAAACAAAATATCTCAAGTAAAACCCAGAGCTTGCTGTGAAGAGGGATTGATTGTTAAAGCCCTCTTGGAATTATAGCTCTTTGAGGAGAATTTGTTGTTGTTTAGTCATTTAGTCGTGTCCAACTCTTCGTGACCCCATGGACCAGAGCACGCCAGGCACCCCTGTCTTCCACTGCCTCCCACAGTTTGGTCAAACTCATGCTGGTAGCTTCGAGAACACTGTCCAACCATCTCGTCCTCTGTTGTCCCCTTCTTCTTGTGCCCTCCATCTTTCCCAACATCAGGGTCTTTTCCAGGGAGTCTTCTCTTCTCATAACGTGGCCAAAGTATTGGAGCCTCAGCTTCAGGATCTGTCCTTCCAGTGAGCACTCAGGGCTGATTTCCTTCAGAATGGATAGGTTTGGTCTTCTTGCAGTCCATGGGACTCTCAAAAGTCTCCTCCAGCACCATAATTCAAAAACATCAATTCTTTTGCGATCAGCCTTCTTTACGGTCCAGCTCTCACTTCCATACATCACTACTGGGAAAACCATAGCTTTAACTATACGGACCTTTGTTGGCAAGGTGATGTCTCGGTTTTTTGTTTTTGTTTTGCTTTTTTTGAGGAGAATAGAAGACTCCTAACAACTCTCAGCACCTTTAACAATCTACAGCTCCCAGGATTCTTTGGGGGAAGCCATGACTGCTTAAAGTTAAATGTATGTTGTGAATATGGCCTCTGTCTGGCAGCCATACATTGCTTTCCCCATTCCCTGCCTGCCTTCAAAGTACCAACCCAAACAAATTTGCTTTGCAATGACCAGCCAGTCACTCAGCGCAGCCTGATCTGAATGGACGTAATGAAGTGCAGAGTATTTGGGGCTTTCAGAGAGACAGAAAAATCCCCTTGCCTGTGGCAAAGGATGCTTTGTCTCCTGTCAGCAGTAAGGAGAAAAGAGGTAGCTAACATGCAGAGGGAAGACAAGAGAAAAGACAAGAGAGCTCTTCAGTAGGCAGTATTAACGCTTCTGAAACCTCTCGTTCCAACTTATCCTGAGATCTCTCTTTCTTTTAAAGTTATTGCAATTATAAGAAAATTAAAAAGGGGGGGGAGCGGGACTCAGCTCTCTCATTAACAGTAAGCATAGTCCACCCACCCAAAGAGATTAAAATAGACTGTCAAAACTAATTTAAACATATACAATATGTTTCTGAGCACAATTAAAAGTGTTGATGCTGACCTTTAAAGCCCTAAACGGCCTCGGTCCAGTATACCTGAAGGAGCGTCTCCACCCCCATCGTTCAGCCCGGACACTGAGGTCCAGTGCCGAGGGCCTTCTGGTGGTTCCCTCGCTGTGAGAAGTGAGGTTACAGGGAACCAGACAGAGGGCCTTCTCAGTAGTGGCACCCTCCCTGTGGAACACCCCCCCCCATCAGATGTTAAGGAAATAAACAACTATTTTACTTTTAAAAGACAACTGAAGGCGGCCCTGTTTAGGGAAGTTTTTAATATCTGATGCTGTATTGTTTTTAATAGAGTGGTACCTCGGGTTAAGTTCTTAATTCGTCCCAGAGGTCCATTCTTAACCTGAAGCACCACTTTAGCTAATGGGGCCTCCCGCTGCCGCCGCACTGCTGGAGTACGATTTCTGTTCTCATCCTGAAGCAAAGTTCTTAACCCGAGGTACTATTTCTGGATTAGCGGAGTCTGTAACCTGAAGGTATGTAACCCGAGGTACCACTGTATTCAGTTGGAAGCCACCCAGAATGGCTGGGGAAACCATTCATATAGAGTAGGACCTGAACTATGGTCCATGGACATAAGTGGCCCGTTAACTTCATTCAGGTTGTCCGGGGAAGGCAGTGAACCCTCCTTCATTGTAGGTATGTGAACAGAGGTTGTGTGGCCATCTGTCAGAGATTCTTGAGCTGTGGTTACTGCATTGCAGGGGGTTGGATTATCCGACCCTTAGGGTCCCTTCCAACTCTATGCTTCTGTGATTCTATGGGGTATGTCTGTAAAGAACGGCTTTACAGAACAAGCTGCTTTGCCATTTTTAGAACCTGGTACTGGAAGTGACTGGGGGAGGCAGGGTACTGGAAGTGACTGGGGGAGGCAGTTTCGGAGAGGATTAGCAATGTGAAAGACATTGGAAGAGAGGAAGAAAGAAGAGGCAACTTGAATGGAGTGGAGAGGATTAGCAGCCAGAAAGAGAGGAAGGGAGAGGAAGAGGAAGGAGAAGGGGAGGGGAGAAAGAAAAGATGGGAACAAAGGTGAGAGTGATGGACCTGAAGTGACGCTGGAAGAGGCACGTGAATGTTCATATTTAATTGGATTTTTATTGCTCCTTTAATTTCATATAGTATTTTACGGCATTATAGTTTGAATTGGGGGCAGGGAATCATGATCACTGCAGATGGTGACAGCAGTCACGAAATTAAAAGACGCCTGCTCCTTGGGAGAAAGGCGATGGCAAACCTAGACAGCATCTTAAAAAGCAGAGACATCACCTTACCAACAAAGGTCCGTTTAGTTAAAGCTATGGTTTTCCCAGTAGTGATGTATGTAAGCGAGAGCTGGACCATAAAGAAGGCTGATCACCGAAGAATTGATGCTTTTGAATTATGGTGCTGGAGGAGACTCTTGAGAGTCCCATGAACTGCAAGAAGATCAAATGCATCCATTCTTAAGGAAATTAGCCCTGAGTGCTCACTGGAAGGACAGATCATCAAGCTGAGGCTCCAATACTTTGGCCACCTCATGAGAAGAGAAGACTCCCTGGAAAAGACCCTGATGCTGGGAAAGATGGAGGGCACAAGAAGAAGGGGACAACAGAGGACGAAATGGTTGGACAGTGTTCTCGAAGCTACAAACATGAGTCTGACCAAACTGCGGGAGGCAGTGGAAGACAAGAGTGCCTGGCGTGCTCTGGTCCATGGAGTCACGAAGAGTTGGACACGACTAAACGACTAAACAACAACAACAACAATTTAAAATCATGCAACGCCTAGCAGAGAGCATTACTATTGCTACATCAGGCAGAAAAACCCCCCACTAAGTGGACTTCAAAGACCCTCAGCAATTTTCAAGTGGTCTGTGGAGAACAAAGTTTGGGAACCGCTGCCTTCGTGGTTCTAAGCAAGATTGTTGATTATTATGATGTGGAAAGGGCGGTAAGTTCTTCAGACCATTGAGTCTGAGTCTGACTAGTGTTTATCCTTCCAAGCTTGAAGCATAAAACTCTTTGCAACCATAAGGTTTCACCAGTGCTATTTTTCTAGAAAAAGAGATGCCAAAACTCACCATGATCCTTGTTCTCTTATAATGGCAATGGGGTCCACCTGAGAGGTGCTGGAACTGAGTTCTGGAGAGTTCTGACTCAATTTTTTTTGTTGTTGTCAATTTCAGTTCTATTTCTTAATTTTTAAAACTTTTAACTTCAGTTATCTAGCTTTCCATAACAATTTCAGATTTTTTTTTAACCCCCATGAAAATTAATCAGCATTTTAGTCCAAATTTCCCCCAATAAACACATTTATATGCAGTTTTGACTAATACCCATTTTTGCAAGCAATTTCCCCAATATAATGCATTTTTGTATCTTATTTTCACTGACATTCGTGTTTTTATGCAGACTTTCCCCAGACATGTATATTTCTGTACACATTGGCTGGTTGGAGAAAGGCTGTGTTTCAGTTTGCAGATTGGCTCAAGAAGTGCAGATTAAGTACTATTCCATTAAAATGCAAACAAAAGCAAATTCCTCCCTCATCTCTGGTGCTGCGTTGTTGTTTTCCTCCAATGTTCACCACCAATTTATGGGGAAAGAAACTGCCCTTGAACATTATCTAAGGAGAGGGAACATTTGGGTGAAATTCTCATGTATAGGATTCCATTTTGCTTCATGTGCTTTCAAGGGTGCCAAATGGGGATGGTCCCTGCTCTGACTGGTGTGTTGTGGGTGTAGAATCCATCATTGGCAGCATGCTCAGACCCCACCCCAAAAGACTGGCTCAGCCCTTGCCTAAAGTCAAAGACATTACCCACCACATCTCAAACTGCTTTTCCTAGGCGCCCAAATCACATTGATCATCCCTGCAATTCTTATAACATCATCTACAATGTATATTACAAAACGGGTCTGTTGAAAGCAAACAAACATTCAATAAGATAATAAGCCTAGTGGTGGCACTAGTCCCTATGAATAGGAATAAACCCAGTGAGGCAGAATGGAAGCCTTCATTTTGCCCTGAAAAAGGCTGAGCAAAGAACCCTAGAATTGCAGATTGGAAGATACCCCAAGGTATCATCTAGTCCATGGGTAGGCAAACTAAGGCCTGGGGGCCGGATCCGGCCCAATCGCCTTCTCAATCTGGCCCGCAGATGGTCCAGGAGTCAGTGTGTTTTTACATGAGTAGAATGTGTCCTTTTATTTAAAATGCCTCTCTGGGTTATTTGTAGGGTCTGCCTGGTGTTTTTACATGAGTAGAATGTGTGTTTTTATTTAAAATGCCTCTCTGGGTTATTTGTGGGGCATAGGAATTCGTTCACTATTATTTTTTCCCAAAATATAATCCAGCCCCCCACAAGGTCTGAGGGACAGTAGAACAGCCCCCTGCTGAAAAAGTTGACCCCTGATCTAGTCAAACCCCCTGCAATGCAGGCGAGAACACAGACAAATTATTTAGGGGGGGGTGTAAGGAGAAGGGAAGAAAACTTTGGCAGAACAGAAGGTTTCTTGTGGTTTGTTTCTTCTCTCATCTTTCTTTTTATTTTTAAAATACACAAATCAATATTTGTTTGCACATCCCAGTTATATTTCCACACAGTTATATTTCCTTGCATGGGATAAACCATTGATTATAAAAGGACTGGCTGTGAGCTGGTGTTATCTATATTCTTTGTGATCTAAATAAGAAAGGTCTTTTGAAGAGAAATTGAGCATGTTTTGAACAGAGGTTGGGTGGCCACTGGTCAGTGATTCTTTAGCTGCGACTCCTGTATTTCGGGGGGTTAGAATAGATGACCCTCTTGGGGTCCCTTCCAGCTCTACCATTCTATGATTCCATTTACATACTGAGATCTTTTGTGAGCATCATAAGAAGGTGCCAGGATGGTGGCCTCTAGTATATAACCTGCATAAAAAGTAAAAGTAAAGGTAAAGGGACCGCTGATCATTAGATCTGGTTGCGGATGACTCTGGGGTTGCAGTGCTCATCTTGCTTTATTGGCCGAGGGAGCCGGTGTACAGCTTGTCATGTGGCCAGCATGACTAAGCTGCTTCTGGCGAACCAGAGCAGCGCACAGAAACACCGTTTACCTTCCCGCCGGAGTGGTACCTATTTATCTACTTGCACTGCGTGCTTTCGAACTGCTAGGTTGGCAAGAGCAGGGACCGGCCAACAAAAGCTCACCCCGTCGCAGGGATTTGTTTTTTTTAATAAATTTTTTATTGCGTTTCTTTCCATAATTTTATACGTTCCACATAACACAAAAAGAGTAAATACAAGAAACAATTTTTTTTTTTAACAAAAAAGAAGAAAAAAGAGGTTATAGATATGTAACTATTCAACTTTCAATAAATCCCTGTTTGGACTTCCCCACACCTTCCGGATCTGCGTTCTTTAAATTAACAATGTCAGCAATTTGTTACCTTATTTCATACCTTATTGTAACTTTCAATTGTTATGTGTTCAACTTCAATGTGTTGTATCTCAATTTTAATGCCTTTAAAATAAACATAACATATTTGATTCAGATTGTCTCCTTTTCTCTTTTATCACTTATTTTACCATTTACTTAATCATATTTGCTAAAGCATAACATTTCCTTATCATGCACTATCTTAAGATTCATACAGCTTATAATATTTTTGCAGATAGTCCTTAAATTTTTTCCAGTCCTCCTCCATTGCTTCTTCTCCCAAATCGCGGATTCTGCCAGTCATTTCAGCCAATTCCATGTAGTCCATCAACTGCATCTGCCATTCTTCCAGCGTGGGTAAATCTGGTGTCTTCCAGTGCTTTGCAATGAGAATTCTTGCTGCTGTAGTGGCATACATAAACAAAGTTCTGTCCTTCTTTAGCACTTTCTGATCCACCATGCCCAGGAGGAAGGCCTCTGGTTTCTTAGGAAAGGTATACCTAAATACCTTTTTCAATTCGTTATAGATCATTTCCCAGAAAGCCTTCACTTTTGGGCAGGTCCACCAGAGATGGAAAAATGTCCCTTCTGCCTTCCTTACATTTCCAACATTTATTGTCAGACAGGTGATATATCTTAGCTAGCTTGACTGGGGTCATGTACCACCGGTATATCATTTTCATAATGTTTTCCTTCAAGGCACTACATGCCGTGAATTTCGTTCCGGTGTTCCATAACCTTTCCCAGTCTTCAAACATAATGTTGTGTCCAACATCCTGTGCCCATTTTATCGTGGCAGATTTAACTATCTCATCCTGTGTGTTCCACATAAGCAGCAAGTTATACATTCTCGATAAAGTCTTGATCTTTGGTTCTAACAATTCTGTCTCTAGTTTCGATTTTTCCACCTGGAAACCAACTTTTTTATCCATTTTAAAAACCTCTTGAATTTGAGCATAGTGTAACCAATCTCGCACCTTGTTTTTTAATTTATCCTGGCTCTGCAACTTCCAGTTGTCTCCAATTTTTTCAATTAATTCCCAATATTTCGGCCAGTAGGCCTCCATGTTGGGTCTTTTTCGAGCCTTGGCCTCTACCGGTGATAGCCACCTCGGGGTTTTACTCTCTAATAAGTCTTTGTATTTCATCCAGACTGCAAAAATTGCTTTTCTGACAATGTGGTTTTTGAACAATTTATGAACTTTAACCTTGTCATACCATAGGTATGCATGCCAACCAAAAGCATTGTCAAAACCTTCCAGATCTAGGACATCAGTGTTTTCCAACAAAAACCAATCTTTCAACCAGCAGAAGGCTGCAGCTTCATAATACAACCTCAAGTCCGGCAGGGCAAACCCCCCTCTTTCTTTCGAGTCAGTTAATATTTTAAACTTTATTCGGGGCTTTTTGCCCTGCCAAACAAACCTTGATATATCCTTCTGCCATTTTCCAAAACATTCCACTCTGTCCACGATCTGTAAGGTTTGAAACAAAAACAACATTTTCGGCAATACATTCATTTTTATGGCTGCAATTCTTCCCAACAAGGAGAGTTTCAATCTTGACCAAATTTCTAAATCCTTTTTAACTTCCAACCAACATTTCTCATAATTATCTTTAAATAAATTCAAATTCTTGGAAGACAAATAAATCCCTAGGTATTTCACCTTTTTAACCACATTTAATTCTGTTTCTCTCTGAAACCCCTCTGTTTCTGTAAGTGTCAAATTCTTGGTCAGAACCTTAGTTTTTTGTTTGTTCAACTTAAATCCCGCAACCCGACCATACTCAGATATAAGTTCTAGAACTCTTTTTGTACTGGGTTCTGGCTCCCGTAATGTCAGAACTACCCGTCGCAGGGATTTGAACTGCCAACCTTCTGATCGGCAAGTCCTAGGCTCTGTGGTTTAACCCACAGCGCCACCCGCATCCCACACATACAATTTAAATGCATATTTTAGGGGGCATATCCTTAAAAAAACAACCCTCTGCAAAAAAGGATCAGAATGGACCAGGGCATACAAAACTAACATGGAACAGGAATAGGTTGATCTCTATCATATTTGGCTATGAATAAGTTTTTTTGTTTTTTGTTTTTAAAACCCTCCTACCCCAAAGGCAAAACTGAGTCACATTTAGGCATCAGTTTTCCAGAGGGAATTTCCATAACTGGGAAACCTGAGCAGGTGGACCACTTGCTCTTGTTTCCACATACCCTCTGCTGCAGAAAAAGAAGAGACAAATTAAAACTGAGCTTGCAGGAATGTGTCGAAACAAACCTTTAGTGACAGCTCCCCTTCCCGAATACCCACAGTGACTGAAAGTCATATAAATGGCGGTGTCAGTCTCTATGTGACCCTAGTTGCCCGTGCCTGGAAGCTCAATCCTTATTCCTGAGTGCATGAAAGTTTCTCAAGCACATTTGCTCCAGTTGTGAATCTTTCATGATAACAAGTCAGAGAACTGTTGGAGGGTATGGAGTTATGCCACCCCTGAGCCCTTTATTGGGATTTTTAATAAAGTATATTTATTGGGATTTTTAATAAAATAAATTTATTGGGATTTTATAATAAATATATTAATGCAGGATTTAACTTCCTTCCGCAGGGCCTGTAAGACAGAGCTATTTCGCCTGGCTTTCAATTTGAACTTAGTCTGATCTTTTATTCCCCTTCCTTCCCTCCCCCTCCCCTTTTTATGAAGATTACCCGCTCTGGGATCCCACAGCTAATTCTCCCCTGGTCTCCTCACTGGCCCAAATAGCACTAATTCAGCCAGCTAGCCCTGGTGATCATCTAATGTTTATTGGATGGATTTCCCCCCTAAATTGATTTTTGAATTCTGAATTTATTGTTATTCATGTTTTATACTGTATTTTATGCTGTTTTTTGTTGCATCAATTAAGTGTTTTAAATTTGTTGTTAGCCACTCTGAGCCCGGTTTTCTGAACCGGGAAGGGCAGGGTATAAATAAATTATTATTATTATTATTATTATTATTATTATTATTATTATTTGATATGTGTTAGGAGCTGCCCAGAGTGGCTGGGGCAACCCAGTCAGATGGGTGGCATATAAATAATAAAATGATGATGATGGACTTAGGGCATCCCTATTTTCATTAGAGAAATGCTGGAGGATATGCATGTTGATGAGACATTGCCCTACAGAGCAACTTAGCCAGGCTTCCTCAACCTCGGCCCTCCAGATCTTTTGAGACTACAATTCCCATCATCCCTGACACTGGTCCTGCTAGCTAGGGATCATGGGAGTTGTAGGCCAAAAACATCTAGAGGGCAGAGGTTGAGGAAGCCTGAACTTAACTGATGCATTTTGTACTAGTTGCAATTTCCAAAGTAAGCTGAAGGGTAGCTCCCCAAACAACACGTTGTAGCAATCCAGTCTTGAGGATACCAAAGAAACATCTGCTTGACCACCATAGTAAACAGACTAATGGACCAGATAAGCCTTCGGTCTGATTCAGCAGGGCTCTTTATGTTCTCAATACAAATGCCATCTTTCGAAGTGTGTGGGATGCATCGCTAGCTACAGTAATGGGGGCCATTTATCTTCCTTTCTGACGGAAGGATTTAATTTGGGCAATTAATGTTCCTGAGTGGTCATCGTCGTTCCTGGAAATTGAAAGCAGGCATTTGATGTTTATGATGCTGCAGAGACAAGCCAAGCATGTGAGGCTGATTAGATTAGTCAAGGACAAGCATGGATCCAATATCCACGCTTAGAAACAGTGGGAAGAATTGCAGCCAGGCGATGTTGCCTCCAATAAATGCACAAAAGCCAACCCCAGGGTACAGGGTCTTCTGAGCAGACTGCCAATTCAGGTGGGGATCACCTGTTAATGAACAACACCTTAATTTGTTCTAGGAACCGAGGAACAGATTCTAGGCCTGATTCTTTGTGGCCAACCAGATGCTCATCTGAAAGCCACTGGAGCTACTAGCCATTGACAACCTTCCCCTCCATGAATCTGTCTGATCTGCTTTAAGAGCTGTCCAAATTGGGGGGTCATCACCGCAGCCCATGGTAGCACATCCTAGAGTTTAACTATGGGCTGAGTGGTTATGGTACCTTCTGTTGCCTATCCTGAATCTTCCAACAGCTTCATTGGTTGACCACTGGCCCTAATAAGCATTTAGCCAAGATATTGACTCTTATAAGAATAAGCACCTCTATGACTAATCCAGAATGTGGCAACAAGAGTGGTGGCTGGAAGCAGCCACTGGGACCATATTACACCGGTCCTTAAAGACCTACATTGGCTCCCAGTACATTTTGAAGCACAATTCAAGTGTTGGTGCTGCCCTTTAATGCCCTAAACTGCCTCGGCCCTATATACCTGAAGGAGTGTCTCTACTCCCACTGTCAGCCCGGACACTGAGGTCCAGTGCTGAAGGCCTTCTGTATGCAATGACAGCCGCACGGATGCTACTAGCCCAGAGATGAAAAGAAGATAAATTCCCTACCAGGGAAGAATGACAAATCAAAGTGTTGGACTATGCTGACATGGCAAAACTGACCGGAAAGCTCAGGAACCAAGAAGACCAAAACTTTGACAAAGAATGGGGGAATTTTTTATAATTTATCACTGTAAGCAGATGAAAACATTAGCAGGATTGCAATCACTCATAATGTAGACAATGTAGATAATGGATTTATATAAAATATGGATTGTTGAAAAAGATGCAGAAGAAACGGTTTAATAATAGGACCCACACAGGGGAAGGTGGGAAGTCCAGAGATTTGGAGGAATCTTCAAATGTGGATGTGTATAGTTGTACAGTGGTACCCCTGTTTATGAACGCTTCCGGTTATGAACGCTTCAGGTTACGAGCTCCGCTAACCCGGAAGTAGCTGCTCCTGGTTACGAACTTTGCCCCAGGATGCAAACGGAAGTTGCGCGCCAGAGGCGCATGTGCACAGCGGGGGGCCCCAATAGCAAAAGCGTGCCTCAGGATAAGAATGGATTCAGCTTAAGAACGGACCTCCAGAACAAATTAAGTTCATAACCAGAGGTACCACTGTATTATTATAATTTTATAGTTTTAAAATCAAATACAGTGGTACCTTCAGGTTACGCAATTTTGGGTTGCGTACCACGCCGAACCACGAAGAACCGGAACGGGTTACTTCCGGGTTTCAGCGCTGGCGCAGAAGTGCTAAATCGCACTTCGCACATGCACCGAAGCACCAAATTGCGACCCGTGCGTGCGCAGATGCGGCGCTGCAGGTTGTGAACGTAACTCCTGCACGGATCACATACGCAACCTGAGGTTCCACTGTAAAAAATATTTCAAAAAGAAGAAGAAAGAAACTGATATGGGAGAGACGTATTCTCCTGCAGTTGGGGCAGATGAAGGCATCAGATTTCGCTGTTGTAGATGATGTTTCTTCTCTTTGCACTCCTCCCAGTGGTCATTTCCCCTCTGGTCATGGCTGTGGATATGCAACCTGACTGTCTCCAGGCACCTGCAAGGGATTCCCACACAGCAGGCTTCCAGCCGTCATGTCACCTCTGCCGACATCTTTATAAGTGCAGAGATGGTCTGCCAACTGGTTTCTGAAGCCAGCTCATCCTTGGGCAGAAAAACGGGTAGCGCTGAATAAATTTGACTTGTGCCTATCGAGCAGTTGTTGGGCGGTAATCGCTTTCCACTGTGAGACTTCAGAGCGATGCTTTAAATAATGCCCAAAGACTCTCCAGGATGATTCCCAAGCAAGTCGCTTCTGTTTGCAGAAGTGACAGCCTGTCTCCAGCAAGAACCTCTTTGCCCGAGTCAACACCAACAGATCGCATTAAGTCATACACAACAACAGTGTCAGGAATGGCATTTTTCATGGCTGTTTGCAAATGACGCTTGTCATACGAGGATGACTGTGAACTCATTGAAGCAGCCAGTTTCTCACCAGGGGGTTGGCTTGTTGCACTTACCTCCACCCTGTGCAGTCCTAGGGCTGGACAAATTCCATGTGGAATCCCTATTCAGTCTCCTTAAAAAGCGACTACTTAATCCTGGGGTTGTATTATTATTATTATTATTATTATTACTACTACTACTATTACTAATTATTAGTCTCTTGACACATCATAGGTCTCTAAGCGCTGCTCAAAATTTAGAAGCTTCAAGGATTACTTAAAATCGGAGGGCAGAGGACAATGCATAAAAATGAAAATGATTACAATAATCTTTTTTTCCCCTTCAAAAACAAGCAGCTAATGTTTCTCACTTTTTCAGATTTAATTTCAGTTCTTTTCCTTTCCACATCAGCTTGCAGCTAAAAAGAAAATCTTGCGTGAAAACCCACATTGCTGGATGCATGTCTCCTCACGCGGGCAGATTTTGTACATGATGTATATGGATTTTTGCAAGCAATGGCCCCTAATAATGCATTATTATTTGTACCTTATTTTGACTATTGAGGGCATTAGGTGCACATTTCCCCCTTAATGTACACTTTTCTGTGCAGTTTTCCTTCCGGCTGGAGAACTACACTGCAAAATTCAAATGTATGAATTTAAGAAAGAGAGCTGTCATTTGGTTTGTGTATTGGTCCAAGGCAGGCAAATTAAGTGTGTTGTTGATATTGAAATCTGACTGGACTGAATTTCTCCCTAGCATATTCCCTTAAGTTTCAGTTCCCTGATCCTACATTCATTAGATGTGTTTCCAAATGGTTTTTAAAAAAATCTATGGTACTTTCAAAAGAGTAGCCTACAGATTTGGAAAAATAAATAAATCCCTCCTCATCAGAATTAATTTCTCCCTGGATTTTGGTGTTCAGAATTGCCTAGTTTTGGTTTCCAAAAGGGAAGCAGTTAGGAATCTTCTGGTGTTCTGCTTACGAATTTTTGTTTAGGTGAGTGATTTACCAACTCTTTCAGGTCCTTCTGTTCACTTATATCTATTTATGTCTTGGGTCCTTATGGGAGAGGGGAAATGTCATCACAAAGCACTATCATGTTTTGGGGAAGGGTTGTGGCTTAGTGGCACAGCTTCTGCTTTGAGTGCAGAAGGTCTTAGGTTCAATACCCAGCATCTCCAAGTAAGGCAGGGAATGTCCCCTGTCTGAAACCCCAGAGAGCTGCTGCCAGTCAGTGTAGACAGTACTGACCTAGGTGGACCAGTGGTCTGATTCCCTATATATCAGCAGGAAAACAGACAGCTATACAAAGCCTTAGCTTGGTTGTAAATTTATTTTTTCTTTTTTTCTTTTTTGTCTCATACAAACTTATGCGGTACAGTGGTACCTCGGGTTAAGTATTTAATTCGTTCCGGAGGTCCGTACTTAACCTGAAACTGTTCTTAACCTGAAGCACGACTTTAGTTAATGGGGCCTCCTGCTGCCGCTGTACCGCCAGAGCACAATTTCTCTTCTCATCCTGAAGCAAAGTTCTTAACCTGAAGCACTATTTCTGGGTTAGCAGAGTCTGTAACCTGAAGCGTATGTAACCCGAGGTACCACTGTACTTATACTTTTTGATAATGATAATAAGCACAAAGTTTTCACACTGAGCATTTCTGCTTAGCAAATGTGATAGTGACCTCCAGTGGCTGAAACAGATTCATGTGATTTAAAAAAAAAAAAATGTAGAAGGAAACAAAATACAGTGGTACCTAGGGTTAAGAACTTACAGTGGTGCCCCGCAAGACGAATGCCTCACAAGACGGAAAACTCGCTAGACGAAAGAGTTTTCCGTTTTGGAGGTGCTTCGCAAAAGGGCTTGCTTCGCAAGACGAAAATGTATTGCGAGTTTCTGCGGGGTTTTTTTCCTTTCCCCCCCTTTTTCTAAGCCGCTAAAAGCCGCTAATAGCGCTAATCCGCTAATCCGTCAATGGGCTTGCTTCGCAAGATGAAAAAACCGCTAGACGAAGAGACTCACAGAACGGATTCTTTTCGTCTTGCGAGGCACCACTGTAATTCGTTCTGGAGGTCCGTTCTTAACCTGAAACTGTTCTTAACCTGAGGTACTACTTTAGCTAATGGGGCCTCCCGCTGCCGCCGCGCGATTTCTGTTCTCATCCTGAAGCAAAGTTCTTAACCCGAGGTACTATTTCTGGGTTAGCGGAGTCTGTAACCTGAAGCGTCTGTAACCCGAGGTACCACTGTAACCAAGGAGGAAGGCACAGAAACCAGAAAATATATACAAAAGGGATAAATCTATTCACAGAAGTTCCAGCTGATAAGATTTATCAAAGGACCCCTACTTCAGGAACCATCTTGAACGTTCATGTATTCCATACCGGAACAGAAGCACCTCAGGCGAATGCAGCATGGAGCCAAAATAAACCTCCATAGCTTGCCTTTTTGAGAAGATTCTCCTCCTTGCATTCTTATGAGAAGAAAAGAGACCTTGGAAGGTTTTGAACCTCAGTGATGTGAAGCATTTTGGAAGGCCACCTAATCCCCGTGTCTAGAAAAGCAGTGTTAACGTGGCACCCCAATATCTGAGTGGTGAGAGAATCCAAGGTGCTTACTCCTGCTCACTTTCCTTGGAATGAAGGACAGAAGATGTTCCTGTTCCTTTCCTTGCTGCTTCCTCACCTTCCAAGACACTCCAAACATCATGTCTGGCCCTCAGTATAAAGAGAGTAACTGCTTTGTCAGTCACCCCTTACCTTTCTTCTGTTCTCCAAAACGGCACAGAGAAACCGGTTTGACCTGTATTTTTGACCCTGCTAAATTCTGCACCTGGCACCCTTCTCTTAATACTCCAAGTATCTGTTAAATTCTAAGATTTGCTGAATCTAAGAATTATGAGGAGGATCTGGCACCCAGGAGTTTTGAGGACTTTTGTTTCCCCACCCCACCCCGCAAACTTACAGTGATAATGTTGACATTGACTGACAGCTTCTCTCCAGATTTTTGGACAAGGGAGATGCCAAGCCCTACCTGAAGATTCTGGGGATTGAATCTGGGAACTTCTTAATGCAAAACGGATGCTCTGCAGTCTGCCGCTCTGACTGTTCCCCAAGCTATGGCACTGATGAATTATCCCCCTCCCTCTAAACTGCCTTTATCTTTAACCACCATGTAGAGGAACAGTTATATCCCCATTCCTGATGTCAAACTGTGGTTCTGAGTTAGGAGCTTTGACTCTTCCCCCACCCCCATTTCTTTCTGCTCGGGAACATTTTCTATCGAGAAAAGCAGCAGATGAATTCTTTAACATTTGAAAGCCAATTCATGCATATGCATTTCCGAGAAACCCCGCTGAAATAGAAAGTTTCATTTTTCATTATACTCTCTGTTCCTGAACTATAGAATTTAATGTCACAAGTGGCCGAACAGAGAAGGAGACCTAGGCTGCGTTTGTATGGAAGTGTATTCCGTTTTCCTGACATTTGCCTGATGTTTCCCTTACTGTTAATTTCCACGTTATAGCTGAGCTTTCAGGTGACGTAAAAGCCCCTTCTGGAAACCTGGTGGAATCTACTACAAGTTTAGCACGCTATTTCCGTGTTGTTTCATTCCAGGAGGGGGCGGAGAACCTGCTTGCAGCTGCTGCAAGATATAAAATCACAAACTGTCCCGAACCTTTGGCTTTACCTGGCAGCAAGTCAGTAATGCCAAGTCTAAGAGTCGGTCCAAAGTCCAGGAAATGTGGTCCAGGGTTGATCCAAATAGCCATGTCTGAAGTCCAGAGACAAATGCCAAAGCACAATCCCATGGAGGTCCAGGAGCATCCAAATCATGGTCCATCAACAGGGGCAGTTGAGCAGACACAGCCCCTCAGCTCTGCTTCCCTTGTGATTGCAGCATCTGGGCTTGATGAGACAGATGACCCTCACCTGTTCCAAGCCTACTCCAGCTGAGGAATCACACCCCTCCTCCCAGAGCTAGTGAGCCCCACCTGGCCAGCTAGGGAGCTGGGCCCTTTCCTGCCTTAGCCTCCTAGAGCTTCTCTTCTGCTGCGTTTGTGGAGACCGGGGCCCCTCTGGCTCTGGTGATGGGCCCTGCAGCTCTGCTTCCTGTGCATTGACCTCCATCCCCTTGCCATCCTCCATCACCCTGTGAGTACTTACTTCTCCATCCCCTGCTGTATTTCCTAGTCCCTGGCTACACCCCTCACGAGATCCTCTTCCCCGTTGTCCTGCCAGTTCATGGCATGGATGTAAAGTGACAAAATTTAGAGTAGGACAAGGGAATGTCATGCCCTTTTCATGGGGGAACAGAAAGGTGGACTGGGGATAGCAATGTTGTCCTATTTATTCATTTCATAAAATTTATAAACTGCTTGACTGTAAAAAAAACAACAAGGAAAAAAAATAAAGTCATACTTTAAAACATACTAAACTTGAAATACTAAAACAGATTACAATTGCCTAAGGCAGTGGTTCTCAACCTGTGGGTCCCCAGATGTTGTTGGACTACAGCTCCTATCATCCCTGAGCTAGGGGTGATGGGAGTTGTAGTTCAACACCATCTGGGGACCCACAGGTTGAGAAAGGCTGGCCTAAGGGCTTCTAAATGTCTTGGTAAAGGTAAAGGTAAAGGTAAAGGGACCCCTGGACATTAGGTCCAGTTGTGACCGACTCGGGTTGTGGCGCTCATCTCGCTTTAGTGGCCGAGGGAGCCGGCATACAGCTTCCAGGTCATGTGGCCAGCATGACTAAGCCGCTTCTGGCGAACCAGAGCAGCGCACAGAAACGCCGTTTACCTTCCCGCCGGAGCGGTACCTATTTATCTACTTGCACTTTGATGTGCTTTCGAACTGCTAGGTTGGCAGGAGCAGGGACCGAGCAACGGGAGCTCACCTCGTTGCAAGGATTCAAACCGCCAACCTCGGCAAGTCCTAGGTTCTGTGGTTTAACCCACAGCACCACCCACGTCCCTTTAAACATCTTGGTAGACTTGTCTAAACAAGAAAGTTTTTAGCAGGGGCCAAAAGGCATATATTAAAGGCACCTGCATGACAACTGTTGTTGTGTCACACCATGCCGACTGCTGTGGATGGTATTTAGTATGACATGCTGGTCAAAAAGCCATAGTTCCTGCAATGTAAAAGGAGCATTAGAAAACAGAACAGCCAAACTCCCTGGGGTTTCAGGCAAGAATCTTTCCTCTGCTTAATCTGGACCTCCTGGGTTAAAAACGTGTGTTCATGCACTGAGCTATTGATGCCGCTGTGGTCTAAACAACTGAGACGCTTGGGCTTGCCAATCAGAAGGTCGGTGGTTCGAATCCCCGCAATGGGGTGAGCTTCCGTTGCTCTGCCCCAGCTCCTGCCAACATAGCAGTTTGAAAGCACGCCAGTGCAAGTAGGTAAATAGGTACCACTGAGGTGGGAAGGTAAATGGCATTTCCATGCGCTCTGGCTTCCATCACAGTGTCCCATTGTGCCAGAAGTGGTTTAGTCATGCTGGCCACATGGAAAGCTGTCTGTGGACAAATGCTGGCTCCCTCAGCCTGAAAGCAAGTTGAGTGCCACAACCCCATAGTCGCCTGTGACTGGACTTAACCATCCAGGGGTCCTTACCTTTTTACCTTTACCATGTTATACACCTTGATCACATTCCATCCTTACTTGCCCTAAGCTGGAAAAGTCCCAATGTTGCAACGTTTCCCTATAAGGGACTGCTTAGTTTTGGATGTCCTTTTCTGCACATTTTCCAGTCCTACAATTTTCCCCTCCTTTAATTTCTGACTTCTCCTTTGACCCAGCAGGGACCCTTGACCCCCTGACCTTTCCCCATCACCATTCCATTTTTATGGTCGAACAAATCCTCATAAAAGATAATTGTGGGGGAGAAGATGATCTGGAACTTTCCATGCAGCCAACGATTCCCCCCACTCAGAATAACAGCCACTCAATCGAACACTCTCTAATTCCCCCCGTGGGACTTTTCATGTCTTGCTCTTCCGAGGGAGTAAATGAGGAATTGACTAATAAAAATCACAATCCTTGCCTTGTTAATAACTCATATTGCCCTTTGCTGTCAGAAGAGGCAGAGAGCCTGCCGCTCTGTTCAAAAGCTCATCAGAACGGGATGACCTTGGTGTCGAGAAAAATGGCTCCATATGGTAATGTAATCACAAAGGAGAAACATTATTCTCCTATAGATTATCCCCTCTAGAAATCTTAATAAGAGAATCATCATGTTATAAAAAAGAAAAAGGATGGGGGTGGGGGGAGAAAGAGTTGCAATTCCAGGTCATAAATCTGACTTCCTCTTAACCCCTTTCTTTCAAAGGTGGAGCATGCTTCTCTAGTGATTATGCTTGCAGCTACAGTCCTTTCTAAAAGTTCGCTTGGTAAACCAGCGTGTTTAAATTGCTCAACTTGCATCCACATAGACATACTAGGGGCTATGCTCCTCTCTCAGCTCAACAACCCCTTGCCATTTCCCCATGCCAATGCCCTAGAGCAGGTATAGGCAAACTTGGCCCTCCAGATGTTTTGGGACTACAACTCCCATCATCCCTGATCACGGGTCCTGTTAGCTATGGATGATGGGAGTTGTAGTCCCAAAACATCTGGAGGGCCGAGTTTGCCTATGCCTGGCCTAGAGCTTCACCTTCATGCCTCCTCCTGTTACCCACCCCTTTTCTGAACCCTCTTGTACACAGATCACCCCCATGGTAACCTCCTGCATCTTCTTCCTCCCAAACAGAAGCACACAGAAAGGTTGGGGGAGGAGCGATGTCAAAAATGTATATATAAAGTGGATTACAAAGAGAATAAAACAATAGAATTTTCAGTAAAAAAACATTTGAAAGTCAAAATCGGCAAGAAACTAAAAAATATATAAAAACATACACCAATGTGCTACATGTCTGAGAAGGCTTCTGTAAGCAAATACTGTTGTTGTTGTTGTTGTTGTTGTATATTTATATGTCACCCATGTAAATGGGTTGCCCCAGCCACTCTGGGTGGCTCCCAACAAAACATTAAAAACACAATAGGACACCAGCCATTCAAACCTTCCCCGAACAAGGCTGCCTTCAGATGTCTTCTAACAGTCAAATAGTTGTTTGACATCTGATGGGAGGGCACTGCAAAGAGTGCAGGGAGGGCACTTGCCTAAAGTCCACAGGCAGCGAGTTCCAAAGTATAGGTGCTCAGCGGCGTAGCGTGAGTTGTCAGCACCCGGGGCAACGCAAGTAATTTGCGCCCCCTAACCCGGGGCAACGCAAGTAATTTGCGCCCCCCCTAACCCCTAACCTGCGAGTTGCCGCTGGCGCTGCTGCCCAAACGACGACGCTTGCCCGGAGGAGGAGGGGGGCAGAGAGGCGAGGAAAATGCAACGGCCCAGCAGCTGCAGCAGCACCGGCGGAGGCGGGGCTGTGAGGAGGGGCTGCCTGGCGCGTCCTCCGCGGCGAGCGCTGAGAGCCGCTGCCTGCCGGGCGCCTTCAGCCGGGCGCCGCGAGACATGCGGCTCTGCTACAGCCTGCGCCCGAGGCTCTTCGGCGAATCCGGAGGCAGTGAGCGCGCCCCCCCCAGATGTTGCGCCCGGTGCGGCCAGCACCCCTGGCACCCCCCACGCTACGCCACTGTAGGTGCTGCCACACTGAAAGATTGATTTCTTACAAAATCAGAATAGGTATCATGTGGCACCTTTAACAGTGCCAGTTCCATGGATTGAAGCAGTCAATATATGGGCATATATGGGGTAAGTCAGAGATAAGTTCCCCCCCCCAAGCTATTAAGAGCTTTGTTTACTAATAGTAACACCTTGAGTCTGATCCGGTAGCAAATCAGCAAGCAGTGAAGATCTCCGAGCACAGCTGTTACGTGCTGACACGTTCCTCCTTGTGTCGCGTCCCGTATACTGCTACAAATTAAAATTAGCCAACATGTCGGTATATCAGCCATAAAGCCGCAGTTCCAGAATGCAACAGGTAGCTCAGGGTGAAAGGAACATTAAGAGTACAATGCTAGCCCTTCTAACACATTATTGCTCATGTACCTAAATCCATCCCTTTCCTTTGCCTCTTGTCATTTCCAACAGGAGCAAAAGCATTAAAGAAGGAGGAGGACTGAAGATGAACCAAAATGCAAAGTCCTTCCTTCTCTATCCTCTCCTCTGCCCTGGTAGCTTGAACCTGGCTGGGCCTTGGATATGGTGGTTGGACTGCCATTACTATCCACCATCTCCAGTTCCTTCACATGGCAGCCGAGATTGCTTCCCATTCTCTTGTGCCTTCCACTCCTGCCCCAGTATTTTAAATATCTCAGATCCGTGTCTCATTAATGCTGCAATTCTGAGTAAGAAGAAAGGGGTGTGTGGATGTACTACTTCTTAGGTTTTCTACCAAACAGGTTGCTATGGTAACTCACACTCACATATACCCCTAGCTGTTGATGCTGATGAGCCTGCGATCTAAATGCTAGGCTTGTTTCCTTTCCATAAATTAATCACATTTTAAATTAACACATGGCGCTGTGTCATGTTCATTAATTTGTGCATGGAACTAGATATGCTGGCTTTCCTTCGTTTCTTTCCGCTATCCTTCCATCCCCCACATCGATACTGTAAAGAACTGGATGCCAGTCACTGCTGGAAATAGATATATTTTTACTCCCGTGTTGGAGATCATCAGTGTCCAAACTAATTGCTCCCCCAAAGCCCCTCTTGTCCCTGGATGTTTAAGGCCTAATGAAATAGTGTCTGACTTCTCAAGAATGTGGCCGGCTGAGATTGTACTTGGATGGGTACAGTTCAGATGCCTCTGAACTCATCTTCCACTCAATTGCTATTACAGCCTCCTGACTCATAGGTTGTCCTTGGTGAACAAGATGGATGGGAGTAATGCAAGAAGGCATCATTTTCAGTTCCACCCTGAATTCGCCACATTACACACTGTTTCCCTTCCTCTGCAATTCGCCTTCTGCCAAAAACTGTCCACTGAGGCAAAATTCCAAAAGGTGCCATTGCATTATTCCAACTCATTTACTTCAGTGCAAAAGAAACGCAATGCAAAGGGGCAGGGATGGGAATGCAATAAATTGTGTATCATTTACAAATTGAAAGTAACAACAGCAGTGAGTGCCGACCCTACTTGCGGGATTGATTTCCATTCCAGACATGGGACAAATAAACAAATGTTAGGAATTTTGGCTTTTGGATCCTGCCTTCGTCCGAATTCCTCTCAAGCAGCAAGAAAACACTTGTGAGGAGCAAAATCCTTAAGCAGCGCTGGGGAGCGTAATGGAAATATTAAAGGGCAGCTTTAAAAGTAAGGACATTGGACTTGTGTAGAATATGAAGAAGATAGAAAGCCAAGTTGTGGACCACAGTAAGCTTTGGAGACTGAGTGATGCACCAGGAAGAGGAAACAAATAGGAAAGGGCAGCTAACAAAGACCCTTAACTGTTATGTTACAACCCACAACTTAATATTAACCATAGGAGTAAAGTCTTGGGTTCTCTGAACCGGAGGACTGGGGTGAACATTTGGATTTGGATCTGGGATTTGGAGAACTGAGTCAAAGCTAACAAAATGAATTTCAATAGGGACAAATGTAAGGTTCTAGAATTAAGCAGGAAGAACCAGCTGCACAAATATAAGATGGGGGGCACATGGGACTGCCTGTAGTACATGTGAAAATGACTGAGAGGTCTTAGTAGACCACATGCTAGAGTGATGCAAAAAAACCCCCACAAATGCTATTGCTAATCTATGCTGCATCAACAGAAGTATAGTGCCCTGATCAAAGGAAGTAATGGTCGCTGCTCCATCCTTGGTCGGACCACACTTGGCCTACTGTGTTCTGGTTCTACCAGTTCTGGGCATCACAATTTAAAGCTATTGACATGCTGGGATGTGTGCAAAGGAGGGTGACCTAGATGATAAAGGTTCTGGAAACCAAGTCTCATAGGGAACGGTAGAGGGAGTTTGATATGTTTAGCCTGGAGAAGAGAAGACTGAGAGGTGATATGATAGTCATCTTCAACTACCTAAAGGGTGAATGGAGCCAGCTTGTTTTCTCGGGGGGACAAGGATCCAAACCAATGGATTGAAGTGACAAAAAAAGAGGTTCTGACTAAACATCAGGAAGAACTTTCTGACAGTAAGAGCTGTTCAACAGTAGAATGGACTCCCACGAGAGACTCCCACTGGAAGTTTCTTAAGCAGACATTGGATGGTCATCTGTCATGTATACTTCAGTTGAGATTCCTGCATGGCAGGGGATTGGTCTAACTGACCATGGAGTTCCCTTCAAACTCTACAATTCTATGGTTCTGTTATTCTGTTTCTGAGAATAGTTGGGCATGCCTCTAGGCTGAAAGCCTGGAGAGATAATATTAGACAGCATAGACAATTATGCACTAGATGGACAACTGATACACTTCAGTATAAAGCAACTTCCTAGGTTTCTAGCTATGTAGTTAAAGCACTGTCTAGTTTGGCTCCTGGAATTCAAGGGCAGATTTCGCCTGAAACAGCTGAGGGCAAATGTATCATGAAAGCAACATACCATTATGCCCAGATCATAAACCATTTCCCTCTTCTTTTGGAAAACGAGGTGGGGGGTGCTCCAATGACAGGAAGATTACAAGGGTAGAAATATTACCTCAGCTCTGAATTTGATTATAGAAGCTTTTTTTTAAAAAAAAATCAATATCTAGCCTCTGTGTAAGTTTGCCTATTCATAATATTGCATAAATTTGATTAGGATCATAATTATATGTTTGCCTTTCCATATAAACTTGAGGACTTGTCTCCCAGAGGAAGAACTGGCAAAACAACAAGAGCTTCTTATCGCCACTGAGAATTCACAGTGAGAGACTGTTAAACACCTGAACTGGCAATCATGCACAAACAGCGGGGATCTGAAATGAAATAGTGACTCCAGTCACCAAGGAAGGGTCACTGTGTGAGAGTCACGCTGCGGTTCACAAAAGGAGAGGGATCACTGAATAAGAGGGTTCTGCCCCACTAACTTGTAGTCTGAATAGCTGTAAGGGAAATGGGTAGCAGAGGAGTACAGTTATTCAAATTCCCACAGGTACTCAAATTCTGGACGATGGTTTGTCAAGAAATGACTAAAATATTCCACCCCAATTTCACCACAACTTTGTTTGTTATATCTGTGGGATGATCAGCTGAAGGGTTCCAGCTCTCAGGGACTCTAGATATGGTTGCCAGAACCTCAATTGCCCCAAAGTGAAACACTTTACAGGAGTTGTGACTTTTGCTTTGGTATGAAAATATGTGGAGTTTAGCAGGGGTGGGAGGTGGGGTTACATGTTGCCAAAGACTTGGAGGAACCTGCAAAATTCTATGGTGTTTGGTAGGATTTTATATACAACAAATACGGACATACTGTACAGGACTCCTTCTCTGTGGTACAGTGTGAAATATGACTTTCCCAATTGTCTTTTAAGTACCCTACTTATTTCTATTATTCTTATTGTATTGATTTGTCTGATTTTGCTGCTTCGATAAAATACTATTTTAAGACAGGGCTGCCATATGGCTGGCTTTTTCCAGACGTTACTGAAATTTCAAAGGTGGAATTGAAGTCTGGGGGAGAATTTCCAAAAGACGGCACTTTGCCCTGGATCTTTGGCAATCTTTTGTCCTGGATTTTATTTTTTGAAATATTTCAATCCTATTTAAGGGGGGAAAGGAAGGGAATTGGTGGTCAGGTGTGGTGGAAGGGCAGTTGGCAAAGGGGGAGTTGGGGTTGAGGAATGGAGAGAACAGAGGCAGCAGCTGTTTGTGTGTGTGTGTGTGTGTGTGTGTGTGTGTGTGTGAGAGAGAGAGAGAGAGAGAGAGAGAGAGAGAGGGATCCAGCAAGCAAATTCCGATGAAGAGAAGCCTCAGCTTAAGGTGCAACCACCCAAAATTTCCTTGATATTGAGAAGTCTTTCGTTCCTGCTTCAATGGCTTTTGTGTTCAATATAGCACAGGCTTGCTGAAACACAACCAAGGGCAATGCAGAGTGTCAGAGACATAAAGACAGCATCCTGCAGCAGTGGCGAAGCAGGGCCCGAAACCAAGTAGAGCATTACCAAGAGGAATAACAGCTATTTCTAGAGGTATAAGTCAAGCTCCGTCCTCTGAAAATGCAAGGCTGATCTAAGATCCGTTGCCTTTTAAACTTATTGAAAGGGCAGCTAAGGCAGAGATGGAGGGATTTTCATTTGTTTCATTCCGTTACTTTTTTCTGGCTCATATAGAAAGGCCAGAGAAATTCAATTTAACTTTTGTGTTTGAGGTTCAACCTTCCCCATTCACACTTTCTGAATCAATATGCAACCCAAAATGCAGCCGTCCTTCAAACAGCCGCGCTTCTCTGAATTTTGCCATGCAATGGTTAAAGCATGTGCAAAAATTGCAAATGTAAGTGAAAGCAATATGCAGAAATGCATTATATTGGGCAAGATTGCATTAAAAAATGTGTATGTGAGTTCGTACTAAAATGCTGCTGAATTTTCACAAGGACTGTTTAATAAATAATGCACAAACTGATGTAGTAATGAGTTATGGTGAATTTAAGATTGGAAATATGGGAATCAATGTCTAAAATAATTAAATAACCTGTTCCGATTTAACCACAACTGTCTTTTCTGTGTAAGTGGATGGACAGCTTGGAAGCTAGTTGCTCTAACGAGCTTTTGATATGGATGTCAGATGCAGCTAGGATTCCAATAGCCCAGCAATGGAAAACCTTGAAAACTCTGCATTTCTCCTTGTGCTATTATAGAACATATGGACTCTGACTATTGCAGGGGAAAAATGCACATGAACCACATGTTTCTAGGGGGATGGAGAATCCAGAACACTTATTGCTTCAGACTTAGAGGCACAGCATTCACCATAAACACCAAAACATTCACCATAAACACCCATTCCCTGCCATGGGTGCCTTCCTATAATTTATGTTGCTTTTAATTGCTTTTAATTCCAGTCAAGAGAATAGGGCAGGGGAGGGAGGAAGAGCTGCCCCATTCTCTTGACTGTCATTTTTAAAAGGCAATAATATTCCAATCGCCTCATAAGCTTTGTGCAAGCAAATTAGGACAAATTCTGCATAAAGAAGTCTGAGAGACCTGTTGAAGAGAGCCCCAGACACCCCACTGAGAAGGAAGGACACAGCAACACTGACAGATTCTCCACGTCCTCCCTCCCAGTAAATTAATTTTGCTGCCCAAGTGGCAGGGAGATAGGAAAAGCTGCTCCAAGTTCATTGCACAAAAGGCCAGATCAACTTTTGCAGAAGGAGAATCTGACAGACTGTGACCTCCGAAGCAGCTTCAATCTATCACCAGCTGAGACATTTTCCTCTCTGGAAGTACAGAGGAAAGCCATATAAATAACTTAAAGTGATGGGGGGGGAGCACTGGGGGCAGAGAAGAGAGAGCACTGAAAATCAGCTTGCTTTTCCTCATTTTATTGGGCAGAGTACCTGACTTTATGATTGCTGTTTCTGAAACATCTGACAGCTCTCTGACAGGTATAGAGGTAGGTGTGTGTGTGTGTGTGTGTGTGTGTGTGTGTGTGTTTGTTTGTTTTAAGACAGGCATAGGCAAACTTCGGCCCTCCAGATGTTAGGGACTACAATTCCCATCATCTCCGACCACTGGTCCTGTTAGCTAGGGATGATGGGAACTGTAGTCCCAAACATCTGGAGGGCCAGAGTTTGCCTATGCCTGGTTTTAAGGCATCAGTGCTGGATCTCAAAGTGGTCCAATGTTAATTTCAAATTTGTATATATTCACAGGGCATCCAATATGTACAGAAAATTTTGCTATGCATTCTTTAACATTCATGTGTTCTTTCATTAATATTATAGAATCTGTAGCAAAATGGTTATTTATTTATTTATTTATTTGCTTATTTCAAAATATACACTCTGCTTTTTGAGGAGCTACTTTGGCAAAGTGGCTTGCCATCTCCAATAAAAGCCAAATTCTCCTGTCACTGAAAAGAAAATACAGAAATGCAACATGCAGGACAACTAAATGATAGAGCAGAATTAAAAGTGGAAAACACACACACACACACACACACACACACACACACACACAATGTAATACAGAGTCAATATAATACCTTCCGAATGGGATAGCTCTTGATCTCAGAGTTGTGGGTTCGAGCCCCATGTTGGGGCTAGATGACCCCCATGGAGTTTGGGGCTGGACTAGATGACCCTCGTGGTTCCTTCCAACTTTATGATTCTATGAGATTGTCAAAACAGTTGTAAGACATCAAAAGCGGCTGGGATTTTAGACTGCAGAAATAAATTAGATTTAATTAGGGTAGGTTTTGTGGGGTGGAAAGGACAACTTTTCAGCCAATGCAGTGTTGGGACTTGCTTCCCTTCTAAGGAAGGGAAGAGAATTCAGTGGGACTAAAAGTAGGAACTGGAAAGGTTGCAGCCTAGGAGTCCCCCAGTCTAGAGTTCCAGTGGAGGCAGACGTACCTTAATCCTGGATACTCCATTCCCTCTCCCACCTTCTTTTCCCTCTCTTCTTCCTCCTCTACTACCCCAAGAGTCAATCAGCGTTCAGCGGCTGCTGAGCAACCTCAGTCCTCAATGGGCCGTTTAGGGGAGCGGATTCCCCCTTTAGTATTCCCCTAACCCCAAATAAGCTTTTACTTCTAAACACCTTGTGGCTTCCCTGACACTGCTGATACCCCCCTCTAGTGTCGTGTGTGAAAGCATATCCTCCAACAACCCACAGATCAAAATTGGAACACTCATTTTTTTGTTTCTGAGCTCTCGCGAGAGTGAGAGTCCAAAAGACAGGGCATTCTGGGATCCCAGAATGACTTCTGTAATTCTGGGATGTCCTGCTCAAATTGGGATGGTTGAGAGGTGTGTGAATGGTGCTGTTTAGGCGACATAAGCAGCAACACTTACCCCTGAACATTGGAAACAGGTGGATTATTTATTGTGATTTATTGCTATTTATGAAATTTCTATCCCACCCCTACCTAAGAACATGAAATGCATCTGTTGGGTGAGGCCAATGGTTCTTCTGGTCCATCTTCCTGTTCTCGCAGGGGCCAGCCAGCTGCCCTTGAGAAGCCTGCAAGCTGGACACAAGCACAACATTTCTCTCCCAGTGTGGTGTAGTGGTTAAGAGCGGTGGACTCGTAATCTAGTGAACCAGGTTCGCTTCCCTGCTCCTCCACATGCAGCTGCTGGGTGACCTTGGGCCAGTCACACTTCTCTGAAGTCTCTCAACCCCACTCACCTCACAGAGTGTTTGTTGTGGGGGAGGAAGGGAAAGGAGATTGTTAGCCACTTTGAGACTCCTTAGGGTAGTGATAAAGCTGGATATCAAATCCAAACTCCTCTTCTTTTTATTCTCCTTCTTCTGAGGTCCAGCGGCGAGGGCCTTCTGGCGGTTCCCTCACTGCAAGAAGTCAAGGGAACCAGGCAGAAGGCCTTCTCAGTAGTGGCACCCTCCCTGTGGAACGCCCTCCCACCAGATGTCAAAGAGAACAACAACTACCAGACTTTTAGAAGTCATCTGAAGGCAGCCCTGTTTAGGGAAGCTTTTAATGTTTGATGCATTACGGTATTTTAATATTTTGTTGGAAGCCTCCCAGAGTGGCTGGGGAAGCCCAGCCAGATGGGTGGGGTATAAATAATAAATTATTATTGTTATTATTATTCCTCCTCTTCTTCTCCCCACCCGAGATTCCAAGAAACTTTCAGTGGATGTGGAGCAGTAGTTATTGTGGCTAGTAGCCATGGATAGCCACACCCTTCATGGATCTAATCCACTTTTAAAGCCATCCAAATTGGTCACCTTCCTGAGGAGCCCAGAGTGGCAAACACACGTACAGAAAAACAATTCCAGTACCCTTGGCATTTGACACCCGAGATGCAGATTTTTCAGGGCCCACCCTATTCCTGCAACTGTAATCAGTTTTAATTCTGCTTTTAATTCTGAATTCTAAATTGTTGTAACCTGGGACTTGCTGGTAAAAGCTCTCTACAAAAAGATTGAAACTTGGAGCCGGGAGAATGTTCTGTGAAAGCAAATATAAGTTTGCATTTTCATCTCCCTCAATGCTTATGCTTGTGTACAAGAAAAGCTCTTTAAAGCGGGAAGGGAGGGGGAGATAAGCCTCCCACAGCAGCCGTCTTAGGTTTGCTTAATCCCTTATTATTTATACATCACAGAGTTTTGTTTTGGTGGTAGAAACTGATGGCTATTAGTTGGCAAGCAAAAAAGCTTCTATAAGGAGCAGATGGATTGCCTATGCCTGTCTCTTATCAATGGAGAGTGAGAGTTGACTTGCAGAAAAGCCACATTAACCCCATAATTAATTCTTTCTTTTTTTTTTAAAAAAATAAATCTTCCACTTGGATCCCAAATTAGCAATTCTCACAGAAAATTATGCAAGCCAACAATGTGCAATATTACCGCTGCTAACGACCCTAATGGGCAATTGTTAAAAGCTTCGTTTCTCCAAGAGGGACAGGAGTAATTTTAAGCTGATGCTCCATTAGCAAACTATTGACCGCTGGCTACTCTCTCCTTCCATAGCACAGGCTTTGAGATGAAAGGTGTATAATTCATTTTGAAAGGGAAATGAGTGATAACGTTGTGAAAGCACAAAGCTTCATATTTTAAATGCATATTTTTCTTTATTATCTGAATGCGGGAAGCACAGTTCCAGCAGGGGTCTTACTCACTGGTAGAGCATCTGCTTGGCATGCAGAAGGTCCCAATCCTTGGCATGTCCATGTATGGCTGGGAGAGACACCTCCCTGAAGCCCTGGAAATCCACTGCCACTCAGGGTAGACTGCGGGGAAGAAGAAGAAGAAGAAGAAGAGTAGTAGTAGTAGTAGTAGTTTGGATTTGATATCCCGCATTTCACTCCCTGAAGGAGTCTCAAAGCGGCTAACATTCTCCTTTCCCTTCCTCCCCCACAACAAACACTCTGTGAGGTGAGTGGGGCTGAGAGACTTCAGAGAAGTGTGACTAGCCCAAGGTCACCCAGCAGCTGCATGTGGAGGAGCGGAGACACGAACCCCGTTCCCCAGATTACGAGACTACCGCTCTTAACCACTACACCACAATGGAGAAAAATTGTGCAAAAATTACGCAAAATGGGGCCAAATATTTTCCTATTCTAAGTGCGGGTAGAAAGTATTGCCCTCATTCTAATTTATCTGTCAGGTGTGGTCACATCCATTCTTAAGGAAATCAGCCCTGAGTGCTCACTGGAAGGACAGATCCTGAAGCTGAGACTCCAATACTTTGGCCACCTCATGAGAAGAGAAGACTCCCTGGAAAAGACCCTGATGTTGGGAGAGATTGAGGGCACAAGGAGAAGGGGACAACAGAGGACAAGATGGTTGGACAGTGTTCTTGAAGCTACCAGCATGAGTTTGACCAAACTGCGGGAGGCAGTGGAAGACAGGAGTGCCTGGCGTGCTCTGGTCCATGGGGTCACAAAGAGTCGGACACAACTAACCGACTAAACAACAACAACGTGGTCACATGTAGCAGAAGATTCTTGTCATCAGGTAACTGCGGTATCATCCCACTGACTATATGAGCCGCTGGATTGTACTGGTCAAAAGAAGAAGAAGAAACATTCTTTTTAAACAAAGAAAGGAAGAAATTGCATCAAGCCTCCTTTTCATAGAATCATAGAATCATAGAGTTGGAAGAGACCACAAGGGCCATCGAGCCCAACCCCCTGCCAAGCAGGAAACACCATCAGAGCACTCCTGACATATGGTTGTCAAGCCTCTGCTTAAAGACCTCCAAAGAAAGAGACTCCACCACACTCCTTGGCAGCAAATTCCACTGTCGAACAGCTCTTACTGTCAGGAAGTTATTCCTAATGTTTAGGTGGATTCTTCTTTCTTGTAGTTTGCATCCATTGCTCCGTGTCCGCTTCTCTGGAGCAGCAGAAAACAACCTTTCTCCCTCCTCTATTTTCCAGAGGGTCAGCAAACAGAAGCAAAATGGAGCAAAACCAAGGCAGTTATGTAGGTATGCTTCAAGCAGCTCCCTGGTACTTCCATGGATGCAGGTGGCGCTGTGGTCTAAACCACTGAGCCACTTGGGCTTGCTGATCGGAAGGTCAGCAGTTCGAATCCTCATGACGGTGGTGAGCTCCTGTTGCTCTGTCCCAGCTCCTGCCAACCTAGCAGTTCGAAAGCACGCCAGTGCAAGTAGATAAATAGGTACTGCTGTGACAGGAAGGTAAACGGTGTTTCTGTGCACTCTGGTTTCTGTCACGGTGTCCTGTTGTGCCAGAAGCGGTTTTAGTCATGCTGGCCACATGACCTGGAAAGCTGTCTGTGGGCAAACGCTGGCTCCTTTGGCCTGAAAGCGAGATGAGCGGCGGAACCCAATAGTCGCCTTTGACTGGAATTAACCATCCAGGGGTCCTTTACCTTTTTTTAACCTTTACTTCCATGTTGCATGTCCAGAACTCTACCCAACCCACCTCTTTGAGGTCCTATTGACATCATTTTCCTCTCCAATGTCAGTCTGGGATGGATTCTGTTATGTATTCCGTGGTCTGTGTTTAACTGAGCTTGAGTCTGGACTAAGGATTCTGAGTTCCAGATTCCCAGTGAAGGCTTAAAACAGGCACTAACAAATCTGCCTGCTTTGCTTTATCACAATTTCTCATCTTTCTGATCTTGATTTCAGTTCTCTGTGTTTCCGCATAAGTTTCCAGATTGCCATAAAAAAAATACCCAGCATTTTAGGACAAATGCACACGTTTCTGAATGCAATTTTGCTCAATGTGCATGTTTGGCAATCCGTCCCCCCCCCCCCAATTCAATTCATTTATATTTAGATTGCATTTATATGCTATGCACACCTTCCCAGAATATGCACATTTGGTTATAGCACTGTGAAAAGTGTGAATTTCGAAGGATGGCTGCGTTTCAGTTTGCGCTTTGTTTTGGGAAGTGTGAAACCTGAAAGGAGCAGATTTCTCCCCCATCTCTACATAGAAATGTATATTTAAATATCTGAGCAGAATGCACTTATAACTTGTGAAAATGAGATGAGCTATACATAGACCGATTTGTCCATTCTAAATTCCATGGGGAGTTGACAACATAATTAGACATTGGCTATGAAGGAAAGCAGTATGTGAGAGCACCTGAGTGCTAGGATATTTGTGGAACATTATTTCCTTGTCCAGATGAGGGCAGGATTCCCTCATATCTTGAGGATATCTCTCAAGGCAGATTTAACATAAAGGGGTTGGCGGGTGCCGGGAGTGTTGCTGAATCAATGCACATAGCATTCATTGGATGCGGATCTCACTTTTTTGCATCAGGACCAGATTCCTGCTTGTCAAGGCACTTTTAGCATGAAAGTCTTTCTGTCTCAATTTCTCTGTTTTCTTCTTGCTGTTATCCCTCTCTCATCCTGGAGTTTGAGCCATGGGGATGATTGGAGTGACAAATTGTTTTTTAAAAAAATGTTGGTTTTTTTGCCACATTTCCTGTAGCTCTTCACCCTCAGTAAAAGCTGGTGGAATTAATAAGATTGCATAATTGTGTTAAGAGGGGAGGGGAGGAGAGGGAAAGGGAAGGAAGGAAGGAAGGAAGGAAGGAAGGAAGGAAGGAAGGAAGGAAAAAAGAAAAAAGAGAGGCTTTCTCTCTCTCTCTCTCTCCCCTCCCTTCCTTCCTTCCTTCTTGTCATGCTGAGACATGTATTTCTTATTGGTCAGCAATGGATGCTGCCTGCCTTGTAACGTTTTTGTAAAACCTGGACTTGAACTACTCTAGGCTCCAGTGAATTAGGACACACAAAACACTGGCTGTTTCCCCTTAACATTGCAGTGATTGCTATCTGTTTGTGCTAGAACCACTTATTGGGGGGGGGGCTCCTCTTGACATTTTGGTAAAAGAATAGCAGTGATAGTGTTGTGTCCAGTGCTAGCACTACTCAGGGTAGACCCATTGCACCATGAACCACCTACATTAGTCATGCTCATTCATTTCAATGGGTCTACTCTGAGTCGGACTGGCAAGAGACACAACTCAGCAAGTTTATATTTCAGACTGAAGTTATTGTTGTGGAATCATTAAACACAAACAGAGTTCCCTCATTGGGGAGGCAGATGCACTCTGTGCATGCTCAGACTGTATATTTCTCAGGCTCATAATTTCAAATCATGTCTCCCCCTGCTCTATTTAAACCTCTTAGGATGTTTCATGCTTTGATTGAGTAGCACATTACAGAACATTTTCCTTCTTAGTAAGCCAATTGTGTAAATTTTATGAATATTGCCTTAAAATCTTTGAATTTTAATTCATTTTATTCTTTTAAAGTTCAGTTTCAGATGGACAGAAGTGTTTTCCTTTTTACCACTATAGATACATATATCAATGATGAGAAACAAAACAAAAAAATGCTGCTTAGTGATATGATGCCCTCCACAAGTCTGTCTGTTTATTTGTTTTATTCCACTTATGAATCACTTCCCATACAATATCTCAAAATGATTTCACAGCAAAGCATCAACAATGAAAAACAATTCCATATGGGGGAAAAGCAGTTCCATATGTGCAAAAACAATAATAAAAGAAAACAATAATGGGGGGGGAGAAATTCCATATATTAAAAACAATGAAAAATGTCATATGCAAAAAAAGGCTTTCAAATCCAATATGAATGCAGGCTAAGATGAAGCTTGTCAAAAAAGGAAGGACTTCAGTAGATATTGAATGGCATTCCTGATAGTAAGTGCCACCATGCTAAAGACCCAATCCCAATATTGCAGATGTGGGGAGCCTTTGGTCCTCCAGATGTCGCTGAACTCCAACTCCCATCATCCTTTGCTCTTGGCCATACTTGCCGGGGCTGATGGGAGTTGCTGTTCATTGGCATCTGGAGGATCAACTGTTCCCAACCACTGCTTGTTGTTGTTTAGTCATTTAGTCGTGTCCGACTCTTCGTGACTCCATGGACCAGAGCACGCCAGGCACTTCTGTCCTCCACTGCCTCCCGCAGTTTGATCAAACTCATGCTAGTAGCTTCAAGAACACCATCCAACCATCTCATTCTCTGTCGTCCCCTTCTCCTTGTGCCCTCCATCTTTCCCAACATCAGGGTCTTTTCCAGGGAGTCCTCTCTTCTCATGAGGTGGCCAAAGTATTGGAGCCTCAGCTTCACGATCTGTCCTTCCAGTGAGCACTCAGGGCTGATTTCCTTCAGAATGGAGAGGTTTGATCTTCTTGCAGTCCATGGGACTCTCAAGAGTCTCCTCCAGCACCATAATTCAAAAGCATCAATTCTTCGGCGATCAGCCTTCTTTATGGTCCAGCTCTCACTTCCATACATCACTACTGGGAAAACCATGGCTTTTACTATACGGACCTTTGTTGGCAAGGTGATGTCTCTGCTAAACCATACCAAATGGACCTCCTGATAAGACGGCATCTACAGGAGTCCACACACCCATGCTTTTAGTAGGCACTCTCCCAAACAAGAAAAACAACAGAATAGTAGGATGGGAGGACAGCAAATACTGGGGTACACAGGAAACTGGGGTGGTGGTAAAGGAACCTGCTGATAGGCAGCAAAAACCAACAAGGAACCAAGGAGGGAATGACTTGTGGTTTCAGTTGTCTCTATATCTTAATGAACTGCATCCAATGAAATGTAATCTCAGAGCCACTGTCTATAATCTTTGAGTTCTTGGAGAACAGGTGAGGACCCTGTCAACTGGAGGTGGGCAATTGCCGCCCCCTTCTTCATAAAAGGGGTGTTGGGGAGAGAACCTGGGCCACTACCAACCTGTCCGCTTGACATCAACTCCAGATGAGGACCTGGAACAGATAATTAAACAATTGGTCCATCTCCCAACCCATCAATAAAGTAATATTTCCCAGTCTCATGGTTCTGAATAAAGGGATGATTTAAATAGATAGCTGCCTTCTACCGAGTTAGACCATTTCACCGTCTAACTCAGTATTATTCACGGCAGTGCTTTTCAACCTCAGATACTTCAGTTACTTTTGGACTGCATTGTCCCTGATCAGCCACTCCTAGTCTCAAGAGCTCCCCTCTTGTCTTTTCTCCTTAGCTGTGCAGTCGCTACACACCTTGAACGACCAGATCTCAGACTTCATCATGAACAAGGCCAAAGCGCTCAGTGAAGATGACAACACCTTCCTGCCCAACGAGAAAGACACACTGAAGAACTCCATGGCGCTCATGAGACACCTCTTAATGGACGCGCAGGTATGAAAGCAATGTGTTGTCCTGCCAATTATTGCTATTGATTTTCCAATATAAACCCAATTACACAAATTAGTTCCAAAATAATACAATTTTGTTAAGAGGCTTCCTGCGCACCCTTCTTGATGGACCTTTGTGATCTAATATTACTGTGTTTCATATTCTTATTTATTTCTATTGCATTCCTTTTTTTTCAAAATTATCACATAATTAACAGCTGCACTCTTAACGATTTCTATTCGTGCTATTATATTATTTAAACCCCCCCCCCCAAAAAAAAGAGGCTTCAAGTGAAGAACCATAGCTTTTTCCTTTTCATCCTGCGTCCAAAAGTCAGTTGTTGGCCTTACATGTCTCTCTGATGTTTTCCTTTTTCTTGCGGCATTTGGGGCTATCTCTCAACATGTTGGGACATTGGTAGCCTTGCATGCATCACAGATGTAGGGAATGGGTTACCTTTTAATGGGAAGTGTCAAAAGCTGTGGTGATGGTGGAACGTACATAAGAAGCATTTGAGCACTGGGGCCAGCAATCCTATGGTTCCTAAGAGGGAATCCCAGGGGCTATCAGAAGTATTGGAGATGCTTCCAACACTTGTCACTATTTGCAGGTGGGATTCAATCACAATTCAGGAACCAGACATTTGAGAAACCTCCATATCACCCAGTAGATCAACACCCTGTAGTTCGCGGCAGTTTGCAGGAGAGTTTCTCCTGTAAGTTCCAGAGATCTCAGAAGCCCAGTAGATCAACACCCTGTAGTTCGCGGCAGTTTGCAGGAGAGTTTCTCCTGTAAGTTCCAGAGATCTCAGAAGCCCACTCCAAAACAACTCAGAGCAGAGTTTTTCACGTGGCTGCCCCTGTTCTGTGGAATAGCATTCCTATTTCTGTTCTGTGGGGTTTCATAACCTGATAAATTGGTGTTTACTATGAGCCTCTACTCAACAAATCTTTATTACGGTCATAGACCAGCATTTGAAATCTAAAAAGCACTTTAGAAAGCTTCTGTTGTTGTATTTTCGTTTAGTCGTGTCCGACTCTTCGTGACCCCATGGACCAGAGCACGCCAGGCACTTCTGTCTTCCACTGCCTCCCGCAGTTTAGTCAAACTCATGCTGGTAGCTTTGAGAACACTGTCCAACCATCTCATCCTCTGTCGTCCCCTTCTCCTTGTGCCCTCCATCTTTCCCAACATCAGGGTCTTTTCCAGGGAGTCTTCTCTTCTCATGAGGTGGCCAAAGTATTGGAGTCTCAGCTTCACTATCTGTCCTTCCAGTGAGCACTCAGGGCTGGTTTCCTTAAGAATGGATAGGTTTGTTCTTCTTGCAGTCCATGGGACTCTCAAGAGTCTCCTCCAGCACCATAATTCAAAAGCATCAATTCTTCGGCAATCAGCCTTCTTTATGCTCTCACTTCCGTACATTACTACTGGGAAAACCATAGCTTTAACTATACGGAAAAGGTATTAAAACACTAGGTGATTATAAAAGTCTGTAAGAATTTAAAAGAAGCTAAAAGAATTCAAAAGAAGGGTCAGGAACATTGGGCTGGTGTGGAAGAGCACAAAAGGTTGATATATAAAGGTTTTAACTATCATTTACAGAGCACTCTGATATGTTCATTAAAACTGATTTGTGGCACAAGTCATCCTCCTACGATTCTCAAGTGCTGCTGTGCAGATCCCAGCAACACAATACATTGCGGCAGGATCGGCCTCCGAGAGCAGCAGGGAGGTATACAATTGTCCTGTGCACCCTGGGTACTTTTGAAGTAGTGGGGAAATCAGGTTGGTATGAATGTCTCTGTAATACAGGCATTAGAGAAGGACATGATCTACCATTTCTATTTGTCCTGGGTCACATGGGCATTGTCTATTTAGGTAGTCAATCTTCCTGTATCAGCCTTCAATAATGGCTGAGTGGATGGCATAACATTGAGCCAGGGTAAAAGCCCTTTGGTGTTCAGGGACTTCGATGAGTCTCTACTTTCTTTTAGTCTTGCTTTCAATCATGTATGTATTTATTTTTAACTGTTTCTAATTATCTTGTGTTTTAATTGCCTATGGATCAAATTGTAACTGACGAGCCAATAGACACCGTATCTCTATAGCTGCTAAAATGGATGGTTTTCATTGCATTCTTTCCATTGCATTCTCACTAGCCCTCCAAAGAGAGTTGTTGCTAACAACCCATCTCTAAAATTGCCCGTGCTGGGGGTATTCATAAAAAGATAAATGTGCCAATCATTTTCCCATGCTAACGAACGCACCTTATGATATAAGCGGATGTCTGGGAAATTAAAACCACCACCAGATATCAGCAAGTACATTATGTTCAGAGAGAAATGTGTTAAATATGTAGAGACCTCTGGACACCAACAAAATCACCAATTATTGTGCAAAGCAGGTGATCTAAAATTGGCCGCTAGTACTATTTCAGATTTTGACAAATTTAATGGTATGCACTGAAATACTACAAAAAAATAATTTTTTAAAATTAATTCTGGTATAGATGTTTCAAATCTACTAATAAATAATAATAATTCATCAGCATATGAGGCTATTTTAAATCTTACTTGCGCATGAACAAAACCATGAATTCCCCCAAGATTCAGGAACCTTTCCAGGAGTTCCAAAAATAAATCAAATATCAATGGAGGCAGAGGGCTGCTTCCTAGTGTATCAAATACATCCAAACCAAAGACATCCAAAAGAATTCCAATTCTCCATTTTTTGTTATTTAGAGGAAGAGGCATAAAATTCTTATGAACTTTATAAATTCTTGAAGAAGTTGAAACTTGTCCAAAGTAACAACAGAAATTGCCAATATACTTCATCAAATACCTTCAGCATCCTAAGATTTAAGTGCAGCTGGAGCTATTCTATATTATTTATGGCCATGGAATTGGATACCAATCTTAGATGATCCACTCCCTGTCCATGCTGCATAAAATCCACTTGATTTAAAATGTATTACAGTTGATAACCAGTGTCTGAAATCTGTTAGGCGAAATGGCTGTTAGCATTTTAACACGAACATAAATTAAATATATTGCTCTATAGTTTACATAACTCGTATGGCCTTTGCCAGGCCTGGATATAAGAGAAATATAGGCTCCATAGGTTGACATTGGCAAGCCTATTCCCCCCTTTCCCCCCCTTTTCCTTAAATAATATGCTTAGGCAATTAGGGGCCCCCAAAAAATCTAAATATGTCTTATACCATTCTGTAAGAAAACCATCTGGTCTCGTTCTTCATGGACTTCGTTTTATGAATAACACTCCATTTTTTTTCCAATTTATTATTCTAATTCAGTCAATAGGGTTGGTGTTCTTCCTATATAATTTTAAATAATTCTTAAATTCTAAATTTATTTCTGGAAAGCTCAGAGTGCCAGGCTGGTGGTTGCTGGTGTAAGGTAAAGGTAAAGGGACCCCTGACCATTAGGTCCAGTTGTGGCTGACACTGGGGTTGCGGCGCTCATCTCGCTTTATTGGGCGAGGGAGCCGGTGTACAGCTTCCGGGTCATGTGGCCAGCATGACTAAGCCACTTCTGGTGAACCAGAGCAGCACATGGAAACACTGTTTACCTTCCCACCAGAGTGGTACCTATTTATCTACTTGCACTTTGATGTGCTTTCAAACTGCTAGGTTGGCAGGAGCAGGGACCAAACAACAGGAGCTCACCCCATCGCGGGGATTCAAACCGCCGAGCTTCTGATCAGCAAGTCCTAGCTCTGTGGTTTAACCCACAGCGCCACCCACGTCCCTGGTTGCTGGTGTACTAGATGCCAAACATCAGCCAAATTTGGACAGATCTATTTTTACCATTGACCTCACCAAAGTCCCAATTTTACAAGGAGGAGCTCTGCTATCTGAAATCAGATAAAGAACCCACCAAAGTCCTCTACAATGTCCTGTAGAGTGTAGGTAGACCACTGTTATTCTTACTCAAAGGGAACCCATTGAAATTAATGAACACAGCTGTCCTAAGCCTTTTTGATGGACCAAGTGCATAGGACCACTATTGGGTACAAATCATTGATCTGATCTGGTATATAAGGCAACCTTCTGCAATTCTACCTCTGCCTGGCTCCAACATTCACTGTTCTGTTTACTTTCCAGTGACAAGCTCATCTTCAGCTATTTACCACTGCAGGGCGGGCGAGATTGAAAATAGTAACACATACGCCAGCTGTGTGGGCAAGAAACAAGTGGAAATATAGCTGAGTGCTGCTGATGTGCTTTCTTTACTGAGTTGCAGTAATGAGTGTTCGCATTCTGCAGTAGCCAAGCGGACCTCCTCTTAGCCATGGAGACAGTGGCTGTTTTGTAAAGCGAGGCTTTTTAACCTATTCAAAATCTTCCTCTGCTTGGCAGCCTTGATAGCTGCTCCAGCATAGTTCTTGTTTCTACAGCGACAGTTAAATAGCCTGTGAGATGGCCTTGCCACCCAAACCCACTCCACCCCAGTCTCCAGATATCATTCCCGCCATGGACTAACCCAGAGAAATGTATAAAGGCAACCATTCTTGTCTCTCTCTCGCTCTCTCTCGCTGTCTCCCCCCGCACCCAGCTTCTGGGTGATCAAACGAGTTGTTGTCAAAAGGAACGAAATGTTGTGTGACCTTTTGCTGTGTGTTTGCTCTGCAGTGGTGACAAGGACACCTTTCATGCCCTGGAATGACTCTGGGTGGGAGGCAGAGTTGGAATCGGGGTGGGCAGGAGCAGCTGGTGAGATGACCCAACTTGTTCAGAAGTGGCATTTAGGCCGAGCAATTAAAGTAAAAAGTGATCAAGCCGTGCAATCGTGCAGTTGCTTCCCTTTTCGGCAACGGAAGGGAACACACGCACAAACACCCGTCTAAAGATTCCTGCACTCAAAAGAACTGCGGAATTATTAAGCAAACTGAATTAACGGCATGTGTTCCATATGGCTCATAGGGAGCAAGGGCCTTCTCACTTCCCTGGTCCCATTCTAGCCTCATTCATTACATCACAAGATTACTGAGAATTTGGGGCCATGTTCCTGGCCTGACCTCTGGCACTGGGCATGCAGAGGTTGCAGCTTGGTGGTACAGTACAAGCTTGGCATGCTGCAGGTCCTGGATTCAACCCTGTGGAAGACCCAGGAAGAGTCCCTTCCATTGAGTAATGGCAATCCTGAGCTAGATGGATCATTTAGCTGGAAGACCCTTTGGATCCCTTTCAACGCTACAGTTCTATGTTTCTATGGATAGTATCATCTTGTTTGGCTCATAAACAGCATTCACAGCTCAGTGACTAAGCCCCGGTTTTGCATGCAGAAAGTACCAGGTTCAATCCCAGGCATCTCCAGGTGTAACTGGGAACAACTCCTAGATGCAACACCTTGGAGGGATCACATCCAATTGGGATGTGCAATGCTGAGCTAGGTGGACGAACACAGCTTTCCATGTGCATCTATGCCTATGCCAACCTCCACCCAGAGAAGCCCAGGAATGTGTAGGCCACCTTCCTAGGTGCTTTAGGGAAGTCCCTGAGTTCAATCCCTGACATCTCCAAGAAGAGAACCTTGCCTGCAGTCCTGGAGCTCCACTGCCAGCCGATGTACTGAGCTAGATGGAAGAATGGTCTAAGGCTGCTTTCTATATGCTAAGTGTTGCTCAGCAATAGGATTCTGTTTGATAAGGGTGCCTGTTTGCACCAGTGTCTTGATTATATGCAGTTGTATCTTAACTAAGTTGGACTGAAATAAGACATCATGAAATTAGAGGAGCTGAGTTAGCCATGTCCGTTCCTTTTTGTGTGTCTACTCTGAGTAAGACTGACATTTGCTGCAACCCAGGGAAGTCTGGGCATCTCTTTATCATTATCTTTATCTTTATCATCACCATCACCACCACCACCATCATCATCAAACCTCACCAATCTGGCTGCATTCCTAACCACTCTGGGCAGCTTCCAACACAAACATAATTAAACATCAAGCATTGAAATCTTCCTCATACAGGGCTGCCTTCATATGGCTTCTAAAAGTCCGATAGTTGTTTATTTCCTTGACATCTGATGGGAGGGCATTCCACAGGGTGGATGCCACTGCCAAGAAGGCCCTCTGCCTGCTTCCCTGAAACCACTTTTCTCAGTGGGGGAATTGCCAGAAGGCCCTCTGGGCTGGATCTCAGTATCTGGGCTGAGGGGCAGGGGTGGAGACGCTCCTTCAGGTATACAGGGCCAAGGCCATTTAGGGCTTTAAAGATTAGCACCAGCACTTTCAATTGTGCTCAGAAATGTACCAGGAGCCAGTGTAGATCTTTCAGGACTGGTGTTATACGATCCCAGCAGCCGCTCCCAGTCACCAGTCTAGCTGCCGCATTGGGCATGAGTTGTCATTTCTTAGTCACCTTCAAAGGTAGTCCCACGTAGAGTGCATTGCAGTAGTCCAAGTGGGAGATAACCAGAGCATGCACCATTCTAGCAAGACAGTGCACAAACAGGTAGGGTATCAGCAGGTGTACCAGATGAAGCTGGCAGACAGGTGCCCTGAACACAGAATTGACTTGTGCCTCCATGGACAGCTTTAGTAAATAAATACTCATTGCAAAATATTCTTCTGTCAGTGGGGTGGCAGGAGTGGTGTGCCCATTGCTTTAGAATACCCTGTTCTCCCCACAAATAGGATGTCTCTGTGGCTCACTGTGGTTTTAGGCTGCAAGTCTGGCTTGAATACAGTAATCTGTCACATTGCTGAGCAAAACCCACTCTTTTTTGGCGTCAGGCAAACGTACAGCCAGTGGCATTGATGGGCTAAATAGGTGAAACTGTCAATTTTGATTTCTATCTCTTCCTCATTTTTCCAGTCATATGTGTAGTTATCCGTATTTCCACATCAGTTTGTGATTAAAAATTAAAAGTCCTCATGAAAATTAATCAGCATTTGGGGCAAATTTTCCCCATTATTATATTTTTGCATGCAATTTCTCCTAATGGAAACATTTTTGAAAAGCATTAGGAAAAGTGCATTTTGTTTTTTCTATTCTTTTAACAATAAAAGTATTCTGTGCCAAAGTGGGGGGGGGGGGCGGCAGATCCCCCATCCCTAGTGAGGCACACTTTAAATCTGCCTAGGAACAAGCTGTTAGTTGCTCTCACCGCTCTTTACGGATTCTGCTCCACCCGGAAAGAAGCTTGCCGGAAATTAAAAGCTCCGGAAAGCATTCCTTGATTCTCTCCAAATGTGGTTTGCTTGAAGAGACGTCTCCATAAAAATCCAGAGATAAGAGTGGGGAGCTAGAGAGAGATAACACATTGTTGCTCTTATCTCTTTCAACCGGGAGCCACAAACTTACTTCCATGTAGCAAGAGTGATAGCGGACTCTGTAGAAACATTATTTTCTGATTTTTTAAAAAGGTGATATATCGTGCTTAGCCTTAGTAGGTGCTAAGTGGGGACCCAGCTACTCTATTGTTATTCTTTTTAAATAGTGAGAGGGCACATTACTGCTCCTTCCTTCCTTCTTTTCTTATCCTACATGCAGGAAGCTGGTGTTAAACCAGGACAAACTACCCCGTATCTAAACTCCATTCTGGAGCATTCAGTTCTCCTGAGCCAACCTAACCAACCCTTTTAGCTGGCTTCATTTACCAGGTCATGTGATAGGTTGCCAGGTCATGTGACTGAGCTGAACAGGCTTAGGGTCTGCCGAAGTCCTCCCTCTCTAGTCCTGCCCCACTCACCCTGAATGCCCCTTTTCTAGGGCTGACGGTGGTTTAACATATGCTAGCTTTGGCTCAGCTCAACTGGCTGGGTTCATTGCTTAAGAGAAGATGGGGAGTTAAACCAGAATAGCCCAGCTGGGTCTGGAACCTCCCAACTCAACTGGAGATCCACTGGATCCCCTTGTCACCATGATGAATCTTGCTCTAGGATTGCTGTTGTATCAGGACAGTAGTAAAACTTACATAGTAAAACCGAGTTGAATAAGTTGTTGTTGTTGTTACTGTTGTTGTTTTCCACTATTCCTCCCAAAGAAGCCCATAGAAGTAAACAACAAAGCAATATATATTTTGCAAACACAACTGAAAATATATTTAAAAATGAATTATTAGGCACACTGACCTGATTCACACTTCCTGAACTAATTCACCTACAGCACTTCTCTGAATCTGCATTGGTTTTCAGTGCCAAAATGCATATTTTAGCATAAATTGCACACACGGATGCTATTTTACAGTACATTCAAAAATTCATACTTCATGAAGACATGTTTTCTTTAAAAAGAGGTACAATTTTGAATTAGTTTTTTTAAAAAAAAAATGCAGAGTGACTGGGAACTTGGACTTATAAATGTGAACCTGACATAGGCTTGGCTCCACCGAGGGAAGAGCCCATAGGCAGAGAATTTGCTTGGCATGCCAAGGCTGCAGTTTCATCCTCCAACAATTCCAGGTAGGATGTGAATGGACTCCTGCCAAAAAGTCTGGAGAGAGACTTCTGGCCAGCTCACACAAGCCTTCCCCAACCTGATGCTCTCCAAAGGTGACTGAACTCCACCTCCCATCATCCACAGCCAGCATGGGGTGAGGGAGTTGCAATCTGTAAGAACATAAGAAGAGCTTGCTGGATCAGGCCAATGGCCCATCCAGACCAGCATCCTGTTCTCACAGTGGCCAGCCAGATGGGACCCAAGCACAAGAGCTCCAGCAGCTGGTATGTCAGCACCTGGAGGGCAGAACATTGGCTAATCCAGCTCTAGCTATTCTTATGGTGAGGGATGTTGAATGAACCCTGTTTTTGTTTAATTTCTATATAAACAGCATTGCAGTTGCGCCAAGCAGAGATGCTTCATTTCCCTTTGCAGGAAAGGCTCCTGCTGTAATCCATGCAGCTGGCCCGGGTTTTCCATCACATACCCAAATCAGACTTTGCAGGATACTGGCTAGGCATGCCTACAGCTGTTGGGATTTGGCAGAGCCACCAGCCTGAAATTGCATAGCCTGAGCTGCCGCCACAAACTGCCTGTGGGTCACCACCTCTTCTGCTGGAAATGCAAACAGTGTTCCAGCCAGGGAAATTTGGAAGGAAGGTTCAGGAACACTCAGCCTAGCAATTTCTTGGATAAGGATCTGCCCGTTACTCTTATTCAGATATAATATGATTGAAGGGAACTCAACCAGTTAGCCAGTTCTGTGACTAATATCACAGAGGATGTATCACCCCCCGAAAAGGACTTGCCAAATACAGAAGGCCCAGGGCTGGCTCTCCCATGAGGCAGACTGAGGCAGCCACCTCAGGAGGCAGAATCCAAGAGGGTGGGGTGCCACCACGGGTGCCCTGCCTGCCAATGACAGCAGAAGGAGAAGCGGCTTTGGAGGCAGCTTTCAGCAAGACCTCACAAGAGCCCCCATGAGATCTCTTGGAGTCCTCACAAGGGAATATTCCTTGCTGAAAGCCTCCACTGCTTCTCCTTGCTTCTTGGCCACCACCATGGGTGTCCTGCCCGCTCCCTGCCACCAGAAAAATGAGAAGTGACTGTGGCTTACCAGGTTCCAGCGATATCTCTCCAGAGATGCTGTCCACCCCCTATGCCAACACAACAACCGTTTTGTGACTTTCTCCAAGTTCTAGATGTGTGCACTGGCTTATAAAGTTGCCAACCCTTGATTTAATAGATGCTATGCATCATTATGAGGGAAGCGGGGAGCGCTGCTCTGGTTTGCCAGAAGCGGCTTAGACATGCTGGCCACATGACCCAGAAGCTGTACGCCGGCTCCCTCGGCCAATAAAGTGAGATGAGCGCCACAACCCCAGAGTCGGCCACGACTGGACCTAATGGTCAGGGGTCCCTTTACCCTTTACCTTTATGCATCATTATAAGGGAAGCGGGTGGTGCTGTGGGTTAAACCACAGAGCCTAGGACTTGCCGATCAGAAGGTCGGCGGTTCGAATCCCCGCGACGATGTGAGCTCCCGTTGCTCAGTCCCTGCTCCTGCCAACCTAGCAGTTTGAAAGCACGTCAAAATGCAAGTAGATAAATAGGTACCACTCTGGCAGGAAGGTAAATGGCATTTCCATGCACTGCTTTGGTTCGCCAGAAGCGGCTTAGTCATGCTGGCCACATGACCCGGAAGCTGTACGCCGGCTCCCTCGGCCAGTAAAGCGAGATGAGCACCGCAACCCCAGAGTCGGCCATGACTGGACCTAATGGTCAGGGGTCCCTTTACTCTTTACCTTTATTCATCATTATAACAATGCGGAGGGGCCCCTGCTTGGTGATGAGAATGGAGAACAGCCACTACTTTTATGTTGTGTGAGAGAGAGTTTATTCTGTCCTGGTGAATCTTTGCTTTTATTGTCCCTGTCTTGTTAGACATAAACCACTTTGCAGCCTCACACATCACTGCGGACCTCTATGCACAAGAACAAGGGAGTTGGGCATAAGGTCGCTGCTTTAAAAGGTTCTGACATTTATGTGAAAAGACAGTGACTTACATTAAAGTTGCCCTTGTCAATTACTTCTCTCTGAGTTGTTCTTTCTATCAGATTCAGATCTTGGCTTCCTTGCTGTTAAAAATAAATCAACCAATCCTGCTTTGGGGGGCAGGCCCCCATCTGTGCAAATGGGCCATAGCCCTACTTTTGGTGGCAAACTCATTAGCCCTCTGATTGAAGATATGCCTTTGAAGAAAGAACAAAAAGTTTAGGCATGGGCTGAAACAGAAATGGTGTCCCAACACACAAATTCCAGTTTTAAGAATCTGTTGGCTTGTAGAGCCATCCTTTAATGCAAGTGATGTGGGTTCTTCTCAGGCTTAGATTTTAACTGGAGCTGGAGCAGGGACTCCATCTTTCCTTCCCCCTTGCTGGTGTATTCCTCTCTTCCACCCTATAGACCTCCTCTTCTCATATCTCACACAGGAATTGTCGTTTCCCCTTCTTTTGCACACATTCCTATGAGGCAGGGATAGCCAACTGGGAGCTGTCCAAATATTGCCAGTTGGAACCAGCACAGCCAATGGTCAGGGATGATGGGGTGACATCATTAACATCCCTCCATTGCTAACACACTGAACTCTATTTTCATGTCTCCTTGTTTTCCTTGGAGGGCTTCATGTTGGCTACCTTTACACTAGGATAGAAGTGGAAGGATCATTAGGCGCGAGTGATCATGCTCTTCTGAAGTTTACTATACAGCGGGAAAAAGCAGCCAAGCATACTAGGACTTAATTTCTTGACTTTAAGAAAGCCGACTTCATAAAACTTAGGGAAGTGCTGGGTGAGATCCCATGGACAGTAATACTAAAAGGAAAGGGAGTTCATGATGGCTGGGAGTTTGTTAAGAGGGAGATAGTAAAAGCACAACGTCAGGCAATACCAATGAGATGGAAACATGGAAGGTGCCTAAAGAAGCCAGGGTGGCTATCTAAAGAACTTTTAACTGAGTTAAGATTAAAAAAGGATGTGTACAAAAAATGGAAAAGGGGGGAAACCACCAAAGAGGAATTCAAACAAATAGCCAGCACGTGTAGACACAAAGTCAAAAAAGCTAAAGCACAGAATGAACTCAGGCTTGCTAGAGAGGTTAAAAGCAGCAAAAAAGGCTTTTATGGGTATGTTCGTAGCAAAAGGAAGAACAAAGAAACAGTGGGGTCACTCAGAGGAGAAGATGGTGAAATGCAAACAGGGGACACAGAAAGGGCTGAACTCCTCAATGCCTTCTTTGCCTCAGTCTTCTCTGATAAAGAAAACAATGCCCGACCTGAAGAATTTGAAGCAAATGATTCAGCAAAGGAAACACAGCCCATAATAACTAAGGAGATAGTCCAAGAATACTTGGCTAGTTTAGATGTATTCAAGTCTCCAGGACCAGATGAACTGCATCCAAGAGTATTAAAAGAACTGGCAGATGTGATCTCAGAACCACTGGCAGTCATCTTTGAGAATTCCTGGAGAACAAGAGGATCCAGCACAGGTGAGGACCCTTCAGGCTCAGGCCCCAGCCCCGGCTCAGCTGGTTCTGGAGGAGGGGACTCCTGTGCAGGCTGGGATTCCTCAGGTTCAGCCTCTGAGTCCAAATCCCAGGCCATCACAACTATGTGAAGAAGTGCTTTCTTTTGTCTCTCCTATTGCAAAATTAAAAGACTGCATTCCAGAATGCCAAGCAATGTGTAAATTAAAACCCAGATCCCAAAAGAACTGGTGACTCCTCCAGCAAGTGTCTGCTGCTACCATCAATAGCCATGCAGACTCCAAGTAGAAGTAGGGCCATGTTTGCATTCTGATCACAGTTGCATTATTTCCACCCATGGATTTCTTCTCACCAGCTTCACAGCCTCTTTCCTCTGCATTTTAGCTCTCCTTCAGGCATCAGTGACCAGGCACTTTCAGCCAAGATGGTGCAATGTAGCTTCTCAATTTCCATTGTCATGCTCAGAGCAACTCCCCCCCCCCCCATTTGTACAGAAATCATGAAAGTCTTGCGAAAGTGTTCAGGCACACGTTGGAGAACAGTTTCTGATGTCATTGATAGCTCGCTCCCTTGGTTTCACATTATTCTCACCATGCCTGACTATTGCCCCTGCTGGTTGGCTGGTGATGATGGGAGTTGTAGTCCTACGGCACATGAAGGGCAATGAGTTCTCCACAGTTACCCTAAAATAGCCAGATATTGTAAGGCTTTGCCTCTTTTTTGCTTCCAAATTGCGCTTTATTTCTTTTTTAAGGAAAGCATTCCATGATCCTTCCTAAGTCCATTTGAAAAAATTGTGGGAGGTTCTTCTTTTTTAAAAAACAAAAAACCCCAACAATCTGGCAAACTCTGCTGAGAAATTAAACAAGGCAATCACTCTTCAAGTGCTGCGATTTGTTCCAGTGACCTTAATTAAATCCCGGTGGCCAACTGTGAAAATTAGGGCGTATAATTTGCAAGTTTCAGTAACTTGCTAGTGTTTATTAACCTTGCAGCTTCAAATGTAAGGTTTCAAGCTGTTGGGCACCTTCTCATAAGACTCTTGTAATAGAACCTATTAGAATGGCATTTCGAAATGAATATATTTCCCCCCCAGTAGAAAGTTGCTGCGAGTGGCTGATTAACCTGTCCAAGTAGGTGGGTTTGTAGGGTTTGAGGGTGTGTCCATTTCCATTTCCTCCAGCCCTTCTCTTGGGTGGTCAAATGAAGACATGGAGCATACCTTATTTTGTTTCTACTTGTTTGTGGAGAGTTTCTGAGCTCAGTTCATGTTGGGTTGGGTTTTAGCGCATCTAACATTAACACTTTGATAAATGCATTATACAACTGCTCTGGCCCCAGGATCAAAACAGGCAAAGCGCAGTTTGGAGATTGCAGTAATAAGAGAACTATAAATAACAACGATCTTCCTGCATTCAGATCATGGGGGTGTGGCAGTGTGGGGAGAGGGAGGAGAAAGTAGTTGGTTTATATGCCATGGGTAGGCAAACTAAGGCCTGGGGGCCGGATCCGGCCCAATTGCCTTCTAAATCCGGCCCGCAGACTGTCTGGGAATCAGCATGTTTTTACATGAGTAGAATGTGTGCTTTTATTTAAAATGCATCTCTGGATTATTTGTGGGGCATAGGAATTCGTTCATTATTTCCCCCCCCCCCTAAATATAGTCCAGCCCCCCCAAGGTCTGATGGACAGTGGACTGGCCCCCTGCTGAAAAACTTTGCTGACCCCTGGTCTGTCCTCATTGAGGGCTCTAGCTTTGAACCCAGTGATGGTGGTAATGGATTGTTGTCGCTGCTATTGCTATTGCTGTTGTTGTTAAAATTTGTATACCACTCTTCATCCAAAAACCACAGGATGGTTCACAACATAAATTACAAAATAAGAACGTAAAATACATATCAAATAAACAAGTGAGTAAGCTGGTGCCCATAGGCCTGGCATCAGCAACTGCTATACTAAATTTTTAATTTATATAACACAGTTGATGTTGACCTTATAGAGCACGGGTAAGCAGCCAATGAGGAGCCCTGAAAATATTGCCAGTGTCCAACCCTCACCAGATCCAGCCAGCAGGATCAATGATCAGAGATGATGGGAGTTAGAATTTTAGAGCACTAGAGGTTTCTCCATCCCTGAGCTAAAGGAAAAGTCCATGAAACAGCATGCATCATGGCATACCCGTGCACCAAGATGCAAATATATGCAAATTTCATTATTGTCCATGATTTATGCTGGGTGCAATTTCCTCGGCACAGAGCAAACATCTCCAGTCCAAGAAAACTGAATTGATTTTCGAAATTGCCAAAGTATGTGGCTTCCCAGTGAGTGAAAAATAAAGACAGATGGCTGTGGATTCATGAGAATGCGTTTTGTTTTAATACAGAGGAATCATTACTGATGTCTCCATTGCACTGGCTTTAATTAGTTTCCAACACTTCAGTCTCCTATAACTTGCTCTTGTGTCATTTAGAGGAAAAACTGCAACTATGGCGTTAAAATAGACTTGAACATCAGGAATGACACCCATATTCTTGGAATGAGTTTCTACAATCCTCTGTTCCGCTAATGTGAACCAGTTTGAATCTGATGTTACTTCCTCCAATGGAGCATGACAATTTCAAGTTCTTTTTTGTGGGGTGGGGAGGCTGCTGTTAAAATTGGGACAGACGGGTGCCGGTAACATATCAGGTGCTAGTCATCCAGAATCACTGACAGCTGGTTTTTATTGCAAGCAATGTTCCTCTATTTCACAGATGCCAATATAATATTGATGGGTTTAAACTATACGCTTCTAGCCCAGATAGCATATTTAGAAGTATCTCCTCATGTTAGAAAGTCATTCCCAAAGCAGTTATCCCATCCAAGGAGACCAATGCTTGCAGAATTCTTCATTAAAACAACCCCATGATTTGCTCCGTTAAATGTTGAAACATACTTGGTCCTCCTGAAATCATTTGAACCCAAGGTATGGCTGTACTCCCTTTCCCAGTTTGGCTTCCTCACAACCACAAGTGCTGCCTAAGGGCTGTGGGGTTCCACCACTGAAGGAAAAAGAAGAGAAGGAGGAGGAGGAATTTGGATTTGATATCCCGCTTTATCACTACCCTAAGGAGTCTCAAAGCGGCTAACATTTTCCTTTCCCTTCCTCCCCCTCACAACAAACACTCTGTGAAGTGAGTGAGGCTGAGAGACTTCAGAGAAGTGTGACTGGCCCAAGGTCACCCAGCAGCTGCATGTGGAGGAGCAGGGAATCGAACCCGGTTCACCAGATTATGAGTCCACCGCTCTTAACCACCACACCAGTGACCACTGTTGTGTGTATTTGTGCAATGCATTATGTAATGTCGTGAATAATTAGTGCCTGGAGTTGCTTGATTTCCTCTTCCCCCCTTGACACTTCAGTCTTGTCTATTTGAGGGGTGTGGTTTCGGGAAAGAGGGTATGGCAAGGAACTTCTGGACCCTCTTCAGAGACCAATACACAAGGAGCATGTGGTTGCAGAAGGATAACTTTGAGGGCTGGTCCCCTCCAGAGAATGGAGTAGATTGTGTCCCCAGCATCATATGCTGTGTGTGTGTGTGTGTGTGTGTGTGTGTTGCTTTCCTCCACACACACCTTTTTTCCATTCAGTGTTTTACATGAGCAATAAGTGAGTGCAAAACTATATCTGCCAATGTGACAGATAAGAAATAATGCATTTTTTTATTATTTTATTTTACAATCGTGCTCTGAATGAAGGCATGCCTTTACTTTTTCCCCCAGACTAAAAAAGAATATTGCTTAGAAGCCCCAAACTGGAAGACCTAGACCTACAGCCCAGAACAAATCCACGTTGTCATAACAACAAACAATGAATGGAAATGCAAATTCTGCTGCTCCCCCCCCCTTTGTTTTTTGTGATGGGAAGGCTGCGGAAAATGGAGAAATATGCTCTACAGAGATTGGGCTGGTTAGACTAGTGTGGCGATAATAGGCGTTGGTGGAATGCCTGGCGGGATAAAGAGGGTGATTTATGGGGCACCTAAAGCAAGAATTACATACGTTTAGAGGAAAAACTACCCAGCTACTTCAGTGCACTGGGTGAGCAGCAGGTTGGCTTGCTTTGAAACAGAATTAAGAATGTTTAGGCAAGGTTTCTGTCACCTGAATTTTTATTTTAAAGTTTTTTAGTTCAAGCTTCATAGTTGAGTTCAAGCTTCTTTTCCAGGCATGTTATGCCAGCACAACATATTTTGATGCCCTCACTCCCAAAACACACACACACAAAAATAAACATTCCATATATAGTTGATCACATACAGGAGCAGCCAAGTCGGACACTACTGAAAACAGGCCAGCATTTTCCACCTTGATTGTGTTGGTTTTAGTAATTTGGTTAAAGAATAAAAGGAGAAATCCCTGAGTTCCCAGAACCAGGTTTGTGGTAAGTAATCTTTGGTGAGAAAACCCTATCGGGGATTTAAAAATCAGAAAACTGCAGCAAAGGAAGGTGTGGAATTGCAGGCTGTTAGACCTTTAAAATACCCCCTTATAAGTTTCTGCCAAAGCTTCCCACTTCTCCTAGTGTAGGAAAAGTCCACATGCTTTGTAAGCTAAAAATCATTTCCTCGCAAGAGATCAGAGTCGTGTGATTTCCCACACAATCTAAAGCAAACTTGGTTCCTTGTCCTGGACACAAAACTCCGCCATTAACCAGACTGCACACTTCACGTTTTGCAATGCAGTTTCAGGTATTTTTTTTTGCATATAATTTACATGCATTTAGTTAAAGCGCAAAACATAAATCTACAAAGCAAACTAGCGATTGAGTATGTGGAAAACTGACATGGAATGGATATAGATGGCTTTGTCAATCCTTAAGACTGGTTAGTGCCATAGAAACCACAAGTTGCAAAACCTGTCAGAAAAGCCTATTACTGCTGATATACTGAATGCTTTGCTTCCAAGTCTCCCATTTGATCTCATTTTTTTCTGACTGCAGCTAAGGGCAGGAAGCTATGCATTTTTTTTAAATGTGCAATCCCCAGTATACTTTCGGCACTAGCATTAAAATGCTTTCCAATTATGATGACGTTGCAACGCCTTGATATCTAGGGCAAAAGCTTCATGCTCCTTTTATAATGGTGCCACGTGCTATATTAAATGGGGCGGGGTGGGAAATAGCTATTAGGATGTGAGATATGTTATCACAAGATTGCATTGATGCACTAGCAGATCATTTTTGTCAGCAATATAAACTTTATAAACATCACTTGCTTAAGTGCTGCCCTCTAATACCACCGTAATGTAATTTGTCGAGGCGGATGTTTGTGGCAAAGCTGGATTTTGCTGTGATGGTGCTGCCTTTGATATCAAAATCCTGTTGAATGTTGCTGGAGAGCTGTGCCTTGATATGGCATCAAATAAAAGTCCAAGGTCCCCAAGAAGGATTTAACAGCGAAGTTGACTGCTTCAACTTGAAGGATTATACAATTCCTCTCTCTCTCCTTTTTTCTCTGTTTTTTTTTTCCTGGATGCATGTGCATGTATAATTGTGGGACATCTGAGTCTGTACTGTGGGGTATCCCTGAACTACTTACTGCCTTTTTGGTTGCTTCCTTGCACGGTTTACTCCTTATTGCAGAGGTTTCCAAACTTTTTGAGTCCTTGGCTCCCTTGACCAACTACAGTGGTACCTCGGGTTACAGACACTTCAGGTTACAGATGCTTCAGGTTACAGACTCTGCTACGCCAGAAATAGTACCTCAGGTTAAGAACTTTGCTTCAGGATGAGAACAGAAATTGAGTGGCGGCAGCTGGAGGCCCCATTAGCTAAAGTGGTGTCTCAGGTTAAGAACAGTTTCAGGTTAAGAATGGACCTCCAGAACGAATTAAGTTCTTAACCCGAGGTACCACTGTACATTCTTTCTGCGGCACCCCTGTGAGGCTTGGGAGCCCAGTTATGTCACCCCTTGCCTGCAGAGCTGGCAGCCCCTTACCCCTTTTCGAACATCCTCTCTTGTGGAGTGTTCCCTTCACACACCCTCCAAGATTTCTCCAGTGAATTCCTCCCTCATCCCTATGCTAGATGCACCTCTGTGAGCCACCCTTGGCTAGCCACACCAACGGTTCGTTATCATTACTCACATATGTGAAGCATTGCTACTGAGAAATCCTCAAGCGTTGTCAGAGCCTCAGAGCTGCAGGTGCACGTTTGTTTATTTATTTATATTTTTAAAAAATAACAGTTTGGTAATGCAGTGGCTGAAGGCTTCATCCCTAATCCTTTGTTTGCCCTTGTTCTGTATCAATCACTGCAGCGAGTGGGAAAGCCATTGGTTTGATTAATGTGGAGGCATTGCTGTGAACAAGGTAAAACAATGCAGATGCCTGCCAGATTCTCCAATTGTCGCTCCAGTTTGATTAATCTGGAAGGGCAGAGGGAGCAAAAGATAAGCTGAGAGCCTGACACTGTACAACAGGGTGAAATGGGGATAGAATCATAGAATTATAGAGTTGGGAAGGGACACCAAGGGTTATCTAGTTCAACCCCCTGCAATGCAGGCTTCTCAAGCAAAGCATCTCAATTTTGCATGCAGTTTCAATATGAGAGCTGCCCACCACTGCCCCTCCATACTCCAAATCATGGCAAAATTAGCTGCAGGCAATGCAAAAGTCATGCAACGAGCTTCTGTTCCAAACATGGGTAGACCAACCTGGTGATATTATTTGGCAGCAGAAGTGATTTCCATTAAAAAAAATATCCATCAAGCACTCCTTCCTGCAAGGCACTTCCAGATTGTACTCCAAAACCAAATGAAAATATGGTAGACTAACCATATATATAGGTCCTATCAGAAATAATTGAGTTGCAATATATGGGAACCAACTTCCAAGCAGGAATGGGAGATAAGTGCAATTTGCCATTGTGCTGGATCATAACATAAACCAAGTGTGTTAAGATGGGGGTGTATCTAAAAAGAATTTACTCAGAGTAGACCTACTGAAAATAATAAACCAGTTAGTCCTGCGCATTAACTTCAGCGAGTCTGCTCTGAATAGGGCTAGCATTGGTTAGAAGCCATGTAATGTTCCACACTGGAGAGCCAGTGTGGTGTAGTGGTTAAGAGCGGTAGTCACGTAATCTGGGAAACCGGGTTCGTGTCTCCGCTCCTCCACATGCAGCTGCTGGGTGACCTTGGGCCAGTCACACTTCTGTGAAGTCTCTCAGCCCCACTCACCTCACAGAGTGTTTGTTGTGGGGGAGGAAGGGAAAGGAGAATGTTAGCCGCTTTGAGACTCCTGAAGGGGAGTGAAAGGCGGGATATCAAATCCAAACTCTTCTTCTTCTTCTTCTTCTACAAGTGTACACTCTCTGAGTCCCTGGGGTGTACAAGCCAACAAATGTACACTCTTTTGCACAAACATTTGTATTTGTTGTTCTTGGGTCTGTTGGAAGACACCCTGGAGATTATTGCAGAGCTGAATAACAGTGGAATGGACTACTTTAGAAGGTGGCAGACTCTCCTTCATTGGATGTTTTTCAACAGAGGTTAGATGGCCATCTGTCAGGGATTCTTTAGCTGTGATTCCTGCATTAGATTACCCTTTGGGTCCTTTCCAACTCTACACTTCTATTTTTCTTTCATTGAAAGAAAGGGTCTATATCATGTGCGTTTGCGTGTATCTTGCAGAACTTCAGCATGTGCAATTAAAGAAGCACATCAAAACATCGAAAGATGTAAAATAAGGGCCCCCCTTACGATAAAGGCAGCCTGCATCCTTTCCAAACTGATACCATCTAGGGCACCATCTGTACGCCGTCTGGTGCTGCATGCTGTAAACCTGCCTGGTGTCCATGTAATACACAGTCCTGAGAAAAGAAAATGTTGAAACTAGCAGTGTTGTGTTACCACAGGAGAACAGCTGAAACTGGAGATTACAGCCATGTCCAAGAGGCATGCTGTTGTTGTTGTCATCCATCTGTCCCAAGAGACAATGGAGTGTGCCACTGGGGTGCAGTCAAGCTGCAGCACTGGAGTGACCTGCCTGGGGCGCAGGAGTGCCAGCTTGGCTCCACAACTGTGGGTGCACTGCCCAGGGCTGTAGGTGCTATGTAGCGTGCATGGCTGTGGTGCCAAAATTTGTATGGGGAATTTTGTGGGCTTTGGGGAGCTGACACCTATGCTGGGGCACAAGCCTGGGCTGTGTGAATTGAAGTTCTGGGCTGCCCAGATGACAAGACCTCCCTCTTGGCTTTGCTGGTGTGGTTCAAAGGAAAGCAGAGCAATACATTTGGCATAAGCTTGGCTGCAGGAGTTGCTGGAAGGGGTATAAAGATGGGTGGGGTATAAATAATAAATTTGTTGTTGTTGTTATCCAACCATCTTAGCAACTGTACTCCACATTTGTATAGGGTTTACTGCTCAGCCTTTTCTGCTGCTGAAGATAGCCCACTGGCCTGCAAGGCAGTGGAAGTGTAGGACAAGAGTTGTCCTCCTAGATAAGCTGCCTTCCCAGATTGACAAGCCCCATCTGCCCCTCACTTCCCTCTACATCATGTGCAGAAACCACCTTCTTGACTGTTAGACCCTGTTGGTCTCATCTGTTCAGTCTGCCAGAGCTTGTCTTCACATGCAGAGGTAGCCCCTAATTCTCTGAGGTTCTGAGACCCATCAGCTACCTTCACCTGGTTCAGCTGGCCAGTCAAAGCCGTTCCCAAGGTGTGGCTGATGCTGCATGCTGACAGTTCCTAGGAGCCACAGTTGAGAACTGAGTGCAGGGTGGAGATCAAAAGTGGACAAACTACCCCAGAAGGAGCAGAGGTACTACCCCTCCCCTAACACCCCATGCACACCAAGAGACATATTAAAAAAGGGGGGGGGGTGAATCCAAAAGTGGAATCTGAAGCAAAGTGTTGCAGTGTGGAGTGCTTCCGATGGCAGTGAAATCTTACACTGAGACAGACAATTTGTCCTTGTAGGTCAATATTCTGCACAGACTGGCAGAGGTCCTCTGGAGTCTCAGTGAGAGAAGCATCGAAACCAGACTGGTCCAGTTGATAAATAACAGCAGGAGGAAGCTGCTCAGAGCTGTTTGAGGCTCAACCTGGGCTTGCTCAGGTGATGGAGTGAGACTCATAATGTAGATGCTTCCGGGCACCCTGCGCATGAGGTGTGGTGAGGTGGTTGTCTCGAGATAGCAGGCTTCAAACAGCTCAGAGAAGTGGTATCGTTGTGCACCAACGTAACCATGCACCGCCCACTCTTCTTTGGGCTTTTTTCACTCCTCAGGCTGCCTCCATGCAGTAGTGGCAGAGGATAATATGGTGCAGGGAGGCATTTTTAGTTCTGCATTGAGCGGCAAGACAACACGAGCAGGCCCTGGATCAGGGGTCAGCAAACTTTTTCAGCAGGGGGCTGGTCCACTGTCCCTGAGCCAGTGTGGTGTAGTGGTTAAGAGGGATAGACTCGTAATCTGGTGAACCGGGTTCGCATCTCCGCTTCTCCACATGCAGCTGCTGGGTGACCTTGGGCTAGTCACACTTCTCTGAAGTCTCTCAGCCTCACTCACCTCACATAGTGTTTGTTGTGGTGGAGGAAGGGAAAGGAGAAAGTTAGCCGCTTTGAGACTCCTTTGGGTAGTGATAAAGCGGGATATCAAATCCAAACTCTTCTTCTTCTCTTCTTCCCTCAGACCTTGTGTGGGGCAGGACTATATTGGGGTGGTGGTGAACGAATTCCTATGCCCCACAAATAACCCAGAGATGCATTTTAAATAAAAGGACACATTCTACTCATGTAAAAACAGCTGATTCCCGGACCGTCCTCAGGCCGGATTTAGAAGGTGATTGGATTGGGCTGGATCCAGCCCCCAGGCCTTAGTTTGCCTCCCCATGCCCTGGGTGCTACTTGGAGCTGTCCAAGGTACTGCCTCCCTTGAATGATTGGTTTTGGGGAGCTTGACCTCTGTTTGTTTGACCATATCTGGACCTTCCCTCTGCTTTGTATTAGCTTGACCTGCCGGACCATGTCCTCTCTTTGGACTTAATTTTGCTTCCTTAGATCCTGAATTGGGATGAATGGCATGGGACCTTGTATCCTTTAGCTTATGCTTGCACTTGAAACAACCTGGAACTGCTGAGAAGGATGGAAATGAATTCATATACCAATAAAGGGACAGAAAGGGTGGAATGAGGAGCATCTCTGGCCTTTGAATGTTTGTGAATATCCGGCGGTATTATAAAAGTGGTTTGGGAAGATGTGTGATATACCCCCTCCTTCTCCTTTTTTTTATTACTATTGACTAAAAAAAAATCCTAAGGCTACACAGAAGAGATTCCTGCTTCTTCTGTGGTGCTGCACAGCTCTCTACCACATATTTGATCCAGGACCTTTAATAATTAAAATCCTCAGCCATAGTAGCTGAGGCCCCAGGAGAATGAAACGTTATTTGCTCTTGCCTCCAGCACAATGCAGAAGTTCAAAAACCCTATAGTTTACAGAGGACTGTATATAACCCAGATGCAATAAAACCAATCATAAAATTCAAAGCCAGCCTTATTAACTTGCACCTAATAAATTGTGCTATCTGTAAGGTGTGGTGCTTTGGGCTGAACGGCAGAAGGAGATGGTATTCTTCCTTTCCTTTTTCTTGCTTTTGCGAAGGGAGAGTCTCATTTTTTGTCACAACGGACCCCAATAAGTTGAAGGGTTTTGTTTGTTTTAAATAACCTAGGAGTTAAGAATTATTTGAGAGTGATCAGTGGGACCTGCGGGAAAATGTGTTGTGTTGTGTTGTGTTGTGTGACACCCATAGCTCACTATGACTCTGTGTCTTAGTTTCTTTCCCTGCCACACTATTCTTATTCCTTCCATCTCTTTCCCCTGCTGTTCTTATTTTTCCTTTCTCTCTTGTTCCTTTTGCTGGTGCTCAGTCTAGCATTTCTCACTGCCTCAAGTGTTTGTCTCTCCCTCCCTTTCCCTCCCCCCGTCATAGTAAACATGACTGCATCAAGGTGGCTTTACTTTCTGGCTTTATTTTTTGAAGTGTGTAGCATTGCTTTCCTGACACACACATGTGGAAAACCACCAAAAAACCTCCTGATAAAAATCATACATGCAATCTCACCAAGATCGCATTTTCTTTTCTTGCGGTGCTTTGCCAGTGCAAAACCACACACGTGTGCATCACTAAAAGGCAGCGCCTAAAGAATCACGAGAAAATAATGCATAATGATTCCACCCAGGTTCTTTGTTGCAGTGTTTTTATCGATATGCACACAAACACTGGTAACGTTGCCACAGTATGCCATTTTTTTTTCTTTTTAAAAAGAAAAGACAAGGAAGGTTCAGTCTAAAAAAACCACAACAAGGTAGAATGACATTTTTCCCTGGTGAAAAAAGATCCATATGAAAGTTCCAGCACTCAGTTCCATTTCAAACCAGCCAAACACTACTCTAGTTTATCAGAACTAGAATCCAAGGTACATTACAGGGTAATTGTCACGGTACTGTAAATTCATGAAAAATAAAGAGTAAATATAGAAAAAGTTTGTACATAAACATGCATAAACATGCCACAAACACAGCCACACACTTACATAAGCTCACCCCAACCCTCTTCTAGCAATTAGGTTTCAAAAGCCGTCTCCTTCCCCCATCATTTTTGCAGGCCTATTTTCCCCCTAATATATTTTTTATTGTTTTTCTCATCAACAGTACATTCATAGCATGCGACACGGGATCAGTGGTACGGAATCTGCAGTTGCCATTGAAAAGGTGCATTCACCTTCCCTCCATGGATGTGATCACGTACCCATGCATATGCAAAAATTCAGCTCGTGGGAGAACTTTCCATTGTGCCCAGCGTAATACTTCTTCCATGCATAAATGCAGTAGAAGGAGAAGGTGTTGCAGCCTGGGAGAGAAGGGTGATTTCATGGGATCATAGAATCGCAGCGTTGGAAGGGACCCCAAGGTTCATCTAATCCAACCCCCTGCAATGCAGGAATCTCAACTAGATCATACATGACAGGTGGCCACCCAACCTCTGATTAAAAACATCCAAGGAAGGAAGATGGCAGGGAAGGTAACTCGCAGGTACCTCTGTGGCCACGGGCACTGTCCATGGTGGCCAATATTCTAAGCACTCTTTCGAAATTTATTTGCATTGTCCTTTACAGAAGGGGCGCATGTTCTTTCCTGAGCCCTCCGCCGTGCGAAACCATAGAACAGCTGCTCAGCAAAGCAAACCTGGACGAAAACAGACATAAACAGAGACATTGATTTCTATGGAAACGCAAGTGGGGAAGAGATGGCAGGGAAGAGAGTGGGCTTTTGTTTTATCTCCTGCAAATGCCTCGAGGAGGTGTCAATATGCTTGGAAGAATCCGGCTGTTTCAGAGAAACACCGTCCCTCTAGTGGAACTTGCACACTGTTGGCTACAGCTCTTAGTTCCTTCAATTCACCTACCTCTTTTCCCTATGTGAAAGAAGAAGAAAGGGAAAGCTAGATGGTCAGTGGTACAGAAAACAAGTCATAGGAGCCAGGAAACTGACTTTCCCCCGAATTAGTCCAGTGGTCCATCTAGATCAGTATTGTTTACATTGGCTCTCCTTGGCTCTCCAGGGCCTCAGATGAGAGATATTCCCAGCCCTACCTGGAAGAGGTGCAGGGAATGGACTTTCAGCATGCAAAGTAGATGCTCTACCACCGAATAAGGAAATGATGAAGAAGTGAGTAAGCCTTAAGAAGAGGAGATGAAAGGGGAGATCTAGCTCAAATGTCTGAAGCTTTGCCAGATGGGGGAGACAGCTTCTTTAACTTCAGAGAGTAGGACTAGACCTAACAGGTGGAAATTAACCAGAAAGCAGATTTGAGCTAAATATTAAAAAGTCTAATCTTGGGTGTCTTTCAGGGGGTGGGGGGACCTGTCAAAGATGCTGTTGCTACAATGTTCTTCCGTTGACCAGGAGGATCAAATGACTAAGGGCCTTTCAAACTCTGTAATTCTATGGTATTGCATCACTGATATGCATATGGCCAAGCAAGGAATTTCCATGCAACTGATTCTTTTTCCATTGTGTTTTCTCAATACACATGTACATCAGTTACACAAAGGGGGACTGATATACAAGTGCACCGTGTTTGTGTAAAATGTCAAACACAGTTTTACATGATGCTGTATACAATTGCATCCAAATGGTTTTTCATGTGTGCAGAGGATTATTATTTTTTACAAAACACAATGCACAGGGACCCCTGTAAAGCTCCACACAAAGGCAATATTGATTCCTCAGTAGCAGTTCTACATCTGATTCTACTGTGATGTTTAAAAACAAGAATCACAGCAAATGTTCATAAAATATGTCGCTGTTTTGCAATTTGAGCTGGAATATACCCAAAGAGCAGACATTCTGAGTGGACCATGAATTTTCCTGTCCCTTCTGTCAGACTCCACTTAGCAGGTTTCAAAATCCACATGAGATGGATGAGATCAGGAGTTTAGCTGGGCCTATGGCCACCCACTATGTTTTCCATGACAGATCAGAGGTTTGGTCCTTGCTGTTTCCCGTATGCCCAGCTTTCTAACCACTGCAGCATGGGCAGGTTTCAGGCCAGTCAGATTTGCTTTGCTGGAATGCTACTAGGGATGATGATGAACAGTTGACAGTAGTTGGCCAGCAACACCTCACTTGATATTGTAGCTCCCCTGGGTTGCAGAATGGGTTGCAGGAGGGCAGATGAGCTCAATCAGCCATCAAACTACCCTTATGTACTTATTTGCAAAAGGAAAACAACCTTCTCAAGCTGGGGTGAATAATGCCACAAGATGGTGCCGACATTTTACTACTAATGGACTCTCAAGTGCCTGAACAGTCAGGGTAAGTCAGGGGCCAGTGTGCGTTTAGCTCCAGGAGACAAAGCTCGGAAATGTTTCTTAATTAACTTAACATCTGCCTGAGACTTTGCCTGTGCATTGTGATGATGCCGGGCCAGGCTATTAAAAAGCCACCATTGTGGCTGCCTCTTCATAATAGTGTTTCTCAGGTCACCTGGGCCAAGGCGTGCGTCCCTTTCCACACAATCTGGCCAGCTGGTCACCATGCTAATTAAAAGAGTCGCTGCTTGATTGTTGTGGGTAGCATCTTTTGTGAATTCTCTTCTCTCTCTCTCTCTCTCTCTCTCTCTCTCTCTCTCTCTCTCTCACACACACACACACACACACACACACACACACGTCTTCCTCTTAGAAAGGCTGCTTGGCTGGGTGCCACATCTCTCTGAGACATTTGCTTCAGCTGAGTGCCACCTCTTCTGAGATGTGTGGTGGGGTACCTCAGGCCAGGGACCCAAACGCAGTTCTCCAGTCCTCTCTCTCCAGCCCTCAGGCCACACCCTTCGCTGTCCCTGCTCCACACTCTCTTTCAGTGTGTTTCTTCTAACAGGCTTGTGCTCTCTAAATGTGATGGTGTGCTTCTTTCTTGACAGGATGGAGAGAAGTAGGGATGGTGTGTGGGGGGTGTGTGGGTGTGGTGTGGTGTGTAAACTTCTGGCCTTTGCCTGACTGTTTTTAGTTTTTAGACATTGTCCCTGGTGATGCCTCTGGCCATGGAGGCACAGTAGAACATAGGAGCCAACTCCGGGGGGCCATGGGTGCTTGGGCACCCACAATAATATAATTGAAGGGGCTGGGCACCAACAAAACTGCATCCAAGAGAGAAGCAGTTCAGCTTTGCCCTCAGCCAGTGAGCAAGGCACCCTTTTCTAGGGAGTGGGGCTCGGATGTGGAGGCAGAGTTGTGCAGGCACCCACAATCCTGAGAGTGAGACGGTCCCTTGGAGCAGAGCCATTATGGCTGGTAGTCTTATCCTCCTCTGCGAACTTGTCCAATTCTAGTTGGCCATCTCTGCCTCCTGAGGAAACAAGTTCCCTGGTTGAGCTCTGTGCTGTGTGAAGAAGGGTTTTCTTTTATTAACCTGAGTGCCCACACATCCCTGTTTCATCTCACTCTACACTGCCATACCACTGAAGAGAGAGAGAAAGAATTTTTCCATAGCCTCCCACCCAGCACAGGTTAAGAAGCCCCCAAGCAGTCTTGCAATTCCTAATAGTAAAGCTAATGGATTCATTTATTCTGGCAACCTCTCTCTCTTTCTCTCTGCTGGAACATTATGAATCACTCCTTGGGATTGCTGAATGGCACAGAGTCTCTCTCCCCATCCCACCCCCCGCCACCCTCTCTTAATATATGGCTCCACAATCAGCCAGTTTTCATTGCCAACGAGACCCTGCTTTTATGGGATTATTTCTCATTTATTCAAAATATTTGCTGCGGATTCAATGACACAATCCCATCGATCTGATAGTTGACATGGTTACATAAGGATGTGTTTTGCAGGAGTGGGAGGGGAACTGTAATGCAAGGAGACCAAAAAGGAGGGGGGGACTCTCTGTTGTCAGCCACAGTAATTTATTCTGCTGTATACAGAGCTCACATTCTCCACTGTAGTGCAGATCCGCCTTTGGAAAAAAACAAAATACAAAACAAATCAGCTGCAGAGCTTCAGCCCAGACCAGGGCTATTTTGGTGTGCCAGCTGTGGCATCTCCTGCACATAGATAGACTATGGCAATTGTTATCCATGCTCCAGTAACATCTAGGATGGGTTTTGACTGGGATTTGTGGTAATATGTCTTGCTGATATTCAGAGTGCTCTGTTGGGTTCTGGTTTGAAGAGCCGACTTAAAACCCTACAAGGCTTATAACTGAGATATCTGATGGGGCTCATCCTTTTGTGAAGTCCCTCCTAACTGAGATAAGGTGGATAACACCCAAAGAGCTTCCCACTACTGGTGTCTCATGTGTAGAATTCACTCCCGAGCGAGGCTCCCCTGATATTGCTACCCTTTTAAAATATGAATGTAAGAAGAGGCAGCGGGTGTCACGGTCCGGTTCATGGGCGATCGAAGTCCCAGCTGGGGACATCAGGACCAGGGGCAAGATGGCGGGGTGGGAGCAGGAATGGGAGTCCAGAAGTCAGGAGTCAGGGAGCCAAGAGTCTAAGGGTCAGAGAGCAGGGAGTCAAGAAGCCAAGAGTCCGAGGGTCAGGAAGCAAGGAGTCACAAAGTCAAGGATCCAAGGATCAAGAAGCAAGGAGTCAGGGGTCCGAGGATCAAGAAGCAAGGAGTCAAGGACCCAAACACAGCAAGGCAGGAAGCGTGTTGCTGTGGCAAAGAGCCAAAGGGAAATGCTGACCTTATATCCCTTCCCAGCTCTTGCCACCAGGTGCTGTGAGTTACCAATCGGCCTCACCTGTGCGGCCGCACCTTGCCTCTCCAGAACAAACTTAGGAAGGCCCCAATCCTGCAAAGTCCTATTGGTCACAGGGCCTGGCTCCTGCATGCACTCCTGACAGCGGGATCAGGCCAATGGCCCATCTAGTCCAGCCTCCTGTTCTCACAGCGGCCAATCAGATGCCTGTGGGAGCCCAGCAAGCAGGACTTGAGGCCAACAGCACCCTCCCCCTCCTGTCCTTTCCAGCTACTGGTATTCAGAATCATTGCTGCCTCCAACCATGGAAGTGGTGCATAGCCATTATGGCTAGTAGCCATTGATAGTCCTGTCCTCCATGAATTTGTCTAGTTCTCTTGTTCTCTTTTCAAGCCATCCACAATGGTGGCCCTCCTTGCCTCATGTGGGAGTGAGCTGCACAGTTTAACTGTACACTGTGTGATATCTAGGAGGCCTATCAACTATGAATTTGTGTCATCCTTTTTGGAAGCCGTTCAGACTTGAGGAATACCTTAATGCTATTGATAATACCATACAGTGGTACCGTGGGTTAAGTACTTAATTCGTTCCGGAGGTCCGTTCTTAACCTGAAACTGTTCTTAACCTCAAGCACCACTTTAGCTAATGGGGCCTCCTGCTGCCGCTGTGCTGCCAGAGCACGATTTCTGTTCTTATCCTGAAGCAAAGTTCTTAACATGAGGTACTATTTCTGGGTTAGCAGAGTCTGTAACCTGAAGCGTATGTAACCTGAAGCGTATGTAACCCGAGGTACCACTGTATTTTATACGATGATTCAACTTACCATTTTCACTTAAAATATGCACCTCTGCCTTATTTATTTTTTGATAATATTTTCTATTAATTTTCAATAACGTCTATTTGTGTTGACACATTACATGATTTACAGAGCTACAAGTGAGGCACTCAAACTATATCCTTGTTCTTCCTGCATGTGGCAATTATTCTGTCCGTTGTGTTTCTTCCTGTCCTTGTAAGATGTTATGTCTCTCTTTTCCCGGTTGTTGCTGTTCTCCATCATGCCTTGGGTGGAGCTGATATCCCATTGTTGTTTCAGAAATTTCTCCATTACTCCATCCTGTGCTTGGTTGTTTTGCAATTTTTTTTAAAAAAAAATCTTTTAATTGCAGCTGTTGTTAAATTTGCTTTATTTATTTATTTATTTTTGAACCAATAACGGCATTACAAAATTCGGAGAAGTCAGAAAACCAAATTAGGACCATGCTCCTACCTGCACATTAGTCATGCCGGACGTAGGGAGAAGTGACTCCCCATTAGGGCATCTGGTTGGCCGCTATGAGATGCTCGGTTAGATCTACGCCTTTGGCCTAATCCAGCACGGCTCTTCTTCTGTTCTTAATCTGGGAACTACAAAACAGCTTAGTATGCCAAAAAATGCAAGCCAACCTGGAGTCTAGTATTAACCTAATCCTGTATCTTGCACCACATAAGTCTCAGGCTGGAAAAGGAGCGAGGATGGAAATCTCCCATAGAAGCTTTGCAATTATTTTCAGATCTTCCAATGCTTTGGTGTTGCTTTGTCTTCTTGGCTGCCAGATCCATTTCAAATCCAGGTTTTAGTAAAAGCAAAACCAGTGCAGTGTAGTGATTAGAGTGTCTGACTTTGACCTGGGAGACCAGGGTTCAAATGCAGCTCACAGGGTCACCTTGGGCCAGTCACTGCCTCTCAGCCTTGGTTGTTGTGAGGATTAAACGATGAGCAGAACCGTGTTTGCTATCCTGAGTCCCTTGGAGGAAAAGATAGTGTTTTAATGTAATGTAAATACTGCCTTTCTGTAATGTTTTATCCATGTACGTTGGCAACCTCGGAACACAAAGGCAATGCAATATTGAAAAGCTGTGGTGAATTATGCATGTTATAGAAAACTAAGCAATGGTTCGACTGAACAGTCTGTTCCACTTTGGAAACCAGGTAATTCTAACATCTGGTAAGAAATTTGGGTGAGGATTTCAGAGGTATCCTGGAGGTTAGAAATTTGCATAGCTGGTATAATGTGCTCTCTAGCTTCAGTGTATTCTCCAGAGGGCCACATTGTCTTATGGGCCACCTTCCAGGGGCCACTTTCCAGTTGTGGGAAGAACCAGATGCAAAAGTGAATGGAGCAATGGATGTGGCTCACTTTTGTAAGAAGGCTACATTTTAGGTGTGCAGTAGAAGACGGGTGGTGCTGTGGGTTAAACCACTGAGCCTAGGACTTGCCGATTAGAAGGTCGGCCATTCGAATCCCTGCAACAGGGAGAGCTCCCGTTGCTCGGCCCTAGCTCCTGCCAACCTAGCAGTTCAAAAGCACATCAAAGTGCAAGTAGATAAATAGGTACCACTTTGGTGGGAAGGTAAACGGTGTTTCCGTGCGCTGCTCTGGTTCGCCAGAAGCGGCTTAGTCATGCTGGCCACATGACCCGGAAGCTGTACACTGGCTCCCTCGGCCAATAAAGCGAGATGAGCACTGCAACCCTAGAGTCGGTCACGACTGGACCTAATGGTCAGGAGTCCCTTTACCTTTACCTAGAGCAGTGTTTCCCAACCGGTGTTCCGCGGCACACGAGTGTGCCGTGAGACATCGGCTGGTGTGCCGCGAGATACCTGGAGGGAGGCGGGCGAGTCGGGCGGCGAGAGGCGGGGCGGCGGCGGCGAGGAGAGGTCGCGCCTCCTGCTGCTGCCTGGCGCTCCTCCTCGCAGCCGGCAGCGCTGCCTGGGCGCCTCCGCGCGACTCTGCCTCGCTGGGTTTGGTCTCCCAGCAGAGACGGGTCACACGCGCCCCTCCCTCCCTCCCTCAGCCTGCGCGGAGGGAGAGCCAGAGAGAGGCATCGCTCCTGCGCTCCGAGGCGGATTGAGCGCAGCTGAGAGGAGCTGCCGAGGGAAAAAACTTTCACTTTTGTGCGTCCCTCCCGGCGTGACGCTGCGCGCTGACGTCACGGGGCGGGGCTTTAATGGTGGTGTGCCGCGAGATTTTTTTTCAGTAAACAGGTGTGCCGTTGCCCAAAAACGTTTGGGAAACACTGACCTAGAGGACGATACACACAAACACATTCACCTCTCCATGCTCCATCCAGCCATTGCTATAATTTGAGGACATGTTCCAGGCAGATAAAAGCATTTGAGCAGAACTTGGGAGATAGATGATAGATAGATAGATAGATAGATAGATAGATAGATGATAGATAGATAGATAGATGATAGATGATAGATAGATAGATAGATAGATAGATATAGATAGGATCCCCATGGCCAATTAGAGAGGTTGGGGAGGGGGAATATTCAGCCCCTAGGCCTGATAATTCCCCAACCTTGGTTTACAAGAACAGTTCTGTTGTTATTCAAAAGACATCAGTCTGGCTCATTTTATTTTTAATTTTTTTTGCTTTTGTTTTGAACTAAGACCCAAGTCTGGAGGAAAATCCTTTCTGGGCTAACCACATTATAATTGAAGCTCTGTGGTTCAGGTTTCCCTGCCTCTTTAATGGGTTCTTAAGCATTTTGTGTTTTACTCAAGTAGGTTTCAGGCATAAATTATGAATTTCCTGGTGAACCATTAACTGCTCTGCATCTTTTACCAGTCAACATGTTGGCTATTTAAAGAGAATTTTAAAACAAGACAAAAACAAAAAAAGGAGGTTCTCTGGTAAACATTAGACTGGTTGGTGGTGTAAATGTTACAGGTTTTAGTTATCCACTCTCTCATGGGTGGTGTTCTCATCTCCCCCCCCCCCCAGTATTGACAAATAATAATTCCGGCAGCAGTTAAGAGACGCTGCATGCATTCCCTGTCCTCTATTAGTACAGTTTAGTTAACATATCTGAATAGTAAAATAGTAGAATTTGTGTGATTTTGAGAGAAAATACTTCACCCAAAAGCATTTTAGAATATGCATTCAAGAGCAAACTTTTGTGCCTTTTAAAAAGTGGATTAATGAAGAAGCTGGGCAAAATGGAATAATGATTCCATTTGCACATCCCAAAGTGGCATGGGCTACAAATAGACTGATCTGTCCACAGCGGCGTAGCGTGCGTTCTCAGCACCCGGGGCAACGCAAGTAATTTGCGCCCCCTAACCCGGGGCAAGGCAAGTAATTTGCGCCCCCCCTAACCCGCGAGTTGCCGCTGGCACTGCCGCCCAAACGACGCCGCTTGCCCGGAGGAGGAGGGGGGCAGAGAGGCGAGGAAAATGCAACTGCCCAGCAGCTGCAGCAGCACCGGCGGAGGCGGGGCTGTGAAGAGGGGCTGCCTGGCGCGTCCTCCATGGCGAGCGCTGAGAGCCGCTGCCTGCCGGACGCCTTCAGCCCGGACACGCGCACAGCTCGGCGGTTCCGCGAGACATGCGGCTCCGCTACAGCCTACGCCCGAGGCTCTTCGGCGACTCCGGAGGCAGCGAGCGCGCCCCCCCCCAGATGTTGTGCCCGGTGCGGCCGGCACCCCTGGCACCCCCCACGCTACGCCACTGTCTGTCCATTCCTGTTTCAATCAAACATATTACATACAAAATGTAGGGAAGGGCGTCATTCCACCAGCACCCCTCCGTACTGGGTTATTAGACTACCAACCCCAAGGCAAAATTCCTTCCAGACCCTAAACTTCACTCTCTGCAGGAGCATGAACTCTCTGGCACTTCAGTGTTGCTGCTCCCATGCTTGAAAGGAAAAGCTCGCAGGTTTCCCGTGCCCCTCAAGTGATGGGGGATAAGGCAGTTGTCAGGGTAACCACAGGTATTTATTTCAAGACGAGCTGCGCAGACAGAAGGGTGAAATTCTGAGTCACGGCACTTGCCTGGAGAGGTAAGGTGCAGCTTGAAAGAGCCAGTCGCTTGTTATGTGCCAAAGAGGCTCCCTATATGGCATGAAATGGTAAGCTGTGAAAAAGGGGGAAAGAGGGAGCTCTGTTATTTCTACCCAATGGGCTTTTTAAAAACCTCTGCTGTGCAATCAGTGTCACTCTATTTCAACAAATAGGGGAGTCTGGCCTTGGATGTTTCCAAGCAGTGTTAGAAACTGAGATATGAAAGCTAGGAGCTAAATGGCACCTTAAACCTAGGTTGTGAGCGCAACAATGGAATGTCTAGGCACGCTTTTTTTATAGGAAGAATACAAAGCTGAAAATGAATGAACTGCAGCTAAAATATTATGTTCATTTTTCAAATGGTCTAGTCCTTCCCCTGCCCACCCCCCTAATATTCTTCAGAGGGTCTCTTCTCCAGTCTTCAGAGAGTAGCTGAAGGTTGGGAGGCAGAAAAAGGCCCTCCTTTCCTCCCACTCTGCAGTTTTAATCTGAAATCTTAGGCGCAGTACTGCGCCCAGAGCTCAGAAACTGCTCGCGCTAATGAAATTCCCTGCAGCAAAATGCGCCTAGAACAATGGGAGTTTTGAACGCTGCTTCCAAGTCCTGAAGGGATTGGTGTGAATGGTATGTTACTCTGGTGGAATGGTGGGGCAGAGGAAGTATTAGCCCCATGGCATGCTGGACTGGTCAAGAAGGAGTTAAATTAGCATGACACATTCCTTCTGACAGCATGGAGATCTGAAGGGGTTCCAGTACCATAACGTTTTGCAATTATTGCATCATAGAACTGTAAGACTTGAGAATTCCATTAGCGCTCACCACATTGTACTGCTGGTTCCCATCTTGTAAAGCCTGTAAATTCTTTACATGTGTGTTGCTGCCTGCCCTGTGTTTGATTATTCCTACTTACCTGCAAACCTTTAGATATCACTCATTTCGTTAATTCCGGCCCATTTCAGCATTCTGTCAAGATCATCTTCAATCCTGCTTCTGTCCTCTCTAAGAGTTTAGCTACCACACCTGGAATGGTGCTATAAATAGGTTAAGCAACACTACGGTGGAACCAATGGATTCAAAATACAAGGAGATTCTGACTAAACATCAGGAAGAACTTCTCTCTTTTTTTGGTTAAATGTTTTATTGAGCATTTTCAACATAAGATACAGTGGTGCCTCGCAAGACGAAATTAATCCGTTCCGCGAGTCTCTTCGTCTTGCGGTTTTTTCGTCTTGCGAAGCACGGCTATTAGCGGCTTAGCGGCTATTAATGGCTTAGCGGCTTAGCGGCTATTAACGGCTTAGTGGCTTTAAGAAAAAGGAAACAAACTCGCAAGAACTCGCAAGACGTTTCGTCTTGCGAAGCAAGCCCCTAGGGAAATTCGTCTTGCGGAAAGACTCAAAAAACGGAAAACTCTTTCGTCTTGCGCGTTTTTCGTCTTGCGAGGCATTCGTCTTGCGAGGTACCACTGTACAACAAAAGCCAAAGTAACCAAAAAAAGAAAAAGATGCAGAAAAGCCAAAATAAGAGGAAAAACAAAAAAATAAAGAGGCAACAGAGAGAAGAAGAAATAGATATAAAAACCCTCTATCACAATTGTATCATATATTTTATCCATATTCAGAAAAGTAGACCTTCCCAGCTCTCAGCTGGGAACTTCTGTTTCTTCCCCATATCTCCCACTCTTGGGGAACTTTTCTGGAAGAGCTTTCTGATGGGAAGAGCTGTTTGACAGTGGAATGGACTTGGAAGGTTATGGACTCTCCTTTGTTAGGGGCTTTTATACAGAGGACAAGAATGGATGGCCATCTTTCGGGGATTCTACAGCTGTGATTCCTGAATTGCAAGGAGTTGCTGACCCTTGGGATCCCTTCCATCTATGATTCTATGAACCCAGAGGTATCTCATGCCACAGTTCCCTAAGGCCATGGGAAGCCATTGATTAGCACTCTTTGGATAGGTCACACCTGACTGGCGCCATCTAGCTAGTACCGTATTTTTCACTCTATAAGACGCACTTTTCCCCCTCCAAAAATTAAGGGGAAATGTGTGTACGTCTTATGGAGCAAATGCAGGCTCCGGAGGCTTCGTGTTGCTTTCGCTGAAGCCAGGAGAGCAAGGGGGATTGGTGCGCGCTGATCCCTCTTGCTCTCCTGGCTTCGCTTTGCTGGAGAGGCGCTGCACAGCTTTCCCTCTCTGCGCAGAAGCGGGAGGAGAAATGGAAGGGGCTCCATTTCTCCTGCCACTTCGCTGAAGGGGTGCTATGCAGAGAGGGAGAGATTTTTTTTTCTTGTTCTCACCCTCTAAAACTAGGTGCGTCCTATGGTTGGGTGCGTCCTATAGAGCGAAAAATACCGTATTTTGCCAGTGTGGCAACAAAAATATAATAGGGAATCTTGTTGAAATTGGGAGTCTTTCCCAGCCCCCCCCCCCAGGGATGCCAGTACAGGAAAGCTTGCATCCAATTATTTTCTACTCATAGTAGACCCATTAACAGTTATCAATATGACTAATTCAGGTCTGTTAAGGTCAGTGCTCTACTCTTCGTAGAACTTCATTGGATGCAGTTCAAAGCATATGCTCTGCTTTTGAGGTATGGGCCTTAGACTGAGTCAGACCATTGGTTTGTCTGCCTCAGTATTGTCTACATGGATTGGCAGTGACTCTCCTGGGTTCCCGGCTCCCATGTCTCTCCCAGCCCTTCCTGGAGATGTCTGGGATTGAACGTGGGACGTTCTGCATGCAAATATTACCAGGCTAGGGCCATTTCTCAAAGAGTCCGTCTCTCCTCCAGTTAGACCCCATGCAAACATGGAGAAATAATTAGCTACCTGTGAGGAACACTAGATGATAAGGGGTGAGGGGAGAGCAGAGGCTGTTGCAAAGACACAACACCCTGTGGGTGCTTTGGGAACCCTTAATTATGTAATTGCTTCTGTTTCTTGTAAGGCTTCTGCAACTCTCTTGCAGCATGCTGGCATCTCCCATGAGAATGACTGCAAAATATATAGAGAGAGGGAGAACACTCTGGCAGACTTTGAACATGATGACTTGGATATCTTTTGGACACGCTCTAGTTCCAACATCCATTTATCTCTTCCAGTGATTGCATGGAATTTTATGAGCTGTGTTATTTGCGAGGTCTGATAAGGTTAGCACAGCAGCCCTTCGGAGGTCTTCATTTCCTTCCAGGCTGCAAAACTGTATTCCTTACAGTGTTTCTCAACCTGTGGGTCCCCCAGATGTTGGACTATAACTCCCATCATCCCTGAACTCTGGCCTTGCTAGCTAGGGGTGATGGGAGTTGTGGTTCAACAACATTTGGGGACCCACAGGTTGAGGAAGGAAGGAAGGAAGGAAGGAAGGAAGGAAGGAAGGAAGGAAGGGGAGGAGGAGGAGGGAAGGAAGGAAGGAAGGAGAATCCTAGCAGATCCACAACAGGCTGGATTTAAAACACAATTAATTTTAGACACAATTAATTTGCTGATGAGGGCCAATCATCCAACATCTGTCAAATGAAGGTGCAAAGCTGTTGGCAATGGTGTGCAGATATCATTTTTGATGTCTAAGCAGAGGCTGGGCATCACTCTGTTGGGGACACTCTAGCTCAGCATTTCCTGCATTAAGCAGTCATGGAACAAGATGACCTTCAAGGCGCGCGCGCACACACACACACACACACACACCATCTCTATGTTTCTGCCATTTTCTTCTAATCGGCAGCAACTTTAGGTGCTGAAATGTGAAATGAAATACAAAAACTTTTAAAAGGGGGAGGAATTGGAAAGTTTGTAGTTTGGGGGCAGGGTGGGGGCATACACATCATAAGTATTATGCAAGGGTCAGTTCTGATTGGTTTGTATATTACTGTATTTTTTGCTCTATAAGTCTCACTTTTTCCCTTCTAAAAAATAAGGGGAAATGTGTGTGTGTCTTATGGAGCGAATGCAGGCTGCGCAGCTATCAGAGAAGCCAGAACAGCAAGAGGGATTGCTGCTTTCACTGTGCAGCGATCCCTCTTGGTGTTCTGGCTTCTGAGATTCAGAATATTTTTTTTCTTGTTTTCCTCCTCCAAAAACTAGGTACGTCTTGTGGTCTGGTGCATCTTATAGAGCGAAAAATACAGTATTTCCCTTTTCTTTCTGTGTGCGTCATGATCCCATTGCCTAGTACCATTGTTACTCCAAGGAAGCCTTAGGCAACTCACAAATCACCCTGGTCAGGGACGAGACCTTTTTATTAGGGATGGGTGAATGTGTTGATTTTGGGGTCACTTTTTCCACTCAGGTTCAGTTCTCCACAGTCCTACATGAGTTTGATGTATCTAATTTAAAACCTCTCACTCAAGGGCATAGCTTACTATGAAGCAAGATGGATGTGTTGTCTAACTCTGCACTCCCTATAGAGGTTTACATATCTCTAAAAATAGCATTTTATCTCATGGCAAGAAAAACCCCATACATGGTTCTTAACAGGGGACATGACAGGGAATGCACTGAGGACAAAGCGGAACCCTAAAGCAGAGGATGTACTTTCAACAGATGGGAAAGTCTCTCTGACATCCTTAGCAATGATGAAGTAAATCTGGTGCTTGGAGGACCTAAAAGCCATAAGACAGGAAAGTTAACATCTGGCACACAGGACGGTGCTGATCTTGCAGATCAATTATCACTAATGAGAAAAGCATTCGTAAATTACTCCAATGCTGCTCCTGCCCTATAAACCACTCTTTAAGGGATTTTTACACAGAAGTGAGAGATGGCACCAAAATGGCTAATGAGGCCCTAGATCCCAGCCTAAAACAGCAACCTCGGGTTGATGGAGTAAAATGGCAGTTTGTGACTTGAGAATCCATGTGGATGAGCAGGAAAATTAGGCACGGAGGGCGATCATTCACTTTAGAGGGGTCCTTCCCTTAGCAGGAAACCTGGTGAGATTTTAATATGACAGAATAGATAATGATCAGTCCCCCCCCCTCTGATACAGAGCGTGTTTTAAGAGTCTTGGGTCCCAGGACACAAAGTGGCAGGAATAACACATTTCTCATAACTGAGTTTTCCACCTCAGTAAAAGAAAACATATACATTGCCCTTTGCAACCTCCAGACCATCAGCTATAACAACACTTCTGTGAGGACTTATGTCCAGAAATGTTAGGTAAGGATATGGTTTTATGTCTAGTGGTAGTGGTCAGATTGGAGCTAGCACAACAGAAGGCCCTCAGAGCTGAATCTCGGTATTTGAGCTGAACAATATGGGTGGAGATGCTCCTTCAGGTATACTGGGCTGAGGCCATTTAGAGCTTTAAAGGTCAGCACCAACACTTTGAAATGTGCTCGGAATTGTAATAGTAGCCAGTGTATATACTTTAGGACGGGTGTTATATGGTCCCAGCAGTTGCTCTCAGTCGCCAGTCTAACTGCCACTTTCTGGATTAGTTGTAGTAATCAAAGGTAGCCCCACGTAGAGCGCATTGCAGTAGTCCAAGCGGGAGATAACCAGAGCATGCACAACTCTGGTGAGACAGTCTGCAGGCAGATAGGATCTCAGCCTGCATACCAGATGGAGCTGGTAGACAGCTGCCCTGGACACAGAATTAACCTCTGTCTCCATGGACAGCTGTGAGTCCCAAATGACCCCCAGGCTGTGAACCTGTTATTTCAGTTACCTCATTCAGGACCAGGAAATCCCCCACACCCGCCTGCCTCCTGTCCCCCCAAAACAGTCAGGATTCAACCTCAATCTGTTAACCACCATCCATCCTCCAGCAATTATGTGATTACTTATTGTAAACTGTATGTGATCCTTGTATAGGAAGGGCAGTACAATGGTACCACGGTTTACAAACGTAATCCGTTCTGGAAGTCCATTCTTAAACTGAAACTGTTCTTAAACTGAGGCGCGCTTTCCCTAATGAGGCCTTCGGCTGCTAGTGCCCTGTTCGGCTTCTGTTCTTAGACTGAGGTAAAGTTCGCAAACCAGGACACTACTTCTGGTTTTGCGGAGTTCGTAAACCGAATAGTTCATAAACAGGGCTGTTCTTAAACCAAGGTACCACTGTATCGAAATTTAATAAGTATAAATATATATTCTAGTGACCAAATATCCTCATGAAGAACCTAGCTAATACACCCTCCATCCTAGGCTGGCTGTTCCATCTGTAAGCACATCTGACTTTTATGTAGACAGGAGACCATCTGGGAACTGCATGAAAGCTTTCCCAAGCCCTCCAGTGCAGAGAGCAGCATTGTTGCACCATAAATAAAATAGTCAATTATATTCTAAATCAGTTACTTTACCTTTCATCCCTGAGGACACACAAGCAAAATGCCCCCCTAAAAACATGTCCTTAACTATCCACCAAACGTAGAGAAGCTTGCTCTCCCCTGTTGTTTATCTGACAGTACAAGCCAAGCATGTCTACACAGAAGTAATCCCTGTGGAATTCAATAGGGGTTACTCCCAGAACACTCTCCCCTGCCACACACACACACCCCAAGCTTGTCAATCGCCATAACAATGATATCAATTCATCCATTTTTGCCCCAAAGCCACCAATAATCATGCGAACTCTGAACACTGAGGCTGTAATCCTGTGCATATTTACCTGGGAGTAAGCCTCTCTGAAAGCAGAAAGCTGTAAATTCCAGAAAACCACCTTTGATTTTTTTTTGTGTGTGTGCTTTATATAACAACTAACATTTAATTGCTAACTGAGTCCACCAGTTAAATGGCCTTAATCAGCTAAAATAATAATAATAATGAATCAGCTACCAGCACAAAAGTAGCACTTTTTTATGAATGAAAAAAAAACATAATTTGTTTTGCTTTAAATCATGCAGCTGTTACCTTCTGAGCCTTTGGATTTTTTACGCATGAGAGGAAAAGTGAATAATACCATACACACAAATGCCCTGAAGCTTTGAATGGTGAATTATGAAGTCATTAACATTTGCAAAATAAACATAATAGGCTTGTACAAGCCTTATGACACATTGCACAGGGATGGGAGAGGAACTCAGAATTATTTGAGCCACATTAAAAGAGCTGGATAGAAAAGAGCTGCAACCATAATGGGAAGCAATGGCCGTGCTGTAGCCTCCAGAAACAGGTTCTGACTTTTTCTCATTTTGTGTGCTGTGTCCATTTGAAGCTTTCCAGCTCTCTTGCAAAACAAAGAAACACAAAACACAGATCAGCAGCCTGGGCTTTGCATCCGACTAAGTTTACTTGGAGTAGACCCACTGCAATTAATGGACCCAAGTTAGTCATGTCCATTAATTTCAGTGTGTCTACTCTGAGTCAGACTAAAGTTGAATGAAACCCATGGAGACTTACTTATGTCCTCCTCAGAGTAGATATATTGAAATTAATGGACATTACTAAGGTAGGTCAATGAGTCCAGGGCCGGATTTAGGTTTGATGAGGCCCTAAGCTACTGAAGGTAATGGGGCCCTTTATATGTCCAGCTGTCCTTTGTCAACAACAAATTATCACTGTTTTTTGTGTTCAGTATATGCTATATTGTAGTTTATGGACCTTCGAGAACACTGTCCAACCATCTCGTCCTCTGTCGTCCCCTTCTCCTTGTGCCCTCCATCTTTCCCAACATCAGGACAGCAAATTATCTTCTTTTGCTTTTTGGTACTGTTTTTTAAAAACTATTTTAGCTGTTTCGACGGTATGTACACAAAAGGTGATGTTATGATTTCATAGATTATGCCTGTCAGCATTAAAGTGAGGACAAAACTACTTTCTCCACCATCCCAAGCTCAAAATGGCCCTCAGTTCTTTGCTGTGGGAGCATCACAAAGATGGGCTTTCCCGTTGTTATTATTTTATTAAGAAACAAAATAAACAAAAAATGAGTTTTCAGATTACAATGTGGCAATGATGGGCCTGCATCCCTGCATGTGGTTGTTATTCTGTAAACTGCCCTGAGACTTTTGATGAAGGGTGGTATATAAAATTAATTAATTAATTAATTAATACATACGTAATTATAGGCTCTCTTGCTTAGCCACTTAAAACCATACCTGCTGCTCTCTGTGGAGCTAGGAATGCATGGATGGCAACTAAACATCTGCTAATCAACAAAAAATGGAATTTTCTGTGCCCACAAAGCCAGACGAGCCAAATTGGCAGGCTACACAAAGTTGTGGAGCTCCATTTTCTTTTATGGTTTCCCAGGCAAAGCCAAGGCACAGTAATGCCCTCTAGTGTTAGTTTCAAATCTCTCTCTCTCTCTCTCTCTCTCTCTCTCTCTCTCTCTCTCACACACACACACACACACACACAGTATTCTGACTAATAATAGCCAACTGACTGACTGAGCAAGAATGAGCTGTTGACTTGGTGGTGGATTAGCTCAATATAAACATCAAGTCAGTGTGTGGCAGTGATGAACAAGGCAAATTCCGTGTTTGGAATTCCGAGGAAAGGAGTTGGAAATAATCTTGTCAGAATAGCAATGTCCTTGTACAAATCTTTTGTGCTGTCAAATTTGGAATACGGTGTACAATCATTATCACCATACATAGGCGCCGGCAGCTAGGGGCTGAGGCAGTTTCGGCCTGGAATTTGTATGTAGGAAAAGAAACATAAACGGTGAGTTTATGAGTTTATCCCTCCCTACAGCATCCAATGGCTTCTTCCTTGATTGCAGCTTGGCTGTTCAGATTTCCAAGGAGATCCTCTGCAAAGGACTCCAGGGGCTTCTAAACTGCTTCCTATTGATTTCCCTACTAAGATAGTTTATCACTCCTTGTTACTTTTAAAAAGCAATGTAATCTGTGCTGCGAACTGAATAGGGTTTATTAGACAAATCCTACCCCAGCCAGTCTAAAGGTGGCTATATGGCATCACTATTCATGTTTGGTGATTTCCCCCCCCCTTAAAAAATAAAATAAAAACCCTATATTGAAAGTGCCTCTTCCCATTTCCTAGAGAAGAGTTGACACCTTCAGCCAGCATCTCCCAAACTTGGGTCTCCAGCTGTTTTTGGACTACAGTTCCCATCATCCCTGACAACTGCTCCTGCTAGGTGGGGATGATGGGAGTTGTAGTCCAAAAACAGCTGGAGAAGCAAGTTTGGGAAAACCCACCTTAAGCTAAAGCAGATCTGGACTGACTGCAGAAGAGCACCAGGTTGTCCCATGGGAAGACCCAAATGATGGCTGCATTAAGGGATTCGACATCATTGGATGACATGGCTGCTGTCAGGACCTTGCAATGTGGGGACAGGGACTCTGAGAATGAGGTCCAGGCTCCTTTGCCAAGAGGAGAACAGATGCAAGTCACAGGCTTACCACCATCCTCTGCATTGCCTGTCTCCCTTTGCCTCACAGAAGTCAACAGCTTCAAAAGAGAGCTCTTTAAGAAGCCAGTTGGTTTCTCTGTAGGGAGATGGAAGCAACCACATTCCAGGTCTGGTCAGCCTGGCTTCAGCTAGCTCTAACTCCCTACAGAGACAGCATTTCCTTGTAGCTGCCTTAGGAGGAGAACACTCTATGAGCAGCAGGGCCTTCTTGGAGCTGCCCAAGGTACTGATCCTGTTTGCCTTACCTGTTCCCCCTACAGCAGGCTTCCTCAACCTTGGCTCTCCAGATGTTTTTGGCCTACAACTCCCATGATCGCCAGCTAGCAGGACCAGTGGTCAGGGATGGTGGGAATTGTAGTCTCAAAACATCTGGAGGGGCGAGGTTGAGGAAGCCTGCCCTACAGCTTGACTCTGGTTCCCATCGGCACCTACTGAAGTTCTTTGCTCGGCCGGGTCCTTGCTTCTGAGTGGAGATGCTGAGGGAGGGAGAAATCCCAAACTGGCCAAATCCACAGAGGAGAGGGTTGTTCATAGAACTGTAGAGTTGGAAGGAACCAGAAGGGTCATCAAATCCAAGCCCCCCTGAAATGCAGGAATCTTTTTCCCAATGTGGGCCTTGAACCTGAGATTAAAAGTCTCATGCTCTACCAACTGAGCCATGAAGAACTCTAGCCATTGTTGCTGCTAGTCACAATGGCTATGTTCTGCCACCACAGCTGCAGGCAGCAATGCTTCTGAATACCAGTTGCTGGGAGCCAAAGGAGGGGAGAGTGGTCTTGTGCCCATATGCTGGTTTCCTGCAGGCATGTGGTTGGCCACTGTGATATGTGGGTGGCCACTGGATTAAATGGGCCATTGGTTTGATCCAGCAGGTTCTCCTTATGTTCTTATGGAAACCAAAAAGAGCACAAGTCATGTTCTCACCACTGCTGTCTTCTCACATGTTAAGGCTGGTCCATAGGCAGGAGTCTTTGATGAGCCAGGATTGATGGGACAAGCCAGAAGTCAAGGACAAAGGACAAACCAGGAAGCAGGATGGAGGAGCAAATCAGGAGCCAAGACCAAAGGATCTCACCTTTCACAGGTGTTTCCAGCTATCCTACAACATTCTGAGCTACTTAACTGCAACTCCCCAGTTGTGACTGGCTGCCCACTTCAAGAACTGCCATTAGTCATTTTGGCCCATTGCCCCTCTCTTGTCCATAACCAGAACACTTCACACCAATCAGAGAGTATTCTCATAAGAATATTATGGGGTGATTCTGTTTTCCTAATATGTCTTTATCCAAAAGAATATGTGTCACCTTTTTAGTGTTGGGGAGGACCCTAGCTCACTCTGCATTTTTGGAACCACCCTTCTAATTTCACACACACACACACACCTGACCCATGTGCAAATTGGAACATTGTTCTGTGGATAGAGTCACATAATCAGAACCATGTGTGAGTCTGGACTGTACAGTGGTACCTCAGGTTACATACGCTTCAGGTTACATACGCTTCAGGTTACAGGCTCCGCTAACCCAGAAATAGTGCTTCAGGTTAAGAACTTTGCTTCAGGATGAGAACAGAAATCGTGCTCCGGCGGCGCGGCGGCAGCAGGAGGCCCCATTAGCTAAAGTAGTGCTTCAGGTTAAGAACAGTTTCAGGTTAAGAACGGACCTCCAGAACGAATTAAGTACTTAACCTGAGGTACCACTGTACTTAGAAGGTAGGCTGAAGGACATGGGGGGCAGAGATATATTTTCCCCTGTACAGTTTCCCAGGATTGGGGCTGCACATTATGAAATACAGTCACTTCTTAGAAGCATTTTAAATGGGAATTTTTTATTTTCAGAAACAAGGAGCCCTCCAATCACCTCATAAGTACTTCCTACATTTACAAACTAACACAAAGGCAAGAATCATTTTTTAAAGAAACAACAGTATGTGTCTCAAAGGGATCTATTACAATCTCACCCACTGAATGACGTCCTGCCCACAGAATCCTCTTTACGATCTGACCATCTCAAGATCTGCCTATAAACAAGATGAAATGGAGCAAGGTTTGGAGGGGCATTGGGCATTGGGGACATGAAGCCGGCACAGGACAGAAATAATGTGATCCATCCATCATGACACCTTGTTAGTTTGTTTGGCACCTTGTTAGTTTGTTTGCCTGTCTATTAATTACTGGAGGACAGGCTGATAGTAAAATATGCATAGAGTAGAGCCATCAGCAACAGCACCACCTGCAGGTTTTGGGAGCTAGGGATGGAGGCAGAATCTGTTTTGAATGGATTCATAGACAGAATTTGGCTGTTCTGACCTAATTGAGTATTATTTTCTTTGGACTGCCTCATCTATCAAAGGCCTGCTTATGTCTCAGCTGTTTGTGCCTTGTCAGGTTTTCTTTTCTTTTTGAAGTCAGGCTAATGATATGCAACATTATAGACACACAAAATGCATGTTCTGTGTATATCAAATGCTGTTGTACTCCAAATCCAATCAGTCTGAAACAGAATGGCTAATGGTCAGTGAGCCACAGACACCCCTCCTGATTTAGAAGTAAATGCACCCCCTGGGTTCAGCTCCACTGAAAACGAACTGGAATACAATTTGATGTAGGAACAGATGGGGAGCTTGACCCGACTGCTAACTGACTAGTCTCCTAATGAAAATAATGGATTTTTTAAAAAAGGGTTCTACACTCTTTGCAGTGGCTTGGAGGCACATAGGATTTGGGCAACTAATTCTGTTTAATCCCTTCTAAGAAAGCCCCAAGGCTGTAATATGCAGATGAGGAAACATGGACAATGAAAATCAATGATTCTTCCTCGTTGCTTATTTGCCTTGAGAAAGTTGACACAGCTGAGCACAAATGCACCATCCTAGGCTGGCAAGCTCATCCGAAGTCAGATTAATTCCACACCAGCAACAATACACATTTGAAAGCTGCAACATAGGAATCCATCTGGTGTGAGTTCTAGTTCTGTGATGAAAACAAAAATATTATGAAAACCAGTCTATTATACATATGACGCCAACATCATGCACTCTGCTCCATTGGAGTGTATGTATCAGGAACAATTCCCTCTTGGATATCCTTTGCTAAAAGGTTGTTGCTTGAAATTTAATTCCCCAGGCACCCCCAGAATTCCCTAGTAAAGAGATGTCGGACCTGTGGCCCTCCAAATGTTCCTGGCTCTTCAGCTCCCACTATATCTGATAATTGGTCCTGCTGGCTGGGGTTGCTGGGAATTGGGGTTCAGGAACATCTGGAGGGCTGCAGGTTCCTCACTCCTGTTCTAAAAGTTAAATCTCTTTGGTGGGTGGATGCATCTTGTCTCTGTCGTGCATTTTCCTTCATGCATGCATGCATGCATGCATGTGAACATTGAGGCACCATGCTAGCTCAAAGGGCCAAATGGCAGGCTGTGCAATGGGCATTTCACACCCTGAGGTGTACGAGCAGCTTTTGGAGTAGACAATTAGTGGGTTGGCAACAAGCCAAGTTAAACAGAGTACGTGAGAAAGTCTGCTTGGGGACAAGGAAGCCCAGCAACAGGTGTTGATTGGCTAAGTTCTTCCTTTATAAGCAGTATGACACAGCAGTTTTGTTATTGGAGTGTTGAGTTTTGGGAAAGAGTTTGAATCTTGTCTGTGTGTATATAGCAACTTGTACAAAGCTGTGCTTTACTCTGCTGTATATAATAAAGCTAACTAAAAATCAAGTTACTAGTCAGCAAGTTCTGTTCCTGTTCGTCGTCCTGGAATTCACTGATTGGGCAGCTGGTAGCAAGAGTTATGGTTGAGATCCATCAATAGCTAGCATATTGTCAGGCAACTGTTTTGTGCTAAAGCCTAATGCTTTCACCCCAACAATTAACAACAACAACAACAACAACAAATCCATTGAGTTTTAAATTGATGGGGTATATGCAATGCTTTTTTTCAGGGGTTACTCAAGAGTATTGGTACCTCTTTTTTGTTGTTGATAAAATGTATGGCACTTACTGTAACAACTTCATGGTGAGTACCAACACCAATTTTTCTAGAAGCAAATTTCTCCAAAGAAACTTGCATTTAGAGGGTATGAGGAATTGGGAAGGTTGGTTATTCACATGAAACATAAAATTTCACAACACGGCTGCACAGTCTTCTGGCTCTGCTTGTCAAGGTGCACAAATAACAAGCAAATCCCCCGGAAGTTGCTATAAATAAAGCTCTTTGTACCAGTTCTCTAAAGTAATTGATGAAGCATATTTCCATCCCCATGAAATAACTAGGTGCGCTGCTAGCATCAAATATATGACAAGGGGTTTGCAAACAGTACCAGCGTTAGATAATAAACATAGAGTGAAATTGGATCCCAAGTTATCTCCTGTGATGACATTAATCTCCACAGCTGCTTGCTCCAAAAAGTCTTTTACTGCTGGGTAGGTCAACCAGCGATGCCAACAAAATACCTCTTTCATTGCATTTCTGCCAACACAGAGAATTACCATTGCCCTGAATACAGGCCATTTGAACCGGTGTATAAAACCATTGGTGCATGGTCTTAACGGAGTTCTCTTGGATGTTAGCAGAAATGGAGGTAACAAGCTTCACGTGCCACATTTTACACTAGGGATCTGGCCCCGGCCCCCAGATCTTCCTCCAGATCCATTTCCCATACTGGTATCTGGACTAGATGGACCATGGACCTGATCCAGAAAGATATTCTTGTGTTCATACACCTCTGCATCTTTTCTTAGAAATAAGCCCCATTGAGTTAAATGAGACTTGCTCATAAGGAAGTGTTAAATCAGTGCTTTCTCCAAACAGTGGGCTGGGATCTATCAGCTGGCCTTGAACCACTTTCCGGTGGGCCTCAATGCCACAGTCTGCCTAGTGCCTCCCCACTTCCCCGGCCCTGCCCTATAGCTGTTCCATAGCCTTTTGGTTGGACCAACACACCAGGAATTCCTTGCATACTGAGCAAAGGTCTCTGGGAGACAGAGAAACTTGGGATAGAGGAGGAAGAGGTCTCCTTCCTCTGAAAAGAAAGGCCCAGAGGAAGTGTTAAAGGAAACCAGAAGGTGACATAAACCGGTAAATTCATATCATCATCAAACAAACAACCTGAGGATGGGAAGGAAGGGAATAAGAGAGAGAAACTGTGAGAGGAATGAGTGAATGGAAAAAGACCCTGACTGAAAGAAAATGGTAGTTTGGGGAATAAGGTTCAAATTGTGCTTGAAAGGAGAATGAGAGAAGAAATTACAGGTCATGAGATAAAACAAACAATCTTTGATAGGTCTTTGGGGTGGATAAGAGGGGGACTGAAATATACTCAGAGTTGAGAGAGGATTTCATGCTCTTTATTCAGTTCTGGACCCTATTGTTCTAGGACCAATCAGACTGCTGCCTTTTGGATCCTATTCAACTCAGTACATAACAGGGACAATCTAAAATAAAAAGCCTTCTCCACTTTGAGCCTCTGGGTCAGCAAATTATGCCTAAAATTGAAATGCTGGAGGTTGCAGTACCTCCAGAGCAGATACCTGCCCTTAGCTTGTGGAAAGCTGAGCTATGGAACCCCTTGCCACAAGGAAAACGCTGGGGCAAAGAATTTAGCAATCTCCCAAGATGGATTTGCTAGCAGTAGAAAAATATTATCATAGTGGCCAATTCATTCTGCCAGCTCTGCCACCATTTTCTGAGTGGTGCTCTCAGTCAAGTGGGTCCTGTTTTAAGGGATTGCAGCCTTGGGCGGGGGGGGGGGAATTCCAAGTCCTCACCCGCAAAAGCTTTCTCATTCTTGGGGGGCGGAGAAAGAGGAGACGCAACCCAGTGCCCTCCCCTTTCCTCCCACCTCTTGGCACTGTTGACTGCAGCCTCTGAGGCTGCTTTCCATTAACAGGGATAAAGAAGCCCGTAGACAGGCAGTGTACATAGTCAAGAGACTGCAGAAGAAGGTGGGTATCCTTGGCTTTAGCAAAAGCTGCCACATTTCCCAAAAGCTCATATCTTCCCAGCATGCTGCTTCTCATTCCACCCTACAACTGCCAGCAACAGCGAAGACTTGCTGCAAGCCACGGAATATCGGTCCACAAAGGAAACAGATGTGTTGATGAGAAACAGAGTCAGGAGTCCTCATCTTGAAAGTCGTGTTTTGTTGCTGTCGATGAGCAGGTGATGGCAGAATAGTGACTCGGATTTGTGCAAGCTCAAAAACAGGTCCCGTTTGGAGAGGTGACAGTTATCTCCTTGCCCTGGGGAAAACGTCCTTCCTTCTGTGCCATTATGATCGCTCCAGAAACTGCCCAGATGAGCCAACACTTTTCAGAAGACATTTCTGAAGGCCAGGAGAACAATAGTAGGTGGAACCTGATCCAGGTGGACAGGCAGAACCACCTGCTGATTGGCTGGAGTAAGAAGATAGGCAGGAGGAGACTGACTGAGAGCAGACTATGGTTGGTGGGTCAGTGCCCCATTTGCTTTAGCGGACCAGCCTTTGCTGCATCCTAGGAAATGTCTTGGAAGGCACAGGCTGTATGCACACAATATATTTAAAGCACATTCGAAACACTTTCCTTCAAATCATTCTGAGCACTGTGGTTTGCCCCTCACAATGTTATACTTCCCAGCAACCCTTAATAAACCAGTGGACCCAGAATTCTTTGAGGGAGAAAAGTTGCTTTGAATGTGCTTGAAATGTATAGTGTACCCCAAAATTATATGTATAGGTTTTTACACACACACACACACAGCTTGAAGACATTATTCCTAGATAAAGGAAGAGAGCAGATTATCTCTCCCACAAAATGGCTCTTCCCTTCCAGAACAGTTTCCCTCCATTTCCTCATCATTCACAAATAGTCTACAATTTGTCCCTATGGCAACCTATCACCTTAATTTCTAACTTTAGAAAATGCCCAGACAGACCTGTCCAACTCTTCTTCTTTTCCTACCACTTTTAGCTTTTCTCTTGCTCTCATTCTTATTCTTCTTTTTAAAGTCTCTCGCTCATTCTCTCTCTCTCAGTCACAGAACAACATTGGTGGAAGGGATCCCCAGAGGTCATCTGGTCAAATCCCATCACAACATTGCCAAGGGTGTGTGTGTGTGTGTGTGTCATTGACAGTGAACTTGAAAGAAGCTAAAAGTTGGGTCAGCTTGTATACAGACATCACTTTACAGAATTTGCAAATAAGAAAGACAAAACAGAGAGGGTTTCTAATGCACCAGTTCCACTTGGGAAACGAGAACAGATCAGTTCTCCACAATCCAGGCAGAGAACTAGAATTTTGGAAGCAACATACATTTGTTTCAGGGGTGTGACAGAGCCAACGGTTACACAGGTTTCCTACTTGAATGGAGAACTCCCAACGCATATGTGTGGACTCCCAACGCATATGTGTGGACTCCCAGAGGATCTATCCTGATCTTTAAATGGTGCATTACCTTGGGGGCAACATTCTGATGGCCACATGCCAATAGTGGTCCCTGAGCCACAGGCAAATGTAGTTGCAGCTAGAGGCAGCAAATGCCAGAGAAAGAGATGTATTTCCCTTGTGCAGAAGGCTGTGTTCCAAATGCACATAATTCAGAGGTTTACACATCTCAGTCAAGACAAGCAAGAGGTATAAACACAGTTCAGGAACACATTACTTCTTCTGACTATGGGTTGCTGGGAATCAGAAGTAGTTAAGAGTGTTGTTATGCTCATGTTCAGCTTGAGGGCTTCTTGCAGGCATCTAGTTGGCTACTGTGAGAACAGAATGCTGGATGAGATGGACCTTTGGCCTGATGGAGCTTCCAGGCTCCTATGTTCTCATACCATCTAGGCAAAAACTGTCAGGAAGAACATGGAACAGGGCTGGTGAGATTGTGGCAATGGACATGGCCAGGGTAGAGTCTCGAATGCCAGAAAGAGAAGCAGTGCGGGGGGGGGGAGGGATGTTCAGGCCTATGTGTCGTCCCGTCCCGTCCCGTCCCCCAGTTTAAATAAATGCTCATAGGGAAGGGAGGGGGCTTGCATTATTTTCAGATATATACAAACAAACCACAGACTGAAGAAATGCCACCAAACTTTCCAGAAGAGACAACTTACGTAAGAGGGGATGCACTGTGAACTTGCTGTGTTTTGAGATTTCTACCATCCCTCCCCTTGTGACTGGAGAGTGTTGGGTGAAACCTCAGCCCTGAATTGGAAGCTACTGCTTTCAGAGTCCAGCTCCCTTCCTTCTCCTCTCCCCATCCTGGTGGTCTCCTTAATTGCAAGATGCAATTAATAATTGCATCACTTTGGGGACAGACGGTCTGGCTTTAGAGAGGCTTTTTCAAAAGTTCTGGATTGGTCCATACTGCTGCAGATCAATTTGGGTCCACAAGACACATTCTGTAACGGTCTGTTGCTGCATTGACCTTAATCTGGTACAAACAGGCACAAATTGGCCCGGTTTGTTTCATGATTCAGACAAGTAAGTTGCACAGCCCTCGTTTCTGCACCAAAAAAGGATCTCTTCTCCAACTGTATTCTCCTTGTTATAATAGCAACCATGATTAGTGGTGTTGATGCAAAAGGATTAGATTTGCAGCGGCCAACAATAACACAGGCCAGGAAGCCCCTGGTGCAAGCTATATCCACAGATGGTCCCTGCAAGAGCAGAATTTTGATTGCATGAAGCTAGTTGATTCCAACCCACCTTCAGGCTTCATGCTGATCCCTTTGGGTTATGTCGATCAATGCGCTTTTAGTCTGAGCATCTTAATAAACTCATATTTCTGATCAATTTTGTGCCAAAACTCAGCATGTGGAGAAATTAACGCATGTCTTGAAGGGATCAAAATCCATCTCGAACCACCCCAGCTGTCCCATTACCTGAGGGTGTTCTTGAAAGCTGTCTTTTAGGGCATCATTAGCAAATCTCTGTGATATGTGAGGCTGCAGGAGAGTTTCGGATCTTGGATTTTGAAATTCATGCACCCCTGTGTACGGTTGATGTATACAACCTGATGGTGAAGCTGGTTTGTACTGAGGGAACCTTTCTGTGGCACAGGAACAGTTTCAAAGCAAGCTTAAGACTTCAATCCTCTACTCACTCACCTGTGAGGAAGCTCCACTGAACTCAATAAACCTTCCTTTTGAGAAGGTAAATAGACAGACAGATAGATAGATGGTTGTGTTGCAAATCACATCACTTCCATGTGAAAGGTATGCCTTGATGTCTTTTGTCTTTGGAACATACTTAAGAGAGAGTGGGTCTATTCTGAAGGACTAAAGTTGGATTCAACCCAATAAACTCACATTGAACCTGGAGAGACAGACTTCTGGGCAAACTGTCAATTGCACTGTCGATGCCTGATGGTTTGCAGGGCAACATGCCAGGGGTAGGTGGGAGGAAATCCCTTCCCTATAGAGCCAGGGAGGCTAACCTGTGGCCCCTCCAGCTCCCATGATCCCTGGGGCTGATGGGAGCTGTAGTACAAAGCATCCACATTCCTGCTGAAGAACTCAACAATAGAGGGGAGGGAGGATAGAGAAGGGAATGCAAGAGCAATAGGGGTTGAACACAGCAAAGACTTAAGCTTCCTATGTGGTGCCCAACCCATGGATAATAGTGACAAAGCTGGTCTTGCGCTTAGCGTTGTGCCTAACTTTCCCCCAGCTGGACTCATGTGACGGGGAGAAATCTCCGTTCATATCTCAAGGTGGATCTATCCAATCTGCTCGTTCTAAAACAATACGAGAAGAGCAACACAGCCATCCTGTGATATTCATCATGGACCCTCTGGGTCTTTCTTGGGACTGACAGTCACATTCAATCCAGAGCAAAGTTCTGGGGTCCACATGCAAGTGGTGGAAAGGGCCAGAAGCAAACGTGGGCAGAGCAACAAATGTAATCTTTATCTTTGTACGGTGGTTGCATACCCCCTCTCTATCCTTCATCCATTCAGGCAAGCAAGAGGCATGGCCAGAGATCGAAGACACAGTCCCACCAGGAAAATATCCGAAAGGAGGGTGCAAAATGGGCCTCTGAGGGGGTGCGACCTGGGGATAGGGGCCTGCCTGGGGAGAATCCCAAGGGTTAGAGAGGGCTGCATTTGGCCCCCAGGTCTGAGGGTCCTCCCCTCTTCTGTAAGTAGTTGTCTTGGTTCCATAAGATTTATTTATTAGTGGTCTTCAGTTGATTTTACACATGCACCCTCCGTTCTCCCTGGGGTTTTTTGTTTTTCTTTAGGGGGGCAGTTTTCTTGTATTTTAATTCATTTGCCCCCCATCATAGCTGTCAACTTTTCCCTTTTCTTGCGAGGAATCCTATTCGGAATAAGGGAATTTCCCTTAAAAAAAGGAAAACGTTGACAGCTATGCACCCCATCCTGAGATCATAAGAGGAAAGGTGGGATCAAAGTTTACTAAATAAATCCAGGAAAAAATAAATCTTTAAGGTGCCATGAGATACTTGTTTTGGCTACCACATGGGCACCCCTCTGCAAATCCTACACGTCTACCGAGAAGCAAGCCACATTGAGTTCAGTCAGGCTTATTGGGCAATATCCAAGGTTTGTCACATTCTAGATCCACGGAAATCACAGAACTTAAATAACAGGCTCATTTTTATCTATTTTCCCTTTTTTAAAGACTCATTTTTTATATTTTTACCTTTTGAGGGGACTTGTTTTATTTGTTTATCTTCCTTAGGCACATTTTTATTTATTTATCTTTAGGGCCGTTGACCTGGATTCTGCTCCATATGCCTTGCATATTAAGACCTGGTTACTCCACTGAAGTACAAATAAAGTTATCCTAGGTTTACTGAATTGTTTGTTTGGCCTTATTTCAATCTATTGGTAACATTTTGCAACAAATTGTATTTTCTTTACGGCGTTCTGTTTTTTGATAATTCTGTGTATTGAGAGCTGCTATTGGCACCGTTTATTTTGGAAAAGAGGGCATGTAAATAAACTGAAGTTATAGGAACACTTACCAGGGAGGGAATTCTCCTCCGGAACAGACAGGCACAGGACTGCAATCAAACCTAACAATACCAAAAGCTTTCCACTTTATTTATATAGCACCATCTGCATGGATGTCTATAAAGTTGCTTGCCACAAACGCAAACTATTTTTAATACCATTAGTAATCTTGGCATTTTATTTACAACACTGATGAATTAATAATCAATATTGATGCAGAGTTTTTTAATAGCTTCACACGGCACCTTCTTATGGAAGAGCTGAGGAATCTGTGGCCCTCCAGAGGTTAGACTCCGGCTCCCATCATCCCTGAACATTAGACTTAGCTGATTGAGGCTGATGGGAGTCAGAGTCCCAATAATGACATCAGGAGGGATGCAGTTTGCCCAGCAATGCGCCTGGTTGCGCCACTGCCCTCAGAAGCTCAGAGTGGTCATGTTACCCCCAGAGAAGGGGACAGGGCCTTCTCTATGGCAGCCCCTAAGCTGAGGTGTGCCTTTCCACAGAGGTGTGCTTGGCACCTTCCTTATGCAGCTTTGAGGAAAGCTGAAGACACACCTCTTTAGACTGGCCTTTGACACCTGAAATGTATACTTGTAGGGCTCACTTTAGTTCTGTGATTCTAAGTTGTTTTAAACAGTTTTTCATGTTGAGCTGGGACCTTAGGATGGTGGGTGATAAACAACACAATTCGTAATAATAGATATAAAGAGATTAAATATTTTTAATTGACTCCAGAGTCAGTATTACCAAACAATAATAATTTTAAAAATCCACAAGACTGCTTCCATAAGGTGGGGCTTCGCTCACACTTGATTTGGAAGCTGCAGTTAAGGGCAGAATGCTGCAGCGCAATTGCTGACAGCAGGGAGCTATTGTCAGCATGTAACACCTGCGCTCAGAGATCTGCTCTGGATGCCAATTTGCTACTGGGCCAGGTTCAAGGTGTCACGATTAGCTTACAAAGGCCTTAACAACCTGGGGTCAGTTTACCCACAAGATTGTCATATCCCACATGTTCCTGCTCATCTCCTTTGATCAGTGGAATGGGCCCCACCACGGGTACCACGTAATTTCTGTTCTGCATTTGTAAGAAATTGTTCTTTTCATGTGGTAGTACCTTACCCTTTGGAACTCCCTGCCTATTGAGATGAAACAGGCGCCTTCACTGTCCTCTTTTGGCACCAGATAAAAACTTGCCAATCAGAAGGTTGACGGTTCGAATCCCCATGACGGGGTGAGCTCCCGTTGCTCGGTCCCTGCTCCTGCCCACCTAGCAGTTCAAAAGCACGTCCAAGTGCAAGTAGATAAATAGGTACCGCTCCGGCGGGAAGGTAAACGGCGTTTCTGTGCGCTGCTCTGGTTCACCAGAAGCAGCTTAGTCATGCTGGCCACATGATCTGGAAGCTGTATGCCAGCTCCCTCAGCCAACAAAGCGAGATGAGCGCCGCAACCCCAGAGTTGGTCACGACTGGACCTAATGGTCAGGGGTCCCTTTACTACCCAGATACTTAGAAAGCAGCAGTAATTTTGATCTGTTTTAATATTTAAACTTTCTTATGTTTTCAAGTAGGGCTGTAAACTGACTTTACTGTTTTATCTTTGTAAACTGCTTTTGATATTATTATTGTAAAAACAACCAAGAGGTGTATAAATTGTACAAAACAAATAAGTAAATAAATAAAAACAACGGCAACAGATGTTTGGGGGACACCATGGGTGTTTACCCAGGGGGTGGGCAGCTGCCCCCTCCTAAATCAAGTAAATAAATAAAGACTTAACTAGAAGCAGAAAGATTGTAACAGATTTTTTTTCTGAGGTGTCAAAAGAAATGTAAATTTAAAACAACTGTGGTTGAGACATTTCATTCCGAATCTGCTAGACAGAGCGAGACAGAGGGTGGTGGCAGGTGGGTGTCCTGCCCCCCCTCCCACATAAATCCTGGCTACGCCCATGGGGGGGCCATCTGCCAGGGCTGCTTCAGCTGTGATTCTTGCATGGCTGGGGGGGTTGGACGAGTTGGCCCTTAGGGGACCCGTGCAAACTTCTTCTAGTCTAACGCATGATAATAAAATAAAATAAAATAAATGATGCTGTGCAAAAGCCCATAAGGCAGCTTGCATCATCATCACCTAAAGCCAAGGGGAGGGCAGTGCCCAGCGGAGCCCCCTCTCTCCTATGGGGACCCTCGGCGTGTGTGCGAGAGGCGCCGGACCCGCTTCCCTCCCTCCTGCTCGGCTCCGACGGTTGCATCGCGGGCGGAGGCAGGGAGGCGCCGCCGGGCCTCCTGCCAGCGCCCTTCGCGCCTCTCCGGCGCTCCTCGCCGTTCCCCCCTCCAGCTCGGCGGCCAGATGGTAGGCTCCATTTAAAGCGCCCTCCCCGCCTTTCTCGGCGCTGCTTTCCCTGGGCGAGCGGCTGCCGCTGGCCGCGCCGCGTTGCAGGCGAGGAAGGGGGATCCAACAGGTCGCCTGCCCGGGCGGAGGTGCCCCGGTCCCCGGGAAAAGGCCCGCTCCCCAGCCAGCCGGCCAGCCGGCCAGCCAGCCCGCCCGGGGTGCGCGATGCGGCGTCTCTCGCGGCTCCTGAGCCTCCTGCCTTGTCCGTCCCGCAGGCCAAAATCCTGAGCATGATGGAAGGCAACCAGCAGCTGGCCCTGCGCATCGACGGAGCCCTCCAGGCGGCCGGCCAGGAGGTGAGCGCCTTGCGAGCCGAGCTGACAGCCACCAGCCGGAGACTGGCCGAGCTCAGCGCCTGCTCCGGCGCCGGAGGAGGAGGCGGAGGCGGAGGAGGAGGAGGCAGCGGCAGCAGCAGCAACAGCAGCCCCAACGCCACGGAGATGGCCGCGGCCGGCGGCGCCATGGAGAACAGCCAGCCCAGCCTGCAAGGTAAGCGGGGCTCTGCGCCCAGGCGGGGATCGGGGCCGTTTTGAGCAAGGGGTGGGGGGATGGTCTCTTCCCATTAAGCTCCTTTTTTGAGGGGTCTCTTTTTTGGGGGTGGGAGACTAATGTGTCTTGAGCATGTGTCTTAAGGATGGGAGGGGAGGGGGTCGCTGATCACCTCCGAACATCCTCTCTCTTACCCACCCCTCTTTTTGCTCGGCTGACACCCAGCCGGGTCTTATGCAGGCTGACTCGGGAGTAAAGTGTTGTTCGTGGCAGTCCTGGTGGCAATCGCGCGTTGGGGTTGCAGGCGCCCCCCTTTGTGCAGTGGGGTTTATTTCTCAACTCCACCCCCCCCCCACCCCAAACATGCCCTGCAGAGAATTGCAGCCTAGCAGAACGATCCTCTGCTTTGCTTACTCCAGAGCAAAGCCCGGTTGCAGTCAGCGGCGAGTTAAGCGTGCGAAGGGATGCAGCTCTCTCTGCACGCCACCCCCTTTGCAATTGCATACATGTGCTTGCACGGAAGTCAGTACCCCCCCCTCCCCAATGCTCAGCAAGACTTACTACCCAATAAGTCTGCGGAGGGTTGCAAACTAGGTTTGTGTTTGTGCAAACTTTGGATTCCACAAGGTCTTTTTCAACACCGCCCCCCCCCCAATTCCTGTACATTATTTCCTGGAAGAATGCCTCCATTCTTGGCTTTCCCCTGAGTTTGTTACAATATCTTTAAACTTGCTTTAATTCCACTCCTGTTTGGAGTTTTCCCCACGGCTGTCCTTTTCTAGGGAGACTGCAATTTATTGTTTGCATCTCTAATGTATTGTGGTAAGTTGCTGTTCACCCCCCTTCCTCCTCTTCCATCCTCACCTTGGATTTCATCCAGCTAAACAATCTTTTTGCAAGAGAAACGTGACCCTGTGCTTTGCAGGGCGAATTGTGGTGCAGGGTTGTTTATGACTGCCCTCGCGAACCACCTTCCCTTTCTTCAGACTTCTGCAATAATGTTAAGAGAGGTGCTTTGCATTTGTACGAAGGAGGTGCTGTGTAGAGTGTCTGGACTGAAACAGGACAGAATTATTTGACACTAGGCTGTTCTCTCTGCCTGCCTGCCTGCCTGCCTGCCTGTCTCTTGTTGTATTCAATGGGAAAGATGGATCAATGGGCAGCCTTCAAAACTGGCACCTTGGAGAATATGGCCTTTGTCCAGCAGCTTTTCCTCCTGTGCTTATGCACGATGATGTCAGTGCTTTAAGAGGTGTGACAGCAGCGTTTCGGTGGCGTTTGGAGGCACGTTCTCCTGCTTTGTTTGCACCTTGGTCATCCGTAAAGGCAAATGTGAGCTGCTTTTGAAAGCCGCTCCAAACCTTGCAGTGGACCTGCTTAGACACAGGGAGTCCTGCAAATACCGTGTTGGAGTGATGATGTCATGATAGCATTTCTGGGGTGTGTGGCTCTGGTTAAGAGCAGAATCTTCCTTTGCTTTCCCCCACCCCCACCCCCAAATTAAATTGCTGGCAGAGAGTAATTAGTTTGAAATGCAGTTATCGAAATGGTAGGAATTTTAAGAATGCTTTCTTCTCTCTCCCCCCACCCCCCCTTCTCCATTTCAAATCGGCACTTCGTGTTTTCTGTTTGCTTTCCTCTGGTTTCCAGATTTGCCCCTCTGTTCACGTTCCAGTCAATATCTTGAATCTGATTCAGAAAGTGTGTTGTTGTCATTCCAATTTATTAGTTGTGAGAGGAGGGACAGGGAGAGTTAAGCAAGCCAGGCGACCTGGCATTGCGATGAAAGCAGCTTGATATGTGATGGTTTTAAAAAAAAAAGTGCAAGAAAGAATAGATGTGCAAAAGGCAAACAGACAGTTAGGTATGTGTGTTATAATGAGAAAATGGTTGGGAAAGTGCCTCTGGCGGGTCTGACTTCCCTGGTATAAAACAGCCGCTCCGCATTTCTGCATTCTCCCCCCTTGCTTGTGGAAATGAAATAAACTTAAGGAGACTTTGAAGCAGTGTGTCTTGTAAATTGCACAGGAATAGCTCTGCAATGTAACAAGGGGCTCTTCAGGCTGTTCAATGAGTGATTTATCCTCTTAATTTTTACATCAGAGTTAGGAAATGGGAGCTGAACGGCTCCTGATCATCCCTTTAGTATATCTCTCACTTATTTTGTTGGATGGGAGGGAATCTCCCCCCACTCCCCATTATGCAATAGCGATGGAAGTCGTGGCTGGTTGTGACTCCTAAATCCGTTTCATTAATGCGATATGTCTAACCTGCTTTCCTGATGTTGAGGTATGTTCAGCTCTCCGCTATGCCAGCTGCAGTCCGTACCCCTCACATTCCCACATTAAAACAGCTAGAATGTTTAAAAGTGTGTGGGTGCCCTCTGTGTCGCAGACAGGCTGGCTTCACTGATGATGAATTTCAACTTGCAAGGTGATCCTGGGTAGGTTCAGTCAGAATTCTGCAGTAGGACTGTATCTTAGTGGTAGATAGGATTGGCGGGGTGGGGGAGAGAATGTGGATTTAGTTTGCATTCAAGGCAAGCCTACCTAATCTTCACTTTCTGAAACAATGTGTGGTTTGAAACAGAGCCATCATCTGAAATTTGCACTTCGCTGAATTTTGCAGTTGAGATCTCCAGCCAAGTATTGTGCACAAAGTGTGCTTAAAAATGCATATATAAGTGAGAATGAATTCTATTAGGAGAAATTGCTCTGCAAAAAAAAATGGTTTATTGGGGGGAAATTGCATGTGCGCTGAAACATTGGTGGCTTTTCATTTTGTTGTTGTTAAAATCGCAAGCAGATGTGGAAGACAGGAGAACGGGACTCAAGATTGAGAGAATGCGAAACTGAAATTGGCCTATTTGCCCAACATACTGGCTGATCATCTGCTCTTTGAGCAAGAGGTTCCAGGTCCCAACATCTCCAGCTTCTTCAGGAAGGGCTAGAAATGTCCCCAGTCTGAAACGCTTCAATTCTGATCCCTAGACAGTATTGAGATAGATGGACCAGTTGTCTGCCTTGGTATAAGGCAGCATGCTGCCTTCCTAAGAAGTAACATCCACTGAATTTGGTGAGATGGCCTCCCAAATGAGTGTTCAAGGCATGGCAGCCTTGGGTGGCAACCTGTCAGTGGTGTAGCATGAGGTGCAGAGGTTGAACCAACATTTGCAAAAATGTACAATTCTGTTAATCACTCACTCACTCATGCATCCAGACCTGGCCTGTATCTAAACATGGCCGATGTGGTACCCTCCCAGTGATGTTGGACTACTGACCACTGGCCATATTGATTGGTGCTAATGAGAGTTGGGATCTAACCGCATCTTTAAGGTATCATGCTGGCTACCCCTGATCTAGACTAATGAAGCCTGATTGCTGTGAGTAGGGTTGAGAGTGTGAGCCTGGGTCTGTTATGTGTTGTGTGAGAAAGGATATATGTGCACTGCCTGACCTCTGTAGAAACTGCAAATTCCGCCTCTCCTTTGCATCCACCTTGCATACAGAAGGGAACGGGGACTCTAGGTGCAGTGATCTCTCCTTCCCATAGCCAAGGTGCACTCACACACAAAAGCTAAGCTCATTTGGGATGGTGTTTGCCAAAAGAAGAAAACCAAGCTGGGAAACATGGTGGCTCAGGCAGCACACCTGGACCAGCCAGAGGAATCCCTCCAAAGTTTATCATAAATGTATATATCTGCCAAGCAGGATATTCCCAGTGGGCACCACTGAATTATGAAGAAGTCAACGCTTTTTATGTATACAAGTGGAAGTCTTGTTACAGCTGTGTAACATGTAACTGTGGTCTGATAGATTGAGGGTTCCCAAGTCCCAGCCTTTTTGGCATGGCAACCCATAAGTCCAAATTTACTTGCTATGGTGACCCAACAATTTATTGTCGCATGAATTTTGAATCTGAGACCTTCACTGCTTCCAGCTGCCAGAGAGCTTTTCCCAAGTGTTAATGTAAGACTTCAGCCTTTCTGATGTTCAGTGACAAGTGTCAATGCAGCATTGCACCATGCCAACAGGACAAAAGTTGTAAAAGGCATTCCTCATGCAAATGACGGATTGCAAGGAGCAATGCTTTGGGTTCTCTGATACAACCTGTGACCCATTTGCACAGGTTTTGCGAGCCACATGTGGGGGAATGCTGCGATGCACCACTTGGACTGCTGGTCTAGGTCAGGCATATGCAAACTATGGCCTTCCAGATGTTTTGAGACTACAATTCCCATCATCCCTGACACCCGGTCCTGTTAGCTAGGGATGATGGGAATTGTAGTTCCAAAACATCTGGAGGGCCAGAGTTTGCCTATGCCTGGTCTAGGTAAAATTTGCACAAGAACCCCATACAACCAACTACCCAGAAGCTCCCTCTTGAGTTCAATGAGATTTACTCCCAGGTAAGTATAGGATTGCAGCATAAGTCTGTGTAGGGAATGAGTGAGATGATTGACTTCCTGTGGCTTCTGCTGATTGTGCTTTGTGAACATCTGAATAGCTTGAATTTAATTTACAACTTGCAGAGCTAGATCCTTGTGTGTGAATACAGTGCATTTTTGGTTTAGAGTTTGTTGCTGTTGATTGTATTATTTGCCTTTGCAAAACGTGTATCATATATAGTAGGTGATTCAGCAGCATCTAGGGCCAGTCCTACCATTAGATAAGACTGGGCAACCTGCTTCAACTGGCAGATTTGTTCTACTCTTAGAAGTGTTTCTTAAAAGGCAGATAATTTATTATTATTATTCCCGCCCATGAACTTTATGTCAACATGCAGGTAATACAAAATAGTTCATAATATATAGCTCGCACAATCAAGCCTATGTTTGTGTGAAATAGATTTTCAGTCCCTGTTATCAAAACCTTTTGAAATATCTATCACAGTGCATCAGAAGGTGAAATTTAATCCTCTCCCCACCCCACCCCTGCCTAACTGCAGCATGGTTTTTGTTGCAGTTGTGTAGGGGGTAGGGTAAAATTTTCCTTATGCATTGTGTTGGCAGAGAAACATCTCCCTGCCCCGACATGTCCCTGTACAGTAGTGCCTCAGGTTAAGATCTTAATTTGTTCTGGAGGTCCGTTCTTAACATGAAACTGTTCTTAACCTGAGGTACCACTTTAGCTAATGGGGCCTCCCACTGCCGCCACGCTGCTGCCGCGCGATTTGTGTTCTCATCCCGAAGCAAAGTTCTTAACCCAAGGTACTATTTCTGGGTTAGTGGAGTCTGTAACCTGAAGGGTCTGTAACCTGAGGTATCACTGTAGTTAAAGGGGTGGGGGACCCACAGTGTGATTCCAAGTGTTTCATTCAATTAGTGCTATTGTATCCATCCATTTTGTTACAATAGTTTTATGAAACAAAGTACATATTTTTTAGGAACAGCAAACTCTGTATACATGTTTGCGGGTGTGGGAAACATAAGAGACTTCTGCTGCACCACATCTCTGCCTAGGGAGGCCCTATGAGATGGAGACTATGCAATGTTTGGTGAAGTGCAAACATGTGTTCCCCAGACATGACGGAGGGGTCTCTTCCCTCGGCCCTTTCCCCAAATGAAGGAGGAGGAACTGATGGAAGCTAGGAGAGAGGTTTCTCAGTGCCATAGCAACTGTTGTGCAGGTCACAGGTTCAGCCCCTGGCATCTCCCAGTATGGCTGGGAATGGTTCCCCTGAAACAACCGGAGAACCACTGCCAATCAATATGGACGGTACTGAGCTGAATGGACCACACGTATCTACAGTCTGAACCAGGCAGATAACCACAGCACGGAACACTCTCCAGCAGATGCCCATCTGATTTGTAGGTGGAGATGCATTGGCACCTAACCATTCTAGCAGAGAGCGACTCTCCTCTTGCTGTGTTTTCCCATTTGCAGTCTGAATGGAGGGTACAAATTCATAGAGGATAGGGCTGCCGATGGCTACTAACCCTGATGACCATGTTCTAACACTGACAGAAGCAGTAATGCCTTTGAATGCCCGTTTCTCAGAATCACAAGTGGGGAGAATGCTGTTTTACTCGGGTCCTGCTTTGTGTGTCTCTCATTCCGACCCAGAAACTCCAGCGGGTGCAGAATGCCGCGGCAAGACTACTTACGGGGTCCTTGCCACGGGATCACATTCACCCAGTGCTACATCAGCTGCACTGGCTCCCGGTGGAGTACAGGGTCAGGTTTAAGGTGCTGGTTCTAACTTTTAAAGCCCTATACGACCTGGGACTTGTCAGTATGCCTTTGAGCCGATGCCAGCTACTGGGCTCAACAACTGGTTCTGCCCTGGTTCAGGCAAACTGGAGCACTTCCAGAGACCTTCCACTCCTGGAAATTAGGTCTAAGTGCACTGGACCCACAACTGTGAGTTGTGAGCAGCAAATTCAGCAGAGTATGAACAACACAGAAGAAAGCTGTGAAGCATAACTTCTAATAGCTGCTACAAACTAAACACTAAAGAGCTACTGGCTTGCCCTGAGTGTTACAGCTCTCACTCAGCCATCTAATCACTACATAGATAACACTCAGACTCCCTACAGAGTCAGGCAGGAGCAGAAGAAGTGAAGAGCAGTTTCCGCCCCCTCCTTTCTGAAAAAATCAGGAGATTCTTGCAATGGGAGGGGGTGAAAATATCCACAGGACCCTCATACCTACGGGACTGCCTCTCCTGGTATGCCCCGCGGAGGACCCTACAGTCCGTAACCAATAACATCTTGGAGGTCCTGGGCCTCAAGGAGATTAGACTGGCCTCAACCAGAGCCAGGGCCTTTTTGGCCCTGGCCCCAGCCTGGTGGAATGCTCTGCCGCAAGAGACCAGGGCCCTGTGGGACTTGGCATCTTTCTGCAGGGCCTGCAAGACGGGGCTGTTCCTCCAGGCCTTTGGTCGGGGCCTAGTCTGACCCCCTCTCCTCCTATAAGACCCTATATATAAGAGGCCTCTCTAACTCCTCTCACCGGCTCGCATAAATAGCTGAGCCTGGTGAGTACCTAAGGTTCCCAACCCCTATAGTCATAATTTGATGGTTGCCTTCTGATCTTATTTGATTTTAAGCTGTATTTCAGTCAATTGCTGAATTTTATGTTTTAATGTATTTATATTTTGATGTTAGCTGCCCTGAGCCCGGTTATGGCTGGGAAGGGCAGGATATAAATAAAAATTATTATTATTATTATTATTATTATTATCATCATCATCATCATCATCATTGGAGGACCTGGTTGGGCACTGTGGGGACAGTATGTGCTGGACTAGATGTACCTTGGCACTGATCCAGCAGGCTCTTCTTATGTTCATACCTTCCCTCTAGCTCAGCAATTCTCAACCTGTGGGTCTCCAGATGATGTTGGACTACAACTCCCATCATCCCTGAGCTCTGGCCTTGCTAGCTAGGGGTGATGGGAGTTGCAGTTCCAAAACATCTGGAGGGCTGGAGTTTGCCTATGCCTGGTCTAGGTAAAATTTGCCATTGCTACTTCCAGCAAGATTCAACGTACATCCTTGTTTGGATCTGTGTTCCTTGTTGGGTAGGGTCTCACCTAGTGGTGGCTTGGCTTGGGACGTCCAAAGGTCTTCAGAATGTCTCTTCGTTTCAGCATTGCTCCCTTTGTTTTCAATGCTGTGTCTGTGTGGATGCAGTGTGCACACAGTACATGTGTATGAGCATCTTGTGTGGCCCCCTCCCTCTTTGCCTGCAGGCTGCATTCCCCTCACCCTCTTCCTTCCCATCAGCTGTGCTTGCATCGCCAATGCTCGTCAGTGCAAATTGATTTAGAGATTCGTTTAGGGGATTCGTTCCATCAAAGTTGTAATATTTAGCCGTTTCCAGCGTGCGGGGAGTTCTAGCCATTTAAACAAACTAATCTAACATCAAATGTGTTTAGTGCGCCGTCAGGATTTGCCCAGCAAATATTAGGCCTCTGCTTTGTAAACAGGTGGGCAAGTCAGGAACTGGGGTCTGTGGAACTATTGCAGAATAACTGGAGTTGGTTTTCTGTGTGTGTGCATATGTAAAACCAATTAGCATTCCATAAAATGGTGCCAGGATCTGGTTCTCAACTCACTGTGCATCTCTGGGAATAGATTCATACGGGGGGGGGGTACTTCCTTCCCCTCTCTGAAGTCATCGTGTTGGAACCAATCGCAATATATAGGGCAGCAATCCCCACCAGTGGTCAACACATTTTAGCTGATCAACCCAAATATTGTTCTTGCCAAAGGGCAAGGCTTGACCTCTGAGCTTGTCCTCCACTAAGGCTGATCCAAGCCATTTTATAGCCCGAAGCAAAGGGCAAGATAGTGCTGCCCTCCCTGTTCCACATACAAGACTGACAGTTGATTTTTTCTTCAATGCTAAAGTTAGGGACAGTTTCCTCCACTGTAAAGGTAAAGGTAACGGTACCCCTGACCATTAGGTCCAGTCACGGACAACTCTGAGGTTGCGTGCTCATCTCGCTCTGTAGGCCAAGGGAGCCGACGTTTGTCCACAAAGAGCTTCCGGGTCATGTGGCCAGCATGACTAAGCCACTTCTGGCAAACCAGAGCAGCGCACGGAAACGCCGTTTACCTTCCCACCCGAGTGGTACCTATTTATCTACTTGCACTTTGATGTGCTTTCAAGCTGCTAGGTGGGCAGGAGCTGGGACCGAACAACTGGCGCTCACCCCATTGCAGGGATTTGAATCGCCAACCTTCTGATCGGCAAGCCCTAGGCCAGGGGTAAGCAACCTTTTTCAACCATGGGCCGGTCCACCATCCCTCAGATCATGTGGTGGGCTGGACTATATTTTGAAGGAGGGGGAAAGAACAAATTTCTATGCACCATAAATAACCCAGAGATGCATTTTAAATAAAAGGACACATTCTACTCATGTAAAAACACACTGATTACCGGACCATCCGTGGGCCAGATTGAGAAGGCGATTGGGCTGCATCTGGCCCATGGGCCTTAGGTTGCCTACCCCTGCAGTAGGCTCTGTGGTTTAGACCACAGCGCCACCCATGTACCTTTCCTCCACTGTACCTGAGGCGAAAAGGATAGCTTAAATGGTGCAGTTCATGGAGTGTATGCAGCTGGGTCCTCCAACACCTGGCCATCACCTCTGGCTCTCGCTTGACCACCACCACCCTGCCATAAGTCCTGCTGCCTAAGGTGGCTGCTCCACTCTGCCCAATGGTAGAGACAACCTTAGCCACATTTCTGAAATGCTGCGTGAGATTAGAGGGAAATCTGCTGTAGTGCCACTGTTCCCCACCCCAGTGACTACAGACTACAGGAATCTACAGACTACAGACTACACTCATTTGCAGGGGGACTGGCTGAGAAAGCATGACCCTTTCATTGCACAAAGATTGCACAAAGATGCATCAGTCTGTTTAAGGGAACCAAAATTTGATGCCTACGATGCAGCCACTAAGTCCAGTATTGCATTTTATCTGCACAACTGTCTTGTGAGGTAGGTTAGACTGAGGCAGGAAACAATGAAGAGTAAAGTGAGTTCAAAATGTGGAACTGCACATACTGAGAGTATTTTCGTTTAGCTTTGGCAAAATGTTTTTGTTTGTGCTCTGCTGAGAGTTGTTAAACAGCAGTGCTCAGAGTATTCGTAGTTGTATATAAATGTTCCATCATGATAAATTTGTTGGACTTGAAGATAGCACAAGACTTATTTTGTGGTACATTATTTCACGTGTTCTTTCTAGGAGAGGGAGTGCTATTTTGGAAATTGCACCAGAGCCCCCAGCCACTTTAATCTGGCCTTGGCTCCCCCAAACACATAGGAAGGCATCCATAGCTTTTATCCTATTGGAACAAAATTAATTGCCACACACTGATTGACTGGCTCAATGGAAGTTTTCAGCCGTAATTTTTATCACCCACTTTTTCCATATTGCTTCTTCGCATGCACATTTTAATTTTATTTCCCAAATTAAGCAAACTGCACATACATAATATATCTGCTATGTAAAGCGAGAGACAGAATCTCTGCCACCACTTGCAGAGAATAAAAACAAACAAAATATCAGCAGTTGACTGTATTTTGAAGCCAGAATCAAATGGGAAGAGTTCAAGAAATAAATAAAATAAATCCCAATCATGTTCTGTCCAGAGTTCTGAAAATGATGGGGATCAAACATTGTAGGTATTTTGCCAACTTATATTGCATTGTCCTAGAATCATAGAATCGTGAAGTTGGAGGGAATGCAGGAGTCATAGCTGGAATGCAGGAATCGCTGTTGAAGAACCGCTGAAAGGTCAGTGTCTAACTTTTGCTTAAAAATTTCCAATGAAGGAGAGTCGCACCAAATCCTCAGGAAAGATCAGTCGAAGCATTCTGCCTCCTCCATTGGCACCCTTCACCTGTGTAATTCATATCAACTTCTTTGTTTAAAACAGGGGTGGATAACCTCAGGCCTGGAAGCACATGCAGACTTCCAGGCCTCTCAGCCTGGCTTTTGGGACTCTTTCCAAGGCTACACCTCCTCAGCTATGTCCCCTCATGACTCCTACTTTGCACACTCCTTGGGTGTTTTTGTGCATGTGACCTTGAACTCTGATAACACCATTTGTTTGCCTGGTTAGAGGATAGAGAGGGGTGTGTGAGCAGCTTACTGTGCAAAGGTAAAATTTGCATTTGTTGCCCTGCCCACTTTTGCCTCTGGCCCCACCCACCACTGGGATGTGGCCCCTGGAAGATTGCCTTTGGGGGAATGTGGCCCTTATGCTTAAAAAGGTTCCCCATGCCCATTTTAGGTCCAAATGCAAGCATGTTTACTTCATTTTGCCAGTGTTTCTTCTGTTGCACCTGATCTCGGTGGTCACCCCAGGCTCATCTAGCCTGGCATGAGGGCATGGTGTGTGTGATCAAACCCTGGAAAATTTAATACAGAGGAGGGTGTCTAACTCGGTGGTGGAGACATCTGTGTTGCATGTAGAAAAGGGGTAAAGGACTTGTGGTTCCCCAGTTATTGCTGAACGACCACTCGCATCAGCCACAATGAGCACAGCTATGAGCTGTAGTTGAAGAACATCTGGAGGATCAAAGGTTTTTCCAAACGTGGTAGAGAATAAACCTGAGATCTTCTACATAGGGTCAAGGAGCTGGTGATGGGGGAAAGACCTTTCTCTGAAGAGCCACTACCAGTCAGGTTAGATTGATGGAGAAGAACCAATGCTGTAGGGCTCCGGCGCTCATCGGGTCCAGTCTGTATGGTCAGTGGTCAGGAATGATGGGAGCTGTAGTCCTGGAAGTAGATGGACCAACAGCCTGACTCTGTTTTAAGCCACCATCGTATATCTGTAGTCATCTCTTGGTGCCAGCCCAAATTGCCGGGAGCATAATTGGAAAGTGTTTTGACAGAATAGACACAGAATCATGTGGTGTTATTGCAGGAACTCGCAGGCAGACAAACTCACAAAAGCCTCTTGTATACAGTTAACAAGAAGGAAGTTTGTGTCGGTCCCTCCTTCCTATTTATTATTTTTTAACCTAACTTATTTGCAATCTTGTTCAGTATCAGATTTCACAAGTTTTGTGGGGGGTTGGGTGGGAAATGATTCTTTGTGTGTTTGTATGTGTGTGAGTGCACACACACAAATTGTTTTTCTGTTTCCTCTAAGGATCGCTTTAAAAGGATCAGGTTTGCTCCGTGAGAAGCGGTAATTTGATGAACGACTGGAAAGATCAGATTCCTTTGGATGCATTAGCCAGTCAGGAAAAAAACGTGAAAACAATAGAATTCCTCAGTTGTATTATCTGAATAGCAGAAGGTCTTGTTTGCTGTCTGAGGACCAACCGGCGGTAGTGGTGGAAACCGCTTTGCTTTTTAGTTAGAAGATAATCTTAACATGTATTGTACAAAATTGTCAGCAATTTAATGCTGGTACTTTCAGGGAGAGTAGAGGAAAACCCTTTTCTGTGTGGTCCCAGAAGTGCTTTTGCGAAGGATCTGTTTCAATGTTTGACTTGCAGCTTAAAAAAAGAAAGAAAGAAAAAACAGTCTAAAATGAGAGGGGAGAGGTGCAGGAAAATGTGATGGCAAAATAGAGTGAGGAAGGAGATGAAGCCCAAATATAGTGTTTTGCTAAGGGCCAACTTGTCAGAATTGGCCGCTTGCCAACTCCTGATAAACAGGGCTAGTTCAGGATATTTGGCCACCTGAGGCAAAACAGAAAATGGCACCCCCACCTCCTTCGCCTGTCAGGGTCTGGTTGGATGAGGAAGAGTGGTGGGAGGCACTTGCCCAACAGCCCCCAGGAAGGGCACAGAAGATGACGACTTAGATCCTGGATCCTGGTGGTGGTATACTGGCCACACCTCAGAGGAGGGGACAAGCTGGGAGGTACTAGAAGCTGAAAGCATGAGGGATCATGGAGAAGCCAAAGCAGGGAGGTGGCCCAGCACAGCACAGGGTGATGAGGTTCCTAGTTTGGATGCAGGCTCCAATATATACGTCAGAGGGGAACCAGACGTACATCTCTCCCGCAGCACCAACAGAGCAGGCTCTGTTGAAGGCTCTTGGACCCCACTGGCTTCCAGAACATGAAGGATGTTACATGTTGCTGAGCAATGGGCCAGGCAAGCACAGAGAGAGGCTCCAGCTTCTCGCCATAGCAGAAGATTACAGGCGTGGAGCCCTGACTCAGAGGGAAGAAGAAGAGGAGGAGTTTGGATTTGATATCCTGCTTTATCACTACCCTAAGGAGTCTCAAAGCGGCTAACAATCTCCTTTTCCCTTCCTCCCCCACAACAAACACTCTGTGAGGTGAGTGGGGCTGAGAGACTTCAGAGAAGTGTGACTAGCCCAAGGTCACCCAGCAGCTGCATGTGGAGCAGCGGGGAAGCGAACTCGGTTCAGCAGATTACGAGTCCACCGCTCTTAACCACTACACCATGCTGGCTAGAGAGCAAAGGAGGGTCTGCACACTAGTTTGAGCAACTTCTTCATGGGGGGGGGGTGTTAGGGTTTGAGCTTGCAGCCAAACCACCTGGTGCTATGACTGCAAGCTCAAACCCCAACAGGGGGTTGCCTTTATGACCTTCCTTGTATTCCCCCCCACACACTTTCCTTAATAAAGAAACTAATTGCACGTTAGCCTCACGTCTCCCTCTCAGACCTGTGAATGACCTGATCTTCCTGTCCGCCCCTTGACATTGCCGCTGCTGAGACTTCCGGGTTGACGCGATCTGGAAATGGCGGATTCCCTCCGAGCTGCGGAGGGAATCGGCCCTACCGAGGACGGGTCTTTGCCGCGCCGGCGACGCGGGGACCCTTAAAAACCGCAGGCGCGGAAGCCTGCGGACTGAAGACTCGGCGGGTGCCTTAAGCGCCCCCCCTGATTCGCGAAGAGCCTTTTTAAAGGCTGCGGAGGGGATACGGGGGTGGCGTGGCACTGAGAGTCGATCGCTACCTCGGTGGAGCGAAGCCGCGAGCCATGACCAGAGAGCGCTGACTTCCTTCCTTGAAATTTGGATCGAAAGAATCACCCGTGAGTAAGACGGAATTGGACTTTAAGAATATTATCCTGTGAATTTGAGACGACCGGGGGGTCTGCTAAAAGGAAGTCCGCACCCCCCCCCTTGCAGACGATCTAAGCAACGACACAAGAGCTAAGCTGGAGAGCCTACCCTTGGTGGGGTGAGTTAAAAAGGACACTAACTTTCAAGATTTAGCTAAAGAAAATTTTGGGCTGGAGAGTGGAGTTTTGGAAACCTTCTTTTTGTTTTAAACAACCCCCCCTCCCGGGCTCGGGAACGTCCTGCCTTTCTGCCTGTGTAAGAGCTGCGGAGTTTGACAGCTGTCAAAGCTGCCAAACGGGCGGTTTAAAGTGGAAAAATTGCTATTTAAGATCCCTCTGGACTAAGACGAGTTACAATTGAGTCAAAGCTGTTGGAAACAAAGTAATAATAATTAGTTAAAGGATTGTTGGTGAAAAAGCTAATAAGTAACCAGATTCCCCCTAGGGGGAATTTTGTGAAACTACAATGGATACAATGGCTGTGGAAGGAAAGTTACTAGTGGAAATCGAAAGGATGTTTCAATTGGTGGGAATCTTACAAGAGCAGAGCTTGGCCATGAATAAACAACTTGTGACTATGACCTTGGGAACAGGCAACTCTGCTCTTTGTATTGAGGACCTGAATGAGAAATAATCCACAGCTGAATGGGAAACAATATCTACAGAGGTGGAAGAGACTAAACAACAAGAAAAAGAAGAAGTAATCTTGGGAAGCAACAACCAAAAGCTGACATCTGTGGAACACAAGCAAGGAGACGCTGGGAACATACCCACCACAAGTCTGCGAAAGACACAGAAGAAGAAGGAGGAGGTTCCGGGACAAAATGGAATACAGGAATTTAAAATAAAGAAATATGGTTGGGGCCTCCGTTTGGACTTTGATTTTGAAGATACAGGCTTTGTGGAAATTTTTCAGCAGTTACTTTTGAATCTCCTTGTGGGAAGAGGATATACTTTGATGGTGAAAGAACTTTTTCCAGACCCGACGACTGACATAAAGGACTACCAACAGGACAGGCGGAGAGGGACTGAAAGAGACTTGAAAGCCTCGGACGTGAGGAACCCAGGCTGAGAATCTCGAATTTGGATTTTTATTTGGAAGGGACATAAACCGGGGATGGGAGGGAGGGAAGAGGAGATTCTTAAAAACTCTTAAGACTTTTAGGTTTGGTCAATATGACTCTTAATTAAGATAAAATGAAAATCGATGGAAGAGAACTTAAGTCCAACTTAGGAAAATCAATTTTTATTATAAAAGAAGTAATAAGATAAATAAGATGCTTAAGAGGAGAAATACCAACTTGCTGATATAATCTTGAAACTGGGATGCACGAGGGGAGGTGGGGGGAAGTCAGGGAACAAGGTTATGAAACCGGGATTTGCTGATTTTATACATGTCTTTGTCTTTTGTCTTTTTTTTGTGTGTGTGTTTTGTTTCTATAAAAGCAGAAAATCAAATAAAAATTTTATATATATAAAAAAAAAGACATTGCCGCTGCTGCCGCCACTGCCTGATGTGATTGGAGGAGGCCCAGGGAAGTCCCGGCATGCAACAGGGGAATCAAAAGGAGGCCAGAGGGGGAGGTGGCAGCAGTGGACAACAAGTTCAGGGGCAAGTTGTTCCCAGATTTGAAGCCCTTCCCAGCTGTCCCCAGCTTGCCTCACCGCACTTCATGAGCAGGCCAGACCTTTTGCAAAGAGTGGGGAAGGAGAGAAATTGCAGCAAGGGTTGGGGTGGGAGCAGACCCCCCCCCCACCCAATTTTTGTTTTCTCCCTGAAATCACTTAGGTGTATGCATGCAGATCCTGCTTTGACACCTGGTGGGGATGGAAAAGGTTTCATTTCTGAACGAAATAATAAAAATAATGACTCATAAAATTAATATAGAAGCATAATAAGTGGATACAATGTCAGCCAAGATGGGTTGCTTAAAATTTGTAATTCTCATGTGCCCTGGGCATGAGTCAAAAGTAAGATTCTGTTCTGGTTGCTGTTGCCAGTTCCTTCTTTCCAAATAGTCCCAGGCCACAGATCATAATCTCACCCAACTCTTGCAGTAAAATCACCCAGGAGGATAATTTTACCCCCCTTAGGTGTCTCTGATAGCATGGCATCCAGCTAATAATAATAATAATAATAATAATAATAATAAATAAATAAAATGTCTTCATTGGCATCCAGTGTTGGTGCATAAGCACTTAAAATTGTGGTTGGTTTTGGTGAGTTTTATTTGAAGGGTTGAAAGTCGCTCATTAATGCCAGTAGGGACTTCTGACAAGAGCTTCACAAGATCGTTTTCAATAGCAAAGCCTACTCCATGTATTCTGCATTCTTGTTCAGGTAGACCTTTCCAGAAGAATGCGTAGCCTCCTTTTTCTCCCTTCAGTTTTCCCTCTCCTGCTCTTTGAGTTTCTTGAAGCACGGCAATATCGATGTTAAAGTGTCGCAACTCTCTTGCAATGATGACAGTCTTGCGTTTGGGACGTTATCTGTGTTGTCCAACAAAGTCCATATATTCCATGTTCCAAAGATCAATTGTCTTTTACGGCCGCTGGGTGGTGACCCCACTGGGCGCGGTAATCCGGTCAGGGAAAAGGGGAGGCAGACTATGTTTAGGGCACCTTGTCTAGCCCCTCCCCCTTTTTGAGGTGAGCAGAGTGGATCCTAAATAGGGCTGCTCAGTAATGGATAGAGCTGCCGAGCTGCTCAACTGCCTCATTCCTTGAGTCAGAGCAACTGAATCTGTATCCACCACCCATGTACTGGTTCATGACTAGGGGCTTCCAGATTTCACAGTCTTGCCCCTGTTACCATTTGCTGATTGCCATGGGACGTTTTGGGGTTTAAGTTTGGAATGGGTTTTTGGAAGACGCCTGTGTGTGAATTTGTTTTATGTGTGTAGATCAGTGCACACTGACCAACGCATAGTCTTTGCAGTAAGGCTCTATTCTGATGGCATGAGTATCACGACGGCTCATAGGTGCTTATTTGCTGCAGCCTTTATCCGACTTCACAGCTGTTGTAACATACAGCTTGTTACCTTCCACCTGTTCTGCCGTTGAGGACTTCTTGGATGATTCTTTGTCTAGCTCCTCCCCCTTGACCTTACCGCCTTGGTACAAGTCTCCCAACAGTTTCACTCACAAGGATCATAGGAACATTCAAGCTCACACACCACGGCAAAGCATAGCTGTCAACATTTTCCCTTTTTTAAGGGAAATTCCCTTATTCCGAATAGGATTCCTTGCAAGAAAAGGGAAAAGTTGACAGCTATGTGAATCAGAAATATAGGCATTTTATCCAAGCAGGGCCTTGGTCTGAGTATTTATAAACTCATGTGATTTTTGCATAGGGTTCCATCAAAAATGACATCAGACATCATGGTGTGCTAAGTTTCCTCCATGCGTCTTCATGACACCCCATCACTTTAATGTCCAAAACCAGCTCAGAGTCACAGAGAAATTGGTTCTATGCTGTGGAAGGTTTCCTTAATCGATGAATGACGGGTCATTCTGAAATTACTTTCGGCAGCGCTTTCTGCCTGGGAATGTTCTTTCGTGGTGGCAAGTAGGTGGAGCAGCCAACCCCAACTTTAAATATCCCCTGTCTATATTTTTAATCAGATAATTGTGTCAATTAATGCTTTCAGCCTTAATTATGACTCTCTTTTCTGTTTTGCTTACCAGTTCAGCAGAGAACATGCATACATGGCAATTGTTCGCTTTAATCTGGTAGTCGGCTGCCAGCATCCGTTACTACCTGCAGCTTCAAACAGCCAACACCTTAATTAGCTAAGTTTGCTGAGCACTTTGAAGATATAAAGCCCCATAAATGGGGTGTGTGTGTGTGTGTGTGAGAGAGAGAGAGAGAGAGAGAGAATATGCATGTTCTTACTGACATTTGTGATGGTTATTTTAGGTTCTTTCCTAAGTAGGTCTCACTTTTTGCCCGTTTGCTTCTGGCTTTCAGCCAGAGCACCATTGGCTGCAAGTCTTCCAGCATAAAAAGTGTGAGATAAAGTATGCTAAATGAGCGGAGTGTGTGTGTGTGTGTGTGTGTGTGTGTGTGAAAGAGAGGGGAGAGCAAGCAAGAGCAAGGGTTAGGAGGAAATTAGCTGCTGTTGCTCTCCTGGAATACTTTAGGGATACTCTTAGCATTTTGCAGCTTCATTAGCATCAGGGGTGCACTTAAGCCACAATTAGATGCTCCTGGAGAAGTGTCACTGAAAACTTCACTCCCCACCTCTCCTACCAAAGCAGGGGTTGGCTACCTGTGGCTCTTTCCAGTCTTCCATGCATCCTTTGGCCTCATTTCATGTGGAGGGGAAAATGGGGGAAGGAGGGGTGGCAGGAAGAGAAAGTGGGTGGCACAGAGAAAGAGAGGAGGAGGAGATAGGGAATGGGGCAGAAGGAAGGGAAAGAGGTAGCACAGGGTGAGAGGAACAGGACGAGGGAGAGAGATGACTGCCCACTGCAGATCATTGTGGGGGAATGTGGCCCTTGACAGAACAAAGCTTGCCCCATTGTAGTAAGGTAAAACAGAATGTATGGATTTGTGTGTGAGGTTCTCCCCACTCCCACCCTGAGTGTGTCCCTTCATTGACCGCCTCTTGCAGCACAGAAACTTGCAACGTGGTGAAGTCACGTTAGGCATTTTGCAATGCTCAGTGCAGGCAAAGTGGATGGATTCCCCCCAGCCCCTGCTCATGGTGCTAGAACTCAAGGGGTTTTTTGGGGGGGGTCATCCAGTACACACACTCCCACATTCCCACACCCCTCAAACCATTTAAAAACCCACCAAAGCAATGAAGGACAGGGGAAAGAAAGTGCTTCATGCAGCATGTCATGAAAACTGTGGAACTCTCTCCCACAAGACGGTGGTGATGGCTGCCATGGATGGCTTTGAAAGAGGATAAGACGAATTCACTGAGGACGAGGCTGTGAACAGCTGCTAGCCACAATGGCTATGTTCTACCTCCACTGATGCCTAGGAATGGTGATGCCAGTTTTTGGGGGTCACAAATGGGGAGGAAGCTGCTTTACATGGGTCCTGTTTTGAGACTTCCCATGGGAAAGGACAGGATGCTGAACAATTCTGGCCTGACCCTGCAGGCTCTTCTTGCTTTCTGAGCATGTCAGAGAGAGACAAGAGACAGAGAGAATGAAGTTTTACAGGGCTGTTCCCCCCGCCCTGCCCCATCGACACTCAACATCCTCCATAATGTTTGACTTTAGCTTTCCTCAGCCTTGTGCCTTCCAGATGTTCGGGACAACGTCTTCACTCTTTCCCCACAGCACACTGCTGAGACAATTTCTCTTATCCCAAAATGATCACGAAGGAGCATATTAGTGCGACTGTCAGTTGTGCCGTGTGGATCGAAGCAGAGCATACTCCTGTGGATTTGGGTGTGCGCACACTTAGAAGGAGAAAAAAAAACCCCACATCAAAAGAGCAGCATCGATACAGCATGGTGCTGCTTTGTACCGCTGCATCTTAAAATTCCGTTCTCATCATTTCCGTGTTGACAGTGGAGGGAGCAAGACGAGAGCTTCTGATACTGCCACTGTGTCGCAAATTCCCAGCATTGGTGATCTGACAAATGATGTATGTTTTAGAGCGAGCCTGCAATTACCTTTCTATAGGACGGCCTGATGAATCGGCTGATCTGAAGCTGCTCTCTCCAAACACCTGGAGAAAATGCCTATTCTTCTGGAGTGGTGGCTGTCATTGCTAAAAATCTGATACTGCGGAGGCCGCTGGAGAAGCTGGGGGATCTTTGGTGCGCTAATGAAAAGGTAGACACCAGCCAGTGACGTCTGGTGCCCATTGGGACAGGTAGGCTGGACTGCAGGGAGACCAACACTAGGGGGGAGCCAGAGCTAATTACAGGCAGAGCCAGTTGTATCCCCATCTTCCTCCTTCCTGACCTGTACAGGGACAACACTGAGATTAAGGAGGAAGCAGCTGACAGGCAAGGCCACTCCTGGGACGGGTTGCAAGTAAGAAGGCAAGGCAAGCGGGGGCTGGTTGAGGCTGGTGGGGCAATGCCCCATTCTCCCTAAGGGCTCAGCCTCTTACCAATTTGGTGGGTTGTATTCCGTTTAGTCCTACTCAGAGTAGACTCATTGGAATTCATATTCACGACTCACTTAAGTACAGTCATTTCACAGAGTCTGTTCTTAGATGGATATAACCCATTTAGCGTTTTTCTTCCTTTGAAAGCAGAATTTGACAGGACATGGATAGCTCAGTTTCTGGAGCATCTTAATCTTGGGGTCGTGCGTTCGAGTCCCACATTGGGCAAAAGATTCCTGCATTACAGGGGGTTGGACTAGATGGCCCATATGGTCCCTTCCAACTCTACAACTTTGTGATACTACGGAAAAGCTAAAAACGTATATCAACCTTTGCCAGCTGTGGTTCCCTCCCCTTGCATGTTACTTCAATGCCTACAAGGCTGATGAGTGTTGAAGTCCAGCTAATCCCGCCATATGACCCTTCTTTTTATAGAGGGTATTTACTAATGTCAAATAATTACACGGATACATAATTCTTTCTAACAAAATTTGCTGCTTTGAGACAAACAAATTGGCATATTCTGATATATCCTATCTAAACACAAACTATTATAATGGATGTCACTTTTTTACACAAATAACACTCGAAATATAATTAAAAGTTCAGTGGATTAAGACAAAAGCTAAATGGTTCAACACATCTGTTATCTACTGGTTTTCCTTCTTTTACTTTGTATATGAAGGAAGTTTCATTGTAGATGCCACATCCCAAATCCTCAGCAACCTGGCCAGTCTTCTGACCAGGGTATTGGGTTGGGAAAGGTTTGTACAGCTTGGAGGCAAGGTTCTGTGGATCAGGACTTTGATGTAAAGACAGAAATATGCCCCCGCCATCGGAGACGATCCATAGCTCAGTTGCATATGTTATGTGCAGAAGGCGCCAGGCTCAGTCCCCAAATAATTGCTGTTCAGGATTCCAGCCCTATCAGTCCCTATTGACAATACTGAGCTAGGAAGACCACTGGTCTGACTTAGCATAAGATTGTTTCCTGTTCCAGGGATACATTTGTTTAGGAGGATCTCAAGGAGTGGAATTTTACTTTAGTTTTGCGAGTGTCACAGGTATGTGCTGGAGGGTGTGCTTTGCCCGCAGCAGGTTCAAGGTTCAAACTCTGGCATCTCTAGGTCAAGCTGGGAAAGCCCCATCTGAAATCCTGGAGAGCACCTTCCAGTCAATGGAGCTAGATGGACTCCTGGTCCAGTTTGATATACGGCACCTTCGTGAATGTGGTTGAACCTGCTTTTGGATGAGTCTGAAAGAGTGTCATGGGCTGGCTGGATGCAGAGAATTGGTTGGAGGCACCAAGTGGGGAACCCCAAGGGAAGAAGGCTCAGAGCCCGGGGAGTGGTGGTGGAATGATGATGAGTGGTGAGAGGGAGAAGAGGGAACAGACCGGGAGGAGGAGGTGTTGGAAGCGGAGGAGGCAACAGGGTTTAGTGAGCAGGAAGAAGAAGGGGCAGAGAGCAGTCCTGGTTCAGAGGCTGGAGAGGAGGGGAGCCAGGAGACCAAGAGAAGGAAGGCTGCTGAAGAATCTGGGGAGCCTCCGCCTCCTGCTGCGAGCTGCTTCCCTCCTCTCTTGTCTCCTGGAACACACAGAGAAGTGGAGAGGGTGGAGCAAAAAGAGACAAGATGAAGGAGCCTTAGGATGTTGGGGAAGGAAACAAGGGAGGAGCCTTAGAAAGTAGTGGCAAGGCAGGGACCTTCAGTCCTTGCAAGTGCCTCATTGCACCTTCTGGAAAGAGTTGCTGTGCTCACTAGGCTGTTTTGTTTCTTTGAATAAATGTTTCTTTGAATAAAGAGTTAAGTTCAGAGTGTTGCTGCTGTTACTACTGCTACTGCTACTACTACTACGATTACGATCTTCACCTGTCTCCAGCTCCTGACGGTGGCTTCTTAGGGTGGGGGTGAAGTATGACCCCAACCACAATCCAGGTGTTACGTTGCTATGGTTAAGAAAGTGAGAGTAGCCTTCAGAGTGGCTCTGACAATAGGACAATGGGCCCTGTGCAGGATGTTGCAATAACTCACTGCAATTAGTGTGTGTGTGTGTTTTCAGTGCCTAAGTGCTCCCATCATGTAAGGTCATCAGCAGTTGGGAAGCCTCGTAACAGAGAGCGAAAATTTAATTTGCTCTCCAAGCGAGGAGTGGTGGGGGAGGGGGGAGGAATACAGGAAAAGATGCCTTTCATGCCAGCTGCCTCTTTGACATGTTGTGTTTCCTTGCCAAGCACAAGATCCAGAGAATAGGTCTGTCAATGATTTGATCGGCTCCCCCCCCCTTTTTGGAATGTACCTCCTTAAGCCTAGATCTGAGCTACCTTTAATATGGAGAATACACATTCATGAAACAGCTCCCTTATGGTTGTTGAATGTACACAAAGGCAGATGACAGTACAGAGTAGGGACTGCAACTCCAACCCTTTCAGGGACAGGTATGATTGTAGGAAGGCTTAACCTCCTGTTCGGAGGCAATTCATTTCTACAAGTGGGACCTGCGACAAAATGTTGCAGGCCTGGAGCAGGGACGCAAACTGAAATGTCTCCTCCCTTCCTTAATAATATTTTTGGGGAAATGATTGAGGGCATTCCGCTTCGTGGCTCTTTCTTTTACCACAATGTTGAAGCTCTTTTGTTTCTTCATGCTTCGCCTGTGGAAGGTGACATCCGCCATCATGCCAGGGGTTCACTGAGCCTCTTGGGTTTGCCGATCAGAAGGTTGATGGTTCGAATCCCGGCGATGGGGTGAGTTCCCGTTGCTCTGTCCCAGCTCCTGCCAGCCTATCAGTTCGAAAGCATGCCAGTGCAAGTAGATAAATAGGTACTGTTGCGGTGGGAAGGTAAATGACGTTTCCGTGTGCTCTGGTTTCTGTCATGGTGTCCTGTTGTGCCAGAAGTGGTTTAGTAATGCTGGCCACATGACCTGGAAAGCTGTCTGTAGACAAACGCTGGCTCCCTTGGCCTGAAAAACAAGATGAGCGCCGCAACCTCATAGTCGCCTTTGACTGGACTTAACCATCCAGGGGTCCTTTACCTTACCTTTACCTAGCTAGATGACTCTTAGGGGGTACCTTCCAACTCTTATGATTTTATGACTTCAATATATGTTTTCTAAATAGAATTCTGCCTCCATACATGGTGAACTCAGGGAATGAAGATTACCAGCCACAGGTAATCTCTGAACACCAGTTGCTGAGGGTCACAATCAGGAAAGGGCTGCTAACTTCACACCTTTGCTTGAAGACTTCCTGCAATGGGACCCTAATTGTTGATTGCTCCACCCTTCTCAACCTGATAAGGTTGGGTTGAAGGTAGTATCTGGGTTTCCAGGGCTTCACTGCCACTGTGAGGACTTTTCTTCTCCCTCCATCTTGGACATAAGAATAGTCCCATCTTCCCCAGCACCGGCTCCGTTCCACTGCAGAATGAAGCTAACATGTCAGAAATATAATGTAGGGGAGCTGGATTGGCTCACGGAATTGTAGAGTTGGAAGTCCAACCCCCTGCTATGCGGGAATTTAAACCAAAGCACCCCAACCTCTGCTTAAAAACCTCCAGTGAAGGAGAGAATGGTTGCATTGGAACTACTTCTTTTGATTTATCGTCTTAGGAGCATCTCAGACAGAGTCCTGGCCTGTTCCTGTCTTGGCTCTTCCTGGTGAAAGGAAGGAGTGTTTTGTGGTGCTGAAGAGCAAAGCAATAGGCACACTAATTCGCTCGCTTTGGTACTTTTTGCTGGCTCTAGAACAGGGCTTCAGAAACCTAGGTTGCAGCAGGTGGTGAATGCAACCCCCCAGATCTCTCTCGCTGTGTCCTTTAACTGTGATAATGCCCCTCACTTGCCTGATCTTTGCAAACAAGGTAAGAATTGCATCCTTTACTCACCCACTTTTGCCTCTAGCTGTTTCTGCTTTGGACATGGAGGGCCCCCCCCCAAAGGGAAGGAACCTTCAGGTTGCAAAAAGCTCCCCAACCTCTCATCTGGAAGAATCTGCAAATTCCACCCCTCAGCCTCCTTCCATTCCAAGGGAAGGTTTTAATTGCCTCTCAGCCACTCCCTTACATGGCTCCTCTCCAGCCTCTGATCAGTAGTACAAAGAGTTGTTTTCTTCTTAGCCTGCGCTGTCACCGTGCAGCCGTTCCCTGATTTTGGCTTGGGGCCTCTAGATGCGGCTGTAGCGATCATAATAATCATTTTAATTGGACATTTAAAGATGCTTAACTGCTTCTTTGGGTCAGGGGGGGAAAGCCCCACTTCGAAATGTGGGAGGTTGGCTCTCTGTTTGCAGCTATGTGTGCCTGTTTGCTGCGGGGTGGCGATGGCCCAGCTACACACTAATCCTTGGGGGAAAGTTGCCAGCAAATGTTAACAATGCAGAACAAACGTACACAGGCACCCCCGCTCCAAAAGAGAAGCATTTAAACTCCATCCTGTAACTTTGTCTCTCTGTGTGTAAGCTTCCTGCCTAAGCTGCAAACGTTGTAGCCTCTATTTCCTTGTACAGTCATACCTTGGGTTACAGACGCTTCAGGTTGCGTTTTTTTGGGTTACGGACCACCAAAACCTGGAAGTACCGGAACGGGTTACTTCCGGATTTTGACGGTCGCGCATGTGCAGAAGCACTAAATCATGCTTTGCGCATGTGCAGAAGCACCAAATTGCAACCCGCGTGTGCGCAGATGCAGGTTGCGAATGCTGTGGGTTGCGAACGTGCATCCTGCACGGATCATGTTCGCAACCCGAGCGTCCACTGTGCGTAAGATGACGCCCACCATCTTCCGGACAGGGGAGACACCAGCCACATTGACAACACAACCAGAGCATGGAGGAGGGTGGCTATCATCCTGACACAGCCTCCAGCCTCTGAGCAGTGAGGTGTCTCACTTCCTGCGCAGCCGCTGAGCTTGGAGCACCTCTGAACACCTCTGAAGTTGCTGCACTTTTTTCAGAAGTTCGAGCACTTGGATGCAGGAGGTCCTAGCTTCAGACTCATTCACTGAATTCCTGAGAGCACTTGTGGATCACTTCGAGTCATAGAATTGTAGGGATGGAAGGGAACAGCGAGGAACATCTGGTGCAACTCCCTGCAATGCAGGAATCGTTTGCCCAATGTTTGAGCAGTTGTTTATCAGTCCAAAGCAGCATCCTCTGTGGTTTCCAAAAAATGAACTGGAAGCCATTGAAATTATCATAGTGGAGTAATGCAGCAAAAGGGACAAGCTCCAATCAAAATCCTGGCTGTCCTAATATGAACCAGATGCAGATCTTTTTGCCTGTTTTTCAAAGCTAGGCCCTTGATTAGTGTTGTCATGTTTAAGTGCTAGGGACGGATAGTTCAACTCTCTTCCTGGTGCACCTGTGTTCATTTTTTTAAAAAATGTGTTCTGTTTTTCTCTTCTAACTTCAATTTAAAATAATAATAGTGCGTTTTATCACAAAATAGTCCCGTATCATATATACCATGTGCTGTCTTCCCCTGCTCCCCAAATCTTAGGCCATCTTTTATGTGGAGATTTGTGTCAAGGGGCTAACGAGTAATAATAAATAATTAAATGTTAAATGTAGGGGTGGTGTTATCTCTATGGCAATGCACATACGTAGTTCTAAATGTATTTGTTTTTTTTTTATAAAATTTTTATTGGTTTTACAAGAGTTTTTATAACAAACAAACATAAAAGAAAAACAGACAAACAAACAAATATAATTTCAAAATGTCTTTTCATAAACTTCTTTCCTCGGACTTCCCCATACCTCCCCTTTCTGCATCCTCATGTCCAAATTTTATAGCAACTTATAAATGTTTTTTCCGATCCTAATTCATCATAGTCCTTTCTTAATCTAATCTTATATTACTGCAACCCTTTCTCTCTGTAGAATCTCGGCATTCTAAACTTCATCAAGTTTATAATAGTTCTTAAGATAAATCTTAAATTTCTTCCAGTCTTCTTCCGCAGTCTCCTTTCCCTGGTCACGAATTCTGCTCGTCATTTCCGCCAATGTCATATAGTCAATCACTTTCATCTGCCATTCTTCCAAGGTGGGTAAATCTTGTGTCTTCCAATACTTTGCGATCAGTATTCTTGCTGCTGTTGTTGCATACATGAAAAAAGTTCTATCCTTTTTTGGCACCAGTTGGCCGACAATGCCCAAGAGAAAGGCCTCTGGTTTCTTAAGAAAGGTATATTTAAATACCTTTTTCATTTCATTATATATCATCTCCCAGAAAACCTTAATCTTCGGGCATGTCCACCAAAGATGATAAAAAGTACCTTCAGTTTCCTTACATTTCCAACATTTGTTATCAGGCAAATGGTAAATTTTTGCTAGCTTAACTGGAGTCATGTACCACCTATAGACCATTTTCATCACATTTTCCTTTAAAGCACTACATGCCGTAAATTTAATACCAGTGTTCCACAACCTTTCCCAGTCAGCAGACATAATATTATGACCAATGTCCTGTGCCCACTTAATCATAACTGATTTAACTGTTTCGTCTTGTGTATTCCATTTCAACAGCAAGTTATACATTCTTGACAAATTCTTAGTATTGGGTTCTAACAATTCTATCTCAAGTTTTGATTTTTCCACCTGGAAGCCAATTTTCCTGTCTTGTTTAAAAACCTCCATTATTTGATAATAGTGGAGCCAATCTTGTACTTTGGGTTTTAATTTTTCATGGCTCTTTAATTTCAGTTTCTCTCCATCCTGTTCTAAGATCTCACAATACTTTGGCCATCCGACCTCCATATTAACTTTCTTGTGGGCCTTAGCCTCTAAGGGTGACAACCATCTGGGGGTTTTGTTTTCCAACAGATCTTTATATCTCATCCAAACATTAAACAACGCTTTCCTTACAATATGATTTTTAAAGGCACTATGCACTTTGATTTTGTCATACCATAGATACGCATGCCAGCCAAATGCATTATTGAAACCTTCTAAGTCCAAGATATCTGTATTCTCGAGGAGCATCCACTCTTTCAGCCAGCAGAATGCTGCTGCTTCATAGTACAATTTTAAGTCCGGCAGGGCAAATCCCCCTCTTTCTTTTGCATCTGTTAAAATTTTATATTTTATTCTGGGCTTTTTGCCCTGCCAGACAAATTTCGCAATGTCTTTCTGCCACCTCTTGAAACAGTCCATCTTGTCAATAATCTGCAAAGTTTGAAATAAAAATAACATTCTAGGCAATACATTCATCTTAATCACTGCAATTCGGCCTAACATTGACAATCTCAAATTTGACCATATTTCTAAATCTTTTTTAATTTCTGACCAACATTTTTCATAATTGTCCTTATACAAATTCAAGTTTTTAGATGTTAAATTAACCCCTAGATATTTCACCTTCTTAACCACCGTCAGACCTGTCTCTTCTTGAAACTTATTCTTTTCCATATCTGTTAGGTTTTTCCCTAAGACTTTAGTTTTTTGTTTATTCAATTTAAATCCAGCTACCTGTCCAAATTGTTGGATTATTTCCAACACTCTTTTTGTACTAGTGTTTGGCTCCTGCAAGGTCAAAACAAGGTCATCTGCGAACGCTCTTAACTTATAGTGTTTGGTTCCGACCTCTACACCTTTAACCTGCTGGTCGTCTCTAATCATGTTCAGCAACACCTCCAGGACCGAAATAAAAAGCAATGGGGAAATTGGGCACCCCTGTCGTGTTCCTTTTTCTATCTTAAGTTCCTCAGTTATTACATTATTTACAATCAACTTAGCTTTTTGTTCGGAATATATTGCACCCATACCATTCTCAATCCTTGTCCTACCCCCATCCCATGAAGATTCTTTTTCATAAAACTCCACGAAATATTGTCAAAGGCTTTCTCCGCATCCACAAATATCAAAACTGCTTTAGTATTTATGTTCACCTCTAACTTTTCCAAAATGTCTATTATATTCCTAACATTGTCTGAGAGGTGTCTTTTTGGGAGAAAGCCTGCTTGGTCTCTGTGAATCTTCTCCATCAGTACTCTTTTAAATCTTTTTGCTAAAATGTCTGCAAAAATTTTGTAATCCACATTCAGTAACGAAATTGGGCGGTAGTTCTTCAGTTGAGTCTTTTCAGTCTCTGTCTTTGGTATGAGTGAGATATATGCATCTTTCCACGATTCGGGTGCCTTTTTTCCCTCTAAGATCTCGTTACAAACTTCCTTTAACGGTTGTATCAGCCATTCCTTTAAAGATTTGTAATATCTGGAAGTCAGTCCGTCTGGCCCTGGAGATTTGCCCAATTGCATGTCCTGAATGGCACCCTCTATCTCTTGTTCTGTTATTCTCTGGTTTAGATCCACCTTGCTATGATGAGAGATTTTTTGTAATCCATATTTATCAGGGGATGATTAGCTGCTTGTGCTTAAAATAGTGCCCCTTCAGAGTTTGTGCGACCCCACAAACCTCTGTGTGTGACAGAGCTCCTCAGACATGTCTGCTCTAGTCACTTGTAGAGTCCGACAGTGGCTGTCTGCGGAAGCGCTTCCAGCAAAGAAGTTCCTTAACGGAAACGCGTCTCCTGGACTCACGACGTGACAGCTTCCGGCGAAGCATAGGTCTCCCTGCAGTTGCTTCTGACACCTCCCCGCTATTTTCGCTCGAAGTGTCTCTCACCCCTTTCTCTCCCCTGCTGCTTCCTGCCTGGGCTGCTGCGTCTCTCTCAGCATTACTGAGATCCTCCTCCAGAGACCCCGCGCTCCCCCTGCTGGTCCCTGCTTTGGCTGTTGACTCTCTCCCAGTCTCTGGGAGTCCTACCACTTCCCTTTCCTCCGATGTCAGTTCCCTGACATCCACCTCCCCTCCAGGGCCCCCCTCTCCCCCGCCCCTACTCTCTCCTCTGGGCGGTGAGGAGCTGAAACCCCTAAAAGAATCCTCTTCATCTTCCGACGTCTCGAACATTTCCCTCCATCGGTCTTCGTTCCGACTCGCTGAATCCTCCTCCACCTCGGAATCAGCGAACCCCTCCAACTCTTCTTCTTCGTCGGTGGTGGCGAAGTATTCCCTCCGGAACCTCGCCACTGGCTGGGGTTTCCGAGGGAATCTCTGATGAAAAGTTTCAATCAAAACCTCGTCATCTACATCCTCTGCCCTGACCCAGGTGTTTTCCGACTCCGGCTCCCCTTCCCACATTACCAAATACTCTACTTGCTCTCCCCTCCACCTGGAATCGAGAATCTCCGCTACATGGTAGCTGTGTTCTTTTTCCTCCATAGCTGGTCCCCTATTGACCCTCCCCTCTCTGTCCCCTATATACGGTGACAGCAATGATCTGTGGAACACTGGGTGCAACTTCATGTGGTTCGGTAACCGGAGTCTGAAAGCCACTGGGTTGACCTGTTGCGTGACTTCAAATGGGCCCAGCCTTTTGGGTCTTAACTTCTTACAACCTCCTTTAAATGGTAACCCTTGGGTGGACAACCACACCTGGTCCCCCACCCTAATGCTTTCTCCTTCCCTTCTGGTTTTGTCTGCCTGCCTCTTATATTCCTCCTTCGCCCTGTTTAAATTAAGTTGGAGCTGGCCATGGATCGCTTCCATTTCTTCAACGAACTGTTCTGCGGCTGGAACGCTCCAGTTCTCCCCCTCCCCCCCTGGGAAGGCTCGGGGATGACACCCGTGATTGGCCAAAAAAGGGCTCATTCCCGTGGGCACGTTCTCCGCATTGTTATAGGCAAATTCTGCCAACGCCAGCTTCTCCACCCAATCATTCTCTCTGTCATTCACATAACACCTCAAATATTGCTGGAGGACACCATTAGCTCTTTCCGCCTGCCCGTTGGTTTCTGGATGGCGGGCAGTGGAAAAATTCACCTCTACATGCAATAAGCTCATGAGCTTCCTCCAGAACCTGGAAGTAAATTGTTTCCCTCGGTCCGAAACCACCCTCAAGGGGGCACCATGCAATCTAAACACATTTTCCACAAACAATTTAGCGGTTTCTTCTGCTGTGACCGCATGTGAGCAGGCTATAAAGTGGGCCATCTTGGTTAACAGGTCTACCACAACCATAATGGCTGTCTTCCCTTTGGACCTGGGCAGATCAGTCATAAAATCTATTGCCACTGCCTCCCATGGTCTTTCCGGCGTGGGTAGTGGTTCTAATAAACCTGCCGGTGCCCGCCTCTCCCCCTTGGCTCGTTGACATCGGTCACACCCTCTCACATACTCCCTCACATCTTCCCTGACCTTGGGCCACCAGAATTCCCTGGTAACCAGCCACATGGTTTTGTGTTGCCCAAAATGCCCTGCTGTGGGGCTATCGTGCAGTTGCTTGAGTACCTTTTCCCTCAATTCTCCTTCAGGTACGTATAACGCTCCCTTGTAGTACAACGCCCCGTTTCTCTCCTCAAAACCCCCGGGTTTGTCTCCCTCCCTCCTGAGACCCCTGAGTTTGTCCTGGGCATATTCATCCTGCACCGTTCCCTCTATCAGTTCCCTTAGCCCCACCAATGCCGCCCCACACACCCAGCGGTCCTCGGGAATGACATGGGTTTCTTCGGGTGCACCCTCTCCCTCCAAATATTCAGGTTTGCGTGAGAGAGCGTCCGCCCTAACGTTCTCCGGGCCTGGTACGTAACAAATCTCAAAGTTAAATTTGGAGAACTCCTGGGCCCATCTCAACTGCCGTTGGTTGAGCACTCGCGCAGTTCTCCAATACTCTAGATTCTTATGGTCCGTGCGCACTTGCACCTTCTGTTGTGCACCAATTAGTAGGTGCCTCCATCTCCGGAAGGCCTCATAAATCGCAAGAAGTTCCCGGTCGTACACCGTGTAGTTTCTCTCAGATTTGTTCAGCTTTCGCGAAAAGAAGGCACACGGTCGCCACTCGGACCCCTCCTTCCCCGGCTGCAGAAGAAGCACCGCCCCTATGGCTCTGTCAGAAGCGTCTGTTTCGACCCTCAGCTTTTTTTGTAAATCCACATGTAGAAGTTGTTCGTCAGAGGCGAAGGCCTTTTTCAGTTCCTCAAACGCTCGCTCCGCCTCCCCCGTCCAAACAAACTTCTTTTTGCTGCTGAGACAGTCCGTGATGGGCGCCGTCAGGTGAGCGAAGTTTCGGATGAACTTACGATAAAAGTTTCCAAACCCTAGGAACCTCTGCACATCCTTCTTAGTCTTGGGTGTTTTCCATTCCAGCACCGCTTGAACCTTGCCGGGGTCCATGGCCAACCCCTTGTCTGACAAGCGGTACCCCAGGAATTCCACCTCCTTGGTATGAAACTGACACTTCTCCAGTTTCACCCACAGTCTGTTGGCTTGCAGCCTGCTCAACACTTCTCTGACGTCTCTCACATGTTGCTCCTCATTCTCCGAATACACCAACACGTCATCTAAGAAGGCCACGCAATTCTTGTAGAGCAAAGGCCCCAGTACATGGTTCATAAAGGCTTGAAAACACGCGGAGCCTGCTTGTAATCCAAAAGGCATAACGAGATATTCAAATGCCCCCAAAGGGGTGAACATGGTGGTCTTCCATTCATCCCCTTTCCTTATACGTATCAGGTTGTACGCCCCCCTTAGGTCCAGCTTTGTAAAAATCTTTCCTTTTCGCACCCTGGTCAAAATATCATCAATCCTGGGCATAGGAAAAGCCACCGGCTCTGTCACTGCATTTAGGGCCCGAAAGTCACATACCAGTCTCGGCTTGTCCGTGTTCTTTTTATCCACAAAAAACACTGGGCTACCCCCCGCTGCCTTGGACTCTCTGATGAAGCCTCTCTTCAGGTTCTTGTCAATGAACGCTCGCAACTCCTGCATCTCCCTGTCTGACATGGCATACAACCTGCCTACAGGAAGCTGTGCTCCAGGGAGTAAATTGATCTGGCAATCAAAGGGCCTATGCGGGGGTAGTTGGTCAGCTTCCTTCTCGCTGAACACGTCGCTGAGATCAGCATACTGTGATGGCACCTTCCCCTTCTCCATCACTTCCGTCCCTGCTAGGGTGGCTTGGGCCCCTGCTGACCCCTTTTCCCCCCTGCAGTGTTCTAAGCAATGTGCGGAACCGAAGGAAACCACTCTTTGATGCCAGCCCACCAGCGGATCATGTAGGGCTAGCCAGCTCATTCCCAAAATAATGGGAGCGCCTCCCAAGGTGGCCACATTAAACGCTATCAGTTCTGTGTGCCTTGCCACCCTCATTATCATTGGGATGGTCTGCAAGCTGACGCCTCCTCCCAACAGTTCTCTGCCATCGATCGTGGTCACCTGCAGGGGGTTGCTTAAGGGGATAGTCTGTATCTGGTGTTCAGCAGCAAACTCCTTGCTCATGAAATTGCAGGAGCTGCCTGAGTCCAACAGCGCCTTTATTTTTAGGGGGTGTCCATTTTGCAACTCTAGCGACACTTCAATCACTAGAGCAGGTCGAGGAGCTTCTGGCACTGGCACTTGGGGAAGGGGCACTTTCACTGCTCTTTGGCCTGGCTGCAGTGCCCTGCTGGCAACCAGGCGTTGGCTTTTACCTGCTCCGTTTCTCCCTGCTCTTCCCCCTCAACAGTTCCCACCATCCCTTGCCATTCCTTCCTCTGGGGGCAGACTCTGGCAAAGTGGCCTGGCTGTTGGCAGAGATAGCATTTCCGGGGTCCCTTTCCCTCCTTCTTCGCCCCCTCACTGGGCTTTGAAACTGCGCGCGCGCGGGCTGTTCCAATTTCCATCGGCTCTGCCGGCGGGAAAGCTGGCTCAGGAATGTCTGGAATGCGTAACTCCTTCCAACGTTCCCCTCTCCCTTCCCGCCTCTCCAAGGCTCTTGCCTCCTGGCGCGCTCCAATGGTCAGCGCAGATTTGGTCAGCTGATCCATAGACACTGCCCTGGGGCTCCTGGCCAGCTCGTCTTTCACAGCTGAAGAAAGACCTTCTTCAAATAGCATCTGAATGGGTGCTGCCGATAAATCCCACCCCAATTTGTGAATCAGCATGGTAAAGTCAGTCCAGTACTCACGGACAGATCTGCTTCCCTGCTTGCAAGCCATTAGCTGTCTGCGCACTACCCCCTCCTCAATATCGCTGGAGAACATGATATCCATTGCACGAAAGAATTTCATAGTGTCCTTCAGGATATCGTTGTGCGTTGCCATCAGGGGTCGAACCCAATCTCGCGCCCCCTTCTCAAGATGCCCAATTACGAAAGCAACTCGGGATTCCTCATCAGGGAACTCATCAAACTGCACATTCAGGGCATATTGCATTTCAGTCCTAAAGGCATGGTAATCCTTGGGGTCCCCCCCAAACTTCTGCACTAATCCTGGTACCTTTCTGGGGAACTGAGTGGTTCTCCCCTTCTTGTCTGCATCTTGAGCCCTCCTCTCCTCGAGCCTCGCCGTCTGCAGCGCAAGTTGGACCTCCAATGCTCGGTATCTGTCTTCCAAGCTTGGACCAGCTCCACCCCCTGCGGCTCCGGCTCCTGCTGGGTCGCTCATGATGCCTTCTCCTGCACAGGCAGCGTACAGAGACTGTCGGACTGCTATCAGGGGATGATTAGCTGCTTGTGCTTAAAATAGTGCCCCTTCAGAGTTTGTGCGACCCCACAAACCTCTGTGTGTGACAGAGCTCCTCAGACATGTCTGCTCTAGTCACTTGTAGAGTCCGACAGTGGCTGTCTGCGGAAGCGCTTCCAGCAAAGAAGTTCCTTAACGGAAACGCGTCTCCTGGACTCACGACGTGACAGCTTCCGGCGAAGCATAGGTCTCCCTGCAGTTGCTTCTGACACCTCCCCGCTATTTTCGCTCGAAGTGTCTCTCACCCCTTTCTCTCCCCTGCTGCTTCCTGCCTGGGCTGCTGCGTCTCTCTCAGCATTACTGAGATCCTCCTCCAGAGACCCCGCGCTCCCCCTGCTGGTCCCTGCTTTGGCTGTTGACTCTCTCCCAGTCTCTGGGAGTCCTACCACTTCCCTTTCCTCCGATGTCAGTTCCCTGACAATATTTATTAAGGAATTTATCTATGTCCTCTTCATTTTGTAATCCTTGGGAATAAAGTTTTTTAAAATAACTCACAAAGCAATTTCTTATCTCGTTGGGTTTAGATATATTTTTTCCATCCACTTCTAGACTTGTGACTGTATTTAATTTCTGTCTTTTCTTAAGTTGCCATGCCAGAAGTTTACCACATTTATCTGCCGACTCAAATGTCTTTTGTTTCATTTGCTTTATTTTCCATTCTATCTCTTGGTTCATCAATTCCATATATTGTGTTTGATACAACTTAATCTCCCTCAAAATCTCCTGGGACTTTGGTTTTGATCTTAATTTTTTCTCTCCTTCTTTTATCTTTTCCAAAATTTTTTCCTTTTTCTCATTCTGTTTTCTCTTCTTTATTGAATTTTGTTGAATCAAAAATCCTCGCATCACAGCTTTACTTGCGTCCCAGATCACTCTTTTTTCCACATCGCCCTTTAGATTGATTTCAAAATAGTCCTTTAGAGTTTTTTGGGCCTTCATGTGGATCTCTCTATCTCGGAATAGGGTGTCATTCATTCTCCATCTAAACTGACCAGTTGTTGTAAATTTCATTTCCATCTTCACGGCGTTATGGTCGGAACAGGTTTTTGGGCAGATTTCTACCTTCTTAATCTTCGGAGCCATTCCACTAGTAACCCATATTTGGTCGATTCTGGTCCAGGTCATCTTTGCATGGGAGAAAAAGGTTCCCTCTCTTTCAAGAGGGTTCCTTGTTCTCCAAATGTCTATTAAGTCCATATTTTCAGTCATTTCGAAGAAAGTCTTCGGGAGTCTCCCTTCTTTAGTAAGTGTCAGTCTTTGTGTCTTGTCCATGTTTGTAGAGACTACACCATTCATATCTCCCATGATTATCATATTGTATTCCAAATAATCCGTCAAAGTTTCATGGAGTTTTTTGAAGAATTCTGCTTTACCTTCATTTGGTGCATAGATCCCAATTATCAGAAATTTTTCTCCTTGTACCTGAATTTCCACCGCTAAATATCTTCCTTGTTCATCTTTGAACATCATTTTTGGAGCCCACTTCTCTTTTACATAAATCACAACTCCTCTTTTTTTCACTTTGTCCGACGAAATAAATTCTTGTCCCAATTTTTTATTCATAAGCAGTCTCCTGTGTGCTCTAGTTATATGGGTTTCCTGTAAGCAAATCAAGTCCAGTTGTTCTCTGTACAAAATATGGAATACTTGTCGTCTCTTCAAAGGACTGTTCATCCCATTACAATTCCAGCTAAGGAATTGCAGGGCCATCTTGTTATTTTTCTGGTATTCCTCCAACGGCTCCCAATTGTTGTTCCTCCTCTGTTGGTGGTGGAAGATTCTGTCCAAACGAAAGGTTCAAGATGTCTATTACACTCTTTTGCTCAACAATTGGGTCTACAGTTCCTTTCTGTAAATCTTCTTGATTTCTTTGCAGGAACCTGTCTTTATCCTGTATCGTCTTTATTTTCACCTTCTTCCCCCTATAGTCAAAAGACAGTCCCTGTGGAAATTCCCACCTGAAGAGAATGGTGTTCTTCTTCAACAGGTAAACCAAATCCTTATAAGAAGCTCTCAAGTCCAAAATATGTTTAGGAATGTCTTTAAAGATCTGTATCGGTGAGTTCCCAATTTGTAAGGCCTTTTCAAAGTGCAGTCTTAGAATTTTATCTCTTTCCTCCTTCGATCTCAAGGTAATCAGACAGTCTCTCGGCGCCTTTCTGTTCTGTCTTCTGCCCAGTCTAAATGCTGTTGTAATTTTAAATTCGTCTTCCTCTAGATCTTCCCAGGAATCAGCAAACTCTTTCGTTAAAAAGTCCGTAAGGTTGTCTCCTTCGTCCTCTGGAATTGATCGTAGTTTCAAATTCCTTTCTTTTCTTTGTAGTTCCCACAATGCCAGAGTTGCGTCGTGGTCATAGACCTTCCTGGCAATCGGTTCTAATTTTTCCTGGGTCTCTCCAGCAATAGTTCTGGCTTCCTCCGCAATTTGACGTGTGGCAGAATTTTCTTGCGTAAGCCTGTTTATAGATTCTGTATTCAGGTCAAGTCTTGTTGTTAAATCTGTCAATTTCTGTGAATTCTCTGTCAATTTCTTGGTATTTTCAGCCGTCTGCTTTGTTAGATTCTCCAGAGACTGGTTTATCTTAAGAAGGGCTTGCGACACTGCATCCATGGAGACTGCTGTACCTTTTTCTTGTCCTGTTGTCACTGTAGGGGTTATGCCTGAGATCGAGCCTCTTTTCTTGTGTTGCTGCAGCTGTTGTTGATATTGCCTTGTCTTGGCTCTCGTGCTTATCTCGTCTGCTGGGCCACTCATATCCCAAGGTCGTTTCCCACGAGAGCTTTCTCCTAAAGGAAAATTCCACTGTCCCAAAGCGTAGCAACTTTTAATTTACCCTCTAGAGGGAGCAAATCAAAATGTCCGCAAACAAAGGCAAAGAGTATTTAAAAAGCAAATTTATCGGGAGGCTTCTATATGTATATTGCAACACTTTCCCAATAGATAGAGTCCCAGCCTTCCCTGATATATTGTGTCCACAGAGTCCCAAAACTTTGTAACAAATAAGCAATGAGACTTCCACTTTGTTACTTTCACAGGAGTCAAGTCAGTTCAGTGTTCCTTTGTTTTAATAGCAGTTTGTGCCAGGTTGAAGGCTGCAGAGAATTCCCTTTCCTTTAAGTTGGTCATGCAGCTTATAAAATCACTTATTCCTCCCCTCTGCCCTGCAAGCTAGAGGGGATAGTCAAAGTCCAAATGTCGGATTCAAGCAGTTAAAGACAATATCCCATATGGATGCAGCTCAGTAACTTTCGTTGCTTTAATTGTCATGCAGTCGGGGGAAGGCAGACTTCCTTAATTTTCGCCTTTCCCGTTTTCAGCCTAATTTCAAGTAGTTTTGACACGAATTAAGGTTCAATCTTACTCACGGGTCTTTTTTGTCCAGATTATTCAGGAAGGGAATCGGCGCTCTCCACTAATGGCGACGCGGCTTCACCCTGCGGGCTGGGTAGCGATTCTCAGCACCGCGCTCCCCGTTGTCGTTCCGGAGCCTTTAAAAAGGCTCTTTCTGCGGTAAAGGGGGGCGCTTCAGGTGCCCACCAAATCTCCTTGTTCACAGGCTCCGTTCCTGTGATTTTAGGGGTCCCCCGCTTACCGTAGCGGGTCAGACCCGAACTCGCAGAGCCGTCCTCTCTCCGGAGCTCGGAGAGGGAGCAGCCATTAGCGCTGGCGCCGAACCGGAAGTCCCTCCGTAGTTCTAAATGTATTTGATCAATGTGTAACTTTTTGAAAAAAACATTTTGGGAATTATTTGTTGTTGTTTTTTGAGCCAAGAAACTGTTATTGTAAATTCGGAGAAGTGCCGGAGGATAATTATGTTCCGATTCATCTATTCCTTCCAGAGGTGAGAATTTGGTCAGTTCACTGAACGGGCTTTTCTTGCCCCACAACTAACCACAACCGCATCTCGCTAAAGCCAAATGCCATTTACCGTTGATTTCTGGTAGATCTTGAGAGACTTATTATTAGACCACAATCTGCTGGAAAGATCTTCGGTGCGACGCTGGATTTATTGGATGGAATTTTCCACACTTGTGACGGATGAGGGAGGTACGGTAGTATTATTGCCTTGTTGTTGTTTTAAAGGCAAAAATGGTGGTACTTCTGGGCTGAATATAGGGCGTTTACATCTTCATAGGGTGGCATTCATTGGCTTCTTGTCCTGGGTCACTGCGGAGCGGAGTCTCTAACAGCTGCAAATCATGTCCTAGGATTCCTTTGCCTCTCTGATTTATCAGATTCATTAACAAGCTGTTCTGAAGGGGTAAACAGTCTGTTAATTAGATTTACGTGTGATTACTAAATTGGAAGCAGTTGTATTACGGGTAGGCGAGATTCGGTGCCAAGTGATGCAGAGGTCAGGATTGTGGGTAAGAAGTACTTTCCTACTTTCCCTCCTCCAATAGTCAGCGTAGCATTCCCTGCCCATTGAGCATGCTCTGTCCTCATTGGTTTGTCTTGGAGTTTGTTTGTTTACCCTCTTAGGATCTTCGTGTGTGTGTGTGTGTGTGTGTGTGTGTGTGTATGAGTACACACACACACATATATACATACATACATACATACATACAATCCCCACTTTTGTGCAGAGGTTTCTGATTGTGTAAGAATCCACATTTTTGTTTTGTTTTGTTTTTAATTTTGGTGAAGCCGCTTCTCTCTCCCACCTCCCACCCCTTGCTCTGATCCTCCTCCTTCTTCCACTTCTGAAATGAATTTTGAAATAAACTGCACTCTTGGGTATAATTAAGAGAGTGTGTGTTCTGTGTGTAAACAGTGGAAGAACCTTCAGGAAACTTGGGAGTCCTCTGAGGGGAAGCTCTGTGAAAGACAACTTCCAGGTTGAAGCATTTTTATTTATTTTTTTCCCTAGAGAAAATGCCCAAGCAAAAAAATGGGCAAAGTTGCCGCTGGGTGATTTTATTTATGCACGGAATGCATAAATAAATGTAAGGGGATGACTGGGGGGGGCAGTGATGTGTTTGGAGGTAAGCTGTCTCCAGCAGTGGAGGCAGAACATAGCCGTGATAACAACTGATAGCAATATGCATCCTGAATTTGCCTTACTCCCCTGGGCTCCTTTGGGAGAAGGATGGTGTAAAAAACTGAAAAAATAAATAGAACAATACATGAAATACAGTCACCAAGTTAATGGCTATCACTGCATCATCCCGAGGCAGAACAGTGTAACTGTGTTCTAGCGCATCCTGAATTTTCTACCATTCAGCTTCATTGGATTGATTTATTTCATAGAATCATAGGGTTGGTACACCCAAGGGTCATCTAACCCAGCCCCCTGCAATGCACGAATCTCAGCTAAAGAATCCCAGACAGATGGCCACCCAAGATGCTGGTTAAAAACAACCAAGGATAACCCACCACCTCCACGGAACTTTGTTCTGCTGTTGAATAGCTCTTACTGTCAGATTTATTTCATTAAAATTACACACTATTTCTAAACAAGCAGACCTTAAAGCAGTTTACAAAAAAAGATAAAGCAAGAGTTCTAACGTTACTGGGGGTGGGGATTCTCTTAAATTGCTGTCTCCATGCCATTTGTAGTAATACACACATCTATCATGTCCCTGCCTTACTGAGAATTATAGATTGTAGAGGTGGAAGGGACCCTTAGGATCATCTAGTCCAGGGGTCTGCAAGGTTTACCTCACCTGGGCAGTCCACTCCAGTGGAGACCCCTCTGTGGGCTGGATTTCCAGTGTCTGTGTCTGCACCGACATGATTCTTTGTGTTTGTGCAGATGCAATTTCCGGCCCCACGGAAGCGAGTCCCCGTGCTGCGCTGCGCCGATTTAGTGCAGCTCACGGGGACTCACTTAAACGACCCCCAGTTAAACGACCCCCGTGGGCCACAGGTTGCCTACCCCGATCTAGAACATGGGTAGAGAAACTAAGGCCCGGGGATCAGGCCCAATTGCCTTCTAAATCTGGCCTGTGGATGGTCCAGAATCAGCATGTTTTTACATGAGTAGAATCATGTTTTTACATGAGTAAAATGCATCTCAGGGTTATTTGTGGGGCCTGCCTGGTGTTTTTACATGAGTAGAATGTGTCCTTTTATTTAAAATGCATCTTGGGGTTATTTGTGGGGCATAGGAAATCATTCTTTCTTTCTTTCTTTCAAAATATAGTCCGGCCCCCCACAAGGTCTGAGGGACAGTGGACCGGCCCCCTGCTGAAAAAGTTTGCTGACCCCTGTAGTCCAGCCCCATGCGATGCAGGAATATGTAGTAGTCCCAAACTGGGGGATCAAACCTGCAACCTTGCCATTACCAACACAGAGCTCTAACCAGCTGAGCTGTCCAGGCTGTGCTTGCCTTTGTCCTGAATTTTCAATGCAGCTGACACCACATAAAAACATAACTTTAAATTCACAGTATAAAAGGTTGAAAGCAAACCTATAAAAATAAAATAAAAAGCTAATAAGTGATGGCATTAAAATAAAAGGCCGTTAGAAGCTTGCAAGCTTGAGTGGGATGTCATCATCTTGGGGGATGTTGCCTCTCCCTGGTCAACTGAAATTAGAAACCGTTTCCAGCCTAAGGGACAGGCAGTTCTCTTTCCACAAGGGCTGCCATTGCTGCCGAAATCCAGCATCACCTGAGCTCTGCAAGTGCAGTTTTCTCCGGTTTGAAGTGTAGAGTGTTTGAGGACAGGACATTTCCAAGGAAACCAAAATGCTTATTTACAAAGCTACTGTGCCACCAACTTCACTGTGAAACATGGACCACTCATAAATGCCAACTCCAACCCCTTGAAAGATTCCATCCACGGTGTCTCCGATAATTTTTAACATCACTTGGGAAGACAGGCGAACTAATATCAGTGTACTGGAAGAAGCAAAGAGCACCAGTGTGCAAGCAATGATTCTTCAACATCAACTTTGTTGGACTGGTCACGTTGTTCGGATGCCTGATTATTGTCTTCCAAAGCAATTACTCTATTCTCAACTTAAGAATGGAAAGTGTAATGCTGGTGGACCACAAAAGAGATTTAAATATGCTCTCAAGAAAACCTTTAAAAATGTAGCATTAACACTGACAACTGGGAAACACTGACCTGCAAGCGTTCCAACTGGAGAACAGCTCCTACCAAAGGTGTCATGGACTTGGAAGAAGCATGAACTCAGGATGAAAGGGAGAAACAAGCTAAGAAAAGACACATTTGGCAAACTGTCACTATGACCAACTCCTGTCCAGAAACCTATGTCCCCACTGTGGAAGGATGTGCGGATTCAGAATTGGCCTTCGCAGTCACTGTTAAGACCATGGAAGACAATCTTACTCAGCTATGAGTGATCGCTAAAGAAGAAGCATGGCCGTAGATGAGTGGGTGGAGCCATGGATGTGACTTTCACCTCCATACAGTAGGTTGCATTTCAGCCCCGCAAAAGCCAGAGGTTTCAACACACAGTCTTCTCTCTCATGCAAGCAAGCAAGAGGGAGAGTTGCAATTCAAGGACTCTTTCCAGGCCAGCAAAAGCACTCAAAGGGAAGGTGTGGAAAAGGGCTGGAGTGGAGAATCCTGAGGGCCAAATACTGGAGGACCACATTTGAGGCTGTCTACCCTTGCATTCTAGGGATGCGGGTGGCGCTGTGGGTTAAACCACAGAGCGTGGGACTTGCCGATCAGAAGGCTGGCGGTTCGAATCCCCGCGACGGGCTGAGCTCCCGTTGCTCGGTCCCTGCTCCTGCCAACCTAGCAGTTCGAAAGCAGGTCAAAGTGCAAGTAGATAAATAGGTACCACTATGGCGGGAAGGTAAACGGCGTTTCCGTGCGCGGCTCTGGTTCGCCAGAAGCGGCTTAGTCATGCTGCCCACATGACCCGGAAGCTGTACGCCGGCTCCCTCGGCCAATAAAGCAAGATGAGCGCCACAACCCCAGAGTCGGCCACGACTGGACCTAATGGTCAGGGGTCCCTTTACCTTTACCTTTACCTTTACCTTTACCTACCCCTGCATTAGAGCCTTGAGACAGATGGTCCTGGATGTGAGCTTGTCTTGACAAGGACGTACTGCATTTGGAGATGCTGGTTCAAACTCCATGCTCCTACCTTCCCAGCCTTATCCCACTTAGTGGCCTAATAATGTTTAGTGGAGTAAGAATTGTGGGTGGAAGAGCAATTCAATTATAATAGTAATAATAGCTCTGTACCCTTCCCCTTAGTTTAACCACTCATATCTCCCAGCATGTTTTACTGTTGAGGTAATGGATAACTTTTATTCATTTCGCATTTATAGGCAGACTTCTGTAATTCTCAGTTTATGAAACTGCATGCCAACCAAAACAGAACCATCCTTTGAAATCCATACCTTTCTGATTTTTGCAATGCATTCTCCACCAAATAACATGGACAAAAATGCACAGGCTAGGGTAAAGTGTGCAGAAAAATGCATATATTGTTGAAAATAGGGTACGAAATGTATTACAGATGGGGAAATTGGTTTGCAAAATTGTGTGTATTAGGAGAAATTAGCACTAAAATTCTGGTGAATACTCAGCAGGGGCTTCTTTAAAATAAATCAATTTCTATGTGGGAATGTGGTGGCATAAATTTAAGATGGGGAAATTGAGAAAAACTGAAAGTGAAAGATTGGCCCACCCCTGGGTGGGGTTGTCATGAACATAACATAAGGAATGAGTGGGGGAAATGCTCCCTGGGTAAATTTGAGGTTGCATTCCATCTGATGATATTTTGTATTTAAAGATTTTCAGTATGACAGCATGACGATCAGCTTTGAGCACAACACAAAGAATACAGAGCCTGCAATGTGTGTATGTCTTTCCTAAGCTGCTTTGGGAGACTCTTGGGGCTATAAAGTGGAATATACAAGCGTACTCAATGAATAAATAGAATTAGGGAAGGACATTGTGCTAGTACTGTAAAAAGAAAAAGAATGACTTTAAGCCCCCAACATGCCTTACTTGTGTGAAAGAGCAAAGTGTATTGAAAGAGACTGTTGGGCAAATGGGACCACTTTTTGCAGTCTGTTAAGGTGCTGAGAGGAGATCCCCATCCCCCTCTCAGATCTACAATTTCCAGAGTGGCTAAACCGTCAATCCCTCTTCACAAGGAATTCTGGGAATTGTAGCTCTGAGAGGGGGACGGTGACTCCTAGCACCCCTCAGAACCCTTAACAAACTACAGCTCCCAGGATTCTTTGGGGGAAGCCATGACTTGCCAACAAAGGTCCGTATAGTTAAAGCTATGGTTTTCCCAGTAGTGATGTATGGAAGTGAGAGCTGGACCATAAAGAAGGCTGATCACCAAAGAATTGATGCTTTTGAATTATGGTGCTGGAGGAGACTCTTGAGAGTCCCATGGACTGCAAGAAGATCAGACCTATCCATTCTGAAGGAAATCAGCCCTGAGTGCTCACTGGAAGGACAGATCGTGAAGTTGAGGCTCCAATACTTTGGCCACCTCATGAGAAGAGAAGACTCCCTGGAAAAGACCCTGATATTGGAGAAGGGGACAAGGAGAAGGGGACGACAGAGGACGAGATGGTTGGACAGTGTTCTCAAAGCTACCAGCATGAGTTTGACCAAACTGTGGGAGGCAGTGGAAGACAGGAGTGCCTGGCGTGCTCTGGTCCATGGGGTCACGAAGAGTTGGACACGACTAAACAACAACAACATGACTGTTTAAAGAGGTATCATAGTGTTTTGAATTTATGGTGTGGAGATGACTTCTGTTTGTTGGGGCTTGTCCTAAGTAAGGGAGCTTGGGTTTTGGTCATGGGCTGCCCATGAACATCCTCTTGGCCACTGTGAGAATAGAGGGCTGCAGTGGCATAGTGTGGGGAGCGGGGAGGGGAGTGGTCCTGGGTGCAAATTTATGAGGGGGCGCAACTAGGTTCCCTCACAACAAGTTCCCTCATTGAGACTGGAGCTGAGGGGAGAGAGATATTTGTAATGAGAAAAAAGAAAATCAATTAAAAGTTTATATATATATATATATATATATATATATATATATATATATATATATATATTTGCTTTCGTAGATTTTCACGGGTACAGGAATGCAGGTTTTGGTGTCTTCGGGTGTCTTCCCGTGTAAGAGTCGGGGTGTCTGTGCGACGTTTCGACGAGGTCTCACTCGTCATCTTCAGGCTGGTGCTTTCGGCTTCTTGTTACTGGAACAGAGCAGAATCTGGTGTTTGAGTTCCTATAAATACTGTTGAGGGGTGTGGTGTATAGCCTCCAACGTTTTGGGCAGAGAGGAAGTTCCTAGATTAGTGTGCCTCTTCTTCTTTTGTTCCTTAATTACTTGAGGGATATCTTGAGTGATTTCATGAGTGATATTATGAATACCACTGGGTGGGTCATTAAGTGTAGATTAGTTGCTAAAGCTTTTGTGTCTTGACCTCTTGAGCTTGTGAAGAGTTTTTCTGAGAAGATGGCTGTGCTGCATTTAGTTGTGCTCTGGCTTGGCTTCGTGTATAGGGGCGAGCTGTGGTTTTGTGCCTTGTGCCAGCCAGATCTGTGTAGGGATTGCAGGGGGGTGCAGCATCCGGAAGTGCCACTATAGTTTGGCTACTGGATGGAGTCTGTAATATGTCTGTGGAGAGGGTCTGGGTTTGGGTCTGGTGTGGTTGATTGGTGACGGCGTTCTGTGTGCCTCTGGTTCTGGTGTCGGTTTTTGTGGGGAGGGCTAATTTCCAGATGTCTGGCAGGCGGGACGTGTCGTCACGCTTGTTCATGTTGTGAGGGTGTTTCTCTATCTCGATGGCTTCCATGATTATTCTCTTGTGGTGATGTTCCATGTTAAAGAGCAATTTGGAATCTGCAAAATTAATTTCGTGTCCTGTTTCTTTCATGTGTTGGAAAAGAGAGGAAGTTTTTTCTTCTTTCGCCAATGGATACCAGAAAAACAGGGTTACGAAGCTAATCCAAAAAGAAACACCCCCCAAAAACCAAGACACAGAAGAAAACAATGGCATGGCCCTCCTTCCTTATATCAAGGGCACTACAGACAAAATCAGCAAAATCCTCCATAAACACAATATCAAAACAGCCTTCTGCACCAACCAAAAAATAGCCAATATCCTCAGAAACCCAAAAGACAAAATCCAGCTGGAAAACCAAGGGGTCTATGAAATACCCTGCAAAGTCTGCCCAGCCACGTACATTGGACAAACAAACAGACGAATAAATGCACGTATCGCAGAACACAAGAATGCCGTCAAAAAAGAAGAAAAAACTTCCTCTCTTTTCCAACACATGAAAGAAACAGGACACGAAATTAATTTTGCAGATTCCAAATTGCTCTTTAACATGGAACATCACCACAAGAGAATAATCATGGAAGCCATCGAGATAGAGAAACACCCTCACAACATGAACAAGCGTGACGACACGTCCCGCCTGCCAGACATCTGGAAATTAGCCCTCCCCACAAAAACCGACACCAGAACCAGAGGCACACAGAACGCCGTCACCAATCAACCACACCAGACCCAAACCCAGACCCTCTCCACAGACATATTACAGACTCCATCCAGTAGCCAAACTATAGTGGCACCTCCGGATGCTGCACCCCCCTGCAATCCCTACACAGATCTGGCTGGCACAAGGCACAAAACCACAGCTCGCCCCTATACACGAAGCCAAGCCAGAGCACAACTAAATGCAGCACAGCCATCTTCTCAGAAAAACTCTTCACAAGCTCAAGAGGTCAAGACACAAAAGCTTTAGCAACTAATCTACACTTAATGACCCACCCAGTGGTATTCATAATATCACTCATGAAATCACTCAAGATATCCCTCAAGTAATTAAGGAACAAAAGAAGAAGAGGCACACTAATCTAGGAACTTCCTCTCTGCCCAGAACGTTGGAGGCTATACACCACACCCCTCAACAGTATTTATAGGAACTCAAACACCAGATTCTGCTCTGTTCCAGTAACAAGAAGCCGAAAGCACCAGCCTGAAGATGACGAGTGAGACCTCGTCGAAACGTCGCACAGACACCCCGACTCTTACACGGGAAGACACCCGAAGACACCAAAACCTGCATATATATATATATATATATATATATATATATATATATATATATATATATTTGCTTTCGTAGATTTTCACGGGTACAGGAATGCAGGTTTTGGTGTCTTCGGGTGTCTTCCCGTGTAAGAGTCGGGGTGTCTGTGCGACGTTTCGACGATATATATATATATATATATATATATATATATATATATATATATATATATAAATAACACTTGCCCTGCCCCGGACATCGCAACCCCTGCTACGCCCCTGGAGTGCTTAGCTAGTTGGGCCCTCAGAAGCATAGAATTGTAGCATTGGAAAGAACCCCAAGGGATATCTAGTCCAACCCTCTGCAGTGCAGGAATCACAGCTGAAGAACCCCTGACAGATGTCCACCATCTTCCCAGGGATTCTTTTCCACTGGTGGACGGTTCTTACTGTCGGTAAGTTCTTCCTGGTGTTTAGTCAGAATCTTCTTCCTTGCCATGTGAATCTGTTGGTTTGGGTCTTACCCTCTGGAGCAGCAGAAAACAAGCTTGCTCCGTCTTCCAGCTGACAGCCCTTGGTCTGATCCAGCCAGGCTTTTCTTAAGTAACTGTGCATAGGATTGGGACCTTAGCTTAGGCGACTCTGGCTTTTCCGTAGGGAGACCTTTGCATGCTGTAGACGGAGGTGTGCTTGACTCTTCCATCGTCTTAGCAACTGGGGCGATGTCGGCAGAAGGTGGTCAGAATGCGTCGGGTTTTTCCTCTCCTCCCCGCTCCCAAAATGAGCTGGATTATCCTCAAAGCCTCTTGCCTGCCGGATCATGGAAAATTCCTCTGAGAGAGCAGCCGTGCTTGATCAGGCGCCAAGAGAAACAGGGCGCCGCCAAAGCTTTGTCCGTAGGGGCAATGACCACCGGAGATTGCTGTGAGGATCTTCCTACAGCTGCATATTAATTCCTGCCAGCAATTCTAGAGATCCAGGCATCAGAAAAATCACAGCAGAAAACAGAGCAGCCTATGACTGAAGGAAACAGTTCCAAGATAGAGGGCTCATTCATTCATCCTTTCCTTCCTTCCTTCATTGTGCTTATGTCCCACTTTTCAGGCAAACCTCACAAAGCTGTTTTGTTCAAGGTCAGTTCCTCTTACCTGAGGGATGGCTCGGCTGGGGGATCGAGGAAGAGAGAGCGAAAGTGCATCTGTAAGAGAAAGGGCCGGCTGTGGTGCAGAGGTGGGGAACCCTCTTCCCATCCAAGAGCTGCACATTCCCGTTGGGGTGATATTCCAGGGGCCTCATGGTGGGATGGGCAGGGCCAGGCGCAGAAGCAGGTGGCACAATGAATTCAAATTCTACCTTTGTAGACTAGTTTCCACACACGCTGCTCTCTGTGCAAGAAGCATTATCGGACTGCAAGGACGCAATCTAGCCAGGGAAAATCACCCGAGGGGCAGGCGAAACAAGGCTGGTGAGGGGTGTGGCCTTAGGAGAGGTGCTGTGGCTGGGAAGGGCTTGTGACATCAAGGGAATCCCAAGGGCGCGATAGTGACGTTTGTCATCAATAGGTATTTAAATGCAATTTTGGTTTTTTATTGTCATTGGGGTTTTTTTAAAAAAAATAATAATTCCATACTATATGCTTTGCAAGGGGTTGGACTAGACAGCGCTTGGGATGCATTCCAATTCTTTGTTGTTGTTTAGTCGTTTAGTCGTGTCCGACTCTTCGTGACCCCATAGACCAGAGCACGCCAGGCACCCCTGTCTTCCACTGCCTCCCACAGTTTGGTCAAACTCATGCTGGTAGCTTCGAGAACACTGTCCAACCATCTCATTCTCTGTCGTCCCCTTCTCCTTGTGCCCTCCATCTTTCCCAACATCAGGGTCTTTTCCAGGGAGTCTTCTCTTCTCATTAGGTGGCCAAAGTATTGGAGCCTCAGCTTCACGATCTGTCCTTCCAGTGAGCACTCAGGGCTGATTTCCTTCAGAATGGATAGGTCTGATCTTCTTGCAGTCCATGGGACTCTCAAGAGTCTCCTCCAGCACCATAATTCAAAAGCATCAATTCTTCCGTGATCAGCCTTCTTTGTGGTCCAGCTCTCACTTCCATACATCACTACTGGGAAAACCATAGCTTTAACTATACGGGCCTTTACAACTCTACAATTGTATTAATTTTATATTCACTTTTTTAAAAATAAATAAATAAGTGGTTTATCAATGCTGTCACACCAGTGTGGTGTCGTGGTTAGGGTGTTGGACTAGAAGCTTGGGAAAGAAGATAAAGTCCCTACCAGAGAAGAATGGTGGATCAAGTTGATGGATTATGCCAAAATGGCTAAAATGACCTGAAGAATCAGAAATCAGGAAGGCCAAAATTTTAATAAGGAATGAGGAAAATTTATAACTGATCTTATAAAAACTATTGCAAACAGTTAAAATCGTTAGTAGGATTGGAATATCACTTGTAGTTTAATGGTAAATTTGGGACACAATGGAGAGGTGAAAAATTTGGATTATCTTGAAAGATGCAGGAGGAAAGGATTAACAATGGGACCCAGAAAGGGAAGGAGGGAAGTTCCAGAGATTCTTTAGAATCTTGTTTTTATGTTGGATGTGTGACTGTAAAATTTTAATCTGAAAAGCCATATACCGTATTTTTCGCTCTAGAAGATGCACTTTTCCCCTCCTAAAAAGTAAGGGGAAATGTGTGTGCATCTTATGGAGCGAATGCAGGCTGCACAGCTATCCCAGAAGCCAGAACAGCAAGAGGGATCGCTGCGCAACGAAAGCAGCAATCCCTCTTGCTGTTCTGGCTTCTGGGATTCAGAATATTTTTTTTCTTGTTTTCCTCCTCTAAAAACTAGGTGCGTCTTATGGTCTGGTGCATCTTATAGAGCGAAATAGACGGTAACTTTTTTTTTTTTTAAGAAGCTTGGGAGACCCGGGTTAAACCCACCACTTGGCCACGGAGCTCTCACTGATTAACCTTGGGCCAGTCACTGCCCTTCAGCTTAATTTACCCCACAGGGTTGTTGTGAAGATAATATTGAGAGAGGGAGGAGGGAGAAATAAATAACCAGGTCTACCTGTCCACATGGCCTTCTGGCTCATTGACTGCCTATGAGAACAGCCAGCTTTTGAAAAACTACTCAGCCAGTCCATCTGGCAGTGATTCTTACGCACCGCAGGCAGCAAGCCAGCTTATAAATATCTGTGCTTTGATCTAGTGCATGGATTTTTAATGGTTATCAACCAATTTATTTATTTTCTAAAAAAAGACCCTGCTTTAAGCGTTAATGATAATAGTCAGCAGAGTTTTTGGAGACTCACATTAACAAAATATTTCCATTTTTCTTCCTTGAGAATAAGAGGGAGAGCTGATGTAATCGCCGCCTCCCCAAACACGCACATACGCCCAGTCCAGGGCATCCTTTTCCACATCTGCTTTTTCGCCTTCTTAATTACCTTCTAAATGTACCTCTCGCCACAGCTCTGGTAATTTATTTTTTATTTTATTTTCTCCTGGCGGATAAGCTCATTAGAGATAATCTTGTTTGCTGGATTTGCTTTCTGCAAAATGATCCGTGTTAATAACTCCCTTTGAGGATTTTTGTCTCTTTCAGAAGTGGACTGTGCTACATAGGGCTGAGGTGGGGTGGAGAGAAAACTACATTTCTTGACCTGTTGGTTATTTTAAGAGGAGCCCTGTCAGACCAGACCAAAGGACCATGTAGTCCAGAACCCTAGATCTAAATATCAAGGAGCTGGCATTAGGGTATGATGACCCCAATAACTTGGGACCAAAATACTTGAGCACAAGAAAACCCCTGCTGGATCAAGCTAGAACAGCCCATCAGCATCCTGCTTTCATAGTGGCCAACCAGATGCCTGTGGGAAGCCAGAAAGCAGGATTCGAGCATAAGAGCACTCTCCCTCTGGTGGTTTCCAGCAATTGGTATTCAGAAGCGTTGCTGCCTCTGACGGCAGAGCATAGTCATTGTGGCTAAACATACCCAATTCCCTCAAGAGCCAGTGTGGTGTAGTGGTTAAGAGTGGTGGACTCGTAATCTGGTGAACCGGGTTCGCTTCCCTGCTCCTCCACATGCAGCTGCTGGGTGACCTTGGGCCAGTCACACTTCTCTGAAGTCTCTCAGCCCCACTCACCTCGCAGAGTGTTTGTTGTGGGGGCGGAAGGGAAAGGAGAATGTTAGCCGCTTTGAGACTCCATCGGGTAGTGATAAAGTGGGATATCAAATCCAAACTACTACTACTACTACTACTACTACTACTACTCTTCTTCTTCTTCTTCTTCTTCTTCTTCTTCTTCTTCTTCTTCTTCTTCTTCTATTCCTCTTTAGGCTTGGTTTCCAGGCCTTTGGTCACCTTGGTCACCTTCCTCTACACATGTTCCAGCTTGTTAATACTCTTCTTAAATTGTGGTGCCCAGAACTGGACACAGGACTCCAGGTGTGGTCTGACCAAGGTAGAATAGAGTGGTACTATTACTTCCCTTGATCTGGACACTCTCCTTCTGCTGTAAGCGTGGACCAGCCCTCCCTGTCCTTTGAGAATTCAGAAAGTCAAGTCGGAGGGAATTCTTCCCACAATAGTTTTCTCCAGGGTCATGAATTCTAAGTCACCCTTGTGATCTGATTTTCATTCCCCCCCCCCATGTGTTGCCTTGCAAATGGCTCTTGGGAGCAGGCTTTTTATTTATATTTATTATTGTTATCTTTTTTTAAAAAAACCACCGGCATTAACATAATTACTTCTGGTTAAATGACATTAACATAACGATGCTAAATACAGACTCTCTGGATGGGAAATCTGCAAAGATAATGTTTGCCGTTTGACCTTCAACTCTGACATGAGAATGAGACACAGAGATACTTTTGGGAAGGGGGTGGGGTTTATATAATGGTCTTTATTTCTGGACCTGAACCAAGACTCCTAGTGGTTAGCTAATGCCAGCACTGGTCATTCCACTCTGTTACTTTCTTTCCTTTTTTTAAATATAAACAGTTTATGCCCTATATCAAGTTTAAACAGGAAGCCTCTCGATTCATCAATCACAAGTACTTTGTAAATAGAGCTGGGTTGCTTTTTATTCTGAGTTCCAAGCTCTAGCCCTCCATTTCAGAAGCGTCTGAGGCCTGCTCCTTCTCCCTGAAATTAAATTTGGAGCCACTCCATTTAAAAAACAACAACTACATGCATAAATACCTATTTATTTATTTTATTGTTTACTTGCTATTTTTATTAGGTGCTCCATCACTGCCATCAGCCAGGCGACATAAAAAGGGAATGTATACACATTGTGGAAAAGGAAGAACTATCCACGTCGAAATAGTTTGTCCTACCCCATTTAAGGATGCTTCCCAGAGAGTTGTAGAGTTGAAAGGGATCCCTAAGGGCCATCTAGTCCAACCCCTTGCAGTACAGGAATCACAACTAGAGAGTCCCTGACAGATGGCTATCCAACCTCTGTTTAAAAACCTCTGGTGAAGAAGAGTTCACCAACCTCAGAGGTGGTCTGTTCCACTGTTCTTCCTAATGTTTAGTCAAAATCTCCTTTCCAACTATAAAGTTTGAGGCCATTGGTTCAAGTCCTACCCTCTGGAGCAGCAGGAAACGAGCTTGGTCCATCATCCGCATGCCAGCCCTTTAGATATTTGAAGAGGGCTATTACGTCACCTCTCAGGCTCCTCTGCTAAACATACACAACTTTCTCAAAAGGCTTCGTTTACAGACCATTGTCCAGCTTGGTCACCCACCTCTGCCCATGTTCCAGTTTGTTGATATCCTCCTTGGTGCCCATACTTCTCATTCTAATTCCTCCCCAGAATACCCAGCCCTGTTCTTGAAACAGAACTTGTGCCGTAGGAATTCTCATATGCTGGCGTTGTTAAACTTCTTAATTTTGCCCAGAGCACTCTTGTTTGCCTGGTTCATTCGTGGCTTTTCACTCTCCCGTTGCATTCATGTCTTCATTCTCACACACACACACCTTTGTTGCTAAGGTTGGTATGGCTCTTGCCATATTATAACTTCCTGTATTTATGGACTGCTTTTCACTGCAGATAGTCACCAAGTGGTTTGCACAGCAATCAACAACAACAACAAATCCATTAGTTGTACTTTTGGAAGGGGTGTATCTGATTCTTGGATGGGGCAGAAAATGCCCACTGCATGTCAAGGCTAACTAGATGAGGGTGAAGCCAGGAGCCCTGGAATCTAGAGAAAGCAGGCAATGTGCTGTACAGCTGGGCTCACAAAAATCTTTTAATTCTCAACATCAAACTGACAACTCTCTCCGGGTTTTAGGAATCGCTGCTCTTTTCCTATCCTTTCCCCTCTATTAACAAGGATCAGCAAGCATTGCTAAGTTCTATGGAGTCAGACCATGTAGCTCAGTATTGTCTACATGGACTGGCAGAGTTTTGGAGTTTCAGAGAAGAGGTATTCCGAGCTCTACTTGGGCATGTCAGCAATTAAACCTGGAACGAGCCACATGGAAAGCAGATGAACTGAACAATGAAAGCAGATGCTCTATCACTGAACAACGGCCCTGCAGTCCTGCACACACTTTACCAGGAAGTCAGTCCTATTGGATTCAGAGGGACATCTTTTATTTATTTTTATTTTATATGTTGCATTTACATACCACCTTTTATCTTCCAAGGAGCTCAAAATGATTTCCATGCATCTCCTCTTGCATTTTCATCCTCACAGCAACCCTGTGGAGGGAGAGGTAAAGGTAAAGGGACCCCTGACCATTAGGTCCAGTCGTGGCCAACTTTGGGGTTGCAGCGCTCATCTCTCTTTACTGGCCAAGGGAGCCGGCATACAGCTTCCGGGTCATGTGGGCAGCATGACTAAGCTGCTTCTGGTTAACCAGAGCAGCGCACGGAAATGCCGTTTACCTTCCCACTGGAATGGTACCTATTTATCTACTTGCACTTTGATGTGCTTTTGAACTGCTAGGTTGGCAGGAGCAGGGACCGAGCAATGGGAGCTCACCCCGTTGCGGGGATTCGAACCGCTGACCTTCTGATTGGCAAGCCCTAGGCTCTGTGGTTTAACCCACAGTGCCACCCGTGTCCCACAAAGGTAAAGATAAAGGGACCCATGACCGTTTGGTCCAGTCGCGGACAATTCTGGAGTTGCTGCGCTCATCTTGCTTTACTGACAGAGGGAGCCGGCATACAGCTTCCAGGTCATGTGGCCAGCATGACTAAGCCACTTAGGACAGGCTAAAAAACAGTAACCGGCCCAAGGTCACCCAGTGAGCTTCACAATTGAGTAGGAATTTGAACCCTGGTCTCCTGGCTCTAACCATTATGCCACATAGGTTTGTGCTCTTGAAATGGGGAACCATCTTTATTAAGAGTGGCACGATGCAAAAGAACACCTTTTCAGTTACGTAGAAGCGGGAATTTCAGCAGGCATTGATTTCCTTGATTTCAGGAGGCATCCCAAAATTCTATCTTCCTTGCAATTGTTAAAGATGTAGGAGGAGCCTTGACCTCTTCTGCATTGGGACAGTTCAGCATTTCTTCTTTCTCTCCCAAGGATTTGTCCCTCTCACCCCCGGCCTGTTACAAACTTCTTAATCCTACCTGCATGTTGATGAAACTCTGGTCTCTGTGCAGGAATGTTGTGTTCAGTCAACAAAGAACAGCTTTTCAGACGTATTGAGCTTTTAGTGTCTCGTCGTTCAAAGCGTGCCGCATATATGCGTTTTGTTGCTGCCATGACAGGAAAAGCGGCTGAATATATAAGGAGCTGCAGGAACTCTCTTGGGATTATTAATGTCCCATTTGCTTGCATTTAAATTCGCTTTCTCTCTCTGTCTTAAAGCACCAGATAAACGTTCAGGGCTGATGTTACCTAAAAAAAACCAACACAGGCTGTTTATGTTCCACCGTAATGGCAGAGAAATTGCATCAATTTAAGCGTAATGTGCTGTGGGCTTGATACTAAGAAATCTGTGGGAACGGCAGTCAAATCCACATGAGGAAGGAGATGGGGATGATAAACAAATAAATCTGAGCTGAAAAAAGAAGAGGAGGAATTAACTTTTCTCCAGTACCCACAGAATAAATTTAGTAAGATGTGTTTTGATTTCAAATAATTTATAACCCGCTTTCCTATTTGGAAATACTCCAAAGTGGCCAGCAACTGATTGAATATACCAACTGATTGTAAAAACCAGTCCTGAACGACACAGTCTGATCCATTGCTAGATATAGTATGTTGAAGGGTACCAAGGGGATATCATAAAGGCTATGTTCAACAGCAAAGGACATAACTTTGTTCGCAGTCTTAAATGCGGTTGCTGGGAATAAGTGTGACTTCCTTCTGAGTAAAGATGGTAAGTGTTGCACTTAAAAAAAAAATCTCATATGTTTAAATTTGTTTTGTTTATTATTTGAATTCAGAAAAAGGGACATATTGGGCTAGTCCTACCATAAGGCAAAATGAGGCAGGTGCCTCAAGTGGCAGATGGAAGGGAGCAGCGGTGAGGTGTTGGAGGACAGAGATGTTTGTCCCCTAAGCTAGTCTGTTGCCCTCAGCTGGGGTGGAGGACATTGTCCTGTTGAAGCACGGCTTCTCTGTTGAACTGGGGAGACACACTCTTAATAGTGCTGTATGCTCCTGAGATGTCCACAACTCCATTCCACACACTCACACACACCGACATCGCACTGTACAGCTCAAAATTCCAGTGTTAGGTCGCATATTGCAAAAAGTAAAAATAAAAGGTGCATCTGTAAATAGTGTCGGTGCTGGCATATATACAGATTTGGAGATCAAGGCGGAATCCTGCCGAATGGCAGCCTGAACGCGGCCTTGAGTGTGTCGCCCGGGAATGTGGAGAGTCTTCTCTCTTTAATGAACACAACCTTTAATTTCCTCAAGACTCTGGAGACGCTGCGTGTCTTCGTGAGATAAGAGAACAAAGTGCGAGAGAGGAAAGAGAGGATCCGTTGGCTTTTCCAAATGCTATGAACATTTTTTTAAAAAAACGCTTTAATGGAAAATCCTTTCGTATCTTATGCTTCTAAAAAAAATAAAAATCAAAGCATGTTTGTTTGGACTTTGAAGTGTTTACAGCGCCGAGGAAAGTGGACAAGGATAGTGAAGAAGCAGGGGGGAGGGATCCTTCCCCATCCTCCCACTTCTAACGTAAGAACAGAAGAAAGCCTGTTTGGATGTGGTCCAGCACTCTGTTCTCACAGTGGCCAAGCAGATGCCAATGGGAGGCCCACAAGCAAGATTTGAATGCAACAGCCTTCTCCACACTTGTATTCAGCAACTGGTATTCAGAGGCATAGTACTTCTGACAACAGGGAACCAAGCAATCAAGGCTATTGGCCATTGACAGCCATATCGTTTGGCTTTGATTTACTCAATTCTCCTTTAAAGGCACCCAACTTGGTGGCTGTCACTGCCTTCAGTGACTCCACAGTTGGAGCTTTGTGGAGCAGGGCTTTCTCTTGTCTGTTCTGAACTTTCTGATCTCCAGCTCCATTGGGTTGGCCCGGCCAACTTTCTAATTTTAATATATTAGAAAGAGGTTTGGTTACATGGTTGCGTCAAGCAGTGGCTTTACCGTTATGAACCTCTTGTGTTCATAGAATACTGGTTCTCCACCTCTGAGCTAAGCTAATGTTGGGCCAAGCTCCTGGTCAGGCCACAGATTGGCGGGGGCTGGCTTTGCTGTAACGAAGCAAGGATCCATTGGGATCGAGGCAGTTGGAGACATCAGGGTTGACTCTGAGGTTTCTGGCATGCAAAGGACGTGCTGGAAAGTAAAAGGTGGTTAGAACCACCCTCTTTCCTGGCATCACTCTTTCCCCCATTCCAACTGAATCTCACTGCCTTGCTGTGAGCTATGGATTAGCAAACACACGGAGATCATCTCTGCTTTCACAGTTAAAAATGATACATCGATCTCTTCCCAAGTACACATTGGTGTGTTTAATGATGGCTCGCACCCATGTAATTAAGATGCAAATAATGAAAGTAGCAGTAAATGCCATTTGCATGTGCCCACGTTTCAAGTCTTTAAAGAAATTGTACCCCTGTCTTCCAGATAGGATGTAGTCACACCTCCCTTCTCACTTTCAGCTGCCTTTCCAGTAGCTGCCTAATGCACAGGGATGGGGTTGGTAGCAATTTTTCAGTTTCTCTTCTTCGCTCTCCCTCCCACCCGCTTGTGATCCAACTATTGTTAGTTTAGCGAGCTATATGTTAGGTTTCCTTGCCAGAATCAACTGTTGGAAAACAAGGCGCTGTGAGTTGAACTTGCTAAGAGTACGGATGGATGAGAAATTTGTTTAGTCCACATTTTAAAGCAAAGCAAACTAATTTGCTGGCCCCAGACGGTTCTGTGGATTTGGAACACTGCCGTCAGATCTCACACTTCTCCCAATGTTACAACACAGTTTTGGTTCAGAGATGCATTTAAAATGTGTGCTTTTTTGGGAGGTGAAATGCTAGCTTAGGGCGGGGGAAGGCATCGATACAGGTACAAAAGAATGTATTTAAACACAGAATGTTTATAACATGTGCATAATATACATAGCCTCTGTGAGTAAAAAGATAAAGGTACCCCTGACCGTTAGGTCCAGTCGCAGATGACTCTGGGGTTGTGCTGTCATCTAGCTCTATAGGCTGAGGGAGCCGGCGTTTATCCGCAGACAGCTTCCGGGTCATGTGGCCAGCATGACTAAGCCGCTTCTGGCGAACCAGAGCAGTGCACAGAAACACCATTTACCTTCCCGCCAGAGTGGTACCTGAGTATTTATCTACTTTCACTTTGACATGCTTTCGAACTGCTAGGTGGGCAGGAGCAGGGACTGAACAATGGGAGCTCACCCCGTCGCGGGGATTTGAACCGCCGACCTTCTGATCGGCAAGCCCTAGGCTCTGTGATTTAGACCACAGCGCCACCCGCACCCTCTGTGAGTATGTGTGCCTCTGTATGTGTATCCTCTGCCTCTGTGAGTATATGTGCTTTATTTTTTTTATTAAACAAAATCAATGAAAATTGGGACGGGATTGGGCACGTGCGAAACAGGCATGGAATGAGAGAGACTGATCTCTCCATCTGCAGGTGGGGCATCTTGAGGATGAATGATGGATATAGTCCATTTCTCTGAGACCCACGGAAACAGGATGTAATTTTGATTTTGCATTCTCAGCGGGAGAGTATATAGAGCAAAATCGTGTACACTATACAACTTCGGTTTAAGATAGCTTCTGTATCTTCTCTCTAAAATCAGTGGCTCTGAAGAACAAAACCACCTTAAAAATGAGGAACAGGAAGAGACCAAAATGTGTCACATTTGTAAATCCCTAATGGAGGGATTGGGATGTGGGTGGCGCCGTTGCTCGGTCCCTGCTCCTGCCAATCTAGCAGTTCGAAAGCACATCAAAGTGCAAGTAGATAAATAGGTACTGCTCTGGCAGGAAGGTAAACGGCGTTTCCGTGTGCTGCTCTGGTTCGCCAGAAGTGCGCCAGCTCCCTTGGCAAATAAAGCGAGATGATCGCCGCAACCCCAGAGTCATCCACGACTGGACCTAACAGTCAGGGGTCCCTTTACCTTTACTTTAATGGAGGGATTGGATGCTGACCTATGACAGAGAAGGGTGCTTAGGACAGGGGATATCAGTGGAGGATACAGCTATCAATGGCTGCTAGCCACGATGGCTATGCTCTGCCCTGCCTCTATGGTCAGTGCAACGCTTATGGATGCCAGTTGATGGAAACCATAGAGAAGGAGAGTGCTCTTTTGCTCAGGGGCTGCTTGTGGGTCTCCCACAAGCATCTGGTGGGACACTAGGAGATGAAGAACAGATGGGCCACTGGCCTGATGGAGCCGAGCTTCCCTTATCTGCTTAGCACTTGCCTTTGACAGGAATGGAGGAATGAGAGGTGTCAACTGGGGAGGGTCTCCTGGAGGGTTCCTACTCTATGGATTTAGCAAAGCAGGGAAACTTCCTTGCCTGTGTTCAGCGCCCACATTCATTTTTCGCCTTCCCCTCATGAAGGAGGTGTGTTTTGAGCAAACGTAATATCCTTGAAGAGACATAACGCTGGAACTTTGGCTTTTGGTGCAGAGGTTAGCGAGGGTAGTATGCCTATGTGAGGGGGACGAGTTTTGAAGTAGTTTGGATTTGATATCCCGCCTTTTACTCCCTTTAAGGAGTCTCAAAGCGGCTAACATTCTCCTTTCCCTTCCTCCCCCACAACAAACACTCTGTGGGACTGGCCCAAGGTCACCCAGCAGCTGCATGTGGAGGAGCGGAGACGCAAACCCGGTTCACCAGATTATGAGACTACTGCTCTTAACCACTACACCACACTGGCTCCCCAGTGAAGCTCTTGCAGATGTCTAATGTTCCCTGCTGTATAGAAACAGTGAGGTGGGCCATTCCTATTGTGCAAGTAGAAAACTGTGGCTAAGAGAGGCCTGCCCAAGCCAGGTGAAGGTAGCATCTAGACCAGAGGTTGGCAACCTTATCTGAGGATGGGCCGGTCAACGCTCTGTCCGTCGGGCATGCACGCTCTTCCGGGTTGGAGGAGTGCCTGTGCGCATGCACACATGCTATTTCCAGCGCTCCTCTGAGCCCGGAAGTGCACCGGAAGTAGCGTGTGCGCATGCACACGGGCTCTTCTCCGTTGCACACGCATGCACACACGCTATTTCTGGCGCACATCCAGGTCAGAGGAGTACCCGTGCGCATTCACACAGGCGCCATCAACCCAGAAGTCGGTCCCCGTGCCACACCGCGCGGCACCACGCAGGTAAGAGCAGTGGAGACGGCAGGGGTTGCTATGGGCTGGTGAGACAAGCCTCATGGACCCCTGATCTAGACCCTCTAAATTTCAAACCCAAGCACAATATACATAGAATGTCATCTCAGGAAGATTTCAAAATGTGTTGACGACCTGCACCCACAACCTTGTTTGCTGGACAGTCCTTTGTGTGTTTATTTTGTTTGTTTGATCTACAGAGCCTATGCTTTCTCTCTCCGTACTAATTATCTAGCCAGGGGGCACCTTGTTTTATTCAAAGAACATTAGCAGAACAGGGACATTATGCTTTCAGCTTCCCTCATCGATGCAAAATACTTACATTTTTGCTCCTCACACCTCACTGATCCCGAAAAACCTCTTAATCACATCCTAATACCCGTCATTTGCTCAGAGTATTCCCCTCCCTCCAATAGATGGTGTTGGTATCTATCCCATACTCTGTCCCTGGCTTCAAAAAAATTATAATTATCCCCAGAGGGAGTTCAGGCTGATGTAGGAAGGTAGGTTGATAGCCGTTTATTATCGCCTCACTTTGATCCATTAGCCTCTCTTTCTAATTTTGTTGAGCAGGCAGGGCCATTTAGGAATGCCAGATGCACAACTCCCCGCCCCCCTTTCCAGCAATATTGAATTTTGGTGGAAATTTCAGCCGCTTGGAGCAAAGTGCTGGCATTGTGGTGGTTGGGTGGGGGGTTCTGTTACTTGCAGTAGAGCACCATCAACACATTGCACTTTGGCAGGTGCCAATAGCCCTGATCTGCAGAAGGAGCAGGAGGTTCTCTATGCCATCCTGAATGGCTTGTCATAAGACCATTAAGCCCAGAGTCCAAAATTACTTCACTGCTTAGTCCACCAAGGCTGCATGCCCATTGCTGAAGTTCTACACCAAGCTGAGAATATGATGTTTCTGGCAAAGACTTCAGCTCCCAAAGAATGCCAGCATTTGTTTAAACAGAAAGAAAGAACAAGTTTCTGGACCTCAGGACTTCCGAAATGGTCTTTAAACCCCTTCTTGACCACTGGAATATCTGTAGGAGTATCTCTTGTTGCCCTCTGAGTTGGTGAGGCTCATCTGATGTCAACACAGAACTGAACCTTCTGTCTTATTGGACCAGTCCTGTGGAATGCACTTCCAACAAAGATTCAGCAGGTATCTTGAGTATTAATTTTTAAACATGTGCTGAAAGTATGCCTGTATCTCCAGACTTACGCAGACAATCCAAGAAACCAAAGCTTTGCTTACAGTTAGCCAGTGATCTGTGATTGTTTTTATGTGTTTTCATGTGTGTGTGTATGTCCCCTGACAATTTCCTGCAGATTTTCTGGTTTTCTACAGATTGACATTTCTTCCAATTCAATGGTCGAGATTGGGGGGGTTTCCATGGAAAGAAGTGGGACAGTCAGAAAACCACTCGTCCCCGTGCTTTCTAAGCATGGAACAAGCAGAATTATCAGTAAGCCAAAAGGATCAGTCCCAGGCAGCACAGTGTGTCATAGGAGTTGTAGACCAACAATTACAGGCTAGCTATCCCTGTAGTTGAACAAGAAATCATCTCATTGCAGATCCTTTCAACCAATGAATAAGAGCCTGGTCCTTCTTTTAACTCGAAGCTGATCAACCTCATCCTGTGTGCAATAGCAGACCTTCAAAGTGTCCCTGTTTTGCAGGGACAATCCCGGATTTACAGAATCTTTCCCGGTTTCTGCTTTGATCCCGGAATGTCCTGCTTTTCCTTAGGATGTCCCTATTTTCATTGGAGAAGTGTTGGAGGGTATGCAGTAGAATTATACATAAATACCAAAGAAGAAGAAAAAAGAAAAGGGAAATCCCCTAGTAAACGAGGAAGACCTGAAGGGGTTTTGGAAGAGATTGGGGCCAGGCGGAGAGGTTGCTTCCTTTCATAGGCATTGAGAGAGAAACAGAGAGGGTGAAATGGTAAGCAAGCATCCGTTTTCTTGGCTGGCTCTTGCAGATCGGTGTTCAGCAAAGCTTGTAATTGCACCACCGCGATCAGAGGAACGCTGCATCTCGTGGGGGGTGAGGATGCAGAGATTTCGGGAGCCTGAGGTGGTAGGTGGAATATGATCCATATTCCTTCCCACCACCCTTTTGGGCTATGACATGTTGTATATTGGACGCTTCAAAACAGCAAAAGCAACATCTGGTTATTAATAGGCACTCGAGCAGCAGACGAGGCGCTGCTGGTGGGCTGCGCTTAATGGGGGAAGGTTTGAAATGCTGCACACCAGGAAGCCGTGTGGTCTTGCTCTGCAGGCCATTGTGCATCGTCTGCAGTGAGCTTGGGCGGGGGGCATGCCGTTTAACCCTCTCAGCAGCTCGTTTGAGTCCCGTCATATATTCCAGGCCTGGTTTCAGCTGTTGGGGGGCTATCGCTTCTTGTCTATAACATCGGCCACCTTTAAGAATGAAAGGTTGGATTGGTATTGAAAAGAAAGAAGGGGAAAGGGCCAGAGCTCCATGGCGGAACATCAGCTAGTGATGTTTTGGGACTACAACTCCCATGATCCCTAGCTTAACAGGACCAGTGGTCAGGGATGATGGGAATTGTAGTCCGAAAGCATCTGGAGGGCCGAGTTTTCCTATGCCTGGATTAGAGTATCAGAAGCCTGGGTTCAAATCCCTACGTAGCCGTGCAACTCACTGGGTGACCTTGGGCCAGTCACAGGGTCTCAGCCTAACCTGCCTTGTCAGGGTGGTTGTGAGGAGTGGGGAAGTGAGCTTGGAAAAGAGGGAACTGAGAGGAGATATGATAACCATCTTCAAATATCTCAAGGGCTGTCAACTGGTAGAGGGAACAAGCTTGTTTTTCTCCTGCTCTGAAGGATTCAAACCAATGACTTCAGGATAAAAGAAAGGAGATTCCGACTAAACACCAGGAAGAACTTTCTGGAAGTAAAAGCTGTTTGACAGTGGAACAGTCGTCTCCGGGAGGTGGTGGTCTCTCCTTCCTTGGTGGTTTCCAAGCAGAGGTTGAGTGGTCATCTGTCATGAGTGCTTTAGTGGAGGTTCTTGCATTGCAGGAGAGTTCGACTAAGTGACGCTTGGGGTTCCTTCCAAGTCTACAGTTCTATGATTCTATAGATGCCACCTTGAGCTGCTTGGAGGAAAGGTGGGAATATTAATGTAATAAATGAAATATAGATGCAGACAGACAGTGTTCAGTGTCTCCAAGCAGGACTGGGTCTGTCCTCAGTCAGAACCCCCAGAGAGCCGTCAGCCGTCATTGTAGAAAATGCTTAGCTGAAGGGTCTGATTCAGTATGAGGCAGGTTCCTGTGTTCCTATTACAGAAGGAAAGTAGCTAAGTGGCATACGCACCAACTTCCCTGGGGAAACGGACACCCCAGTTTTCCCTATGAGAGGACAGCAACCAAAATGTATGGCACGGTCTTGTGCAATTTTGAGCTGCACTTCTTTCAGGCGTGCACATTTTGGGGCATTGTTCCCACAAAAAAACTCTTTGGGCGGGTCGCAATCTCATGTGGGCCACATGATTCACACTGGTGTGTGACCCCTGAAGTTAGTGTCCTAGTTTTGTGTTTGAAGGTACGCAGTGGTAGAGCATGTAATTGCCAATAACCTGATATTATTCTGTGGAAACTCCTTCTAAATATCATTGTATTTATCCAAAGAAAGCCTGCGTCTGTCAGCTGTCGGTTCATATGTATGTTGCCAACGCCGTCGTGTTAAGCCATTGATTAAATCGTATCTCTGTTCTTCTAGTTCATCAGTACCAGTTGGCCACTGTTAGGGCACGAAGGATCCATTTCCGCTGCCATGTTGTCAGTTTCCATACAGTGGGTATATCGTTCAAGAGCATATGTGGCAATCCTGCAGGATTCTCTTTCGGAGGCTGTTTATCAGGCTTATCAGGCTTGCTGACTCCAATCACCTCTTTATCGCCAACCTTTTTTTTCTTCTTCTTTTTTTTCTTTTTCTTTTTTTCTTTTTTTTTGCAAAGACGTGCTGTTAAAGTAGTGCATCGCCTGCTGGAACGTCTGCTTATCTGTTTCAAAATGTGTGTATGTGTGTTCTGCATCCGCATCCCTTTCTTTTGCTGCTCCAACCCCACTCGGGGTGTCGAAGCGGAGGAAATGCTGTCCCTGATTGACTTGGATGGCCTTAGAGTCTTGCATCTCCACTGATCTGCTCGCGGTTTCCTTTGTTTGCTTCATTGATCAGTTGCGTGGCCTCTGGAGGTCACGGGGCGGCACATTCATTAACCCAGCCCTTGTTCCTCCTAGCCGCTTGCTTCTCATAAATATGGGAACCTCAGGAAACATGGCGGCTGATATTTCATCTATGCAGCCAGAACAAGGTTGGGGGAGAAATTCATCTTCTCCTTATGTTTTGCTCCAGCCGACCTGAAAGGCTTCTCCCAGACTTACACGCGGATCGGAGCGCAGCTCTCAATCAGATGATACGTTTCTTCAGATTTCGTGGTGCTATCCTGGTTCAAAAAAATGTCCACAGATTTTTTATCACGGTCATTAATTTGATTTCTTACCTGCCCTTTCACCATAAGGGCCCAGGACAGTTTCAACAGCATGAAAATACAATATTAAAACAATTTGCATTCAAAAGAATAGGGTAGATCCTAGGGATATCAGTCTATCTATTGTATCCAATGTTGGTCTTGGAATACATCTATAAAAAATAATGGGCATGACTAACTTTGGCCAATTAAACTCAGTGGGTTTACTCTTGAGTAGAACTAACAACCTTTATATCAGGTGTTAGAGTAAAGAATTGTGTATTATGTGGGACCCATAGGGTGAAGAGGATTTTGCAGATGTGGATTTGAGGGGGAGGCATCAGAAAGCACACAAGATTCACGTTCTAGAGAATGATGTGTTTATACTGCTTAGAGATATTTGAAAGGTTTAGTAACGATTTATTGTAATAGTTGAGAGTGAATTGTTATTATTGGGCGATATTCTGAGAGTACTATTTTTTGATGGTGTGCTATTATATTGTAATGGATTTTTTGAACATTATTTGATATAAGTTGCTTATGTTAGTTGTATTTTTTACTGTGAGTTATTTGTTCTGGATCAGACTGATATGAGATGTGAGAACTTTGTTGAACATTTTGTTGTTTCTTCAGCATACAGACCTTCTTGTGCATTATAGAAAGACGGTATACAAATTAAAGGAGAAAATGAAATGAAATGAAATATTAAGTGGTATGTAAATGTAAAGTGTGTACAATTTAAATGTTTTTTAATAAATAAATAAAATGTACAATCTCTGATTCGGAGGCTATATTTTATTATTTTATTTTCCGTTGCATTTACTTCCTGCCTCTATTCCCAAGAAACTCAAGATGGCGGACAGGGTTTTCCTCTCCCTCATTTAATCCTCACAGCAATCCTGTGATGTAGGTTAGGCTAAGAAGCAGAGACTGACCCCCCCCCCCCAAAGTCGAAGCTCAATGAACTTCATGGCCAAGTAGTTTTTTGAAGCCTAGCTTCCCAAATCCTTGTCCGAAACTCTTACGGCTACACTACACTGACTATTGTATATTGTAACAGTGCATATGGAATAGACCATGTTCATGAGATCTGAAATGGTGCAAATGAAAGCCATGAATGAGATCTTGGGGTTGTGGTTGATTGCTCAGAGATGATGTCTCCCCAGTTTGAGATGAAGCGGTGGGGAAAAAATGTGAATTCCATGCTAGGGATCATTAGGAAAGGAAAACAAAACTGCCAACGCCATCGTGTCCTTAAACAGATCTATGATGCAGCCATACTTGGAATACAATTTGGGTCACCTTGCCTCAGAAATGGTAGAGTTGGGAAAGATTCAGAAAAGAAAAGGTTGCAGAATTTGGGTTTGGAGAAAAAGCGAATAGGAGGAGACACGATAGAGGTGTGTAAAACTGTGTGTGGTATGAAGAATGAGGCTAGAGAAAAGTTTTTCTCCCATGTAACACTAGAACTTGTGCTTCACCCCAGTATGGCTCCCCTTTATCACATACACAGCCCAACAAGATGACAAGAATCCACCAACAGCATATGAATCAATATGGCAAACCTGATCCGAAACATCCACCCACCCCACTCACACATGAAAACAAAGTTCACCACAGCCAATCACAAATGAACAACCACACCCTAGGCCAACCCCCAACCTCTCTCAACACCAAAGGAACACAAGCAAATAGCAAAGAGAACCTGCACAAGTGACACTGACACAAAACCCAACACATACATTAAGTAAAATAGAAACATCGCCACCCGGCCTCTTCCCCACTCCACCTCTTTCCCCCTTTTCCTCCTAATGCAACACTAATGTCTCAACAAATGAAACTGATCTGTAGAAAATGTAATTTGAAAAAAGAGACATTGCACATACTTTTGTAAACCAAGAAATGTTTAATAAAAACACATTGAAAAACAACAGCACTAGAACTTGTGGCTCTCCCATGAAGCTGAATGTCAGAACATTTGGGACGGGAAAGACAAGATACTTCTTCAAACACCACATGATTGAACTTTGGAACTCACTTCCACAAGAAGCACTGATGGTCACCAACTTGGACGACTTTCAGAAGATTAGACAAATTCCTAAAGGATAATGCTATTTGTGGGCGCCATCACTGAGAGCTATGTTCTTACCTTCACTGTCAGGTACAGCGTGCTTCTGAATATCAGGTGCTGGAAACCACACAAGGACTGAGTGCCCTCGCGCTCTGGTCCTGCTTACGAGTTTCCTGGGACTGGAAATCAGGAAATTCAACGTCTGATTGGCTGCTATGAGAACAGGATCCTGGGCTAGGTGGTCTAAGCTTTCCTGATCCAGCAAGCTCTTATCTTCCTAAGTTCTTAAATTTCATTCCATGATATATGGGACAACGAGCTCTTCAAATCTCATCTTGGACTTGGATGAGGAGTCTGTGATTTTTAGGACCCATTTTCTTCCTAGCGTATGCACATGCACGCTCCTTTCCGTCTTCAAGCCTTGTCTGGTGGGGAGAGTTTTCTATCTGCCCCAGGGAGGTCTGACAGGTATCCAATAGGCTGCCGATTGGAGCTCCGTCCTCTGTACCCCACAGGGAGAAAGGACCCTTCTTTCCCCCTCTTGTTTTCCATGTTTGAGCCTGTCTTCATTGTCGCTCAATTCATCCCTGGGAACAGATGGCCTCATTGTCTGCACTGTTTATCATCATCCTGTAAAGTACAAGGCTGTGAACCAGCGATGGAGGAACAAGGTTTGCTCCTTTGTTATCATGTCTGTTTCTGGTGTCACTCCCCACCCCCACCCCTTTTTTGCTTCCGATTGTCCCTGTCATTGAATGCTTTCGTGTTTTTCCTTGATTTGGCAAAGGGTAGAAGGCAGCGGGACAGGGTGGGTTGGAGAAGATATGGGAAAGGACTAAAATGCAGTTGAATCCTGCGTTTTGGAGAGTTGAATGGCTGTCTGGATGGTGAAACAGAAGGGTTGAAATGTTTTGTTTATTTGTTTTTACAAATAATTTCAGCTCAACGTTGCTGCAGTAGCAAGAGCACTGGTTTGCGGGTGTGATTTCATTGATGGGTTTTTGGCCTTCAGTCTCGTTTCTGGATTTTGGACAGGGCATTTTGTTTGTGCTGTTTTGCTAGAGCTTTCTGTTCATTTTCCTCTCCCCACTGCCCACACAGTGATTAAAAAAGTTGCAAAAGCACACACCAGCCTTAATGGCATTGCGCACCATCAAGATTATCCCATGCCCCATGTTTACCAAAATGTGGGAGTGTGTGTGTGCACACATATAGGCCCATGAAACACTGCACAAGAAGAATCGTGTTGTGATGCAGTTACACTCCCCCCCCTTGTTTTTTCCCTTGGTGGTGTTTTTAATCAGTGTACACATGTGCATCAGTGCCATAGATTGGAAGAAAAGATGCAAACGGAATTTTAGCTCTGGGGGAAAAAAACACCATTCATGCTCCAGGTCCCAGAGTTAATTGTAGAATTTCTGATTAGTAAAAACGGGAGCTCGGGAGATGGTGGAGAGCAGGCCAGCATGAACCCATGGGACAACAAAGGAAGAGAATTAAGGAAATCCTCTCATCTCTACCCGGCTTCAGACTGCAATGTGTCTTCTTTTTAACTTTGCGGTGGGCTGGAATATGTTGAGAATTTAATCCCCACCCCTGTACTTTGCATGCAGTCCAAAGCTGCAGTCCACAGCAGTATTGTTAAGTCCTAAGGTGACAAAGAACTGATGGGCTCTTAATATTGATATGTGTCTCTGGGGCTTGGTGATAGAACACCAGTTCTGCACAGAAGGTCTCAGGTTCATTTTCTGGTATGTTTGGGAAAGTCCTGTCTGTGAAGAGCCGCTGCCAATCACTGTAAACCAGGCTTTCCTAAACTTGAGTCTCCAACTGCTTTTGGACTACAACTCCCATCATCCCTAGCTAGCAGGACTAGTGGTCAGGGATGATGGGAATTGTAGTCTCCAAAACAGCTAGAGACCCTAATTTGGGAAACCCTGGTGTAGACCTTGCTGAGCTATATGGATCAAAGGTCTAACTTGGGTACCAGGCAGCATCCTACATTCCTAAGTGGAGGGGGGTGGATAAGGAATTAAATTTAATATAAACATGATCCCCCCCCCAGTACAGTAGTGTGTGCTCATTTTCTACAGTCTCACCTTGTAAGCATAGAATGTATTATCTGATCCCCAAGTCCAGAAACCCAAGAATTGTAGCTTGAGTTTCTTTCTTTGAAAGAAGTTTCTGGAACTTAATGACCATGGAAAAATTGGCTTGCAATCAAACTTGCCTGGTAAGATTGCAGAAGGTAAACACCTGGCGGAGAGCTGCTGGAATTTCTAGTGGTTTGTAGATGTGATTACCTTTCACCTCTTTGCTTCTTATGACTTACAGAGGCTGTGTTTGTTTGTTTGCTTACTTAATGTTTAATTCAAGCGAGTTCATTCAGAACCCCCTTTTTTTTCCTTGGATAAAGATTTGGGTGGAACGAGATGAAATTCCATTGCTTCCCCACTAGGGAGTTGTGGATTCCAGAAAGAGGAGCTCCTTTGCCACCAGTGCTTTGATGTGCAGAGGTGAACACACAACTGAGAGAGATAGACCTGGTATAGAAAAGCAAAGGGAGTAGGGGTTCGGAAGGTGGTCCTCACACAGAAACAAATGAATCCATGGTGTGGAGAGAGAGAAAATATTTTTCTCCCTCCCTCATAATACTAGAATTCTGGGGCACCCACGGAAGTTGCATGTTGGAAGATTCAGGGCAGCCAAAAGTACTTTTTCATACAGCGAACAGCTAAAGTTATGGGATTTGCTCCTATAGAATGTGATTATGGCCACCAACTTGAATGGCTTTAAAAGAGGATTTGACCAACTTATGGAAGATACATCTATCAACAGTTATCAGCCACAGTGGCAAGGTCCTGCCTCCACTGTTGGAAGCCAGTGCCTCTGAAGATCAGGTGCTGGGGATAATGATGGGGAGAGTGTTCTTGCACTCAGATCCCTGTTGCATGCTTCCTGTGGGCACCTCAGTGATTGCAGAGGTTTGGACTAGGTGGTGAAGAGGAGGAGGAGGAGGAGTTTGAATTTGATATCCCGCTTTATCACTACCCGAAGAAGTCTCAAAGCGGCTAACATTCTCCTTTCCCTTCCTCCCCCACAACAAACACTCTGAGGTGAGTGGGGCTGAGAGAATTGTGACTAGCCCAAGGTCACCCAGCAGCTGTATGTGGAGGAACGGAGACGTGAACCCGGTTCACCAGATTATGAGTCTACCGCTCTTAACCACTACACCACACTGGCTCTGCACCACACACCTCGGGGTCCCTCCCAATTCTACATTTCAGCAATTCAGCTTAGCCTGTGAGTGAGTGACTGGCCCGAGGTCATCCAGTGAGCTTCAGGGTTTAGTGGGGATTTGAACCCTGATCTCCCAAGTCCTAGTCTGGCGAACTAACCACTACACTTCTAGTCCACCTCTGCCTCTTTTCACAGAAGCGCCACCCCTCTTTACCCAGGCTTCTCCGCGTTCCGGTGTGTTTACATTGCCCTCCGACAGTGCAGCTCTGCAGTAAATGGTCCTGTAATTCATATAAAGGATTGTAGCTGTCAGCAGCTGAAGAAACTACGGCGGAATTCATTTTTTCTTTTTAAAGAAAAAGTTCTGAGTCGGCAAAAAACACACACAGAGCAGAGATGGATTGCGGCCAGTTTTCCCGGAGCTCTGCTGAACATTTGAGATGATGAGGGTGTCAGGAAAGCCTCAAGTTGTGACTTAGGAGCTACCCTAAACTAACCTGTCTGGGTAATAAACTGCTTCTCACCCCAAATGCTGATCCCTTGCTGGCTTTAGTGCTCTGCTAAATACACAAATACCGGGACGAGTTTCTTTGTAAGATTACCTCATAGAGCTGTTTTTGGACTGCAACACCCATCTGAATCCACAGGAAGGGCTGTACGGTTCTCAGGTTTTAAAAGCTGCTGCTGCTGTTATTAATATTCATTTCTAAGGTGCATAAAATATTCTGCTGCATGTTGATTCAAAGATAGGAGAGTCCCTGCCTGGAGGACCACAATTGAATAGGCACAGTGCGAGAGGAAAAAGCAGTGAGGAGGGCAGAGAAAAGCAAGTGCTAGTAGCCCAATGATGGTTCCCGCTTGCTGGAAGGCAGTCAGTGATAACATGAGCTCCCTCCCCACAAAAACTAATTATTATTATTTTGTAAATAGTTTTTATTAATCTATTTCCACATAATTATATACATTATTTCCCCCCCTTTCCCCCTTCCCTCCCCCCCAACCAAGGACTTCCCTCAGCTCCTCTCCCTGATTTCTCTTCACATATTTTCTCTGCATATTATAAAATTGTACATATCCTTACATGTCTAGCCATCATATTCTCAACCAATAAATTTGTGTATGTTTATTCAAAACCTGCCAAGGAGTCCAGTTCATTTTGTTGTCTTTTTAAATAGTTTGTAAAAACTTCCCATTCCTCCTTAAAGTCACAGTTGTCGTTTTCTCGCAGTTTGTATGTCAGTTTAGCCAGTTCTACATAATTCATCAATTTCTCTTGCCACTGTTCTTTCGTCGGGGTTTCCTTATTCTTCCATGTAATGTGTATGGGTTGCTCGTGCGTAAGTTGCCGCCTCTTCAGGCTTTGTTGCCTTTCAGTCTGGGCAGCCCTTCACTTCATGGCTGCCTCAGTCGCTAGCAGAATCCGTCAGTGGGCGTTTCTTAAATCTTTTCCAACATAAAAGTTGTTTGACACCCAGTCTCCTCCTACTCTCTCTGCGCGGAAGTCTTCTGCGCAGGGTGGGCGTGGGTAGTGGAGGACCCGTGCTCTCCCCGCTGGTGTCCGGTGAAGAGTCCTGGAGCCCTCTCTCCGATTCCCCCATCAGCCCCTCTGTATCCCTGGTGTTGCGCTGATTTGCTTCCCCACCTGCGGAGCTGCCTCTCTCCCTGCTGGGCCCTTCTCCAGCATCATTTGAAAGCCTTCCCTCCGCCTCTAGCTCCGATGTCAGTTCCCTGACATTCCACCTCCAAAAACTAATCTTAGTATGGAATGGGGCCCTGCTATTTTATTCCAAAGTTTGAACTTCTGTGTGCTGCCGATGACATCAAGAGCACAGGGGAGTTCAGCTAACTTTTGCTGTAAACCTGCTGACCACTTCCAAGTCCTAACGCACCCCCTGACAGCCACCCCTTCCCCACAACTTACCTGGTAATGGGAATAAGAATGGGGCAGCGGGGCTCCTGAACTAGGTCTGAGCTCTCCATTGTGCGCAGGAAAGCCTCCACCGCAGCACACCAGAGGCTATGAACTCCAGGTGTTATCACAGGTCTCTTTGAATGGGAAGGATGCCAAATAGGGATGGGGTGAGCCCCAAAACAGACCAGGCCCAAACTTCAGAGGAGCTGGGCTTGGCTTGTGATGGGCTTGGCAGTGCCAGAGTGGGGAAAACAAGCAACATGGAAAGGTGAGAAGCTGTCTTTATACTGAGTCAGACCTCAGGCCTGTTCAGCTTGAGGGATGCTTTCTGCCTTCCTAGTTGGAAGGCACAACACTCGCAACTTATGAATGGACTGACTTTGTCTGGATAAATATGATAACATTTGGAATGAGTTTATGCAGAATGTAGTACGCTATTAACATCTACATAAACATTACGTTAATAACACTATACAGTGGTACCTCAGGTTAAGTACTTAATTCGTTCCGGAGGTCCGTACTTACCCTGAAACTGTTCGTAACCTGAAGCACCACTTTAGCTAATGGGGCCTCCTTCTGCCGCCACACTGCCAGAGCACGATTTCTGTTCTCATCCTGAAGCAAAGTTCTTAACCTGAAGCACTATTTCTGGGTTAGCGGCATCTGTAACCTGAAGCATATGTAACCTGAGGTACCAGTTTATATAAGAATGTATGGGAATATCTTATATTGGATTTCTCTCTCTCTCTCTCTCTCTCTCTCTCTCTCAGTGTGTGTGTGTATTCTCTTTTTTCTTGTACACATCTTTGTTTCTTCTTTCCCTCACTTCCCCTTCTTTTTTATGTATCACTTTCTTTTTTATAAATGAAATTATTTCATATATGTACATATATACAGTGCTTTTTTCTGGGCGTACATAGGGGTATGCATACCCCTAAACATTTTGTGAATCTAAGTTTGACCTCATTGAGGGGCAGTATTTCAATGTGAGTAGGAAAACGAGAGTAGCCCTAAACATTGTTTTAGGGGGGGAAAGCACCACACACACACAAACACACACAGTTGGAAGGGACCCTGTGGATCATCTAGTCCAACCCCTGCAATGCAGTAATATGCAGCTGTCCCATATGGGGATCAAATCTGAACCTTCCCCCCCTTTTTTTCTTTGGAATGTTTTATTAGTTGAATATAAGAACAACATATAATCAAATACAAGCAATGAAATACAGTGGTACCTCGCAAGACGAATGCCTCGCAAGACGAAAAACGCGCAAGACGAAAGAGTTTTCCTTTTTTTGAGTCGTTCCGCAAGACAAATTTCCCTATGGGCTTGCTTTGCAAGACAAAACGTCTTGCGAGTTCTTGCGAGTTTGTTTCCTTTTTCTTAAAGCCGCTAAGCTGCTAATAGCCGCTAAGCCGTTAATAACCGCTAAGCCGCTAATAGCTGTGCTTCGCAAGACGAAAAAAACGCAAGACGAAGAGACTCGCGGAACGGATTAATTTCGTCTTGCGAGGCACCACTGTACAGTTTTCCCCTACCCCCCCCAAAAAAAACACAGCCCTAACTACATCCAGGTAATTATGTTAGTAATATAATCAAATAGAAAATTATTTCTACAGTTGCTGGTTTAGAAATTTCATTCCACATGCTCCCATGTGTCTTAGGTGGTTTAAATGCATGTTCTTTCTTTGATGCATATGTAATAAAGGAGGGCCACTTTATGTAAAAGTTATGTAGTTTCTCACATTGTTTTCTTTCACATACCCTTTCTGTTAACTTTTCCATCCATAATTAATTCGTTATCAGCACCATGTTCTAATCTAACCATCTGAGTTATCCTGGCTGATCATGGGGCACCTCAGGTCTTGGGGTTGAGTGCGGCTCCCAGGCCTCCCTGTCTGGCCCTCAGGACTCTTCCCAGGCTACACAACCCTCTGACCCTGCGTCACACGCCGGCTGGGAATTGTGTCATTTAGAAAGGTTTCCCCATGTCTGGTCTTCACTGACAGGCAGTAGATTCCCCCCCCCCCCGGGTTTGGAATGGGCATCCTTTCCCACTGAGGTGCCAGAGATTGAACCTAATAATAATAATAATAATAATAATAATAATAATAATAATAATAATAATATTTAATTTATACCCCGCCCATCTGGCTGGTCTTTCCCAGCCACTCTGGGCGGCTTCCAATAAAATATTAAAATACAGTAATGCATCAAACATTAAAAGCTTCCCTAAACAGGGCTGCCTTCAGATGTCTTCTAAAAGTTTAGTAGTTGTTGTTCTCTTTGACAATCTGGTGGGAGGGCGTTCCACAGGGTGGGTGCCACTGATACCTCTTTCGAGCAAAGCAGACCCACTGCCACTGAGCTGTGGATGAGTAGCATGTCAGAGACTGCAACCTCTGGAACTCCTATATACTTGAGTATGTAGCAAGGGGGCTTGTGCTGGACCCATTAGGAGCCTTTCCCAAACCTCAGAGGAGCGATGAGCCCACCTTGCAATGGGTTTGGCTGATTTCCCCGAATCCCGCAAATGCCACCATCTCCAAGTATCCCTGGCGCATTGTCTTCTCGTGTCCGAGTCAAATCGCTTGTTACCATTTTTTTTATTATTACGTTGCCCGAGCTCTCTGCATGCTCTTTAATCGCCTCGTGTGATGCGTTGGGAAGAGAGAGGGGCCGCTGATCACAGGTATCAGCTGCGCAGACGACTTCAGTCAGCCGCCATCTAAGGAGCAGGAGACGAAAGGCAAGGGAAGAGGTGCACTCTTGGGACGCCCGCTATTGTTCATACCAGTTGACACGGCCCATTAATAACCCCTTTGCCTTGAGCGCTGTGGAGGTTCGCTGTGATGGAAGATGAATTTGAAGTGGCATTGATTCCTGACGGGCTAGGCCTTCGCTGCCCCTTTCAGCTGTCGCTGGAGGAGGAGGAGGCGGCTGGGGTCTCCACCAGCGGTGCACTCCTTCGCCTCTCCATGTGGTGCCGTCGAAATGGCCACGCCATGGGAGGCTGTTGGCATTACTAATGCATGGGCCGATCAGCCACGCTCATTTTCTCCTTGGACGGCTCTGCCTCTGTGAGCCACTTTTCTGTAAGTGACTTCTCAGGGATAAGGCTTTTCAGAAGTCCAGGGTGGTTTCGTAGAATTGTAGAGTAGGAAGGGACCTTCATTGTCATCTAGCCCAACCCTCTGCAATGCAAGAATGTGTATGCAGCTGTCTCAAATGGGGATCGAACCTGTAACCTTGTCATTATCAGCGCCATGCTCTAACCAACTGAGCTATCCAGGTATCTTGATTTCCTGCGAATATTTTCAGACTGGGCCCCAGGAATCTCCCAAAGAGAGAGAGAGGCAGGATACCCTCACTGATTTTCCCTCACCTTTAATTTCATTTCATGGGGCAGAGGGCTATGGGTGGCTACTAACGCCAATGGCTGTGCCCTCCTTTGCAGTTTGAATACCAGTTGTCAGAAAATGCAGGAAAGGAGAGAGCTATTGCACTCAGGTCCATAGCTGTCAACGTTTTCCCCTTTTTAAGGGAAATTCCCTTATTCCAAATAGGATTCCTTGCAAGAAAAGGGAAAAGTTGACAGCTATGCTCAGGTCCTGCTTACAGGATTCCCACAGGCATCTGGTCACCCAGAGTAAACAGAAGAGTTTACTACTATACGCCACCGCTGCAGCTAGAACCTTATTGGCACAAAGGTGGAGAACAAGTGTAGTACCCACTAAGGAAGAATGGCTGCGTAAGTTGTTCAGATATGGTGGACTAGCTGGTCTGAAGAACAGGATAAGAGAAAACGAAGATAAGGAGGACTGGATAGTGTTTATTGACTATTTCGAGAACCAGTGTGGGCAAATACATGGCTTAGCAGGTCTTGTTCAACACATAGATTCAACTGTAATCCATATACTCATTTTCCATTGGTGTGTTTGGTGTGTTGACACAAGAACTCCCAGTACCAGGTGCTCAGACTTCTCCTTGAAGACTGGAGGGTTTGAGTCCAGTTAAAAGAAAAAGGATGCAAAGGAGGGAAAGAAAACCTCCCTCTCATGAAGTCACCAATTTGTAGAGCATGAGACTCTTAATCTCACGGCTGTTGGTTCAAGCCCCACTTTGGGCAAGATATTTCCTGCATTTTAGGGGGTTGGACTAGATGACTCTCATACAGTGGTACCTCGGGTTAAGATCTTAATTCGTTCCGGAGGTCCGTTCTTAACCTGAAACCATTCCTAACCTGAGATGCCACTTTAGCTAATGGGGCCTCCTGCTGCTGCCACGCCGTCGCCACGTGATTTCTGTTCTCATCCTGAAGCAAAGTTCTTAACCCGAGGTACTATTTCTGTGTTAGCGGAGTCTGTAACCTGAAGCGTCTGTAACCTGAGGTACCACTGTAGTCCCTTTACAACTCTACAGTTCTGTGAAATCAGCACATGCAAATATTACAAAATCTGTGTGACACTGTGTAAGTGACCACCTTAAGGCTAGTGTTTTGTTGTTGTTGTTGTTTTTAAAAAATGAGCCTCTAAATCAGAGGGGGGGTCAGTTTCAGTCCCCAGGGTTAAATGTCTCCCCCAGCAGCCCTCTCTATCTCTTCCTCAGAGCCTTCCCCAGCCCCCTCAGTTTGCCCTGTTTCGTTCCCTTGAAGCCTTTGCCTGGCTGGAATGTGTCCTTGAGCTTACCGCCAGCCTTCTGGACAGAGTAACATTTGCATCTGTTGCCCCCATTGTTTGCCTTCTGCCCACCCTCCGTTGGCAGGTAGCCCCCAGATAGTTGCCTTAAAGGTAATGCACCTCTCTGGTTGAGAGGATAAGAAGGTTCCCCAGCCCTGCTCCAAACAGATTGGGAACAGAATAGCAGTTGATGAAGGGCCGGCCCGTTATGATGGCAATTGTCTGGCTCCAGTTGGCAGCCTCGCAGCCGCATTCCGTGTCTTCCCTGCTTTTAATAATTGGGCCAGAGCTGAGGACCACTTAGATATCCTGGTGAACCCATTTGCAAAGCGCTCCCCTTGGGCTTCCCACAAACCTCGCCACATCCCACTGGTCTTGACAGCCTGTCTTCACAAATTAGGGGGAAAGCGGGCGAGAATGCGAATGGCGGGGTGATGAAGGGATGAGTCACCCATCCAATCTGCACATTTAAAATACATGAGGCTCTTTCAGGGCGGGAGTTAGTGACCTGGAAACTGCAGATGGACCATCGAGAGTCAGACGGTGGCGACTGCTGTTTGCACAGCCTGCCCCCACCTCCCCAAAGCAGGTGTCGCTACAAGAAGAAAGGGACTCCCAGGGAAAGGGATCTCCAGCAAAAAGATCCTGGGCTAGGCAACAATGACAAAAGAGTCCCACCCCACCTTGAAAAAGATTCTCCAATATATTGCTGTATGAACTTCTTTGAGCAAAAATAATCCGCTTTGTCAGAAGTAGCCATGGCAGATTTTAAAAGCAGGGGCGGTATTAGTCAGATTTAAAATACTGCATTCATTTTAGTGTGGTTTTCCCAAGATTTTCCTTGTCTGGGATTCTTGTTTTAGATTTATTTTTATTTTTTTAAAAAAGCTAATAAGTAAAGGTAAAGTTAAAGGGACCCCTGACCATTAGGTCCAGTCGTGGCCGACTCTTGGGTGCGGCGCTCACCGAGGGAGCTGGTGTACAGCTTCCAGGTTGTGTGGCCAGCATGACTAAGCGACTTCTGGTGAACCAGAGCGGCGCACGTTTACCTTCCCGCCGGAGCAGTACCTATTTATTTACTTGCACTGGCATGCTTTCAAATTGCTAGGGTTGGCAGGAGCAGGGACTGAGCAGCGGGAGCTCACCCCATCGCGGGGATTCAAACCACTGACCCTCTGATCAGCAAGTCCTAGGCTCTGTGGTTTAACCCACAGCGCTAAGCGTCAAACTATGTGTTATGCTTAATGCACAACATGCACCCTTTTTTTATTTGCAGTCGTGTTGTGGAGCAATTTTTGTGGAGTTTGCATATGCAAGGAGCGGGAGGGGTATCACATCCTATCCATGACCCCCACCTCCTCCCTGCAAAATTAAAAAACAGTCCCACCCTCCAACATGGCTTAGGCACTGGGTTTAGGACCAAAGTTTCCTTTGACAGTAGTGGGAACTGTGTCCACCCCCCCCAAAAAAAAAAATCTCAAAGCTGGTGAGGGGGGGTGTCCAACAGCTGAAGAAGGAACCCTCCGAATGCACTGCAGTGCTGATAAAAACACCTGTGCAGCTGTAAGCAATTAAAAAGTAAAAAAGAAACATAGTGGCACAATTTGCACCAAGAAATGTTTCCAGAGCACTGGCAATGATGCCATGCAAGACAAGATACCTTTGCAATGAATGGATTTTGCCGGGGCCCATTGGGCTGCTTCAGACACAGCCCTTCTGCTTGGATGTTCTGGTTTTTATGCGCCTCCAGTGTTTTGCAAAGGTCAAGATGTAACAAACGACCTGCAGGCAGCAAGGCTTGAGCTTGTGAGAACAACATCCCAGCCCACTCTCAGCATGTGATATTGCATCCTCCTGGTGCTCGGAACATCTCCTTGTTCATGTATCCGCTACCAGGTTTTTCTCAGTGATGCTTCCTTACCTAAAAGATTAAACAAAATCACATGGGGTGAGAGAGAGAGAGAGAGAGAGAGCGCAATTCTAACAAGGACTATTAGCTATGCTATCTGAATGGAACCTAGAAACTTAGGATGCTGCTGTTATCTCAGCTAAAATCGGTGGTCCATCCATCTCAGCATCATATAAACAAATTTTAGGCTTGCAAGATCTACACAGGAAGCTGTTTTATATGGAACCACACCATTGGCCCATATTGCATTGATCAACTGGGCAGCATTTTTGACTGGGTATGTATGGCTGCGTATCAATGTTGGTGCTGATCTATAAAGTCCTAAATGGCCTGGCCCAGTATACCTGAAGGAGCGTCTCCACCCCCATCGTTCAGCCTGGACACAAAACGAATCTTGATGCAGAAACAAGCACAATTTAGGTTTGGGGGGGTGCCATGCTATATCACTGCAAATCTGCATGTCAGCGTTGTTGAGAGAGGATAAAAGGATGGATCTGAGAGCCCCAGCAGACAAGCACACACGCTCCAGTTCTGGAACTAATTTTAGACATCCTCCAAGTCCGGCTGGAATTCCGGAAGAGTGGAGCAATTTAGAGGAACATCAAAAGGAACAACGGAGGGAAAATCCTCCCATCCCTGACCTTTCCGTGGTTGATATTTCCCTCTTCCTTTCTTTCCTCTCTTTGCCACTTGAAATTGTGGCTCCTTTCTGCGCTCTCTCCTGTGTCCACCGCTAAACATCAAAGACAGTAGGCACTTTAATTTTGCATATCTGCTTCACCCATCAGTGCTTCTGTCTTGACATCGTCATCTGCCATTTCTTAACAGCTGTTGCCGTCCCCTTTTTGCTGACCTTCTTTCCTTTGATGCTTTGGTTATTTTCTTTCCACTGTTCCTTTCTTTCATTCCTTGTGTGTTGTTTGGTTTACGATGGCTAGACTTCTGGTTCCAAACAAAGCATTTTGTTTTATTTTTCCCCACAAAGGTAGGACACTACTAGCAGGTGATTCCCTAGACCAGATAGATGGGAGGTGGGCTGCTTTTGTTGAGCTTACACTCCCCCCTAAAGGAGCAGGAACACCTGGATCCATCACGGTTGCCAGAGGCTCAGGTGGACTCAGTGATGCAGCGTGCCGTCCATCAGTTTTGGCTAGTGGCCCAGCTATGCCCCTATCTAGACAGTGATAGCCTAGATTCTGTCATCTGCTAGCCGTGATGGCTGGGTCAGAGCCAGTATTTCTCCCAGTACAGTGGTACCTTGGTTCACAAATGCCTTGGTTCTCAAACACCGAAAACCTGGAAGTAAGTGTTCCGGTTTTTGAATGTTTTTCAGAAGCCAAACGTCCGATGTGGCTGTTGGCTATTGTTTCCGGGGCACCTGCACCAATCAGAAGCTGTGCCTTGGTTTTTGAAATTTTTGGAAGTCAGATGGACTTCCGGAACTAATTAAGTTTGGTGCTTTTGTTTTTGCTATTTATTTTGCGTTTTTGAGGGTTTTTTGGTTAATTTGTTTTTGTGACTGTGTTGAACCCAGCTACTGATTGATTGATTGATTGTGTGACTGCGGAAATGGATAAAAGCCCCCCCTACAAACAATGACTATCATCAGTGCCGGTAAGAAAAAATAATAATTTTTATTTTTATTATCTACAATACTGTCTTTATTTATTTTATAGTACAGTACACTGATTATTGCTTTCGTTTTATGGATCAATGCAGTGGCGTAGCATGGGGGGTGCAGGGGGGGCCGGCCGCACCGGGCGCAACATCTGGGGGTTAGGGTTAGGGGGCGCAAATCTATGGGTTAGGGGGCGCAAATCCACGGGTTAGGGGGCGCAAATTACTTGCCTTGCCCCGGGTGCTGACAACCCATGCTACGCCACTGGATCAATGGTCTCGTTAGATAGTAAAATTCATGTTAAATTGCTGTTTTAGGGGTTGTTTTGCATTACTTTCATTGGGAAAGCGTACCTTGGTTTTGGAACGCTTTGGTTTTGGAACGGACTTCCGGAATGGATTAAGTTTGAGAACCAAGGTACCACCATACCAGCTTCTAGGAATCATGAATAGAGAGTTGCTGCTGTTGTGCTCGGGTCCTGCTTGCTTGGCTACTGTGAGAAGGATGCTGAACTTGACAGAATTTGAGAGGTGTATGTGTGTGTGTTTGTTTTTACAATTTATTGATTTTCCAAAAAAAAAATATAAAAAATAATGACAACAATATATAACATGAACACACGCACACACCCCATAAGTAATTTTTTAACATATAATTTTTCTTGACTTCACTCCGCTCCCTCCTTGGTTTCATTGTTTAATACTTGTTCATGCACATCCACAAAACCTTATATTCTTGATAATCCAATTTTAAACCCTTTTCATCTTAATACAAGTGACTTTTAAAAGTTATACCAGTGTATAAATCTGTACACAAAGCTTAAAGAATATGCAATAAACGTTTACCACTTTTTAAAAGAAATTCAGAGTCCTTCCTTTCTTGGGTTTCATGTTATCTAATTTGTCCTGCATAAAGTGGTACCTCGGGTTAAGAACTTAATTTGTTCCGGAGGTCCGTTCTTAACCAGAAACTGTTCTTAACCTGAGGTACCACTTTAGCTAATGGGACCTCCCGCTGTTGCTGCACTGCCGCTCCACGATTTCTGTTCTCATCCTGAAGCAAAGTTCTTAACCTGAGGTACCATTTCTGGGTTAGCAGAGTCTGTAACCCGAAGTGTCTGTAACCCGAGGTACCACTATAGTTCAAAAGTTTATTTAGCCAATCTTCTTCTTCTTTCATGGAGGCTTCTTCCTTCTGAATGAGCTACCTGGTCTAGGCCTGGCATCCACTCTCAAGTACAGGATCAAAGTCTTTAGCTCTGTATGTCCATCAAATCCTGTACATAATTTAAGAGGGATGTTAAGGAGGTGAGTTGGGTGAGTCGACTGTACAGAATATCAAAACTTCTCAAGAGCTACTTGCAGGGAGTGTCAAAATTATAAAGCACCCACATCTGGCGATGTTACCCCACTCCCCTCTTTATTGATGGAGCCTGTTACAGACGTGCTGTTCCATCCCTACTCCTTCCTAAACATAAAAACACCTTGTTTAATTTAACAGCTTGAAATGCCTCAGGCCCTCAAAAGGATCCTAGTGTACATTATCTACATTTTCTCTATTCACTCTACACCCCCCCCCCATTTTTATATCCCCTCCTTCCTTTCACATAACAACACGCGGACATTCCCCCCCCTTCATTTAGCTTCTCAACACCCCCCAAAGGTATGTTAGAGTGGCTGAAAGTCACTCCAAAGTTCACCCAGTGGTCTTTGCACCTAAATGGGTATTTCAACCCAAGCGATCTTAGCCTTTGTCTTCAGCTGTTGTTGGACTACAACTCCCATCATCCCTAGCTTTTCAGGGTCAGGGATAATGGGAGTTGTAGTCCAACAACAGCTGGAGGCCGAAGTTCGAGGAACACTGATCTAACCATTGCACCGCACTATTTATTATTTTTAAAACCTCTGTTTTCCCATTGCTGCATAGGCTCACTGTTAGACCTACCCATCTCCTTCGCTTTTGCATATCTCAGTTTGTTATGCCCTTATATTCACGGTTTCCCAAGTTTCATCACGGTTGCGAAATACGTATACTTTCTGTTATTCATCTGACAAATTTCTAGAGGGTATGTATCTCTTAATTAGCATTTCCTGTTCTTGCCCTCCTTTTGTTCTGACTGATCAGACTCAGTCTGGTAACTGTCAGCTCGGATATATCGCAAGATGGATTAATATTTTTGCTCTGCATCTCAGTGTGCCCAGAAGAAAGCATAGGTGGGAAACGTGGAATGCTTTGAACAGTTGTCCAAGCCTCAGCAGGCATTTGTACTGGCCCTTGTTTTTCATCCTCCTGTGCAGCTAAGGCATCTTGATAGTTTTCTATCCTCTCATCTCGAGCAACACAAGATTTGAGTCTTCCTTGGATCATTTTTGGCAGTTCTTCCTCCAACTAGCTGTAACTGCAAGATGTAACATATATATCATTATATGTTACACATATTTTTCTACGTATTTATTCTTTCATATGTGCGTGTTGAGCACAATACTGTGGTACCTCAGGTTACATATGCTTCAGGTTACATACACTTCAGGTTACAGACTCCGCTAACCCAGAAATAGTGCTTCAGGTTAAGAACTTTGCTTCAGGATGAGAACAGAAATTGTGCTCTGGCGGCGCAGCAGCAGCAAGGAGGCCCCATTAGCTAAAGTGGTGCTTCAGGTTAAGAACAGTTTCAGGTTAAGAATGGACCTCCGGAACGAATTAAGTACTTAACCCGAGGTACCACTGTATAGTAATTTTTTATCTTTTGGCTCTTGTTGTCTGTTTGCTGTCATACAGGGACGCTGATTCCACTGGATCCTGTCCCCACCCCCGACAATCTCTGTCCTTGTTTGTGCTCACCTCTGTTATGTCCAGGGTCATTCTCGAATCTTTGCTTGCAAACCTGTTAAAGGCAGCCAGCAATCTTTGCCCATTTTCTGAGCAGGTGGCAAGTTGGTTGCTTTGCATGCAAATAGATGTGAGGTTTGTTGCGCTGGCTGCTGATGTCACAGTGGTGCACAGAGGCAATTTACTCTATTCCATTTTCTCAATACTCCTCTCCTTGTTTTCCATGCTGGGCATTCCACTCTTTCTGAATTCTCCCCGAGCTGCGATAATTTCCAAAATTAAACCTGGAAGTGGAGCATGTGTGCTTTGCCACAGTGCCAGTTCACTCAATTCATTTCCTACTTTGAGTTCCTCTCATCTTACGCGTATGTTTTGATAAAACTCTGCTAAAAGGGGGCATTACAGTCGTACCTTGGAAGAAGAATGGAATCCATTCTGGAAGTCCATTCAACTTCCAAAAATAGATCGCAAACCGGAACGTTCACTTCCGGGTTTGCGGAGTTCGGGAGCCAAAACGTTTGAGAACTAAACTGTTCAAAAACTAAGGTATGACTGTAATCTGATTGTGGTATGTGATTGCCTCAAGATGCTGTTTGTGTAGGGTTTTTACTAAAACACCCGTTTTATTTCTTAAGGTTTCTATCCAGCTTTTCGTACAAATACTGTCTCCCAAAGTGATGCACATCTTGTAATGACAGTAACAACGGGAAAGCTTTGTCTTCAAGTTTTGGGGAAACTGCAGAGCAGATTTGGGTGGGCACAGCAGTAGAATCATAAAATAGAATTTTAGAGCTGGAAGGGACCACAATGCAAGGATCTTTTGCCCAACGTGGTGCTTGAACCGTTGACCCTGAGATTAAGAGTCTCGTGCTCTACCAACTGAGCTATCCCAGCTGTCACTGACTGGGGGGAGTCCTGTGGCACAAGTAGAAGCTATTCCATTCTAAGCGCTGGCTGGTCCCATTGGGACGGATAGGGCAGAAGGCAGGGAGACCAGCAGTAGGTGGCGCCAGAGCCAACAGCAGGCAGAAACAGGTGGATTTAGTTCTGTTGCTGCCCTTGCTGCAAATTCTACAAGGCCAGCATTAAGGGACCAAGAAGGAGAAAACTGGCAAATAGTGCTACCTCCTCCTGGACTGTTCTTATGCAAGAAGGCAGGCAGATGGGGGCTGGTGCCCCGTTTGCTCTAACGGACTAGAAGTTATAGTGCAAGCGGATTGTGGGTGGCGCTGTGGTCTAAACCACTGAGCCTCTTGGGCTTGCCGATCAGAAGGTCCAGAGTTTGAATCCCCGTGACAGGGTGAGCTCCAGTTGCTCTGTCCCAGCTCCTGCCAACCTAGCAGTTCGAAAGCACACCAGAGCAAGTAGATAAATAGGTGCAGCGGGTAGGTAAACGGTGTTTCTGTGTGCTCTGGTTTCTGTCACAATGTCCCGTTGCTCCAGAAGTGGTTTAGTCCTGCTGGCCACATGACCTGGAAAGCTGTCTGTGGACAAACGCTGGCTCCCTCGGCCTGAAAGCGAGATGAGTGCCCCATAGTCGCTGTGACTGGACTTAACCGTCCAGGGGTCCTTTGCCTTACTTTTTTACCTTTATCCTGCAAGCATCTGTGGGGTAACAGGTTGGAGAAGGCTGTGTTACAGGTTCCCTCACACGATTATATTGCCTTAGCCTTCCTGTCAGATGGGCACTTCTCATATCTGGACCTGCAAAAAAGGTATAAGGACGTAAGATCCTACCACGGAGAGCCATGTAGGGTGCAATCCCATTTTATTATTGTCATTTATTTATTTAATTTGCATACCACCCTTTATCTGTAAGTATCGGGGAGGCTTGCAACACGCTTTCCCTCGTTAGCCGACCAGACACTTCCCTCTGAGCAGAGTGCAGAGGCAAGAGCCCTTGCTGAGTTCTGAGAGACATCACAGGCGATTTCTCCAGAGAACCGTGACCCAAGGTTCATCTAGTCCAACCCGACACACACACACACAAACCCCGCAATTCAGGAATCACAACTTGAAGAATCCCTGACAGATGATCCTCCAGCCTCCCCAAGGAAGGAGAATTCACCACCTACAGAAGAATCAGAATACAGTGATACCTCAGGTTAAGAACTTAATTTGTTCTGGAGGTCTGTTCTTAACCTGAAACTGTTCTTAACCGGAGGTACCACTTTAGCTAATGGGGCCACCCGCTGCCCCTGCTGCCGCCACGCCACCAGCACACAATTTCTGTTTTCATCCTGAAGCAAAGTTCTTAACCTGAGGTACTATTTCTGGGTTAGTGGAGTCCGTAACCTGAAGCATCTGTAACCAGAGTTATCACTGAATTGGATGCGGTTAGGCGTTAGTTTGCCATAGGTGGGTGTTTGTTGGAAGCTGGTGAGCACAGTGGTGGTGGTGGGTGTTCCTTCCCCATCCCCACCCCCCACCACCCCCATTGCTTCTGTCTCGCCCCCCCCCTCACATTACCCTCTTCTAGGAGGAGAAGCAAGCTGTTTTCCATGAGATGCCATGAGCTGCCGAAGATGTTTTTCCAGAAACAATACCTTCTTTCTCCTCCCCCTTGCCCCCTCCCCTTTACTATGTCTGCTGTTTTAACCTCATGGGGGTTTCCTAATGAGCTGTTATTTTCAAACACCCCCCCCCCTTCCATGGAAAGAGTAGATAATAACCAGTTTGCAGTTGCTTGTCATTACTCCGGTCTTGACATTCTGCATTCCACTGAGCTGACATTCTAGTTAAAGCTGAATCCTGGCTTTTGTTGTGTTGGCTCCCCAACCCCCCCTCCCACATTTCCTCTGTTTTCAACCCCCGCCCCCATATCTTTGACATGTTGCTGTAGGCCAAATTAATTTCTTAACGTTTTCCCTGGCAGTCCTGTTGAGTGAATAGGCCCCGAGAGAAGCTTGTCTTTAGCATCGGTAAACAGTTCGAGGCTGCTTGAACACACATATGGAAGGGACTAAAGGACGAGGAAGGAAAATTTGGGAGGGGGCATTGAAAAATAATTAAGGGTTAATTATCTCCATTTTAGGGATGCACGTGGCACTGTGGGTTAAACCACAGAGCCTAGGACTTGCCGATCAGAAGGTCGGCGGTTCGAATCCCCGCGGCGGGGTGAGCTCCCGTTGCTCAATCCCTGCTCCTGCCAACCTAGCAGTTCGAAAGCACGTCAAAGTGCAAGTAGATAAATAGGTACCACTCTGGTGGGAAGGTAAACAGCGTTTCCATGCGCTGCTCTGGTTTGCCAGAAGTGGCTTAGTCATGCTGGTCACATGACCCGGAAGCTGTATGCCGGCTCCCTCAGCCAATAAAGCAAGATGAGCGCCGCAACCCCAGAATCGGCCACGACTGGACCTAATGGTCAGGGGTAAAGCCTTTACCTTTTATCTCCGTTTTTGGGGGGTGAGCGTTCATCCCTTACCCACTTTTAGGTCTAATTCTCTTATCCACCCAGGACCCCTTTATTAAAACTCAAGCCCCAGGACTTCTTAGAAAAGTGAAGCCTTGTAGGTGAGGCATTGTGGTCAACACAATCATAGAATTATAGAGTTGGAAGGGGCACCAAAGGTCATCTAGCCCAACCCCCCTGCAATGCAGGAACCACAGCTATAGCTTCCATCACAGATGGCCATCCAACCTCTGCATAAAAACCTCCAATGAAGGAGAGTCCAAGAGAGGCCGTTCCGTTGTTGAGCAACTCTTACCATCAGAAACTTTTTCCTGATGTTAACTTACAATCTCTTTTCTTGCCATTTGAAGCAAGAACTGGATTTCAAAGTTTGGAGCAGAGAGAGATTGGCTGAAAATAGATGTTAGGGCAGAACATGGGGAGCTGCCTTATCCAAGTTTAGACTATTGGTCTATCTGGCTCAGTTGTGTCTGCTGTGACTGATAGCAGCTCTCCAGGGTTTCAGACAGAGAGCCCTTCCATCCCAGTCCTCTCATGGGATGAGCCAGCATCCCACCTGAACCTCACCTGGCCTCCCCTGGTCTTACGCTCCAATGGAAGCCATTCCTTGCTGCACACCAGAGCGCAACAATCAAATGCCCACGCTACCTGTTTCAGGGAGCCGCTGGATGCCCTCTGGTGGACCCCAGGCTCCACTCCGGCTGGGATAGGAGCTCATTCCACCATCTGCCATCTCTCTCCCCCTCTGTTGGCCATCAGCCTCTGCAGGAGGGAGTGTTTGGGCTGCTTCTTCTCATTCCCTCGTCCCAGTTACCAAAGGCTGTTAAATACTGAAATGCCATTGCACTTTATCAAATGGTACTGAATATAAATAATAATTTCAGGTAGTTGAATGGAGTATCATTGGATTTCAAACACAAACATCATTTTATTTTATTATTTCAGGGGTTCACACCCTACTGTTTGGTTAAGGTCATTAGCAGCAGAAATAATAATAATAATAATAATAATAATAATAATAATAATAATAATAATAATGTTTGTTTATACATACCCTACCCATCTGGTTGTGTTTCCCCAGCCACTCTGGGCAGCTCCCAACAGAATATTAAAAACACGATAAAACATCAAATGTTAAAAACTTCCCTAAACAGGGCTGCCTTCAGGTGTCTTCTAAAAGTCAGATAGTTGTTTATTTCCTTGACATCTGAAGGGAGGGCGTTCCACAGGGTGGGCGCTACTACCGAGAATGCCCTCTGCCTGGTTCCCTGTAACCTCGCTTCTCACAGTGAGGGAACTGCCAGAAGGCCCTCAGCGCTGTACCTCAGTGCCCGGGCTGAACAATGTGGGTGGAGACGCTCCTTCAGGTATACTGGACCGAGGCCGTTTAGGGCTTTAAAGGTCAGCACCAACACTTTCAATTGTGCTTGGAAATGTACTGGGAGCCAATGTTGGTCTTTCAGGACCGGTGTTATACGGACTCAGTGGCTACTGCCATGTTCTAATGAGCTGTAACAAAGCGAGTTGAAATATTAATAATAACATCAGAAAATCCAGAAGTTTTTCTAGCATTGAAATGCTCAAACGTTGGCAATATTTATTTAAGTGACTGAAAGTAGCCTCCTACTTATGGTAGAGGAATTCAGAACAGTGTCTCAGAGATCAGCCTTGGTGGTCAAACTTGCTCAAAGATGAGAAAGTAAGAACTTAAGGTATTTGTGGTGCCCTCTTAAGTGTTGTTGGACCACAGTTACCATCACCTCTGACAACTGACTGATGGTGATGTGAGCAGAATTCCCAAGTCACTCTGAAAGGTACCACTCTGGCTACCCTGGTTCAGAGAATACCCAAGAAATATTCAACATCAAAAATTTTAGGGAGACAAAATTTGGGGTGAGTTTATTCATTTTATTACTGTTCGCTGCTGCCGAACTCCAGCTAAATGATGAAAACATTATTACCATGGGGTATATTTTACCCTACCCTCCTTCGAATTATTTTTAGTTGTTATTGGAGATAGACAGACAGACAGACAGATCCACGAGAGATCCTTGATGCTGTAGTTTGCAAATGGCGAAACCAAGCTGCCTTTATGATAATGTGTCTCTCTCATCGATTTATATCTCATTAGAAAAAAAAATTTATGCCCTACAATAAAAGTTGATAGTCAGAAAACAGTGGAACTTTATAACCTGTTAAATTAAGCTAGCCTTTGTAATGTAATGTAAGGAGGAGGGAATTTGCCTCAGGAGCTCTTGCATTCAACCTTTAAAATGATGTAGAAAGGATCGGTCTGGCTCATTCTCTTTTTCACCCTTATGATTTTTGTAGCCTGGATTGCATATATGTTCCCCCAGACTGAATGCTGAAGGTGTGAAAGGAAGGGGTTACCATGTTCCTGGGTACATGGGGGTACATGGCAGGTGGGGAGGGGGACAGAGGCAAAAGTGTGCACAGCAAGACATGCTTTGAATCTTAGCTTTGTACATCAGGACAGTTTCTGTTTACATTCACGCATCCTCCTCCGGGGCAAGCAACAGGTATTATGAGTTCAAGGATGCATTCCAGGTAGGCCAGTGTTTCCCAAAGTGGGTAGTACCTCCCTCTGGGGGTGGGGGTGCTGGAATGATCTGGGGGAGCAGTGGTAGTCTTGGGTGCAATTTGGGGGTGTTGAATGAAAACAAGGGGCAGTGGAAACAAAAAGAAAGGAGAAAAGAAAAGAAAAAAATTTGAAACACTGTGCATGTTTCATCTGTTGTGTAATGATGCTTGCCACCAGGTCAGGCGCCATTGCAGGGTGGCGACAACGAATCCCCTGGAACTAGCGGTTGGGCTGGAGGCAAGGGGTTTTCCAGGGCTTGGGTGAAGTAAAAAAAAGAAACCCAACTGCAAATAGCTAATTGCGGTGATTTAAGAATGCTGGAATGGAAGTGAGAGCTGAATGGAAGTGAGCGCTGAACCATATAGAAGACTGATCACCAAAGAATTGATGCTTTTGAATTATGGTGCTGGAGGAGACTCTTGAGCGTCCCATTACCCGCAAGAAGATCAAACCTCTCCATTCTGAAGGAAATCAGCCCTGAGTGCTCACTGGAAGGACAGATCCTGAAGCTGAGGCTCCAGTTCTTTGGCCACCTCATGAGAAGAGAAGACTCCCTGGAAAAGACCCTAATGCTGGGAAAGATGGAGGGCACAAGGAGAAGGGGACAACAGAGGACGAGATGGTTGGATAGTGTTCTCGAAGCTACCAGCCTGAGTTTGACCAAACTGCGGGAGGCAGTGGAAGACAGGAGTGCCTAGCGTGCTCTGGTCCATGGGGTCACGAAGAGTCAGACACGACTAAACGACTAAACAACAACAAAAGAATTCTGCTGACGAAAAGAGAGCCGAAAAGAGACGAAAACATTGGTAGCAGCACACCAAGTTCGTTCTTCTCATTAGGATTATTTTAAATGCTGTTCATAATTTTTATTTTAATACAGTCATACCTTGGTTCTTGAACACCTTGGTAGTCATACGTTTTGGCTCCTGAACACGGAAAACTCGGAAGTAAGTGTTCCGGTTTTTGAACGTTCTTTGGAACCCGAACGTCCGATTGACGGCTTCCGATTGAGTGCAGGAAGCTCCTGCAGCCAATCGGAAGCCACGCCTTGGTTTTTGAACGTTTTCGTAAGTCGAATGGACTTCCGGTTAGGATTACGTTCGAGAACCAAGATACAACTGTATTATCTTTCATTATCTTAATTTTCTGTGTGTAATGCGAATGTTGCTATAGTTGATTAAAAAAAATTAAATTTTATAATTTCAAGCTTCAAAGTCTCTTATTTCCAACAACATCTTTCTTTACTGTGTTGTAGGACGTAGGGAGAAATATAGATATACTTAAAAGAACACAAATTTGTCATTGCATCTTTGCTTAAAGAAGGCAGATTTCCAGGGGGGCACTGAGTAATTATTATATTTTAAGGGCATGGTAGGCCAAATAAGTTTGGGAACCCCTGAGGTAGGGAAAAACAAACAAGGGAGGAGGGGTCAAGCAGGGCCAGTGTGGGTGTGGCCAGGGCAAAGGGGCGTGGCCTGAGGAAAGCCCCAATCGCCTGGTGAAGAGGCTTGAGGTGGGCCTGAGGTTCTCTACCCTGTCAGTTTGTCATTACGCCACTTAAAACCCAGTTAAAGTTACAGAAAGGACAAGTCAAAACAAAGCAAATGTCCATTACAGCCTTTGATTTATTGCTCCTGAAAGAATATATAATCTCTCTCCCTCTCCAGATGGATGGTTTTACCACTTGGTATTAACAAGGGACACAGTAAAAAAAAAATGGTGTTTGTCAGATTTCTTCTGTTTTGATAACCTTTGCAATTTGAAGGATGTTTCATCTCCCATGTTTACTTACCCGAAAATGCCTTCTCGGATTATGGAACTATGCGCAATTGCCTGAAGTCACGGGGCTTCTCGGCGGGGACAGTTTTGCTAGATAGCACAAGCACAGCTCTTGAGGAAGCTTCTCAGCATTCCCAGTTTAGACCCAGAGCATGTGGTCCAGTGTAGGTTGGCAAGGATGGAAAACAAGTCCAGTAGGGAATGAGTTAAAGAGTTTTTTTAGTCTGGAGAAGGTTTTAAAAAGAGGGGGCATTTATTTATTGCAACAATTTATGTACTGCTTAACCCATACCCTCCAACATTCCTTCAATGAAAATAGGGACATCCTATTTCATCATCATCACATTATTTTTGTTGTTGTTGTTCCACCCATCTGATTGGGTTGCCCCAACCACTCTGGGAAACTTTCAACAAATATAAAAACATAATAAAACACAAACTTTTTTAAAACTATAGGGATACAGGGCAGCCTTCAGATGTCTTCTAAAGGTTGTATAGTTACTCATCTGCTTGACTCTGGAGTCACATAACTCCACACCTTCCAACATTTCCATGACGAAAATAGGGACATCCTAAGGAAAAGCAGGACATTCTGGGATTAAATCAGAAACCAGGACAGCTCCTATAAATCCAGGACCATCCCTGGACAATAGGAACACTTGGAGGGTCTGTTAACCCTATAGTTTCTAAGGGATATGTAGTGAAATTAAGAAAGAGATGCGAAGATAACTCTGCCACCCAAAAAGCTTGTTTAAAATGCCAGTTGAAAATAATTTTTTGTAAGTTTGATCTTAGTGGCAATGCCTCCACTACTGCTGGTAGTAGTAGTAGTAATTTACCACCCATACCTAACACAAGAGAATTGCTTCCAGTTCCACATTTCCTTGCATATATACACAGATTGCATGCCATGGTTCATTTGCAACAAGTGGTGTAAAGATGATAATGCAGAGGAACATTATTATTATTTTACACCATTCCCTTTTGGGCGGAGGAGCCCAAGAGATGCTAGAAGACTGCTTCTCTGTTCAAACCGGTTTCTGCTTCAGGTTACAAACACACAGTTCGTCAAGGTCGCTTGCTTTAGAAACGGGAAGTTTCTCTTGGAGTTGCATGAACGAGCACGTTCCTTCAGCTTCTGGGGAGTTTGTGCTGCTGATCTGCCATGATTGTGCGTTTATGAGAATAAAGGAAGCTGATTGTAATCACATCAGCTCTTGTACGGTGCAGGAAGAGGGTGTCCGGTCCGTGTAGCGGCGCAGCAGGCTGATTGCCAAGGAGAAATGAGCGGAGGAGGGATACGGCGGATCACAGCGTGGCAGTTTACCAAACGTCACGCGTAATTGCAGAGTGTAAGAGATTGCCTTGTGTTTATTTTGGGGTTATTGTCTTTTTTCCCCTTGACTGTTTCAGACATTTATAAGCAAGTGCAGCTAATTTCTAACTGCAGTGAGTGTAATAATAGGATCATTCAGCATCGTGGAGGGCACCTCTATGGAGGCTTGGTAGCCATGATACCCAAGTGGAATTCCCATGTCCAGAAACAGGTATACTCTTGAATATCAGATGCTGGGAGCCGGCCACAAAAGAGGGCGATTGTTTAAGACACCTTGCTCCCTGGGACATCCCGGAAGCATCTTACTGGCTGCCATTGAAATAGGATGCTGAACTAAATGGAGTGTTTAGACTTCATCCAGCAGGGCTCAAAGATTTTGTTCAGTCCACTTACATTTTAAAATGATGTTACTAATATTATGTTGTATTATTTGTGCAATCTGTAGCCAAAACCATTATGTATCGGGAAAAGGAACCGAAGAGAAGAGGCGAGAGCATGTGCAGCAGGAAAAGAGACAACAAAACAAATCCTACAGTACCGTGAATAAATATAAAGGGGAAATGCCATAATTAACATTATCATTCCAGAGATTTGAAAACAAGGCCCACCTCTCAAAAAAAATTGTTTACTTGATGATTATGTATTGCATTTCTCTTATACAGTGGTACCTCTGGATGTATGTAAGTTTTATTGTTAAGATAGTTTGCCAGGTTTCCTTAATCCATCAATTACAGTAGGGGAATCTTTATTTTTCTATATTTTGTGCAATACATGGTTTTGTTGTTGTTAGCGGTGTACTACTCAGCTATGACTTCAGAGTGAAATATCAAGAGAGCTATATGAGGGTTTCTTGGGAGATCATAGTCTGTACTTATTCGTATAATATCCAGTACTTCTTCCTTCATTCTCTTACACCTTCAACAATGCACATCTCAGCCTTTCAAAAAATAAATTAATTCCGTGTGGCATTAAGTAGCATTGGAATATTGTTCATCCACATTTTTAAGCAAAAAGTCCATGATTATTCTTTTTTAAGCAAGCTCAGGATCATTCGGGAAATAGAATGGAACAGATTTATGAATGAATGGAAGTCAAACATACACAGCCTAGAAATGGACTCATCCATCCATCCTATTAACTATTTGATCTGAAGGCTGGTGAAGGGGCTGTTGTATGGAAGAATCAGTGTGGAAATTGATCGCCACAGTTGGTTGTGGGTTTATTTGTTTGTTTTTAAGGATAGGAGTATTTCATCCATGTTCTGCCTCTCCTCAGTACCTGAAATGAGGATGCTTTCTAAAATCTGTTCAGGAGTTGAAGCACATGCTGTTTCCATAGGTCACTCAGAAGGGTAAAACGTGTTTTGCATAAGGAAAAAAGTCTCCTTGGTATCTCTGGTTAATAAGATCTGGTAGTAAGATTGGATTATTAATAGTTTCTGGCTGTTCTTGCAATAGGATACAGCTATCAGTGAACCTCGGGTTAAGAACTCAATTCGTTCCGGAGGTCTGTTCTTAACCCGAAACTGTTTTTAAGCTGAAGCACCACTTTAGCTAATGAGGCCTCCTGCTGCTGCTGCGCCGCCGAAGCACGATTTCTGTTCTCATCCTGAAGCAAAGTTCTTAACCTGAAGCACTATTTCTGGGTTAGCGGAGTCTGTAACCTGAAGTGTATGTAACCTGAGGCACCACTGTATTACTAAGCTACAACACCCATCATCCTTGACTCTTTGCCACTGAGGATGGAGGAGGGTTGGAGAACATATGGAGGACCACAGGTAATCCACTCCTAATTCACATCTGCCCCAGCCACCTGTGCTAGCAATATACAGCAGTTTTCAAAAAAGTAATCTTGATTGTACAATTGTATATATGATTGCATCAATGCTCCTTTTTGGTCTTTTGCACACACTTGCTCCCGCACATTGGTAAGGCACCATAGGCAAAGAATACTGATACAATGGTTCATTTTGCTACATATGGTGGGGGTTTGCAGCATTTTGCAGTGCTCCCATATGCAGGCATGCACCAGCAAAACGGCAGCACGCCAAGAATCTTCATGCCATCATATATATTCAGTCACGTTGAGCCTGCTTTGTTGCAGTCAAAGTCCGTATGCACTTTGGTAATGCAGAGGGAGTGAAAAGACAGAACTGGCACTCCATATAAAAATTAAGAAATCATTTTAATAGGCTTCCTTCAGAGGTGAAATAATTGTAGGGCTAATTTCAGCACAGGACTAGAATGAACTGGAAGGCATCTCCCGATTCATTAACTGCAAGATTATCCAGAGAAATGTCGTTTTTGAATGTTCTCAGCAAGACAGATCCAGGGCGCCCCTCACTGAGCTGCAATCCTCAGAGCTCTTTGCGGGATGGGGGATGGTTAAACTGTGGAACTCACACCTGCAGGAGGTGGTGATGGCCATAAAATTAAAGAGGTAAAGAGACCCCTGACCATTAGGTCCAGTCGTGGCCGACTCTGGGGTTGCGGTGCTCATCTCGCTTTATTGGCCGAGGGAGCCGGCGTACAGCTTCCAGGTCATGTGGCCAGCAGGACTAAGCCGCTTCTGGCGAACCAGAGCAGCGCACGGAAACACCGTTTACCTTCCTGCCAGAGCGGTACCTATTTATCTACTTGCACTTTGACGTGCTTTCGAACTGCTAGGTTGGCAGGAACAGGGACTGAGCAATGGGAGCTCACCCCGTCGTGGGGATTCGAACCACCAGCCTTCTGATTGGCAAGTCCTAGGCTCTGTGGTTTAACCCACAGCGCCACCCGTGTCCCAGCCATAAACTTAGATGGCTTTAAAAGAGAATTAGGAAAGAGGGCTGTCAATGGCCACTAGCCATGATGACAGTGCTCTGCCTCCGCGGTTGGAAACAGCAATGCTTCTGAACATCAGTTGCTGGAAACCCCAGGAGGGGAGAGGGCTCTTGCTATTGGACTCTGCTTGCTAGTTTCCCACCGGCGTCTGGTTGGCCACTGTGAGAACAGATGGACCATTGGCCTGGTCCAGCAGAGCTCTTCTGATCTTCTTACAGGATCCGGCCCTGGGGGGGGAGGAGAGAGGTTGCTGCTACCCCCGGCATACGTTGGATCGTTTAGACACACTTTTTAAAATTAAGATTCGCAAATTTGATCTAATGGACAACTCCTCTCTGGGGTTGTCATTTGCATGGCAGCGAATACAGTGTGACGTTTTTAATAGCCTGTAATGACTGGAATAGGCCAGTCGCCAAATGGGCCGCCACAGCAGATGCTTCAGTGGGCTAATTTGGTTGTAACACGCCGGTGAAGTGATGTGCGATTGGCAGGCAGGCATCGAAGAGGTGGACATTTAGCATGTGTTACCACTGAGAAATTCATCTGCTGTTTTCACTTGAGAGTTCTGGTCAGCGACTAGAGCAGAGTACGGCCCCCTAGGCCTCTCTCTCTCTCTGGCCCCCAGGGCCTGCTTTTCGGCTGGTTTGAGTGTTTTTTTGCCAGGCTGGAATGTGTCCTCCAACTCTGCTTGTGCCTCTTGCTCACATGGATAGAGAAGATAGATGGGTGTGAAGGAATCTGGGAGACAGCTCAGTCGGCAGAGCATGAGACTCTTAATCTCAGAGTTGTGGGTCTGAGCCCCGCGTTGGACAAAAGATCCCTACATTGCAGGGGGTCGAACTAGATGACACTCATGGTCCCTTACTACCTTTCTGAACAAAGATGAAGCTTATATTCATTGCTGAGCCCACCTCTGCCTCTTGCCCTGCCTGCTGCTGGCATGTGGGCCATGGAAAGTTGAGCAGAAGAGAACCTAGACAAAGCTGGGTCTTGGAGGACCACATTCATCCTTGGGACTGAGGTTCCCTTCTCTGCCTAAGATCAGTGATGGCCAAACTTGGCCCTCCAGCTGTTTTGGGACTACACTTCCCATCATCCCTGACCACTGGTCCTGTTAGCCAGGGATGATGGGAGTTGTAGTCCCAAAACAGCTGGAGGGCCAAGTTTGGCCATCACTGGCCTAAGATGGTAAGCTAAACCCCTGGAGCTGGGAAAGATGACGGAGGTAGAGCATGACAGAGTGGCACTCCACATCAGGGTGGGAACCTCAGCCCTAGAAGTCCAATGTGGTCCTCCAAGCCTCTCTACCCAGGGACACACCTGGATCCAAATTCCAAGGAAGATTCCGACTAAACGTCTGGAAGAACTATCTGGTGGTAAGAGCTGTTTGATGGTGGAACGGACTCCTTCAGAAGGTAGTGGGCTCTCCTTCTTTGGAGGTTTTTAAGCAGACTTTGGATGGCCATTTGTCAGGGATTCTTTGGTTGAAGTTCCTGCACTGCAGAGGGTTGGGCTAGATGACCCTTGGGGTCCCTTCTGACTCTACAGTTCTACGATCCTCTGATTCATCTCCCCCCTGGCCAGGCCTTCTCACTGGTCCCACGCTACACCACCCTGGAATGCTTTGGTCTGAATGGAGGGTAGAAGTCTTTGTGCATTTTGTGGCAGACAGGTAGCCTATTGTACAAAGGAGTCACAATTCTTTCTTGCGCTCACTTTTTCCCTCTGGCTCCCAGTGGGTTTTCCATGGGGGAAATGTGCCCCTGGGGTTGAAAATAGTTTCCCACTCCTGCTGCAGATGTTATCAAACACCCAGTGATTGTGTGTCAGGGAGCGTGCTATGGAGGGCTGCACTGAGGAGGAATGGTTGGAGCCCCCGCCTGCTCCTGATCAGGTTCCTGAATCATCCCAGAAGCAGGAGGACAGTATAGATTTAGAACAGTGGTTTGCAGAGGGACATAGTTCAGAAGGCAGAAGCTGGGAAGTACTGTATGGGGAACAGCTAGGCGGAGGAGAACTGGGAGAGAGAGAAAGGGTTAACAGACTCACTGTCGCTTGAAAGAGTTCATCCGCTCAGCCCAAGGTCAAGAAGAGCAGATAAGGTGGCAGCACAGAAAGCACAGTGGTTGCGAGATCAGGTTAGAAGATGCGGGAGTGACATGGGTGACTAGGGAGGAAGTAGGTGGAACTCTTAATTGGGAGCACCTTCATTCCCAGGAATGGATTCTTTGTTCTCTCACTGTGATCATTAATTTTTTTTACTGGTAAGAGACTCCTTTCTCTTTGTTCTGCTTATCTGCTGCCAAAGCGGGGAGAAGGAAGCCAATTCCCTGAAGCCTGACATTGTGGCAGGAAAGTCACACATGGGAGTTGTAATCTGCAGTGCACTCTACGTGGGGCTACCTTTGAAGGTGACCCGGAAACTACAGCTAATCCAGAATGTGGCAGCTAGACTGGTGACTGGGAGCGGCTGCCGAGACCACATAACACTGGTCCTGAAAGACCTACATTGGCTCCCAGTACGCTTCTGAGCACAATTCGAAGTGTTGGTGCTGACCTTTAAAGCCCTAAATGGCCTCGGCCCTGTATACCTGAAGGAGCGTCTCCACCCCCATCGTTCAGCCCGGACACTGAGGTCCAGTGCCAAGGGCCTTCTGGCGAAGTTACAGTGAACCAGGCAGAGGGCCTTCTCAGTAGTGGCGCCTGCCCTGTGGAATGCCCTCCCATCAGATATCAAGGCAGTAAGCAAATATCTGACTTTTAGAAGACATCTGAAGGCAGCCCTGTTTAGGGATTCTTTTAATATTTGATGAATTGTTGTATTTTAATATTTTGCTGGAAACCTCCCAGACTGGCTGAAACCCAGCCAGATGGGCGGGGTATAGATTAATAATAATAATAATAATAATAATAATAATAATAATAATAATAATAATAATATCAACAATAATATCAACTGGAGATATGCAGGGTTCCCTCCCCTTGGACAGAGGCTTATAAAAGGATGTGTGGTTTGTAGTGAGCATATCAGTGAGAGTATCCTTCCTCTTTCAGAGCCATCCAATTTAACTGAAGGGCAGGTGATTCTAGACCCCTTCCCAGACCCCAAAAGTAATTTTTCATGTAGCACATGGTTAGCTTATGGAACTCATTGCCTCATGATGCGGTGGTATCCATTAGCTCTGATGGCTTGAAAAGAGAATTAGACCTCCTGATGGCTCTTATTGAACCTCTGTGCTCCTGGCAAGTTTATCTCTGAAGACTGAGATCTGTTGCCTACATTCTCTCCCTGTTCGTGAGATTCCTAGAGACATCTTGTAGCCCACTGTGGGAAACAGGATGCTGCACTAGACGAACCTTTGGCCTATTCCAGCAGGGCTCCTTTCATGTGCTTACATTCCTGCGATTCCATGTTGCATTTGACGAGGGGGAGTCACTTGCATAAGAATGCTTGGCAGCTGCGAAAATTAAAGAGTCGAAAGGTCCTTTGATGCACTCTCCCAGCACATTGGCTCGATGCAAATTAACTTTAAATTGTAAAATAAAGTAGAACATGAAGAAGCAGAGGAGGAATCAATTTGCACGGGTCTTGTGATATTGAACAACGGTGACACTGCCGGAGGGCAGCAGTGTATCTGATATTCTGGGCTGGTGGCTATTGATCCTCACACGCAGCTGCCTGTTAATTTTCTTTTGGATGGTGAAGCCACGTAGGGTAATCTTCGTGCTTCGTTCCTGTCTTGGTGTTTATTTGGTAGCTGTTTGGGAAAGAAGGCTTTTTTCGTACTGGCTACAGCATGTATGAAAGCTGTGACCGTTCCTGGACTGGGATAGCTTGACCACAGCAGTTCAGGCTCTGGTAACTTCAAGCATAGATCACTTCAACACATACTGTGTGGTGCTTCTCTTACAGTTTATCCAGAATCATAGAATCATAGAATCATAGAGTTGGAAGAGACCACAAGGGCCATCGAGTCCAACCCCCTGCCAAGCAGGAAACACCATCAGAGCACTCCTGACATATGGTTGTCAAGCCTCTGCTTAAAGACCTCCAAAGAAGGAGACTCCACCATACTCCTTGACAGCAAATTCCACTGTCGAACAGCTCTTACTGTCAGGAAGTTCTTCCTAATGTTTAGGTGGAATCTTCTTTCTTGTAGTTTGGATCCATTGCTCCGTGTCCGCTTCTCTGGAAACCACAGCACAATTGCTAGCAGGAGTTAGATTGTATCAGCACACCCCAAAGATCTGCACTGGCTGCTAGGGCTGGGAGATATATCGATATTTCGTCCAAAACCGGTTTGAAGTCCATACCATGATATCAGTTTCATAATTTTTGACCTGGCAGCATATCGCAAATCATGATGTGTGTGTGTGTGTGCTATGCAAAAATCACAATGCGGGGGGGGGGGGCGGCCTGTGAAGCCAGCCAGTGCCTCTACAGTGGATGCTCGGGTTGCAAACGTGATCCGTGTGGGAGGCACGTTCGCAACCCGCAGCATTCGCAACCGTAGCGCCGCGTCTGCACACGCACCAGTCGCGATTCAGCGCTTCTGTGCATGTGTGAGTGCCAAAACCCAGAAGTAACCTGTTCCGGTACTTCCGGGTTCGCTGTAGTGCACAACCCGAAAACGCGCAACCTGAAGCGTCTGTAACCCGAGGTATGACTGTACAGTGGTACCTCAGGTTACATACGCTTCAGGTTACACACTCCACTAAGCCAGAAATAGTGCTTCAGGTTAAGAACTTTGCTTCAGGATAAGAACAGAAATCGGGCTCCGGCAGCACGGCAGCAGCAGGAGGCCCCATTAGCTAAAGTGGTGCTTCAGGTTAAGAACAGTTTCAGGTTAAGTACGGACCCCCGGAACAAATTAAGTACTTAACCCGAGGTATCACTGTACATAGCTCCATCCTTATTTCAGACTTTATGCTGTGTCAGTATTTTGCGATGTTTAGCTGCTGATATATCACGATGTTGAAAACCAGATATCACCCAACCCTACTGGCTGTTGATTCGTTACCAGGCCAGATTTAAGGTGTTCTTTTGCCATTGGTATCTGAAGCACTTAATGGCTTGGGATTGCTCAGTTTACTTTGGGCATTGTCCCCTCCGTGCCCTTTGAACCACTTCGATCTGTGGAACTTTCCCTTTTCCAAGTGCCACACCATGTTTCCCATTTGTGACGAGTCGATTTTTTAGTGTGCTTTGGAACTCCCCGCCTCTTGATGTTAGGGAGGGTGCTTGCCATATTGTTCCATGTGCTTGCTGAGAAGCTTTTTATTTCAGCAAGCGTCCACAGACGTACTACGATCTAGTTACGCGTACTCATTTCAAAGGTTTCGCTAATTTTTCCCTTTGTTTTAATGATAATTACCTTGTGTGCCATATGGAGTCCTTGCTTGAATCTCTTGCCACTCATTTTCACTGGATGGTGGTGCTTGTTGTTTAAAAGCTCTGTGGGTTTTAGCAGTATTTTATCTACGAGTTGGTTAAGTGCGCAGTTTAGAGATTAAACAGTTTGCAAATCTTTCTAAATAAACAAAAAAAACCACACAAAGGTGAAGAAGCCTCATCCCTGGATTATTCTCCTCTTCCTTTTGAAAAAGTCTTTTATTTTATTTTGTTTTCCTGCCTGTAGACGCATGTACAAGACTAGATATCTGTTTAGTATTATGCTACTCTTCTCTGTATCGTTCCAGTTTTAGTATCTGTTATGTAAAAGCGAAATTATACAGGAGAAATTATTGCCATTGGTATAATTTGTCTCCCCCCCCCAAAAAAAAGTGCCTAAGTGACTTACAAAAAGTTAAGAGCCAAAGGCATAACACACAAAAAAACAAAATGAACACATTACAATAAAACCATTGCAATATCCCGTAAACATTGTCTGCGAAACGTCAACAGCAGGGAAAAAAAGCAATAAGCTGCAGAACATTTATCACACTCCATCAGATGCCTGGGGAAAGAGAGGTTTCTACTGGCACAAAAATTTGCTCCTATAATGGCGACCCAAGGAGCCAACCATGCAGAGGGGAAGGTGGGGGTCTTTAAAGAGCTCTTGCAAGGATATTTAATCCTATACCGTAGACCCGCAACGTATGTGCATTTAAGTTGTGCTCATTCAGGTTTACGTGCTTGGCAGTTTTTTAAAAAAAGGAAAGGGGCAGGTGTCCAGGGGAAAAAAACTTTGGCCATCTCACATGCCATTACTCTCAATGTGTTTTGACTATATTCAAAATTGGCTTTATGCGCTATCCTCAGAATGTGTCACACACACACACACACACACACACACCAGTATGTTGTGGGCTTACTATATATCTAAAAGGTATTCTATCTTGCTGGGAGTGGCCTCTCAGGAGCAGTGCAGGTAGAGTACAGGCCAAGTCTGGTCAGGCAAAAGTCTTAGGCAAGTCTCCTAAGCATGGCAGGGCCTAGTCAGCTCCCAGGGACTCCTCTGGCTGAACCTTAGAAGGGGTTGTCTCAACAATGAGCTGGAGACCACCTGAGACCTCAGGTGCAGTGACAGGGCCTGTACAGTGGTACCTTGGATTAAGAACTTAATTCGTTCCAGAGGTCCGTTCTTAACCTGAAACTGTTCTTCGCCTGAGGTACCGCTTTAGCTAATGGGGCCTGTTGTTTCCACTGCGCTGCCGGCACACAATTTCCGTTCTCATCCTGAGGTAAAGTTCTCAACCTGAGGTACTACTTCCGGGTTAGCGGAGTTTGCAACCTGAAGTGTCTGTAACCTGAGATGTCTGTAACCCAAGGTACCACTGTACTATATTTTCCCCACCACGTTAAGGGGCAACCAAAAACATCAAGGGGATGGAGTGACTCCCCTACGAGGAGAAAAGGCAAGTAAGTGGGTTAGAAACTCAGATATATAAGCTAGGCACCAAACGGCTCCTCAAACCAGGGTTACAGTTGCCAATAAGGAATGCCTAGTTGCCATTGGGGGGTCTAGACAGCTCGAAAGCCGTATTTTTCAATACAGCGTTTTGTTTCCTGAGTTTCGTTTTGATTGCGCAGATAAAATATAATGGATAGAATTCTACAGGTTGCGTTGCTACTTTGTGAAAACAGTCAAGACCCAAGGATCCCCAGGCATGCGCCTCCACATGGTGGAGACATCAGATGCCATCCTTGACCCTGGGCATCTTCGCTTGGTCGCAAGTGGCCAATAGCAAAATGCACCTGTCGAATTTCAAACGCTGGTGGTGACATGATAGAAGTCTCTAACAACTGGTTCCACCCTCTCTTCAGTGATGGAAGGAGCACATAGCTATTGTGGCTAGCCGCTGTTGATAACCTTCTCGATCAATTTACTCTTTTGAAGCCATCCAAGTTGGTGGTCATCACGATCTCTCGTGAGAGCAAATCCCAGAGTTTGACTATGTTGCTGTGTGAAGCAGAACTTCATTTCGCCCGTCACAAACCTCCCAACGGTGTGTGTTGAATGTGATGTCTGATCCAGCCCTGAGGAATGGCGGTTCGTGGTAGGCAGGGGTCCAGACTTGCTCGCCTTTTAAAATGACCCAGTTTGCTGTTCTGTTCATATTTAGAAGGATTTTAAAAAACCAAAAAACCACCACACATACATACACACACACACCCTTGCCTTCCCCCTGCCTCAAAGACACTTTAATCCGTTATAGCTGACGATCATTTTCTGTGTAATTATAGTGATTACAGAAGCGGTAATGGCGGTGTTAGGGAGTTGCTAGTCATTCGACTTCATTTCCCTCCGGGAGAGTAGGTGGTTGTGCTGAAGAAAACTGCTATGCCAATTTGAAGCTGGGTGATCTTTACTCTTCCACAGAGATAAGAGGCACAATTGCGTCGGTATGGTGTCTTGAAGCCAAGCGCTGGGTAGACACCAAAGAACAGGGAATAGACATCAGAGAACAGGGTAAGGGAAACTCATCCAGCTATGTGAAGGAGCAGAGAGAGAAAGAGAGAAAAGTCTTTAATTGTGATTCCTGCATTGCAAGGGGTTGGACTAGATGCCCTTTGGGGGAACCCTTCCAACACTACAACTATCCAATAGTCTACCAGCTGGACTAAGGTACTGCTTCTAGCTGCCCTTCGCTGGAACCACGAGTGCAGCCTTTGGTAGGGTTTGCCGCCTACCGAAGGAGTGCCTATTTGCTTGCACTTTCTCTCTCTTTTTTGCAAATAACCCAAATGACTACAAACAGGCTCACCGCAAGGATTTGCAGAGCTACGGGCAACCCGGCTTTGAGAGCGGGAGCGGGAGGATAATAATTGAGGTGGCTGGAAGCCGTTGAGAGCGGTGACAACAGTGAAAATTGTAATTGAGGGAGTGTTTTAACGGGACTGGGAAGATTAAGCAGGAAGGGCAAAAGGTTCGGCTTGAAATTAAACGAGGGAGTGGACAGCTCAGGGGGTTTGTAATGGGATATGGAGGCTTTCTGCTGCAGGTCACTGGTTCAGCTCATGCCTCGGCTGCTAATCACTTACGGTCATTAATGTTGCTAGGCTGCACAGGATCGATCTCCCCCCAAATGGATCTACAGACACATCCCTTTAGGCAAAGAAGGAAAAACAGGAGGAACCAAAGTAATGCAGAGACATTGCTAGGCTAGGGGCCAAAGGCAGTGGGGCCCAGGTCTCCTGTCCTCCCCCTGCCCTTATATAATATAATCTGTATTCAGGAGAGGGGGGGAAACATGAAGCAATGCAAACAACAAATAATGTGCATTGGTCACCAAGTAGAAAGCAAAATACAGCCACGATGTGTAAAAGGCAGAAAATAATAGAAGTACGTTAAGTTCAATAACCACGGCCAAAAGGTGCATGAGTTACAGGGGGTGTCTAGATTCCTCTAAGAGACAGTTAATAAAAGAAATAAAGATAAACCAATCAGTGTTGAAAGGCTCCTGATTTTTCCTCCATGCATCACTCCATAGCGCCATGCAAGTTTATCAGTCAGTGCCAAGTACCATACCCTCTTGCATCTTGTACAGCTGTCTGCACCTTTCCAGTGTCACCCCAGCTGCCACAAGGAGGTGGTTTATCAGATTCTTAACTGGGAATATCCCTAAAAGAAGAGCAGAGCTAATGCCGGTTCTGTTTCAATACCTCTGTGATGGAGATCAGCAAGGATTGCAAAAACGTCCTGTCCAAATTGCTGAGCTTGTGGCAGTGCTATTATACTAGAAAAAGAGATGCTGGAACTCAACATGAACTCCTCTTATAATGGCAATGGTGCCCACCTGAGAAGTGCTAGAACTGAGTTCTGGCCGGGGGGGGGGAGCTCTGGCTTTTGGGCACTCCCACCACATATGGATCAGTGTACCGAAATGTTGTCCTCCTCTCCAAGGTTAATAAGGAATTATGAATACAATGGTGCCACAAAGCTGCCCATGCCCCATCAGAAATAGTCCCTTGAATATTTGTTGTTGTTGTTTAGTCGTGTCCGACTCTTTGTGACCCCATGGACCAGAGCACGCCAGGCACTCCTGTCTTCCACTGCCTCCCACAGTTTAGTCAAACTCATGCTGGTAGCTTCGAGAACACTGTCCAACCATCTCGTCCTGTCGTCCCCTTCTCCTTGTGCCCTCCATCTTTCCCAACATCAGGATCTTTTCCAGGGAGTCTTCTCTTCTCATTAGGTGGCCAAAGTATTGGAGCCTCAGCTTCACGATCTGTCCTTCCAGTGAGCACTCAGGGCTGATTTCCTTCAGAATGGATAGGTTGGATCTTCTTGCAGTCCATGGGACTCTCAAGAGTCTCCTCCAGCACCATAATTCAAAAGCATCAATTCTTTGGTGATCAGCCTTCTTTATGGTCCAGCTCTCACTTCCATACATCACTACTGGGAAAACCATAGCTTTTACTATATGGACCTTTGTTGGCAAGGTGATGTCTCTGCTTTTTAAGATGCTGTCTAGGTTTGTCATTGCTTTTCTCCCAAGAAGCAGGCATCTTCCCACAATTCTTTGAGCCTTCACATCGCAACCCTGGCAGCAACCCCTTCCTCTCCAGCCCGTAATAGTGGCAAAATCAGCCACATGATTCACTCCATTGAGCAGGGATGGATAACTTTCCCCTGCTCGAGGGCCACATTCTTTTCTGGGCAACCTTCTGAGGGCCACATGGCAGTGACGGATGAGGCCAGAAGCAAAAGAGGTGTCAGCTATAAAACCTTATCAAGATTTCAGTTGTGGTCAGAGACCAGCTTGTTAAATAATTTGCTCAGAGCATGCAATGTCTTTGTGTGCCAGACACCAAAGCCCATCAAATATGATTAGATGCTAGACACCATTGCATGCTAGCAATCAGATAATTCAGTCAGAACCCCAGATGCCATTGCATGCCAAATAGTGAAGGCGTTCAAGCAGAAAAATCAAATATCATCAAAGGCCAAAGATGACGAATAGGCAGCATCAGTCTTTGCAGAGGAAAACATTGAGTTCTTCCGTGTCTCTCTCCAACTTCAAAATTCTTTCAAGAAAATGCTTTCTGTGCCATCACCACTTTCATCATGTTGCAAGTTTCTTAAGAAAAGGGCTGTGAATTAAACAGAACAACTTAGTTCTGAGTCTCCCATTTCCCCCTGCTTCCCGTGTTCCTTTCTGACTACTAACCTGCCAAACGTAAAGGAAATTAAGTGTAATTGTTTGCATGAATAATGGTGGCTGGTGGTTCCAGGACATGCTACAACCAGCCGAGCCTTCCAGGGGCAGAGAAATTACGTTATGTATTTCCATTCCATTAGCCACCAGGCCTGCGGAGGAGGAGTGTTTGCAAGTTGCAGTATCCTTTTTTGCTGTTTAAATGCCTCCACCCTGTTATCTTTTCTCTCCCCTGCCTACTCCCCAATAAATTCTGGGCTGCAGTCAGTGCTAATCCTATTCCAAGTAGATCCACTGTAATTAACAGACATCAACTTAATCCCATTCATTTCAATAGGTCTACTCTGAATCAAATTTAGGTGGCGATGACATCTCCCACTTTGCCTCAATTCCCCATCTTCCGTGCCTGCTGGGCTGTGCAAATGATGCTCAAATATCAATGCCAGTGGTGAGGAACCTCAGGCAGGGCAGGGGGGTGTCAAATGTGGCCCTCCAGGTCTCTCCATCTGGCCCTATGGACTTTCTCCAGGCCTCACCTCTCTCTGGAGCTGCTTCACACCCTCCTTGAGGGTTATTCCTGGCTGGAAGATGTCCTTCGACTCTGCTAAGGTGCTTTGCTTGGATGGATGGAGGATACAGAGATGTGAGAGAACTATTTGTAGAAACAGCCTATTGCAGGAACCTGGACAGACCTATAAGGTTAAGACAGGCATCCCCAAACTCAGCCCTCCAGATGTTTTGGGACTACAATTCCCATCATCCCTGACCACTGGTCCTGCTAGCTAGGGATGATGGGAGTTGTAGTCCCAAAACATCTGGAGGGCCGAGTTTGGGGGTGCCTGGTTTAAGAGCATAAAGAATGGGTACTTTGATTCATTGGATTATATTGACTTTGCTTACTTGGGGAGCAGGGCTGGGGGTTCATTTGCATGAATGTGAGCTTTCGAAACAAAGAAAATAACAAAAACGTGTTTTGTTGCCCCCCCCTCCATTTGTTTCTCGGCCCACTTTTGCGCATGAGACCCTGTCAGCATCTTAACACCTCAGCTCAGAGATCTTCACTGGTTGCTCATTTGCTTCTGGGCCAAGTTTGAAGAGTTACTCGTGGTATATAAAGCCCTAAACAACTTGGGACCAGTTTACTTGCAAGATTGCCTGACCCCATGTACTTGGCTACTTCAGTCTGCAAAGCTGCCACATAATACATGTTCTGCATTTTCAAGAAATCCATATTTTAGTGTGGCAGTGCCAACACTTTGGAATCCCTTGCCTATTGACATCCGGCAGGTGCCTTCACTGTACAGTGGTACTCTGGTTACGTACTTAATTCGTTCCAGAGGTCCATTCTTAACCTGAAACTGTTCTTAACCTGTTCTTATCTAATGGGGCCTCCCGCTGCTGCCGTGCCACCACCGTGCAATTTCTGTTCTCATCCTGAAGCAAAGTTCTTAACCTGAGGTACTATTTCTGGGTTAGCGGAGTCTGTAACCTGAAGCATCTGTAACCCAAGGTACCACTATACTATTTTCAGCGCTTGCTAAAAACATTTTTGCTGCGCGAGCCTTCCCAGATATGTAGAATGCTGACATGCGTTTTAATCTGTTTTTAGCTTATAATTGATTTCAGTTATTTCTGAATGTTGTAAATAGCTGTCTTTAACTGCTCTTATCCATCATTTTGTTATTTTCATAAAACTGTTTTTTGTTTTGTTTTTACAATCAAGGGACATATAACTTTCATGAAACAGATCAATACCAGCCAAGCCAAATTAGCCAAGGAGGGTGCAGAGCAGGGTTTGTGAGGGGTGCTGGTTGAGGAGCTAATAATAATAATAATAATAATAATAATAATAATATTTCCATTTATATACCACCCTTTCTCCGAAGATCCCAGGAGGGCAGTCTACAGCATTAAAAACCAGTGGCGTAGCATGGGGGGTGCAGGGGGGGCCGGCCACACCGGGTGCAACATCTGGGGGTTAGGGTTAGGGGGCGCAAATCCATGGGTTAGGGGGCGCAAATTACTTCCCTTGCCCCGGGTGCTGACAACCCACGCTACGCCACTGTTAAAAACACATTACAGAACACCAGTGATAAGAACAAAATTAATGGTCTCAGAGACACCCAAGGCCCAGTGTACAGAGGCCCAGAGAGCTATATTTATCCATCGGACCTGTGGCGTTTTCAACCACATCAAAATGGCTTGCTTGACTCTGAACTGCAAAAGGTGAAGGATGAAATTCAGAAGAGAGGCAGGGGGATGCAAGCCTTCCTTGAGACTGCTGGCCGGATGTTTGCAAGGAAAGGCTCTCAATGGATTGTGCCTCTGGTTTGTTTGGTTCTGGCTGATACGTTTTGCTTCTGATTGTCAGCCTGTCTAGGCAATTATTTGTCAGGGCCATTGGAGTCCATGAAGAAGGCAGAGATGAGCAGTGGAAGTGACAGGCACTCAGCGGTGGGCTTTGGCTAGAAGTCAAATTGTGTCATAGATGTTGCCACATGTCCATCAACGGGACAGCTACATGGATAGATACAAATATATCCATACAAATGTTTTCCATTGGTTGTCACAAAGAATGGCCATTGCTCACATTTATATATATTATAGGAAAGGTGAGCTATATACTCATCCAGATACTTTGTGTGCTTTGCTCAGGACTTCTGCAAAAGTTCTGTTCAGGTGAAATATCTCTGCGGAATTTTTTTAAGGATCTGATTAAAATGGACAGCGGTTCTTAGGGTGGGGCAGGTGGGACTTTTCAAATATTTTACCTAGATACCAGCTTCTTTCTGATGCAAAGTTGGAGGTGAATTTATTTGGTCAAAAGGATCACTAGCAACTCCAAAAATAAGAGTTCAGACTTTGTTTTACTGGGAGTTGTGTCAATGTTAGAGCCCCGGTCTAAGGGTTTAGACTCCAGGGATACCAACAGAATATCCTGGTTAGTTACACTGTATGCAGATTGGGACCTCTTTATTCCACAAACACAAAAAAAAATTATTGACATGAACTGCTGCCTGTGTACATCTATTAAAGTAGTCTCGCCTACCTCACAAAGAGGGGTGGGGGAGAGAAGAAAACGTACACAGCCTTGAGCTTGCAGGTGGAAAAGCAAGATACAAATATATGTCAGTTGTCCTGCGGAACTCACTCCCGCAAGTTGGCCACATATAGGGATGGCTTTAAAAGAAGATTGGACAAATTCATGGAGGAATCACCTCCCTGGTCCTGCTAGGTAGGAATGATAGGAGTTACAGTGGGACCTCGGGTTACATATGCTTCAGGTTACATACGCTTCAGGTTACAGACTCCGCTAACCCAGAAATAGTGGTTCAGGTTAAGAACTTTGCTTCAAGATGAGAACAGAAATTGTGCTCTGGCGGCGCAGCAGCAGCAGGAGGCCTCATTAGCTAAAGTGGTGCTTCAGGTTAAGAACAGTTTCAGGTTAAGAAGGGACCTCCGGAACGAATTAAGTACTTAACCCGAGGTACCACTGTATAGTCCAGCAGTAGCTGGGGACCTGGGTTTGAGGATCACTGGTCTACAATCACTGGCCAGCAGTCCTTTGGGGTTTCCGACTCTCTCTGTCTCTCAGCTCTGCTTGGAGGTGCTGTGGGGAGATTGAACCCCACAGACAACGCAGGGGCTGTGTTGCGGACCTGCAGCCTACAATGCCACAAGCAAGGGACCCGACGTTCGCAGCCTCCCTTCCCTCCTGGTGACGTCACAGACGATCCTGGGGTGCGTCTTGTGGTGCAGCTACATTGTGCGGCAAAATGTGTGGAGCTGTTCGCAGCCTTGCCTCCCTCTGCCTCTCTCCCTTCTGACCCCGTCATTTTCTGCATCAGACAACGGAGCAATCCGTCTCTCCACCCTTTTTTTTGCTCTCCGTGGAGAGATGATGCTGAGATCTCATCATTCCCAGCCAGCGCGTTGCTTGTCTTCGAGGGACCAGCTGCCTGCTGTTGTCGGGCGTGTGTGTGAGCTGACTGAATATGACACACAGTTTAGCCCCTCAGCCAAAATTTCCTCTGGGTAATGTATCTCATTCCAAACACATCTGTTGATTGAGATTCTGGCTCAGCCGGGAGGGAAGGGAAAGCTGGTTTCGGAGAAGGTGGGGTGGAGAATAAACTGAAACCTTGAACCTCATTTGGGAAGCTTGTAATTCGGCATTCTAACACATATTTAATGCTTGAAAGAATGTGCGTCTTGCTCAAATGCAGAAACCTACAATGCCTGGAAAACGTGGAGGAATTTCTTGACTGTGTTCCAACCCGCGTCAACACTGTTCACGCATTTTTAGGAAAACTGGCATATGTGGGATTATGTTGGAGCTGAACTCAATATTTCAAAACGTAAACATTTTACTCACGATGCATTTGAATTTGTAAGGGGGTGGGGTGTAGAAAAAAGCAGTCTCCTCTGTTTTTTAAGCTCCCCCAAAGCATTTTGTTCAAGCCAGACAAGAGAAAAGGGGCTTCTGCATTCAGCACACAGGGAGACGACAAAATTCACTACAGTGGTGCCTCGCAAGACGAAATTAATTCGTTCTGCGAGTTTTGTCGTCTTGCGATTTTTTTCGTCTTGCGAAGCACGGTGTCGGGAAAGTTTTGGAAAAGCATCAAAAATCACCAAAGTCTTTAAAAACCTCAAAAAAGGCTACCACACCGCGTTCTATGAGTTGCTCCTCAAAGTCAAGTCGCAACTGTATTAACGGTGTTAAGAAAAAGTAAACAAACTTGCAAGACGTTTCCGTCCTGCGAAGCAAGCCCATAGGGAAAATCGTCTTGCGAAGCAACTCAAAAAACCAAAAACCCTTTCGTCTTGCGAGTTTTTTGTCTTGCGAGGCATTCGTCTTGCGAGGTACCACTGTACTTTGTCCTTCCAAAAAGACATCTGGTTGACCGCTGTGAAAAACGCCGCTGGACCAGGTGGACCTTTGGTCTGATCCAAAAGGCCTCTTCTCATGTTCTTACTTAAAGGGCAGTGTCTGTGGTCGGAAGCTGCACTCCTAACTCTCCTCCCTACCCCACCCCCCAAAAAGAAGGCTGAGAATCATTGGTAGAGCACATGCTTTGTATGCAGAATCACAGAATTGTAGAGTTGGAAGGGACCAGGAGGGCCATCTAGTGCAACCCCCTGAAATCTTTTGCCCCTTGCAGGACTCGAACCCATGACCCTGGAATAGCAGTCTCACGCTTTACCAGCTGAGCTATCCCAACCTTATAAGTCCCACGTTCAGTCCCAGCATCTCCAGGTAAGGCTGAGAAAGACTCCAGCCTGAACCCCTGGAGACACACACACCCGTCAGTGGAGACAATACTGAGTTTGATGAACCAATGATCTGATCTGATTTGTTTGTTTGTTTTTATTAAAGATTTTCTTGATTTACAAAAGTGTGTGCAATGTCTCTCTCTCTCGTATCCCCCCCCATGTAACATTTTTACAAATCAGTTTCATTTGTTGAGACATTGGGAAGAAAAGGGGGAAAGAGGTGGATTTGTTTTGAGGCAGCTTCTGACGTTCCTCCAATAGGAAGTTTCCCGTTTTCCTTTTGGAGGAAGCAGTAGCTCAGTCGAAGATCATCTGCTTTGCACGAAAAAGGTTCAGTCCCTGGCATTTCCAGGTAGGGCTGAGGAAAACCCTTGTCTGAAAGCCCAGAGACCAATTGCCAGTCGACAAGACTGAGCGAGATTAACCAATGGCCTCAGTCAGGACCTGACAGCTTCCTGTGTTCCTAAAACCATGGCACCATACTGAAGAAAAACTTTCTGATGCATGAATCAGCATGCACCCGTCTCAGGTGCTCTTGTGCATACCAGATTTAATCAGAGCATAAGTCAGGTTTTCAGGATAGGGTAAGTTGGTAAAGTTCTATCTGGGAAATGGTAAAATATAACTGTTTGGGGGAGATTTGTAATGGCCCCTAGGCCACAGATTAGATGAATCTGTCCATTTCAGCTCATCTTACTTCCGCATTTTTCCAATCTTAGGTTCAATTCCACGTTTCCACATCAGTTTGTTATTATTTTTTAAGTCCACATAAAGATTCATCAACATTTTAATGCAAATTTCTCCTAATAAATGTGGCCGCATGCAATTTTGCCTAATACAGTGGTACCTCGGGTTACATATGCTTCAGGTTACATACGCTTCAGGTTACAGACTCCGCTAACCCAGAAATAGTACCTCGGGTTAAGAACTTTGCTTCAGGATGAGAACAGAAATTGTGCTCCGGCGGCACGGCGGCAGCAGGAGGCCCCATTAGCTAAAGTAGTGCTTCAGGTTAAGAACAGCTTCAGGTTAAGAACGGATCTCCGGAATGAATTAAGTGCTTAACCCGAGGTACCACTGTATACATGCCTTTGCAAACAAATATCCTCTAATGGCGTTTATTCTTGTCTGCTATTTTCACTCAGATATGCATTTTATTATTATTCTTTATTACATTTGTATACCAGCCTACATCTTTAGATCTCAAGGCTGTGCACAGCATAAAAATGCAAGATAAAAACACACTTTACTCCAGTATACCTCTTTTTGTATACATTACCTGCCTGGAGAAGGGCATTGCAAAATTCCATAGGTGCTTTCATTCCTGTACTGTATCAGAAAACGCAAATTGGATAAGTTCGCTTTTAAACGTGAACTGAACCGAAACTCTCTCCCCCACCCCAGTCCCCTCCGCTCCCCGTGATACAGCAGTTGCTTTGTTCGTTGTTCCACTGCTCCAAATCTTTACTCTGCTGGTCCCTCACCTCTGCCTGGTTCCTCTGTCTTGACTATAGAGTAATTCTGCAGTCATTAGAAGCAAAAACCCATTATTTTCCCAGCTCGATGTTTTGATCTGTCGCTCTCAATTCCCCCTGCCGCGCCGTCTCGAAATTGCTTCTTGTGTGTTAGGCGGCCTGCTGCTTTTCGGAGCCTGTTTTCCCAAATCTTTCAGCTCTTTATTTTTTAATGATACTGATCACCACCTCCCTGTCCATAGCGATTGTTCAGGCTGGCAACATCTGTCCTGACTCATTGATCCCGTTGTCTAACACAGGTCTCCTGCTTTCCTACACAGAGTTCCCAGCTGTTTGGGGTGGGTGGGTGGAGGCGACGGCAGCCCGCAAGGGTGGAGAGGTATATTTAACAGTCAGGCAGTGGTCTGAAAGGCTGGTGAACATAGAGCCATAAAGTGAGCCATGCCAGATCAGACCATAGACTCATTTTGTAGCTCTGTGTTAAGCAGCTTCAGAAAAACCTCCAAACACATAGATCAGCTCGCTATGGTTTCAGAGGATCTCTCCCAGCCCTACCTGTTGAGGATTGAACCCGGTGCTCTACCACTGAGCTATATCGTGCTGTGACACGAAAGAACAAACCAATTCCTCTTGTGTGTTCTCTTCTGTTATGACCCTGTGATCTTCCATCAGAGAGCATCCATACCATCACGGAGGATAGAGCAGGAGACTCTTAATCACAGAGTCCTGGGTTCAAGCCCTGCATTGGGCAAAAGATTTCAGGGGGTTGGACTAGATGACCCCCGGTGGTCCCTTCCAACTCTGCAGTTCCATGATTCTGTGATATCCACCAGTATGTAAGCATCAAGAGGAAGCAGCTGTTGCACCAATGTAGTTGCCAATTCGTTTCAGCCAGGCTTGCATAAGGAACTCCACAGGGGACCATGAGCTATCACTGCATGCCACTATGTGCTTGGACGGTTCCTTTTTACCAAGAATGGACCCTGTTTTCCAGTCAAGTAAACCCTAGTAAATCTAGATTCCTAGTAAATCCCTGGCCCATTTCTTTTGCCTTTTGAAAGTGCCTTATTACAGTTTTGTTAGGGTGGGCTGCTGTCATTTTCCTCTCTTTTAGAAAAATAATAATAATTCCAACCCCTTTCCATGGGTCTTCAGCAGGCTGGGAGCAGGGGATTCCTGATCTGCAGTGTCTGTGTGTGAAAATGCACATGGGTTTGCAACTAGAAGGCCACATGTTCCCTAACCCAGCACTACCCAGTCTGTTGGATGCCTTGCTCCATCGACTGCAGCAGACTGCCTTGCATTGATTTAAAAGCCAAGGGAGTGTTTTGTTTTGTGGCTAATATAGTGGAAAGACATAATTTCCGCACAAATTGCTTATTTTGAACAGCTCGTGGCTGGGGCTGTCACAGTCAACAGACAGGCAGCAGGCAGCTTGCTGCATTGAACTGGGGGTGGGGGTGGCCTGCAGTTCCCCCTGTGCTGGACTACAGCACCCATCATGCAGAAGCATTGCCCGCATTTGCAGGGCCTGATGGGAAATGGAATCCAACAACATCTGGGGATGCCCAGGTTCCCCAGCCCTGCTTTCCTATTAGGAATCCCTACACACCTGTGATTAGAAGGAAGCCTTTGTTTGCTTAATGTGTTCATATCCCAGCTTTTTTTTCCATCAAAGGAGCTCAAGGTGGCCAACATGGTTCTCCCCGTCCTCATTTTATCCTCACAACAAACCTGTGATTAGGTTAGGCTGAAAGGCAGTGCCTGGCTTAAGGTTACCCAGTGACCTTCGTGGGCCAGTGGAGATTTGAAACCTGGTCTCCCAGGTCCCAGTTCAGCGCTCTAACCACTACACCACACAGCCTCCAAGTTGGTGGTCATTGCTACCGTTATGTTGGAGTGAATTCTCTAGTTCATGCGTTATCGGAAGAACTGGTTCCTTTTGTCTGTCCTCTGGCTGAAGAGGAGAAAAAGCAAACTTAGTTCCTCGGGTGTTCCTTCTCCCCAGTGCACTTCCACCTGGCTGCAGGGCCCCACGTCTGAGGACACTGGCAGGCATTTCCCTGCACAAAAGTCCAGCACAACATCTGCCGAGCACTCTTGGTTCTTAGCTGCATCTGTCTCTCCTCTCGCTGATTGCTCTGTGGACTCTCGGAGTTTTTACAATTCATAAAAGGCGAACGCTAATCCAGCCCAATAATCTTTGAGTATTATCCACCACCCCTGGGGCAACACAGGTTTTGTTATTGAATTATGAAGCATACATAACAACAGCCAAATAATCCTATCAGTGCAGGTGATATGGATGCAACATGATTCCAGTGGCGATAAGTGCCAACAGAACCTCTTTGTTTCGCAGACGTTAGGAGCGTCAAACCTCCTTATTTCCTGGCACGCCAAGCAGGGGCCGGGGGCTTTATGCCAAAGGGACAGGAGCCAGCCTGTGCTGCCACGCACGGTTGCTTGGAGAGATCCTACCATACCGTGGCAGCAAGAAAGAACAGTTGGCGTGTGATTCATCCAGAAATCAAGGGTGGCATAGCCAGGCGTGTGACAGCCCCTTGGCAAGACACACTTGGAGGGAGGAGGCAGGCTCAGTGAAGGAGGGGCCCTGTGGATGTTGTCTTGCAGCCAACCAAGAGCCAACACGGATGGAAATACAGAATCATAGAGTTGGAAGGGACCAATGCAAGGATGTCACCTAAAGCATCCATGACAGATGGCCACCCAACCTCTGCTTTTAAACCTCCAAGGAAGGGAGTCCACCACCTCTTGTGGGAGTCCGTCCCACTGGCAAACAACTCTTCCCATCAGAAAGTTCTAGTCAGAATCTCTTGTGCCTTGAAGCCACTGGTTCAGGTCCTACCCTCCGGACCAGGAGAAAACAAGCTGGAAGTTGCCTTCCATTGAGTGAGATCCCGGGTTCATCTAGCTTAGTACTTCTGACACTGACTGGCAGTAGCTCTCCAGGGTTTAATACAACAGGGCTTCCCAGTGAGCTTCTACAGGCAAAGCACATGATTCTGCCATGATGTTATGATTGCTCCAAGCAAACACTGGAAGCTGTCTGGTACTGAGTTAAAACCTTTGGTTCATTTGGCTCAGTAATTGTCTACACTGATGGGCAAAGGCTCCCCAAGATTTCATATATTTTTTTCCCAAAATTTTTTATTAGTTTTACAAAAATTTTATAAACACAAACAAATAAACAAACACACAAACAAACATGTATAATTTCATGTCCTTTTTTTCCTTAAACCTTACTTCGTCGACTTCCCCATACCTCCCCTTTCTGCATCCCAATTTCCAAAATTATTTCAGCAAATCCTAACCCTTAATTTTATCGATTTTTTCCCCTTGTTCTTTTCTTTTACTTAACCTTTTACAGCTGTAACCCCCATTTCCCCCTAAAACCTTGACATTTTAACCTTCATTAATTTTGCAATATTTCTTGAGATAGATTTTAAATTTCTTCCAATCTTCTTCCGCCGTCTCTTTCCCCTGGTCACGGATTCTGCTGGTCATTTCAGCCAGTCCCATATAGTCTATCACCTTCATCTGCCATTCTTCCAGAGTGGGTAAATCTTGAGTCTTCCAGTGGGTAAATCTTGAGTCTTCCAAGATTTCAGGTAGGGGGTTTCTCTCACCCTTACATGGAAACAATGAGAACTGAACCTGGGTCCTTCTACATATAATGAACGTGCCTTGCCACTGATGCACAAATCTTCCTCTACTGAACTAGGTTCAAGTGGTTCACTGTGCTATGGTTCACACTAGGAATAAGAGAGAAATTTGTTCCATTTGCATTTTAATTTGTACATCCCAATTAAAACATAAGTGAACTTTGAATGCAGATGTCACAGTTCGGCTATTGGTGGTGGTGGAAATTGCACTATTAACCAGTCCAATTGGTTTGGTTCCTCTCCCCCCCCCCCATGCTATTCAAGGAAACACAGAAATACATTTACTGGAAAGCAATATTGTCTCCAACTCAGTCCTACAGAGTTTTGGAACAATACCCTCCAATGTTTCTCCAATGAAAATAGGGATGCCCTATTCTGTTGTTGTACTATTTATATCCCACTCATCTGACTGGGTTGCCCCATCCACTCTGGGCAGCTTCCAACATATGTGTATATAAAACAATAAATGTTTAAAAACTTCCCTACACAGGGCTGCCTTCAGATGGCTCAGGGGTCGCATAACTCCTTCAACATTTCTCCAGTGGAAATAGGGACGTCCTAAGGAAAATCAGAAACCGGGACTGCTTCTTTAAATCCAAGACTGTCCCTGGAAAATAGGGACACTTGGAGGGTTTGCCATAATTTTACAAGACCCGTGTTTTGAAAACCGCATGCTTCCATGGTCCAGTCCTTGTGAAGGCCTAGGAGTAAATCTGAGAAAAGAAGTTGCAGTAATTCAGCAGAGAACGGGGGATGTCACAACCCTTAATCGACTGCTCTGTCTCGCTGTCACACAGCACCGTGTCAAGCGGGAAAGGCATAATCCAGGGTCATCCTGCCACACTCCCTTCTTTTTCTTGCCCTGCACCAGCAAGGCCTTTCACTGTACTGGCAGCAGATAATTATTTGTCCTCCCTCCTTTTTCTTTGAGAATTGCTGATTTCATGGCTGTTACCTAGAAGAGACCGCTCAGCTTTCTCTCTCTTTTTTTGCATGATTCGTCTGCGTAGTTTGCATGAAAAGCCTACATGGACAGGGTGTGACCCTCAGGGACTCCCAAGCTCTCTGGAGCATGCAAGTTGCATTTCAACACCTTCCCGCTGTGTAGTTGTTGCAGTGCAGGCAGGGTTTGGTTTTTCTAGGGATGTTAGGTGATTAGTATGAGCTGAAGGTTTTCTAAAGCAATGTTTCATTAGCGTGCAGGAACACATTGCACATCAGTGAGATGCTGCTGAAAAAGGATCTTGAATGCAGCCGTACGTATGACCGTATCAAGATTGCTTTGGGGGCTGTGTTTTGTCAATGATCACTTATGTATATAAGTAATATCAAGGGGTGGGAATGGAAACAGAAATGAAGGGATGGTCCGGAAATCTCTAGCAAAATTTGCAAAAATAAAAGTGTATAATTTACAGCACCTCTTCTCTTTTTTTCCAGTTTGGAAGCAAGTTAGTCCAGCAAGGTATTCCCAATAGTTCAACAACTGAAACCTTGTGCCTCAGTTTACCTTCACCCTCTCAATGCCATTTACTTTTGTGTTGTGCCTTTTAGATTATACAACAGATTTTCATCTGATCACATTGACATTTTAAGCTTGTTTTTGGCTGAAGGGTAGGGTTTTATAGATAAATATATAAAATGCTTTAAATGAAAAAGTAAACCAGAACAGCCAGCCAGCAAGCAAGCAAGCAAGCAAACAAACAAACAAACAAACAAACAAGCAGGAGTTCAGATGAGTAGAGTTTTGGAAGCATCTCTTGAAAAAAAGGGGGGAAAGAAAACTATCATGGTAACAAATTTAATAAATAACAATAATACCAGCAGTAAAGAAGTTAGCAAACACCCCGTGTAAAGTACTAGTGATGTCATACCCTCTTGGATGGGTTTTAAGTTACAGGAAGGTAGATTTTGGTTGAACGTTGGCATACACTCCCATGTGGGGGTGGCATAGCAAGGTAAGAGCATTAAGCTGGGGAGGGGTTTTTTTTTCCAAGGCGGGGTGGGGCTTGCTTCTAGTTCAGCTGGACTTGCTTCTAACTCTGGATTTGCTGCATCAAGCAGAGGGTGGAACTCGATGGCTCAGTGCTGTAATTCTGTAAACTCTGGGGAAATGATTTATCTCCAGCCATTTGATGGCCTCTCTGCAGCCAACCTGGAGCTGAGCTAGATTGTGACATGTTCTGGCCTTTATTTTCAAAAAAAGGCAGCCTGGAGAGACAAGATGGATTTGGAATCAGGGGGTGGGGGTGAGCTTTGACCTTGTTACCTACTATCATTGGTGGATACACACCCCTTCTCCCAAATGTTCTTTGTAGTGGGATAAAACCACATAAATAGTATCCCCATAGCTCAGTGGCAGAGCAACTCTTGTACATCCAGAGGGTCTTGTGTTCGATTGCCAACAGCTCTACGTAAGGCTGTGAAATCCTGGAGAGCTTCTGACAGCCATTGTGGACAATACTGAGCTAGATAGGCCAGTGGTCTGACTCTGTGTAAGGCAAGAAATGCATCAGAATTTATTTGCTATATTTTATGTGCTGCTGTAGAGTGGTTCAAATCCCCGCGACGGGGTGAGCTCCCATTGCTCGGTCCCTGCTCCTGCCAACCTAGCAGTTCGAAAGCAGGTCAAAAGGCAAGTAAATAAATAGGTACTGCTCCAGCGGGAAGGTAAACAGCGTTTCCGTGCACTGCTCTGGTTCACCAGAAGCGGCTTAGTCATGCTGGCCACATGACCCGGAAGCTGTACACCGGCTCCCTTGGCCAATAAAGCGAGATGAGCGCCGCATCCCCAGAGTCGGCCATGACTGGACCTAATGGTCAGGGGTCCCTTTACCTTTACCTTAGAGTGCCTTAGTCTAATGGAAGGAAAGCGTAGGTTGTAGAGCATTTGCATGCAGAAGGTCCCTAGCATCTTCAGGTAGGGCTGGGGAAAGAGAGCCATTGGAGAGCCACTGCCAGTCAGTGTAGACATTATGGAGCTAGGCAGACCCAGTATTCTGAATCGGCAGCTCCGTGGAAATTGGCCCTGATGCTCTGAAGGGATGAGGAAACAGAGTTATTCCCCTCACTTTCTTCTTTAATCTGCTAAATTGCTTACAGTGAACGGAATTCAGCAAATTGGATTAATCAAGACTTTGTTTTCCGTCTTGATAGATTTAATATCTTTTCATGAAGAACAAAGAGTCGGGGGGGGGATTAACCAAGAGATGCAACCAAGGAGAACTCTGGACTGAGCTATTTGATTAAAATGCTCTTGGGAGGCAGCTGTGATGTATCAGTGTTGCAGCTTCCTAGGTAACATGTCAGCCATCCTTCCCCCCTCCCTTATATAAAACCTCCCCAAATTCTCTTTGCACCCAGTGAAACCAGTGGCACTTTGTCCTTGTTTGTTTTGCTCTGCCAGATTCGCCGCAGAAACCTTGATGAGAATGAAATGCCAAAGTACAGAGGTTAAAAAGCTTCAGAGCCACATTCATTTCCATCTAGGGCGTCATATGGGAACAATTGTGTTTTCTGGTTTTTTAGGTCAACAGCGTATGCAATTCCATAGGGATTGTTCCATGAGGTCATCCATGGTTCTAGAATTCCCCACCACCACTACCAACCTTGTTCAGAAAGACTTGCTGGTTTGTGGGCCATTGGTATAAGGAATTAGGAATGAGATGTCACATTTAGCCAGTCTTTTGCCACAAGCACAGAGCCATAGAATTGTGAAGTTCGAAGGGTCCCTATGGATCATCTAGTCCAACCCCCGCAGTGCAGGAATTTGCAGCTGATCTCATACGGGGATCGAACCTGCAACCTTGCCATTATCAGCACCACGCTCTAACCAACTGAGCCGTCCAGGCACAGTCAGTTATACCTTTCATTTTATTTGTGCATCCCTTTCCATAAAACATCTCAAAGCAATTTCACAGTAAAACCAACAATACAAACAATTTCTGAAAGATCCCTGTCTGTAAAAGCAATTCTGTCCGTTAAGACAATTCTGTACATACAGACAATTAAAAACCAATTCCACATATACGAATGATTGCAAATCCAATACAGCCTGAGGGGTGGGGGAGAGAGAATCTCCACTTAGAAGGCTTGATGGAACAGGAAGGTCTTCAACAGGCACTTTTCAACGGGCAATACAGATGGCGCCTGTCTGATGCGTAATGGGAGGAAGCTCTAAAGGACAGGCTCCAGCATGGCGAAGGTCTGATTCCTGTGCGGTACAGACTAGACCTCCTCATAGGAGGTCTTCTCCTGCAGAGTACAGTGATCAACTAGCTGTGTATCAGTTGAAGAAGTCCTGCAATGCTGTCTTTAACTAGGAATGGAAGAACCTTCCCGTATACCCATGACGTTGTTGTTGTTGTGTGGTTCTTTCTGCCCTATATTCCACGGCTCCTGAAATTTGGTTTAATAAAGCGTATCATGTTTGACAGCTTCAGGCTGCCCCACACACATTCCCACCCCACTGCTCAGAGTTGGAAGACAACCTGGTGGAGATGTTCTCATTCCCTCACCACCACAATGTTCTTCCAGACCAGAAGACGGGGCTTTGCCCATCTTATCGGACATAGAAGACTCTGTCCCACTTCTGCCTTAAGCCACGTTCCAACAGCACTTTACTCCACTCTCTCCTTAACTGTTGATTTCCTCATTATATTTGAGCTTCTGCATGATCCAGAAGCCACTGCCAGAAATACAACTCAATATAGCACAATTTTAGCCCTTATTTCCATGTTACTTGCTTCTAGAAAAAAACCCATTTACAAGTAGCACAGAAATGAGCTCTAAACTTGCTCTACATCCCACCATATTTCTGAAAGCACTGTCTTGTCATGTGAAAGCTAAAATATAATGGGAAAATGTTGAAGAAACAGAATGTGTATGCAGCCCTCATCACCTTATTGTCAAAAGGGCCAAGGACTCTAGAATAAAGCAGTGGCCCTTTTCAGATCCCAACCCTTTTTTTCCAGCAGGAGTGGTACCAACAGCACTTCCTGATTGCCCAACATCTATAACAAGGATGGGAAACCCTTTTCAGCTTGAGGACCACATCTCATTGGTGTGTGGGGCTAAGTCAGGCACTGGCTGGATGCTGAGGAGTGGTTGCTGAATACCGATGAGTGGACACTGGGAAAAACAGGGTTGGAGACTAACTTGGATGAAGGGATTGCTGATCTGGGGGAACCTGTAACAGCCAGAAGATAAGAGTCAGAGGCAGGATAAACTGCAGGATTGGAGAGTGAAGAACAGGTGTGGATGGAGGGAGAGATTGGTCAGCCTGGTGTCAAGAGTTTTCACACGTCTCCTGGTCTACTGTCTCCCAGGGCCAGGTGAGGACTGAAGTGGGAGGAGCAGAAACAGATTACGGTCAGCGTTCAATTCTGCCCCCTGTAACATTTTTTTAAGAGAAGTGTCAATTCCTCCTCCGAAGAAGATTCCTCCAGCAGGGGCATGACAGAGAACAATGGCAATGAGGTATCCAAATCAGTGCGATTTTGAAAGGGCCAGTCCACCATCTTGATTCAATATGTTTTCCGGTCACAGCCAAACATAGTCCAAAAGTTGCTCCTTAGTCTCAGGAGTCATCATTCCAAATTTAGTTATCTTAGAAGTGGTTGAAAACATATAGAACAAACAGACTGACAAACAACATTCTAAAATACAGAAAGAGAAGGAAGAGGAAGAAGAATATATAACGCTAATGGCCTTTGCACCTTGCTGAAACAACAGCTCCTCACAATACTGTATAGTTGAGAGGTCTTCTGCCAAGGCTCTGTCCAAGGTGCTGATCAGCTCTGCCTTGCTCTCCCAGTCTGATTCTGCTGTTTGCCACCTTGGTGACAAAACCTCACTTACCTTCACTTCAGCTACTGCAACCTGATGTTGACCAACATGACTCTACCCCATCTACTGGGGACTGTGGAGTGGGTGATTCTTGGTGGTCCATCATGGTGGCCCATAGGGGTGGATCCAGTTTCCCACCCCTGTCTAGGTAGGCTGTCAGCATCTCTCCAGCGCTTGAGACAGGGGTCTTCCAGCTCTTGTTGTTGTTTAGTCGTTTAGTCATGTCTGACTCTTCGTGACCCCATGGACCAGAACACGCCAGGCACTTCTGTCTTCCACTACCTCCCGCAGTTTGGTAAAACTCATGTTGGTAGCTTCGAGAACACTGTCCAACCATCTCGTCCTCTGTCGTTCTCTTCTCCTTTTGCCCTCCATCTTTCCCAACATCAGGGTCTTTTCCAGGGAGTCTTCTCTTCTCATGAGGTGGTCAAAGTATTGGAGCTTCAGCTTCAGAATCTGTCCTTCCAGTGAGCACTCAGGGCTGATTTCCTTCAGAATGGAGAGGTTTGATCTTCTTGCAGGTAATGGGACTCTCAAGAGTCTCCTCCAGCACCATAATTCAAAAGCACCAGGCTTATGCAGACAATTAAGATAAACACCCGTGATAGTTAGCTGGTGATCTATTTTTAAAAGAATTGTGTGGTTTTTATTGTGTGTGCATATATATTTTTTGAAAATTGCTTTGACGTTATTTATGAAATTGAGGTATGTAAGGTTTATTTAAATAAATAAAAAATCAAACTGCTGGTTGATAAACATCCACACCATACTTTTGAAGCTCTGTTGTAACTACGCCAGTGGTTTTCAACCAGTGTGTCGTGGCACCCTGGGGTGCCTTGAATGATGGTCAATCAATTCTTTGGCGATCAGCCTACTTTATGGTCCAGCTCTCACTTCCATACATCACTACTGGGAAAACCATAGCTTTAACTATACGGGCATTTGTCGGCAAGGTGATGTTTCTGCTCTACCTGGAGATATTGGTGATCCAGTGAATCTGCTCTGGTAGGGTTTTTTGTAGTTGTTGCTGTTTTTAACACAGATAGATGTGACCCTAGTGTTTGAGTCCCTCTCCTCTTTCTGTGTTAGCTAAACCAGCCCCAGAAATCAGTCCACATGGCCTCCCTGGCAGTCATGAAAGCTCTGCAGATGATGTACTTTGCCTGCATCTCTTTCCATCATGCCCAGGGGTGGACCACCAATGCAATAAAAACACTTTCTGAAAAGTTTAAAACATCTCTGTGAAGCTCTGAAGAAACTTGATGTGAAAATCCTGGCTTTTTTTTTTTTTTTTTTTTTTTTAGAAAAGGGGGTTGAATTAATGATTACAGAACACATAATTGTTCCTGCAGCTGTGTCTGATATTATGAATGCCACATGAATGGGTAACAAGCTTTCCCTTGGAGGCTTTCATTCAGGAAGAGGAGAGGGTTATTTATTTATATTCCCCCAAAGCAGTGAATGAAATACTCAGTTTCAGATCCAAATCTATGGAAGGTTTTCAGCACCTGCAGCTGAGGTTCACATGATTTGGAGGAACATGCCGTTCATAATTTGAGCATCTTTATTTTTAAACGACACATGATGTGATCGCCAAGTGCAGTCTTGTCGACGGCGCCTTGCAATTAGCTCTTGAGGCTTGAGTTCGAATCAGCACTCTGCTGTGTCTTGCGTTTCCTTTGCTTTGTAAAACGAATACTCCTGCTCTGCCTTTCAGTTAAACAGACACGCACGTGCACACAGAGCCAGCTAAGCAGTAAACAAGCAGCATGAAAATGATCATCAAATTAAAGCTGCAAAACATATAAAGTTGTCAGAAGTTACACAGCCAAACCCCCCACCCCCGCACACACATACATTCCAAATGATTCATAATTTAACCCGTAGAAATTGTAGAATTGTAAAGTTGGAAGGCACCCTGTGGGTCATCTAGTCCAACCCACTGTAATGCAGAAATCTTTTGCCCAACATGGGGCTCAAGCTCTCTACCTTGAGATTAAGAGTCTCATGTTCTACTGACTGAGCTATACCATAGTTTTACAGTAGGTTTTACATGGAATTGGGCCTAACCTGGCACAGTCTCTCTTATTTGGACCATCTCAGAATTGCATTATGCACTTACATTTGAAGTGCAAATTTGATTTGCACCCAGTTTCCTCACATTTGCCAAGGACTATAACTATCATTATTCTGCAAAAAAGATGAAATCATCATCATCAGTAAAGGATAATCTCTGCTTTGCTGGGGGTTATTATTATTAATCAGGTTGCATCCAACTAAGTTCTATTAAGAGTGCGGCCATTGAAATCAGTGGGTTGTATCATTGCTTGTCCTTCTCATGGTAAATCTACTGATGTTAATGAGCACAGCAAACTTAGCTTTAATCGTTTCAGCGGGTCTACTTTGAGTAAAACTTTGGTGGCTGTCACTCAATGGACCTAAGTTAAGCATCTCCATTAATTTCAGCAGGTCTATTATTTAGCTGTGATTCCTGCATTGCAGAGGGTTGGACTAGATCTAGATGACATTTTGGGTCCCTTCCAACTCTACAATTCTTTTATTCTAATTCTATAATACTCTGAGTAGAATTAAATCTAATAAAACCTAGTAGTAGCTGTAGTATTTCCACTCCTTGGCTCAGCCGTCTGTTATTCTTGTTGTTCATCTTGGGGGTTATTGACATTTTTAAGCTGAACTTCAACTGGGAGATTCCCAGGGTGGTGAACAGCAGTCCAATAAAACACAACATAGCAAAGCATCTACATTTTTTCTGGGGGGGAGCATAAAGCCATTGCTAATTATGCATTTCCCTCCCTCCCTCCCCTGACAGTGTCTAAATATTTTGGTACCTTTTGTTCTGGAGCAATACAGGGGGCATTTTGTTCAGAATGGGGAACCCTCACTGGACCATGGCCTGTCAGGAAGATTGACAGCCGCATTACATGGAAGCCCTCTCTTGGTATGAGTGATTAAGATGTCAGCTTCTGTCGTGGGCATCGTACATCATAGCACTGCACTGGCACCAAATTAAGGGCAGAGGGAAGCAATGACACTGGCACTCTGGCCTCCCACTCCCAATCAAGATATTGCTTAAATGTGAGATCGAAGCTTGAAATCGGTGGTGGAGTTTCAGTTTGGTTTTCCAAGGAATTGTGGTCAGCTTGAATATTTTCATTTTTTATTTGTACCCCATCCATCTGACTGGGTTGCCCCAGCCTCTTTGGACGGCTTCCAGCAAAATACAAAAACACAACAAAACATTAAACATTAAAAAACTTCCCTATACAGGGTTGCCTTCAGATGTCTCCTAAAAATTGTATAGTTACTTATCTCCTTGACATCTGATGGGAGGATGTTCTAGAGGGCGGGTGCCACTACAGAGAAGGCCCTTTGCCTGGTTCCCTGTAACCTCACTTCTAGCAGTGAGGGAACTACCAGAAGGTCCTCTGAGATGGACCTCAGTGTCTGGGCTGAGCAACGGGGGTGGAGACACTCCTTCAGGTATACAGGGTCCAGGCCATTTAGGGCTTTAAAGATCAGCACTGACACTTTGAATTGTGCTTGGAATTGTGCCTCTGTTTGTGGCGTACCCATGGACCCATCTAAGGGCCTCCACTCAGAACCAGAGTGGTTGTGAAAGGTGGAGGGGCAGGAAACATCAGTCCAATCCAGTGAAGGAATTTGTAAGTTCTTAAAGACTTTGCCTCAATAAAAGCAGTGCAAAAATGCCAGCGGCTAATGGCGTTTCCATGCGCTGCTCTGGTTCACCAGAAGTGGCTTAGTCATGCTGGCCACATGACCCAGAAGCTGTCTGTGGACAAACGCCGGCTCCCACAGCCTATAGAGTGAGATGAGTGCGCAACACCAGAGTCGTCCGCAACTGGACCTAATGGTCAGGGGTACCTTTACCTTTAACTAAGAAGGTTGCTAATGGACTGAAGCTTGGAGGGACATAGCTCAGTGGTAGAGCATCAGCCCCACATGCAGAAGGTCTCAGGTTCAGTCCCTGGCATTTCCACGAAGGAATGGGAATATTCCCCACCCTGAGACCCTGGAGAGTTTCTGCTGCTCAGTGTTAACAATACCGAGCTGCATGGACAAATGGTCTGATTCAGTAGAAGGCAGATGCCTTTTGCCTGTTCTGAATCTTCCAGCATTCAGCTTCATCAGACAGCCCCTAGTATCATGCAAAAGGGAGAAAAACACCTCCCTGTCCACTTTCTCTATACTAGGCATGTCCAACTCCCATGAGACTGTGATCTACTCCCAATATAAAAAAAAACTGGCAGTGATCTATCCATTGTCAATGGAGGGAGGAGGCGCATGCCTGGGGTGGATAGATTGCCCAGAGCTGTTGAGCTTTTTTTACACAATAAGGATCCCATGATCTACCAGGATCAGCCAGGGATCTACCGATAGATCACGATCTACTGCTTGGACATCCCTGATCTGCACCATGCACATCAGTTTATGCATCTTTGTCATGTGTCTCGCTCCCACCCAACCTCACTCACCATTTGGTCAATGGAAAATCCCCAAATTTTGCAACCATTCCTCACAAAGAAGTTGCTCCAGCCTATTGGTCATCATGCTGATTGTGCTTTGCTGAACCTTTTCCAGCTCTCAAAATGCACATCCTCGCATACATTTTGGGACATTTTAACTGCGGAATGCCATGCTGCACTGTCTGTGACTTCCAGCAGACAGCTAAATTTCCATCTGTACATTATTGCTATTCTTCAGTGCCATTTTTCTAGAAAAAGCTTTTTTTCTAGAAAAAGAGGTGCCAGAGCTCACCATGAACTTGTTCTCTTAGAATGGCAATGGTGCCCATCTGAAAGATGCCAGAGCTGAGCTCCAGCTGGAAAAAAAAAAACCATTTCTATCCCAACTTTTTCTCCAAGGAGCTCAAGGTGTCATCTGCATGGTTCTCTCCCCCCCCCCTCCACAATTACTGTATTTTTTGCACCATAACACTCACTTTTTTCCTCCTAGAAAGTAAGGGGAGATGTCTGTGCGTGTTATGGAGCGAATGCCTGCGGGTGGTGGTGGGGATCTGCTGCAGTCGTGAGCAGAGGATCCATGGTTCCCCTTCCTTCCCTCCTCCATGGTTACAAAGCATGGATCCACATGGATCCTCAGGATTTTTGCATTGGGCTACTCCAAACTCACTGTCAGATCACATGTCTGTGGCCACAGCATGAACCACAAAAATCATATATCCACTATTTCGTTTAGAATATTTTTTTTCTTGTTTTCCTCCTCTAAAAACTACATGCGTGTTATGGTCTGGTGCGTGTTATAGAGCGAGAAATACGGTAATCCCCTGAAAGGTAGATTAAGCTTGATGACCCTAGATCACCAAGCTCCAGATGGGATTTGAACCCTTGTCTCCCAGGTCCAAGTCCAACACTCTAACCACAATGCCACACTGGCTTGCAGTTAGGCAGAGGAAATCGATATGGAGCAAGTCAGTTCACGCAGGAACTCTCAAAGATTGAATTTCACAATACCTCCCTCCAGTCTGTGCCCCCGCCCCCGCCCCCATTTCCTTTCCTTTTTCTGTCTCAGTTTAAATCTTTAGATCCTGATTCCTGGTGACAAATAAAGGAACTGCCTGCAAATGTCCATCTTTACCCAACTCGACATGACACCCATGTGGCAAAGCATCTGTGCCCCAGTGGGGCTCCTGCTTTTTCCTTAACGCAGCTGAGAACTTTAATAACCTCTATTAGGAGCTGGTTTTGCAAAGTGCTGCCTGCTTTGCATGGATTTAAATGGGCTCACTCCGGGATGTGCCACTCGAGCAATCTTGTTCATTTAAGGTTCTGTTTGAAGAATCGTCAACAGATGCTCTTCTCCAAAAAAAGGGGGGGAGCCAAGCGGTTGGGGACAAGCACACAAAAAACAGTCTGAGTCTAGGGTTGAGAGATCCAGCTGGGTGTATTGGTGTGGGAGTGTTTGACTGGGACCTGGGAGATCATGGTTCAAATCCCCGCCCAGTGTCGTAGTCTGGTATTGCAAAGGAACTAGGCAGCACCAAAAAGATAGCAACTTGCACCAGCCAAATGTGCCAAATGGACAGAGACCTTTTGAACATCTACCTCAAGTTTGCCTCTTCTCTGGCAAGCAGGCAGGATCTTATTTGTGTGCACCATTTAGAGATTTTAAATATTAAGCCATTTAGATATGCTTTTAACATAAAATTCAATAAATAGCCAAGCAACCCAGGGCTCAAAACCAGGAACCAGGTTTAATCTCCCTCAGCTTTCAGGACTAGAATTTTGTTGTTGTTTTAATGGAGGGGGGGAGGAAAACAGATTCTGAACTAAAGCCCAGGTACTGGGTTTCTTTGGTTTGGTTCTGGATCTAAGGAATGTACCATGTTCTTGAATGGGGCTGACGGTCTGGCTGCTTCTCCTTCCAAAGGTTCCCTTCCATTTCTTACGTTAGGGAAAGACAAATTGCAAGTCACTGCCCCTTTGCTGCTTCTTTGAAAAGGCAAGAAGTGGCCTTACAATTCATTGGCTGTAAAAAGCAAACATTAGAAAGCAGAATTGATGTCGGGGAAGGTATGTGTGTGTGGGGGGGTGTTGTTGTTGTTATTTACATTTGCATATATTTATTTATGTTATTGGCATATTTATGTTATTTGCATATATTTGCATTTGCAGGCTTAAATCCTAATTAAAAATGCCTCCGCATACATGCATGTCTGTGCTGGGATTGGGGGGGAAGTATCTTCACAATCAAACATCAACCTCTACTTTTGCTTTTTAAAAAATGAATGAATGAATGAATGAATTATTGCCACCAGCAGCTTTGTTTGCTAGCGATTTGGAGGTTCCTTTTGGCAGCATCCCCAGTGCTTGTCTTTCTCTTTCCAGTCCCTGCTTGATCCTCCGCTTGCCACCATGAGCAGCGTGTGAAGTGTAGCTTAAAGATCAGAGAGCACAAAATGCATTTCCGCAGACGGCAAAAGGAGAACCTTATCGGCGGCTTCCACACAGTCCCTGAGAATTAGAAGAGCCCAGATAGGTGCAATCACAGAACACAGGCGAGCTTGGCATTTCACAAATGGAAATAGCAAGGTACTAAACACAATGCCATTAGGGGACAAGGGAGAAATTAGGCTCGGTTTGCGTTTCAGTACGGACCGACCTAATTCTCACTGGTCCACACATCATGCAGATTTTGAAGCACAGCTATCCTTCCGAACAATAGGGATGCGGGTGGCACTATGGTCTAAACCACTGGGCCTCTTGGGCTTGCCGATCAGAAGGTTGGCGGTTCGAATCTGTGCAATGGGGTGATCTCCTGTTGCCCTGTCCCAGCTCCTGCCAAGCTAGTAGTTCGAAAGCACACCAGTGCAAGTAGATAAATAGGTACTGCTGTGGCGGGAAGGTAAACGGCGTTTCTGTGAGCTCTGGTTTCCATCACAGTGTTCTGCTGTGCCAAAAGTGGTTTAGTCATGCTGGCCACATGACCCGGAAAGCTGTCTGTGGACAAATGCTGGCTCCCTTGGCCTGAAAGCGAGATGAGTGCCGCAACCCCATAGTTGCCTTTGACTGGACTTAACCGTCCAGGGGTCCTTTACTTTTACCTTTTTACCTTATCTTTCCAAATGGAATATGACTCTGCATTGCTCCTCTGGCTTTTGAGATGGAGTTTTCCAGCTCAAAGATGTGCGCGCACACACACAAAAATGAGCATCTATGGGGGCAAGTGTGGGTAAAAATGCACAAAATGGCATGCAAACATACATACTGTACCTGATTTTATTTATTATTTATATGCCGCCCATCTGACTAGGTTGCCCCAGCCACTCTGGGTGGCTCCCAACAGAATATTAAAAACACAAGAAGATGCCAAACATTAAAAACTTCCCTGTTGTTTGCTCTCAAGTAAGTTTAATATAGTAGGGATGGGGAGCCTCATCCCTCAGGGCCAAATGTGGCCTTCTAGGCCTCAGTATCAGGTCCTTGAGAATCTCCCCAGGTAGCACTGTCTCCATGGCAACCCCCTTCACTGGCCCTAAGTGTTTTGCTTGACTAGCCAATCGAACCTGAGACCTTCTGCCTGCCAAGCAAGTGCTCATTCCCTGAGATTCTTCCATCCCTGAATGATTATACATGAAAAATGTGGGCCGCATCTCTCTGTGTATTTCTTGGTGCTTATTTTAGATTTCTATGCAGTATCAGGAGGGAGAAAACTAGTGCAGCTTAGACCCTCTGATTGGGGGGGGGGGGCTGACAGGAGAGAGAGAGAGAGAGAGAGAGAGAGTATGAAATTTCTAGGGCATAAAAAAAGTTGAGACTCCATTGCAGGTTTCAACACTCGTAAGAGGGCTTTGGGTGGAAGAAAAAGTGAGCCCTGGTGAGCAGTGAACCCAATTCAGAACCCATCTCTTGGTAAAGTGAACTATTCCCCTGCCCCAAATGTTTGTGTGTGTGAAATAGATGGATTTTTGCAAGCCCAGTCCCCAATTCATTAACCCATTTGTGTTCCTAACTCCTGTTTGCTCGCCTTCAGGAGTGTTGTGGCTCAAGCCCAGAGAGAAAATGTGTCCCCTGGGGCTTCTCTATCTGGCCCTCGGGACTCTCCCAGGTCACCGCCCTCATCTGCCCTGCTTTGTGCCCTCTGTGAGTGATTTGGACTACTCATACAACCCCTGGAAGGGGATAGCAGGGAAATATTATCTTTGCCCTCTGCCTAGCCTTGTTATCTGTTGTCTTCCAGCAGTTCGTAGTTATTTTAACACACATAAACACACACGGGGGGGGGGGGAGTGATATATTGTCCTTAGTGAAATTACTCTGCCCTGCCTATAGCAGGTGATTGGGAAGTGGGACATTGTAGATGAATAGGGAACATTGCTGCAGAGGTTAAATTTCTGCTTGGTGAACGGGTGATGAGCGCCTGAGATGCTTCTCCCTTTGGGCTTTTAGTCCTGACTCAACACTTTTTTCCCTTCCCAAGGGTGATTATGCAGAAACTTCAGAGCAGTAAAATCCACACCAAGATTCTTTATATAAACCCTCCAGGAAGCTCCCATATGTTCTTCTGACTAGCCAGAAATACACTGAAAATGCAAAATTAGGACACGCTTACACCGCAAAACAGAAGTGTCCCTTTTTTTAATCGTACAAAGTGTATTTTTTAAAAAAGTTTGGCTTTTTGTTCCTACAGAATTCAAGATCTCTCCTCCTCTTACTTGTCATGCTCAGTGTGGTATACCTAAAGGAAGAAATGTGTACTAGTAAGAAATAAAACATATCCAGTGAAAGGCAGTGTCGTGTAGTGGTTAGAGTGTGGAACACAAAAAGAATTCCCCCCACCTTTGGTTCTTGAAGCTTCCTGGATTAACCAGATACAAATGAGTTGAAGGATACAAATTGGGAGGGGAGGAATCATGGACACCACCTTGAACTTTCTGAAGAAAGATGAGGCATAAATAGAATTAATTAAGCAGGAAGATGAAAGACAAAACCAATGTGATTACTGGTGGGAGTTCAATGCAAAAGAAAAGAAAAGTTGATACCCTTTGTGCATATGATTGAAACAAGATTATTTCAGGATGTTTTTGCTGTAATGTTTGCCTTGTGTGTGCATCCGTAAAAACGTAACGCACAAAAGAATCTTGATGAAGTCATACCTACAAGAGTATCACAATTGCCCTTTTGGCAGTGTTTTATAAATGTGCATCAGCAGTGGCATCGCAACAGGGGGGCGTGGGGGGCGGCATGCCCTGGGTTCCATGTTTGCAGGGGTGACAAGAAGTCACCCCGCAGGGGCTTGGGGTAGCATGAACAGTCATCGCACCGCCGCAACCGCCTTTGGAGGATCCTCCATTTGCGGCTGTAGCCGCAAGCAGAGGATCCGGGCACCAGCAGCAATCCACTAAGTACAGCACATATGCGGCATCGCACTCATGCACTGTACATAGCGATGCCGCACATATGCTGTGTAGAGGTTTGCCACCGGCGCTGCTCCAGAACGATATGGACGGTGCTGGGATCCCTGGAGAGGCACCAGTGGCAAACCGCTACACAGCGCATGTGCGGCATCGCTACATACGGTGCATGCGCCATACGTTGCACTGCCGCACATGCACCCTATGTCGTGACACCTGCCCTGGGTGTCACGACACCTTCCTTCGCCCCTGCACATCAGTTGCATAGCGAGGGAGGAAATTCTGCAGGGTCTGAGTGCTACAGCAAACTACGCAATACTCCTAGGGCATGAGTTAGCATCAGACATTCTCCTGGTTTTAACTGGAATTCAGAAGAAGTGGAATGAATTAGAAAAACATTTTAAAATATGTCATGGTTTCTTGTCTGGGCCCTGCTGAGGAGCCCACAGAGGCAGCAAGGCAGGTTGGTAGCTTCAGTACCATGGAGAGCACCTAGCGTTGGAAGCTGATGGAGGTCTTTGGAGCCTCTGCCACCTCTCCTAAGCTCCCCACTCTTTGGAGAATTGGAGTATCTTAAAGGGCCAACCCTCTGGCCTGAAAACAGGCACTTCACCTGCTCTTTTGGATTTGCCAGGCATTGTGGGAAGCATTTGGTTCCTTAGTTCCAGAGGAAGGAGCCCCTAAGAGTCCTGCTTTTGGTTCTGCAAGCCCTGGTCCTGTGGCTTCTGTCTGCCAGCCTTGAGTTCAGTGGTCTACTGATCACCAGAGTCAGGCTCAGAGTCAGTTCCTTAGCTGATGACCCTAAACAGCCTAGGTCCAGTGTACCTGAAGGAGCATCTCCACCCCTATCATGTAGCCTGAATACTGAGGTCCAGCACCGAGGGCCTTCTGGTGGTTCTCTCACTGAGAGAAGTGAGGTTACAGGGAACCAGGCAGAGGGCCTTCTCAGTAGTGGCACCCGCCCTGTGGAATGCCCTCCCATCAGATGTGAAGGAAATAACTATCTGACTTGTAGAAGACATCTGAAGGCAGCCCTGTTTAGGGAAGTTTTTAATGTTTGAAGTTTTATTCTGTTTTTAGTCCTCTGTTGGGAGCCAGCCAAAGCGGCTGGGGAAACCCAGCCAGATGGGTGGAATATTATTATTATTATTATGGCTTCTGGTAGCTCTATTCTGCATTGGTCAGACCTCACCTGGAGTCCTGTGTTCAGTTCTGGGCACCCTGTTTTAAGAAGAAGGAAACTGACAAGCTGAAAGGTGTGCAGAGGAGGGCGACCAAGATTATGATGAGTCTGGAAATCAAATCTTATGAGGAATGCTTAATATATCTCCAAGTATCTGAAAGGCTGCCACATGAAGGATGGAGGAAGCTGGTTTTCTGCTGCTCCAGAGGGTAGGACCTGAACCAATGGAACCAAGTTACAAGAAAGGAGATTCTGACTAATTATTTGGAAGAACTTTTCAACAGTAAGAGCTGTTCAACAGTGGACAGGACTCCTTCGAAAGGTGGTGGACTCTCCTTCATTGGAGATTTGTAAACAGAGGTTGGATGGAAATCCACTGGGGATTCTTTAGCTCTAGTTGCTACGTTGCAGTGGGTTAGACTAGATGTTCCTCGGGGTCCCTTCTAACCCTGTGATTCTATGAATCAGCGTCCTGGTCACTGCTGGACTCTGGGGTCATGACAAATGAGGGAAATTAGAAAATTTAAACTGATGTTGCTGGATCTCTTCCCCTGCTTACAGGGATGTCCTGGGTAGAGCTGTCTCCTCCTGACTTTGTTGGGTGACCCTACTTCTGACACCTGTTGCGTGCTGGAGCTGGAGCAAGAGGAGGGGAAGTTGCTGACTCAAAGAAGAGTCCTCAGGTTGAAAAGCAGCCAAGGCAGATGCTGGCTGGCTGGCTGAAAGGATTGATTGGGATTCCGTATGCAGAACAGAAGCTGAGGGGTCAATTCAGGCAGGAGAGGAAAAGAGCTTTCCACCTGCAGGAGACAAAGCATCGTCTTTTGCAGCTGGTTAGATAGAGGATCAACATCAACCTGCTCTCCTTTTGCCCACATTGCTATAAGCGGCGGGGACGACGGGGACTGATGGACCAGCAGTCTGATCACGCCTGACAAGAGGGCAGCATTCGAGATGTGACAGGTCGCAAATTTGTGCTGCAGGATGACATATCTCGTTGCCCTGAAAGGCATGCGTGGAATTTGTAAATCATTTGAGAACAATCATCCAGCAGAAAGGTCATGGTGAAACACACAATACCTCACCATACAATGGGCCAATGAAATGTTTTAGCTCTTGCAGTGGGTGAGGGGGGGGTTCTAGCTTTGTGGCCAGTCTTCCTTTGAAATCTTATTTGTTTCAAGATTGTTTCTCTTCATGCACTTACAGTGGTGCCCCGCAAGACGAATGCCTCGCAAGACGAAAAACTCGCTAGACGAAAGGGTTTTGCGGTTTTTGAGCTGCTTCGCAAGACGAATTTCCCTATGGGCTTGCTTCGTAAGACGGAAACGTCTTGCGTTTTTTTCAAGTTTGTTTCCTTTTTCTTAACACCGTTAATACAGTTGCGACTTGACTTCGAGGAGCAACTCATAGAACGCAGTGTGGTAGCCTTTTTTGAGGTTTTTGGCGATTTTTGAAGCTTTTCCAAAACTTTTCCGACACCGTGCTTCGCAAGACGAAAAATTCGCTAGACAAAAAAACTCGCGGAACGAATTAATTTCGTCTTGCGAGGCACCACTGTACTCTCGCCCTCCCCCCCCCCACATGCACACAGAATTAAAAGAGGAACCCTCTTGAATGTAAAAAGGGAGGGAGGAGGGGAATACTGTACAAATTTCCAACACGCCTTTGCACCTTAAGGACTAGAAATTTACTTACAAATTCAAAATGCTGGGTAGAACTCCCCCCCAAACACACACATCATCAGTGGAAGCCCTGGAAGCACCCTGTTGCAACAGATCAATAAAGATCAAGCTTACTAGCTGCTTTGCTTCTCAATATTCTCTGGTTGGCCTCTGTTATTTTCTCCTACCAATAGGGAACCTATGTAAGGACTCTATATGGGCTCTTGGATACTCCATAAGGGAAAAGGGCATATTTTTATTTACAACAATTTACACAATGGGGCTTTTCCCCACCCTTGCTCCCTGAAATTGGCTCGTGGGGTTGGGAGAGCCTTCAGAACATCCCATGCGGGAAGGAGAGGGGTGATTAACATCTGGCAAGATGTGAGTAGCCGAGGGTTACTTTGCAAGCTCCATGAAAGAGTGGGTGTGGCGATCACACAGGGTCCCTGGACGTTTAACGGTCTATTTATCCCTGTGCCACCACTGTGCTCTCTTCCCCGCTGCCACCAACCCGTTACTCTCTGGTAAAACACTGAGTCCAGTCAGTTGTTAAAAGTGAGCAAAAAAACAAGTTTATTTTACAAACATTAACAAGTTTTTGGTTTCTCAGATAATATTCCTGTCAGTATCTTAACTTTAGTTTCCTTACCGGCCTATACCTTCTGACTGATTATCTCAACTGTTTGACTGTCTCCTCTTAACAAATTCTCTCCCTCTCTCACACCAGACTAGCCCAGCCCACAGACTTATCTTCTCTGTCTCCTAACTCCAGACTGTCTTCTCAACAACTCTAACTCACTAAAAACCTCTGTGCTTAAACCTTATACACCATTTACTCTGCCCCCTGGGTTCCCTTTGGTTAGTCATTTTACAATTGGTTAACCCTTTCCCTATGAACCCAGTATGATGTCACACACATAGGAGGGCAAACGCCACAGCGGGGATTGGGACCTGGGGCTCCCAGGTCCCTACTCTCTGCTGCTCTAACCACTGCACCTACACTGCTCTTTTCCACCTTGATCACAGTTGCAAAATGAGTGTTTTCTGCCTGGGTGCCCTGGTATAGTCTGGAACCATCAGGCAGCAAAAGATTTCCCTGCCTGGAAGACCACCTGTTGGTAAAAAGCAGGCACTTCTTGTCTAATCACTATTAAAACTTTGGCGAAGCCTAGGAAGGGAGCTTCTCCTGGGGTTAATGGATGTGTAATGGGTTTATTCAGCTGTAGCGAAAACAACCACAATTGCTTAAGAGTCCAGCAGGAAAAGAAGCACCCAGATACAGAGGGAATCTTGTTTCTCGCTCGAGGAAGCTGTGCTTAAAACATGCACGGTATCGAAGGGTTTGTCTTGCATTACACCTAGCCTCCAGTTCAGCTGATAATTGCAAGATTGCAGTAACTAAGAACTAGCACCCTAGTTTGTGTGGTGCCTTTTTCAGACTATAAGCCTGCAGAAAGGGACTGGCGTTTGTAAGCAGCTCTGGAGTCAGTTAAGGGGGTACTGAGCTGGGTTGACCCAAGTTATGTAATCAAGAAAACAAATTTAATGAGAGGTGAGCTTTGTTTTTACATTTCTGGCATGGCAATAGAAATGGTATTTTTCATTTTAATTTATTCACAGTACTAGATAGGATTTTTATGTAGCCCCCTTCCCCATTTCACAGGTCATTTGATTTAATTTAATTCTGAACAATGGTTTTAGCTACAAATTGTCAAAATATACAGTGGTACCTCGGGTTACATACTGTCAGGGGTTCAGGAGCAGAGGCGAGGGCAAGGGAGGAAACAGAGAGCGAGGGGGAGGAGGCAGAAGAAAAGATGAGTGATGACGACGACCCAAGATCTCCGAGTCTTTCCAGTGAATCAGAAGATTCACAGGAAGGAGCGCCAGTGGCCAGAGCAAGGGGGGAGCTTAGGGGGACACCCCAGGAAGAAGGGTCCAGAGGAGGCTCAGAGAGCAGCAGTTGGAAATCGGGGCCAGCATCACCAACAGGACGCAGTGGAGAGGAAGGGCGCCAGGTACCGAGCTCTGGCAGCTCGCAGGAGGGAGGGCATGAGTCAGGAGTGGCCACACCTCCATCGGGGAGCGAGGAAACGGTCAGGCGGCAAGTGGAAGGTTGGGCGCGCGCGCCAAGTTCAAATACACAGGAAGGTGGCGCAGTAAGCAGCCCGGAAAGGGAGCCAGGTCCTAAAGCCCGACGCAAGGAGACAGAAGGGTCCGGGGGGTCAGCGTCAGAAGCGTCCCGAAAGGAAGAGACCACGGGGGGCAGAGGGACCCAGAGAAGAACGGTCAGGCGGAAAAGGTGGAGTAAGGCTAGGGTACTTAGCTGGTGTACAGGGGGCGGAGACTCAGACGGAGCTTCGCCGGTCTAACCCTTAAGACGTAGAGCTGCACGCAGCCGCTTGAGAATGGAAACTGTAACTCAATAAAGACTTTTACAAAGTGACCGCTGGCTAGCGTGATCCTCTGTGAGCTGGGATCTTGAAGCAGCTCTGACACATACGCTTCAGGTTACAGACTCCGCTAACCCAGAAATAGTACCTCGGGTTAAGAACTTTGCTTCAGGATGAGAACAGAAATTGCGCCACCGCCGTGCGGTGGCAGTGGGAGGCCCCATTAGCTAAAGTGGTAGCTCAGGTTAAGAACAGTTTCAGGTTAAGAACGGACCTCTAGAACGAATTAAGTTCTTAACCCAAAGTTAATATTGGGTTAATATTGGTTTTTAATAATATTGGTCTTTAATAAAAAAATTTAAAAAGACAGAGAAAGATCAGAAATCTACTTTCTAAGTGCTGAACTTTTTCCATGTATTTCCACCCTATTGCTCTTCTGCTTGTTGGCCTTATTTTCTAATTAACATGAATTGTTTTATTTATTTCACCAATGGGTTTATCGTTCTGCTGTCAGTCCTCAGATCCCCTTGACCCCTATTCTCTGGTCTGATCTTTGTTTTTCATTTTGCAAGCCATTTGCGTCGTCTGATTACAATGTTTGAAGACGTGAAGGATCATATCTAATGGAAGCAACTTTAAAGGCATGGGATAAATGCGTGTCATTTTTTGTGGCAAAGAACAACAACAACATTACACCTCCTTAAAAAATCCCTTTGATGGGTTCTGAGCAGGAAATGATTCCAGATTGCTCTGTTTTCTAGGGCTGTGATTCAGAGTGTGTGAGTGAGTGAGAGAGAGAGAGAGAGAGAAAACATCAACATTTGTCCTTCCTCGTTTGCTACAGCTGTAACGAGGGTGGGGAATTAACGAACCTCATGACACGTCTGTCACCTAATAGCATCCTGATGAATGTACCGCCCAGTGTCCTTTTCAAAATAATTACAAGTTATCAGCTATCTGGTGCTTGCTGGGAGATGGAAGTGTGGTTTGTGGGGCAGCTCCCGGGTGTCAGGAAAGCAATAATTTGGTCTCCTTGAATTATGATCATCGTGGATTACAGGAGCACCAAGAGGCGCTCATTGTTTCAGGCACTCAGCAAATGCATCTGGCGAAAAAAGCATCCCTCCTAAAAGCTCTTATTACCCTTCCAGGTCCTTTCCAAGGTCCTTCACAAAAACAGCTGGCCATCTCCACTCCCTTACAAGTCCATATTGCAATGAAAGGGGGGGGGGATTCAATGCCATCAGAGTTCACCTCTTCCCACATTCATACGCACAGGGCAATGTGACCCAGGCGACATTCACCCTACAGCTCCGACTTGCACTGAGTCAGACCTATCTTTGCCTACACTGACCGGCAGCAGCTCTCGGGGGTTATAGGCAGAGCACATTCCCAGCCCAACCGGGAGATGCGGGGATTAACTCTAGGACCTTCTGCAGTCCCAGCAGGTGGTCTATAAGACTGAGTTGTGGGTGCTCCTAATAAACATAGGAAGCTGCCTTATGCTGAGCCAGCTGCGAGTGGTCCACCCAGTTCAATATTGTCAACACTGGCTGGCAGCATCTCTCCAGTGGTTTCCCCAGCCCTACCAGGAGGTGCCCCAGATTCAAGCTGGGACCTTCTGCATGCAAAGCAAGTGATCTAGCGCTGAGCTACAGCGAGTCCCCACGTAAAATTGCTCCCTCCTTACTTCTCCCTAGGCATTTTGTTTGTTGATTGGATCTGGGTGCCCTTTGCAACAGAAAAGTAGGATAAAATCATAGGAATGTAATCGTAGAACTGCTGTATACCTAGTCAGAGCAGTGGTCCATCTAGCTGAGCTTTGTCCACCCACACTAACTGGCAGCAGCTCTCCACAGTTTCAGAGCCCTGATTTCAAGGCACTGGGGCCTTGAACTTGGGACTTTCTATATGCCAAGCAGATGATGCTCTGCCTTTGAACTGTGGCCCTTCTCTAGGGCTGGGCAATATATCAATATATCGTCCAAAATCGGTTTGAAGCTCATATCGTATTTATGGGACCGCCTCTCCTGGTATGCCCCGCAGAGAACCTTAAGATCCATGAATAATCATAGTTTAGAGGTCCCGGGCCCTAAGGAAGTTAGATTATCCTCCAGCAGGGCCTGGGCCTTCTCAGTGATGGCTCCAACCTGGTGGAATGCTCTGTCCCATGAGACCAGGGACCTGCAGGATTTAACTTCCTTCTGCAGGGCCTGTAAGACAACTATTCTGCCTGGCTTTCCATTTGAACTTAGCCTGATCTTTTATTCCCCTTCCTTCCTTTCCCTTCCCTTCCCTTCCCTTCCCCTTCCCTTTTTATGAAGATTACCCCCTTTGGGATCCCACAGCTAATTCTCCCCTGGTCTCCTCGCTGGCCCAAATAGGACTAATTTAGCCAGCTAGCCCTGGTGATCATCTAATGTTTACTGGATGGATTTTCCCCCTAAATTGATTTTTGAAATCTGAATTTCTTGTTATTCACGTTTTATGCTGTTTTTTGTTGCATCAATTAAGTGTTTTAAATTTGTTGTTAGCCACCCTGAGCCCAGTTTTCTGAACCGGGAAGGGCGGGGTATAAATAAACATTATTATTATTATTATTATTATTATTATTATTATTATCATTATTATTATATCATGATATCAGTTTCATAATTTTTGGCCTGGCAATATATTGTGAATCATGATCTGTGTTGGGGCTGGGTGGTATATCACCCAAAGCTAGTTTGAAGTCCATATCGTGATATTGGTTTCATAATTTTTGACCTGGCAGTATATCATAAATTATGGGGTGTGTCCGCACACACGCATGTGTGCACTATTCAAAAATCACAATGTAGGCAAAACCGTGAAGCCAGCCAATGCTTCTTCATAGCTCCATCCTTACTTCAGACGTTGTGATATATCACTATATCACAATGTTTAGCTGGTGATATATCACAATGTAGTGAAACCACTGGAGGTTTTCAAACAGAGGTTGGATGGCCATCTCTCAGGGATTCTGTGATTTTTTCATTGCAGGGGTTGGACTAGATGAGCCTTGGTGTCCCTTCTAACTCTACGATTCTATGATTCTATGTTTGCTTGGTTACAGAGAAGAGAGGCCTCTCATTCCCACAGGGAAGGCAGTCTGCCAGTCCAGACTGCCATTAGATTTATGCGAGGGCAGCTCCTTTCGGCCTCTTAGAGGAAACAAGTTCCCCTTGCCTTTTCTCTCTGGTTCTTCAGCAGCTGATCTCAGCTTGTAAAGGGGCAGGCAGGGGCCAAGAGACAGAAGCATTCCTGGCTTGTAAAAAAACCACAACCCTCCATGTCCTTTAACGAGCCATTTAACTTCCCTGTCCGCATCAGTGTCCGCGTTTTGTAAAACAGAGTCGAGAAGCCTGACTTTCCCAAGGTGGTAGCGGGTAGGAGGTTCAGCAAAAGTTAAAGGGAGAAGGGATGGACCTAAATCAAGACCTTTGGGAGAACGTCTGAAGGAACTGAAGTGATTCAAGGCAGCAAGAGGCTTCTGCAACTCGTGAGAAAGAGAAACGAAAGGGCAGGATTGCAGGGAAGAGTCAGGGAGGCAGTCTGCGTGGTCTCAGGGGTCTCCCAGACCAAATGTGGCCTTTAAGACACTCCCTAGGCTGCACCTCCCCTCCAGCCATACCTCCTTTGCCCAGGCCAGATCCCTCAGTGACATAACTTGATGCCCAGAAGGGAATGTGGCGCTCAGGCTGAAAAAAGATTCATCCGGCCTTGGCCCAGTATACCTGAAGGAGCGTCTCCACCCCCATCAGTCTGCCCGGACGCTGAGGTCCAGCGCTGAGGGCCTTCTAGCGGTTCCCTCACTGCGAGAAGCAAAGCTACAGGGAACCAGGCAGAGGGCCTTCTCGGTAGTGGCGCCCGCCCTGTGGAACGCCCTCCCATCAAATTGTCAAAGAGATAAACAACTACCTGACATTCAGAAGACATCTTAAGGCAGCCCTCTTCAGGGAAGTTTTTAATGTATGACATATCAGCGTATTTTTGGTATTTGTGGAAGCCGCCCAGAGTGGCTGGGGAAACCCAGATGGGCGGGGTACAAATAATAAATTATTATTATTATTACCCCCCCTGTTGTAGTTCAACAGAATCTGGAGGACGCCATTTTGCCTTCCTCTAGAATCTGAAGCGGTGGCAGCAGTGGGGATGAGAGGGGTAAAGAGTAAACTCCTTGCCCAAGTGGTCCCCGAAACTGGGATCAAGAATGCAACAATCATTTAACATACATCCTCTGAGCCGTTTAAGTACCCACGTTCGCTCCCACACGATGAGCAGATCGTAAAGTTTGGGGAGGGTGGGAGGGAGCCAGAACCGAAGACGGTAAACTGTAGGCATAATGACTGTGCGGCATGATTCATTCTTGAACCCATGGAGTGGGTTTCATGCTTGATTTGGGAAGTCATTTTCTCCTTATCTCCTCAACTGTTTTGCTTCCATTGTATCTCCTTGACTCTCTTAGCTGGTGGTGAGGACAGGCTGTTTTTCGAGATTTTGCTTTGGTTTGATGTTAATTGAGGGACACGGATGGCGCTGTGGGTTAAACCACAGAGCCTAGGACTTGCCGATCAGAAGGTCGGCAGTTCGAATCCCCACGATGGGGTGAGCTCCCGTTGCTCGCTCCCTGCTCCTGCCAACCTAGCAGTTTGAAAGCACGTCAAGGTGCAAGTAGATAAATAGGTACTGCTCTGGTGGGAAGGTAAATAGCGTTTCCATGCACTGCTCTGGTTCTCCAGAAGTGGCTTAGTCATGCTGGCCACATGACCCGGAAGCTGTACGCCGGCTCCCTTGGCCAATAAAGCGAGATGAGCTCCGCAACCCCAGAGTCAGCCATGACTGGACCTAATGGTTAGGGGTCCCTTTACCTTTACCTTTGATGTTAATATTTTCACCGGCCACGCCAGTATTTTAATGGTTTGGCAAGTAAAACTGAGTTAAGAACCTGGACTGGGACGAGGCTGATGGATTAGATTAATGTGGTCCATCTTCCTGTTCTCACAGTGGCCAACTAGATGCATCTGGGAAACCTACAAGAAGGACCTGAGAGCAATGGCACTCTCTCAACCGGCCCCTCCGTGATTTCTAGCAACTGGTATTTAGAAGCATTTTTGCCTCCAGCCATGGAGGCAGAACATAGCCATTGTGGTAGTAGACATTGGTAGCCTTTTCCTCCGATCCTCTTTCAAAGCCATCCATGTTTATGGCCATCATTGCCTCGGGTTCCATAGTTTAACTGTGCTCTGTGTGAGGGAGTTCTGTTGTTCTCTCTACTGCCTGAAGAACCATCTTGTGCCCCTGGTTTCTTCCACCATCACCACCACCGTGACCCCCAGGCACACCTGCAGTCTTCATCCCTAAGCCATCAAGGATTGCCTTAGCTCCACCTACAAACAGCCAGATTCTGCAATGGCTCCGCCCATTTGGCCTTTATTAAAAACCCTAGCAATCCTAGATTCAAGTAGTTGCTGAGACAGAAGCCAAGGCCACATTTTTGCCTGGGCATCTCCATTTCTCAATCTTGGACTGTGGGATAAAGGGAAGCACCCATGAGCTTGTATGGAGCCTGTTTTCCTCCCTGGCAAACTTCAGGGAGTGTCCTTGCACAGATGAGACTGAGAAGAGCTTCTAGGGTGGTTGTTTATTTAACTGCAGCATCTAGTTTCCTAGAAAGGAAGCTGCTTAAAGAGTCCCTTGATGGTGCTCTCCATAGTTTACCATTGGCCGTAGTGCCAGAGTCCAAAACCTCTGGAGAAAACATCAGAAAATCCCTGCTGGATCATGCCAGTGGCTCATCTTGTTCAGTGTCCTGGCCAGATATTATTATTATTATTATTATTATTATTATTATTATTATTATTATCCCAATAATTTTTATTAATTTTTTCCAAATATCTTAAACACAATACAGCTTAACAATATTATTCTCCTTTCAGTCTGTATCTTATCCAAATTAAATTCCCTCCTCCCCTCTTCTGGCTTCTCTACATTGCTCTTACTTAAGCGTGATTACTATATATACATTCTATAAATGTCTATAATTCCTTAATATTTTTTTGTGTTATACTTTAGACATATTATATTACAGCATGACATCTTGTGGTCTAACCAAATGTTTCCAATAAACGTTATGAGTTTTATTTCAATCCTGTGAGTGTCTTTATTTATGTACAGTTTTCTCTAAGTATACCATAAATTTTGACCATACTTTTTGGTATTTCTCATCGTCCTGCTGTCGGATTCTTCCAGTTAGCCTTGCTATTTCCGCATACTCCAATAGTTTCTGTTGCCATTCTTTAATTGTCGGAATATCCTGTTGTTTACATCTCTGTGCGAGGAGTAGTCTTCCTGCTGTTGTGCCATACAGGAAGAATTTCTGATCTTCCCCTTTAATGTCCTCTCCAACCATTCCTAGCAAAAATGCCTCATTTTTTAAATAAAAGGTATACCTAAATATCTTTTTTAACTCATTATACACACTACCCCAAAAAGTCTTCACCTTGTCCTGGCCAGATACTGTATTAATATGGGCCTCCTGCGAGCAACAGCAACACTCTCCACATTTGTCATTCCCAGTTGCAACAGCAACACTCTCCACATTTGTCATTCCCAGCGACTGGTATTCAGAAGCATTTCCTGTCGCCTTCCCTGTTCTCTAGAATCCTGCCACTTTGTTTCGCAACCACTTGGGGTAGCAATGCTGGCCACCAGCCCACTTCTGCTAAACGTTTCCTTTCTGCTGCCTCTCCTAGGCACCATTAAGACAGCGGCTCCTCTCCCCCTTTTCCCACGAGGACGACCCTTTAATTCACTTTGGTGCCATGTACTCGCATTTACGTGTTGCAAGCGAGAGTCCTTGTTCTTGCAACGCTTCCAACTTTTAAGTGACGAAAAGTGCATTGTGCATGTGAGGAGGGAGTCTACTGCTTGATCGAATCAATGTTTCTCACTTTGGCCAGCTTGGGATGTGTGTGCAGGAAGCAAATGGCAGCTCTGGTTGTTACCTTCCCCATCAGAAGTCGCTCTGTCGCTGAAGCCACCTGAAGACAGAAAGCCTTTCGCACCAACACCTAGTCTCTGGGAGTTGCCGCACTCTCTGATCAATGGAGATGTAGCATTTAGAGGTCGGGCAAGTTCTGCCCCTGCAAAGCTCCCTCAGCAGTGCTTTGCAGGCACCAAGAATCAACCAGTTGCCATGGTTGCAGAGCCCTGTGCACGACTCTGGGTGAACCCTGACCAGCAGCTGGTTGCCATGGCTGATCTCGAGTGTTGTGCAGCACTTTGAAGCTCTGACAGTCAGCTCAGAATATAGGAAGCCACTTTCTCCCGAGGCAGACCATTGGTCCAGCTCACTTAGTGATGCCTGCACTCACTGGCACTGTGGTGTTTGCCCGTTCTTTTTAAAACGTCTGCACAGGGGGAGAGAAAGAGTTAATAGGTAGACCAATAGAAAAGGCAGAGGTGGAGCCTACCTGTTTATAAAAGGGCTAAGCCCGTTAGTTGGTTTTAGTTGGTTGGTTGGTTGGTTGGTTGGGAAAGCAGTTGACAGACAGTTGGAAATAGACAATTAGTGCAGTTGGTTCTTGTGTGAGGGGAAGTAGAAGAGTTAGAGGCAGGATAAAAATAAGACTAAGAAGGTCAAGAGTAACAACATTTTGAATGCAGTTAAAGTTTAGTCGTGTCTGCAATAAACTACACTCTTCTTTGTTAACTTAAGAACCTGACTGAGACTAAGTGATTTACCGGGAGGACCTGGTTGGTGGCAGCGGATTAGTGGTGTACAGGTCAATAGCCGTGAGACAACCAGGGGCTCCGTATGAATGCCACAGGCTCTCCAGGGTTTCAAACAGGGGACATTCTCACCCCAATGTGGAGAAGCCAGGGGCATAGGAAAGGGGGTTCGGGGTGTGTGGTCCGCCCTGGGTGTCATCCTTGACGGGGGGGGTGACAAAATGGCACACCGTGGGGGGTGGCACTTACCGCAGGGCCTGGCCTGCAGTGCACCCAAACCACGCGTCTCTTCTGGGAGTGACGCGGTGGCTCGGGGCCCCACGGTGCCCAAAATGGCAGCATGGGGCTTGCATCCACAAGGCAGACTCCATGGGTAGCTCACTGCACCACCCCCTGGGTGGATTGCCACAGTGCCCCCAGGTGGTGCCCCCATGCGCAGGCCCAGACAGAGGGGGGCCATATGGGCCACTTGGCCTGGGCCTCCGATTCCAAAGGGGGCCTCGGTCAGCATATTTATCTATATTTTCCATTTTGTCTTTATATGCAGATACAGTTCAAGCCTTGAAATAAAATTATTTGTCAGCATAACTTTTGTGAAAAATATTTATATACTTATTTATAAGACTTTAGTCATCCCCAGGGTAAAAAAATGGGGGGAGCACATTATCTACCTGGCCCGGGCCTCTTCCTGGCTCTGCAAGGCCCTGCCCATGCGCAGATCGCCTCCGTGGGCAGCTCGCACCTTCGCCAGCACTCCAGGTGCCAGAGCAGCTAGCTACAGCCCTGGGAGATGCCAAGAATTGTACCTGGGACCTTCTCGATGCAAAGCAGATGCCATGCCACTGAGCTATGACCCGTTTCTTGTTTTGAAGCCCCAGAAATCAGTTGGTTGCCAGGGGTTCCACAGGCACAGTTTAATTTCAAACCCTGCAGGTGGAAAGAGTCTGTTGGTGTCATGGACTGGGTGAGTGCAGATGAGACCTCCGGGTGTAGGGCGGAATAATAATAATAATAATAATAATAATAATAATAATAATAATAATAATAATAATTAATAATAATATAGCCAGCTGGGCAACCCCCCAAGGCAAAAAGGCTCAGAGTGCCGGGGGAGTGGTGGCGGGACAGCGATGAATTGATCAGAGGGAGAAGACTAGGAAGAGGAGGTGTCAGAGCCTGGAGAGGTAATGTGGTTTAGTGAGCAGGGGGAGTCTGTAGCAGAAAGAAGTCCAGAGGCGGAAGGTGAAGCAGAAGAGTGGAGGCAGAGATGAATCAGGCTGCTGAAGTCACAGGTGCCCCCCCCCCTGCAGCAAGCTGTCCTCCACTCCTGACTCCCAGAACCAGAAGAGGCATAAGAAGGGTAGAGCAAAGACAGTCTGGATGTGGGCACCATCTCCGATCGCTTGGAAAAATCCCTGGGGAGGAGGAGACGTAGACAGCCGTGAGGAGGTGGGGACCTTTAGTCTCGGCATCTGGTTTCATGGAATAAGACCCAGAGGGAATGAGCTGCTGTGCTTATTACGCCTGACACTCAGCCAAGTCTGTGAAGAACGTGTTTTTGCTACTAGAAAGTTAACACCATTTGAATTGTGTAATTTTCCAACAGGCTGGTTCTCCAGAAGTGGCTTAGTCATGCTGGCCACGTGACCCAGAAGCTGTACGCCGGCTCCCTCAACCAATAAAGCAAGATGAGCGCTGCAACCCCAGAGTCGGTCATGACTGGACCTAATGGTCAGGGGTCCCTTTACTTTTACCTTTTAAGTTGCTTTGAGTTGCCTGGGGCAAGGAAAAGCAACTAACAAGTTTAATAAAATACAAATAGACTTGCTGGATCAAGTCAAAGGGGGCCCATCCTGTCCAGAATCCTGTTCCATGAACCATGATTATCTAGATGCCCCAATGGGAAGCCCATGAGCAGAACCTGGGTGCAATAGCAGCACTTTCACCACTTGCAATTCCCAGCAACAACAGGAATCTGGAGGTAGTGGAAGTAGATCATAGCCGTGCGCAGCCATCTTCCTTGCACACACTCAGGCACACATGCGATGACCGATTGCCCTACAGTTTTGCAATCCAAATAGGCCCGCTAGAAAAAAATCTTAAAAACAAGAGGCAGGCCAGCTAAAGGTTACCAGGCAAATCGAAGATACAAGCCCGCTTGAGTCTTGGCTTGTAATCCCAAGCATTACTGCATTAAGGAAAGCGATTCGTGATAGCTTACATAACAGGCTGTTGCTTCCTTGCAGTCCCTCCTAACAGGATTTATTAAAGGAGGGGAGACTTAGAGGGAAAGTGTTCTGCTCATTAAGCCTGCCCCTTTGAGACATCAAGTTCATGCTGTTTTTAAATGTCTCCCAACACAATCAATCCAGCGGAAGCAGAATCCGCTGCCGTGAGTCACTCTGGCAGCCCAAGCCCGTTGCGGTTTCCTTGGAGGGTGATGGGACTCTCATATCAGAATAAACGGATCTGTCAGTTTCGCTTTCTCGCAGTTTCTCATTCTTCCTTTTAAAAGAACAGAGTTTGTTTTAAAATACAGTCAACACAACTTATATGTGTTGAACCTGCACAATTTCAATTGTATGCAGTCAAAGGCCAGACACAATCACGCAGACTGAATGCATGGAAAGCGGAGAGCTTTTTGTGTTGGGTTTTTTCCAATGTAGAAGGAGTTTTTAAGTTCTCCCTCTTACTTAGTGCGCTATGACAGGGTCTAGCAAGTTTTCACAGGACAGCCCCACAAGATTTCATGTGAGCCTCCCAGAGCCTGGTAAGCAAGTCTGAGAGCTTAAAAGCACTGTGCCTTCCTTGGGGGCAAGGTCTGCTCAGCACATGACTCCAGAAGGTAAGATTGCTTACACAGGGATGATTCCAAGGGGGTGCTCTGAAGGGATGTGTTTTTCCTTATATTCCATTCCAGGAACATAACCCCCACATGAGGCTACAAGTCCCTGTATGAGAAACAAAATCACAACCAACAAACCTTCCCAACACCCCCCTTTCCTCCCCATACAACCAGTTGCCAGCGTTAAGGTGAGAATTAGGATGCTGTCGTTTCTCATTTTTTTCTTCAGTAAATCAGTGTGACTTACAAGTGCAGTTCAGAAGAATCTGGGGCTACTCCAGTTTGTCTGTACAAATGGTCAGGGGCACAGTGAAGATACTCAAAATCATGTAGACCGTATTTGTAAAGAAGTAGCTGGCCGAGTGTTTTTCAGTAAGTTTAAAATGCTTTTAGTAAGTTTAAAATGGTTTACTTACAGATTCAAGGTCTTAGTCATGCATTGTTCCATGCAGCAGCAAGGATAATACAGGCAAGATACCCTTGGGTAGAAAATACAGCAAGATAGCTTCAGACATGTGCTCTAAGCTCAGAGCTAGCTTAGAAATGTCCGCCCTCACTGGCTACATGCTGCAGAACAAGTTTGTGTTTCTAAATTAATTGTGCAGAAACCCTAAGATGGCTCTGTTAGAAGTCATGTGCCCATCTAGGCTAAACACAGTCTCTTCAGACGTCCTTCTTCAATGGTTACATTGTGGAAAAGAATATGGGCAAAGGAGGGACCTTGACTTCCTTCCATGGTAAGGGGGCATCACCTAACTGAGTCTATCTAGCAATAGCAGTTGGGCTTAGTAATGTTTGACTGCAGTCTCTCCCAATGTGGTGGTGGTGCTTCAAACAGCACTTTTGAGAAGTGCTTTAAGACAGCCCCCAGCTCAATTACTTCTCAAAAGCACTGTTTGATGTAGCTTGCACACTTCTTCTGGGGAACCAGTGTCCCCTGGCATCTTCCAACCGGGGGAAGCTGCCTTTAGCAAAAAGCACAGGTGTTTCTTCATTTGTAGCCTTGTCCCCAAATGCTGAATCAAGTTTCCTACCCCACAGCTGCTCCACTGGAAGCAAAAGCAGTTCAGGGGATTAAGGAGAAACCTGTTGGGTCCCATTCCAGAACTATGTAGCCCTATGACTTCATGGAAACATTGAGAAAGACGATCTAATTATTATTATTTTTAAATCCTCTTTTGCCATCTGCTGGCAACCACTGGGCGGTGTTTGGCTTGCCAGTGCCAACCAGTGGGAATTGTAGAGCTGGAAGGGACCCAGAGGGTCATCTAGCCCAACCCCCAACCTGATTGGACATATCATAATGGTTTTGTATAATTCTATGGTATAACTGCACTTGGAATACTCTGTGCAGGCAGTGTGGTATAGTGGTTAGAGTGTCAGACTAGGACCTGGGAGACCAGGGTTCAAATCCCCACTTTGCCGGTCTGTCGCTCTCAGCCTCACCTGCCTCACAGGGTTGTTGTGAGGATAAAAAAGGAGGGAGGGGGAGAGCTCACAGGAGAAAATGCTGGAAATAAAGGCTTGCATTCAACTATTTCCTGCTCAGAGCAGACCCATTAAAATTAATGAAACTATGTTAGCCCTGCCTGTTAATTTCATCAGGACTACTCTGAGTAGGCCTAGTGTTGCAGTCATTGCTGGTCGTGCTCAGAGGAGACCCACCGAAGCTAATAGGTCAATGTAATGAAGACATACAAAAATGCTTTATATGAGGAGGGAAGATTGCCTTGCAAAAATGTGTTGATTGGGAGAAATTTGCTCAGAGATAGAGGAAGAAGGAATGGGACTAAGTGCTGGCACATCCATGCTTTGCAAGCAAAAATTTGAAACCATGAGGACTACCATCTTTACAAGACCATAGTGTCTTGCGTGCAGAAAGGGTCCCAGGTTCAGTCCTTAGCATCTCTGGGTAGAGTTGGGAACTAGACATGTCTAAAAACCTTGGAGACCTGCTGCCAGTCACTGTGGACCAAACGCTGCTAACTTAATGGCCGTTCAGATGTTGTAGGACTGCAGTTCCCATCACTCCCTGACCATTGGTCATTCTAACTGGGACAAGGAGAGTTAGAGTCCAGCAATGTCTCTTCATATGAGCAGGTCTCCCATGCCCAAGTGCCGTCCTCCCTGACTGGCAGCAGCAGCAGCTCTCCTGAGCTGAGAAATGCCTGTTCCTGGTTGCGGTCCCCAAAATCAGGGACCGCACATGAGTGCTTAGCTGTGATTCCTGCATTGCAGGCAGTTGGGCATTGAGGATCCCTTGTAATTCTAAGATTAAACAGAGGTTGGGTGACCATCTGTCAGGGATAACTTAGCTGTGATTCTTGCATCACAGGGGGTTGAGCTGGATGACCCTTGGGGACCCCTTCCAACACTACAATTCTACGATTTGATGTGCAGAACATGTGCTCTGCCTCGGAGCTACAAGCCTCTCTCTCCCCTCCCATCCCCAGCGTGACGGGGCAGTGCATTATGGGAGGACGGCAAATTCTTGTACCAAAGCTTTTCCTTCCCAGTCTCTTTCTTCCCTTTTCTTCCCCGTGACTCTAATAGTGGGGCTGTTTGGCACCTTCCCCCGTGAGAAGGAAAGGGGCGGCCTGGCTGAGCAGCTTCAAAAGAAAGAGCTGAGCCCAGAAATCTTGTCTGGTGCAGCTTAAAACCTCTGATTGGAGGGCTGAGCCAGGCAGGTGAAGTTCTCTCCCTGGGCACGCCTCCTTCCTCTCAGTGAGCTCACGCTGGCAAACTCTGCAACCTGTAACAGGGTCAGGTTCCAAGGTGTTCAGGTAGCGCAAAGGGCACTTCCTGCTTTGGTGGGGAGGAGTCAGGAGGGGAAAGAAAGAAAGAAAGAAAGAAAGAAAGAAAGAAAGAAAGAAAGAAAGAAATCTTTCAAATCTCCAGGGCCGAGTCTCCCCTTCCCCTCTCCAGACTCCGCACCATGAAGTCGGAAAGTGAGGAGAACAAACCTGGTATGTGGTATGTTGCTTCCACGGTTACCTGTCTGAAAATAGCTACCTCGTCTCGGGCCTCGTCTTTTGTGGGGCTTTTGCTGAGGGTGTTTGAACGGAGATCCCTTTTGCCACATTCTGGACTGGCTTTCCTTGTCCTGCGAGTGGATTTGTGTAAGTTTGTGCATTTGTTACAGCAGCCTCAGGGAAACACCAGAGGCCACATGGGCAGCAGAGGCTGGCAGGCTGTTGTTGTGCAGGCAAGTCTCCGTCCTCTTCTTTTTAAAAAAGCACCTTGTCAGTCGCTTTTAAACTTGCCGAGGCGCAAGAACTAAGAGCAACCACCCAGAACGGCTCTCTCTCTCTAGGGCATGGTTCATTTTTTTCCCTTCCGTGTGCAGGGAAGGGGAATCGGAGCCACCGCTGAGCCTCTGAAATGATAGCCTTCAGGGAGGTGTAGTTGCGACGCTACTAACAGGGCGCCCGAGCCCCAAACAGTGACGGACTTGTTGGATAGTGGCTTGGCGAAGGCTGGGAGTTTGACAGGCTGGGAGTGGCAGGTGGGCCCTCGGTGCATGAGATAATTCTTAACGTGATCTGTGGTTGCTAGGAGCCCGTTGGCACCTTGGGTTTTAATTAGGATCGCCCTTCCGGGTTGCCTCGTTGCCAGGTGTCTTGGGTCGGGGGCCTTCGGCACACGGGGTTGGAGAACAGCTGTCAGGAAAGGTGTGCTGCACCTGAGGGTGTGTAGCGGTGTGTGTGCCGTGGCTTGCGTGTTCTTCTTGTGCTCACGCCGACAAGGAAATTGCAGGAAAGCAGCAAAAAGAACAGGCCAGGGGGGATGTGTAGGTGATGTCAGAGGGTGGGGTCCCTCGAGCCATATCGGCTGCAGCCTCCCTGGAACCTACACAGTATTTCCTGGCATTAATATAGGCAGCTATATATGTGATGCCCTGCAGGTGTTGGACTCCAACTCCCATCAGCCCCTGCCAGCATAGCTAGTGCTCGGGCATGATGGGAGTTGTTGTTGCTGCTGCTGCTGGTATCTGCCTGTCTCAAGAGAGAGTGGAGTATACTTCCGGGGGGTGGGGGGAGTCAAACTGCTGTTTTAGCAGCACCAAAGTGACCTGGGCAATGTGTATGGAGGTCCTGGGCTGCCCAGATGACAAGACCCCCCTCTCAGCCTTACTGATGTAGTCCAAAGGATAGCAGAGTAATACATTTGGCACCAGCTTGGCTGCAGGAGTTGCTACAAGGAGGCATACAAGGCGCCATCCAACTGCCTTAGGGACTCCACTCCGGATTTGTGTAGGGTTTACTCTTTAGCCTCTTCTTCTCCCAAGTATATTTTGCAGTGTAGCAGAGATTTTGGATCAGAGCTTTCTTTCTCCTAGATGGGCTACCTTCCCAGGTTGTTGAGTCCCATCTGCCTCTTACTTCCCTCTACAGCATGTGCAGAGACCGCCTTCTTGGCTGTTGGACCCACGATTGGTCTCATCCGTTCAATCCACCAGAGCCTGCCTTTGCATGCAGGGGAAGTCCCTAACTCACCAAGAGTTTGAGACCCATTGGCTACCCTCACCTGGTTTAGCTGGCCGGTCAAAGCTGTTCCCAAGGTGTGGCTGCTGTCATCTGCTGACAGCTTCTAGGAGCCCCAGGTGAGAGCAAGGTGGGTAAACTACCCCACAAGCAGCATGATGCCAAGCAACATCTTGAGGGCACCATGTTGGCTACTGCTGATCTAGCCCCAGAGTTGAGGAGGCAAATCTCCCAAGTACGTAGCTCAGTGACAAAGAATCTCAGTCCAGTATATCTGAAGGAGCGTCTCCACCCCATTATTCAGCCTGGACACTGAGGTCCAGCACTGAGGGCCTTCTGGTAGTTCCCTCACTGCGAGAAGCCAAGTTACAGGGAACCAGGCAGAAGGCCTTCTCGGTAGTGGCACCCGGCTTGTGGAACACCCTCCCACCAAATGTTAAAGAGAACAACAACTACCAGACTTTTGGAAGACATCTGAAGGCAGCCCTGTTTAGGGAAGCTTTTAATGTTTGATGCATTACGGTATTTTAATATTTTGTTGAAAGCCACCCAGAGTTGCTGGGGAAGCCCAGCCAGATGGGCAGGGTATAAATTATTATTATTATTATTATTATTATTATTATTATTATTATTATTAGCATCCAGGTTCATTCTCCAGGAAGGGCTGGGAATGTCCCCAGCCTCAAACCCAACACCACAGCTGCCAGCCAGTGTTGACAATACTGGGCTAGATGGACCAATGACTCTGTTGTAGGCAGATTCCCGTGCTTCTCGATCTATAGATGTGCAAGAGATTTGTGGCCTTTGCTGTGTGCCCACATGAGAGTTCAATGAGAGTGGTGGTGGAGTACTTATATGAATGGATGGGTACCATTAACCATCATAACAAGCCATGTGGCCGATGGACAATATGCTTTCTTCCCCCCAGATGTCATTCAAGGCAGGAGAGTTAAAAGTTGCATGTGACTTTCTCTTTCCTCTTAGGCACGGATGGGGTACCTATGTTCCTCCAGGTGTTGCTGGAATCCATCCCATCATCCCTGGCCATTATTCCTTCTGGCTGGGATTAATGGAGTCATCTGGAGAGCTACAGCTTCCCTATACCTGATCTATGTCCTGAAATCACTGATACAATACTTAGGAAGGAGAGAGAGAAATTACTTGCTGAGAACCGAGGGGCAACAACTGGAACCTTGACCAGCATTTGAGCTGCACAGAACCTTAACGATTGTTCTGTACAAGAAGTGTTTTGCAGCCATGGGTGTGTCCGTCCTCTCAAGAGCTTTGTGAATAGTCCCATTTTACAGGTGGAGGAACAGAGATTGAGAACCAATGACTTGCTCCAGGTTACCCAGCACTTTCCCCTTAGCTGTCCTGGCAAAACTTGTGAGCGCCTGATCTCCGCTGCCCCAACACTGAGAGCCAAGTGCAGCTATTTTGAACCACTTAGGAAAATACCAATGCTGCCTAGACATATACTAAGTGAGGCCATTGGTCCACCGATCTTAGTACTGTCTACACATTCAAATGTGCCACCCAATCTGAGCCCATGTAGCTGAAACAATGGCAGACTCCTTCACTCTTTTCCCCTGCCTCGATTTCCCTATTTTTGTTCTTTCCTCGCCTGTTGAGTTTTAAATTGTAAGCTGCTTGGGGCAAGGACCTGTCCTCCTATAAAGATGCACACAGAGGGACCTTTATAGATAAGAAGTAAATACAGCATTGCAGAAGGTGAAATGGGCAGCCTAAACCCATCCGGTCTTAAGTGGTGCAAAGGCTTTGGCTGTTTTCGTCACCCGCAATAGAATCAGAGATTTGCAAAGTTGGAAGCAATCCCAAGGGTCATCTAGTCCAACCCCCAGCAATGCAGGAATTGCAACTAAGAGGCCCCCAATTTTTGAACTTGCAGAGACGGGTGGTGATGTAAGCTCAGTGCTTTTGCACATTCATCTGTACGATCACTTGTAATGTGAAATCATGAGGACTAGATGGTTATAATTTTGTAAATACCGAGCCACAGATCCAAAGACTGGGAAATGGATAAACGTGTCAAAGTTCTTTGGAAACTTTTGCCTGACTCTCATTCTGCATAGAAATCAAAAACCCCAATTATACACCAATTAAAAACCACCCCTAAAGCAAACTACCCTTTCTAAATTATGGAAGTTGTGTTTTGTTTTGTTTTTTATCTCTTCCCTGTGTGGTCTGCATATTGTTATATCAAAGAGTAGATATTTGGAAAGTATTCCCCCTCCCGCCTCCCCAGTCTCCAGCCTGAATCCTCAAATGAAGTTATAATTTAACTTTTGGGCAGTGGACTTTGTCCTTGTATGGAAGGAACCCTACAAACACACCCATTAACTGGAAGAGATTGGGAACACTGGTCCTAAACCAACCAACCCACTTTCTGAAGTTAACGAACCTAAGTTAGTTGTGTCCGTTAACTTCAGTAGGTCTACTCTGAGTAGCCAAGAGCCCATGGAATTTGGCTGACTGCCCAGACCAGGGTTTCCCAAAATTGAGTCCCCAACTGTTTTTTGGGACTACAACTCCCATCATCCCTAGCTAGCAGGACCAGGGGTCAGGGATGATGGGAATTGTAGTCCAACAACTGCTGGAGGCCCAAGTTTGGGAAACCCTGCCCTAGGCAATGAAGCTGTTTGGAGGCGTTAAAAACAAACAAACCTAGCACTTCATCCAAACACTCCCATTTAAATTTTCTCTCATCTATATTATTACTCTTAACATCATTATCATTATTGCTTACTACGTTTGTCACTTTTAACCAAAAAAAAAGAGTTTTGAAGTCATTTATTTATTTCTCATGTATTTATTAATTATTGAGTTCAATGAGACTTGCTCCCACATTCATTGCGTATGTGGCTAAACACCAGCCCTTCAGATTTTATTGGACTCCAACTCCCATAATCCCTGACCATTGGCCATGCAAGCTGGTGAATGGTGGGAGTTTAGAGTCCAGCAACATGAGGCAGGCACTGGTTCACCACCCCTGTTGTGTGAAGGATTGCACCTTAGCCCCCACCCAGGAGTAGTAAAAGGTAAAGGGACCCCTGACCATTAGGTCCAGTCGCGGACGACTCTGGGTTGCGGTGCTCATCTCACTTTATTGGCTGAGGATGCCGGTGTTCAGCTTCTGGGTCATGTGGCCAGCATGACTAAGCCACTTCTGGTGAACCAGAGCAGTGCACGGAAACGCCGTTTACCTTCCCGCTGGAGTGGTACCTATTTATCTACTTGCACTTTGACATGCTTTTGAACTGCTAGGTGGGCAGGAGCAGGGACCGAGCAACGGGAGCTTACTCCATCGCGGGGATTCGAACCACTGACCTTCTGATCAGCAAGTGGTAGTAGCTCCAAATTTTGGAGAGAGTTTTGTTTAGATGCCCTCCCTGAGTAGACTAACCACCTTTTTCACTCCCATCAACACTCTTTGCAGACACATCATACATTTGAAGTACTCTTACATCACTCTAACAGTCATGAAGCATCCTGGGAACTGTAGTTTGGTAAGGGTCAGGGAATTATATCTCTGGAAGGCCAACACTCTGACAAACTACAGTTCCCAGGATTCCCTGTGGCTGTGAAGGTGGTATAAAAGTGCTTTAAATGTGTGGTGTATGGCTGTGGCAGGTGCTGTTTTTCTAATACAGTGGTACCTCGGGTTACGGACACTTCAGTTTACAGACACTTCAGGTTACAGACTCCACTAACCCAGAAATAGTACCTCGGGTTAAGAACTTTGCTTCAGGATGAGAACAGAAATCGTGTGGCGGTGGCGCAGCAGCAGCGGGAGGCCCCATTAGCTAAAGTGGTGCTTCAAGTTAAGAACAATTTCAAGTTAAGAACAGACCTCCAGAATGAATTAAGTTCTTAACCCGAGGTACTACTGTAATAAAAAAGAGGTGCCAGAACTCACCAAGAACGCCTCCCTTGTTCTCACATAATGGCAATGGTGCCCACCTGAGAGGTGCCAGAACTGAGTTCTGGCTGGAAAAAACACCCCTGGGTGTAACCCATTTGTTTGCCAGGCTCCTTCCAACTCTTATGATGCTCTGATTCCTGTGCCCACTTACCTGGGAGTCGGCTATATCCACATTCAGCCATATACAACTCAGTGGACTTACTTCTGAGTAGAGAAGAGCACGTCGCTCTTTGAAACTGGGACCGGACTCCTCTTGACATAAACGCTTTCCTGTACTCAATGTTTAGGGCTTCTTTGTGAATAGACATGCATGCAGCTTCCACTGCGTACCATTCCACTGCCTGTTTGCTTTCAAAGAAGGGGTAATACACCTGTTGTAACAGCAGGTCAGATTAGAGCCCTCCTTCTTTTCACTTTCGATTAGTTACAAACATGGGGCGTGGTTTGCATTTGTCATTTTCCTCCCCGCTCCCCTGGGATTGATTAGTTATAGGCGGGCAGACCGAGAAATTGGGGAGAAGGGGACTGTCTGGTGCTTGGTGCGCCAAAAGAGTCTAAGCTGGCTGAGCAACGCTCGGCTTTGGATGAATAGCTTGGTAGATATAGCTTTGCCTCTGGTTATAGCAGGTCAGTTATCTTGTGCTGACCTCTTTGGATAAGTGGGCCATTTGTAGTGTCTTTTTCTTTTTGCCGCAAATCTGTCGTCTGCTTAAAAGCTGTGGGTGAATGCTGACGGTGTTTCACTGCTTGGGAACTTAAGAAGGGTCACATCTCAGTGGCAGAACATCTGGTTTACATGCAGAAGGCTCCAGGTTCTGTTCCCGAAATCTCCAGGAGATCCTACCTGAAACCATGGAGAGCTATAGTGGTACCTCGGGTTACAGACACTTCAGGTTACGGACGCTTCAGGTTACAGACTCCGCTAACCCAGAAATAGTACCTCAGGTTAAGAACTTTGCTTCAGGATGAGAACAGAAATTGTGTGGCGGCAGTGGGAGGCCCCATTCGCTAAAGTGGTGCCTCAGGTTAAGAACAGTTTCAGCTTAAGAACGGACCTCCAGAATGAATTAATTTCTTAACCTGAGGTACCACTGTGCTGCCTTGTCAGTGCTGACAATAATTATCTAAATGGACCAATGGTCTGGCTTGGTAGTAAGGCAGCGGTACAGGTTCCACAGAATATAGGAGGAACCCTACTGGATCAGGCCAAAGGGCCATCTAACCAGTGGGAAACCAGAACTCGGAGGAGGCCAGAAGTCAGCTTCTCTTTTTTTGGTTGCCACCTGGCTGATGATATTCAGGGGTAGACTGTTCCTGGATATGAGGGTTGTACTGAGCTGTCATGACTAATATCTGCTATATGTCTGATGTCAAGGCTTGTCCAGATCTTGAACCAGTCAATGTATATATTTCTGAGTGCATTTTCCCTCACAGTGTGCCTTTCTTAGCTTAAAACTGTACTGCAGAACTTGCGGTACAGCAAAATCCAAGAGATAATTCTGTTCTGTGTATTTATCTGGGAGGTGCAAATTAGGTCATCTCCCTTAAAAATGCAGAACAAAGGAAATTCTCCATATTCCTCCATAATTGAAGCAGAGGAGGGGTATAATTGCTCCCACTTACTGATGTGGGCAGCGAGCTAGAGTTATCTTCCTATACACATAAAAATGTAAGACTGTCATCGCACAGCCCCCATTGGAAGATTTGTAGATTCAAGAGGATGGTGGCTTCATAATTGTGCAGAAGGTGAAAAGGATGCTTAGTAGTTGCAGTATGCAAGAAGAGGAAGTTACAGAAGGCTATTATGAGAGTAGTTTGTGTGCAAGAGGGGATGGGGGGGAGTAAGGGAGGATGCATGGACAATGGGGGTGAAGGTGAAAACAGGGGCACAGTGGGGCTGTGGAATAGAGGAGAGAAGTGGATTCAGATATAGGTGTGGGAATGCGAAAAACAAACTTTGTCCGTACATGGGTTGGGGAGGCGAAGTTCTTCAGGGTAAATTTGGGGAGAGTGGCAGAGGGCTGGCTATCAGAGCCAGCATGTGTGCATTCATGTTTGTGCGTTGGCTCAGACCAAAGGAATGGGTTCTCAATGTTGAGATTCTTCCCCTCCCCCCGCTGCCTGAATTTTTTCTCTCTTCTGAAAAAGAAGAGAGTTGTTTCTAAAAATTCAAACAATTATTGCAGTACAATGCTTAAAATAATACTGGTTTGCTGATGTGTGTGTTTTTTAATTTCTTTTTGCTTTCAACTTTTTATGATTTTATTGTTTGGTTTCATGGTTTTTATATGGTTGTAAACCAATGTGATGTATCTTTATGACACAGCGACACAGAAATTATATACCGTATTTTTCTGTGTATAACATGCCCCCATGAATAAGACGCCCCCTATTTTGGGGGACTCCAATTTAAGAAAATGGGGGGAGATGGCCCCGTGTATAAGATGACCCCCAGTCCCCCACTTTTAGCATTATTTTACAGTAATAAAACCTAGACTTTACACAGAAAAGTACTGTGTGTGTGTGTGTTTGTGTGTTTGTGTGTTTATGTGTGTGTGTAAAGTAACCAGCACATAAACAGACACAACTGTGCATATGACTGTACAAAAATATTTATGTGTCTATACGTACAAAATCAGGCTGCAGAAATGTAGTACCGGATGTTGACTATTTTATGTTATACATGATTAGGTTGCATATAATTAGTTGGGCTTTTTTTTAAAAAAAAAGTTACAATGCACAGACAGCACAGACCTAAGGAGTCACCCTGTGCAATAGGTGGTCTAATGGGGGCAAAGCTCGATTAGGTCAGAACTACCAGATCCTGTGTCTAAATATGTTTAAAATGGATTCCTCCTGCATCCCTTAGTCCACCTAGTTCAGCATCCCATTCTCACCATGTCCAACCAGTCGCTGGTGGGAAATTCACAAGCAGTTTCTCCCCAGCAACTGATCTGGTAGACAGATCTACTTTCTGGTCTGAGCCCCGGTGTGGAATTATTTGAGTAGGTTATGTTCACTGCAAAACAAAACAAATCCTCAAGGATCTCTACTTATGACCTCACCACCACCACAAAAACAAAATAAAATCCCTGCCCCGTTCCCTTCTCAGCCTCCTTTGCAAAGTACTTCCTAGTCTCTCTGGTTCCTCTGAAAGATGTGCTCGTTGCCTTGTTAATTACCTCCAGTTGTGTGTGTGTGCGTTTTGCTTCCTTGGTGCAACGCAAAGATACCTCAAGCTGTTTTCCAGCAATTAACCTTGTCATACCTTTTCAATAACAGCACTGCTTGGGAGCAGGATAGACCCGTCCGTAGCCTCCGAGTCATTTTCTTTCTCTGTTTCCTTTCTGTTCTTAATTTTCTCCTGCTGCTGCTCAGTTCTTGCCCATCCAGCGTTACCTTATATTGTGTACCTTAAAATGCGTTAAAGTCCTTGGATGCTTAATTTTCCTACTACAGGTAGCAGCCATGGGGGGGGGGGGAGACATAAGAAACTGCCTTATAGTGTCCATCTTGCTTCATATTGTCTGCACTAACTGGCAGTGGCTCTCCGGGGATCCAGGCAAGGATCAGACCTGCAGATCCACCTGGGCCTTTTGATCGAACTGTACAACAGCTTCTGCTTACTTTACAGGGAGCGGATCACATATATACAGCCGACATTACATTCATATGGAAACGGTCGTAACTTTTTATAACACCGTGTAATTGTTCTCCAACGGAAGTCCCTGCCTTGCTGCAATTTTCATTCCCGCGTGTGAATTTACCAGCAAGCATGCTGGGTTAAAGAGAAAGGGCGTGCTCTGATAGACAGTGGCCTCCTTAGGGAGATGACACAAGTTACTAGACCACAATGAGTCTTCTTAGCCCTGCTAACCTTGTGTTAACAGTAGCGGCCCACAGAGTGAGGCTGCGTGGCTGGCCTGCCTTCCCAATGCTGTGCATCTCTGCTGGTTACCAAGAAGGAGAAAGAGTGGGGCACGAAGGCTAGGAATTTGGTGTGGCATAGGCACACTGGCGGGAATGGCAGATTGGCATCACCTCTGTGGCAAACTCGCTGCTCCTTTGCTCTGCTTTGGGTAACTGGCAGCACTGTGCACCATTGGAGATACAGGTCAGCAGTGCAACCTGTGATCATCTCCTCTCTGAGTAAATCTCCAGGTAGCCCAGGAATGTCCCTTTTCTGGTATCCTGGTCAGTGATGACAGTCTTGAGCTGGCTGGACCAATATTCTGACTTCCTTTGTTTGGAATCCAGGGCCTCTCTTGTTTGGATCTGTTCTCTGGAGTGTGCTTCTCCTCTCTCTCTGTCTCTCTCCCAAATGTACTTGGCTGTCATATAAAGTAACAACTTCAACAGAACGGAGAAACTGCCTTAATCATTGCCTCTGAAGTTTTCAATTAGGTCGTAAAGTGTTGCATTTCCATCTCTTCATCCCACTTTTTTTTTATATCTACTTTTTTCTTTTTCTTTCTGCAAATCGCTCGGCAACAGAGTCTCGGTCTTCTGTAAATATAAAGCTCTGCATCCTGGCAAATTGCTTGCAGATGTAAAGGGAGTTTTTTTTGGGGGGGGGTTACTTGAGAGTGTCTTTTACAGCTTTTATGGGTTTCCAAATGGAAAGCAAAAAAAGATGGTGACCTTTAGCCTAAGGAAATGATAATAGATCAAAACACACACACACACACACAGAGAGAGAGAGAGAGAGAGAGAGAGAGAGAGAGAGCTTTCTGTTGCTGCTGGTTTGCATATTTAACTTGGGGGGGGTGCCCTTGGCTTTCAATTGCCTTCCCCGGTTGCCAGTTTAGGGACCAAGAAATGAGAAGGCAGTGTTGCTTCTTTCAGCTGAGGGAATCTGATGCCTTCTCTCAAGGGAGGACATTGGTTTCACCCAAAACTGCCCTTGGCACTCAAAGTCTTTCTTGTATTGCATTTGTGGGTGATGTAGCCTCTGACAGTGATTGGCTGAGCTGGGGTGGTGGCTCCCAGTATTCACAAGCATTCCAACTGCTCCGGGGAGGGGAAAACATCTGGCATGTTCTATAAGTAACCATTCTTTCGATGGCTACTTGCCATGATGGCAGAGCTCTGTCTCCACAGTCGGAGGCAGTAATGCTTGTCTGAATGCAGTTACTGGAAACGTCAGGAAAAGTGGGTGCTCTTATGCTTGGGTCCTGCTTGTGGACTTGGGGCATTTGGGGTGGCCACTGTGAAAAAAAGGACTAGAGTAGGGTTACCAGACATCCCTGGGGACAGTCCCCGGATTTGCAAATCTGTCCCCGGGAAATGTGGCAGCGGCAGCCTCAGCCAGCCTGGTAGCGCAGTTGGCTCTGGCTGGCTTCAGGAGCTGCTCGCTGCTGTGGCGCCTGCCATTTTTCATCACCGGAAGTCCCCATATGATGTGTTGCGCACAAGACACATCATATGGGGACTTCCAGGAGGCAAACTGGCGGGCGCCACGGCAGCAAGCAGCTCCTGAAGCCAGCCAGAGCCAACTGCGCTACCAGGCTGGCTCTGGGCTGCTGGCTGCCACTGCTGAAGGGGAACCGGGGATGTCCGGCAGTACAGATCTCCTGCCCCCTTTGTTTTGACTGATCGGGTGAGGCTCAGGAGTTGTGGGCGGGCGGCCATTGCCCAGTTTTTTAAAAACTCTGCACATTTATGTTTCACAGGGTGCGAAAGAAGGGCTTTGCACCTTTATACAATATGCTTGGGCCCAGGGTCTTTTGTCTCACCATCCCCACTACTGACTCCCTGCTGCTACTCAGTTTCAAAAAAAAAAAAAGTGTCCCCGGATTCATTGAAAAAAATCTGGTAACCATAGACTAGATGGGCCATTGGCCTGATCCAGCAAGCTCTTTTTGTATGTTCCTGATGTTTGAAGTCCAACTTCTGTGAGGAAATGGAAGGTTGTTGGGCTGGTGTGAGAGGTCGGTATCATCAGGCACGTACCACTCCCTCAGTATGGGGCGGGTGCTGGGAACTGTCCATCCCTGGAGAGGCTTGGCTATAGTTGCCATCTGCCCTGCTTTTGCAGAGGGTAGCCATCTGTTTGAAAGCATCATCTATATGTCCAGTCCAGTGTGAAGTTAAAGGACCATCATTTCAAAGGGAGGAATGGGAGAGAGAGGGCCCCTAATCGCATTTCCCCACCCATCATCCGAGGCTGTCTCCAGCCCACGGTGTCTGGAAGGATGAGAGAGAGAGAGAGCTGTCCCACCCATGAGGCAGAGGGAAGCAGCCATCTCAGGTAGCGGAAGCACAAGCGAGGTGTTTCCTGCTTGGCAGGGGGTTGGACTCGATGGCCCTTGTGGTCTCTTCCAACTCTATGATTCTGTGACACCCCACTCGCCCTGTCACCTGCTGATGGAATGCCACCCTTTCTCTGGTGTGTGTCCCGTTATGCAGCATTGTCACTCGTCTCCCTCACCCCTGGGACAGAGAAAATGAGCAGCAAGGCCTTGCACAATGCCCCCCTCTCGCAGGGGACGGCACATTCTTGTCTCGCCTCAGGTGGCAAAACAGGACGGGCCACCGCTGGAGAAAGAAGAATGCCTCTGGTTTTAATCCCAGAAAAGACCTTGTTTCTCATCCTCTTAATGGTGATTGCGACAACAGGCCCTTTGAAGGAAGGGAGTGAAGTGTAGCTGTTTCTGGAATGCATCTCTGTTGGCAGTATGAAGTCAGAGTACGGGGACAGATGATGATTTACTAAAGCTGGCTGGCGCGAATGTTTACCTGGCTGCTCACGTTGACCTTGAGTCACTATAGCCAGTAACATATTTCAGCAAAGATAAGCTGTGCACCTGACAAACAGGCAAGAGGGGGGGGCATGTTCAAAGCAGACAGTGAACTGCAGTTGGCTCATTCTGTTCTGGGTGGTTAATATTATTATTATTATTATTATTATTATTATTATTATTATTTATTTATTTATTTATTTATTTATTTATTTATTTACTACTACTAAATATATATTCTACCTTTCCTTCAGGCATAAATAGTTCTCTCCCTCCCTGTATGGGTGCTTTTTGTCAATATCTGAGCCTTTATTTCTTGCGCAGATCGTTGAATCAGTGTTTTATCCTCTTGCGGTGTTTATCTTTCTCCTTTATTATCGTTGTTACATTTTTATTTTTATTTTATGCAATCCTGTTCCTTTATAAAATAAGCCCAGAAGTATGGCTGAGGAAGGAAAGTCTGTTGTCTCTTGTCCTCCTGTTCAGCTGTGACTCAGAGGGGAGGCGGAGGCTGTGACTTCTCTGCTAAAACGAGCTTTGTGACAGATAAGTGAAACCTCCGAGGCAGAGGGTGAGGGGGAATTGTGGAGAGGGAAGCAACTGAAACCATTGATGGGGTGGGGGCATCCTTTTTGATCAATGAATCCTGACCCAGCCACAATCTATTGAAGGCTGAATTATTCCTGCCACCTGTCTGCTTTCACAATCTCGACAAGCTCTGTGATGGAGATATCTTGAGAGCAGCATCTTCCAGTTCTGTGCAGGAAATCTCTTTTTTTGTTTTTTTTTGTTACTCTTTCCCGTCATTTAATGAGAAAATAAATTGCATTTGAAAATTATCCCAAAAAAGGGGAGAAGAAATGTTGATGAAATGTTTCATGGGTGGGGTATAGAAAATACTTCCAGCTTCTTTGCTGCATGGATCAGGAGATGAGCAGGGCTGTGAGTCTTTTGTTTGTGTGTATGCGTATGCGTGAGCACTTGTGCATCTGTTTGTCTGCCTGCATGTGTGTATGAGAGAGAGGAGGAGTTTGGGCCTCACCCACTTTCTTGCCAGAGCATTTGCCACCCTGGAACATTTGCTGCAGAGCACTGAGGAGCTAAGAAGTTCCACCGCCTTTGGTCTTTGGTCTGTGCTCACCACAATCTGCACTGCTTCCGTTCCTCTGCAGTTCGGCTTCCACAGTTACCTACGTTCTTCCTCTTGTTATTTGCTATGGCCGAAACTAATTATGCAGTTAATGTCAGTGCATTTCCATGGAAGGAAAATACCAAAACAATGCAGAAAACAACAGAATTAATTACACAATGTTTGCAAAGAATTATTTTTTTAAAAAATAAAATAAAAAGTTACCATAGTGAAGGGATTGGATTAAACCACAGATCCTAGGACTTGCTGATCAGAAGGTTGGCGGCTCGAATCCCCGCGACAGGGTGAGCTCCCATTGCTCGGTCCCTGCTCCTGCCAACCTAGCAGTTCAAAAGCACGTCAAAGTGCAAGTAGATCAATAGGTACCACTCTGGCGGGAAGGTAAACGGCGTTTTCGTGCACTGCTCTGGTTCGCCAGAAGCAGCTTAGTCATGCTGGCCACCTGACCCGGAAGCTGTATACGCCGGCTCCCTCGGCCAATAAAGCGAGATGAGCGCCGCAACCCCAAAGTTGGCCACAACTGGACCTAATGGTCAGGGGTCCCTTTACCCTTTACTTAACTATAGTGAACTCTGCTCATCTTTGCTTGCACAGTTTCTGTTCCTGACCTTGGATGAACGTACAAATTGCGGCAATTTCTTCTCCCGTTTCCCTTTCTGATGCTAAACTCTGGCATCCCTGGCCTGCGCCGACTAGTGTTACGGTTGTGAGCTGTTGCAGGAACTCTCCCTAGATTCAAACTCAGGGTCATTGGCATGCAGAGCCTGTAATTCCATCTTCCCTGCTCCATGGCTGGGGAGGAGAGAGATGTAGAAGGGGGCACGATGCCAACAGCCTCCTCTGACCTGGAGATGGGCCGGACTGCCTCTGTCTATGCAGAACCATCTGCCCCTGGCATAAGGGGGCTTGTGGTGTCTTCAGCGGCATCCTTGCCACATGTTGAAAGCGAGTCCCTTCCCACCACGGCAGGGCACACTTTGCCCTGCCTGGCGGGGGATTTCTCAGAGGCCGCGGATGCCTGGCAGTTCTTCTGTATCCGTAGCGTGGGAAAATGTGCAAACGTTCTGCTTCCCCTCCCTCTGCGACTTGGCACGGATTCCAGGATCAGCTTCCAGATGAGAGCTCCGATTGCAGCGTGTTTGGATTTGAAAGATGGTTGCTGCTGGTGAAGCTTTCATCTGAAAGCGGGGGGGGGGGGAGAGGAAGAAACCCACAGCAACGCACACAAATCCCAGATTGCTGGAAAGTTTCGGGAGCCAATCTCTCCACCCAAGCATGTAACATTTGACTGGCAGGCTTTACGGCTGGCATGCGGGTGCATCGGTCGCTGGCTGAGCACGGATGGTGTCGTTACTTGGCAAGGACCTTGTTGGGTGTTAGTCAGGTCCCAATCCCCAACCCCCACCCCACCACTGCTGACTGCTCCGAAGCGCAGAGGTTCCTCATGAGAGACGTTTTTATTGCATTTTTGAAAAAACCAAAAAGTGCGTCCTTTCCAGCCTTCATAAGCAAAATATTTGAAGAATGCGAAGGAAGTGTTTATTATTTCTTGGTGCAGCTGTGGCTGGAGAAGGGGAGAGGACCACAGAGGTCCCTTCCTATTGGCAGTGTTGCTTGAGTGTATGCCGCCCAGGGCAGGCACACACGTGGCAAAGGGGTGTGCATGCACCCAGAGGGTGAAGGAGCCTTCCATGGCGCCTCAGCCCTCACTGTCAACACCACCAAAACAATTCTACTGCATGTTGGAGCCAAGCATGTTGGTTGCCTGCTATGCAAGGGAGAGCCCGACCAGCTGACATGGTATTTGGTGGGTGCGAACCAGGCGCCCCCACTCTGGGGCCTCCAGCATGGCCCTGCCCAGTGCTCCCCTCTATGACCGTTGGTTCCTCCAATGCCAGGAGAAGGGCATCGGGACAAGCTGCACTGGGAGTGCCTGTGGGGGGTGCCTGCTTCCTGCCACCTGAAAAATCTGTGCCCAGGCTAAGGCCCTCTGGCACCCCAATACTATGCCCCTGCTTCCTGTTATAGAGAGGCAGTGGTTAGCGCAGTGGTTAGAGCAGGCATAGGCAAACTCAGCCCTCCAGATGTTTTGGGACTACAATTTCCATCATCCCTGACCACTGGTCCTGCTAGCTAGGGATCATGGGAGTTGTAGTTCCAAACATCTGGAGGGCCGAGTTTGCCTATGCCTGGGTTAGTGTGTCAGACTTGGACCTGGGTCATCTCGCCAAATGCCCTGCAGTGCAGGAATCAAAGACTTGCTTCAAAAAACTGTGAAAGCTCAGGCTCTCGCATTCCTGTTCAGAGGCCAGTGAAAACCTTCTCAGGTGCTGGGTTGGTGATTCCCACCCGAAGGGACCATCCTCCGTTGATTTTAAATGGAGAGCAGGAGAAATGAAGAATGCAAAGAATGCAGCGAAAAGAAATATTAGAATTCAGCCATGGCGATTCATTCTTTGTCATCATGTTTCATAGGGATCCTCTCAGTTAATGATGTAGACTAATAACTTCTGGGGAAACTTTGGCCGCAGAGGGGCCTAATTCTGCACATACCTATACATCTGCCTCTGTGCAGTGAACATCTTTCTGGCTCCCAGGCTTGTAGTTTTTGGCTGAAATGCAGGCCGGGAAGGTCTGTTTGTGCTTACATCTTGTTAAAATTTAATCCGTTCAGTTTTCAATCTTTGGTCCGCAGAATTTCAAAGAGGTGATCAAATCTCTGTGGCTGTTAAAAAGACAAAAATAGAAGCAGCCTTGAAAAAGCTCGGGTAACCCAACAGCCCTTATTTTCTGAAAACTAAAAAATAAATTAAAAAAATCTTAAAAGGGCCCCAAGTTTATGGTATGTATGGGAAAGGAGGACTGACAAATGTTTAGAGAAATTTGTTTTATTTTAAAGGGGATTAGGACAAAGGCCTTGGGTTGGGCAGTTCTGAGTCGAGATCCATCACTCAGCCGGAACGGCAGCCCAGTCCCTATGTGTGTTTTCTCAGAATTACATCCCATAGAGATCGAAGGTGGCGAAACCTGGCTTGCCAGTACAGTGGTACCTCAGGTTACACATGCTTCAGGTTACATACACTTCAGGTTACAGACTCCGCTAACCCAGAAATAGTACCTCGGCTTAAGAACTTTGCTTCAGGATGAGAACAGAAATCGTGCTCCGGCGGCGTGGTGGCAGCAGGAGGCCCCATTAGCTAAAGTGGTACTTTAGGTTAAGAACAGTTTCAGGTTAAGTAAGGACCTCCGGAACGAATTAAGTACTTAACCTGAGGTACCACTGTAATACATGTGAAAAGGATCTAGGGGTCTTAGTAGACCACAAGCTTAACAGTGATGCAGCTGCGAAAGAAAGAAAGAAAGAAAAAGGAAGGAAGGAAGGAAGGAAGGAAGGAAGGAAGGAAGGAAGGAAGGAAGGAAGGAAAGAAAGAAAGAAAGAAAGAAAGAAAGAAAGAAAGAAAGAAAGAAAGAAAGAAAGAAAGAAAGAAAGAAAGAAGCTAATGCTGTACTGGGCTGCATCAACAGAAGTGCAGTGTTCAGATCAAGGGAAGTGATAGTACCACTCTATTCTTCCTTGGTCAGACCACACCTGGAGTGGTGTGTCCCGTTCTGAGCACCACAATTTAAGAAGGATGTTGACAAGCTGGAACATTTGCAGAGGAGGGCAACCAAGCTGATAATAATAATAATAATAAATAATAAATTTTATTTATACCCCGCCCTCCCCAGCCAAGACCAGGCTCAGGGCAGCTAACACCAGGTATAAAACAATTGATTAAAATACTTAAAAACAAGATGAAAATGCAACATAAAATGCATTAAAATAAAGGTTCTGGAAACCAAACCTTATGAGGAACAGTTGAAGAAGCTGGGGATGTTTAGCCAGGTACAGAAGAGACTGAGAGGAGATATGATAGCCATCTTTAAAAATCTCAAGGGCTCTCACACGGAGGATGGAGCAAGCTTGTTTTCTCCTCCTCTGGAGGGTAGGACCCAAACCAATGGATTCAAGATACAAGAAAGGAGATTCCGACTAAACATCAGGAAGAACTTTCTGGTGGTAAGAGTTGTTCGGCAGTGAAACAGAGTCCCTCCTTCCTTGGAAGTTTTTAAGCAGAGATTGGATGGCCATCTGTCATGGGTGCTTTAATTGAGATCCCTGCATTGCACTAGATGACCCACGGGGCTCCCTTTCAACTCTACAATTTGCTTCATCTGCTTGTTTTCTTGAGTCCATCCAGCTCTGATGAGACATGAGCTGAGCACCAAGAGTTTTGCTGGAATGTGGGCTGTGGCTCAGCAGTAGATCACATGCCATGCATGCAGAAGGGTCTGGGCGCAACCCCTGTGGCATCCCTAGGGCTCAGAGAGATCCTTCCTCCAAACCCTGGACAGCTGCTGCCAGGCAGAGTCGTCATTTTTCATCACGTTAGGTCAGGGCCAGATTTAGGTTTGATGAGGCCCTAAGCTACACATCAGGTAATGGGCTCTTTATATGTCCAGCTGTCCTTTGTCAACAACAAATTGTCTATAGTTGAATATATACTATATGGTAATTTATGGACCTAGTAGGTATCTAAAGCGATTTGCACATGCAGAATGTAGGCACCCTATATATAGAAATGAGCAAACCAGTGATATTTTAGGGAGCAGGCTAGCAGGCAGGGCCCATTACTTACATCATAGGAGCCTACACAAAACACTGTTGCTGTGTGTAGGTTTTATTTTATTTGTTTTTTATCTTATATTTTGGAAATGTACATCCAGTTTTTTTCTCCTTTAATTTTTTTTGGGGGGCCCCAAGAGAGTGGGGCACTAAGCTATAGCTTGTTTAAAGGACCCCTGACTATTAGGTCCAGTCGTGACCGACTCTGGGGTTGCGGTGCTCATCTCGCTTTATTGGCCGAGGAAGCCGGCGTACAGCTTCCGGGTCATGTGGCCAGCATGACTAAGCCGCTTCTGGCGAACCTGAGCAGCGCACAGAAACGCCATTTACCTTCCCACTGAAGTGGTACCTCTTTATCTACTTGCACTTTGATGTGCTTTCGCACTGCTAGGTTGGCAGGAGCATGGACCAAGCAATGGGAGCTCACCCCGTCACAGGGTTTCGAACCGCCGACCTTCTGATCAGCAAGTCCTAGGCTTATACATAAATCCGGCACTGAGTTTGGTGCACTGTTTTGCCTGGTTTTTCCTCTTAACGTGTCAGGTTGTGACGCGTGAACTCAGGCAGGAGGGAGAAGATAAAGGTCTATTTGCTGTTGGGAACATAGGAAACTGCCTTCTGCAAAGTCAGGCCTTTGGTTCATCTACCTCAGTGTTTCCCAGAGTGGGGTTTCTTTGGACTACAGGTCCCATCATCCCTGACCACTGCTCCTTCAAGCTAAGGGTGATGGGAAGTTGTGGTCCAAAAACAGCTGGAGACCCAAGTTTGGGAAGCCCTCATCTAGCTCATTGCTGCCTACACTGACTTACAGTAGCTCTCCAGAGTTTCAGGCAAGAATCTGTCCAAACCCTACCTAGATATGTGCAGGAGTGAATATGAGATCTTGTGCACTCATAGTAGATGCTCTGACACTGAGGTACAGCCCTTGCCAAAATTAAAGTAATACACATAGGAGGGGCGGGTCATTAAATCCAGGGTCTAGAATTACCTAGTAGGGATGAAATTTGAGGCGTCGTCTTGCTTCGTTAATTTTTCACGAATTAGAGAGCCCATTCCTTTGTTGCAAGCTCTTTCATTTCTGCAGAGTATTTCATAAGTCTTCAATGTGCGTTTCGGAAAAAGAATTCCACCTACGTAACCAGTGGTGCAGATCCGAGGGAATGGGTTAGTTGTGTAAAGTAGTCCTCTGAATGCTAAGTGTTGGTAGTCACAAGCAGGAGAGGACTGCCACCTCCAGGCCCGCCTTGTGGTACTTCTGAAGTTAAAACCCTAATTGTGGTTTCCTCCAGCTGATTGTTCCACCTTTCTTGACCCGATAGAAGCAGGGGTGAGATCTGCGCTCAGAGGGCACCGTGGCTTCAGCCATTGATTACAGTGGGGGAAACAGAACATTGAGAATGGAGATTGCTTACACTTTTTAAAAAAGGACCAATTACTCTCTCTCTTTCTCTCTCTCTCTATATATAGTATTTATATATATAGTGTATGTATATAGATAGATAGATGGATGGATGGATGGATAGATAGATAGATAGATAGATAGATAGATAGATAGATAGATAGATAGATAGATATAGATAGATGATAGATAGATAGATAGATGATAGATAGTATTTTTTCATGTATAACACGCCCCCGGGTATAAGTCGCCCCCTATTTGGGGGGACTCAAAATTAAGAAAATGGGGGGAGATTACCCCCATGTATAAGACTACCTCCCCCCCTTTTTAACATTATTTTTAAGTAAAAAATACCCTAGTCTTATACACGCAAAAGTACAGTATATAAAAAAACTAAGTAAATTTCGGGGGGAAGAAAGTCTTTGTAATCCCACAAACACATGTGGGCTCTCTTGTAATGTTCATTTGCTTGGGGGGGGGGGGTTGATGCAAAATATGTGCTTTTGTAAATAATTTTGAAAAAAGGGCAAACTCAAAGTACACCCCTGGTCCAGAGCTTGTATTGCAAAGCCATGTTGTAATGATGGGGTGCCAGATTATATCCTTTGAAATTCACACTTTTCTGAATTTTGCAATGCCGTTCTCCAGTGGCAACATGCATACCAAAAAAATATAATTGCATGTTAAGAGAAGAAGCACCCATAATAATGGTACTGTTCATGAGAATTGTATACAAACATTTGAACCCATTACAGGGAAATGCATGCATGAAGTGAGACAAACACAAAAGACATGTACAAATTTGTAGGACTGAGATTGGAGGCAAATTATTTAGTGATAGTAGCTTGCCTGCACTCAGCTTTTAGTCACATTTCTTCATTTGAAGTATTTCGTTTGCCACCTCGCTGCTCAGGTGTAGGATTGTGGCCTAAGTTTTTTAAATGGGTTTTCCAGTGCTGAGAGACTTCTACACACAATTGACAACCATAATTACAGGGTTAATGCCAGGGAAAAGCCATGTAGATTTTCTGCAGAGCAAATGCCTTCCTGCTCAGCTTCTAGCATGTGGTCCTGGGGAATACTTTAGCCAGGGGAAGTGAAAAATCTAATTTTAGCACCAGAATTCTTGTATTCCACAACCCTTTAATTTCTCATTCTTTTAAGTCCACAATCACTTGCAGCCATGGGGCATTTCACTCCGCCCTGTGAGCCTGAAAGCTGGGCCGTGCTGCATTCTTTAAAATGCAACTACTGTTCATTCTCTATAGCTGCGTCGCTCGTTTCAAATCAAATTCACGTATATTAGGGGAAGGGGGGAGGTGTTGGGACTCTAGGCAGCAATTAATAATATGCAAGTGTGTGGATTTATAGCAAGCGTGCTGGGTTTGTGTGCACAGGGAGCAGTGGTTTTGTCAAAAAATAATAATATAATGTCACTTTTTTAAAAGATTCTAACTTTGGAAGTGAGCCCTACATGAGCCAGTGTTGTAAACTGGTCAGAATGGTCAGATTATGCCAGGCAGAGAGGCTCAGTCCTGTGTTTCAGCTGATTTACCTCACAGGGTTTTTGTAAGGATGTGGTGATGGTGGGAACTAGGTACACCTGAACTCCCGAGAGGAAGAGTTTTTACTTAAAAACTTAAGTAATATTGGAATAACTTAGGCTGGATCTGTACACATAAGCTGGATGTGGACACATAAAAAAAAAAAGTTTCAGGAAAACGTGTTGTGAACCTCATAAAGGAAAATCACATTGCCCAGAGATAGAATTCTACAGCTCCATATGGTGTCACAGTGTTATAACCCATTTTGTTGTTGTTTAGTCGTTTAGTCGTGTCTGACTCTTCGTGACCCCATGGACCAGAGCACGCCAGGCACTCCTGTCTTTCACGGCCTCCCGCAGCTTGGTCAAACTCATGTTTGTAGCTTCGAGAACCCATATAACCCATTTAAAACACCTTTATTGTTATTATTTTTACTAATATAGCTGAGTCCTTAATCATCATCCCTCACTTGGGGGGGGGGTTGAGCCTAAGGATGCAATTCTAAATGGTGACCCACAGATTGCCACTCTGTTTACAGGATGCAGCACTGGGAAGAATTTGGGAAGTTTCACGGTTGCCCTTTGAGGTTTGACCCACTTGCTAGAGCTTACTTGTGGTGCTTGGTACCACACATCCCACACAATGTATGTTTACCCACCCACAAGTCACCAGAGGGAGGGCGGGAGCCACCACCCTCACTCTCGATTTGACGTCACATATCACCTGGTAAGCCCTAGCTCATTGGCTGCGTTGTGTCGTCACCAACTCAGCGTCGCTTCCTGCCCTCCTTCCGGTGCTCAGAATGACCAGGAAAAAGCACACCCGCCCCCAGGATGACAAATAGCTGACAGCATATAGGTCAGGGAGGACAAACAGGCTTTCAGCTCAAAGAAGTTCCCTCAAAACCACTCGGCTCAGCCTTAACAGCAGAAGTTATTTGCTGTGACGGGAACTCCACCATATCTTGACATTGTAATGCCCTCTGTTGAAAGCTTTTGGGTAACCAGTGTGGTTTACTCTTGAGCCACAGAGAATGCCGTCTTAACGGATGCCGCCTGAGGGAATTGGAAAAGGCGATGGATCCGGTGCCAAAATGCTAGGGTGGAAGTATCCTCGCCGTGGGGTACTTTCCCAACTATTGTTCCTCTCGGCGCAGCTTCTGCATGAAACCTTCTTTGTGAATCAGGCCCAGCATTTCTGCAGCCCCCCCTAAAAAAAGAGGGGGGTAGGGTGGCCAAAGCTGGTTTTGAAATCATGAGGTTTCAAAGCACCAGAGAGTTGTTTTCTAGAACTACCTAGCTACAATTGAGGAAACACAGGCTGTGAGTCAAACTATGGCCCCCAGTCCTCTCTCTATGGCCCCCTGGGACTCTCCCCCAGAAGTGGGGAGCATTTGGGGGCCAATTTGGGTGGGGCCAGAGAAACAAATGCGAATTTTATCCTTGCTCAGCAGGCTTCTTTCCATACTCAAACCACAGGCAATAGTTGTTATCAGAGTCCAAGGGTACATCCCGCTGGCAAAAAGGCACAAGGAAGGCGCAAAACAGGCCTGTGAAAAGGGTTGTGGCTGCAGAGAGTTTCCAGGACCAGATAGAGAGGCCTGGAGATCTGCAATACCACCACTACCAAAGCCTGAGACTAGAAGCAAAGCGCATATCGCCATCCTCTTGCTTCCAACTGGCAGTTCAAGGTACTGCTCAGGCACCTTCTGAAATCAATGGGATTTACGTGCCTATTAAGCAGGCGTGGAGTCCCCGTGGGCTTTTAAGAACTCATCCCTATAAACCCCCTTGAGGACTTGGAATCATAATAATAAAAAGCGAGAGAGAACAGCAAACTGGAAGAAATGAAATCTCTAATCCATCTTCTGACCTGGCCTCCCCCCCGGCATCAAATGAAAGCAGATCCTTTAATCTCGCCACTGTCTAATTACAGCCGGGAAAAACATGCTAAGCAAAGCTGTGCCAAAGTGGCACTCTGTGCCAGGAGAGGGGGACCCACCCCGCACTGCCATCCTCTCGCAGGCATAGCCAGGAAAAACGCACCTGCCTTTGAACCGATTGCCAGGGGCCACATGCTGGGTTGCAGCCAACTATGCTCTACCCAGAGTAGACCCATTAAAATTAATTTCAGTGCCCTGAGTAGGACTAATTTTGGAAACAACCCTCTGATGCAGTGGAAAACAGGCAGGTGTCTGATTTTATCCTTGAGGTTTTAAGCGCTTGGTTCTCCCACTTTTGTTGTGTCGCATGCTTGCAGTGTAGACAACCTGGAAGTAATGCTGACCACCCCCTTTTCTGACCCTAAGCAGTGTCTGCCCCACATTCCCTTGTCTCCTGTGTGACTAAATTACTTCTGCGCCCACAGCCTTTCACTGTTAAGTAGCTTAAAGAGATAGCCAGCTGCTCCTTCCCCACTGCTAAACACACCTTGCCATGTCTGTGTGGTGATATCCTGGGATCTTCACAAACACTCCAACTTTGGAAGGGGAAGGGCCAGTCATTAAATGTTGATCGCTGTAAGGGAAGTGGAAGTCCGGTATTTTTCTGGGATAAAACCAACTTAATGCCAAGGGCGGGAGGGAGGTAAGGAGGAAGAGGAGGAGGAGACAGACCCAGGTAGGCAGGGGGAGATGCTCACAGAGGGCCTGGGAACATGAAGCAGGAAGGTGGTTTTAATATTATCCACTAGATCTTGGTCTTCCTTCAAAGCAGCACCTATGGGTCTCCTCGGCAGGCAACTGTTATTATCAGAGTTCAAAGGTGCTATTCAGCCAGGCAAAACCACTAATGGCCCCCAATTATTGCCCTGCACCCACACAGTGGGCAAACGGCTTACCTGACGTGGAATGATTCACACTTGGGGAAATGTCATTGAAGGCCATCCCTGTCTCATTGTATTGTTGGGAATGTCAAGTGCATCAGTAGGCTGGCTGGCAGTTCCTTGCCACCAAGCCTTTAGCTGCGGATCCCCATTCCTTGGAATCATAGAGTTGGGAGGGACCCCAAGAGCATCTAATCCACCCCCCTGCAATGCAGGAATATGCAGCTGCCCCTTATGGGGCTCGAACCTGCAGCCTTGGTTGGTTTTTGTTCCATTATGTATTTTGTGTTCTAGTTTTGCATTTTATGTTGTGATCCGCCCTGGCATCTTTGGATGAAGAGTGGCATACAAATTAAATCAATAAAAACTAATAATAATAGCAAAGAACTCTTCCTCCTCAGTGTTCCACCTACCCACCTTCTCCAGAGTGACCCTAGGAGCCAATCCTCAGTGGCCGACTCGCCTCCTTTCACTCTGATTGGCTCCAACCAGCACAAAGGATGAGAAGACTGCTTCTCAGTGGCTTAAAAGCTCCTTCGTGCTGATTGGGCAGCTCCAGGGTGCTGGAGAGTGGGACCCTGCTGCAGAATTAGTAACCCCTGCCATCCTGGACTATGACAACTCCCAGCATTGGCTAGGCTGGCTGGAGCTGATGGGAGTTCAGAATTCAACTGCATCTCAGGGACCGTTTCCCCAGCCCCGCCTTTGTTGATGTGGAGCAAATGTGAGCCTGTGGACGTTTCGTGAAATTCTAGCCCATGGCTGTGGAGGGGGGGATGTTCTGTGATGTTCTGCTGGTTGTTGCACATGATAAAAGGGAGTTCTGTATCTTGGCTGACAACCGGAGAGTCGTTTCCTCAGCAAATTCTTGGCTCGCACTTGCAGTTTGGGAAGGTTGGTGGAGCTTGCCAAGTGGAATGTGGGTTGGAACGAGGGCGGGATGCATGTCAGGAAGTCCCTGGGGGGAGAATGTAGGCCTTTTCTTTCTTCTCCTCCTCAAAAAGCAGCACTCTTGCCTTGGGGTGGAAATGCTGGATGCCACATGCTGTGTTGGGCAAGGGCTGAGCTGAAACTGCACACCTCGTTTTGTGTGAGCATATTTCAGGGATATATATACAGCGGTACCTCGGGTTACATACGCTTCAGGTTACAGACTCCGCTAACCCAGAAATAGTACCTCGGGTTAAGAACTTTGCTTCAGGATGAGAACAGAAATTGTGCTCCGACGGCCCGACGGCTGCAGGAGACCCCATTAGCTAAAGTGGTGCTTCAGGTTAAGAACAGCTTCAGGTTAAGAATGGACCTCCGGAATGAATTAAGTTCTTAACCTGAGGTACCACTGTACTGTAAACACAATTGCATACCTCTAGTTACATGTATATATTCATTGTGAATATATTCACAGTGTTTTGATGCTGTACTTCAGGCGTAGGCAAACTCGGCCCTCCAGATGTTTTGGGACTTCAACTCCCATCATCCCTGACCACTGGTCCTGTTAGCTAGGGATGATGGGAGTTGTAGTCCCAAAACATCTGGAGGGCCGAGTTTGCCTATGCCTGCTGTACTTCATGCTACCAAGCTCACTTTCCTTCTGTGCTTTCACTGTCCACAACCGGCAGTGAGGGAAAGGGCTGGTGAGAGCAAAACAAAAATTAGGAAAATGGTGGCAATAGGAAGGGGTATATTGAACAGCACTTAAATGTTCAGCAACAACAGTATCACTTTGGTGGTGGTAGTTATTGTTGTTGTTGTTTAGTCGTTTAGTCGTGTCCGACTCTTCGTGACCCCATGGACCAGGGCACGCCAGGCACTTCTGTCCTCCACTGCCTCCCGCAGTTTGATCAAACTCATGCTGGTAGCTTCAAGAACCCCATCCAACCATCTCATCCTCTGTCATCCCCTTCTCCTTGTGCCCTCCATCTTTCCCGACATCAGGGTCTTTTCCAGGGAGTCTTCTCTTCTCATGAGGTGGCCAAAGTATTGGAGCCTCAGCTTCACGATCTGTCCTTCCAGTGAGCACTCAGGGCTGATTTCCTTCAGAATGGATAGGTTTGATCTTCTTGAGGTCCATGGGACTCTCAAGAGTCTCCTCCAGCACCATAATTCAAAAGCATCAATTCTTCGGCGATCAGCCTTCTTTATGGTCCAGCTCTCACTTCCATACATCACTACTGGGAAAACCATAGCTTTTGCTATACGGACCTTTGTTGGCAAGGTGATGTCTCTACTTACCATGCATTAAATTTATATAGCTGCTCATCAACAGCTGCAGCTTGCTGTTCTAATCTTATGAAAGAGAAAAGCTTTTCTCTGTCTGCTTTTTCCATGGCCTGTATTGTATTAAAAACTTCTATCATGTCCCCTTTTACTTGCCTTTTCTCTGAACTAAAAAGTCCCAAACATTTACCCACAGGGGAGTTGCCCTATCCCCTTGCTCATTTTGGTGCCTTTTGCTGAAACTTTCCCAAGCCTGCGACATCCTTTTTGAGTCGAGGTGACCAGAAAGATTTCCCTGGGGAGATGCTGGTGTTTGTCGCATGCCCTCCCAGAATATCCAGCGCCTTGCACATTTGACCAGGTGCACTCTGTTTCCTGTGCCAGCTGGAGAAGGAAGCACACAGAAAGAATCTTCTGTTCTTTCTGCCCGCCTACCAAAGTTGGCATGGGGCTGCCCTTTGGTTCCAGATCAGGCTTGCAAAAAAACCCCAATTAAGGTGAAACCTTTTGTGTGGCTCTCCCTTTTCCCACCGGAGCCAAAGGACTTCCCAGCCATCCTTCCTTTGCCCAGCTCTCACAAGTATTGAGGTTATGTGGCTTGGCTTTGAAAAACATAATATTAACCCTGCTCAAAGCAACCACCCTTCTCCCCACCCCTCTCCATTTTGCTTCTGAATTACCTTGTTTTTGCACCACCCGGGTTCTATTCATTCTTTTGTGTCCCTGTTGGGAAGGGCAGACTGTTGTTCCCAAAACCATGCCCTCCCACTGTCCTGTTGCCAAAGAATGTAGTGAAAAGTTCGGCTTAGAATAAAGGGTTTAGAATGGCGGGGAAATACAGGTTTGGCAAGGAGGAAGATTGTGGCTCAGGTCGCAACCCAATGACCTGCCCTTAGCAGAAAGATACTGCCCATATTTTGCAGACCTCATCCTTCCCAACTTCCTTTCCTTCTGTGTTGTGCTTCTGAAACCAACTTATGGAAGCTGCCAAGAGTGTCAACTTGAATAAAATGGGGGGGGGGAGGGAGGTAAGCATATGTGATCACATATGTGATCACATGATGTAGCACACACACACCATATGAATGGCAGTGCCCATCAACTTGCGGGGGGCAGCCCCCTCAAATATTTTATTGGAATGGGGGATGGAGCTCAGCCCCCAGGAGTTGGCTCCTATGTAAGCTGCCCTTTTTTCAGCTGAAGCACAGTTTTAAAATAAATGCCGTATTTTTCGCTCCATAGGATGCACTTTTTCCCTCTTAAAAACTAAGGGGGGAAGTCTGTGCGTCCTATGGAGCGAATGCAGGGGGGAGGCAGGCAGGAAAAGCCCCCAAAAGCCGCACACAAGCTTTGTGCGGCTCTTGCGGGCTTTTCCCCAGGAGGGAGAAGGGACCGCCGCTCCCCAACCTGTTCTGGGGGCTAGGGTCAGGGGTCAGGGGAAGCTCGGGTTTCCCCCGCCCCCAGCCCCGTGGCTAAAAAGGAGAAGCCTGAAGCCCCCGGAGTGCAGCGCGAACTGCCGCTGCGCTCTGGGGGTTTCAGGCAGCTATCTGCAAGCCTTCGGAGCGCAGTAGGAGTTCTTGCTGCACTCATAAGGCTTGCGGATAGCCGCCTGGAGAGCAGGAGGGGTCGGTGCACACCGATCCCTCTTGCTCTCCAGGCTTCACTTTGCTGGAGAGGTGCTGCACAGTTTTCCCTCTCTGCTCAGCGCCACTTCAGAAATGGAAGGGGCTCCGCTTCTCCTGCCACTTCGCTGAAGGGCAGAGAGGGGGAGAATTTTGTTCCCCCTGTTCTCCCCCTCCTATGGTCTGGTGTATTCTATGGTCCGGTGCGTCCTATAGAGCGAAAAATACGGTAATAAAAGTAAATCGGCCCCACTGGGTGTTGAGGGGCTGTTCATTCATTCAGATTAAAGGTGCTTGTGCTAACCTGTTCAGGAGGAGGGGAGGTCAAATTCATTCTCTCTGCCCATCCCAGCTGCACACCTTGGTAAAATTGCTTGCCCTGTCCTGGACAATATCCTTCGAAGGATGCAGCAACCAGAACTGTACAGAATGCATCCCAAGCGCGGTCACACAATGGATCTGTATAAAGATTGGCAGTTTTATTTTTAATCCCGTTCCCTCCAATGGGCTCACAGCCTTGTATGTGGACCACCTCCTCACAACAGCCTTGTGCGAGGCTGGGAATTTGTGACAGGCTCAAGGTCACTCAGAGTAGGGATTCGAACCCAGGTTCCCCTGGCCCTAGTCTGACACTCTAATCCAGTGTTTTCCAAACTTGGATCTCCAGCTGTCTTGGGACTACAACTCCCATCATCCATAACTGTCAACTTTTCCCTTTTCTTGACAGCTATGGGAATTGTAATCCAAAGCCAGCTAGAGGCCCACATTTGGGAAGCACTGTTCTAACCTCTGCTCCACAGATGGGAACCCTAATGCTCTCAGACATTGTTGAGCTCCAGATCCCATGGGCATGGCCTATGGGACTTGTAGTCCCAGCAGCATCTCGAAGGCCACAGGTTTCCTCATCTCTGCAGTGTTTTATATTACACCGCAGAGCTGGTGCTGTTGGCGGTGGTTCCTTAAAACAGCAACAGCAGAACTGCAACGGCACTTGGGATCCTGCGACGCTAACCCTCAAGATTCCCCGGAGATCTTCCTGAGCTGAAGGAGGCGGCCAGCCCCTCGCTTCCTGACATTGTGTTCCTCTTTCCTTGCAGTGCTTCTCCGGGAAGAGGTGTCCCAGCTTCAAGAGGAGGTTCACTTGCTCCGGCAGATGAAGGAAATGCTAACGAAAGACCTGGAGGAGACCCACGGCGGCAAGTCGACGGAGATCCTCTCGGCCACCGAGCTCAAGGTCCAGCTGGCGCAGAAAGAGCAGGAGCTCGCTAGAGCCAAAGAAGCCCTCCAAGGTAAGACCTGGACTTCCCTTCTGTATATTGTCATGACATGAAGTGTGCATCATTCGCTCTGTTCACCCCGCCTCTCTAAGCCCAAGCTACTCGCCTCATTTGTCAGCTTTGAGCAGCACATGTCTCGTTCCCTTCCCACTCTCGGTAAAGGTAAAGGGACCCCTGACCATTAGGTCCAGTCGTGGCCGACTCTGGGGTTGTGGCTCTCATCTCGCTTTATTTGCCGAGGGAGCCGGCGTGCAGCTTCTGGGTCATGTGGCCAGCATGACTAAGCCACTTCTGGCGAACCAGAGCAGCACGGAAACGCTGTTTACCTTCCCGCCAGAGCGGTACCTATTGATCTACTTGCACTTTGATGTGCTTTCGAACTGCTAGGTTGGCAGGAGCAGGGACCGGGCAATGGGAGCTCACCCCGCCGCTGGGAATCGAACCGCCAACCTTCTGATTGGCAAGCCCTAGGCTCTGTGGTTTAACCCACAGCGCCACCCGTGTCACAGTTCTGTGATTTTCTGTTCTGTAACTTGTGGGCCCTCTGCCTCATTTGGGCCCTGTTTCATCCCTTTGGCTGTGTTGCAGATTCCACGCACCCTCAACCACAATAATGTACTGATGCTCCTCTAATGTGATGTCATGAAAGAAAGCCCACATGGGCGACCTCAGGGTTGTTAAATGGCAGCCGCTTTCTAATCCTTACTCAGAGGAGACCCACTGAAATTAACAGACACAGCTGACTTAGGCCCCCGACCCGAGTGGGTCGACTTGGAGCAAAACTTGGCTGGGTACAACTGAGTGTTGGCAGGTGAGGGTAAGGCCAGTGAAGGCAAAATAAAGACTAGGAATGGGAAACCGCAGCCACTGCAGATGGTGACAGCAGTCATGAAATTAAAAAACGCCTGCTCCTTGGGAGAAAGGTGATGCAAACCTAGACAGCATCTTAAAAAGCAGAGACAACACCTTGTCAACAAAGGTCCGTATAGTTAAAGCCATGGTTTTCCCAGTAGTGATGTATGGAAGTGAGAGCTGGACCATAAAGAAAGCTGATCGCCGAAGAATTTATGCTTTTGAATTATGGTGCTGGAGGAGACTCTTGAGAGTCCCATGGACTGCAAGAAGATCAAACGCATCCATTCTTAAGGAAATCAGCCCTGAGTGGTCACTGGAAGGACAGATCATGAAGCTGAGGCTCCAATACTTTGGCCACCTCATGAGAAGAGAAGACTCCCTGGAAAAGACCCTGATGTTGGGAAAGATTGAGGGCACAAGGAGAAGGGGATGACAGAGGACGAGATGGTTGGACAGTGTTCTTGAAGCCACAAACATGAGTCTGACCAAACTGCAGGAGGCAGTGGAAGACAGGAGTGCCTGGCGTGCTCTGGTCCATGGGGTCACGAAGAGTCGGACACGACTAAACAACAACAGCCTGATGTGGTCAGATGGAAAGAGTGCCCCTCTATCGACTTCTTCCTTCAACTCTATATCCTTTTCAAGGGCTGTGAAGCTAACCATCTTCACTATCTCGTGGGGCAGCTCAGAAGCTCCGTGAGTGCCAGGAGAAGACCTCAAGGGCATCCTGGTACCCAGGAACACCACCTTGGAGATCCCCATGTTAGGGGCTTCGCATAAGCACCTGTGGGCTGGATGGACCTTACACTCTGATCCAGCCGGACTCTGGTGTTCATATGCAGAGTTCTGCATAGCCCTGCTGGTGCAAAAGGAGAGGGAGGGGGGTTCTCTCTGCTAATGTACTAGAAGCTCAGCGTGGATGCGGCATTTCATAGCTACGCTAAACCGCCAGTCCTGATTGCTCCCATCTATCCAAATTACCTGCAGAGGAAAGCGACTTCCAGCGGTTCATGCTGGGCACCGAGAGACTCTAAATATAAACTCCAAGCTGCACAACATACCACATGTGGGTTCCTCTCTTCTGGTACCTTTCCAAAGGTTGCGGAGAAATGCCATCAAAAGACGTTAGACTCAAATATGATAAAAGCACAGTCTGTTTAGCAAGCAGGAGAAAGAGAGAGCAGAGGAGAAATGCAATGAAAATCAGTGGTAAGGAGGCAGCTTCCAAGGCCTGTAGAGCATGGGTAGACAAACTAAGGCCTCGGGGCCGGATCCAGCCCAATCGCCTTCTAAGTCTGGCCTGCAGACGGTGCTCGAATCAGCGTGTTTTTACATGAGTAGAATGTGTGCTTTTATTCAAAATGCATCTCTGGGTTATTTGTGGGGCCTGCCTGGTGTTTTACATGAGTAGAACGTGTGCTTTTATTTAAAATGCGTCTCTGGGTTATTTGTGGGGCATAGGAATCCGTTCATATTTTTTTCCAAAATATAGTTTGGCCCTACACAAGGTCTGTGGGACAGTGGACCGGCCCTCTGCTGAAAAAGTTTGCTGACCCCTGATCTAGGGGCTACTTAGTAGGGTTGACTGGCAGCAGCTCTTTAGTCTCAGATAGAGGAGAGGCTTCCAGGCCGCATGCCCCCTGATTCTTTTAGCTATAGAAATGCTGGATGTTGAACCTGACCTTCTCTTTCTTTTTTGTTAAATGCACAGTATGGTAAGACACCACTTGTTAAATTCTTATCTGTATTCATTCTGCCTTAATTTTTCAGAATGTGAGTCTGCTGCTCTGCCCAGACTAGTTTCTGAGGTCCAGTGTGGGGGGGAAGGGGGGGAGAGAATGTGAGTCTGCTTTCAACTATGGACTGTTCTATCCCTCCTCCACTCTGTGCACAGAGAGTTGCCAGTTCAATCCCTGGCATCTCCAAATTTGACATCTCTCTTAAAACCTGGGAGCTTCTCTGCCGGTCAGTGTGGACAATACTGAGCTAGTTGGACCATATAGAATCATAGAATTGTAGAGTTGGAAGGGGTTCCAAGGGTCATCCAGTCTAACCCCTTGCAATGCAGCGGTCTCAGCTAGATCATCCATGACAGATGGCCAAACCACCTCTGCTTAAAAACCTCCATAGAAGGAGAGTCCACCCCCTCTTGGTGGGATCCCGTCCCACTGTCAAACAGCCCTTCCTGTAGGAAAGTTCTTCCTGATGTTTTATTCGGAATCTCCTTTCTTGTAGCCGGCGTGGGGAGGGGAGACTCAGAAGGATTCAGATTGTGGTGCTCGGAGATTAAGGCTGCCTTTCCCAAAGCTAATAATAATAATAATATTTTATTTATATCTCGCTCTCCCCAGCCAAAGCCGGGCTCAGAGCGGCTATCAAGTGTAAAAATAGCACACTTTACATAAAATCACAGTCAATTAATTAAAATACATTCTAAAATCAATTCAGAATCAAATTAATGGCAACCATTGGGCTAGAGTTCTATGAGGATTACAGAAGGAGGGGGTCAGACTGTGCCTTGGCCAAAGGCCTGGTGGAACAGCTCCGTCTTGCAGGCCCTGTGGAAGGATGTCAAATCTTGCAGGGCCCTAGTCTCTTGTGACAGAGCATTCCACCAGATCGGGGCCACAGCTGAAAAATCCCTGGCTCTGGTTGAGGCCAGCCTAACCTCCCTGTGGCCTGGGATCTCCAAGATGTTTTTATTTGAAAACCGTAAGGTCCTCCATGGGACATACCAAGAGAGGTGGTCCCATAGGAACAGGGGTCCTAGGCCGTATAGGGCTTTAAAGGTTAAAACCAGCACCTTAAACCTGATCTGCCCTTTGGTAAATAGCAGTGGCAGAGCGTGCTTTAATGGTGCCGGGGTGGGCAGGGTGCGGAGGGTGAAAGGAGCCCACTACATGCCAGCCCAGGGTCACCAGCCCTGAGCCGCTTTGTGAGGCTGGAATGGCCCTTGCAAAGCAGCTCAGGGAGGCCATCATGAAAAGGACGCCATGCACCCTTGGTCCCCACCCTCACCCTTAGTAAATAGAGAACACAGGACATATACCCCTTTGTCTTTTCGGGATTCAGGTTAGACAAGTTTGCAGGGGATAAGGTTACCAGTAGCCACTAGCCTGTCAGGATGCTGTCAGCAGCTCCCGGCTGGTTGCCCAGGAAAGTATAAAGATAAGGGAAAGTTTCTTACAGTCCTTTTTTATTTCAGTCTTTACAGAGAGAGGCTATATAACCCAACCTCTTGGATAAGGGTGTTGTCTCAAGTGAATCTCCACCCCTCCGTCTCTCCCACTTCCTCATTCACCATCATCATCACCTCCTCTACAGGTTCTGCTACGTACCCTCTCTCTTCGAGCTCTTTGCTCTCCTACTTTTAAGGCTCGCCGGGTTCTGGGAGATGGAGGGTCTGGGATGCTTTCTAATGACAACATGTTGCTCTGGCTCTCTCACGATTTCCCAACTTTTCTCCTCATCTGCCTCTGAGCTGCGACCTCCCTTAATCCACTGTTGCAAATCTATACTGTCTTCCTCTTCCCTGGAAGGGTCAGGCTACGGAGGTGGTCTCCACCATTCCTCCTCCTTTCCCAGTCTCTGACGTCTCCCCTACGTTTTCCCTTCATGGTTAGGGGCAGTCCATGCTTCTGAAAAGCAGTGGCTGGAAACTGCAGGAGGGGAGAGCTGCTGTTACACTCAAGTCCTGCTTACAGACTTCTCTCAGGCATCTAGCTGGCCACTCTGAGGGCACAATGCCGGACTTGATGGGCCTATGGCCTGATGCAGCAGCCAGGCTCTTTTTTTTTTTGTTGTTGTTGTTTCGTTCTTAAGCTGAGGAGAGTCTGCATCTTGCCACACGAACAGAGCGCAGCAAGAGCTTGACGGCCACCTGAACTGTTCTCCTGCTGAATGTGGGTGTATGTTTGGCTATGCTTGACGGGCTCCAGTAGTGCTTTGCTTTACACAGCTCTCTACTCCCGACACAGACTCAGCGACAGCCGCAATTTTAGTAACAGATGTTAATTCTTATTTGGAGAGGGAAGACTCCTGCGCTCTGCTCCCTTTGATTATTTTTCCCCCTTCCAGTTCGCTGCTTCCAAACCTGCAAAAATTGCTGAGATGCGTCTTTCCTTGAGCCCCTTAAAATCCCAGCGATCTGCTGAAGAGGGGCTTACCTTATCGTAGCCTGAATGCAGAACAGGGATTAATCGGGCCGCCTCTGAGATGCGTGGAAATGCATTGCCAGGGAAGGTTTTTGATCGGCTGTTTATTGTAGTGCAAATGCTACGATAAGCCGCCTACCACCCTCCTTTCTCGTGCCGCGGAAATGAACACTTCTCCAAACGCAGGGAAAGCGTGGAGGAAATTGCCTGGCACAGACAACTTGGGTGAAAATTATATGTCGAGATGCAAAATAGGCTGGGTCACGTGCATCTCAGGAGCTGGTGGGATTCTGGATCAGGTCACAATGATTTAGATGGTGTTAAAAGGGGGATTAGACTAATTCTGGAAGGATAAAAGGTAAAGGGACCCCTGAACATTAGGTCGAGTCGTGGCTGACTCTGGGGTTGCAGCGCTCATCTCTCTTTATTGGCCGAGGGAGCCGGCGTACAGCTTCCAGGTCATGTGGCCAGCATGACTAAGCTGCTTCTGGCGAACTAGAGCAGTGCACGGAAACTCTGTTTACCTTCTCACCAGAGTGGTACCTATTTATCTACATGCACTTTGATGTGCTTTTGAACTGCTAGGTTGGCAGGAGCAGGGACCGAGCAACAGGAGCTCACTCCATTGCGGGGATTCGAACCGCCGACCTTCTGATCGGCAAGTCCTAGGCTCTGTGGTTCAACCCACTGTGCCACCCGCCTCCCTTCTGGAAGGATAGAATCATAGAATTGTAAAGTTGGGACCCCGATAGCCATGTAGTCTAACGTGGGGCTCGAACTCACAACCCTGAGATTAAGAGTCTCATGTTCTACCGACTTGAGCTATAATGGGGCAGGACCGTAGCCCAGTGGCAGGGCATCTACCTTGCATGCAGAAGGTCCCAGGTTCAGTCCCCTGCATCTCCAAGTAGGACTGGGAGAGACCCCTACCTAAAATCCTGGAGAACTGCTGCCAGTCAGTGTAGGTAATACTGAGCTAGATAGACCAAAGGTGTGTCTTGGTACAAAGCCACTTCCTGCATTCCTCCTTAAATCAGCCCTTTATTCAGAACCATGAGGACTGGAATCTTGCTTTGTTTTTGCAAGCAAAAGGGAATGTCTCCTGCCTGAAACCCTGGAGATCCATTGCCAGGGCTGAGGAACCTGCCCAGGGGCAGGGCAAATGCAAAAATGGGCAGAGCCATGAATGTAAATTCCAGTTCTGCATGGGAGTTCATGCAAAGAGGCATTATCAGAGTTCAAGGACACATTCCATTTTTTATTTACTTACAAATTTTCCAAAAATAAAATACAATTGTTAAACGTTTTCCAATATACATTCCCTTGATAGTCGACTTCCCTTCCAGCCTTCCATGGCTTCCTCGATCCGCTACATATTATAATTGACTTATGCCTTCCTTCCTTCTCCTTATTCTCAGAATAACTTTTACTGCTGACCTTACTCCAAACCTGCCAGCGTTTTAATATGTTTGCAATATTTTTTAAAAAAAATAATCTACATTTTCCAACCCTCCTTAAAGGCCGTCTCATCTCGTTCTCTATTTTTACTAGTTAAACTTTCCAATTCAGCATATTCCATCAATTTCAACCGCTACTACTCTTTTGTGGGTACTGCATCTTCAAGGACCCATTCCAACCAGGCAAAAACACCCAAGAAGGGTGCAAAACAGGACCGCTGAGAGTCGGCACCTGGGGAAGGAGGGCAGGGCCTATGGAAGGCCGCAAGGACCAGGTCAAGAGACCTAGGGGGCTGCAACTGCCCTCTGTGCCTGATGTTCCCCAACCCTGGTGAGGACAGTAATAAGCTACTAGATGCACCAGTAGTTTGACTAAGTCAGCTTCTTGTACTCTAAATCTTCTTATGCAGCATGGACATCTGGACAATGCAGGGACTCCGGCAATGAGCAAACGCAGTTATTTATTCAGCTCACCCAAGGGAGGCTAAAGGAACAGGTTTGGCCTCGTGCTGAACTGACTCAGCTGTCTCAAAAACACACGCCTTTGGGTCACGGAAGGGAGAAGGGAGTCACCTTTTGCAAGACAAAGAAACCTGGATCAGCAGGTCGAAAGAGCCTGAACAGGTGCAGCTGGACAAATGTGCTGGGGGACAAGGCCAGGCCAGGACCATAGGTGACTATACCCCAGTCTAAGCCCTGCCCCCTGAGGCCCTTGGCTGAGCTGGAGTGGCTGGGAGCTGGACATGGGAAGTAGTTTTGCACCAAGTCAGAGCGTTGGTCCGTTTATCTCAGTATAGACTCTGCACTGACTTGCAGCAACGCTCCTGGGTTTTGGATGCGGGGCATTCCCAGCCTCACATCCAGGGAATGAACCTAGGGCCTTTTGCCGCTGCAATCTACTGCTTAAAGGTAAAGGTAAAGGGACCCCTGACCATTAGGTCCAGTCGTGGCCGACTCTGTGATTGCGCGCTCATCTCACTCTATAGGCTGAGGGAGCCGGCATTTGTCCGCAGACAGCGTGGCCAGCATGACTAAACCGCTTCCTGCGAACCAGAGCAGAACACGGAAACATCGTTTATCTTCCCGCCAGAGTGGTACCTATTTATCTACTTGCACTTTGACGTGCTTTCGAACTGCTAGGTTGGCAGGATCAGGGACTGAGCAAAGGGAGCTCACCCCGTCACGGGGATTCAAACCACCGACCTTCTGATCAGCAAATCCTAGGCTCTGTGGTTTAACCCACAGCGCCACCCGCGTCCCAATCTACTGCTTAGCTACAGCCTTTTCCTTTAGTGACTTCCCAAGTGGTCAGAGGAGGCAATATCACCATACTGTTGAATTACCAGCTGCTGGGGGATGACTGTGGGAGAGGGGCATATTGTCTTCATGTCCTACGCTGTGGGCTTCCCAAGATGCACCTGGTTGGCCATGGCAGGCAACAGGATTGGGAAAACTTTCTGGTGGTAAGAGTTGTGGGGCAGTGGAACGGACTTATGCCGGAAGGTGTTGGTTGGAGCGATGCTTTAGCTGTGATTCTTGCATTGCAGGAAGCAGAGGTGCCGAGTTGTGCCCAACATTGGGGAGGGAGGGCTCACCTCACGTGTGAAGTCACATGTGTGACAACACACACATGTGACACCAGCACACTGGGCTTGCCAGAGGGCTGGTTATGAACCCAGCAGCCTTCCTGTGTTCAACAGAGGGTCGCGCCAGAGTGCTGGATCCTCCTAACTAGCCCAGAGTGTCAGCGCCAGATGGGAAGGAGCAATGGGCTCACCAGCAGGGTTGCGCCAGAGCACCGAAGGTCCGGCACATTTGTGTGCCCCTGCTGATGAGCACAGTGCATCTTCCCATCTGGCACTGGTGCTCGTCGGAGGGTTGCACCAACACACGTGTCCCAACACGCGGCACATGCACGATGGAAGAGGTCCACAGTTGGGAAGGCCAAGCATCAGGAGCTTCCTCCAGCCCCTCAACATTGAGAGGGCCCAGCCAGTTGTCCAGGGATTTCGAGGGGGCTGAAGACATCCCAGCCCCCTGGAGTTGGCACTCCTGCCAGGAGGTTGGCCCTGGTGACCTTCGGAGGGAGTCCCTTCCAAATCTTCAGCTCTGTGATTCTATGACTAGATGGTGTTTGCTTTGGTTCCTCTTCCTTGGTTCTTCTGACTGTTCCCGGATGCTTTCTTAGCAGCCACTATTCATCTATAGTGGTAATTGTTCAACTGTGCGTAATGTTTGTAGCCATTTCTATTAATTTTCTTATTAATCCTATTTGGGATGAAGTTCTCCGATGGCTAATAAATCTCTCTCTCATACTTTAGTACTAATCACTTTTTGAAGAGAAGGAGGAGACTCGTCTTTTGTTAGAGAGAGAGAGAGAAAGCGCAGACTATATTAATTTCAATGATTCTTTCCCTCAGAAGTGAAAAATGAGGACTAATGGTGCTTTATCTATGGGTCCCCTTATTATATATTAGGGATGAGCACTTTGTCTGAATCCAAGTAATTAGCCATTTATTTGAGATGGAACTCTTGGTGAGAACTCACTCTATAAAACATGTCCATTAATTTGAATGGAACCAATATCTTAATAAATTAAATCAACTACAGCTGTGTGTAAATGCTGTGTCTATCTCAAGTCAAATTTCCGGATGGGAGATAGATCCTGGACTCATAAATCAACTTCTAGAAGGACCCCTACATTGGCTGAAATAGTATGACATTTAAGGTGAAGGCAGGAGTGATGTTTTACAAGCAGTAGAGGCAGTTTAGTAGTGCTTCTGCGGCTCTGCAAAAAGCAGAGTTTCTGCACCCATGCCTCACTCCATCATCTATCCAAGCAAACCAGAGCACTACTGGTGTTGAAGGACACATCCTGGCTGGTTTAAACCAGTGTTCCCCAACCTTGGGCCTCCAGCTGTTTTTGGACTACAATTCCCATCATCCTTGACCACTGGGCTTGCTAGCGAGGGATGATGGGAGTTGTAGTCCAAAAACAGCTGGAGGCCCAAGGTTGGAGAACACTGGTTTAAAGCACTTGGGAAGGCTGTGGCCAGTAAGGGGCGTGGCCTCGGAAGAGGAGGCATGGCCTGGGAAGGGTCTTAAGACCTGGATAGAGAGCCTTGGAGGGTTCATACAGCCCGAGGTTCCCCAACTGTGTCTTAGACTGCTTTGCTTGCAAACACCTGGGGAGATTTTGTCACTTTCCCATCGGTTTTACTGTCACCTTCATAGTTTATTTCATTGTGTGAGGCTCTTCCAGCTGTATGGTCCTGAGCCAAAATGATTGCGCAAGAATGGTAATGGAGCTGGAAGTATGTATGAAGCTATAGGCACCTGGTTGTAGCTTGACCAGCTCCTGGCATGGCATCTGGCCTAGTTGAGGATGCACAGTTCTTTGTGGGCTATAGGACATCAGCTTCCACTTCATGAAGCTGCAGCTGATGGAGAATAGGGAAACAGGGCAGCTCCATCAACTCTGCCAAGAGTCTCCTTGAACTGTTTCCATCCCAGCTAGTGTTTGTAAGCACTTGCAAACATTAAGAACCGAGGTTCTTTTTTTATACTTTTCCTCCTCCCTCCTCCTCCCTGTTTCCTTTCGTGTCCTGTCTTTCATGTGTTAAGCCTCTCTTTAACTACTGATCTTTCTAAGCTGCCCCGGGAGCCTTTCCGGTTAAAGAGCATGGCAGAAAGAAAATGCTTCAAATAAATAAATACAGTTGAATACAGGCAATAGCCTTTCTGTGCAATGGAACTGATGAAGTGTTAGGACCACTCCCCAGGCAGCAGGGATGCTCTCTTGCCCCTGAGCTGCTGGCACACTCACCCCAGTGATGATCATTGGGGACTTCCCTCTTGAAGGATGATCTTTAGGGTCCTGTCAGCTGCAACAGAAATCATGGCAACAATTTGATTACAATACACGTAGCAAATAACGATCCGGGACATTTGGGGCATGCAATCCCTCTGCTGGCATAAACATGTCTAGGTCAGGGGGAAATGGTCCAATATTGTTGCATAGGCTTGAAATATTAGTCTATTAAAAATGGCAGACAGGTATTAGTCATAAATTACTTATTGATTGGTAAGGGAATTGCTGTTTTTGATGGCTTAGAGTGGAGTGGGGGGTTGCAGTCCCTTAAAAAAAAAAAGCAGAAGAAACCTCTAATGGGATCGCACAAACACATTTTTGAAAAATAGGCTGCAGGCCTCATTCAAATAGGAGGAAGTTCATCTTGACTCCCTCGCTAGAATGCACACACACACACACACCCTCTCGCACACAAACCTCCTCCAGTCCTCTTTGTAGTTGGGCTTGGCAAATGGAACTGTTTTCCAAAATGGGGAGAAGAACAGCTCCATCTGATTTGAAGCCAGACTAGAACCCAGAGCCTGTTGCTGGGGATGTTGTGGGCTCCTACTCATTTCCCAATTCCCCTCCAGCCTTTCCTTTCATTCCCCCACCCATGAGCTTGCAAAAGGTTTTGCATATGACCTGCCAGGTATTCCTTCTGAATCGGCAATTGGGAACCTCCAGGTCAGGACTTAAATGTGGCCCTCTGGTCCTCTCTCTCTCTCTCTCTCTCTCTCTCTCTCTCTCTGGCCCTCAGAACTCTCACCCCCCTCCCTAGGCCACACCCCTCTCTGGCTCCACCCCCTTTGGATGTTTTCGTGCCTGCCTGGGATATGTCTTTTAACTCTGATCATGCCTCCCATTTGTCTTCTCGGACAGCAGAGAGGAATGTGTGGAAGGGGGTGCAAAACCTCCTGCGCCAAGGTAACGTTTACAGCCATCATTTCTCCCACTTGTGATTTGATTCTGATTTGGTTTAATATTGGCATGCCTCTTTTCCAACTAGATCTTAAGTCTAGCACAAGAAGGAAGAGAGAGAGCATGATCAGATCCCTCTAGATCAGGGTTTTCCAAATTTGGGTCTCCAGCTGTTTTTGGACTACAACCCCCATCATCCCTAGTCAGCAAGACCAGTAACCAGGGATGATGGGAATTGTAGTCCAAAATCAGCTTAGGACCCAAGTCTGGGAAACACTGTCCTAGAGGTAAGGATTGTGCAAGCGTATTGCAGTTACCAAGAGTGCATTGACTGCAAGGGGCATAACACAGATCTGCAATGAAAGATGGAAAGGTAGACCGTCAAGAAATAGATTCAGGTAGGTAGCTGTGTTGGTCTGACGCAGTCAAAATATATTTTTAAAAAAAATTGTTGCATGCACACGAAAGCTTATACCAAGAACAACCTTAGTTGATCTCTAAGGTGGTACTAGACAATTTTTAATATATATATATATATTTCATAAAGAAATAGTCCATCATAATATTGATACATGCAGCTATGCATGTCATGTGCAGCAGAAACAAAGTGCTAGGCACGACCGTAGGGGAGTAAGTTAATTGAATTCAATGTGATTTGCTCCCAGATTAGTGTATGGGGAACATCGGGCCTGGGGCCCAGGTGTGACCTTCTAGTCTTCCCCAACCATGCCCCTCACTGGCCCTGCGTTGCATCCTCCTTGAGTGTTCTTGCCTGGCTAGAATATGTCCTTCAACCATGAAAATGCCTCTTGCTTGTCTGGGTGGAGGCAGTGGCGGAGCTTCATGCTCCAGCACCGGGGTGGGGCGGAAAGCAGGCGGGGGCGGGGCTGCCACATGGCCTGGGGGCGGGGCATGTCACCCGCAGGGGCATGGTGTGCATCCTGGGGGCGGGCATTTTTCAACTTCCGGCGAGCCACGGCCATAGGAAAGAAGCGCGAGATAGTCCTCTGGGAATCCTGAGCAGCGCGGGGTTTTTAGAGGTTCCACAAAGGCTCCTCGGACCTCGGAACCTCAAGGTGATTACCTTGAGAGACATGGCGCCTTGCGTGCTCTCCTGTCCCTCGGGTTTGCCTAATAGATCCGAGGATGGGATCAAGCTGCGGGCGCGAAGAGGGAAGCACCACTAACCCTGCGTTGTGCACTCTCTGGCTTATGATGAAAGTGGCAAGTTTCCAAGATTAAGAAACGGATCTTGATTTATAATTGGATATTTATACCTATTGAATAAGGGACGCAGGTGGCGCTGTGGGTTAAACCACAGAGCCTAGGACTTGACGATCAGAAGGCTGGCGGTTCGAATCCCCGCGACGGGGTGAGCTCCTGTTGCTCTGTCCCAGCTCCTGCCAACCTAGCAGTTCGAAAGCAACTAGATAAATAGGTACCACTCCGGCGGGAAGGTAAACGGCGTTTCTGTGCGCTGCTCTGGTTCTCCAGAAGCGGCTCAGTCATGCTGGCCACATGACCCGGAAGCTGTATGCCGGCTCCCTCGGCCAATAAAGCGAGATGAGCGCCGCAACCCAGAGTCGTCCGCGACTGGACCTAATAGTCAGGGGTCCCTTTATCTTTTACTAACCTTGCAAGAGCCCAAAACGTTAAATTTACAGAACTGAGTTCCATTCAGGCACCTCTCAGAGAACAAGAGAGGTGTTAATGGTGAATTCTGGCACCTCTTTTTATAGAAAAATAGCACTGAGTAGACTGATCCACCGGGGAGGGGGTGTAAGTTGGGGTTTTGTTTCTGTATGTTTTTCCCTTTTTTGTAATCGTTGTTCTATATTAGAAATCAATAAAGCTACATTTATATGAAAAGGGGAGGGAAGTTGCAAGTTGGCAAGGTTTGTATGCTTGCTGCAAGCGCAGGTTTTGTCATGTTGCGCACGTAGATTTTTTTTCTTATTATTATTATTATAATTAGCTTTTCATGCTACTGTGCTTCATTCCCACCCTCCCCCACACACTTTCCCTTTCTGCCTTAAGGATGATAGGTTGAGATGCTAGCATTTAACTGAGTTAAAGAGGATTCCAGGCTAAGCTACCCCTCCACTACACCCAGGCAGGATCTAAATTGCTAAGCAGATCTCAGCAGAGCCTTTTGACAGGCTGTTTAGCAGGTTGTGTGAAGTGGATAATTTTAAGGCGCATTACAGATTTGTTTGGGGTTCATGGCCCTCTAGCACTCCACTCCTCTCAGCTAACAAGTTTGATCCTTCTTGTTCTCGGTTAATTTGCATAAGAAATTTGTTTCTGAATGGTTCTATCAGATTAAAGTATTTCTGCATGACAACACAAGGAAAAGGGGGCAGGAGCGGGGTGAGAGAACTGTTGTGTTGTTTTGCTTATTTCCATTAGAAGGATTTTTGAGAGCAAAGTCAGAATGCAGGGAATGCATGTACTTAGGATGCTGCCTCTAGAACTGCAACTTCCATTATGTGTCAATGTTCTTATAGAGAGGGTAGTGCTGTGGGTTAAACCACAGAACCTAGGGCTTGCTGATCAGAAGGTCAGCAGTTCGAATCCCCGCAATGGGGTGAGCTCCCGTTCCTCGGTCTCAGCTCCTGTCAAACTAGCCATTCAAAAGCACAAAGTGCAAGTAGATAAATAAGTACTACTCCAGCAGGAAGGTAAACAGCATTTCCGTGCGCTGCTCTGGTTCACCAGAAACAGTTTAGTCAAGCTGGCCACGTGACCCGGAAGCTGTACCCCGGCTCCCTCGGCCAGTAAAGCAAGATGAGCGTCGCAACCCCAGAGTCAGCCATGACTGGACCTAATGGTCAGGGGTCCCTTTACCTTTACCTTTGATGTTAATATTTTCACCGGCCACGCCAGTATTTTAATGGTTTGGCAAGTAAAACTGAGTTAAGAACCTGGACTGGGAAGAGGCTGATGGATTAGGTTAATGTGGTCCATCTTCCTGTTCTCACAGTGGCCAACTAGATGCATCTGGGAAACCTACAAGAAGGACCTGAGAGCAATGGCACTCTCTCAACCGGCGCCTCTGTGGTTTCTAGCAACTGGTATTTAGAAGCATTTTTGCCTCCAGCCATGGAGGCAGAACATAGCCATTGTGGTAGTAGACATTGGTAGCCTTTTCCTCCGATCCTCTTTCAAAGCCATCCATGTTTATGGCCAGTTTAGTCAAGCTGGCCACGTGACCCGGAAGCTGTACCCCGGCTCCCTCGGCCAGTAAAGCAAGATGAGCGTCGCAACCACAGAGTCGTCCGCGACTGGACCCTAAGTCAGGGGTCCCTTTACTCTTTACTTCCTATAGAGAAAATTAAGGGTCATTTCTGCAGAACCCTCTCCCTGCATCTACTGGGTTCTCCTTTGCACATTTCATCACAACCTGGGGGGGGGAATATTACGGTTGCTATTGTAGGAATTTCCGGCCTGTTCTTCCCAGGGTGGGTTACAACGATATTAAAACCAGTTAACAGGATTAAATACAGTTACAACAGTTTGCAATTAAAAGAACAGGGTGGGTCCTAAAAAAAAACAGGGTAAAGAGGTGTGAAAGAATACCAGACATGCCTCTGTGAGGCCACTTGGGGCCTGTAAAGGGAGGGACATGGGTGGCGCTGTGGTCTAAACCACTGAGCCTCTTGGGCTTGCCAATCAGAAGGTCGGAGGTTCGAATCCGCACAATGGGGTGAGCTCCCGTTGCTCTGTCCCAGCTCCTGCCAACCTAGCAGTTTGAAAGCACGCCAGTGCAAGTAGATAAAAAGCTATCGCTGTGGCAGGAAGGCAAATGGCATTTCCGTATGCTCTGGCTTCCGTCACAGTGTCCCATTGTGCCAAAGGTGGTTTAATCATGCTGGTCACATGACCCGGAAAGCTCTCTGTGGACAATCTCCAGCTCTCTTGGCCTGAAAGTGAGATGAGCACCACAACCTCCTAGTCTCCTTTGACTGGACTTAACCATCCAAGGGTCCTTTACCTTTACCTACCAAAGGGAATGTCCTCTCCTGGGCCACCACATGCCAATCTTCCAAGGGTGGCAGAATTACCAACAGGGCCATGTCTGCCTGTCTTAACACCTAAGATGTCTATAGGGAAAGAGGCAGTCTTTCCCTATATCCGGAAAAGCCTAAGTTGTTTCAAAGGATTTAAATGCTAACCTGAGCTTCTTGAATCGGACCCGGAAAGAAACTGGCAACTGCTGCTGCTATTTTAAAACAGGGTTCATATGAAATCTAAACCCCAGCCAGTAATCCGGCTGGCGCATTTGGGGCAATTTGAATTTTTCCAAGTCACGAGAACTCACAGACGTCCAGTAAAGCTGAATGCTAGAATGTTCAGGACAGATAAAAGATATACGTCTTCAGACAGAGCATAGTTAAACTGTAGGTGGCCACCCATTTGGATGCTTGTAAAAGAGAGTTAGACAAGGTATCGGATGATAAGATTGCCACTGGCTACTAACTATGGTGGCTATGTACTGCCTCGCTCCTGAATATCACCTGATGGCAATCACAAGTGGGGAGAGTGCTGTTGCACTCAGGTCCTGCTTTTGGGCTTCTCATTGAGGCCTCTAGTTGGGAACTAGACCAAACGGGCTGTTCTTATGGTCTTAACTTCAAGGGCAGCCCCACATAGAGTGCATTGCAGTAGTCCAGTCTGGAAGCCGTCGGAGCATGGAATGCAATATGCAAGCATACACGCTTCTCTTTACTTGTGTTCACAAGTGGTGCTGGGTGTCCATTGTGACAACAGGATGCTGGATTTGCCAGATTTGGCAGGGGTCTTCTTAGGAGAGAATGGTGGGGGTTCTCCTTCTGATTCTACAAATAGTTGTTATCTGCATAAGAAGACTTCACGTCAGGTTACCACCCGCCCATGACATCATAATGCAACGAAATAGGCATGGGAACAAAAAGAACATAAAAGCCTGTCTTCGTCCTCCCCCCACACCTCCCCCAGGCCAGTAAATCATCCTCTTTTTTTTCATTTTCGACCACCTCCCCCATTCTTTGCTTTGCTTTCCTTCCTTCATTCCCCTCCCCCAGGTCAATTCCATTGTTCTTGGAGTTTAAATTAGCTAATTAAAATCAGGTGTTTCATTTATGGATAACTGCCGTGCGTCATTTTTACGGGGCATCGTCACGATTTCTGCCTGTGTTGTTCGTGGTGTGCTTTCAATGTACAGAATACCTCCGGGTAGCTAAAAAAAACCATATTTTTTTTTATGCTGGAACAGCAACTCCTGGAAGAATGTGAAGGAAGGAAGCCTCTTCTGAACATAATTTAATGCTTACCAGGGACTGTAAAATGAAATGCTCCAGCTGCTCATGTTTAATAGAGACAGTCTTTGTTTTCAGATCCACGTCTCCATTAAATCGCTGTCTCCATTTTTGCTTTTTGGAGGAGGGCTGGGATTTTCTTGGTTCAGATTGTTGCGGTTGCTGCTACTCAAGGCTCCTCTCCCTCTCCAGCAGCTCTAGAACTGCCTTCCTCAGTCAATGCCCTCCAAATGTTGCTGCACTACAACTCCCATCAGCCCCAGCAAGGATTTCAGGCAGGAGTCTCTCCCAGCCCTAGTGGGAGATGCCTGGGATTGAACTTTGAACCTTCTGCTTGAAAGGCAGACACTATGCCACTAAGCCAGTGTTTCCCAACCTTTTTTGGGCAAAGGCACACTTGTCTCATGAAAAAAATCTTGAGGCACACCACGTTACAGCCCTGTGACGTCAGGGCGCAGCGTCACGCCAGGAGGGACGC